>NC_091820.1:65717500-66967500 GCF_041296235.1 Equus asinus
GTTTCTCTATCTTTCTCTCTACCTCATTGAGTTTTGATTATAGCTGCTCTGAATTCATTATCACTTAGTTTACCTAATTCCAAGTCTTCAGGACTTAATTCTGTGTTTTTATTGTTTTCCTTCTGGTCTGGGGCTTTTATAAATTGCTGGATGGTAGAGGAGCGGTTTTTTCTCATGGTGGTAGAATTCAGTTGCAGTTACAGCCTGTCGACACTAGATGGGGGTTGAGAGCGGCGTGTTAGCTCTCCACCTTGGGGCAAGATGGCTGCGCCCACTGGCTTTGCTGGGGGGGAGGGGCTGTTACTCACACGCGCCGGTCTGGGTTCAGATCAGTTCTGTTCTCTGGTCTCCCAAGGCCCTTGATTTATGGGGTCCCCACGGATGGAAGCTTCCCCCCCCCCATCAGCGGGTCTCCACTGAATCAGCGGCAGGAGTCCTGGATGATCCCCCGGTCACGCGGCCCCTCCCCCACTCCTTCCCGACCCACGCCACAGCGATCGCAGACTCTAGGGGAGGGAGCAATGTTCTCTCCTACCATTCCAGTGCCTTCGAGGCCATCTGCAAGGTTTATGATCTCTGCCTTCTTGGTATTGTAGGTCTCTAACGAGCTGGCATTATGTTTATTCTCTGAAATTCAGTTCTTCCAATCTTTTGTTGTATTTTGGAGGAGAGAGAATCCCGGGTCAGCTCACCCCGCCATTTTGCTCCGCCCCGGAAACCTTTTTTATTTATATTTTTTTGAGGAAGTTTAGCCCTGAGCTAACATTGGCCAACATTTCTCTTTATGCTGAGGAAGATTGGCCCTGAGCTAACATCTGTGCCCATCTTCTTTTACTTTCTTTGTAGGATGCCTGCCTCAGAATGGCTTGATAGCAGTGCATAGGTCCATGCCTGGGATCCAAACCAGCAAACCCAGGCCACCAAAGTAGAGCATGAATATTTATCTTCTACACCACAGGGCAGGCCCTGATGAGATAGTCCTTTTTGTGTTAATAACATCTTATCTCCATTAACTTATGCAGGTTCCATCCTTTTCCTCTTCCCCTTCTATATTTTTGTTGTTACAAATTCTCCTTTTAGGTTTTGTCAGTTTGTTACCAAATTGAAGTGGTTATAGTTATTTTGATGCTTTCTTTCCCTTTAGTCTTTATGTTATAGTTAATTGTTTATTAACTATTATGATATAGAGTTGCAATTTTTTGATTCTGTCTTTCTATTTACCCCTTTGCTCAAAGCTTTTAAACATTCGTCTTTTTATTTCAGATAAGAGGACTCCTTTGAACATTTCTTGTAAGGCAAGTCTATTGATGATGAACTTCCTCAGTTTTTGTTTTTCTGGGAAACCCCTTATTTCTCCTTCATATCTGATGGATAACTTTGCTAGATAGAGTATTCTTGGCTGATAGTTTTTGTCTTTCAACATTTTGAATATATCCTTCCACTCTCTCCTAGCTTGTTGAGTTTCTGGTGTCAAATCCACTGAGAGCTCAATGGGGGTTCCTTTATAGGTAATTCTCTCTGGGCATGCTTAATAGTTTTTCCTTGTCTTTGACTTTTGACAGTTTTAATATAATATATCTGAGAGGAGGTCTTTTTGCAATGAGCTAATTAGTTCTATTAGCTTTTTATTCTTGTATATCCAATTTCTTCCCCATGTTTTGGAATGTTCTCTGCTATTAATTCTTTGAGTAATCTCTCTATTCCTTTCTCCCTCTCTCCTTCTGGCATGCCCATTATCTTTATGTTGCTTTTCCTAACTACATCAGATATTTCTCAAAGAATTTTTTCAGTTTTTAAAATCTTAGTTCTCTTTCCTCTTCCACCAGAATCATTTCTAGATTTCTACCTTCAAGCTCACTAAGTTTCTTTCCATATGGTCTACACTATTCCCAATGCTTTCTATTTTATTCTTCATCTCATTTATTGTGCTCTTTAACTACAGCTTTTATGTTTGGTTCTTTTTATAGTTTCCATCTCTTTGGGGAAGTACTCCTTCTATTCATTAATTTTATTCCTGAGTTCATTGAACTGTGTTTCTGAGTTTTCTTGTAATTCTTTGGATTTCTTTGTGGCAGCTATTTTGAATTCTCTGTCAGTTAGACTGTAATCTTTTGTGACTTCCAGTTGAGTTTCAGGAGAGTTGTCATTTTGTTTCTGTTCTGCTGTGTTTCTGTAGTTCTTCATGGTGCTTCATGAGTTGATCCTCTGCCAGCACATCTGTGGTAGTAAACACTTTTTTATTTGGATAAGGCTTTGTTTACTTTGATTCTGAGCTTCTTCTGTTTGATTTGAGAGCCAGCATATGTTATCTTCCACTATCTATGCCAGAGACATCCTCAGTGTCCTCCTTGTGTTGCTTGTACCTCCAAGGTTGCTGGTGCCTTTCTTCTTATAATGTCACTGCAGTCTCAGGTGTCACAACAAAGATCACTAGGCTGTGAGTACATTTGCAGCTTCCAGGGTCACTTGAGTCTCCTCTTCTCCCATTGGCTCTCTGAGTGTTCTCCATGGGCTCAGGTGCTGCTGCCCTGTGCACCACCTGCACTACTGCTTCTGGATTATCTGTAGTTACTGACAGCCTTGCTTCCCATGGCACCGGGTTCACCAGTGTTTTTGTCATTACTTGGGTCCCCATGTCTTGTATGCAGCCCCTGCTGCTGGTAGAACTAGTGTCAGGGTTGCCACCACTGGGGGCTGGATCTCAGGTTCTGCTGAGGTTCCTGAAGTCTCAAGTCACAGGTGCCACATGCCATTAGTAGCAGAGGGGAAGGGGCTAAACAATGAGTGCTGTTGTTGCTCCTGCAGGTTCTGGCCACTGGTGCACACTGGTGTATTTTTGAAGCTTCAGGTTAGAGCACCCTGCTCCTGCAATGGAAATTCCCATTTTGGATGCTTATCCTACTGCTGGAAAGAGTGGTGCCACTGCAAGGGAGTTTAAAGGGGCTGGGTTACTGGCATCACTCTGTGTCCTGAAGCCTCAGAGCATAAGTGACACCCACTATCACTGCAGGAGGCAGAAGCCAAGATGTGAGTGTTGTTTCTCTTCCTGTAGTCTCTGGTCACTGGCATTCACCTTTGTGTTTTTGAAGCCTCAAATCAGGGAACCCTGCCCCTGCCATGAAAATCCACATTTGAATGTTGTCCCCACTGCTGGAAAGACTGGAGCCACTGGTGGGGATGAGGGAGGGGCCTGGGTTACCAAAAACACTTGCTGTCCAAGTGTCAGGATGTGTGTGCCACAAACCACCACTTTGGGGGGGATTGGCTAAGCTATGAGTGACATGCCTACTCCTGCAGTTTCTGATCACCAGCTTGTATACCTGTGTGAGCATCTGCATTTTGAGTCACTGCTGCCTTGAGAGGGGGAGGGGGTTGGTTCCCTAGTTCCAATGCCTCTTGGAGGTCTAGTCTACCCTTCTTCAGAAGTATAAGTGAATGGATCTCTCTGTGGTTCGGGTGTGCTGTGCAGAGTCTTTGTTGATCAATGGATGTCCAACTGGTTCTAACTCAGAGGGGAGAGACAAAGGGAAGTCACTTAGCCATGATACTGATTTCACTCTCTCAAGATCAATTTTTTAAGGTCTTTATCTAGTAAGTTCAATGTCTGTGCTTCCTCAAGGGCTATTTATGACACTTCATTTTCTTACTTTGAATGGGCTTTTTTTTGCTGTTTCTTTGTATGCCTTCTATTGGTTTTTTTTTTTAATTGGACTTTTGGAAAAAAGCTACCTCATACAGTTTTTGCATACTGGCTTTCTGTCATGCCAGACCTTCACTGATAAAACTGGGTTTGATCTGAGTACAGGTATCTACCCACAGTGAAAGCTTAAGATATCCATTCTTTCTTCTCATACACTTTTCCTGGACTTGTTTAGCTTTCTGAATTCCCCCATATACATGGCTTCTTTTAAGTGTCTTAATTTCCTACAAAGTTTCACTCCAGCTCTCCTTGAGGCCTTACATGGTCTAGTATATTATTTCATCTGTAATCTCTTTCTCCAGGCATCTGTGGATTTTTAGTTTTCCTGCAGTTTTCACAAGCAGTACCAATCACTTTTCCCTGGCTGAGATCTGAGTTAGGCAAGATAGAGACCATTCCTTCAGTCATCCCACATGTGACAACAGTACAAAGGAGGTTTCTATGCTCCTTCTGGTTTCGGGGTAAGGACAAGTAAAAGTCATTAAACTTCCTACTGTTTTAAAGATGGCTTTTTCTTAATTAGACATTCATTTGGTTTGTGTAGACCTTAGAATGTTGTCCAGTATTCTTATAAGGATAGTTCAGACAGTTTCTGGTTTTTTTTTCAATCTTTCCATGGGTGAATGAGGACTCAGAGCTTGCTAGTCTGCCATTTTGCTAACATTGCTGTCTGGCCAGTTGACTTTCCACAAAAGTGTTAAGGCCATTCAATGGAGGAAAGATCAGTCCTTTCAACAAATGGTGCCAGGACAATGAGATATAAGCATACAAAAGAATAAAATTGGACCTCTACCTCACACTATATGCAAAAACTAACTCAAAATGTATCAATGACCTAAATTTAAGAGACAAGCCGTAAAACTGTTACAAGTAAACATAGGGATAAATCTTCATGGCCTTGCATTGCAAATGGATGCTTAGATATTACACCAAAAGCATAAGCAATAAAAGATAAAATAGATCCACTGAACTTCATCAAAATTAAAAATGTTTGTCCATAAAAGGACATTATTAAGAAAATGAAAAAACAACTTAGAAAATAAGTGAAAATATTTGTATATCTGATAGTGGTTTAATTCTGGAATATATAAAATACTCCTTCAACTCAACTAAAATGACAAGCAACCCATTTAAATTATGGGAAAATAGCTTGAATAAGCATTTCTCTAAAGAAGATAAACATACGACCAGCACACACTTGCAAAGATACTCAACATCATTTACTATTAGGGAAATCGAAATCACAATGAGATATCACTTTATATCCATTAAGATGCCTAAAATTTAAAAAAAATAAGTATCAAGGAGAATGTAGAGAAATTGGAATGCTTATATATTGCTGTTACAAATGTAAAATGGTGTGGCCACTGCGGAAAACAGTTTTATGGTTCCTCAAAAAATTAAACATAAAATTACCATATAATAGTGCTTTTACTCCTAGGTATATACCCAAAAGAATTGAAAAGTGATGCAAACAGATACTTGTGTGCCAATGCTCATTGCAGTTTTATTCACAATGCCAAGTTGTGGAAACAACCCAAGTGTCCACCAAGGAAAAAGAATGGATAAACAAAATGTGATGTGTACATACCATGGAATATTATTCAGGCATAAAAAGGAATCAAGTTCTTATACATGCTACAACATAAATGAACATGGATGAACCTTGAAAACATTTGCTAAGTGAGATAAGCCAGATGCAAAAACACAAATATTGTATGATTCCACTTATATAAAATATTTATAATAAATAAATTCACAGAGACAGAGTTGATTACATGTTACCAGAGGCTAGGAGGAGGATAAAATGGAAAGATATTGCTTAATGGATAGAAAATTTCTGTTTGTGGTGATGGAAAAGTTTTGCAAATAGACAGTGGTGATGATTATGAGTGTGATTAATGCCACTGAATTTTACACTTTAAAATGGTTAAAATGGCATATTTTATGTTTTATATATTTTACCACATTAAAAAATAATTTCTAGTATCAGCATTTATTCTTTCAAGTTTCTTCTTCTTTTTCTTCTTAATCTCATCTTTCTTACTTTACCCCACCTCAACCTTGCCTATACATTATTAACTTTGAAAATCTATTTTTCAGGCAAAAAATATTTACTTAGAGAAAATAAATATTTTTGACATTTTAAACTAAAAATATACCCTAAATAATAATAACTACTTACATAGTACTTAAAATATACTAGAAATTCTATTAAATGCTTTACATATACTTTTTACTTTAAACCTCTCTGACCCCTATTAGGGAGATGCCATTATTATGACCAATTTACATGTGAGGACACTTGGCATAGAGAAGTTAATTAACTTTTCCAAGATTATACAAACAATAGGTGGTGGACATGGTATTTAAACAGATACAATGGGTTTCCAGAATCCATGCTGTTAATAACTACATTTTCCTACTCTGATTGGTTTAGCCAAGTCACTTAGGTTCTTTGTACCTTAGTTTCTCATTTTTAAAATAATAATAATGCCTTCTTTGCTGATTTAAAAATTTCTCAAAATATTAAATAAAGCAATAGATATGAAAGAGCTTTTAAAATTGAGTTATCTACATCCAAATTGACAACATTTTAAAAGCATGAGTAAAAAGTAGAAAACACTACAGCCCAATATAATAGAAGCTTCTTTCTTCTATCTGTCAGTTCATTCATTATTTCTTTATTGCACTCTATTCTGGCCACTCTGGGGCATCCAAAAGAAATAGAAATTTAAATCCTGGCTTTTGAAAAGCTTACGCCCAGTGAATAGCTACAAGTGACTCCATGGTTTCTTGAGTTGTACAATCCATATTGTTAAACTAGCACAGAATCAATTAGTTAACAACTTACTAGGCTTATAGGAGTAAGAGGATTTATAAGTTAGGAAAATGTAGTTCTTGTCCTTCAGGAACACAAATGATGCTAGTAGCCCTTTACTTGAACACATTATAAAGTAAATATGGATTAAAATACACTATTTTATTTTCCAAAATGATTGATTGAAATACATCAAAAGGATTTTTACATGTGCAAAAGCCATGTAATAAGAAATTGCAAGATGGCTTGAATTATAGAAACTAACCAGCAGTTCCTTCCATGTAACAGATACCACATTCTGAACTTCATGAATATTCATAATTCTTGAATTATTGTTTATAAATAGTCTGGAGTATTTCCCTTCCCAAGGAACACGTGTGTATCCATCCCTGTGTGAAGGAAACATGCTTACAATCAGCTCTGTGCATTGATCCTTTTTCCTCTAATGTTCTCTGACCTACTTCACCTCTTTTGGGGCCAGTGTGCTGACTAATTTCTCATGTTGGCTGAGATCTGGAGTTAGGCTTTAACTATTGAATTTAGGACTGTGATGTTAATTGATGCATCTAAGGTTCAAACATTTGACTTCAGCTTCATTAGCACTATAACAAACTGACAACTGGCCCAGACAAATGGCTGTGCCACTTAATTTCAAATGAACTAGGTATCTTTTTGAATCTCAACAGTAACTCCAAAAAGATAACCACATCATAAAAAAGCCCTAAGCATTATAATATTCTTTGTAGAAGTAATCTTTGTGTTTTCCCATTGTAAAAACTCAGGTCCAGGAGTAGCTTCTGAGAGTTTGGGAACTATTGGCACTAGGACTGCCAACCATCCTCCTCACTGACATCCTTTACTCCAGGGTTTTGTAAAGAGCTGAACAGTGTGTTATCTAACATTACTCTAAGATATCACCAAATGAGGTTTTTGGGATAGTACAAAGGGAAGAATTGAGGAATAACATTTCACATCTTTTGTGGTATTTACAAACATCTTTCCCCACAAATATATAAGAAAATAAAGCATTCACCTGAAGAGAGATGTTGTTGACTATAATAGATCCTCAAATAAAAGAGTTTTGTCTCTGATCTTGTGTAGACAAGGTTATTATTCCTCCATACTACCGCATATTTGCATCTCTCTCTGTCTTTCACCCTCCACCCCCATCCCTGCCTCACAAACACACACACACAGAGACACATGGGGCATCATATGCTCGTACAATTTTTTTTAAAGATTGGCACCTGAGCTGACAACGGTTGCCAATCTTCTGATTTTTTTTAATTCATCTCCCCAAAGTCCCCAGTACACAGTTGTACATTCTACTTGTGGGTGCCTCTGGTTGTGCTACGTGGGGTGCCACCTCAGCATGGCCTGATGAGAGGTGCCATGTTCACGCCCAGGATCCGAACTGGTGAAATCCTGGGCAGCCTAAGCAGAGTGCGCAAACTTAACCACTCAGCCACAGGCCGGTTCTCAATTTTTTTAAATATAGCTAATACCAAAAAAGTAACTGATTTTCTGCCTTGAGGAATTCACTTTTCCTTTTTCCAGAAGAATAAATGTTTCAACCCAAGCAAATAGCCAAGATAGAGTTGATTGCCACAATTGTCTGTCTCCAAACACAAGGCACTGTGTGTGATCTAATGTTTTTGGAGGTTAACTTAAAAAGTCAAAAGCAACAATGTTGAAATGCATTTTTGTTTTGTGATGATGTCTTTCAAAGCTCTGTCTCCAGTCTTGACCTCTCCTGAGTCCCAGTCCTGCATTTTTAATTCACTTCTAAGATATTTCCACCTTCTTCCTATTTTTCCTTTTTTTTGGATGATCAACATCATTTTTTGTCATCCAAGCTTAATACCAGCCATTACTCGGCTATAAAAAGCCCTATGGGGGGCCGGCCCCATGGCCGAGTGGTTAAGTTGGCGTGCTCCACTTCGGCAGCCCAGGGTTTCATGAGTTTGGATCCTGGGCATGGACATGGCACTGCTCATCAAGCCATGCTGAGGCGGCATCCCCCATAGCACAACCAGAGGGATCACAACTACAATATTCGGGGAGAAGAAGAAAAAAAAAAAAACCAGAAGATTGGCAACAGTTGTTAACTCAGGTGCCAATCTTTAAAAAAGAAATCTAAGCCCTATGGATTCCACCTCCACCTGAGTGCTGAAATCCATTTTCTCCTCTCCATTCCCCCTGCTTCTCCCCTTTTCCAGACTCTCATTACCTCTCACATGCATAATTACAATTGTCTTCTAAGTGGTCTTCAGGCCTCGAGGCTCTTTTTTACTTCAATCTATGCTATAATCTGCTGCCAAATCAATTCTACTAAATAATTCCCTTAATCATGTTTACTCTTTTTAACTAAAGTCCTTCTGTGATTTTTTTTCTGCTTACAACATAAGGACCTAAATTCTTACCACAGCTTTCAAAATTCTGCATAGTATAAATCAACCCTGCTTTTCCAGTTTTATCTCCCGCTGTTCTCCTTCAAGTTTCCTTTACTCCAGCTAAATTGGACTACTTGCTATTTCCTAAACATCTCCCATGCTAGCATTATCCTCTTCCAATTGACTGCCCCTTCCCCACTTCCTTTGTCTAAATCTTCCCAACTGTTTAAAATTCAGATCAAATGCCACTTTGTTCATGTTATTCTTCTATAGCCTGGGATAATTTCTGTTGTTACTGAAGTCCTGGTATAATTTTCTCTTTTTGTTTTGACCTCTCTTGTGCAGTATATCACTTTTACCATTGTATTAGTTATTTACACAATTGTCTCATTTAATTCTGCTATTAAAATGTAATCTCCCTGAAGGAAGCATACTGAATCTTACATATATTGGTATATTTCACAGCAGAAACTTAAGTTTTTTTTTATGTTTAAGAAAACAATGTTGTAATTCCTAGGAAATAAAAATCCCTTGAATAGTTTATACTATTGACATTATTTCATGCATTTAAATGCATTTGAAATATTTCTGCCTTCCTGAATTGAGGTTTAATTGATGTCTATTGAAAAAATTTCTTTGATTTGAACATATTAATAGATCGGACACCAAATTTCTAAAAATTTGCTTACTCTGTCTTTTATTTTGCTTTTCTCCTCTGCTTTAAAACAATGTCAATATCTTATTCTTTTCTCCTTCTTGGTTGACTTGCTATGAAACATTTCTCTAAGAGAAAAGATAATTTGAACAGCAAAACTTATTACAGATACAAAATTCTTTTTTCCTTATAAAAAAGAATATAGAGCTTTTTCTTACATTGGAAAGTTGGGTGAAGAATATGAAACTTTAATTTCAGCTATCAATTCACATACTACTCCTTTTCCTGCTCAAAGTATCAAGTGTTATGTCAATATACCAAGTCCTTACCATCATAAATCATTTCAATAATAAGGGAACATTGCTTTCTTGATCTTCTGCACAAGATAAAACTTTTATTAATGACATTTTTCCTTGTTGTGTGTGTGTAGTTCATAATATTTTCATAGCCATGCTTTTATTTCAATGGAAGGGAAAAATCCCACCTTATAATTTCAACTTTGCAGTCACTTTCTGCATTTTGTACAGTTAAATCCAACTAAGTTCTCCCCACCTTGCAAGTGTCTAATCTTCAGAGCCTATTTACATTTCATTGCAATGTGACACAGGAAAAATGCAGCCAGATGTAAAAGGGCCAAGTCACGTTGTCAAACATAAGGTTTGACTTAAATTTTAAAAAAGAGCAAAAAGAAAGGAAGAAGAAAGAAGGAGACAGGGAAAAGATAATTCTTCCTAAAACAAGCAGAATTCTACAACTTAACGCTTTAAAGGAATAAACTAGTGTAAATATTCATCTCTCCAAAGTGCGATCTTATTTTAAATTTAAATCTCTCAGAAACCCAGAGCACTCTGTTTATAATAGGAGAACAGCGGACAGACTTGCCCTTCACTGGAGGGCATGTCATATAGTCCTTGCCTTCTCTGAAAAAACCATCAAGCTGGCAGTAGTGACAGATGAACAGCTTACCATTAATTTCTCCTCTTTCATGCCTTCAATCCAAACGGTGCATATTCTCCACGGGGATGCATCAAGGTCTTTGCCTTTATTTCTCTTGCATACTCACACTGACTTATAAATCAAGTACAGATAAGAAGAGAGGGCAAATATCAATCTTTATATTTTTTTCTCTTGGCCCGTGCCCACTGGCACACTACTGAGCTTTGACTGAAAGGTTCTTCAAATCATCCTGTGATTCATAGGCTAGAGAGTTCTCAGTGAGGACAAAACAACAAAGGAAATCTGAGAGAGAAAATTTGTATATCTTGGCTTATAAATTAGAAGTTTGCAATTGTAGTGTTTTAAAGGATGAGTTACCTAAAATATGTGTCTAAGATGTTACTATCATGGTGGAAAAAAATTATGGAATATAAAGTAATCTTCATTCTTTTAGCATGGCTAGGAGAGTAGCAATCTTTAAAATTTTTTTTTTTTTAGTCTTGTTTCCTCCTTTATTATAAAGAGCTAGGTTCTTCATAAAACTTGAAGGATTATCCAAAATAGACTCTCTGTTATTGTTGGTTTTCTTTCTTTGAATTGGTAAGTTTTACAACAGCATCATGATAGAAATGTTTCATGGAATATATTTGAAGTCTAGGGTTTGATATACTGAGGTTTTGACACAAGATTGTTAATATTTTGTAAAATAAAACAAAACATAATTTTTAGAAATTGTGCATAGTACCTTTTATATGGTAAATACTTAATAAATACTATAGTTTTTGAAAGCTGAAATATTCTGCAGTAGTGGTTTAATTTTTACTGGTGGTGGTCATCTTATACTAATATTTAAGATGATTGAAGATGTCAGATTTTTAAAAATTTCTTTTGAAGAAATTATACCCTGCTTCCTTCAAAAGAAAGATACTCACAGCTTTATTATTACATTTAAAAGAGGAATGTTTGGCTGGGGAAAGAGCACACAGAAGTTTTCTTGACTTACAACAAATCAATCTTGTACTAAAAGTATGTTCAGAACCACTGGGTGATGCAATATGATTTTAAGCTCCCAAAAGCTGATATTATAATCATTGACAAATTATAATATTATTTTCTTGCTAAGCGTGAAGTGCTAATGCTGTTAAATGACTGCAAATGTTGATGTTCATGCCTGCCTGCTGGCCTTTTGCAGGTGACATATATGGGGATTCAGAGCTTTTCCATTTTCTATCCTCCTTTTTTTAAGGCTGCAGGCCCCATCTATAAATTACAACTGATGACAAACGTGGAAGCTAACAGTGGCAAAATTAGGCCCAAAGGCAAAATAATTATATATACAGCCTTCAGCAGTGAGGGAGAGAGCCATCAATCAGCCCCCAATTATTCACCAGTTAATCAGCTCTGCCCTTCCTTTATTGAAGGGTTACAGTGTAATTAAGTTGGCAGCATCCTTTTAATTCATCAAACATACAACACATGGCGTTGTTTGCTGCAATTGGGGGACAGCACCTTTGTGAGTTTGACCCGTAGCACTGCTGTTGTAGATGAGGAAAACTTCAGAGGTAAGAGAATATTTATGAGACAGCACAGCACTGGGGTGGTGGTGTCTTCATATACAGGCCTAAGCTTAAAACAACTAAGAGGACAGGATATTACCAAGCACATTTAAATCCATAACATTAACCTTAAGTATGTAAATGAATGTGCATTACTGTGTGTATTTATTGGTGGGTGTGTTTAATGGCACATATAAAAAATGTGACAATGAAGAGATAGGGCTGATTTCTGACACACAAATGAGCATTGACACCTTCAAAATACAAGCTTTGGGAGAATACCCACTTATGTCAATGAGACTTTCATTGCGCAGGCCATTTTGGAAGAGGAGCCTGAAAACTTTTTTTCAGAGCCAATTTATATGGCACATCAGAAAATGAGACAAGTGGCATTATGGTCACATATTGTTAGTGTTTTATTTTGTTTTGATTTTTCTCCTTGAAAATGATGTTCCTCTGTTTGATTGCCCAATTTGTTTCAAGGTGAATTTGATCTGTTTCCAAAAATGTCATCCGAAACTCATCCCTATTGAGAAAGTTCTACAAAGTCTGACAAAAGGTTTTGATGATTAGAATAGTTATACTGTTCAGATGGAGCCTCCACCCTTGTGAACTACAAAGAGGATGACATTTGGATATGTAAGATATGATGTGTTATTTTTCACAAGTACTAGAGTTTTAGATTATTTTCTCATCTGGCTCAAAAGCTGTAATTGAATATTATAAAGAGAAGTTCACAAATATTTTATTTCATACCATTTTATAAAATCTCTATTTAAATGATTGCATCTCATCCATAACTTGGAACCCAACAATATTGTCTATCAAGAGTAATTCAAAGGACTGGCCCTGTGGCCTAGTGGTTAAGTTTGGTGCTCTCTGATTCAGCAGCCCAGCTTCAGTTCCTGGGCACAGACCTACACCACTGGTCAGCAGCCATGCTGTGGTGATGACCCACATACAAAATAGAGGGAGATTGGCACAGATGTTAGCTCAGGGCAAATGTTCCTCAGGAAAAAAAGGAGTAATTCAATATGAAAAGACACAAGAAAATATCAGGAAAACTGATATATTTTATAAGGTGACTAAGTGCACATATCACACGCACATACTCACACACAATGGGGAAATACTGAAACTGCTGATAGAATAGCTAAACTAAGTAGTTTGAATCATGGATGGCACAGCATGTATTAAATATGGAAATTTTAGAATCAATGATAAATTGTCTTAAAGATGGTTTCCTATGTCCTCCCTTTGTATTTAATTTGGGTATTGCCATTTGACTGTTCATGGTTCTTTTGTTAACTGCATTCTAAGAAACTTGAAGGCAAGGACATTTGTGATCCTTTCTTCCTACTCCCAAGTTCTAGCATGATAGCTTGCACATAATAGGGGAGCTAAAACTTTCATTGAGTGAATAAATATAGACAATGTATGTGAAACTATTGGTTCAGCATCTACGAGTAACAGTCTAAGGATTCACTTAGATTGTTGATTATATTGTTGATATACACAATATAAAAATGAATAAACTTCAAATATCTATAAAATTAATCATGCAAGAGGAATAGATAGAAGACCTAAAATTCCTTCCTATCAAAAAGTGTGACATTTTGATTGAAAATTTAAATTAATATTGAATATTTTATTCCTAAATATAATACCTTGCCTTTTGAATCCCTATCGAATTTGATTTAGTTCACTTTTGCCCACTTGAACAATAATATTTCTATTTGTTTCTAGGTTTTTGCCTATGAATTTCACAAATTTATTGACTAATATCTTCATAGATATGTCAACTAAGCCTAGAGATACCTGATTTTTATTTCCAAAAAAATTTTAAATAGATGCTATATAGGCCTTATGTTCAGTTTATTTATGTAATTATTTTCCATGATTTGTCTTACTCTATCCTACATTCTTACTATTCTTTGAGTTGCCTTTTGTGATTCATAGTTGTTTTTTTCTGTGTAAAGACAGATTTTTAAAATAAGCATTAAAAATATTTACTTTTGAGAATCAAAAATCAACTTGCCCTTATCATTTAATGAACAACATTATGCCTCATATTTTTCTTATTCCTAATAAATTTCAGGAAACACTTCCCCTAATATCTCTCACAAGTTGCATTTTATTTCCGCTTTTCACTTTTTGATCATACTGGCCTTCATTGAATTTCATGGTAGGTTAGACTAACTGTCCCGCTTAGTAGTGTTTTCCATTTATTTTAGGTTCCTGTCTGTTCCTGAAAGGAGTTAAGTTGCCAAGTCATTTTCAAGTCATTGTCATATTTTATAAAATGCCACTCAAATCTATGTGAAAAGAGATACATTTCTTCTTTTTTCTAATATCTTGATCACCATATGTGGTTCATGTATAAAACTTTTTCTAAATTTTGTATAAGAATACTTCAATTCTTTCCATAGAACTTTAAATATTTCTATATTTTTTCCACAAACATAGACTTCCTAAATTCAATGTAATTTCTAAAACTTTATAAGGTTGGTTTAACAGTATCTTAAATATCAAACAAACAAAACTAAGTAGCATTGTTAAATTGAGGGCTTAAATATAAGGATGATTCCAGAAAGTGTAGTAGAAAACACCATCTACTTTTTTGTGGGTAATTCACAATAAGGCAGACTTAAGTTACTTCTTCAGTGAGCAAATCTCACTCTCACAGTCTCCATTAGAGGGCCACAGCTTCTTGCTTCACTTAGCAGTTGAAGTAGAGCAAGGCTAAACTCCTTTGTTTAGCCTCATAAGCAAATCCAGCTCATGTTTTTAAATGCAGTAAGCAAGATGAAAGAATTATTTATACATTAATGTTAATAGGAACATGGTCTGCCATCTTCCTCTCAAACATCATGAATTATTCATTAACTTAAGCTCCTTTACAATATTGGTTCCTTTAATCTGAAAGAAGCTCCAGAACACCCTCCTCCCCATAACCATCTTCCATCCCTCAAAAGAAGTTTCATTTTTGATTTAATGTTCAAATTAAACTCTAAAAATTGGTTGCTATGCAGAGAGAACTAAGCAACAGAGACGATTTTCCCAAATGAAATGAAATGATATGATAATAACTCATTCTATGTTAAGGGTGAAACAGGTAGTGATATAAGAGAAGCAAAGAAGCATATATGATGTTGCCTGGGTGAGATCTATCCCAGAAGAACTGAAGGAAGAACAATATTTAAGCTGTTGGGGTTTTTTTTCAGCTAGGAGTGAGCAGAATGGTATATACTGTTTTATGGTGGAATTGGTAACATCCCAAAAGACAATTTGGATCATTCAGGAGGAAAACGTTGTCTCCTATTTAGAGAGGTTTAAATTTACAGTTAGGATGTCCTTTCCTTGCTAGATTACCTCCAAATGCCTGGTTTAATATTGAGTTGAGAGGAACATTTTTGGCTGCTCTTAGCCAAGAGTACAGTAACTTGGCTCAATAGGAGATTTTTGTAGAATGAAAGAATTAGGCTTAGAAAATAACAAAAATATGTGATGGCTCTTGAAAAATGTTAGTGTTTATGTAATATTTGTATTTCCTTAAACTCACACAGTAGAGCCCTGTGTTAAGCCAACTTTCTTTTAGAGATTTAAATATACTGTGGATCAGATCGCATTCCCTAAATCTAACAACTCTTAGCAGCCAAAGCCTGAAAGAGTAAGGTGAGGCTGTAAGGTGGGTGATCTTCCTGCCTCCCAGCACCAAAGTTATAAAGGAATCTCACTGTTTTTCTCTTTCTTACTTTAGTACTTGCTATAAAATGGAGAGTGACATTTGTTCTCACACAGAAAGACTCAATGAACCAATTACTTTTCAAAAATATATACATTTTCAGTTTTCTCCTGAGACTGTAGGGTATAAGAGTATCCCTTCTGAGTTCTTAGAAGATGAGGGCTTTTCATATTGTGAATGTCCTTGATAAAAGAAAAACAAGATTCTGCATTATTCACTTTAGTCCTCAGACTGAAGCCTCCAACTGTTTAAGAACATGGGTAACACTGTTTGTAAAATCTGAGTGTTAATATAATAACCATAGGACTCATATAACTCCCTATTCTAAGCCTAATTTAATCCACAAAATTATCCTATGAGACAGAAAATGAGACAAGTGGCATTATGGTCACATATTGTTAGTGACCATATTTATCAGCTCCATTTTACAGGTGAGATAACCAAGTCACAGAGAAGTTAAATAATTTGCTCAAGTTTACACAGCTAGCATGTGGAAAAGTAAGGATCTAAAACCAGGCAATTTGGCTCCATAATAGCTTTTAACCGCTACACCATTAACCACTGTGCTCTCCTGTCTTTTGAAGGTCTTGGGTTAGATGATTTAAAAGAAATGTTTTTTCTTCTGATTCTATGATTGAAAACACCTTTGGGAACCTTGTTCATTCCAATGTCAAAAGAAAATAATGCTAAAATCTTTGGATTCATACTCCAGCATAATTTTAATAAATTGTAACTTGTATTTAACATATATATCTTCCTATACATATATATGTATATAAGTATACAAACGTATATATCTTCATATATATGTGTAGATATATGTGTGTATATGAAGATATATCTTAAATATCTTAATATCTTAGAAGTTGTTACAGAGATAAAAGATAGTCAAAATATCCAGTGAAATGTTTGGACTAGTCAGCTAACCCTCTGAGTGATCTTTACAAACTCCATCTTTCCATTGGCCAAATGAGGAATGAATTCTTTTTTTCTGTACTTCCCTGGCATAATGGTGGCTAAAATCATGTATTCAAAAAAAATGTAATTGCTTTACTTGCATACAAAATATGAAATTGTAATCAGTATGGAATTTTTGTCAGTATTGGCACAAGGCAATACAATCATCCTGGTCAGTATATAATTATACATTATTTCAGTTAGCATTTAAGTACTAATGAGCTAATTCATATGAAGTGCTATGTCAACAGCAAAATGTTATAGTAATATTTTTTCTCAGCTGGAAATAGCCTTTCTCTTTATTTAATAAACTTCCTTAATTTTTAAATATTTCTTACCATACAGTTTTATCAATCTAACACTAGCAGAATAACCTGTTCAAATAACAGTTTTGCAGATGTTAATGTGCTTCTTGGGATGAGTAAATTATCCCAGGTTACCATAAGTTGAAACTGATAGGACACATAGACAGTGCTGAAAAACACGTCTCTTGTGCATCACTCTACAAATGCTAATTAATTTCCTATGACACTGATTTCTTCAAGTAGTCATTCTCTTCTACAATTTTATTGTTCTTAATTGATCTTCATGGTCTTTTTTTTTTTGGTGAGGATGATTAACCCTGAGCTAACATTTGCTGCCAATCCTCCTCTTTTTGCTGAGGAAGGCTGGCCCTGAGCTAACATGCCTATCTTCCTCTACTTTATATGTGGGACACCTGCCACAGCGTGGCTTGCCAAGTGGTGCCATGTCTGCAGCCAGGATCGAAACCGGTGAACCCCAGGCCGCTGAAGAGGAACATGTGAACTTAACTGCTGCGCCACTGGGCCGGCTCTATGTCATGTGTATTTTAACCACTATAAAAAAATAGAAATAACTGCTCATAGCCATATGAGGTAGTATAGACATCTCCTGGATCCAGACAGTTGCAAGAAAAATAGGAGGTCCTGTGGGCTAGATTCCAGAAAGCATTGTAGGCCCAAAAGTTTTCATGGGCATACTGGTAAAATAAAAGAGCAGAGCAGAAGGGTATCATACAATAGAGAAGTGGTGGGATTTTTGTAAAGCTCTAGAGAAGAAACCACATGAGAATGTTTTTCAAATTTTATTATTAAAAGCTCTGCTGGATTTTATCATGAATGAGTGTTGGATTTTGTCAAACATGTTTTCTCATTAATTGATATTTTCGTATGATTTTTCTTCTTTAGCCTGTGAACGTACTATGTTATATTGATTGATTTTCAATTATTGAACTAGTCTTGAATTCCTGGAATAAATCCTTCTTTGTCATGATCTATAATTCTTTGTATGCATTGTTGCATTCAACTTCCTAATATTTTCTTACTAATTTTTACGTCTAAGTTTGTGAGACATATTGACCTATATTTTCCTTTCCTTTTTTGTTTGTACAGCATTTGCCTTGTCTTCCTATCAAGGTAATATAAGTCTCATAAAATTAGTTGAAAAGCATTCCTTCTCTTTTTTTTCTTTTAGTAATTGCATAAAATTAGTGTTTACTCTTCCTGAAATGTTTGGTAGACTGCTCCAATGAAATCATTAGAACCTTGATGCTACTTTTTGGGGAGTTTCTTTAGTTAAAAATTCAATTTCTTTAATGGTTATAGGATAATTCAATTGTCTCTTTCATCTAGATGAGTTTGGTAGTCTATGCTTTTTAAGAAATTGGTCCAATTTTTCTATGTTGTTAAATTTATAAATAAAAAGTTTTTGTAGTATATCCTTATTATCCATTTATTGGTTGTAGCGTTCTCAGTGATAGTTCCTCTTACATTCCATGTATTACTGTGTTTTTCTTTCTTATGCTGTTGTCAATGTGTCTTGAGGTTTAGCAATTTTATGGACTACCTCAAATACCAGGTTTTGGTTTAATTGATCTTTATTTTGTTACTCTTGCTTACCTGTTTTCAATTTCATTAATTTCTGCTATCTTTATTATTTTCTTCCTTATTCTTTCTCTGGTTTATTTTTCTCTTCTTTTTCTAGTTTCCTGAGGTAGATAATTGATTTGAGATTTTTCCACTCTTTTTATTATAAGCATTTGGTACTATGAATTTTCCTCTCAACATATATTTTTATATGTTTTAATTTAATTTTCTTTTAAAATTTCCTTAGAGACTTACTCTTGACTCATGGATTATTTCAAAATGTGTTGTTTATTTCCCAAGTGTTTGGAGATTTTCCTGTTGTCTTTCTGTGACTGATTTGTCATTTGATTCCATCACGGTCAGAGAAAACACTGTATGACTTCAATTCTTTTAAGATTTTTGAGATTCATTTTATGGTCTAGGATATGGTTGATCATGGTGAACGTTCCATGAGTACACAGATAAAAAAATGTGTGATAAAAAATGTGTTATATTGAATGTTCTACGAATGTTCATTTAATCCTGCTGTTTGATTGTGTTGTTCAACGCTTTTATATTATTGATAATTTTCTGTATGGTAGTTCTATCAGTTGAAGTGAGTAGAGTGTTAAAGTTCCCAAATGCAATTCGATCTATCTCTTTCTCTTTTAGCTTTATCAGTCTTTGCTTCATGCATCTTGAGACAGTTTAGTGTATACAGAGTTAGAATCATTATGTGTTCTTTGTGGCTTGATGATTTTAACATTATGCAATATCTCTCTTTGCCTCTGGTAATTTTATTTGCTCTGAAGTCTGCTTTGTCTGATATTAATATAACCATTTTTTTTTTGAGGACGATTAGCCGTGAGCTAACTACTGCCAATCTTCCTCTTTTTGCTGAGGAAGGCTGGCCCTGAACTAACATCCATGCCCATCTTCCTCTACTTTATATGTGAGATGCCTACCACAGCATGGCTTGCCAAGTGGTGCTATGTCCGCACCCAGGATCCGAACCGGCGAACCCCGGGCTGACGAAGTGGAACATGCGCATTTAACCACTGCGCCATCAGGCCAGCCCGCATTTTGTTTTTTTTAATGTTTTCATATCTTTTTCCATTCATTTACTTAGAATTTCCCTATATCACATTTGAAGTGAGTTTCTTCACCCATTCATAATAAAGACTTTTAGGATTTTAGAAGTTTATGCGGACACCCTTTAATTATCAAAGAGCATATGAAAAATCTATAGCTGACATCATAATTATTGGTAAAGGTCTGAATGTTTTTCCTAAGATTGGGAACAAGTTAAAAATATCTCTTTTGCCACTATTATGCAGTATATTATGGGAAGGTATGGCAACAACAACAAGGCAAGAAAAAAAGAAAAGGTGCACAGATTGGTAGGGAAGCAAGAAAACTATTGCTATTTTCAGATGACATGATTGCCTACATAAAAAATCCTGAGAAACCTACAAGTAAAACTCCTGTGATTAACAAGTAGGTTTAATAAGGTCACACGATACAAGATCAACACAAAAGATCAATTGCAATTCTATATACAAACAATGAACTTACAGAAATTGAAACTAAAACCATGATATTCTTCATAATTATTCCAAGATAGCTGCAAAGACAAAGAAATATTTAAATAGTTAACAAATACATACAGAATCTGCTTGCTGAAAAATACAAATATTGTTGGAAGAAATTTAAAATGAATACCTCCATAGATAAAGAGACAAATCATGCATTTGGATTAGAAGACTCAAAATAGTAAAGATGTCAATTCACCCCAAATTAATCTATAGGTTTAATGTCATTCCTATCAAAATGCCAGCAATGTTTTTTTTTTTTTTTGGTAGACACAGACAACTGTATTATAAAATTTATGTGGAAAATCACAGAACCTAGAACAAGTTAAACAATGTTTTTTAAAAAAGAATGCGGTGGGAGAAATCATTATATCTTAATATATAATCGGGTCAATATTGAGGCTTACTGTATACCTATAGTGATCAAAAGAGTGTGGCATTGGTGGATGGATAGACACATAGATCAATGCAATAGAATAGAGATTCCTGGTATAGACCCACATAGATAGCCCCAACTGAGTTTTTTCTGGTTTTACTTATATATATTTGACATAGATCACTATACAAGTTTAAGGCGTACAGCATAATGGTTTGACTTACATATATTGTGAAGTACTTACTGCTATAAATTTAGTTAGCATACATCACGTCATATAAATACAATAAAAAGAAAAAGCAAAAAAGAAAATTTTCTTCATGATGAGAACTCTTAGAATTTACTCTCTTAACTTTCATACATATTATAGAGCAGTGCTAACTATAGTCATCATGCTGCACGTTAGCTCCCTAGTACTTATTTATCTTATAAGTGGAAAATTGTACCTCTTGACAACCTCTCTTCTACTCATGATTCCCCCACCCCCTAACTCTAGTAACGGCAAATCTGATCTGTTTCTCTATGAGTTTGTTTGTTTTAGATTCCACATGTAAATGGGATCATATAGTATTTGTCTCTCTCTGTCTGACTTATTTCACTTAGCATAAGGCCCTCAAGGTCCATCCATGTAGTTGCAAATGGGAGATTTTCCTTGTTTTTTATGGCTGAATAATGTTTTATTGAATATATATACCATATTTTCTTTATCCATCCATCCTTTGATGGAGATGGAGGTTGTTTCCATGTGTTGGCTATTATAAATAATTCAGCTATGAACATGAAGGTGCAGGTATCTCTTTGAGATAGAGGTTTTCATTTCCCTCAGATATAGTTCAAGAGTGGAATTGCTGATTATATGGTAATTTTATTCTTAATTTTTGAGAATCCTCCATACTCTTTTCCACAGAGGCTGTACCAGTTTACAATCCTACCAATAGTGCAAAAGCGTTCCCTTTTCTCCACATCCTTGCTAGCATTTATTATCTGTTGTGTTTTTGATCAGGGCCACTCTAACAGGCATGAGGTGAAATCTCATTGTGGTTTTGATTTGCATTTCCCTAATAACTAATGATGTTTAGCATTTTTTTCATGTACCTGTTGGCCTTTCATATATTTTCTTTGGAGAAATGTCTATTCAGGTCTTTTACCGATTTTTCATGGTATTATTTGGATTGTTTTGCTGTTAAATTGTATGATATCTTCGTAATTTTGGATATTAACCTTTTATCAGATATGTGGCTTTCAAATATTTTTTCCCCATTCTGCAAGTTTTCTTTTCACTTTGTTGTTTCTTTTGTTATGCAGAAGCTTTTTAGCTTGATATAGTTCCACTTTTTAATTTTTTTTTATTTTGTTTCTTGTGCTTTAGCTATCATGTCCAAAAAAATCATTACCAAGGCCAATGTCAAGGAGCATTTTCCCTATGTTTTCCTCTAGGAGTTTCATGGTTTCAGGTCTTATGTTTAAGTCTTTAATTCATTTCAAGTTAATTTTTGTGAATTATGTATGAAAGAGGTTTAATTTCATTCTTTTACATGTGAATATCCAATTTTCCCAGCATCGTTGATTGGAAAGACTTTCTTTTCTCCACTCATTATTCTTAGCTCCCTTATCAAATATAAGTTGATCATACTTGGATTATTTATGTGCTCTCTATTCTGTTCCAGTGATCTATTTTTCTGGATTTTTTAAATGCCAGTACCATATTGTTTTGACTACTATAGTTTTATAGTACAGCTCGAAATTAGGAAATGTGATGTCCCTCACTTTGTTCTTCTTTCTCAGAATCACTTTGGTTATTCAGAGTCTTTTGTTATTCTACATAAATTTTAGAATTGCTTTTTCTACTTCTATAAAAATTGCCATTGGAATCTTGATAGGGAATTCATTGAATATATAGATGACTTTTGGTACTATAGACATTTTAACAATATTAATTCTTCCAATCCACAAACATGAGATACCTTTCAATTTATTTGTTTCTTCTTCCATTTCTTTCATTAATGTCTTGTAATTTTCAAAGTAGAGATCTTTTATTTCCTTGGATAAGTTTATTCCTAAGTATTTTATTGTTTTTGATGCTATTGTAAATGGGATCATTTTCTTTATTTATTTTTCAGATAATTCATTATTAGTGTATAGAAACACTACTCACTTTTATATGTTAGTTTCTATCTTGCAACTTTACTGAATTTGTTGATTAGACCTAAGATTTTCTTGGTCTAGTATTCAAGGATTTTCTACATATACAATTATGTTATCTGCACATGGAGACAATTTTACTTCTTAATTTCCAATTTTGAGACTTTTTATTTCTTTTTCTTGTTTTATTACTCTGACAAATACTTCCAGTACCATGTTGAATAGTAGTGGTGAGATGTTCTTGTTCTTGACCTAAGAGGAAAAGCTTTTAACCTTTCACCATTGAGTATGATATTAGCTGTGTGTTTATCATATATGGCCTTTATTGTGTTGAGATATGTTCCTTCTGTACCTAGTTTGTTAAGAGTCTTTATCAAATTGGTTTATTAAGACTTTCTATTTATTTCTGGTTCAGTCTTAGTAGTTTGTATGTTTCTAAGAAATTTTTCATCTTTTCTAGCTTTTCCAGTTTGTTGGCATATAGCTGCTCATCACAGCCTTTTATGATTCTTTGTATTTTTGTGGTATCAGTTATAATGTCTCTTTATTTATTTATAATTTTGTTGATCTAAGATTTTTTTTTGATGGTTAGTCTAGGTAAAATTTTGTGAGATTTGTTTATTTTTTCAAAGAACCGACTTAATTTGGTTAATAATTTTTATTGTTTTACTGTTCTCTATTTTATTAATTTCAGCTCTAATATTTATTATTCCTTCCTTCTGCTACCTTTGGGTTCAATATGTTCTTCTTTTCCTAGTTCCTTAAGGCATAGAGTTAGGTTGTTTATTTGATATGTTTCTTGCTCTTAATATAGGCATTTATTGCTGTTAATTTCCCTCTTAGTATGGCTTTTGCTGCATCCCATAAATTTTGGTATGTTGTGTTTTCATTTTTGTTTGTCTCAACATACTTTTTAAATTCTCCTTTAATTTCTTCTTTGACCAATTGGTTGTTCAAGAATGTGTTTAATTTTCATTTATTCATGAATTTTCAGATTTTCCTCTGTTATTGAGTTCTAGTTTCATTGACATTATGGTCAGAGAAGATGCTTGGTATGATTACAATCTTCCTGAATTTGCAAAAACCTGTTTTGTGGCCTAACATACGGTCTATCCAAGAAAACTTTCCATGTGTATTGAAGAAAAATGTGTATTCTGCTGTTGTCACATAGAATGCTCTGTGTATGTCTGTTAGGTCTATTTGTTCTATAGTTTTGTTCAAATCCAGTGTTTCTTTATTGGTTCCCTGTCTGAATGATCTATCAATTCTTGAGAGTAGAATATTAAAGTCTTCAAATATTATTGCTTTGCTGTTTATTTTTTCCATTAGCTCTATTAGTTTTTGCTTATGACTTTTGGTGCTTCTAAGCTGGGTTCATAAATATTTGCAGTTGTTATATCTTATTGATGGATTTACCCCTTTATCATTACATATTGAACTTCTTTGTCTCTTTTTACCATTTTTAGTTTAAAGTCTATTTTACCTGATGAAAGTAGAGATACCTGTCTGTCACCACATAAGTGCTCCCTTTCACCCCCTGTGCCCACCCCGCAACCCCCTTCCTCTGGTAACCACTGAACTGTTTTAATTGTCCATGTGTTTGCTTATATTCCACGTATGAGTGAAATCATGTGGTGTTTGTCTTTCTCAGTCTGGCTTATTTGCTTAGCAAGATACCCTCCAGGTCAATCCATGTTGTTGCAAATGGGATGATTTTGTCTTTTTTATGGCTGAGTAGTATTCCATTGTATACATATAAGACATCTTCTTTATCCAATCATCACTCAGTGGGCTCTTGGATTGTTTCCATGTCTTGGCTATTGTGAATAGTCTTGCAATGAACATAGGGGTACATATGTTACTTTAGATTGTTGATTTCAAGTTGTTTGGGTAGATACTCAGTAATGGAATAGCTGGGTCATACGACATTTCTATTTTTAGTTCCTCAAGGAATCTCCATACTGTTCTCCATAGTGGCTGCACCAGTTTGCACTCCCACCAGCAGTGTATGAGGATTCTCTTCTCTCCAATTCCTCTCCAACATTTGTTATTTTTAGTCTTAGTGATTATAGCCATTTTAAAAGGCAGAAGGTGATATCTTCCTGTAGTTTTTATTTGCATTTCCCTGATGATTAGTGACGTTGAACATCTTTTCATGTGTTTATTGGCCATCTTTATATCTCCTTTGGAAAAATGTCTGTTCATATCCTCTACCCCTTATTTGATCAAGCAGTTTATTTTTTGTTGTGCAGTTGTGTGATTTCCTTCTATATTATGGATATCAACCCCTTCTCAGATATATGATTTGCAAATATTTTCTCCCAATTGGTAGATTGTTTTCTTGTTTTATTCCTAGTTTCTGTGAACTTTCAGAAGCTCTTTGGCCTGACTAAGTCCCACTTGTTTATTTTTTCTTTTGTTTCCCTTATCTAAGAAGACGTAGTATTCAAAAAGATCATTTTAAGTTTGATGTCAAAGAATGTGCTACCAATATTATCTTCTAGAAGTTTTATGGTTTCAGGACTTATCTTCAAGTCCTTGGTCCATTTTGAGTCTTTTTTTTTTTTTTTTGTATGGCATGAGCTAGTGGTCTACTTTCATTTTTTTGCAAGTGGTTGTCCAGATTTCCCAACAACTTTCATTGAAGAGACTATCTTTTGCACATTCTATGTTCTTGGCACCTTTGTTGAAGATTAGCTGTCTCTAGATGTTCAGTTTTATTTCTGGGATTTCAGACCAGTTCCATTTATCGGTGTGCCTGTTTTTGTACCAGTACCATGCTGTTTTGATTACTATAGTTTTGTAGTACATTTTGAAGCCAAGGATTGTGATGCCTCTAGTTTTATTGTTTTTTCTCAGGATTGCTTTGGCTATCCAGGGTCTTTTGTTGTCCCATATGAATTTTAGGATTGTTTGCTCTATTTCTGTGAAGAATGTCATTGGGATTCTGATTGGGCTTGCATTGAATTTGTAGATTGCTTTAGGTAGTATGGACATTTTAACTATGTTTATTCTTCTAATCCATGTGCATGGAATGTCTTTCCATCTCTTTATGTAGTCAACTATCTCTTTCAGGAAAGTCTTGTAGTTTTCGTTGTATAGGTCTTTCACTTCCTTGGTTAAATTTATTCGAAGATATTTTATTCTTTTTGTTCCAATTGTGAATGGGATTGTGTTACTGAATTCTCTTTCTGTTAGGTCATTATTAGAGTATAGAAATTCAAGTGATTTATGTACATTGATTTTGTAACCTGCAACTTTGCTGTAATTGTTGATTATCTCTAATAGTTTTCTGATGGATTCTTTAGGATTTTCTATATATAAGATCATGTCATCTGCAAACAGGGATAGTTTCACATCTTCACTGCTATTTGGAGTCATTTTATTCCTTTCTCTTGCCTAATTACTTTGGCCAAAATCTCCAGTACTGTGTTGAATAGGAGTGGCAATACTGGGCATCCTTGTCTTTTTCCTCTTCTCAGATGAATGGCTTTCACTTTTTCACCATTGAGCATGATGTTGACTATGGGTTTGTCATATATAGCCCTCATTATGTTGAGGTAATTTCCTTCTATCCCCATTTTGTTCAGAGTTTTTATCATAAATGGCTGTTGGATCTTGTCAAGTACTTTCTCTGCATCTAGTGAGATGATCATGAGGATTTTATTCCTGATTTTGTTAATGTGGTGTATCCCATTGATTGATTTGTGGATGTTGAGACTTTCCTGTGTCCCTGGTATAAATCCTACTTGATTATGATATGTGATCTTTTTGATGTGTTTCTCTATTTGGGTTGCCAATATTTTGTTTAGGAGTTTTGCACGTATATTTATCAGTGATATTGGCCTTTAATTTTCCTTTTTATGTTGTCTCCATCAGGCTTTGGTATCAGAGTGATGTTGGCCTCATAGAATGTGGTAGGAAGCCTTCCATCGTCCCTGATTTTTTGGAATAGCTTGAGAAGGATAGATATTAAATCCTCTCTGAAAGTTTGGTAGAATTCTCCGTAGAAGCTTTCTGGTCCTGGGCTTTTAATTTTGGGTTTCTTTTGATTACTGTTTCAATCTCTTTCCTTGTGATTGGTCTATTCAGATTATATATTTCTTCTTGATTCAGGCTTGGGAGGTTGTAAGAGTCTAAGAATTTATCCATTTCTTCTAGATTGTCCATTTTGTTGGTATATAGTTTTTGTAGTATTCTTTTATAATCCTTTGTGTTTCTCTTGTATCCATTGTTATTTCTCCTCTTTCGTTTCTAATTTTATTTATCTGAGCTTTACTTCTGTTTTTCTTTGCGAGTCTGGCAGAGGGTTTGTCAATTTTATTTATCTTCTCAAAGAACCAGCTCTTTGTTTCATTGATGCTTTCTACTGCCCTTTTTTGTTTCAATTGAATTTATTTCTGCTCTGATTTTTATTATTTCTCTCCTTCTACTGACTTTTGGCTTAGTTTCTTCTTCTTTTTTCAATTCAGTTAGGTGTAACTTGAGATTGCATATTTGGGATTTTTCTTGTTTGTTAAGGTGAGCCTGTTTTACGAGAATTTCTCTCTTGTTACTGCTTTTTCTGCATCCCATATGAGATGGTATGGTATGTTTTCACTTTCATTTGCCTCCAGATATTTTTTTATTTCTTATTTAATTTCTTCAATGATCCATTGGTTGTTCAATAGCGTGTGGTTTAGTCTCCACATCTTTGTCCCTTTCTCAGCTTTTGTCTTGTAATTAATTTCTATTTTCACAGCATTGTGATTGGAAAACATGCTTGTTATCATTTCAATCTTCTTAAATTTATTGAGACTTGCCTTGTTTCCAAACATATGGTCTATCCTTGAGAATGTTTCATGCACACTTGAGAAGAATTTGTATTCTGTTCTTTTTGGATGGAGTGTTCTTTAAATGTCTATTAAATCCAAATGTTCTAGGTTTTCATTTAATTCCACTGTTTCCTTGTTGATTCTCTGTCTGGATGATCTATACATTGATGGAAGTTGAGTGTTGAGATCCCCTACTATTACTGTGTTATTACTAATATCTTCTTTTAGGTTTCTTAATAGTTGCCTTATAAACTTTGGTGCTCCTGTGTTGGGTGCATAGATATTTATGTGTTATTTATTCTTGGTGGAGTGTCCCTTTGATCATTATATCCTGCCCAGCTTTGTCTCCCTTTGCCTATCTTATCTTGAAGTCTACTTTGTCTGATATAAGTATTGTGACACCTGTTTTCTTTTGTGTGTCATTAGCTTGGAGTATTGCCTTCCACCCCTTCGCTCGGAGCCTGTGTTTGTCATTGGAGCTGAGATGTGTTTCCTGGAGCCAACATATTGTTGGGTCTTGTTCTTTAATCCGTCTCATCACTCTGTATGTTTGTATTAGAGAATTCAATCCATTTATGTTTAGGGTTATTATTGATATATATTCAATATTTATATTGAATACCTATAATTCTGATGTTGCATGTCCTAATTGAGTCAGATATTTCTCAGAGACTTTATTTCTTTTCAGTCTTACTTCTCTCTCCTCCTCTATTGGGAGCATTTCAATATGTCTATCCTCGCTTATCCTGATTCACTCCTCTATGATGTCAACTCCAGCACTCAGGGAGTCCATATTTTGTTTTATCTCATTAATTGTGTCTTTCATCTCAAATATTTCTGTTTGATTCTTCTTTATAGTTTCAATCTCTTGTGAAGTAGCTCCTAAACTCATTGAATTCTTTCTCTGCATTCTCTTGCAAATCATTGAGTCTCTTGATGGTAGCTGTTTTTAATTCTCTGTCATTTAGATTACATATTTCTGTGTCTTCAGGACTGGCTTCTGGGTACTGGTTATTTTCTATCTGATCTGGAGATTTAATATAATTTTAATACTGCTTTTGGGCATGGCTTTGTTTGTTCACATCCTAGTATTATTTGGTTGCAGTTACCACCGATTGCCACCAGGTGGGGGTCAAGAGCCTCATATTCAGAGTTCTCTGTGTTCCACCATGATCCCAGGTGCTGGAGCCAGCACTTCGTGGGTGGGGGGAGGGGCATTTTATTCTGGGTGCTCTCATGGGCTTACTCACTCTGCTTTCACTATCTGTGCTCCTGGGATGTTGGCTTGATGAGGTCATCCCTGAATTAGCTTTCACCTCAATAGGGGCTTTCCCCTAGGCTGTGAGGGGCCCAGGGATCTTTTATGTTCCCACAAAGGGGCATCCCCTCCCCCTTCCTTCATTCTCACAGACCACATGCAGTCCCAGATCACAGTCTTTTGGGGAGTGAGAAAAGTTTTCTCTTACCCAATTCCATCTCCTCCAAGGGAGGCTCTAACCTCTCCACCATCTGATTTGTGGCTGCATGGGTCTCTCAGCTGTCTTTTTTGCTGTGTGGATATCCTCTGTTGGAGTATGTATGTGTTTTTCAGTGGAGGGGAGAGATCGCTGGGAGAACTCACTCCATCATGATACGTCGCTCAGTCTTGGTGTGTTTTTAAGCCAGAATTGAATCTCTTGTTTGCTGAAAATCATTGGATTTTGTTTTTTTTTATCCATTTGGAAATTTAATTTCCTTTGTTTGGAGAATTTAATCCACTGCAATTCAAAGTACAGTCATGCATCACATAATGATGGAGATATACTCTGAGATACATTGTTAGGCAATTTCATTATTGTTTGAAGATTATAGCATGTACTTACACAAAACTAGATGGTATTGCCTATTACACATCTAGGCTATATGGTATAGTCTATTGCTCCTATGCTACAAATCTGTACAGCATGTTACTAGACTGAATACTGTATGCAATTGTAAGACAGTGGTAAGTATTTGGGCATCTAAACATAGAAACTGTACAGTAAAAATAAGACATAAAGAATAAAAAATAGTACACCTGTGTAGGGTGCTTACCGTGAATGGGGCTTACAGGACTGGAAGTTGCTCTGGGTGAGTGAAAGTGAAGGCCTAGGACATTATTGTACACTACTGTAGACTTTATAAATACTGTACACTTAGGTTACACCAAGTTTATAAAAATATTTTTCTTTCTTCAATAATAAATTAAACTTAGCTTACTGTAACTTTCCTACTTTATAGACTTTTTAATTTTTTCAACTTTTGGATCTTTTGTAATAACACAGTTTAAAACACCTTATTATACAGCTGTGCAAAAATATTTTCTGTCTTTATATCCTTACTCTGTAAGTTTTCTTAATTTTATTTTTTTTTAATTCTTTGTTAAAATCTAAGACACAAACACACACAATAGCTTAGGCCTACACAGGGTAAAGATCATCAATACCACTGTCCTCCGACTCCATATCTTGTCTCAGTGGAAGGTCTTCAAGTGCAAAAAAACACATGGAGATATCATCTTCTATACTAGCAATGTCTTCTAGCATACTTCCTAAAGGATCTGCCAGATGATTTTCTTGAGGAGGTGTCACAGTTTTCAGAAATATGTCCACGGAGGTTTGCTTGGTTTGTTTCTGTTTTTCATCATAGACTTGCTTGTCAGAAAATTATACAGCACGAACATTCAACTCTATTAATGAAAACCTTTTGGTGCTTGGGTCTATGTTTTCAAACTTTTTAAGTGCTTGTCAAGGTCTGGAAAACCTTCTGCTAAACTCTTCACTGTGAATTTTCTTGGGAGTTCTTTTTCTTCTCTTGCAGTTTCCTTTTCTCTTGCCTCTTCTTCAGCTATGTATTCCTGTTCCAGTTCCAACAACTCCTCATTAGTCAATTCCTCAGGAATCATCTCTAAAAGCTCCTCGATATCAAACTCATCAACACCCACGTTAAAGTTGTTTGCATCTCAGCCACAATCTTGTTGATTTTTGCAACGTCTTCCTCTTGGCAAATTCTTTGAAGTCATTGACAAACCTCATGAGTATCTTCTTTCAGATACCATTTGTACATTCCATGGCAACATCAACCCAAGCCAAAGAAAAGGCTTTTAATGCCATCATAGATGTTGTAATCCTTCCTGAGTTGCACCAGTGTCTTCCCAGTTGCGGCAATAGCCTGGGAAAAATAACTTCTCAGGTAGTACACCTTAACAGCTGCTCTAACTGCTTGACCAATTGGTTGGATCAAAGAGTTGAGGTTTGGAGGGAGAAACACTGTGTTGATATTAGGATCAAAGTCACCAATAAAAGTAGGATATCCAAAAGCATTCAAAAATAAGCGAAATCCTGATAGGTATGTTATTCTCCAACAGTATTTCTCCATTTTGATGACATAACAATTAAAGAGGACATCTTAGAAGAGGAGCTGTGTCATCTTTGACTTCTTATCACTCCTGTAGTACACTGACAGTGCATGCTGATTGGTATGTTTGAAGGCCTTGGGGTTCTCACTGTGCCAGATCATAAAGGGTTTCAGTTTGTAGCCTGCAATATTGCCCTCAAGAAAGACTGTTATGCTGCCCTTAAAAGCCTTGAAACCTGGCATTGATTTGTCCTCCTTAATGATGAAAGTCCTTTCAGGCACTCATTTCCAGAATAGGGAGGTTTCATCCATATTGAATATTTTCTCTGGAAAGTAATATTTCTCTGTAATCAACTTATCTAAAGCTTCCAAAAATTCTTTAGCTGACTTCACATCAGCACTTTCAGACTCACCAGTCATTTCACATTCTGTGATAAATAATGATTTTTGAATCATTTAAACCAACCATAGCTAGCAGTAAATTCAACATCATAGTCGGATCCATCCTTTTCTTGAAACATTGCAAACTTTTCCCTTTGGCTGTGATCATCATGGTGCTGAGTGGGATGTGCTTCTGTGTCTGGTCTTAAATTCAGGTCAATAGAAGTTGCTCCATGTCTGATATAAGCCCTTCTCAATTTTTTAAATTTGCATCCTTAAATGAAGGAGAGCCTTTAACAGTTTGCTTCACTTTGTTCTTGTTCTTCAACACCATAGCTATGGTAGAATGTGATATGCTTAAATGGTGAGCAATAACTATCATTGATTTTTCATCTTCATAGTCTGTAATCACTTTTAGTTTTGTTTCTAGGTCAGTTACTCAACATGGTCTCTTACTGGCAACATTAGCAGTGGATTTTTTATGCTTAGGGACTATGATGAACAAAACAACCTGAGATTAAATCAAGCACAAGAGAAAATAATGTAATCAAGAGACATGGTAAACACTCTGTGTATGATGTTGCTTCCAGCATAACACAGCATTCCATCTTGCAGTAAACTCGTTTTATACAGGTAAAACAATTACATTCTAAAATAAGAACAAAAAGTATAGTATTGTAAATGCATAACCAGTGACATTGTCATTTATTATCATTACCAAATATTATGTGCTCTACATAATTATATGTGCTACACTTCTATACACCTGGCAGCACAATAGGTTTGTTTACACCAGCATTACCACAAACATGAGTAATGCATTGCATTACAATATTACAATGACTATGGCATCACTAGGTGATAGAAAATTTTCAGCTCCATTATAATCTTATGGGACCATCATTGTATATTCAGTCTGTCATTGACCTAAACATCATTATGTGGTGCTTAACTGTAAATACTGATAAGTAAGGACTTACTATTGCCATTTTTTAAATTGATTTCTGATTGTTTTGTCAATATATTTTTCCTTGTTTCTTATCTTGCTGTCTTTTTGTGTGTTCTGATGTTTGGTTGTTTCGTGGTATCAATATGTTTTGACTTCTTTACCATGTTCTTTTATGTAATGACCACAGGTTTTCCCCTTGTGGTTACCATGAGGACTACATAAAATATCTTAACGTTATAACACCCTATTTTAAAGTAATAACAACTTAACTTCAATAGAATTCCTAAGGTTTACACTTTTACTTCTCTTCTCCCTCAAATTTTATGTAACTGATGTTATAATTTACATAATTTTTATATTGTATAACTAACAACAGATTATTGTAGTTATGGTTATTTTTAATATGGTTTTTTTTAAGTTTTAAACTATAGTTGTGAGTTATGCACCATCATTACCATTTCAGAATTCAACTTTGACTATATGTTTAGCATTACCAGTGAGTTTTGCACTGCGATCTTATGTTTGTTTGTTTGTTTTCTTAAGATTGGCACCTGAGCTGACAACTGCTGCCAATCTTCTTTTTCTCTTCTTCTTTTCTTTCTCCCCAAAGCCCCTGGTACACAGTTGTGTATTCTAGCTGTGAATGCCTCTGGTTGAGCTATGTGTGATGCAGCTTCAGCATGGCCTGATGAATGATGCCATGGCCATGCCCAGGATCTGAACTGGTAAAACCCTGGGCTGCCAAAGTGGAGTGCATGAACTTAACCACACAGTCACAGGGCTGGCCCCATGCTTTCTTATATTTTTATGGTGTAAATTAGCTTCCTTTCATTTTCACTCAAGGAACTCCCTTTATCTTTTCTTGTAAGGCATGTCCAATGGTGATAAATTTCCTCAGCTTTTTTTTTTTTTTGGAGGAAGATTAGCCCTGAGCTAACTACTGCCAATCCTCCTCTTTTTGTTGAGGAAAACTGACCCTGAGCTAACATCCATGCCCATCTTCCTCTACTCCATATGTGGGACACCTACCACAGCATGGCTTTTGCCAAGCGGTGCCATATCTGCACCCGTGATGCGAACCAGCAAACCCCTGGCCACCGAGAAGTGGAACGTGCAAACTTAACATCTGTGCCACTGGGCCGGCCACTCAGCTTTTGTTTTATAGGAAAGTCTTTATCCCTCCTTTATTTCTGAGGGACAGCTTCACAGGGTATATTTTTCTTGGTTGACAGTTTTTTTTCTTTCAATATTTTGAATATGCCATCCCATTCTCTTCTAGCCTGAAAAGTTTCTTTTGAAAAATTCTCCTACAACATTCTAGGGGATCCCTGGTATGTAATTTCTGGGTTTTTTCTTTTAAAATTATTTCTTTGTCTTTCACTCTTGACAATTTAATTATAATGCATCTCATTGTAGTCTTATTTGGATTCAACCTATTTGGGATCCTTTGGGCCTTGTGGATCTGGATGTCTTTTTCTCTCCCCAAATTTTGCAAGTTTTCAGGCATTATTGCTTTAAATACACTTACTGAAACTTTCTCTTTCTCTGCTCCCCCTGGGATTATCATTATGTGAATATTGTTTCTTTTCATTGTGTCCCATAATTCCATAGGCTTTTTTCATTCTTTTCATTTTTTTTCTTTTTGCTTCTCTGGACAATTTAACATTTCCTATTTTCTAAGTGACTGATTTTTTATTCTGCAAGGTCAAACCTGCTTTGAAGCTCTCTATTGAAGTTTTCCTTTTAGTTATTGTATTTTTCAGCTCTAGGGTTTCAGTGGGATTTTTTGTGATTATTTTTATTTATTTCATGAAGTTCTCATTTTGTTCATGTGTTATTTTCCTAATTTTATTTAGTTATCTGTCTGTGTGTTCTTGTAGTTCACTAAACTTCTTTAAGAGAATTGCCTTCTTATGTCATTAACAGCAAGGGTACATTCTGAGAAATGCATAATTAGGTGATTTTATCATTGTGTAAACATCATAGAATGTGCTAAAGGGGAACTAAATTTGCCACCCTTAAATATGTCTCTTTATCATGAGGATTATTTTTGGCTGATGATTTTTAAGAAACAAAAGACTTAGAAAGTTTTTCTGGTTCCCTCCTCCTTAACTGCCTAAAAGAATTCAGATGAAAAAATCCTGTCTCAGGTAGTGTGCTATCACGTAAGCATAACATAAACTAAGCAGTAGACAGACAGGAATCTAGAAAAGTCTGTTCATTGGGCTCCCCTCTGTGTTATTCTGTTTCTGTGGCAAAACAAACACTTGTTTTCCAAATATTTGTCCCTTTTCACTCACCTGTGAATTGTCTTTCTTTCCTTTGAAGTCTCTGACTCTTCCCACCCCTAACAACCTCTTTTGTCTTTGGCTGAGGATGATATTTAAGGTAAGGACTTTTGGCCATTTTGGTGAGTTTTCCAGTTTTCCTGGTTTTCTCCTATGTATACATTTTATTGGACATTTGTTTTTCTCTTGTTAATCTGTCTCATGACAGTTTAATTCTTACATCAGCCAGAAGAACCTAGAAGTATAGAGGAAAATTTCTTCCTGCCCTACAGTACTTACGCAAATGTAGATGGTATAGGCTACTACACATCTAGGCTATATGATACTAATCTTATGAGACCACTGTCATATATGCAGCCCATCATTGACCAAAATGACCTTTTGTAGCACATGACTGTACTCTGAATTCTTTGAGTTCACAGATCTCTATTTACCTAGGATCAGTTTTTAGAGCTTTATTAATTTACATTTTTAGTGTTATATTTACTTGATTTTTCATAACCTTTGATTCCTTACTTTGGTATATGTGCATTTGAGTAAGTGGTCTCCTCTTCCAGACTTTGCATGAAAATTTTGACAGAGAAAGTTATTCACTGGTCAGTTCAGTTTTAATTTCTGGACATATCTGCCAATAACATCCTTCGGCAGGTGGGTCATACTACTAGGGTCTGTTTGGGAATGAGGCAAGTGTTTGAACTGTGAAGTCAGGGATAGGAGGGTGCCACTGGCTGAGAGCACCTGGGTAGGATTGCTGGATTAGTTCCCTGCCTAAGGGAGGCTGTAGGATGGACTTCACAGTATCCTGAATTCTATATTCAAGCTTACTAGATGGTAAGGACTGGGTACTATACTCAGCAGTAGGTGAGGTTATGAATTAGCTTTCCTTCCCAGGTAAGGCAATTGGATGGGACCTGGTGCCTGCACAGTGTGTTTGGGGACCTGAATCAGGTAAGAGTATGCAGTGAATATCATGGTCAGAATGTTTAGGGTAACTTGTTTTGATCTGAAGACAGGAAAAGACACGTACTGTGCTCTTTGCTCAAGTGCCACTGTAAACAGGGCTGTTGGGTGGGCTTTGTAGCTTCCTGTGTACTCTGGTAATGTTCCCTAGTCAAGCAGTCTAAATGCTATGTAATAAGTGGTACTACAAATTAGTTTCCCTTCCTGAGCACAATGGGAGAAGTAGCACCAAGGACACTAATTCTCTTTGTTTGGGATCTTGCCCCCAAGTTCCCTGGTTGAATAGAGCCTCTGACTTTGCACTGGGGTCAATCACCTTTGCCCACCTGCCTCTCAGCTTGAGAGTTACTGGGTTGCACAGCTTCCAGGCATTCTTACCAGCCCTTCCTGTCAGATGAGGCTGAGGGACATGCTCTGCAGTGGGTAGAGTTATGTCTCTGGCTCCTGTCTAGGTGGGACTGGAAGGTCCTACTTCAGGCAACTCCTGAATGTTCCCTGAACAGGTTTTCTGGTCCAGAGGTGCTGGGAGCCAAGACCTTTAGCAAGTAGGGCTATGAATTAACTCCCCTGACAGGGCATAGCAAGGAAATCCCCTGCCTTGTACTGGCTTTGCACTGAGGGTGATCAGCTCTCCCTGTCCACCTCTTGGCTCAAAAGTTTCTGGGTTATAAAGCTTCCAGGTGTTCTCATCAGGCCTTCCTGTCAGGTGTATCTGGCAGCCATGCTCTGCTGCAGGTGCAATTCAGGATTCTGCATGAGTGGGACTGGGAGGGCCCACTTCAGGCAACTCCCCAATTTCCCAAAACAGGCTTACTGTTTGGGAGAGGCTGGAATCTGCAATTCACAGTGGGTAAGGCTATGACTCAGGTTTTTCAGGCTCTAGGGTTGGCAAAACTGCTTGTTTAGGGGCCCACATTACCTGGACCTGCACCCCACTGAGTTCCCTAGCCAGACTGTGCCCCTAACTTGGCTCTGCAGATAAGCAAAGCTGTTGACAGGGACTACTACTTGGGTTTTTCAGGTAAGACCTCTGTCTGCCACTATTCAAGTGTTGGTTGTTGGAAACTCTTCTTTCCTTCTCTGTCATATCCAGATTCCCAGTGGTTAAGCCCCACAGATTCAACTACAATCCCAATGATGCAAAATCAGATTAGGGGTTCCCAGGAAGTGACCTAAAATTTTGGGATTGCTGGAAGTCACCACTGGCCTCTCTTTTCCCACTGGAAGAACCGTAGGCTCAGGGGGGACCTCTTGGCATGGGGCCATGTCAGCCTGGGGGAGGGGCAAAGTTATCGGCATGTAGCCATTCATTTTACTCTCCTAATGCAATTTTTCTTGGTCTCTGTGGTGCAGAGAGGTGCTTCAGCCTCATTCCCATGTTCTAGAATTTCCCCAGTAGTTTCTTGTCCATGAATAGTTGTTAATTATCCTTGTTCTAAGAGGAAGTGAAGAAAGGAACAATCTATGTTGCTATGTAGTGATGTCACTCCTGAGACTTTCCTGTCATTAGCTTTCCTCTGGAGACAGCTGATTCTATAGCAGTCCTGTTGAGCAGGTCGTCAAGAATGAATGGGCACTGAACTGCCTTTATTTACATCTGCTGCAAGGCCTACTATCAGTATTCCATATCTTGTCTGCTTCTACTCAGCACCATCCAAATGCCTGCCCCACTGATTTTTAACAAATTTGCAGAAGCAATTCCGTGGAGGGAGGATAAACTTTTCAATAAATGGTGCTGGAACAATTGGACATCTATAAGTAAAAAACTAAACCTCAACCTAAGTCTTAGACCTCATATAAACATTAACTCAAAATGGATCACAGACTAAAACATAAAATGTAAAACTATAAACCTTTTAGAAGAAAACCTGAGAAAAATCCTCAGAATCTAGGGCTTGAGAAAATGTTCTTGAGTAGAAGTGTAACCACAAGACCAGGGACAGAATTTGACAACCAAAATTATGCCTCTTTGACATAAAGACTATTTTGACCTGATGATTATTTAAAAAGAGCAGCAGACATAGGAAAAGCTCTGAAAACCTAGTAGAAGTTACCCATTTCTAAGAGAAATGTTTATTTATAAGAGAAATCTCCATTTGTAAGGGTGCCTCCCTCTTTGTACCAGGAAGGGGAATATGACTCTTAATCTCTAGAAACTCTTATCAATAAAGAAGGGAATGACTTAATTATGCATAGCAACTTTACCTTTGTTTACTGTGCTTTTCTTGGTAACCTTTCATAACTGACCTCATCTAAACAACAGTATGTTAAAATTATTTTTCAGGGGTGACAAGTCCACCAGAAGCATGCAAAAAAGAGAAAATTTTGATCTGCCAATTGAAACTCATCCTGCCAGCACTTCCACATACCTGTCTGGCCTCTCTGATCACTTAAATCCTACCCCATACCCTAGATCTGATACCAGCTCAACACAAGGTTGACATATGGAAGTCAAATTATAGAAGGGAAACCATAGCGTAACTTTAAATGACCTCTGACTCACTAGCCCAGACATGCTCTGTAGATTTTGTAGCCCCCCCCAGCTGCTTTAAGATGATAACTTTGTTCTTTTGATTTCCTTAGGGATGTGATGACCCCTGGGCAGAGAGCTATGCTGATAGCCATCATCAATGGCAACTGAAAGATCAAGGTATAGGGTGTTGCTCCATTCTCTGATGCATATGCAGTAAAACAAAGGACTATCATGAACTGGGACCAGATGTCTGCCACACCCAGAGACCAGCCACCTCCTCCACCAGAAGACTGGACCATATATAACTGGCTTGTAGTCTTTGTTTTGTGAGATGATTCTTTTGGACATGAGTTGGCCATCTTCCCTCTTGCTAGCAAGCTGTAATAAAGTCCTTCTTCTCCTACCACCTTGCCTCCTGACTATTGGCATGTCTTGTGGTGAGCAGATGACCTCCCTTGGGTGGTAACAATTTGGTGACCCAGATGGGACACTACGTCCTGCTCACAGCCAGTCAACTTTGGATGGGCAACCCATTAGGTAAGTCCCTAGGGGCCACTGAGGCTCTTTGTCTCAGGGAACTGCCCCTCTGCTTTCCCAGGCTGATGCCAGCTGCCCCCCAGAGCTGATTGTGGCAGAGAGAAACAGCTACATCTGGTAAGTCAACGGGCTCAATCTGGAATGGGTGAGTGGCCTCGAAGATGCTTGTGAACTTACTTCCCCTCCACATAGGGGTCCTTCCATTTATGGCACAGCCATCTGGGGTCCAATAAGACAGTCTTGGCATGCACTTGGAGTGGGAACATTGTAAGACTTTGTACTCTAAATCTGGGAACTAGTTCACTGGTATCTGTATTTTCTGTGTGTCTGTGTCCGTGTCACCAAATAGCTTAAAATTGGCTGTTTGGGGAAAGAGTTTCTTGGTGTTCATAATAAACTATCTTTAGAAATTATCTTACTTGTTGTGGCCACCTGGGAAAGGCCCCCTAAAAAATTGGAGATAACTGTAAACAGCTGGCAAGATAACTTGGTGTATGCAGGAGAGAAACAGCTGAGGACTGGACCATGGAGCCCCGGGAATTGAAAAAGGTGTGAGCAGCTGTGTCAAGGCAGTCATACATTTTATTCACTCTGACTAACAGATGGTGGGAGCACAGCAGCTCCCCTTGTGGCCACTTTTATATGACCCCTAGACAAAAGTGACATAGAGCCAGCAGATGACATACAATGCTTACATTATGCAGGTTACATAAGGTATTTACATACATGGTTGAAACATGCGCTGCCTGCAGCAGACATGCTGAGTCACATCTGCCCTGAAGATGCTCTGGTTTAATTGTCCATAGTACCTCCATTACCCTTCAGCTTGGATAATTTAAAGTTAGAGTGGCCATTTTGGGCTCCTTTTGAGCTTTCAGACCAAGAAACAAGGAAATCTTTAGACTCAAAGGCTCCACCACTGGCAGCCGCACCTCTGTTTTCTGAGCCTGATCACCCCACTGACCCTCAAGTGGGGTGCCCTGTCTTGGTGGTTAACCTGTTGAGTATTTTAGGCACCTACTGAGTCACTTATGAGGATAGGAGATCCATAAATTATTCTGTGAACTGTTCAACTAGGGCTATGTGCCCCAGCATGGGAACCGTTGTGTGACTCTTATCTTGATAACCTTCAGGAAGAGGCTGTGAGGGTGAGGCCTGATCCCCTCTTTTCTCTTCTTTGTCTGTCTTGTTCATCACCTCCTCTGTTGTCACCAAGTCGAGGTTAAGTTCAGGCTGGATCTGAGCAGAACATGGACCTTCTATACTTAACTCTCAGCCCTGGGACTGGGAGCACCAGCCCCCAGTCAGCTCCAGGCCTTTCCCTCCTGCTTCCCTGGCTCACCTTGTGCTGGCCCAGGGGCCAAGTGCCTGGGCTGTGCGGAACTTGACCAAATCTTATAACAATATGGAGACGTTCAGTGAGGCCCTGCACCCTTCTCTGGCCTGCTGTCAGTCAGACACCCACTTTAATTCCATGGGGAATGTCTCAAGCATCCCCAGAGACTCATCCTTCAGGTTCATTTTAACTAATTGGAAACACTTTCAACTGGGTGGTTTATGCCCCAGAAACTCTATCTGGGAGAAAACTTAAGTGGATTCTCTGTGCCTTTGCGATGTAGTTAATTCCTAGGTCTGAAGGAAAAAAAGGGAAAAGGAAAAAATGGCCATAAGAGCACTCTCACCAAAAATCTAGCATCTTGAGTGTCTTCTCCACAAATATTGGTAAAAAGGCTTAAAACAAAATTTGGATCCATATCTAGGGAGATGTATCTTACTGTACCTGAGTCATGGCAATAATTTTAAAATAATAGGTGTGGAGACTGTGCGTGTGTGTCTATATGTGTGTTACATGTGTGTAATATTTTACTTCTGTATGGTACAGACAAAATTAAGAGCTCTGTTTAATTGGCTTAAAGTAAGTGCTTACATAAATTCTAAATGTAATAGAAATTAACCCAGTGTATTCCAAGTTAACATGACATAAATTAATCCTTGGTAAATGAAAGCTTGTTTAAGTTTGTTGCTTTAATTGAAATAGGCACGTTCCAAGAGTTGTCAGTATTTGGATATGATGCAGGCATGCAGCCTGGGTTTACTAGTCAAGTAAGTTCATCTTGTCTGTTACAAATTTGTCAGCAAAATAACAGCTTTAAATGATAGGTAATTTTGTCTAATGTCTCATGAAATTTTTGTAGGTAATCTGAACATAATTTTTGAAAACAAATGATTTAGATGAAAAATGGGTAAGTTTTTGGGTACAATTGTTTTATGCTCTGTATACTTGTAAAAAACAGCCTCCATGTTCTTTTTGGTAAGGTAGAACTTTAGAGTTTTGCCAAGTTAAGTTAAATGATAAAAATCTGTTGAGTATCTGGTTCATTTTTGGATAGAATGGAACACTGAAACTTTATTGCTGAACATGTCTAAGTTTATCTACTTTTGGCTTCTTATTACAGAGAGGCTAAAAGCGTTTGGGTCTATTAGTAAACATGCCTTGTGTCTTATTACTGTGAAGTAGCATGTTTCTAGAAATTATGAAAAGTGTTTAGAATGCTGGTATAAAACCAGTCCATAATTGCTTACCCTTTTAGTTTTCACTAGGATCTATAAGGATTAAAAATAATAATTAATGTATGTAATGAAAGCTACTGGAAACTAATAAGGCAAACATCTTTGTATTCAAGGAAAGCAAAATGTATGTTTTCAGTAAAGGAGGTAAAAGCAATGAAGTATTTTTGTTTGTTGGGTTAAGAAAGATAAATTTGTCCTAAATTCCTCGTAAGGAAGAAAGAAAGCATGGGACAAATTCTGAAGGTAAAAGAAAGCTGTAGAAGGTTTGTGAAGGAGAAATTCTGAAAGGAGTTTCATGCTGGTCAAGTTGACTAAAATTAAAGTAAATCCAATTGAGTAAATGAGTTTTAATGTTAAAAATAAGATGGTTGGTGCAGAAATTAAAATTTGGTTTTCTTTCAAAAGATAATTTTCTTCACTTTTGGCCTGCTCTAAGTTTACCTAAAAGACAGAAAATCTATGTTTTGCTAAAATAATTTCCTATGTTTAGAAAGAGAGGTCTCTATTAAGATTTTTTCACTGTTTTAACTGCTCTTGACTGTTTCTACTGTCACTTTGAATACATACCTAAGCATTGTTTCGCAGTGAGCATTGTTTCCTATTTGAACAAGTATTTAAAACCTTTTGATATTTTTGACAAACTTCTCCCTCAAAAAAAAATAAATTCAAATCCTGAATGAAGGCTTTCTTTAGACCTGGAAGAAGGAAGAGAATTTCTCTGATTTTCAGAGGGCCCAGAGACTTCTGAAACAAATTTGCTCTCTCTTCCTATAAGAAGGAAAATACTAAACTAATTAGGCTTATTCAGTATGTTAAATTACCTGGGAGGCATTGTCGGATAAGTGATGATAAACTTTCTTAGGTGGTATTATGTGGGTAAATGTTATTGGTATAAATGTTTTAAAAATTATATAATATTCATAAAATTCTAATCTGTCCTGGTTGTGAGCCATAATTCTGGTTATTTTAAAGTTTTGTATGTCACAAAATTAACCAAATTTCTTTGTCAATTTCCATTTAGGGTCTTTTGTTGTTTATAGACAGTTATTATTTTACTCTGCTTTTGCAAAACATGTTTCATCTTCACAGAATTTCATGGAAACTACTCTGGTTCTTACTCTAGAATGCAGGTTTCTGATAAACTTTGAGATTATAAAACTGATCTGGGTAAGAAATTAGAGAACTATAATAGAGAAACTGATGACTTCATGAACTGCTAACAAGATTAAGGTCAAGAATCAATTATACAGGACTGAATGAAACTGAGGATGTTTGTAATTTGTGGCTTTTCCTTGACATATTGCAGATTTTTATGTTTTGTTTTCTCAGATTTAAGGAAATCTTTTTCTCTTTTATGCTAACTATGACATAGCAATTTGGTGAAATTATATTTTTGCAATCAGAATTGAAACATTTACCTTTTTCTCCTTACCTGATGCCTCCAGAATTTGGAAACTCTTAGCGATTGACTATGATTATTTTCATGGCAATATAATTATTTGCATAAGTTCAATAAGAATCTGTTCTCCTTATGACAGGACACAATTGGAAATATTGGTTATCTTACCAAAACTTTGACTGGAATGTCATATTTGAGAGAAACAGACATAGACTCAGATATGACCAGACAGCTTTTGAGAAACAAGGATTGGACTTTATGTAATAAAGCAACTTGGAAATATGGGCCTGGTACCTTGTTTACAGAGATTCCAGCAGTCTTACCTGGTAATTAAGGAAGCTTACTTATCTGGCAGGAGGAAGGAACCTAAAAATATTTGGGGGGACATCAAACAGAGAGGAATCAACCCATATCTGTAAGTATTGCTGGCAAAACCTGATGACAAATCCTTGGTTTGGATTTCCTGGCCTTGAGAGGGCTTTAAAGTTCAATCTGAGATTCCTTATAAAAAGTTCTAGCAAAGCAGATTTAAAAGAGCCTATATGATCTATGGCTATTCTTGCTGCACTTATATAAATAATTAGGCCAAGTTTATTGAAACTAAACATTTTGCAAACTGATTAGTCTTAATGTGGCTATCTTTGGTAAAAATGAGGATGATTTTAGATAGAAAATTGCTTCAGTAAAAAACTACACATTTGTGGATATTAGATCCTAGTTCTGTTAATTGTCTTTGAGGTTTTTGTTTTCTACCTGTGAGTTGGACTGGATCCTGAATTCTTATAGTCTCCTGAAATATCTGGCTACAAATCTCCAAACTAATGTTTTCAATTTTTTCCATCGTTTTCATTCAAAATCATTGTGAACTGAACCTGCCTCTTTTCCTGAAGCCTTGCAAACTGATGCTGGAGAACTTGGTATAAATGTAAGAGAGATTCATGTCTGCTGCTGTGAAACCCACTCAAAAAGTTACCTGAACACCCAATGATATCATCAGAGACACTTCAAGCAAAAGATGCTTTGACTCTCACAGCTAGAAATCTTTTTGACTGGCTGCTGCCTGGGCTCAGAAATTGGTTTATAATTTTCTCCCACCATTAACCTTGTTCTCTTTGTCTCTCTAGAAATACTTCCTATTAAATACCTGGTTGCTTGCTCACACAATATAGGCTTAACTTTGGGAGCCCAACCTGCTGCACCTAAGTCAATACTTCTCAAGTAGAAACCAGCATTAGTAAAAAGAGAACAAGCCACTAGGATACAAACAACTTATAAGCCATCAAACCCCTTTCTTATCAGATTTACGTGACTGGTTTAGTAACTTTTCTCTTGGATACCAACTGAGATCTGATCCACCCTTGTGGGTATAATAAAGGGGGCCTCACCTTAGTATTAACAGGTCTACTGTTATGCTTAGTCACTAAATTGGGAATAAAATGTATAGCTACCTTAACCACTAAGGCTTCCAGGTTGACAGCACAACAACTTCCTCTTAGAAACCCCCTGGCCCATTTTAAGAAGAAGGTAACTGTTCCATGTCATGGTCCACTCACGTTGCCTTGATTCAGCAGGAAGTAACCAGATTGAACACGATGGCCCTATTCCCTACACCAGCATATTATTATGCTGGGGGTATACTGACAGGGGGGAATTTATACTGGCTCCTGACTATTGGCATGTCTTGTAGTGTGCAGATGACCCCCCTTTGGTGGTAACAGATTGAGGACACAAACTTGAGAGCCTGTCCTTCTGCCTCCTTACCAATTGGTTGTGTAATAAACTTCTTCTCTCAAACACTTATGTACGGCAGAATTGGCTTCTGTGCTCTTTGGGTGGCAAACTAGTGCTCAGTAACAGAATTATGACCCACAAAAGAAGAAAACAACCAATACATTGTGTTTTATCAAAATGAATATTCTGCTCTTTGAAAGAAACTGTTAAGAATATGAACATGACAAGCATCACTCTGGGAGAAAATAATTGAGAACCACATAGCCATCAAAGAATTAGTATCTAGAATATACAAAGAACTCTCAAAACTCAAATAATAAAAGAAACAAAAGACAATCCAATTAGATAATAAGCAAATGACATGAAAAGACATTTCACTGAAGAGGATATACAGATGCTAAATAAGCACATTTAAAAATACTCTATATCAATAACCTTCAAGAAAATTCCAATTAACACCACAATAATATATCACTCCACATCTTTCAAATTGGATAAATAAAAAATAGTGGCAAGGGGCCAACCCTGTGGCTGAGTGGTTAAATTTCCACAGACTCCACTTCGGTGGCCCAGGGTTCACTGGTTTGGACCCTGGGTTCGGATCCCAGGTGCAGACCTACTCCTCTCATCAGCCATGTTCTGGAGGCAGCCCACGTAGAAAGTAGAGGAATATTGGCACAGATATTAGTTCAGGGTTAATCTTCCTCAACAAAAAAGAGGAAGATTGGCAATGGATGTTAGCTCAGGGCAAATCCTTCTCACACAAAAATATAGTGGCAATATTAAATGCTGTAATGGATATGGGGAAATTGGACCAATCATAGGTTACTGTTGATAATATAAAATGGTACATTTTACTTTAGAATGTACTACTTTGGATAACAGCTGGGAAGTTTCTTACAAAACTTAGCATAAAATTCTCATACAACCCCGCAACTCTGCTCTTAAACATTTGTGTCATACAAGTGAAAACTTATGTTTACACAAAAATCTTCACATGAATATAAAAGGGCAACAGACAAGATCTCTCTGTTGTATTTATTACAACTGCATGTTAATCTGCAATGGCCCTAAGATAAAAAAGTTTTTAAAAGGTACACCAGCCATATAAAATATTTATGCATTTCTGTGACCAGAAGCTTTTTTCAGAGGTTTTCTTCTTTTATGGGTCACACTTCAGTTACTGAGCCCTAGTTTACCACCCAAAGAAAATGTAAATTAATTTTTTACTCAAAATTGTATCTTCTTTGAATGCAGGAATTTAACCTAAAACTTTTTTTAATTCACCACAGCATCTAGAGCAATGCTTGTAGGTACTCAATTAGCAGTTATTGATGGATGTGGTAAAATTTAGAATTTATTTGCATTAAATAATTAACTTGGCATTGAATGCTTACTCTATGTCAGACATTATGGTTACAGAAATGAATAAGAGGATCCTCGAATTTCTTGATTTCGTAGTCTAGCAGGGAAGACATTCATGTAAACATATAATTAAAACAATGTAATAAGTCTTAATAGGGGCATACGCAGAATTCTGTGGGACTGCTATCAGTGGAGGAATGTGTTTTGAAAGTTAGAGAAACCTTCACAGAAATAATAAAGATAAACTTGAAAGATTAGTATAAATTTTCCAGGTCAAGAAATGGTGAAGGGCATCCCTGGTGGGAGGAATATTATAGGAATATGAAAGTATCATGAAACAAGTGACGTTTCCTGTGGTATTTGACCAGAAGCAATATAGCATAGCTACAGTGTACCTGCCAGAAAAAACACTAGTAGAAACAGAGAAGCTAAGCAAGGACTATATCATGGAAGGTTTTGTATCCTAGAATAAAGAATTTGGATTTTCATCCTGTAAAAACTGGAGAGCCGTTCAAGGATTGCAAGGAGATGTAAAATAGGATTTTAAAAAATAGTTCCATTTGGCCAAGGACTATTCTGGTTTTAGCAATGACAGTTTCATGTCCTGGGAAATCTCTCAGTCTAAGACAAACTGAGGCAGTTGGTTGCCCATTATGAGGGTAGCAGAGTTATATTTTAGAAAGAAAACTCACTGCCTTAAAAATAGCCAGAGTATGGAGGAGTAAAAAAGAGGCTGGAGGTAGGAAAATTAGCTGGGAGAGAATTGCAATTTTGATGTAAGATTTCTTCCTCAATAACCTCATTTGAGTAAAACTCATTATAAGCAAATTGTAGTGGTCCTCTATCACAAAAATCAAGGTGCTAGGGCCTTAAAAAAACAACCACACAATTTTAGAAGAAGAAATCCTGTAGTTAAAATCATATCTAACGTTGTTGATGAGGAGTTAGTAATTCATTTCATTTCCGCAACCCTCTCAAAGAGCAAATTAGAAGATTGACCCTTCCACGTCTACGAATTGCATAAACTGTATTACCAAGTATATTTAGATAATCTCATAATGAAGAATATTTCATGAATATGGGAAGGCACTTTATAGAATGTGCTTACATGCAAAGTTTTCATGTAAAAAAGATTTTGCCTTGTTTTATTTTTCACTTTAAGCTAAAATAGCGGTGGTTTTTTAACCAAAATCAGAGCATGTGTAGAGTATTATGAAAAAAAAATAATAAATTTTGAAGTCAGAAAAAATATTGAAGAAGACTAATCTGTAATTTGGGGATATGGCAAGACTCTGAACTCTAAGTGGTTTAACGGTTGAGCAGAGATGCAAAGAAGAAAAAGAATCTTCAACAGCTTCATTCAAAGATGAAGCTTCTATGAGGCCTATGGAGTCCAAAGCATAGGAGCCACCTTTCACACGGGAGGGAAGGACTCTCTCATATGACACACATTTTTAGTAATATTTAAAACCATAATGTAATTTATACCAATGGTACAAAAAAAAAATCACACATTTTAGAAGGGTATGGAATTAAAATTCACCCCTATGATAGTCTCACTTCCCAGGGGAAACTGTTACAATCTTCTAAAAATTTCACTTCACCTATACAAACACATCTATGCGTATACTTCTATTTGCAAAAGTGGAATCATACTATACATACTATTCTGCAAAAGAAGGCTTCCTTTTAGCATTCTAGTTAGAGCTCAGGCCTCATTTGACATTTGTTCCATGTGTATTAAGTTTCACAGACTGCATATTTAGCAAGTTTAGACTATGAATAGACAGGGTCACCAAATCAGTTGTTTTTCAGTGGAAATTGCTGTTTTCCTTTTTCTCATCTTACTGCTTGATCCCTAAGCAGTCAAATGCACCAGCTGTGTAATCAAGTCACATTACTTTAAAAGACAATCAAAAACATTATTTTCGCTCCTTTTTAATCTGTTTTATTTTTTATACAAAGAAATGACTAGATTATTAGCATTCGTTCATTTAAAAATATTTATTAATTATCCACCATATGCTGGGCACTGTCCTAGATGCAAAAGAAAAACATATAACAATCATGTTTATAATATAATACATACATTATTATCATAATTATTTTTATTATTATGGCCACAACAAGTTGTTTGGCCTCCATTTCCATTCTAAACCGTCGCATTTTCTTTTGTGACTTGGGAATTTACTTCAAATCTATATTTCCTTTGAACCTGCATTTCATCTGAGAACTAATGTCTTTTCTGTAATATTATCAATTACCTTCCAGTGTTTTCTTTAAATTTGATTAAATGAAGCACATAGTTTATTCAGATTTACTTAGTTTTCACCTAATGTCCATTTTTAGTTCCTCACTCCCATCCAAGATACCATGTTACATTTAGTTGATATGTTTCTTTAGGCTCCTCTTGTCTATAATGTTTTATTTTTTTTTTAATTTATTGTGGAAAAATTCACATAAAATACAAGTAACCATTTCAAAGTGAACAGTTTATTAGCATTTAATACATTCACAATTTTGTACAACCACCACTTCTATCTAGTTCCAAAGTGTTTCCAACAATTCAAACTAAAACTCCTTAATCACAAAGTTGTTTCTCCCTATTTCCCCTCTCACTTCCCCTACCACCAACTAGACAAACCACCCATCTGCATTGTGTCTTTGTGGATTTATCTATGCTAGGTATTTCATACAAATGAAATAACATAATATGTGACCCTGTATGTAAGGATCTTTTCACTTAACACAATGTTTTAGAAGTTGATCCAAATTGTAGCCTGTATCAGTACTTCATTCCATTTTGTGATTGAATGATATTCAATTATGTGTGCGTATAAATATATATATAACCACCAGCTCAAAGAATAAATCAAAAAAGTTAGAAAATATCTTGAAAAAGTTAAAATAAAAATACAACATACCAAAGCCTATATAATACAGCAAAAGAAGTAATGAGAGAGCAAAAGAAGTAACGAGAGAAATTTATAGCAATAAACACCTACATTAAAAAATAAGAAAAATAAATAAACAACCTAACTTTCACCTCAAAGAACTAGAAAAAAGAAAAACAAAGCCTAAAGTTTTGAAAATAGGAAATAATAATGATTAGAACATATATAATTAGAACATATATAAATCAAATAGAGGATAGAAAATGAATAGAAAAAATCAATGAATATAATTGTTTTTTTTGAAAAGAAAAAAATTGACAAATTCTTAGACTAACAAAGAAAAAAGAAAGAAGATTCAAATAAGTAAAATCAGAAACAAGAGAGGAGACATTACGACTGATGCCACAAATGTTTTTTTTCAGATGTATATCATATTTCGAATTCTGTGTACAGTACATCATGTTCACCACCCAAACACTAATTATAGTCCATCCCCTCACATGTGAGCCTAATCACCCCTTTTGCCCTCCCCCCTGCCCCCTTCCTCAATGGTAACCACCAGTCCAATCTCCAATGCTATGTGGTTTTTTTTGGTCGTTTTTATCTTCTACTTATGATTGAGATCATATGGTATTTGACTTTTTCCCTCTGACTTATTAGTAAAAAATTTAAAGAAGATCATAGAGGACTATTATGAAGAATGAGACACCAACAAATTGGACAACTTCAAAGAAATGGATAAAGTCCTAGAAATATAAAGCCCACTGAGACTGAATCAAGAAGAAATAGAAATCCATAACACGTCAATAACGAATTGGGCGAGTGAATCAGCAATAACCACCCCCACTCAAAAAAAAAGCCCAGGACCAGATGGCTTCATAGGTGAATCCTAATACACATTTAAAAAATACCAATTTTTCTTAAACTCATCCAAAAGATAGAAGAAGGAACACAACCAAACTCACTATATGAGTTCAGCATCACCCTGACACACAAGTCAAAGAAATCATAAAAAATTGAGAAAACTACAGACCAATATCCCTGATAAACATGGATGCAAATATCCTCAAAGAAAATATTAGCAAACAAGTTTCAGAACCACATTAAAAGGATCAGACACCATAGACAAATGGGACTGATTCTTGGGAATCAAGGATTCAACATAGGCAAATCAATCAATGTGATACACCACATTAACACAATGAAGAACAAAAATCACATGATCGATTCAACAGATATAGAAAAAGCATTTGAGAAAATTCAGCACACTTTCATGACTAAAAAAAAAAACCTCTCAATAAGTTAAGTATAGAATGAACATACCTCAACACTAAAAAGGCCATAAATAAAAGCTCACACACACAAAAAAAATCATAATCAATGGTGAAAAACTGAAAGCTTTTCCTCTAATATTTGGAGCAAGGCAAGGACATCCACTCTCCCTATTCAACATGGTACTGGAGGTCCTATCGAGACAAATAGGCAAGACATAGAAATAAAAGGCATCCAAATTGGTAAGGAAGAAGTAAAATAATCTCTATCTGCAGATGAAATGATCTATTATGTAGAAAACCCTATAGACTCCATAAAAAACTGTTAAAACTAATGACTCAATTCAGTAATATTGCAAGATTCAAAATCAGCATATCAGTAGATCTCTGGAACTTGCTCATCTTGTATAACTATAACATTATACTCATTGAACAGCAACCCCCCGTATACCTCTCTCCCCATACTCTGGTAACCATATACAATTGTCTAGTTCTATACCTTTGACTATTTTAGATGCCTCATATAATAGAAATCATGCATTATTTGACTTTCTGTGACTGACATTTTACTTAGCATAATGTTCTTCAGGTTTATTCTTGTTTTTGCAAATGGTAGGATTTCCATCATTTTTCAGGCTGCATAGTATTCCATTTTATGTATATACTACATTTTGTTTATTTATTCATCTCTCAATAGATCTGCTGATCTGATTTTGAATCCTGCAAAATTACATGATGTTTCCATGTCTTGGCTAATGTGAATAGTGCTACAGTGTACATGGGTGTCCAGCTAGCTATTCAAGATTCTGATTTCAATTCCTGATCTGCATTTTCCTGATGATTAGCAATACTAAGCATCTTTTCATATCAGCCTTTTGTATGTTTTCTTTAGAGAAATATGTTCAAGTCCTTGCTCATTTTTTATTCGCTTTTTTTCTATTGAGATGTAGAGGATTTGCTTATGTATTTTTAAAATAACCCTTTATCAGATATATGGTTTATAATTATGTTCTCCCATTCTATAAGTTGCCTTTTCTCTCTGTTGATTTTTTCCTTTGCTGTGTAGAAGCTTTTTAATTTGACGTAGTCCGACCAGTCTATTTTTGGTTTTACTGCTTGTGCTTTTGGTGTTGTATCTGAGAAATTTGCCAACACCAATATCAAGAAGCTTTTTACCCTTTGTTTTCTTCTAAGATTTTCACAGTTTCAGGTATTACATTTAAATATTTAATCTATACTGAGTTAAAATTTATGTATGGTTTAAGATAAAGGTTCAATTTTATTCATTTGGTGTGGATATCCAGTTCATACAACAACAGTTATTGAAGAGACCATCCTTTCTCCATTGGGCATCCTAGGCTCCCTTGTTGAAGGTCAGTTGACTATGTATTTATTTCTGAGCTCTGTAAACAGTTACATTGATCCATATGTCTATTTTTAGGCCAGCACCATACTCTTTTGGTTACTGTAGCTTTGTAATATATTTCTAAATCAGTAAGTGTGGTGTATCAAGCTTATTTCTTTTCACTCAACATTGGTTTGGCTCTTCAGGATCTTTTGTTATTTTCATATGAATTTTAGGATTTTTATTTCTATTCCTGTAGAAAATACCTCTGGGATTTTGACAGATATTGCACTGAATCTGTAGATCGCTTTGGGTAGTTTTAGCAATATTAATTCTCCCAATCCATGAACACGATGTCTTTCCATTTATTTGTGTCTGATTTAGTTTCTTTCATTATTGTTTTATAGTTTTTAGTTTACAAGGCTTTTACCCTGTTTGTTAAATATATTCCTGAGTAATTTATTTTTTTGATGTCCAAATGGAATTATTTTCTTAATTTACTTTTTCGATGGTTTATTTTTAATGTATAGAAATGAAACTAAATTTTGCCTGTTTCTTTTCAATCCTGCAACTACTGAGTTTGTTCATTAGTTCAAATTGTTTTTGTGGAGCTTTTAGGATTTTCTACATATAGGAACATGTCATATATATAAGCAGAGATAACTTAACTTCTTCCATTCTGATTAGGATGCATTTTATTTGTTTCTTATCTAAATACTCTAGCTAGGACTTTCAGTGCTAAGTTGAATACACATGGCTGGAGTGGGCATCCTGGCCTTGCTTCTGATCTTAGAGGAAAATCTTTCAAGTTTTCACCATTGAATATAATGTAAGCTGTGGGCTTGTCAAGTACAGTCTTTATTATGTTGAGGTTTATTTCTTCTATTTTTATGGTTTTTTGAGAGTTTTTATAAGGAAAGTGTATTGAATTTTGTCAAAACTTTTTCTGTATCTATTAAGATAACCATATGATTTTTATCCTTCATTATGTTACTGTAGTATATCATATTGATTGATTTGCATATCTTGAACCAATCTCACCTCCTTGAGATAAATCATATTTGATCATGGTATATGATATTTTTAATGTTCTGTTGAATTTGATTTGCTAGTATTTTGTTTAGGATTTTTATATCTATGTTCATCAGGAATATTCTCCAATAGTTTTTCGTTTTGTTTTTGTTTTGTGATGAAGTTTGGCCCTGAGCTAACATCTGTTGCCAATCTTCCTCTATTTGCTTGAGGAAGATTGTCACTGAGCTAATATCTGTGCCAATATTCCTCTATTTTATGTGGAGTGCTGCCACAGTGTGGCTCAAGAAGTGGTGCTAGGTGCACACCCAGGATCTGAACACTCAGCTGCTGAAGTGGAGTGTGCAAACTTAACCACTACGCCACTGGGCTGTCCCCTAGTTTTTGTTTCTTGTAATGTCTTGGTCTTGCTTTGGAATCAGTGTAATGCTGGCCTTATCAAAAAAGATTGAAAGTGCTTCCTGCTCTCTTTGGGTAAAATTCAAGGAGCACAACTGCTGCATTGTAATAGTGCATTTAGTTCTGTGAAAAAATGCCAAACTGTCCTCCAAAGTGGCTGTAACATTTTGTATTCCCAACAGCAAAGTATGAAAGTTCTTGGTGTTTCATATTCTTGCCAGTATTTGGGGTTGACAGCGTTCTCAATTATGGTCATTCTAATAGGTGTGTAGTGATATTTCATTGTTGTTTTAATTTCCATTTCCCTGAAAACATAAGATGTGGATCATATTTTCATGTGCCTATTTGCCACATGTATATCTGGTGAAGTGTCTGTTAAGGTCTTGGTCCATTTTTTAATTAGGTGGTTTGTTTTCTTATTGTTGAGTGTTGAGTTTTTCTGTATATTTTAGATAACAGTCCTCTTCCTGCAAATATGTAGACTGTTTTCTCATTCCCTTCACATTGTATTTATCAGTGAAGAAGTTTTTAATTGTAATGAAGTCTAGCTTATCAATTATTACTTTCATGGATTGTGCCTTTGGTATTATATCTAAAAAGTCACTACCATACCCAACTGCATTTAGGTTTATTCTTATTTTTACATTTATATCTGTGAGCCATTTTGATTTAATTTTTGTGTAAGGTGTGAGAACTGTGTCTAGATTCATTTTTTGCATATGGATGTCCAGTTGTTCCAGTACCATTTGTTGAAGAGATTATCTTTGCTTCATTGCATTACCTTTCTCTTTTGTCAAGTATCAGTTGACTATATTTATGATGTTCTATTTCTGGACTCTATTCTGTTTCATTAACTCATTTATCTATTCTTTAACTTTTATCACAGTGTCTTATACATTGAAGCTCTATAGTAAGTCTTGAAGTCGGGTAGTGTCCCTCCTCCAACTTTGCTCTTTTCCTTCAATATTATGTTGGCTAATCTGGGTCTTTTGCCTCTCCATATAAACTTTAGAATCAATTTGTCAATATTCATATAATAACTTGCTGAAATTTTGAAGGGGACTGTATTCAATCTATAAGTCACGTCGGAAAGAACTGGCATATTGACACTATTGAGTCTTGCTATCCACTAACGTGGAATATTTCTCCAATTAGTTCATCTTTGATATCATTCATTGTAGTTTTCTAGTTTTCTTCACATAAATCCTTTATCTATTTTGTTAGATTTATACCAAATTATTTAATTTTTTGTATGCTAATGTAAATGACATTTTGTTTTTAACTTCAAATTCTACATTATCATTGTTGGTATATATGAAAGCTATTGACTTTTGTATATTACCCTTGTGACCTGCAACCATGTTGTAATTGATTATTAGTTCCAGAACTTTTTTTGTTGAATTTTTTCAAGCATGCCATCTGCAAGCAAGGAGAGTTTTATGTCTTCCTTCCCAATTTGTATACTATGTATTTTATTATTCTTGCCTTACTGCCTCAGGAAGGATTTCTGGTATAATGTTGAAAATGAGTGGTGAGAAAGGATATTTTTGCCTTGTCTCTGATCTTTGAGGGAAAGCTTTGAGTATCTCACCATTAACAATGATGTTAGTTATAGGTTTTTTAGATAGTCTTTGTCATGTTGTGAAAGTTCCCCTCTATATTTAGTTTACTGAGAATTTTTCTCAGGAATAGGTGTTTGATTTTGTCAAATTCTTTTTCTGCATCTGTTGATATTATCACGTGTTTTTTTCTTCTTTTTTTTAGTCTGTTGATTTGATAGGCTACATTAATTGATTTTAGAATGTTGAACCAGCTTTGTGTACCTGGGATAAATCTCACTTGATCATGGTATATAATTCTTTTTATACTTTTTAAAATTTGTTTTGCTAATATTTGTTGAGGATTTTTTTTATCTATGATCATGAAAGTTATTGCTCTCTGGTTTTATTTTCTTTCAATATCTTTACCTAATTTTGGCCCCCTAGAATGAGTTAGGAAGTATTCCCTCTGATTCTATCCTCTGAAAGAAATTGTAGAGAATTGGTATAATTTCTTCCTTAAATGTTTGATAGAAATAACCAGTGAAGTCAGTTTGGCCTTGTGCTTTCTATTTGGAAAGGTTATTAATTATTAATTCAATTTCTTTAGAACGTATAATCCTATTCAGATCATCTATCGCTTCCTGTATGAGTTTTAGCAGATTGTGCTATTCATGTAATTAGCCCATATCATTTAGTTTATCAACTTTGTGGGCATAAATTTGTCAATAGCATTCCTTTATTGTCCTTTTAATTTTCATGGGATCTGTAGTGATGCCCCCTCTTTTATTTCTGAAATCAGTAATTTGCGTTCTCTTTTTATTTCTTGGTTAGCCTGGCTAGAGGCTATCAATGTTGATCATTTCAAAGAACCAACCATATGTATGCATTTGGAAAAATATCCACACAAGTTTTTTACCCATTTTTATTGTGTTGTTTTCTAGTTTTTTCTTTTATTTTGTTAAGTTGTATGAGTTCCTTACATATTTTGATGTTAACCACTTATCAGATATACAGATTTTTTTTCCCTGTCCATAGGTTTCCTTTACATTTTTATTGGTTGTTTTCTTTGCTGTAAAGAGACTTTTCAATTTGATGTAGTCCCACTCGTTTATTTTTGCTTTTGTTGCCTTTGCTTTGGGCATCAAATCCAAAAAAACATTGCCAAGACCAACTTCAAGGAACATTTCCCCTATGTTTTCTTCTAGGAGTTATACAGTTTAAGATCTTACTTTTAAGTCTTAAGTTCATTTTAAGTTGATCAGTGTGTATGGTGTAAAATAGGGGTCCAATTTCATTCTCTCGCATGTGGGTATACAGTTTTACTTACATCATTTATTGAAGACACTGTCTTTATTCCGTTGTGTATTCTTGATGCCTTTGTTGAAGATTATTTGACTATATATGCATGGGTTATTTCTAGTCATCTATATGTTCCAGTGGATCATGTGTCTGTTTTATGCCAATACCAAACTATGTTGATTGATACAGCTTTGTAATATCGTTTGAAATCGGAAAGTGTGATGCCTCCAGCTTTGCTTTTCTTACTCAAGATTGCTTTGGTTCTTTGGGGTCTTTTGTGGTTTCATATGGATTTTAGGATTGTTTTGTCTGTGAAAAGTGCCCTTAGAATTTTCATAGGGATTGCATTGACTTTGTAGATCACATGAGGTAGTGTGGATATTTTGACAATATTTTGTCTTCAATCCATCAAGACAGGATGTCTTTCCATTTATGTGTGTCTTTTTCAAATTCTTTCATCAACGTTTATAGTTTTCATTGCATAAGTTTTTCTCCTCTTTGGTTAGATTTATTCATAGGTATTTTATTATTTTGATGCTGTTATAAATGGGATTTTTTCTTAATGTCACTTTCAAATAATTCATTGTGTATAGAAACATAACAGAATTTGAATATTAATTGTTTTATCCTTCAATTTGACTGAATTCACTTTTTAGTCCCAACAGTTTTTGGTCAAATCTTTAGGGTTTTCTAGATATAAGATCATGTCATCTGCAAATAAATACAATTACACTTCTTTTTTTTCAATTTGGATGCCTTTGATTTCTTGTTCTTGCCTAATTCTCTGGCTAAGATTACCAGTGCTATTTTAAATAGAAGTGTCTAGAATGAGCATCCTTGTCTGGTTTCTGATTGTAGAGGAAAAGCTTTCAGCTTTCCATCATTGAGCATGACATTAGCTGTGGCCTTGTCACAAATGGTCCTTATAATATTCACGTCCAAACTATTTATACCTAATTTGTTGAGAGGTTTTATCATGAAAGGATATTGAATTTTGTCAAATGCTTTTTTTGTATCTATCAAGATTGTCATATGATTTTTATCTTTTGTTTTGTTAATTTGGTGCATCAACTTTATTGATTTGTGAATGTTGAAATATCCTTGAATCCCAGGAGTAAATCCCACTTGATCATGGTATGTAATGCTTTTAATGTGCTGTTGAATTCAGTTTGCTAATATTTTGTGGAAGATTTTTTCATTGGTGTTCATCAGGGATAGTGGATTGTAATTTTACATATACATATTTTTAGTGTCCTTATCTGGTTTTGGTATCAGGGTAATTCAGGCCTCATAAAATGTCTTTGTAAGTGTCCCTTCCTCTTCAAATTTTGGAATAATTTGAGAAGGATTGGCATTAATTCTTATTTAAATGAAGGGTAGAATTCAACAGTGAACTCATCTGGTCCTGAACTTTTCTTTGTTGAGAGGTTTTTGATTACTGACTCAATCTCCTTACTCATAATTTTCCAGGATTTCTATTTTTTTTATAATTAAGTCTTGGTGTGTTGTCTATTTCTAGGATTTTTTACATCTCTTTTAGGTTACCCAATTATTTAACATATAATTTTTCATAGTAGTATCTTGTGATCCTTTGTGTTTCTGTGGTATCCCTTATAATCTCTCCTCATTTATCTATAGTTTTATTTGAGTCTTCTGTATTATTTTCTTAGTCTAGTTACACATTCGCCATTTTTATCTTTTCAAAAAACAAAATATTTTTGTTCATCTTCTGTATTTCTAGTCTCTTTCTCCTTTTTTCTGCTCTGATTTTTATTAGTTCTTTGCTTTTAACAATTTTGGTTTAGTCTGTTCTTTTTATTCTGGTTCATTGGGATACAGAGTTAGATTGAGATTTTTCTTTTATCCTAATGCAGCAGCTTATCATTGTAAACTTATCTCTTAGAACTGCATTTGCTGAATTCCATGCTTTGGTATGCTTTGATTACATTTTTATTTATCTCAAGATATTTTTTTACTTTCCTTTTGGTTTCTTCTTTGACCCATGGGTTACTCAGGAGCATTTTGTTCAATCTCCAAATATTCATGACTTTTCAACTTTTTTTCAAGATGTTAATCTCTAGTTTCATTCCATTGTGATGAGAAAAGATGCTTGATATGATTTCAGTCTTCTTAAATTGTTAAAACTTGTTTTGTGGCCTAACATAGGATCTATCTTGCAGAATGTTTATTGTGCACTTGAGAAGAATGTGTATTTTGCCGCTGTTGAACGGGATGTTCTGTACATGTCTGTTAGGTCCATTTGGTTTAATGTATTATTCAAGCCCAATGTTTCCTTTTTGATTTTCTGTCTGGATGATCTACCTATTGTTGAAAATGAGATATTGAAGTCTCCTACTATTATTGTATTGCTGTCTATTTCTCCCTTCTAATCAGTTAATATTTGCTTTATATACTAAGGTCCTCTGATGTTAGGTGTATACATATTAGTAATTGTTATATCTCTTGATTAATTCAACCTTTTTCATTATATAATATCATTCTCTGTCTCTCATTACAGTTTTTCACTTAAAGTCTTTTTTGTCTGATATAAGTATAGCTACCACTGTTTGGGGTTTTATTTTTTCAATTTCCATCTCCATGGATTATATTTTTTCATCCTTCACTTTCATTCTTTGTGTCCACACAGATGAAGTGAGTCTCTTGGAGGCAGCATATAGATGTGTCTTTTCTTTATTATTCATTCAGCCACTTTATGTTTTTTGATTGAATAATTTAATCTATTTGCATAAAGTGATCATTGATGCATAAGGTTTACAATAGTCATTTTATTAATGGCTTTCTAGGTGTTATATGTCTCTTTTTCCTTTTCTTCCTCTCTTGCTGTCTTCCTATATCATTTGATGATTTTCTGCTTTGATTCCTCTCTCTTTATCTTTTGTGAATCTACTATATGGTTTTGTTTTGTAGTTATCATGAGGTTTACAAAACATATTATGGTTATTACAGTCTACTTTCAGCTAATAACAACTTCAATTACAGATAGAATCTCTACATTTTCTCTCACCATAAAACATTTAATAATTTTATTGTCACAATTCACATCTTTTAAATTATATATTCATTATCACTTATTGTAGCTACAATTATTTTGAATAGTTTTGAATTGTAACCTTTATAACAGGGTTATAAGTGATTAATTCACCACTATATAATAGTAGAGTATTCTGAAATTTTTTTTTTAATTTTTTTTAAAGATTTTATTTTTTCCCTTTTTCTCCCCAAAGCCCCCCGGAACATAGTTGTATATTCTTCGTTGTGGGTCCTTCTAGTTGTGGCATGTGGGATGCTGCCTCAGCGTGGTTTGATGAGCAGTGCCATGTCCGCGCCCAGGATTCGAACCAACGAAACACTGGGCCGCCTGCAGCAGAGCGCGTGAACTTAACCACTCAGCCACGAGGCCAGCCCCTAGAGTATTCTGAATTTATATATTTATCCTGACTGGTAAATTGTATACTTTCATATGTCTTCATGTTAGTATTCAGCTTCCTTTGGCTTAAGCTTGAAGAACTCCCTTTCGCTTTTATTATAAGGCTGGTTTAATGGTTATGAACTCCTTTAGCTTTTGTTTGTGAAAATATGTATCTCTCCTTCAATTCTGAAGGACAACTTTGCCACATAAAGTATTCTTGGTTTGCATTTGCTTTTCTTTTAGCACTTTTAATATATCATCCTACTTCTGGCCTGCAATGTTTATGCTGAGAAATCCACTGATAGCCTGATGGGTGCTCCCTTGTACATGATGAGTCATTTGTTCTCTTGCTGCTTTCAAAATTCTCTTTGTCTTTGACCATTTGATTTTAGTGTTTCTCAGTGTAGAGTTCTTTAGGTTCTTCGTATTAGAGGTCTTTGGACTTCATGAATCAGAATGTCCATATCTCACCATAGATTTGAGAAATTTCAGCCATTATTTCTTTAAATAATCTTCCTGGTACTTTCTCTCTTCTCCTTCTGGGATTTCCTTAATGCATATAATGGTTCACTTGATTGCATAGATAGGACCCATCAGATTTCGTCACTGTTTTCATTCCATTTTTTTGTTTGTTATTGTTCCTCTGGCTGAATAATTTCAAATGACTTATCTTGAACTCAGTTGATGTTGTCTTCTGCTATTCAAGCCTGCTGTTAAAGCTCTCTACTGAATTTTTTAGTTCCGTTATTGTATTCTTCAACTCCAGTATTATTGTTAGTTTATTTATTTCTTCATTGATATTCTCAATTTGTTCATGTATAATTTTACTGACTTCATTTAGTTGTCTATGTTTTCTTGCGTTTCACTTATCCTCTCTAAGTCAATTATTTTGAGTTCTTGTCAGACAAATCATTGACTCCATTTATTTTAGTGTCAGTTACTAGAGATTTATTTTGCTCCTTCAGTAATCTCATATTTCCCTGTTTCTTTTTGTTCCTAGTAACTTTCTTATTTATACATTTGAAGACGAAGCCACCTCTTCTATCCTTTATAGACTGGTTTTGGCAGTAAAATACCTTCATCAATCAGCCTGGCTAGAGATTCTGGGAATCTCTCAAATGTTTTATGTGGGTGTGCATTCTCCACTCCTCTCTTTCCCTCCTGGTGAAAAAGTTTCAGGGTGTTGCATCTTCTCCCCGTCTCTCCAAGTCATGCTGTTTGCCATAAACTGTCCCCCTACTTTTTCTTCTGGAAGTACATGGGAATGCCAGGAGGCTTGGTGCAAGATCCATCTCTCTCCCTTACTTCTGAAGGAGATGTCTCAGTATTGTACACCTTCTCTCAGACATACAGAGATTTGCAGACCGAGAGCTGGCTGCCCTTTTTCCCCAAGGGAGTGCACTGGAGTGCCTGGGGACTGGATGCAAATTAATCTCTACCTTCCTGTTGAAAGAAAAGTTTTAGTATTATGTTCCTTCTGTCAGTCTCACAGAGATGATCTGGCTGCTTAGGGCCACATGCCCTTTTTCCCTAGAGGAGTGTACTGGAATGACAGAAGGCTGGATGCAGCTCCACTTCTCTCCCTTCTTCTGAAAGAAAAGTCTCAGAATTGTGCATCTTCTCTCAGTACCACAGAGCCATGCAGGCTACTGAAAGTTACTTGCTCCCTATCCCTGGAGGAGTGTACTGGAATGCCAAGAGACTAGGTGCAACTCTAATTCTTTCACTTCCTCTTGAAAGCAAAGTTTCAGAGGTATGCATATTTTCCACATCCCATAGGACCAGGCAGGCTCCTGAGAGCCCCTGTTCTTGTTTTTACTTAGCTGTCTACAGACATTCTAACTATGCTAATTGTCTCAGCCCTCTGAGTGAGATGAGACAGAAGCGTGTCTCACAACCAGCACCCTGAAAGGCTGGGGGTGCCAGATGGAGACTTTATTCATTCTATCACCTGAGGAAGAAACTGTGGATCAAGTGAATCTCTCTTGGCACTGAGTTGTGCAGGTTTCGGGGAAGGGCTAATGGGGATAAAGCAAAACTGTTACTTTTATCTATTTCAAAGCAGTTTTACTCGATTTTATTCTCCTTTGAGATGTTGCAAATTCTTAACTGGAATATGAAATTCTCATTTAGGCATATGAACCCAAATATAAGTGTTTTATTTGTGTTTTTGTGGGAATAGTGTTGCTGTGACTTCCTATTTTGCCATCTTGCTGACTTCACTCTGTTGTTTTTATATTTTCTATTTTGTTTATATACACACTTAATTTTATTTTTTTCCAATCTTCTAGATGTGAGTTTAATTCACTCTTCTTTTTCTGATTCCTTAAGGTTTGCAGTTAGATCATTTGTTTGAGGTCATTCTTTTTAATGTATGCATGTACTGTTATAAACTTACTCAGCTGTGTTTTTGTTGCATCCTATAAATTTTGGTATGTGTGCTTTTTTCTCCTTCCTCTCCATGTATTTTCTAATTTCCCTTATAATTTCTTCCTTGACCTATTTTTTGTTTAGAATTTTAAAAATTTAATTGCCATATATTTGTATGTTTTTAGTTTACCTTTTGTTATTGTTTTCTAGCAGTATTCTATTATGGTTGGAGAAGTTACTTTGAATTATTTAATCTTTTTAAATGTATTGAGACTTGATCATGGCCTAATATATTGTCTATCTTAGAGAAGATTCTATGTGCACTTGAGAAGAATATGTATTCTGCAATTGTTAGGTGGAATGTTCTATAAATATATCTTAGGTCCAGTTTGTTTTAAACTATTGTTTCCATCCATTATTTCCTTAATAATCTTGTGTCTAGATCTTCTGTCCATTAATGAATGGGAGGTGTGAAAATCTTCAGCTGCTATGTTAGAATTTTTTTCTCTATTCTAATCTAACAGTGATTTCAAGTATTTTGGGGCTGTGTTTTTTGGTGTACATATATTTATAATTGTTATATCCTTTTGATGATTGACCTTTTCATCAATATACAGTCTTGTGTCCTTTGAGAACAACGATACATTCTGAAAACATGTCAGTAGGCAATTTGATCATTGTGCAACATCATAGAGTGCACTTACACAAACTTAGATGGTATAGCCTAGTACACACCTAGGCTATATGGTATAGCCTATTGCTCTTAGGCTACAAATCTGAACAGCATTTTACTGTACTGAATAATATAGGCAGTTGTAATCAATGGGAAATATTTGGGCATCTAAACATAGAAAGTATACAGTAAAAATATGGTATAAAAGATTTTTTAAAAGGTACATCTATATAGGGCACTTAACATGAATGGAGCTTGCAGAAATGGAAGTTGCTCTGGGTGAGTCAGTGAGTGAGTTGTGAGTGAATGTGAAGGCCTAGGATATTACTGTACCCTACTGTAGACTTTATAAACACTACATTTATCCTACTGTAAATTTATAAAGAAAATATTTGTCTTTCTTCAATAATACATTAAACAGCTTACTGTAACTTTTTTCATTATAAATTTTTTAATTTTTTTAAAAAACTGTGCATTGTACAGCTGTTCAAAAGTATTTTCTTTCTTTATATACTTATGATATAAGCTTTTTCTATTTTTTAAATTTTTTTGCTTTTTAAATTTTTTGTTAAAAACTGAGACACAAATACACAGATTAGCCCAGGCCTACACAGGGTCAGGATCATCAATATCACTGTATTCCATTTCCACATCTTGTCCCACTAGAAGGTCTTCAGGGACAATTACATGCATGGAGCTATATCCTGAGGTAGCAATGTCTTCTCCTGGAATACCTCCTGAGGGACCTGCCTGAGGCTCTTCTTGAGGAGATGTCACTCTTTTCAAAAATATATCCATAGTGGTTTGCTTGATTTTTTTAATCATAGATTTGCTTGTAAGCAGACAATGCACCATGAACATTCGTCTCTATTAAGGAAAAACTTTTGGTGTTGGGGTCTATGTTTTCACAATTGAAGGAACTTGTTTAGGTCTGCAAATCTTCTGCCAAACCCTTCACTATGAATTTTCTTGGAGATTCTTCTTTTTCTTCTCCTGCAGAAAACTTTTCTCTTGCCTCTTCTTCATCATGCATTCCTATTCCAGTTCTAACAGCTCCCCATTAGTCAATTTCTCAGTGACCACCTCTAAGAGCTTGTCAATATCATCCTCATCCACTCCAAGGTCAAAGTTGTTTGCCATCTCAACTACAGTCTTGCTGATTTTTGCAACCTTCTTATCCTTTGCAAATCCTTTCAAGTCATGGACAAAACTCTTGAGTGTCTTCTTTCACATGCCATTCATACATTCCTTGATGACATCCCCCCAAGCCCAAGCAATGTTTTTGATACAGTTGTAGATATTGTAATCTTTCCATAATTGCATCAGTTTCTTGTCAATGTCTTCCACAGTTGCAGCCATAGATTGTACAAAGGACCTCTTCAAGTAATAAGACTTAAAAACTGCTATAACTCCTTGATCTATTGGTAGGATCAAAGAGGTAGAGTTTGGAGGGTGAAACAAGACTTTGATATTGGGATAAAAATCACCAATAAAAAGAGAATGTTCAAGAGCATTATCAATAATAAGCAAAATAACATACATTTGATGTGTATGTTATTCTCCAAACAATATTTCTCTATTTTTGTGGCATAATAATTCAAGAGGACATCTTGGAAGAGGAGCCTGGTCATCCTATAGTGCACTAGCAGTGTATGCTTACTGATAAGCTTGAAGGCCCTGGGGTTTTCACTGTGCCAGATGACACAGGGTTTTAATTTGTAGCATGCAACATCATCCCCAAGCAAGACGGTTATCCTGTCTTTAAAAGCCTCGAAACCTGGCATTGACTTGGCTTCCTTATGGATGAAGTTTCTTTCAAGCACATGTTTCCAGAATAGGCAGCTTTCATGCATATTGAATGTTTGCTCTGGTAAGTAATTTTCCTCCACAATCAGCTTATCTGGAGTTTCCTAAAAATTCTTCAGCTGCCTTCACGTCAGCGCTTACAGACTCACCACTCACTTTCACATTATGTAATGAATAACAATTCTTGAATTGTTCAAACCACCCAGAGCTAGCATTAAATTCAACGTTGTAGTCAGGTCCAGCCTTTTCTTTCAACATCACAAGCATTTTGCTTTCACTGTGATCATCATGGTGCTGAGAGGCACATGCTTCTATGTCTGGTCTCAATTTAGATCATTAGAAGTTTCTACAAGTCTGATATAGACCATTCTTGAATTTTTGTTAGTCTCCTTGCCTTCAGTGAGGCAGATTCTTTAATAGCTTTTGTCACTTTGTTCTTGTTCTTCAAGATTGTAGCTTCAGTGGAATAGAGCACACCTGAATGGTGAGCAATAACCATCACTGATTTTCCACCTTTTCATTCCATAATCGCCTTTGACTTTTTTTTCTAGATCACACAGAGTGACCTCTTATTGGCAACATTAGCAGTGAATTTGGTATGCTTAGGGGCCATGATGAACAGAACAACATGAGATTAAATCAAGCACAAGAGAAAATGATGCAACCAAGAGATGCAGCAAACATGAGATGTATGAAGCAGCTGCTAGTGTAACATGGCATACTGTTTTACAGCAAACTTTTTTAATAAGTGGAAACAGTACACTAAAATAACAATATAAAGTATAGTATATTAAATACATAAACCAGTCACATAGTCATTTGTTATCACTATCAAGTATTATGTACTGTACATAATTGTGTGTGCTGTATTTTTATATGAATGGAAGCACAGTAGGTTTGTTTATATCAGCATCACCACAAACACATGAGTAATGTGTTACGTTATGATGTTATAATGGTTACTATGTCACTAGGCGATAAGAATTTTTGGATTCCATTATAATCTTATGGGACCACTGTCATATATGCAGTCTGTCATTAACTGAAATGTTGTTATGCAGCACATGACTTCATAATTTTCTTCTTTGTCTCTTGTAATCGTTTTATCTCAAAGTGTACTTTATCTGATATTAATATATTCACTCCAACTTACTCCAGTTCTCTTGTGGTTACTATTCTCATGAAATATTTTTTTCAATCTTTTCCCTTTCAACCTGTTTGTGTCTCTAGATTTAAAATAAGCCTCTCTTAGAGAGCATATGTTGAATCATGTTTTTAATCAATTCTGCCAATTTGTCTTTTGATTGGACAGTTTAATCTATTCACATTTAAAGTGATTACTGATACAGAAGGACTTTCCTCCGCCATTTTCTTATTTCTTTTCTGTATGTCATAGCTTTTCTGTCACTTATTTCCACCATGCTTTATTTTGTGTTTAATTTTTACTGCATTATTTTTTTATTCCCTTTCATATTCATTTGAGTATGCATTTAAAATACGTCTTCACACTGCCTTCCAGCTTCCATATATTTTTATTGAAATATAATTTACACACAATATCCTATTAGTTTCAGGTGTACATCATAGTGATTTGATATTTATATACATTATAGGACGGGATCACCATAATAAGTCTAGTTACCATCTGTCACTATAAAAAGTTATTACAATATTATTGCCTATATTCCTTATGTGTGACATCTATGGATTTTTATGACAAATTTGGTCTTAATTTTATTGAGATTTTCTTGTATTTGATGAATTGCTTCTCTCTTGATGCTTTTAAGATTCTCTTCTTCTTTGACTTTTGATACTTTCATTACAATGTTTTTAGTTGTCTTTCTCTCTAAGTTTATCCTACTTAGAATTTCTTGAGTCTCTGATTTGTAGAGTAATATATTTCATTAAATTTAGGAATTTGTGGGCCATTTTTTTCAGATATTCTCTTTGATCTTTAATCTCTCTTTTCTCCATCTTGAAATTTTTTAATGTATATTTTGGTCCTCTTGATAGTGTCTCATAGGTCCTTTATGATGTGGCCACATTTTTTAACCTTTTATCTCTGTTCTTCAGACTGTACAGTTTCAAGTGTCCTATCTTCAAGTTCACTGATTCTTTCTTTTGCCTGATGAAATCTTCTGTTGAATCCCTTTAGCATGTTTTTTAAAATTTCAGTTACTGTATTTTCAGTTCCAGAATTTCTAGGTTGTTCTTTTTTGTAATTTGTAACTTTTTGTTGATAATATCATTTTGTTCATATATCATTTTCTTGATTTCCTTTAGTTCTTAGCATATAATTTTCTTGAGACTATTTATGACAGTTTACTTGAAGTTTTCATCGATTGAGTCTAACCACTGGGCTACCTCACAGATAGTCATGTTCAATTTATGCTTTGTGATTTTGTCATTGAGAACCAGATATTTGAATATTATTCCACAATAACTATGGAAATCAGAAATTCTCACATTCCAAGTTTTGCTGTTTTGCTTGTTGAAAATTTCAGTCTTCTTTTGATTTAGTGAGTCTCCCACACTACTTTTGTAAAGACTGTATTCTTTTTTTGTATGGTCGCTGAAATCTCTCTTCCCGTAGCTTGTAATTAGCTAGTGTTTTGCCAAAGATTTCCTTGAATGTCAGGACAAAAAAGAAACAAACAATTCTTCCAGCCTTTGCAGATTGGTTCTGTGCTGGGGCACTCATTCTTCAGTCAGGCCTTTTTCTTTGCTACCTTACCCTTTATTTCCTCCTTACAGTAAACATAGAGATCAGGCAAAGGCAGAAGCTTAGGATCTTCTCAGGTCTTTCTCAAACATACATTCTGTCCTGGGCATGCACACGGCTTTCTAAATTCACCAGAATACATGGGCACTTTTGAATGCTTTGATACCCAACAAAACTCTTTTCACAGATTTCCTTCCATGCTTTAAGCTGTCTATTTTCTTGTAGGTATGGGTTGTACAATCTCATAATATTTTATGCCAAACAGCTGTGGGTTTTTCCTTCATCTTACAATGTTTTTAAGCAATACTTGCTGTTTGTCTACCCCAGATGGGTTGTGAGTTAGGTGAAGCACAGACAACTACCTCATGTCAGTCTTTTGGATAGTCTCCAGTTAGGTTAGAAAAAACACAATAATTTTCTAATTAAGTTTAATGTGCTTTCTCTAGAACCAGAAACCAGGTATCACACTGAGAACATGGGCACTGTCTTTAAGACCACTACCAAACCAAGGTGAATCAGGGGAAAGTAAAAAGTTCACAGAGCTTTCCCACCATTTTTAAGTTGCCTTTCTTTGAGTCAATGTGTGCTTGATTGTTGTAAACCTTTTTTTGTTTTCCAGATTCTGACAAAGTTTGACAGTTTCTGCTTGGGTTTAGAAGGACAGGTGTTTGTAGCTGCCTACCCTGGCATTTTACTGACATCCCCACTACTACTCACTTTTACATTAGGAGGATTATGCCACATTGCAACCAATGAAAACCATAACTCAACACAGCACAAACATGTCGCAATGAAATTTAAGGCAGTAAAAAGTTGCATCAGTTACTATTGAAGGTAACTGTATTTCATCTGTCAGTATTATTTCACTACATTTACCTAAACTAATACCTTCAATAATCACCGTTTATAGCATACCATGCATCTACCCCTAGCTTTATAATCTTAAGAACTTCATTAAAATTGGTCCAGTATTTACAACACACTTAGTATAAACTTCATAAAATTTTGCTTCTACAGGATGCCATGTTTTTAGGAAATAATAATTTTTAACTGTTTAGAAGTTGAACGTCTGGGATTTTTATGAAATAAAACTATTATTAATCTGATTTATTCAGTAGAAAAACATACAGAGAAAAAGAGAAGCAAGTAGAACAACAGGGAAGGAATGAGAGAAAGACATTCTGATGATATGTTACACTAAGTGTTATCCATTCCAATAAGCTAACTATATAAAATAAACTATAAAAAGTTTTCTTGCCAGTTTATTCATTCAATAAAGATTTATTAAACTCCTACTGTGTGCTGGTATCTGGTAATATAGAATTAATCTCTCACTCAAAACACAAACACATTTATGCTATAGTTATATAGATATAATCACAACGATCTTGCTTCCAGATAGTGATATTATATTAGCTGCCAAAAAACAATGTTATTGTTAACACAGTAAGAATATCACTGTTTTAACTGTGAAATGCAATTTATTCTAAGATAGCACTATCACCACATTTCTCATATAAAGAAATTCCATTCATATGTTTCAGGATGAAACACTGTTATTTCAGGCTTAAAATGTTTTCACAATGCTTTAACATCATTTAAATTGTTGGTCTTTGGAAAATGTACATAAGGAAAGTTATGATGTCTTTACAATTAATTATGAGATACAATCAAAATGGAATACTGGCAGCATTGCCACTTGTCCCTTTCTGTCAGTGTTGCTCAGTGGTGTGTGGCTGCACAAACTGACATGACATGTTATGCAATATCAGCATCATGTGGCTGGCTGTCTTTGGCAGACAGGTTGCCACAGTGGGCTGTTGAAATCTTTTCAGTTTGAAGATACTACATAAATAAGGTTACTGTGGAATCAATTAGCATATGTTTCAGTTTGCAAGGAGGCAGGATTAACTGCCTGTCATCAGTTCAACAATCTGAGCATGAAACCATGGCACAGATGGAGCAAAGGGTACTTTCTTTGCCAACTCAGGGTTCTAAGCACTGTTGATAAAAACATCTTGGAATGTAAGATAAGTTATATGTTATAGGAAACAGTGCCACAAGGATCGCTGGTGTGTTGACTTTTAAACAACAGGAATTCCACTCAACTGTTAACAGTGTGAGCTCACATTTTATATGAACATAAGGAATTAAGTACAAGCATCCAAAATTTCAGCAACATCATAGCTAGTCTGAATAGTTTGTTTAGTGTACATCTAGAGTATTTATACAAAAAGGAATCAATTTTTAAAAATGCATTTGGAACATTGTAACCAATCCTGGGACAAATGAATGTTTAGAAATATTTAGACAGCATGGTCAGATTTTTTAAAATAAAAAAGATCAAGACACATGAGATCAGGGGCTGGCCCAGTGGTGCAGCAGTTAAGTATGCACATTCTGCTTCTGTGGCCCGGGGTTCTCTGGTTCGGATCCCAGGTGCGGACATGGCACCGTTTGGCAAGCCATACTGTGATGGGGGTCCCACATATAAAGTAGAGGAAGATGGGCATGGATGTTAGCTCAGGGCTAGTCTTCCTCATCAAAAAGAGGAGGATTGGCAGCAGTTAGCTCAGGGCTAATCTTCCTCAAAAAAAAAAAGACACATGAGGTCATTGATGTGCAAGAGATTAACTGATTTTCCAAAGTTACACCATTATTCTTCATGGCTAATCCAGGTTAATCTAGTGGCAAACTCCCACTACAATTTTATTTCTACCACCTTGTGCTAATTTGAGTGATTTGAGCTAAGAGATCAGAACAAAAACAATTATTTTTATATTCTGTTAGAATGCTTTGGTCTGCAAGTAAAACACTGTGCAAATAAAAGTCAAATGAACAATAGAGGTATATTGTCTTCCATAAGAAGTCTAAAGGTAATAGTTCCAGATTGGTTAATTCAAAAATTCAAGACTCCTGGTCACTTTCTTTGTGATTGTCTTGACCTTTCTCTCATGGGTGAAAGATAGTTGCTTTATCACCAAACATTATTTCCTCATACAGCAATGTCAAAAGACAGGAAGAGGCAAACTTTGTTTTGTGTTTTCATTAAAATCAAAGCAACTTCCCCCAGGTAACCCTAACTGATGCCTTTTATATCTTGCATGCCTATGCCTTAACCAATCACTGACCATGACATTATGATAAATGGCTTAGATTCATCCAATATATTCCCTATAGAGATCTTCATAAAGCGTAAACCACCCAGTACCTGAACCAAAGTCGTCTTGTCATTAACAAGAAAAATAAGAGACAAGAGGGTGGTAAGTGGCTATTGGGTAGGTAATCAAGAGTGAAAATACTCTTTGCCAGAGGCATAAGTAAGCTTCTGTTTACAACTCCCTAAATTAAATTTGGGTGCTAGAGTTTAGGCAGCTTGTGGTGACTTGGTCAAAATTTGGGCTTAGTGAGGTTTTCAATATGATGCAGGCTAGAGAAAGAAGAACTCTCTCAGATTACTTTGCCACTCTGATATCAATTATTTTTTTATGTTTCAAAATATAAAACTAGGGAGCCAGCCTAGTTGCATAGTGGTTACGTTCACGCACTCCAATTCAGCTGCCCAAGGCTCATAGATTCAGATCCCGGGTGTGAACCCAGCACTGCTTGTTAAGCCATGCTGTGACAACATCCCACATAAAATAGAGGAAGATTAGCACGGATGTTAGTTCAGTGACAATCTTCCTCAAACAAAAAGAAGAAGTTTGGCAACAGATGTTAGCTCAGGGCCAATCTTCCTCACACACACACACACACATAAAATAAAAAACTACACTTTAAAAACTTTTGTGTTGTCTCACTTATTCTATGGTTAGAATAGACACCATTATATCATATATTGACATACATGGTAGAAAAGACAAAATGATAACTACAATGAGCTGAGCATAAATCCTTTCTACAAAGCCCCTGAAATAAGTGATCAATTTGTTTTGCAACAATCAAGCATCTCACTGAGAGTGGAGGAGTGAGAATCTACAGCCAAATTGGCTGACAGCCAAAGCAATCGTTGATGGACTATAGGTATGAAACATATTTTTCTACTGGAATCACATATTCTCCAAATTTTACCATCTATGCTTTAATAAAACAAAGCAAAGAACAATAACTCAATTAAGGAGTGAAAACTTAGATCCTATGTCTTCCTTTCATGACTTATTTATCCAGTTTCTCACAGAGCTATTTGCCTTCCTATTATCTTTATTTCCCAGCATCAAACATTTTCTCTTCATTTAAGTTTAAATTTGACTCTTTCTGTTAGAAAATTACAAATATATACAGACTTGGCTTCTGTTTATGTTCCTAAGCTGCTTTTTTTAATAGTACTTTTCCCACAAGATTGACTAAGTCAGCTAAATTGCTTACTGCTCATTTGGACTTTAACTGTATTCTTGTGGTATATTTAAATACTCATTCTCTCTTTTTCTAATCCAACACCCCTTGCTTATTGGAAAACTCCAAGTCAGAAAAGAAGCAAGACAAAATTTTAAAAATATAGTTCTAAGCAAGCAAGCTCTAGTTGAAGTTACTTTGCTAAATATGCAAGCATTTTAAACAGAAAATAAATTTCATTTTCTGGAACATCAAAGAATATGATGCCTTATAAAACAAAACAATAATAGTATATCAGGAATTCTCTAGCAATTTTTGACTTCTCAAAACATTTAAGTAATTAAGCAGATTTCTTAATTATTATAACTTTGACAGTCAATGTATTAATGCTTGTAAATTCATAATTTCCTATAAAAATGACTGAGAGTGTGATCAGGGAAAATTCCAACTTCATAATTACTGTCCCTACTTTCCCCTCAATGAATATGTGACCATTTGCAAAAAAATATATACAGAATAATTATTATGAACCCTAGTTTGTGTATAAAAAATAGTACATTGTGTTTCTAAAAAATGTAATAAAAAATCGGGTTAATTCAATCAGACAAATTTTTACTTGCCCATGATGTCCTGGCTCTCACCCCTACTCCAGTGAATTGGCTATTGGCTTTGATACTGAGTGAATTCAGCCTCTAATTATATAGGATTTTGCTTCACTGTATTTGGATAATCAAGAGTAATAGAATAAAAACAAAAGTTGAGAAATTATATTTATTTAAATTTATGATAAAGAGTAACACAGAATAGTACAATTGCTACAGAACACTTTTTTGTTTAAGATTGGCACCTGAGCTAACAACTGTTGCCAATCTTCCTTTTTTTCTGCTTTTTCTCCCCAATCACCCCAATACATAGTTGTATATTTTAGCTGTGAGTCCTTCTAGTTGTGGCATGTGGGACGCTGCCTCAACATGGCCTGGCAAGCAGTGCCATGTCTGCGCCCAGGATCCAAACCAGTGAGACACTGGGCCACTGAAGTAGAGCACATGAACTTAACCACTCAGCCACAGGGCCAGCCCTGCTACAGAACACTTTTAATTGCACATTTTCATCAAACTTACCAGAAACTGTTTACCTACATTGTGGTGTTTTTGTCCAAAACCCAGAAATGCCCTTTTCTCTAATTGATATGCCCAACAGAAGAGTGTCTGAAATACAATTCTAAACTTCTGAAAATCTTCAGGCTACCTTAAGAGTTAGTGTGATCTATGAGACAAAGCAGTTGCTGAGAGTCAGTAAAATTTGGATTCTCCATATAATTATACCACTAAGAGCTGTGTGGCATTTAGCAATTATTTGACACTAGATTTCTTCATGTGTAATCCAAGGATGACACTATGACTTTTACCAAACCCACAAAATAGTTGAGAGGCTCTATTGAGATAGTTTGTACCTAAGTGATTTCTAAACTGTAATGCCATGTCAATATATGACAATATGATAATCTGGGCTAGCAAAATAAACATGCTACTAATTATTGGTATCAACATGGGCATTTTTGCTCAATTATCAATTCCTCAGTTTACTCTCCTGTATATTGGAACTTACCTTTGCCACCAACTTTTGAGTATTATTGTATAGTAGTTTTGTGAATTAAATAACATAATAGATATAACAGTGCCTTGGAAAGTAAATAGAGATTTTAAAAGTATTGTTAGAGTATTAGAATGTTGAGCTAATAAAATACAAAAGAACACAACTATTTATTGTTTGAGTGCCATCAAGATAAACATATAGAGATGTTCTTTAAGCATGTATACATTCAGAGACATACAGAGGAAGCAGAGTAAAGGAGCATAAAGCACATTGGATTTTTCTTTCCTCAACGTTTATATGCCTAAGTTTAATAGTAGCTGGATGACTCAGGGAAGATTGTTTAATATATAACCTTCAATATTCTTATCTGCAAAATGGTAATATAAAAAATCCTGCCCTGTCAGCCTCGTTGGGTTGTAGTGAAGGTAGAGACAATGAAATAAAGGCACACTGTAAACTACAATTTTAGGAAGATAGCACATCATATATACATACACTAACGTGCATGGGTACAGATAAATACATGTAAAATTAGGCTAGTTCATTTATTTATATAGAACCAAATTAATCTCATCAAATTACTTTCTTTCTGTCAGAGGTTCAGAGGAGGACTGGGAGAGAGCAAAGTGTGATACAATCAAATGGTTTATTTCACATGAGATGAACATATTGGATATTCACATGTCCAATTATAGACATTAGATAAAGTCTGGGAGGCAATATAATCTCTGTTAGTATAGAATACACAATTCCTTCCAAGTAGTTCCTTTCTGTACACACCTAACTCATCAATTAGTCTGTGAACCTTATGTTTCACAAATTTATGGTTTGTTTTGATTGAGAGATGACACTGTTTCTTTATTTATAAATTGTCTATTAGAGTTGACAGCAATTTTTAAAAATACAGATAACTAAGGAAAGTAATTTTTTTCCCAAATTATTGCTGAGAATACGAGAATAAAAAAGTGCATCGTTCAGAGCAGATACACAAATTATTTCCTGAGTATCAGCCATCTGGTCTCTGCAAGGTTATGATTCAATGCCTGACTATCCAGTTACAAAAGTATATATCTGTAAATACTGGGCTGAGGTTCATTAATCAGAGATGGATTTAACACATATGAAGTGGAAAGGGTAATGGAATTCTTACTGAATATAGACTATGTGCCAAGCACCTTTATAATTATCTTTGTGACTCTTAACAAGCACTCAAATAGTTCAATAGCCTACTCAAGGTTATTGGAAACTTGTGGAGTTGGGTATTGAACACAGATTTGCCTGACATTAAAGACTGTGTTGATTTTACTATTCAGAAATATGAGAGAAGACAAAAAGAAACCGGGAGACAATTCAATTTTCAGTTCCATTATGTAAAGAACTTGGAAATGGTCACTCTTGTGGTTAAAACAGGAAAAATAAACAAATAAACTGGATAGCAAATACTTTTCATGAACCAATCAGAGAACTAAGGTTGCAGGGCAAAGCACCATTCCAAAACACAGAAACCAGGCTTATTTGGAGAAGTGTGAGATCTATACAACTAGATTAAAACTATTGGAGTCATAAAACTGGCATGAACACTTAAATGGTTTTTTTTCTGAATTGCTGGAGCCTCACTGTTGACTAACAGGAGAGAGAGAATCGCGTGGAGAGAAACAGGCTTGAGAGATGACCCACAATTTCCTGAATTTTACCTCCAGGAACTGTACTAGGTTCTTACAGTACAGATCCTAGAATTAACCTGTGGCTCTGGTTTGAGGAGGGGAAGAGTGACCATTGTAAAATATATATAGTATCTTCTCCCAAGAACATTTCAGAAACCATAAAACAGGTGGGGAAAGAGGATTTCTTCCCACAGCAACTGCCTCCAGGCTTCTTGTCTCACCTAAGGGGAAAAATATGCTGTAAAGCTCTGGGCCTCAGAGAAATGGATTGAGAATGCTGCAGTCAGGGAAGAAAGCAGGCAAGGTGGAAAAAGTAATACTACTAGAGGAAAATTCATCAAAGTCACATCCCTGAGACCCAGGACTACTTGAAGACAGAGATTTAATCAAATATAGGACATTTCTTTCCCCCACATTGTTACCACCACAACAGGACTCTAGTATCTTAACAGTAGATTACAGCTGGAAGAATTGTAAGACACAGACTCTCTTTGAGAAGGAGTAATTAGAAAATTCCTAAATCAAAAGAAGAGACAAAAATAAGGACACTAGGGGAAATTGAAGCACAGACATCTAAAGTAAATATTAAACACAGCCCAACTCCTAGCCAAATTACCATAAATCTTCAATATGAAGCCTATTTATTTCAGGTTTAACTGCCTAATACAGAATGTCCAGCTTTCAACAAAAATTACAAGAGATGAAGAAAGGTAAGAAAAAGCAAAGTTTGAAAAGAAAGAAACAAGCTTTAGAACCAGCCTCATATATGAAACAGATTTTGGAATTTTCACATATGAAATTTAAAATTACTATAGTTAATATATTAACAACTTTGATGGACTGAATTGACAACATGCAAGAACAAATGTAAGTACTGAGATGGAAACTCTAATAATCAAAACAAAATGCTAGAAATCAAAACACTGTAAAAGAAATGAATAATGCTTTTGATGGACTCAGTACACTTAGTGGCTGAAGAAAGAATCAGTTAACTTCAAGATAAATGAGTAGAAACATCTCAAAACTGAAACACGGGAGACACTGTCAAGATGGAGGTGTAGATGGACTCTGAACTCATCTCCTCCCATGGACACAACACATGTAAATACAACCACTCTTGGAACAATTACCCCCCAGAGAGAACTGAAAACTGCATAAAACGACCCCTGCAACAAGAGACAGTGCTGACCAAGGTGGAAGAATCAGAAATCCCTTTCTGTAGTGTAGAAAAGCCACCTTCATGATCGCAGTGATTCACAGCTGGCCAGGAGCAATCCTAAGGTACAAAGCCTTCCCTGGAGGAGCAGGGGGTCTGAGCAGGGGAGCATTACTGCTATAAGGAGCTTTTGGACTAAGCAAAACTGAGATGAGTGTCATAATATCTGGCTTTGCTGGCTGCTAACTACAATGAGGGATACTTCCAGAAAAGCTATTGGACATAAGTGAAAGAAAAGCTTGCTCTTAAAGGGCCCAAACACAAATTCACCCATTTTGGAAAGCAAAATAAAATCACCAGAAATAAAAGTGCACAGTCCTTTGGTGAAAAGAGACTCACCTAATAGGCTCTGGGTGCATCTCAGTGAGAGGTGAGACCTCTACATGGACTGACACATTACTGGCAGCCATTACTATGACATAGTACAGGTGTACTGACACAGATGCTGTCACATGCCATTAGAGTTCTTACCCTGGCCTGTTAGCCCAGGTGTCTGCCACACCCACTAGAAGACTGATTTAATCCAGCTCAACCAGGGCAGGCAGCCCAGCCTAGGCACTAGCCTCACTCAACAGCAAGTCATCAGGCAACTTGTGGGCCCACATAGGTAGGGTACCTGGAGCCTCTGCAGCTGTGTGAGTGGGTCCAGCTCTGTGGTGCAGGGTGTGCATGAGGAGTGAGTGGAGTGTCTGGGGCCTCTGCAGTGGGATGACTGGGTCTATGTCAGTGGAGTGGGGTACATGCAAGGGGCAGGACTGTGCTGATGGGGTGTGTGGCCCCATTGGCAGTGGGGGTTGTCAGCTGCAGCAGGCTAGTGTTCTCAAACAGCCACATGGGGGATTATCATCACCTTCCAAAGCCTGAAACAATTGGGTGCTCCCATTCCAGGAGCCAGCCCCACTCAGTTGCAATCCTGAGAGCATTGACAACAGACTGTCAAGCCAGAGGCCTATAACAATTATAAGCCCTTGAGCCTGGTAAACAGCCATGCAGGGGTCCTACTCACATAACAAGAAAACTGCAACAGGAATGTGCTATTAGACCTTTCAGCCAACTGTGCTGGTGCTCCCCATGCCTGACAAAGTGACTGAAGGATCCGTAGCAGCCACATGTAGCTGAGCATTACGAGTTGGCCAGGGGGACAGCCTAGACTCCATGTGCACCTGCAGCAAGAGCAACCCTGCCACAACAGAAAGACGCATGTAGCCCACACAGGGGGCAATCCTGGGATATTTGGAACCAGTGGCAAGAGGGAAGCACACTGCTGAGCCTCATAAAACATCTCTTACATAAGGCCACCACTCCAAGATCAGGAGTTGTGGCTGACCAATCTAATTCATAGAAATAAGCACAGAGAAATAGGTGAAAAGAGGAGACAAAGGACTATGTTCCAAGTAAGGGAACAGGACAAAACTCCATAAAAAGAATTAAATGAAACAAAACTAATCTACCTCACAGAGTTCAAACAGAAAGTCAAAACAGTGCTCACTAATCTTAGGAGAAGAATGGATGAACTCTGTGAGACCTTTAACAAAGAATTGGAAAATATAAAAAAGAACCAAATAGAAATGAATATAATACTTGAAATGAAAGGTTCACTGGAGGGACTCAATACCAGAGTAGACAATACAGAATAATGGATCAGTAAACTGGACAAAAGACTAGAGGAAATCACCCAAGCTGAACAGATAAAAGAAAAAATATTTAGAAAGAATGAGGACAGTCTAAGGGACCTCCAGGACAATATCAACTGCACTAACATCCATATTATACGAGTCCCAGGAAAAGAGAGAGACAAAGGAGCAGAGAATCTATTTGAAGAAATAATAGCTGAAAACTTCTGTAACCTAAGGAAGGAAACAGACATCCAGGTACAGGAAGCAAGGAGAGCATCAAGGAAGATAAACCCAAAGAGGCCCACACCAAGATACATTATAATTAAAATGTCAAGAATTAAATATAAAGAGAGAATCCTAAAAGCCATAAGAGAAAGACAAGTTACATACAAATGAAACCCCATAAGACTATCAGCTGACTTCTCAGCAGAAACCTGACAGGCTAGAAGGGAGTGGCATAATATATTTAAAGTGCTGAAATGAAAAAAAAAAAAAAAACACAGCTAAGCATGCTCTATGGGCAAGGTTATCATTCATAATGGAAAGAAAGATGAAGAGTTTCCCAGAGAAGCAAAAATTAAAGGAGTTTATCACCAAGAAACAAGCCCTACAAGGAACACTAAAGCAACTTATTTAAATGGGAAAGAGAAGACCAAATAAGAATAAGAAAATTATCAAAACAAAAGCAATAAAATCGCTGGTAAAGGCAAATATACAGTAAACAAAGCAGATCAAACACTTATGAAGATAATATGAAAGTTAAAAGACAAAAGTAGTAAAATTATCAATTTCCGTTGATAAGAGGGTAATGGATACACACACACAAAGAGGTTAGATACAAAATAAAAAGCAAAGTGTGGGAGGAAAGGAGTAAAACAGTAGAGCTTTTATCAAAAGGTCAAACTAAAGAGACCATCAACTTAATATAGACTGATCTATGTGTAGGTTATTATATATGAACCTCATGATAATCACAAACCAGAAACCTATAATAAATACACAAAAAATTAAGAGAAAGTAACCTAAACATAATAATAAAGAAAGTCATCAAACCACAAGGGATGAGAGCAAAAGAAGAAAAAAGGAACAGAGAAGAACTAAGAAAACACCCAGAAAAAAGTAACAAAATAGCAATAAGTACATACTTTTAAATAGATACTTTAAATGTTGATGGTCTAAATACTCCAATCAAAGACATAGTGTGTCTGACTGGATAAAAATTAAGACCCATATACATACTGCATACAAAAGACAAACTTCAAACCTAAAGACACTTACAAACTCAAAGTAAAGGGGTGGAAAAAGATACTCCATGCAAATGGCAATGAAAAGAAAGCTGTGGTAGCAATACTTATATCACTCAAAATGGGCTTTAAAACAAAAACTGTAATGAGATACAAAGAAGGGCACTATGTAATGATAAAGAGAACAATCCAGCAATAGGATATAACACTTGTAAATATCTATGCACCCAACATAGGAGCACCTAAATTTATAAAACCATTATTAACTGACATAAAAAGAGATAGTAACACAATAATAGTAGGGAATTTAACATTCCACTTAGACCAATGGATAGATCATCCAAACAGAAGATGAATAAGGAAACATTGGCCTGAAACGACACGTTACACCAGATGGACGTAGTGGATATATACAGAAAATTCCAGCCAAAAACCACAGAATACACATTCTTTTCAAAGGCACATGGAAAACTCTCTAAAACTGATCACATATTAGGCCACACAAAGTAAGTCTCAATAAATTTAAGAACACTGACATATCACCAAGCATCTTTTCTGATGACAAAGGTGTGAAAGTAGAAATCAACTACAGGAAGAAAATCAGAAAAGCCAAAAATATGTGGAGATTAAACAAAATGCTACTGAACAATGATTGAATCATTGAAGAAATCAAAGGAGAAATCAAAAATTACCTGGAGACAACTGAAAATGAAAATAAGACATGGCAACATTTATGGAATACAGCAAAGGCAGTTCTAAGAGGGACAGTTTTAGCAATACAGGCCTACATCAACAAACAAGAAAAACCTCATATAGACAATCTAACAGTGCACCTAAAAGAACTGGAAAATGAAGACTAAACAAAGCCCAAAATCAGTAGAAGGAAGGAGATAATAAAAATCAGAGCAGAAATAAAAGAAATGCAGACTAAAAAAAATAGAAAAAATCAGTGAAATGAAGAGCTGGTTCTTTGAAAAGATAATATTGACAAGCCTTTAGCTAGACTCACCACAAAAAAAAGAGTGAATGTTCAAATAAATAAAATCAGAAAGAGAAGAGGAGAAATTACAATGGACAACTCAGAATTACAAAAGATGATAGAAGAATACTACAAAAAGCTATACACCATCAAATTGGAAAATGAAGAAGAAATGGATAAATTCTTAGAATCATACAACCTTCCAAAACTGAATCAAGAATAAATAGAGAATTTGAATAGACCAATCACCAGTAAGGAGATGAAAACAGTAATGAAAAACCTCCCAAAAAATAGAAGTCCAGGACCAGACTGCTTCTCTGGTGAGTTCTACCAAACATTCAAAGAACATTTAATACCGATCCTTCTCAAAATCTTCCAAAGAACTGGAGAGGAGGGGAAGCTTCCAAACTTGTTCTACAAAGCCAACATTACCCTGATACCAAAACCAGACAAGAACATCACAAAAAAAGAAAATTACAGGACAATATCACTGATGAACATTGATGCTAAAATGCTCAACAAGATATTAGACATTGAATACAACAATACATTTAAAAGATCATACACCATGATCAAGTGGCACACAGTCCAGGGATGCTGGGATGGTTCAACATCTGCAAACCAATCATTGTGATATAGCACATTAATAAAATGAATAAAAATCACATGTTCTTCTCAATACATTCAGAGAAAGCATTTGACCAGATGCAGCATCCATTTATGATAAAAACCCTGAATAAAATGATATAGAAGGAAAGTACCTCAACATAATAAAGGCCATATATGACAAACCCACAGCTAATCTCATTCTCAATGGAGAAAAACTGAAAGCTATCCCTCTAAGAACAGGAACCAGACCAGAATGCCCAGTTTCACCACCTCTATTTAACATAGTATTGGAAGTCTTAGCCAGAGCAATCAGGCAAGAAAAAGAAATAAAAGGCATCCAGATTGGAAAGGAAGAAGTGAAAATGTCACTATTTGTAGATGAGATGATTTTATATATACAAAACCCTAAGGAATCCAACAAAAAACTTCTAGAAATAATAAATGAATGCAGTGAAATTGCAGGATTCAAAATCAACATACAAAAATCAGTTGTGTTTCTATACACTAACAATGATGTAACAGAAAGAGCAATTAAGAATATAATCCCATTTACAATTGCAACAAAAAGAATAAAATACCTGTGAATAAATTTAACCAAAGAGGTGAAATATCTGTACACTGAAAAATATAAAACATTGTTGAACAAAATTGAAGAAGACACAAAGAAGTGGAAGATATTCCGTGCTCTCGGATTGGAATAATTAACATACTTAAAATGTCCTTACTTCCTAAAGCAATCTTTAGATTCAAAGCAATCACTATCAAAGTTCCAAGAACATTTTTCACAGAAAAAAACAAAGAATCCTAAAACTTATATGGAACAACAAAAGACCCCCAACAGCCAAAGGAATCCCAAGAAAAAAAGAACAAAGCTGGAGGTACCACACTCTCTGATTTCAAAATATAATACAAAGCTATAGTTACCAAAACAGCATGGTACTGGCACAAAAACAGACACACAGAGCAATGGACCAGAATCTGTAGCCCTGAAATAAACCCTATAAATGTATAGAAACCTATACATTTTATAGAAAACTATAAAAACCTATAAATATATAGACAGCAAATTTGCAAAAAGGGAGCCAGGAACATAAAATGGGGAAAGCAAAGTCTCTTCAATAAATGGTGTTGGGAAAACTTGACAGCCACATGCAAAAGAATGAAAGTAGACCATTATCTTACACCATACACAAAAGTTAACTCAAAATGGACTAAAGACTTGAATGTAAGACCTGAAACCAGGAAGCTTCTAGAAGAAAACATAGGCAGTATGCACTTCAACATCAGTCCTAGCAGCCTATTTTCAAGTACTGTGTCTGCCTGAGCAAGGACAACAATAGAAAAATTAAGCAAATGAGACTACATCAAACAAAAAAGCTTCAGTGCAGCAAAGGAAAACACTAATAAAGCAAAAAGACAACCTAACAATTGGGAGAAGCTATTTGAAAACCATATATGTGATAAGGGGTTAATATCCAAAATATACAAGAACTCATACATCTCAACAACAAAATACTAAGAACCCAGTTAAAAAATGGGCAAGGGATCTGAACAGATGTTTCTCCAAAGAGGATATACAGATGGCTAACGGGCACATGAAAAGATGTTCATCACTAACTGTCAGGGAAATGCAAATCAAAACTACAATGAAATATCACCTCACCCCCATCAGAATGGCTATAGTTAACAAGACAGGAAATAAGTGTTGGAGATGATGTGGAGAAAAGGGAACTCTCATGCACCACCGGTGGGAGTGCAAATTGGTACAGTCACTATGGAAAACCGTATGGAGATTCCTCAAAATGTTACGAATAAAGGTACCATACATTACATCTATTCCATTGCTGAGTGTTTATCCAAAGAACATGCTAGCATGAATGTGTAAAGATATATGCACCTTTATGTTCATTGCAGCATTCTTCACAATAGCCAAGACTTGGAAGCAACCTAGGTGCCCATCAAGGGATGAGTGGATAAAGAAGATGTGGTATACATACACAATAGAATACTACTCAGCCATAAATATGATGAATTCTAGCCAATTTGACAACATTATGATCTCACTCATAAACAGAGGGTAAAAACAACAAACAATCCCATAGAGTCATAGATTGGTTTGCAGTTACCAGAGGAGAAGGGGACAGGAAGGATGGCAAAAGGGTGATTACACACATGTGTATGGTGATGGATTGTAATTAGTCTCTGCATGGTGAACATGATGTAATCTACACAGAAATTGAAATATAATGATGTACACCTGAAATTCGTATAATGTTATAAACCAATTACTACAATACAAATAAATAAATACTTAAATAAGTAAAAGAAAACTGAAACACAAAGAGAAATTGAAGAAAGCTTTTAAAAAAAGAACAGAGCGTGGGGCTGGCCCCGTGGCCGAGTGGTTAAGTTTGCGCGCTCCGCAGGCGGCCCAGTGTTTCGTTGGTTCGAATCCTGGGCGCGGATATGGCACTGCTCATCAAACCACGCTGAGGCAGCGTCCCACATGCCACATGACATGCCACAACGAAGAATATACAACTATGTAACGGCGGGGGGCTTTGGGGAGAAAAAGGAAAAAAAATAAAATCTTTAAAAAAAAAAAAGAACAGAACGTTTAAGAACTGTGGAGAAATAACAGAGGCATAACATAAATGTAATTAGAACACCAAGAGAAGAGGAAAGGTATAATAGAAGAAATATTCAAGGTATTAAGCCAAAACTTCCCAACATTTATGACAGAATCCAAACCACATATCCAAGTAGCTCAGAGAACATCAAATAGGACTTTTTAAAAGACATATTATATTCCAACTGAAAACCAAAGACAAAAGGAATTTCCAAAGGAGGCCAGAGAATCAAGTCACCTTATACTTTATGTGTAGAAGAACAAAAATAAGAATTACAGCCGATTTCTCATCAGAAACCATGCACCCAAAACCATGTAGCAAAATCTTTTGTGTTGAAAGCAAAACTGTTCATATTCAGCAAAATTCTTCTTCACAAATGAAGAGGAAATAAAGACTATTAGACCAGAAAATACCGAGTGAATTAATTGCCAGCAAACTTACACTGCAAGAAATTTTTCTGCTGACAGAAAGAAAAGAATGCAGGTCATAAACTTGGATTTACATAAAGAAAAGCATGGCATCAGAGAAGCAATAATTTAAGGTAAAATAAGTTATTTTATTATTCTTAATTGAAATTAAGGTAACTATTTGTTAAACGCAATAATAGTAACGAGTTATTGTGGGACTATGACATTTGGATAAGTAGAATAAATAACAACATCTTAAGGGATTAGAGGAAGGAATTGGAAATACTCTGCAAAAAGGCATTTGCACTACATATGAAGTGGTATATTGTCATTTGAAGGTAGACTTAGAATATTTTAAATATGTGTATTGTAAACCCTAAAACAACCATTAATTTTTGAAAAAGAAATATAAATGATTAACTAAGAGAAGAGATAAAATGGAGTCATGTAACATGCTCAATGTCAGAGAAGTCAGAAAAAGAGGTAAAAATAAACAAAGAACAAATGCAATGAATAGAAAATAGTTATAAATATGATAGATATTGATCCAACAATATAAATTATCACTTTAAAGATGATGGTCTAAATATACTAATTAAAAGACAGAGGTTGAGTGGATAAAAAAGAGGAGCAACTGTTTGTATCTACAAGATATTCACTTTAAATGTAAAGACACAGATAAGGTAAAAGTAGAGGTGGATAAAGATACACCGTGCTAAAACTAATTATAAGAAAGTGAGAGTAGCTATTTTATTTTTAGAAAAAGTAGATTTTAGAAAAAGGAAGATTATCAGAAGTAAAGAGGTGCATTTCATAATGATAAAGGGGTGACTTCTCCAAGAAAACAATTCTAAATGCATATGCAACTATAAATAGAATACATGAGGCCAAAACTAACAGAACTATGAGGAGAAAGAAAAATTTACTTTTATAATTGGAGACTTCAACACGCCAATGTCAGTAATTGATAGGTCAAGTAGACAGAAAATCAGTAAGGATATAGATGACCTGAGCAGAACTATAAATCAGCTTCATCAATTAGCAATTAGAGAACTTTTCATCCAAGAACAGCACAACATATTTTCTTCAATCTCACATGGAATATTCACAAAAATACACTACATTTTATAAACACACTTTATCAAATTTGAAAGAATATAAATCAAATAGAATATGTTCTCAGGCCACAATGTAATTAAAATATAAATCAATAACAGAAATGTAAATCTAAATTCTTGAAATTTTTTTTACATCAAATAACATACTTCTATATAACCCATGGGTCAAAGAAGAAATCGCAAGAGAAATTAAAAAGAAAAATGTTTTGGGGGCTGGCCCCATGGTCGAGTGGTTAAGTTCACACACTCCACTGCAGGTGGCCCAGTGTTTCATTGGTTGGAATCCTGGGTGCGGACATGGCACTGCTCATCAAACCACACTGAGGCAGCGTCCCACATGCCACAACTAGAAGGACCCACAACGGAGAATATACAACTATGTACCAGGGGGCTTTGGGGAGAAAAAGGAAAAAGATAAAAAATCTTAAAAAAAAAATGTTTTGAACTAAATGAAAACAAAAATATAATGCATCAAAATTTGTGGGATGCAGAGTAAGCAGTGCTTAGAGGGAAATTTACAGCATTAAAAGTATATATTTGATAAGAAAAAAGATCTAAAATCTATAACCTGAGCTTCCACTTTAGGAAATTACAGAACAAAAGAGCAAATGATGGGGCCGGCCTGGTGGCATAATGGTTAAGTTTGCCCACTCCACTTTGGCAGCCTGGGGCTTGTGGGTTCGGATCCTGAGTGCAGACTGACACATCAGTCATCAAGCCATGCTGTGGTGGCATCCCACAGACAAAATAGAGGAAGATCGGCACAGATGTTAGCCCAGGGAAAATATTACTCAAGCAAAAAGAGGAATATTGGCAACAGATGGTAGCTCAGGGCCAAATTTCCTCACCAAAGAAAAAGAAAAACAAAAGCAAATTACACATAACACAAATAGAAAGGAAATAATAAAAATTAGAGCAGAAATAAATGAAATTGAAAGCTAGAAAACAGTAAAGAAAATCAATGAAATGAAATTATCAGTGTTCTTTGAAAATACAAGTAAAATTGATAAACCTATAGACAGACTAAACAACAAAGAAGAGAGATGACACTATTGTCAATATTAGAATCAAAAGAGAAGGCATAACTACTGATTTCATGAATATTAAATAGCTAATAACGGGAGACTAGAAACAACTCTATGCCCAAAATTTGATATTATGAACCAAGTCTTTGGAAGACTCAAACTAACAAAACTCACACAAAGAAAAACACATAGGCCATATAGTCCTGTATATATTCAAGCAATTGAGTCAATAATTTAAAACTTTCCAAAATGGTTTATCAGTGACGTATTCTACTGATCATTATGAAATAAATATCACCAATTCCACAAGCTCTTTCAGAAAAATAAAAGAATAGAGAACACATGAATATCAGGTAAAGATATTAGAGAAAAAATCTCCATAAGCCGATATCTCAAATTAACATGTATCTCAAAAAAATATTAGTAAATTCCAACAAACAATATACAAAAAGTATTATACAACAAGACCAAGTGAGGTTTATTTCAGATATGCAAGTCTGGTTCAACATTCAAAATTCAATCAATATAATTTACCATATCTAGAGGCTAAAAATGATAAATCATATGATCATATCAATCGATGCAGAAAAAGAATTTGACAAAATCTAATATTCATTTTATAAACACTCATAAAACTAGGAACAGAGAAGAACTTTTACAACTTGATAAAGAACATCCACAAAATATCTGCAGCTGGTATCATACACAATGGTCAGTGGCTAGACGCTTTTCTTCTAAAAGACAGCTTAACCATTAGTGTTCAAACCCAATTTCTCCCTTCCTTGCCTCAGATTTAAGCAACCACTTATTTACTATTTGTTTCTGTAAATTTGACTCTTCTGGAGACTTCACATAATAGAGCTGCACAGTAAGCAGTGTTTTGTGGCCAGCTTCTTTCACTCAGCATGATGTTTTCAAGGTCAACCATGTTGTACCATGTATCAGTACTTCATTTATATTAATGGCTTCATAACATTCCAATGTATTGATACACTGTATATTATATCTCCATTAATCAATTTATGGACATTTGGTTGTTTCCACTTTAGGGTTATTATGAATAAAATGCTATGAGCATCAACAAACAACTTCTTGAGGATGTATGTTCTCATTTCTGGTGAGTTTATACCTGAGAGTGGATTTGCTAGGTCATATGGTAAAAATATATTTAACATTTTGAGAAACTTCACCATTTTACATTCCCAGCAGCAATTTACGCAGGTCCCGATTTCACCCTTGCCCAGAATTTTCCTTGTCTGCCTTTTTTATTTTAAAACCATCCTAGTGGGTGTGAAAGTGTATCTTTTTGTGGCTTTCATTTACATTTTCCAAATTACTACTTATACTGAGAGACTTTTCATGTAAATATTAGCTGTTTGTAAATCTTCTTTGGAGAAATGTCTATTCAAATCCTTGGCCCATATTTTAAACGGGATTACTTGTAAAGTTCCAAGAGCTGTTTATTTATTATGGATATATATCTCTTATTAAATATATGATTTGCAAATATCTTCTTCCATTATGTGAGCTATTTTGTCACTTTTGTGATGGCATTGCAGAATAAAAGCTTTTAACTTTTATATAATTCAATTTATTTTGTCGTTTGTAACGAGCTTTTTGGTGTCATATCTAAGAAACCATTGCCTAACCCAAGGTCAAGGAAGATATACTCCCATATTTTCTTCTAAGAATTTTGTATTTTTAGCTCTTGCATGTGCAGCTTTGATGCATTTTGAGCTAATCTTTGTATATAATGTCAGAAAGAAATCTATCTTAAATTTTACTTGCATGTGGATATCCAGTTATCCCAGCATCATTTTTTGAAAAGATTATTCCTTCTTCATGAAGATCTTGGCACCTTTGTCAAAAATTCGTTGACCATAAACATGTAGGTTTATTTTTGGACTTTCAGTTCTATTCCATTGATTTAATAAATCCATCCTTATGCAAGCATGACAGTGTTTTGATTATTGTAACTTTGTAGTCAGTTTTGAAAGCAGGAGTTTGAAACCTCCAACTTTCTACTTGTTTTACAAGGATGTTTTCCCTAATCTGGGTCCCTTGTATTTTCATATGAATTTTTGAATCATCTTGTTATTTTACCAGTGAATCTAGCTGCAATTCTAATAGGAATTGCTTTGAATTTGTGGAACAATTTGGGAAGTATTGCCATTTTAAGAATATTGTCTTCTAATTGATAAAAATGAGATGTATTTCCGTATAATTAGATCTAATTTATTTCAACAATATTTTATATTTTTACTGTAAAATTCTAGCCCTTCCTTTGCTAACTTTATTTTTAAGAATTTTATTCTTTATGATTTTATAATAAATTTTCTTAATTTCTTTTTGAATTGTTCATTGCTAGTGCATAAAATTACAATTGATTTCTGTATATTGAATTTGTATTGTACAACCTTACTGAATTCATTGGCTAATTTTAACATTGTTTGTATATTCCTTAGATATTTTTACGCACAAGATAGTGTCATATATATGGGGATAATTGTACTTCTTTTCCTCTCTGGTATCTCTTCTTTCATTTTCTTGCCTAATTACCCTGACTGTTACATCCAGTACAGTGTTATATAGAAATTGTAAAAGTGGACATCTTGACTTATTCCTGACCTTTGGGTAAATATAATTGGTCTTTAATCATTAAGTATAGTATAGCATTTTGTTGCTGTTTAGGCACTTTATTAGATTGAGGAAATTTTCTTCTATTTCTAGTTTGTTGAATGTTTTTATCATGAAGGTTGTTCGGCCTTGTCAAATATTTTTTGTGTCTATTGAGATAATCATGTAATTATTTTCCTTTGTCCTTTATGTTATTAATATGATGTATTAGGATTTTCAAAGGAAACATATTCAATAGGACATCTATATCTATCTATATATGTCTCTATTTCTATCTCTATTTCTATCTAGATCTATCTATCTATCAAGAGATATTTATTTTAAGAAATTGGCTCACATGATTCTAGAGGCTGCAAAATCCATAATCCACAGAGTTGGCCTTCAGACTAGAGACCAAGAGAGAAATTTCAGTTCCAGTCTAAGAGTAGTCTTCTGGTAGAATTCCCTCTTCTTTCTGGTGAGCTCAATCTTTTTTCTCTTAAAGCTTTCAACTAATTGGATGAGGCCTACCTACCCACATTATGCAGGATGGTTTGATTTACTCAAAGTCTAATGATTTACATTTTAATCTCAAATAAAAAATACCTTCACAGAAACAGTTAGAATAATGCTTGACCAAATATCTAGATACCATGGCGCAGCCAAGTTGATACATAAAATTAACCGTTTCTGGGTAGCTGTTACTATTATTTTGGTTCACTTGTGTGTGACAAGTTATTTTTCTCTTGGTGCTTTTGAGAGGGTGTCTTCGTCTTTTGCTTTCAATAATTTTACCATGTTGTTTCTGGGTGTAGATCCCTTTGTGTTTATCCTAACTGGAACGTGTTAAGATTCTTGGCTAAATTAATTTTTCAAATCAAATTTTGGAATTTTTTGGTCATTTCTTTTTAAATATTTTTTTCTAATATGTAATACACTTACACTTATATCGGTGCAGTTAATGGGGATGCAACATTTCTCTGAGACTCTGTTTAATTCTCTTCATTATTTTTCCTTTCTGTTCTTCAGATTGCACAATCACTATTAATTAAATCTATTAATCTGTCTCTAGTGTTCTTGATTCTCTCTTTTGCCAGACAAAATCTAATGTTGAGCCCCTTGTAAGTTTTTCATTTGATTATGGTAATTCTCAACTCAACAATTTCCATTTGGTTCATCTTAATAATTTGTCCCTTTATTTGATATTTTTATTTGATGACACATTGTCTTTATAAATTCAATTTATTGTGTAAGGGCATTTTTTTTTACTTATCTGGACATATTGATCACAGCTGCTTTTAAGTCTTTGTACAACAAGTTCATCATCTATGCCCTTTCAAGTGTATTTTCTATTACCTTCTTTTTTGTGTGAATTGGTCACACTTTTATGTTTCTGTGTATGTCCCAGTATTCTCGTTTAAATTTTAAGTAATATATTGTAGCAATTCTGGATACCCATTCCTCCTTCCCCAGGATTTTTGTTGTTGTTTGCTTTGTCATTTATTTGTTTTGTGACTCAAATGAAGTAATGATTTTTCTCCCACAGGTGCCTAATCATGTTCTGGCTTAGATGTCTTTTTCCTTGTTTTTATCTGTTAGCCTTGCCTCCTAGCTAGAGGTTGCCCCTCGGTTGTCATAAGTAACTTATTGGTGAAAGTTGTGCTTCAGCCTTATTGGCCAGTGAGATTTTTATCCTTTACCATTGGATATACCTGTGGCTTGAAGGTCAATATTGCAGTTCAGGAAATTAATATATTTTTGCTCCACATTCAGCCGGGCACTAGTAGCTTGCATGTTCTTACTCTGAGAGAGTGAAGCTTTGGACATGTGCACAGTCTTCCTGAATTCCAGAAATTACTGTGATATATTTAAGGCTGGATGCTAGGTGTTACACCTGGGTCAGAGTACTTTATTGTTCAGAGGTTGTGTTTAAGTCCTTTTTGCCAGTGAGGTTTTAGTCCTTTGTTAATGGATTATGCAAGGCTTGAGGAATGCTTTCAACCCTGCCCCACATCTTGTTCCAATTGGTTCTGACCGGGTGCAATCTAGGACATATGTATAGCCTTCCCAACACCCAGAATTGACTGTGCTTCCAGGAGCATTCTTCTTGGATGTCTTTTCCATCTGATTATTTCTATTAAACTTTTAGATGCTCTGCCATTTCATTTGTATTATACATACCAACCTGCTTTTAATTCTTCTTGAACAAGGTCTCCTTTAATATTCATAACACTCTTAGGCATGTTCTCTGCTTAATTCCAAATAATATCATTATTTATAAAGATAATACCATATCTTTCAGGCATATCTGCAGAGCTCTCCATCCTTATGACCACCCTTTCCCCATGGCAAAACATCTAGACCACTGCATAGTAGCTGGGAGTAGCAATCTGCTTTTTCCAGAGTGACAACCCCACTCTATGAGTGGATACTTGGAGGGCATGTCAGTACATGATCATCTTGACTTGCTCTTCCATGGGGAACCTTCCCTCTATGAATGACCTGGGACATGAGCAACAGTAATCTCAGCTTGCAGCACCAAGTGTGGATCATCCACCCTACGAATTGTTGAAGTTAGGGAGATTCAGCCTTCTCTGTGTGATTGCCTGGAATAGAGCTTTTGCAATACAGGGCTGGGGGAAGATGAAAAATGCCGTCAGTCTGCTTCTTCTAGGATAAAACTATAGCCCAGACAGGGATCTGGAGGGAAAAGAGGGCCATTCTCATTGGCTGCATAAACCTGGGTGCAGCTTCTATAACACATAGCTGGTAGGGGAGGAGCTCAAATGCGATAGTCTCTTGCTATTCTTACCAAGGTTGAATAAATATTCTTGAAATAATATTTCTCTTTTTGCTGTATGTCTTTAGGACAACTTCCTGAGATTTTAAAACGTTTTTTATAATTTTACCAGTTAAATTGTTATCTTGCTGAGAAGAGAGTCTGCTGAAGCTCTTACTCCATCATTAAAGAAGTATCACTTCCAGTTTGTCATTTTCTTATGAAGCTAGTCTTACCATACCATCCAGCAGTCGTGGTGTTAGGTATTTATCCAACTGATTTGAAAACTTATGTCCATTCAAAACTTACACAAGAATGTTTAGAGCAGCGTTATGATTGCCAAAAACTGGCAGCAAACAAGACATCCTTCAATAGATGGACAAACAAAGAAACTGTAGAACATCTGTACAATGGAATATAATTTTGCATTAAAAAGAATGAATTATCAGTCCATGCAACAAAATGTATTAGTCTTTAAAGAATATGGTTAAATGAAGGAAGCCAGACTGAAAGGCTACATATTGTGTGATTCCATTCATACAACAGTCTGAAAATGCCAAAACTATAGAGACAGAAACTAGTTTAATGATTGCCGGCAGCTTTGGAAAGGGAATGATTCAAAAGGTGAAGTACAGAGGATTTTTTTTAGGGAAGTGAAACTATTCTGTATGATACTGTAGTGGTGACTACATGACAGTACGCATGTGTCAGAACCTGTAGAAAATTTCAGCAAAAAGAATGAATCAATATATTAAAATTTAAAACAAAACAAAGAGGTTGGAAAATCATAGAATTGAATGTAGATTGCAACAAAAAATATCTAACTGTATTATAAATGTATGAAATACCCTGATTGAAGGAAATAAGGGAAAATGGTGTTGATCTAAATAACTATGTAATGTTAAAATAAACTGTGTGTAAACACTGGACTTTAGTTTATAAAGTCATTTCTCTTGAGGGTATGGGTTAAAAATTGTTAAAACATTGTACATGTGTACTATAATTGAACAATTAAGTAAATACATGGTGTATGATGAATGGTAGAAGCCAGATCTTTAACTGTTGGACTGGGAACTTCAGACAAGCGAGGACAGAGGCTAGAATTGTCCATGTGGTAATGGATTACAGTAGTAGATGTCAGTATGGACTCATGTTTAGTATAATATAGATACAGATTGATATGCATATTAGTATTTATAGATATACTATATACATGGGTTAGTATACACATTTGTATTTCCTTGCTCTGTCAGCTGAAAGCCTAGAAGCAACAACACCCCAGCAGCAACATGTACACTTAGCAACTAGATCTTATTTTCTAATACCATTCTCTAATTAAAGGAACAAAGGCTTCTTGTACAAATGGCTGATTCAGAATCTGGGACTAAGGCAGGAAATACAGAATATGAACGTGGAGAACTTTATAGTGTAAGAAAATAAGAAAGTGTTTTATATATATATAAAAATTATATATATGTGTATATATGTGTCTGTATCTGCATTTATTTTTATATATAATTATATATCCTTATTTATATATAGTTATATACATATCTTTATATATAAATATATATTTAAATATAAAAATATATTTATACATAATATATATTTATGTATATTTTATATCTATCTATCTGTATTAATGATTATGAGGATATGTTAAAGGTACACAGGAGCCACCTGAAAGAGTTCCCAACGGCCAAACCTGGAACAATTTGAGCAGCAAAAAAATAAAATACTATTGGACTATAAGCCAAAGTATAAAATAAATATTCATGAGTCCATACTGATATAAAATAAATGATCGAGTAAATAAGGAAATTGCAGAGAATAAACAAAGCTCCAGTGAATAAAAATTCCAAATATATACTCCACTCTCAGTGAGGTGGAGCATACCCCCCACGCCTTAAGTGTACATTTTGCAGTGTCCATTCCACAAAGTACAACATGGAAAGAGGGAAAACTGGATAACTTTACACTGGAGAATCCTGACACACATTAGCTCCCCCAGGTGATCAATGTGAACATCAACAGTGATAAGTCCTATTGATAGCACGTACCCTTGATATGATGAGATGTTGATGGCACTTTACTTCTATGGTCTTTTTTCCCCAAAAATTTTTATAATAATCTTCCAAACCATTGATAAACCTCAAGACTTTTTTTCTGTTTCTAAGCCAAAGATAAGTTAATTTTCACATTCTCCTGTACTTCCTTTTAAGGTTTTTTACTGCTTTCCTGTGACCCTATACATATAAGTTCTCCCAGTCTCCCTAAAGCAAAGCATGAAATGTATCTACCTAATTAGCTAGATCAGTCTTGAGTGAACTGGCATAAATAAGTCAAATTTTAATATATTTTGGTCCTGTTTCTGAATCCTAACCACATGTGTCCTTTTTAAGTCACCTCTCCTATTTGGTCAGCCAATTTTTCATTTAAAACTCTAAAGTTTGGAATTTTTTTTTCCTACTTAGGTTTTTCCATAGACTCCCCAGCCACAGAGTATCTCATCCGTCTTGACATATACCATTTCAAACATTAACAACCCCATTACTCTCACACCCATGTTTTAAAAATTGATTTTTGTTATCAATTTTATCATTTAATAAAGAGAGGTGAGGAGTCTTGCTAAAAGTCTGGTCTTGCTAAAGCCTGGGTTGCCCAAAAGAGAGACAAAGTTTGGGCTAATAAGTATTAGTTGTTTTTTTGTTCTTTTTTTCCATTGAGCTCAACTCAGGAGATGTGGATGGCACTTTACCTCTATGATTTCTCTCCCCAAAACCCATTATCCCAGTAAAAACAGCAGATAAACTCTAATTAAGGGACATTCTGCAAAATACCTGACCAGTAAACTTCAAAACTATTAAGGTCATGAAAAACAGGGAAAGTCTGAGACACTATTACAGCCAGGAAGAACCTAAAGAGACATAATGATTAAATGTAACGTGGTATCTTGGTAAACAATAAAAGGGTATTAGTTAAAAATGAAGGAAATCTGAATAAAGTACAGTCTTTAGGTAATGATAGTATATCAATATTGGTTCATTAATTGTAACAAATATACCATAATAACGTAAGATGTTAACAATAGGGGAAACTACTGTCTTTGCAACTTTTCTGGGAGCCCAGAAAAATTCTAAAATAAAAAAAGTTTATTTTAAAAATAAACACAGGAGGGAATGCTGAGAATGTTGAGGAGATAGAGGAGGTAGCTACAGATTATATGGATGAGAAAGTAGAGTAGAATGGGCTTAAAATTGGAAATTGATGTAGCCCCTGGCCCAATGTTTATATTTGATGTTCTCAGGAATAGAAATTATAATGACGAGGTGCAGAGGACCAAAATATAATCAAATTCAGACCAGTATTATTCTCAGTCAGGTTGAAATGGAAGATACCCTGGCCCCAAATGAAACGTCCATTTGAGCAAGGATGATAAGAAACTCATATTACTCCTTTTCTCAACCCCCTGCCCTCTAAAAATGGCAATTTGGAAGCTAATAAAACTCTGTGCCCACAGTGACCAGTAAATTCTTTCTTTTCAGGAACTGAAAAAAAATACGTATATGAAGAAACAGAATTTCCACAGTCAGTTTACTCTCTAATGCTTTGATTTCAAAATATAGTCGTAGCAGTTCAACAAGTCAACAACATTTTTACTTGGCTTTATTTAGTAAGAAATTGAAAGTCATATTCTTTCAGCTAAACCTTATTAAGAGAAATTCAGTTATTTTACACAAGTTGCTTTTAACAGGTTATAAATGGCTCTGATTTTCTGAGCCCCTAGCTGAAAGGTCTTCTATTTGTCCACTAGAATTTTACCAGACTTGTCAAAAACGAGTGTGTGAGAGTCCCAGATTGATTGGTTCCAGATGGTACACTGATGTGAAAGTTCCCCTCTTTATTCATTTCCATCTTCCCTTCTTATGTTCTCTCTTCTTTTCTCCTTGATTTTTTCTGTCTTCTTCCTCTCCCTCTTTTCCTTATTTATGTTGAAGCAGACAGATACAATTTAGTTCTTTCATGACATGAGAGTTTTACATTTCACTGGATGAAAACTAAGAGAGAGAAGATCGTCAAATATAGGAAAAATCATGTAGGCTAAGAGCTTACTAGGAGCAAGGGAACTAATATTTGCTTTGCTCCTAACACTACACCAGAGACTGTTCTAGGTGCTTTACCCACATTATTTCAAGTAATTTTCATAACTCTGGGGTAAATGGTGTTAGTTGACATTTCCATTATACGAGTGAGGAAACTAAGTTTCAGAAGGCTTATATAACTTGCCCAAGGTCCCAAAGTTTTCATAACATTGGAATTACGATTCACACTAAGGCCATTTGCACAAAAACATATATTTTTATTTTGAATTTCAATATATTTATGCTGTGACATGTGCTATAGCTGAACAAAGCAGGCTAGTACCAGGTCAAGAAAAGCAGAGTGGTAGCATTCTGAGAATAGAAGATAGCATAATATGGTGGTTAACACATTTGGCTGTGACAGCAGAGAAATGTAGATTCAAAACAGATCTGCCGTTTAATAGTGCATGCCTTCAAGGAGTCCATTTATCCTCCCTAAGCTTTGCTTTTTCATTTTACAAAATGTAGGCAATGATATCCACTCCAAAGGGCTATGAAGATTAAATGAGGCAATGCATTTAAGGTACCTGGTACAAGGCCTGGCATATGGTAAGTATTCAAGTGGTTGCCGTTGTTGTTACTATACTTTATATTCAAGGAAAGGGGGCATCCTGAAGGATCTATCTCATCATCAATAAAACATGGGCAGATGACTAAGTAATTTTCACAATTACAAGGGAAGAGAAATTATGTAATATTTATACTATATATTTCATTAATAAAAATACATCAAACAATAAATAACATTTTAAAATATCATTAAAGAAATTAAATATAGCCATGAATCCATAACCACCTGGTTTCTTACTTTGTAATCCACCACCATTTATATATTCATATTTCAGACTCAAAAAAATCCTTTGAGAGTGATTTTAGGAAGTAGCAATACTTGTAAACATTGGATATTTAGATTTGGGGAATTTTGAGTAAGCTAATGTGACAAGCTTCAAGAACACTACAGCAGCCTGCCTTGTGGTGTAGTGGTTAAGTTCAGCGTGCTCTGCTTCGGCGGCCCAGGTTCACGGGTTTGGATCCTAGGCGTGGACCTATACCACTAGACAAGTCATGCTGTGGTGGCAACACACATACAAAATAGAGGAAGATTAGTACAGACGTTAGCTCAGAACCAACCCTCCTCACCAAAAGAAAAAAAAATACTGCAACACTAGTTATCTATTTTCTACTTATTACTAAAAATACTTCTTCCTACTCATTTAGGCTAATATATTTTATTTTACTTAGTCAAATGGTCAAGAGAAACTAAGTATGGTTTATTTTGATGTTTAATAGTTTTAGTCACTTCTCAATGTATTAATTTAATCCATTTTATTGGAAGCTATATTTAAAGTAATTAATAGGTCATTAATATAGGCCAGTGTTCTTGAGGAATAAAGAAAAATAAAATAATCTTTCTTGCATTAATCATGTTTCGTAAACAGAAAAAATATACAGAGCAAGAAAATATAATCAAATCAAAATGTTTACTACATGACATAATTTTTCTCAATATCTTCTATGTTTACATATAAACATGTATTAGTTAACATATACTTACCAGTGTTGAATATTGACTGAAATAATATTTTTTAATATTTTTCTCCATTATTTTTCTAAAACTTTTTATATTTTCTTACAGGGAGGCCTTGTACATTTAAAAGGTATTCTGTTCAAATGTTTTTCTGGAGACTATCTGTATTTTGCTTTACTTTAAAGTCAATATATGACATGTCACATTAGAACTGTTTGTAAATCAAGCCATCTACTTATTAAAGAGTATACAAATATTAAAGAGTCTCCACTTTGTGAAAATATCTTGTTTAACAAAACTCTGCATGTATAAGTTTTCACAAAGATCAAAATAAAAGAAAAATTGTGTTTCAAAAATTATCATTGTAACACCTAAGTAAACTTATACTATCTTAAAAACCACTTTGAAAACAAGAAGTAGACTTACTTCAAAAATATTAACATACATTTTGCTAATTAATGTATGCTTGATTTCTAAAACATAGCATCCACTGTGATAATGGTGGAATAGAAAATATCATACACTACTAACTGAAGTGAAAATTGGTACAACTTTTAAAGGAAGCAATTTGGTAATATGTAGTGAGGGCTTTTAAAATGACTCAGGAATTCCATTTGTAGGACTTATCCTAAGGAAATTATCAGAGCTGTGCACAAATATTTATATAAAATGGTAATCATTACAATATCGTTTTAAATTTTCTTTTAAAGATTGGCACAACCTAACATCTGTTGCCAATCTTCTTTTTTTCCTTCTTCTTTTTCTCCCCAAAGCCCCCCAGGACATATTTGTATATTCTAGTTGTAGGTCATTCTGGCTTTGCTATGTGGGACGCTGCCTCAGCATGCCTTGATGAGTAGTACTAGGTCTGCACCCAGGATCTGAACCTGCAAAACCATGGGCTGCCAAATCGGAGCGGGCGAACTTAACCACTGGGCCACAGGGCCAGCACTACATCATTTGTAATTATAAAACTTGTGGAACCAATATAAAGGTATCAAATTAGGAGATTTTTAAAATAAATTATGGTACAATCAGGATAGAACATCATGTAGTCATTATATATCACATTTTATAATATTTTATAATATTAGAAATTCTCATGATAAAACATTAATGAAAGATCAAGATCAAGCCGTACATATCTAAATGATCCCAGTTCATACATACTAGGGATTAGGACTTCAACATATCTTTTTCTGTGTGTGGCGTGGAATATAATTCAACCCATAACAGTGTCATACTCAAAACTTGAGAATTTTAGAAATAGAGATATCAGGGATTAAATTTTGGCTCCATTTTGGGCCCTGCGTAAGTCATTTATTTTCTCTGAGCCTCATTTCCTTATGTGCTAAGTGGAGATAAGAATATTTACCCCATCATATTTTGTGAAAATCAATGCTAGTGAGTGTAAAAAGCATGGCACATAGTGGGGGGTTCAAAAATTATATTGTTATTAGTATTATTGCAAGATTCTTTTGTCAGATAAGTGGTAGGCCAGGTTATATTTAGTAAATTTAGTGCCAACCAGTCTTAAATGACACATATAATTCCTGAATCATTTTATTTCTTGCATCTAATGCTTGGTGACATGATTTCCTTTCTGATGCCTCTACATTATTACATTGTAAAATGTACCTTATCACATAACAGATGAAAATAGTGCCACTTATGTTTTGATATCACAGACTCACTAATTTGAAAAAATTCAGGAACTCCAAAGAGTATCCTCAGATCATATAATGGCTGCTTTGATAAAAAATGTAAACAAATCTGTGATTTAGCAGGAATAAATGTATATCTTTGTTTTCAGACAGCTTCTTTGGCTAAACTTTTGACAAGTATCAAGAGTATAAATGCCTTCTTCTTTCTAATATCATGTATAGCTTATGCACAAAATTGACTCAAAATTTGCTTGGTCTAAAAAAGAACATATGACTAATTTAAGTTTGTTGCTGACAAGGGCCATTACCATGAAGTGTGTGTGGTGAGGGGAAGGAGCTGCCATTGAAAACGTGGAGGAAATGCAGATCTGAAAAACTGTACTTGATAGCAAACCACACGCAACCTCTGCCTGGAGCATAAAGGCTGCTGTGAGCTCTTCAAAAGCTCAACTTGCTACAATTTTCAGAGACTCACAGTGCAGATGTGTCAGGCAGAATTTGGCCTACAGTGTTTGGATTAGCAGTAAATCTACTAATCCAACCTAATATCCAAAGGTCTATTGCTAGATCTAGGGGGTCATAAATTTGCACCACTCTTTCATCATTCTGGGCCCCAGATGGCCTTAAATGGGCATAAAGCATAATGAGATCTAGGAAAACATTATTATATTTTTAAGTCAAAATTCACAGCCCAATCTCCTTTTTTTTCAGACTGGAAGGGATGATTTCCTTGAAATGCTAATATTCACTGTTGATTGACTCTGCAGACTGCTTTCAAAGTTCACAGATTTATTTTAGATATAAATAGTATTATTGATAGCCAAAAGTCTACAACAAAGCTACCCATTCATATGGCAATTCACCTCAGCTATAAGTAAAGATAATATCTACTTTTCCCTGAGTTTATATTTATAGCTTTTTAAAAAAGAATTCTAGCAACTGAAAGACAGAATATGAACTATATCATAATGGCCACTGAGTGTTGTCAATGCATCCTTTAAACTACCAGTTTTCTAAATGGCTCTTTTGAAACCAGAAAATTGTAAGAAAGCAAAATAGAACAAAATTTGAAATGTGTGCTTATTTAATACCCCTTCCACCATCTCTAGCTGAGAATACAGGTGGCCAAGCACAAGAGTTCCTGCCAATTTCTAAAGTTACACTTTTATCCACTAAACAAGCATCCTGATCCGGGTTACCAAACAGGGTACTCAACAGGAGCCCCTGAGTGTGCATATTAAATGTCACTTATGACTCTGCCGGGGCCATCTACTTTAAGGAATGCTTGATCTCAGTCTGTTTCACCCTTTTCCTGTACTCCCTGGCTTTGGGTAATGAACTCTCCCCAGAGACATTTCTCAGAAAGGATCTTCATGTAGCACAGTTGATGCACATGCTTCTATTTTAAAAACCACATGTTCAGCACATTCTGCTTTTGTGAAATGGAATATGGTTTAAGTTTGTTTCAATCAAAAAGTGAGTTTGGCTGGAAGGACTTATGTCAAAGTGCAAAAGGTTTTATACACAATGAAGTGTTTTTTCCCTTCTTCTTCTTCCTCTTATAACTGAAGAGGAAAAAATAATAAAACTTACTCTGTGCCACAGCAACAGTTGCTTTTTTATGTATGAATGAATTTACAAGGCAGCTTATTATGAAAACACCATCCTTTTATTTATTTTGGATTCAGCTGATTTATTGTAAGAGTCACATCAAGAAAAGCAGCTCTTGCCTCTACTATGAAACTTAATATGTATTCACAGTAAATAGTCTCAGTGTCTGAATTGAATAGATCATATTAAAGGCCAATTCTTGGAGTAACTGTGCTATTCTAGCAGCATGGAACCCATGGAGTTCTACTTTAAAAAATACCTCCCTAAATCAGTATTTATAGTCAATGAAATGTGCATATAAATATAGAAAAACTCTGACTAGACAAAGAATGATAAAATTAAGATTTAATATTTTATTTCTCAATCCTATTATTAAATCATAGGCAATAACAACATTAAAAAATCCTTGTCTCTGACATTGTTTTGTAACATCTGTGTTACTCAATGTTTGTTTAAAGGTAAAAGTTTTCGATGTTGACTTCTTAAGGACAGGAGATAATTATGACCCTTTAGATTTAATAATTACAATAATTCCTATTCATAAGTGTACTTGTTGAATTTTTGGTCTTATTTTTACAAGTTTTAACTACTCATATTTAAAACTACACCAAAGAAGTTTGTCTCCATAACCTGTCTTAAATGAAATCAACAAGATTTATTGAGTATTCACTCTATTCAAGGCATAATAGTGGAATCTGTGAGGGATACAAAATAACCAGACACCGTCTTCATTCTCATAGAGTTTACAATCTAGTTAAGAAGACTGGACAAGACAAACACATATAAGAAGTTAATAATAAATAGAAAATGACAGCTTATAAGATATCCTTGTGTGAGAATCCAAGTGTTATGAGCTCTAGTAGAAGTATTGCTGTTTACTAGTTATTAATTTATGGAAAGTTCATTGAGTACATTTTCATCTTCCAGACACTGTGCCAACAACTGACTTTGGGAAAAATTAACCCTTGCTCTGCCACCTTCACATGCCTCTTGTGAAGAAACAATGAGATGATATGTTTAGTTAGACACATACATTTAAATGTAATGAATGGGTACCAAAGCAGTGAAGGAGCAGATTTAGGCCAAGTTTATATTTTGCTGTCTACAACTGATTTATAAGTGAAAGTCAAAGCTCATCAACCTTTTGGAAGTTATTACCACAATCCACATATTATTATATTTTGTTGCTGTGTTTTGGAGGTATTGTTTTTCCATTGCTGTTTTAGTAGGTCTGGGCTGCTATAACACACACAGCCTGGGTGGCTTAAACAAGAAACATTTATTCATCACAGTTCTGGGGGATGGGAAGTCCTAGATCAAAGTGCCAGCAGATCTGGTATTTGGTGAGGGCCTGCTTCCTGGCTTGTAGACAGCTGGCTTCTTCCTGTATCCTCAAATGGCCCAGAACACGAGAGAGAGAGAGAGAGAGAGAGAGAGAGAGAGAGAGAGAGAGAGAGAAAGCTCCCTAGTGTCTTTTCTGATAAGGGTACTAATCTCACCATGATGACTCCACCCTCCTGACCCAGTTACCTCCCAAAGGCCCCATTGTCCAAATATTATCACATTGAAGATTAGAGTTTCAACATTTGAGTTTGAGGGAGACACAATCATGCAGTCCTTAACAACTGCTTAATTAACTCGTTGGAATGAAGGAGCTGAATTCAATGGTTATTTTGGATTCATGTGAACTCAGTTGTGGTAAACCAAAAAATCAAGTGAGAGCTGAATGACTGTGATTATTATTACCCTTTGGGGGAAGCAGAGTCTGAAGAATAACTCACTGAGAGTTACAGTATAAAACACTAGATAACTTCAATAGATATAAAGATATAAGTACTTTAAAGAGAAAAAAATGATCATTCTAGTTAAGTGTTTCTTCTGAAATCACCTACCAAGTTATATCAAGACACTAGAAAGTATCTTGTTTGAGATAAGACTTGAAACTCTAACAAGGGTCAGTTAAAGCACTAGGGGCATGCAGTCAGTGGTTGGAATTGATCAGACAGCTACCAGGGATGCTCCTTCCAGGACATGTTAAGCATCTCTAGTATAGTCATGTGGCTGCAATTGATAACCGTCTTTGTATGGGAAGGAGGCTGAGTCATTCCTAAGATATGTGGTTGTCTTAGCTCAGGCTCATATAATAAATTATCATAGAGTGGGTGGCTTAAACCACAAACATTTATTTCTCACAGTTCTGGAGGCTAGAAAGTCCAAAGTCAAGGTGTTGGCAGATTTAGTTTTGGTAAGAGCCCTCTTCCTGCCTTGTAGATGGCTGTCTTCTCATTATATCCTCTAGTGGCAGAGAGAGAAAAGGCTAGCTCTTTTTCTCTTCTTATGGAAAATAATCTCATCATGTGGGCTTCACTCTCACGACCTAATTACCACCTAATTGCCTCAGCCCCAAATATCATCATATTGGGGATTCAACATATGAATTTTGGGGGACACAAGCATTCAGTCCATAGCAATGAGTGATATCCTGCAATACGCCGCTGATTGCCAGGATTGATTGAACCAGTCTACTTGTTGAGGTGGGTGTCCCTTTCCTCCTGGTTATATCACCAATGTATCTTGACAACTTTAGATTGCTTTTTTGTAAAGTAAAATATAGTATGACACTTCCAGACCTCCTGCCCTTGGGATCCTCTCTCTCCTCCCTCTGTATGGAAGAGTTTGTGGGAACCATTGCTATTCTTATAGCAGGAGTTAAAATTGTGTTATTTTTATCTGTAGTAGTTCCCAAACAAATAAGTACAACAGACAAATTATTCCCACAAAGACCAGAAGTAGCTCATGTTGACAAAGGGAATGAAATTCAGATTCAATCTTTATAACTTAAGATCACACTGGGATCCCAAAGCACTGTCTGGCACCTTTTTCTATGTTCTTGGAAGTACTACATATTCTGCTTATCAAAATGACATCATGTAATATAGAAAAAAAACTTACTAAGAATGTTACACAGATCATCAGAAATCTTCCATAAACATGAACAGGAAACAGACTCTGAACTCTTCATAAAAGTACTGAGAGTACACTATCTAGGTGCATCAAATCTGTTGTTTTCCTAAACCATCAAGCCCTGCTGTCATATGATAAGGTTTGGGGTGTGGAGAGTTTGAGTATTAAACATAAAAAGGTCATTTATTGGTAAGTTTCACTATGTTTAGAACAATTGTTCTTTTAAAAATTTTGGGGAGAGAGAGGATGGAGATGTCACTTACCTCTTTAAGATTCTTGTAAAATCCATGGACTTTTCTTCAGAAAAATGTACACATCCGCAAAATTTAGGATACTATTGATGAAGTTCATGGAATCATTGAAGTATCTCACTGAATCCAGATTTTAATAATAACTGGTTCTTTCAGTCACCTCCTCTACACATCACTGAGATTTCCAGATAGTTGAATCAGGAGGAATAATTCCCAGATAGTTGGATCAGTAAGCGGAATTTTCAGAGAGCATTTGGCACAGAGGACAAAACAAATCCTTTTTAATGGAAGCCATAAAAACCTCACTTTGTATGGATTAAGATTTGGCATAATGTCATTGTGTATTTTTTCAGGCTTTCATTGTCATTCTTAGGTTGATCACTTCAATTTAAATTAAAAGATTAAACTATTCATCCATAAAAAGATGAAATCCTGCCATTTGTGACAACATGGATGGACTTTGAGGGTATTACTAAGCGAAATAAGTCAGAAGGAGAAAGTCAAATACCATATGATCTCACACATAAGTAGGTGATAAAAACAACAACAAACAATCATGTAGAGACAGAGATTGGATTGGTGGTTACCAGAGGGGAAGTAGGGAGGGAGGAGGGCAAAAAGAGTGATTAGGCACTTGTGTGGTGATGGATTGTAACTAGTCTTTGGGTGGTGAACATGATATAATCTACACAGGAATTGAAATATAATGATGTACACCTGAAACTTATGTAATGTTATAAACCAATGTTAAAAAAATTTTAATTAAAAAAATTTTAAAAACCCATGAAGTTTCCTACTCAACAATATTAAATGTACACATTAGATGTCAATTTTAAATTTTACACAATAGAAAAATATCACCAATTTTATACCTAGGCAAGTCAAATATATTAATTAAAATGGAAATGTAATTTGATGGCTAAAAAACAATAAATAAATTAAAAAATTCAAAATAATTAATTAAAGGATTGAAATTTTAACACAGAGCTAACCTGCACTGGTGTAGCAGTTATGTTATTCAAACTTCATGAAATGTCAGTTTTTATAAACACTTTGTCTGCTTTTGTTTCCAGAACCATTTATTTACCTTTCCTCATGATTAGTCTTAAGAAGGAAATATATTCTCTTATCAAGGCCCATTAATTAGAAAGTATTTACAAAAGAATTTCTAGCAATGTCTTATCTAGTTAGTTCCAAAGATAGGAAAGCTGTTTTCTGTTTTGGTTGTAGATCACACTGCAACTTGCCGTACATCAGTCTGTAAGGAGAGAGAAGATGAAATAGAAGTAGCAGTTCCTGCTGAATGAGTTGGAAATGTTGCATGCTGAGTTCCTGGGAAGGGATAAACAATGGGGGAAAAGTGTAGACATGTATATTAATGTAATTAACTGAACTTTCTTCAAGATTGTGCAAGAAAGGCATTGGGATTTTATTGACCCTATCATGGCATCTATACAGAGTCTTCTGGACTATTATTTTAAACCAATCAGCCCATCTTATCACATATAACCTTCCTACATTTGATCAAAATAACAACTTAAATACCTTCTCCTCAGATATACCTATTTAATGTACTTGAAAGTGATTTTTTTCATCAAGTTGAGTTTATTACCAGACATAACCCTTAGAAGTAACACTTAGGACCATTTAAGCTTCCTGTTACTTTCAGATTGATTTGTCTTGAAGTCTTTAAGAAGAATGTTAAATAGTACAGAATTAAGGACAGAACCCTATGAGCCAATTTTAGAATTCCCTTTAAGTCACTGTTGAAATGCTACTTGTCATTTTCCAAATATTATATGCAAAATCCACATTAAAATATCTATTTACTAACAGTGCCTACCAAATTCGTCCATGTGCCACTCATTTGTCCTTTTGAAGTTTCAAACTGGGCACCTTTCTAAGATTAATGCTATCATTCTGACACCCTAGAATCGAAGTGTTTTGCTCTTTCTGCTTTCAAAAATCTGTTCCTTCACCTCCTATACAGCCACACGTTACCCTGGTCTTACATATTCTTTATTCAATTTCAAAAAGTCTATCCATCTTACCCCACTTATACCCTCTGCATAATTCTTTAATCCCACAAGAACCTCTAATTCCATTTATCCTACCTCTTTTTAACTGCATCTCTCCTCTTGGTTTGTTATTATTATCATTATTATTATCATTATTATTGTGGTATTGCAAAACACACATAACATGAGATTTACCCTCTTAATAAATTTCTAAGAGCAAAGTATTGTTAATAATTTGCACATTGTTTTACAGCAGATCTCTAAAACTTCTTCATCTTATATGACTGAAATGCTATACTTATTGAATAGCAACAGCCTATTTTCTTCTCCTCTCTGGCCACTGACAACCACAACTCTTCTTTCTGCTCCAATGAGTTTCACTACAGTGGATACTTCATATATGTGGAATCATGTATTTGTTCTTCTGTGACTGGCTGATGTAGCATAGCATAAAGTCCTCAAGGTTCATCCATGCTGCAGAATATGACAAAATTTCCTTCTTTTTTAAGGCTAAATAATATTCCGTTGTATGTATATATCACATTTTCTTTCTTTATTTATTTTTAAGTGGATATTTAGATTGTTTCCACCTTTTGGATATTTTGAATAATGCTGCAATGAACATGCAAATGCAAATATCTTCTCAAGATCCTGTGTTCAATTCTTTAGAATAAATTCCCAGAAGTGGGATAGGTGGATCATAGAATAATTCTATTTCTAATTTTTTAAGGAATCTCCATATTTTCTTTCATAATGTCTGCACCATTTTGCATTACAAATATTGCACAGGAGTTCCAATTTCTCCACATACTCTCCAACACCTGTTATTTTCTTTTACTTTCCTTTTTTTATAAGGACCATCTTAACATGGGTGAGATGATAGCTCGTTGTGGCTTTGATTTGCATTTGGGTGATGATTAGTGATGTTCATAATCTTTTCATATACCTGTTGGCCATTTGTATGTCCTCTTTCGATAAATGCTTATTCAATTCCTTTGCCCATTTTTTAATTGGACAATTTATTTGTCTATGCATGTATGTATGTATGTATGTATGTATGTATCTTTTGCTATTGACTTGTATGCATTCCTTACAGATTTTGGATGTTAACCTGTCATGAGACATATGATTTCCAAATATTTATTCCTATTCTATCGGTTGCCTATTCACTCTGATGATTGCCTCTATACAAAAGCTTTATAATTTTGTGTAGTCTCACTTTTCTGTTTTTGCTTTTATTTTCTTCCTTTAGGTATCATATCTAAGAAATCATTGGCAACACCAATAAAGGTTTCCTTCTGTTTTTTTCAGGTGTTACATTTAAGTCTTTAATCTATATTGAGTAGATTTTTGTGTGTGGCATAAGTGTCCAATTTCTTTCTTTTTAATGTGGATATCCAGTTTTCCCAAACCATGTGTTGAAGAGATTATCCTCTTCCTATTATGTAGTCTTCCACCTTTGTTGAAGATCATTTGACCATACATGTATGGGTTTGTTATTGGGTTCTGTACTTTGTTCCATTGGTCTATATGTCTGTCTTTATATCAGTTCTATACTGTTTTAATTACTATACCTTTGTAAGTTTTGAAGTGAGGAAATATGAGGCCTCCGGCTTTGTTCTTCTTTCTCATGATTGTTTTGGCTATTTGGGGTACTTTCTGCTGTCATATTAACATTGTTTTTCTATTTCTCAAAAATGCCATTGGAATATTGATAGGGATTATATTGAGTCTGTGGTTCACTTTTAGTAGTATGGACATTTTAACAATATTAAATTTTCCAAACCATGAACATGAGATGTCTTTTCAAATATTGGTGTCTTCTTTACTTTCATTCAGCAATGTATTCTTTTAGTGTACAAGCCTTTTACTTCCTTGGTTGTTTATTCCTAAGTATTTTATTCTTTTTGATACCATTATAAATGAAGTTGTTTTCTTAATTTTCTTTTCAGATGGTTAATCATTAACATACAGAAATGAAACTGATTTTTGTATGTTAATTTTGTAGCCTGTAACTTTGCTGAACTTGTTTATTACATCTAACAGTTTTTTGTGGAATCTTTAGGGTTTTCTACATATAAGATCTTACCACCTGAAAATAGAGATAATTTTACATCTTCCTTTTCAATTTGGATGGCATTTATTTCTTTTTCTTGCCTAATTGCTCTAGCTAGAACTTTCAGCACTATGATGAATTAAGGTGGTGAGAGTAGGCATCTTGTCCTAGTCCTGATCTTAGAGGAAAAGCTATCAGTATAACACAGTTGAGTATGATGTTAGCTGTGTGCTTTTCACATATGGTCTTTATTATGTTGAGTAAATGTCCTATTCCTGGATCGTTGAATGTTTTTATTATTAGCGGGTATTGAATTTTGTCAGATGCATTTTCCTGCATCTATTGAGATGATCATGTGATTTTTATTCCTTATTCTATGAATGTGGTGTATCACATTGATTTAATTGCATATAGCAAAACATCCTTGCATCCTGGAGATATACGCCATTTGATTATGGTGTATAATTCTTTTAATATGCTGTTGAATTTGGTGTGCTTGTATTTTGTTGAGGGTTTTTTCCATCTATATTCATCAGGGATGTTGGCCTATAGTTTTCTTGTAGTGTCTTTTTTGGCTTTGATATCAAGGTAATGCTGGTCTTATAAGGAGAGTTTGAAATTATTTCCTCTGATTCAATTTTTTGGAAGTTTGGGAAGGATTAATGTTAATGCTTCTTAAATATGTGGTAGAATTCTCCATTGAAGTCATCTAATATTGGGATTTTATTTGTTAAAAGGGTTTTGATTAATGATTCCTTCTCCTTACTAGTCATAGATCTGTTTATATTTTCTATTTCTTCTTGATTCAGTCTTTGTAGGTTGTCCCTTTCTAGGAATTTATCCATTTCTTCTAGGTTATCCAATTTGTTGGTGTATAATTGTTCATAGTAGTCTCTTAAAATCCTTATTTTTATGACACCAGCTGTAATGTGTCCTCTTTTGTTTCTGGTTTTATTTATTTCGAGCTTTTCTCTTCGTTTCTTAGTCTAGCTAAATGTTTATCTTTTTTGATGTTTTTATAAAATCAATTCTTAGTTTTGTTGTGTTTTTGTATTGTTTTTATATTCTCTCTTTTATCTCTTACCTAATATTTGTTATTTCCTTCCTTCTACTAACTTTGGGCTTGGTTTCTTCTTCTTTTTCTAGTATCTTGATGTGTAAATTTAGACTGTTTGATTTTTCTTCTTTTTCAATCTAGGTGTTTACCTTTATAAACCTCTCCTTTAGCACTGCTGTTGATGCATCCCATAAGTTCGGATATATTTGTTCACATTTTTGTTTTTCTCAAGATATTTTCTAGTTTTTCTTTTAATCTTTTCTTTCACCCATTGGTTCTTCAAGAGTGTGATATTTAATTTTGAAATTCTTGTGAATTGTCCAGTTATTACTTCTGCCATTAACTTCTAGTTTCATTCCACTATGGTCAGAAAAGATATTGTGTGGTTTCAATCTTCTTAAATTTGTTAATAATTGTTTTGTGACCTCACATGTCATCTTTCTGGAGGACATTGTGTTTGCATTTCAGAAAAATGTGCATTCTGCTGCTCTTGGGCTTTATATATATCTGTTTGGTCCATTTAGTTTGTAGTGTTTTTCAAGTCCTCTGTTTCCTAGTTGATCTTCTGTCTGGAACTTCTATCTGTTACTGAAAATGGTGTATTCAAATCTCTTACTATTATTGTGTTCCCATCTAATGTTCGCTTCAGTTCTATCAATGTTTCTTCATATATTTGGGCGCTCTGATGTTGGGTGCATATATATATTTACACTTGTTGTATCTTCCTTGTGAATTGAACCCTTTATCATTATATAATGTCCTCCTTTATCCCTAGTAACAGTTTATTTTGCTTAAACTCTATTTTGTCTGATATAACTCTGGCTTCTCCTGTTCTTTTTTTGCTATTTTCATGGAATATCATTTTCTGTCCTATCATTTTCAACATTTGTATCTTTAAACCTAAAATGTATCTTGTAGATAACATTTAGTTGGATTTTGTTTTTTTATCCACTCAGCCACTCTATGTCTTTCGATTGTAGAGTTTAATCCATTTATATTAGATCATTACTTACTAGGTAATACTTTTGCCATTTTGTTGATTTTTTCCATCTTACTGGTTTTTTTTCCTGCTTTCCTCTCTTTCTGTCTTCTTTTGTGTATCTTTGAGTTTTTGTTGTGACATGCTTTGATTCCTTTCTCGTTTTCTTTTCTCTATCTTCTGTGGGGTTTTCTTTGTGGTAAAAATGTGGCTTACATAAGGCATCTTATATTTATAACAGTCTATTTTAAATTGATAACAACTTACCTTCAATTGCATACAAAATATCTATTCTTTTATTCCCTTTACTCTTTATTTTATTGATGTCACAAATTGCATACTTTTATTTTTTGTATCCATTAATTCATTTTATATAGTTTTTAATACTTTTATCTTTAACTTCTAACCAGAATTTAAAACGATTTATACACCACCATTACAATATTACAGTATTCTGTATTTGTCTATATCTTTATCTTTTCTAATGAATTTCGTACTTTTACATGCTTTCATGGTGCTGTTTAGTGTCCTTTAATTTCATCTTAAAAGTCTCCCCTTAACATTTCTTGTAAGGCAAGGCTATTGGTGACGAACTCCCTCAGTTTGTTTAACTGGGAAATTTTTTGTCCCTATTTTTTTTTTTTAAGATTTTATTTTTTCCTTTTTCTCCCCAAAGCCCCCGGGTACATAGTTGTATATTCTTCGTTGTAGGTTCTTCTAGTTGTGGTATGTGGGATGCTGCCTCAGTGTGGTTTGATGAGCAGTGCCATGTCCGTGCCCAGGATTCGAACCAACGAAACACTGGGCCGCCTGCAGCAGAGCGCGCGAACTTAACCACTCGGCCACGGGGCCAGCCCCTTTTTGTCTCTATTTTTAAAGAACAAGTTTGCTGGATATAATATTCGTGGATGATCATGTTTTTCTTTCAGCACTTTAAGTATACTATCCCATTCCTTCCTGGCCTGCAGGGTTTCTACTAAGAAATCCCTTGTATGTGATGAATCACTTTTTTCATGATGCTTTAAAAATTCTCTCTTTGTCTTTAAGTTTTGACAATTAGATTTTAATGTGTCTCATTGTGGGCTTATTTGGGTTTATTTTAGTTGGAAGTATCTGAGTTTCTTGAATCTGGATGTCCATTTCTTTTCCCAAATTTAGGAAGTTTTAGGCCATTATTTCTTCAAATAATCATTTTGCCTCTTTCTTACTCTCTTTTCCTTCTGAAACTCCCATAATGCATATATTGGTCCAATTGATAGTTTCCCATAAGTCCCTTAGGCTTTCTTCACACTTTTTAATTTTTTTTCTTTTTGCCCATTGGACTGGATAATTTCAAATTACCTCTCTTCAATTAGCTGAGTCTTTTTTTCTGCTTGATCATGTCTGCTGTTAAACATTATAGTAACATTTGCTATTCAGTTATTGTATATTTCAGCTCCAAAATTTCTAATTGGTTCGTTTTTTATATTTTGTATCTCTTTGTTGATATTCTTGTTTGTTCATACATCATTTTCCCGAGCTCACTAATAATTTTTATGATGGTTATTTTGAATTTTTGTCAGATAACTCATATATCTCTTTCTTTAGAGTCAATTTCTAGAGATTCATTTTGTTCCCTTTATTGGGTTATGTTTTCCTGTGTCTTCACAGGCCTTATAACTATTTCTTGGATTCACACATTTGAAAGAAGAGCCATTACTCTCAGTCTTTATGGATTGGCTTTTCATAGGGAAAAACCTTCACCAATCGGTCCTAGTAGAGATTCTGGGAGCCTCTCAAATCTTTCCTATGCATGTGTCTTCTCTAGACTTGTGTGTGTAAATTCCCAATTAGTTGGATTTACTGATTTCTTTTCTAAGGAGGTCATAATCTCTCGCTTCCTCATTGTCTGTCTATGGCACTTCAGGTTCTCTGGAGCTGCAGTAAGCTTCCCAGCTCTCATTTGTTCTCAGTTGCTCCCAGGCTTCTAGAGTATGCCAAGATCTATCAGTGCTTCTTGTCAGGCAAGACAGAAACCTGTCAGTTGGTCAGCTCCCTGAAAATGCATAATGACGAATACATGTTCCACTCTTCTCTTTCCCCTCTGAGGAGAGGTCCTCAAGCTGCCTTGGCCTCTGTCTGTTCTATCATAAGTCCTCTAGTTGAGCAACAAGCGACCTAGCTCTCTTTTGTTCTCCATGTCCCCCTGGCTTCTAGAGTATGCTGAATCCCCTTAGCACTCTGAGACAGGCAAGACAGAAACCAGTTACTTAGGCAGGTTTTTGAAAAAGTGGTGTGTTGGATGCATGCTTCAACTCTTTCCTTCCCCAGGGAGAAGCCAGTAGTTGGAAGATTTCTCCCACTGAATTGGGAGGAAGGACTATGGTGAGTGAGTATGTGCTTGTTGAAGCCATTGCCTTTGTTCTCAGAGACCCCCAACATGATACCATTTCCTGTTGGCACTTAGACTCAGGCACAATGGAAACCAGTCCCCTGAAAAGTCTGAACACTGGATGTATGTTTCAGTCTTCTTTTTTCTTCCCCAGGGAGAAGCTAGGAGCTGGGAGTTTCTTTCTGATCATGCTGTGCTAAACCAGGAGTAGGGATCAGGGATGCAAGTTCCTACCAGCTTCAATGCAGCTGTTTTTGTGCTTGCTTAAGGTGCTAGAGTATTTTAACTGGTTTTTGGATTTCTCACAAAGAAAATTGTCCTGTGTACTGTTATTGATTCAGTGTCTTCATGGTGGGAAGCAGCTTTTGGGGCTTCCAATTCTACCATCTTGCTGACATTATCCTCCCAGAATCCCTCTTTCATTTTTATTCTCACTTTCTTTATTACCTTGATTAGACTCTATGTTCTATCATGAGAGCCCAAATCCAACTTCCTAGACTCTTTCTTTCTTTCTCTCATAGTTGCCTGGAAAAATACAGCCCTGTTTAAATTTGAATTTTCCCTGTTCTTTAATTTCTCCTGAGCAACTTAGTGAAGATGGAGGAAAATATTCAACCTTGTTGACTAGCCTCAATTTAAATTTATGTCAAAAAACATGAAGTGGGTCCTCTATACTGCCAAGTGATCTCTAGTCCAAGAGTTGGCAAACATTTTCTCTAATCTTCAAATAGTAAGTATTTTAGGGTTTGTGGGCTATGTGGTCTCAGTGTTCAACTTGGCTAATATAAAGCAGTCATAGGTAATATGTGAAAAAAATAAGCATGTCTGTGTTCTAATAGAACTTTACATACAAAAACAGTCAGTGCTCAATTTTGGCCCCCAGGCGATAATTTTCTGAACCCTCTCTTGGTCAATTTATTCTCTCATTCCCAGAAATGACTATTTCACATTTTATTTTCTCCCTTCAAGCTTTCAGCTCCTCCTCTCTTCTTCTCTACACTGAGCTAATGAGCTTGTTTTTTTTTTAATCTCCTCGAGAAAATAGAATACATCAGAAGAGGACTCCTTGACCTTCCTATCATTGAGTATGCAATCTTATTTGCATATGTAGACATTACTCTTTATTCCTTCTTGGTTGCTAGGGGTCAACTATGTTCCTGCCTAAAGCCAACCATTTCCACCTGAGTACTGCTTAAGTATGTCAATCCTTGACTTTTTGCCCCTTCTGCATCAAGTTTTTATCTCTTGTTAGAGGGTTTTTCTCATAAGCAAACAAAACCCTATACTTTCTCCCATTGTAAAAAATATCCAACTGTCTCTTATCCTCCTAACCCCTTCCAACCTAATTTCTTGCCTATTTACACCAACACTCCTCAAAGTGTGATTTATATTTATAGTATCCACTATTTCACCTTCTCATGTCTCTTTAACTTACTCCAATTAGGATTATGTTCCCTCCACGAAACTACTTCTCAAAATCCAAGGAATTTCATGTTAAAAAATGGTAAAATCTCAGTTCTCATCTTCCTTGATGCCTTAGGCAGCATTTGGCACAAAGAATTAACCACTTCTCTTTAAAACACTTTGATTAGAATTCAAAGACAATAAACTTTCGTTGTTTTGTCCTTACCTCATTGGTCACTCTATGCAGTATCTTTTGTTGATTCATCCTTACCTCCCTGACTTCTAAATGTTGGAGTATTTCAAGAAGTAGTCCTTGAATCTCTTCTCTATTTATATTCTCTACTAAAGTAATTCCATCCAGTTCCATGACTTTTAAATTCCACTTATACATTGATTTCAAAATTTACATCTCCAGCTTCAACTCTCCTCTGACCTTCAGACTCATCTTTCAAACTGCCTATTTGACATTTCCACCTGGATGTCTAATATACAGCTTAAATTTAACATGTTCGAAAATAAACTCTTGATCCCAACTCCACCTCCTAATAAAAACTCCCATACAAGTTCTATTCTTCCCTGTTTCAGTAATGTCATCATTTGCCAATTGCTTAGGTCCAAAACCTAATGATCCTTCTTGACTTCTATCTCTCATACCCTGTATCTAGTCTTTTAGTGAATTTTGTTGGCTCTAACTTCAAAATATAGCTAGTTTTTGATTGCTTCCTAACACCTCTATTGCCACTACCCTGGTCCAAGCCACCATCATCTCTTTCCTAGACTATCGTAATATTCTCTAACTTGATCTCCCTAAAAATTATTTCACTTCCCTACTTAAAACTCTCCATGATACTCCACCACACTTAGAATAATAAACAGAATCCATACAATAATAGGTCTTATACTATCTGGACTATGGCTGCTTTAGTGCACATTTCTTCAGAAATACTGTGATAAAGAAACTTTGTTAAGTTTGTATAACTTAGCATGTCTAATATTCATTTGACAACGAAAACAACATTCTTATCCCAGGAATACTAATTAACTTGCCACAAAACTACTATTCTGTGGAAGACACTTTAGAAAATACTGGGTTAAACATTTGCATTGTAGTAGAATCAGAAATATGCTATACATTCCTTGGGTGAATTGGCTCTTATAATCTTATTTTTTACTACTTGGTTACTCTATCATTTAACAGAATTTGTCTGCAGAAGAGGAATTCAACAAGAACTTGAATATTGGCTTAACCAGTTAAAATCTTTGCCATAAATTTAGTTTCGCAGACTGATGCACAATGCCAAGCAGAAATGTATCCCAGAGAAGAAGAAGCACTTCACCTCAGTTTCTAAGCATGTTGGTATGTCCATGAAGGTGGCTGTAAAAAAACTGTGTTGGATAGAATTCATCTTAAACATATACATTTTTTTCACTTCAAAAAACTGAAGTCACATAGTCAAAGGATTTAATCACTCAGCCAGCAATTATTAAGTTCAAGAAATTATGCTATCTCATGAACTACCTACTCTCAAGAATAGGAAGGCAAGATAATAGAGTAAGAGATACGTAAATGAGTGAGGAGGAGATCTAGGTTTTAGACCTTTGTCTATGTACTAACTATGAACTTGGATAGGTCAATTCCTGTCTCAAGTCTTCAGTTTTCATGTGATAAAGAAATTTGAAGTATAGGTTTGGCTTCTAAGTCTCATTTTCCTCTGATATTATAGATGCTAGCTAAAAGTAGAATTCCTCATGTTCATGGTTAAAAGACAGAGAATCTGCAAAGGTTTAAATTATTCCTCAGTGCAGCAACAATAACAACAAAAGTCTCTTTGATAGTCTGGCAAGTATCACTGGGCATCACACGGTGGATTTCTTTGATTTTTAATTGATATTACTTTTACTTTTGTCATGTCCTTCACATATTACTTGTTAAGTCCAGCCACAATAATGTAGTTAACCCTAGTCTGATGTTTCCACATATCACAGGTGACAGTTTTATTATTCCAGCAATTATGGCTGAATGTGCAGTCAATCTGTCTGAGACATCTGTCACTGCATTGATCCCCAGAGGTGATTTGAATGATCAGGCTGGTGAAGCAGGTTGCCCCTCCCTACTTCACTGACCCAAGTACATAACCTCTCAAAGCTTCCACTATTGGAAGGAGCTGACCAATTCTAATAGAGGAGGGTCATTCTCTGGTCAGGGGTAGAGGAATAGAGGTATATAGTTAGGGGTTCATTTCCCTGCTCCAACCTCTACACAAGCTCTTGAGTTCAATTACCCATGACTGCTATTTACTCTGCATTCAATCACTCACTCCCTCCATAGCCTGAGGTAATGCTAGAGGGTAAGTAGGAGAAAGAAAAAGGAGGGCTTTGCAGAAATATAAGAAAATGTATTTATTGGGCCTTGCCTATATCTTATGATAATAAATTAGATATATACATAAAAGCCATATTAAACCAAGTTACTTTTGAAATAAAATCAAGTTTTATTTTAGCTATATGCTCTGTTAACTTGGAGCAATCAAGTTAAATATTTGGTCAAGTTTTCATCTAAATGCTAGGTTGATTTGACCACTGATGTATCAATTCAACCAGAAATCAAACTATTGTGTGCAGATAGACACAGCTTGAATCAAACACTTCAAACAATTAAATAAACATGCTAAATTTTTAATGACTTGACCAGTTGTTTGACTGTATTGATAAAATTAACCTGGCTTTTTGAAATAATATATTGTAAATTGACCAGACATCTGTCATAGATTCATGTGGGAATTCTAACACGGCTTGTAAATAGGTAAATGATTCTATATGCTATAGAATTCAATCTATGTAAGTGATGTTAATTTTTGTCAGGATTTCTAAAGGAATGTGATTTCTTTAATGTTAAGAAGCATAGTTAAAGCATATATTGAATAAATGGAGAGGACAGAAATATTCTTGGTGACCCAGAGGAATTCATTATTTTTTAAGAAGATATATAAGACAAAATCTTTATGACCTTGGATTAGGAAAAATTTTTAGACACAAAATCAAAATCAGAGTCCATAAAAGAAAAAAAGGCAAATAGATTTAATTAAAACAAAATTTTTTGCTCTGTGAAAGAGTGTTGAAATACAGGCCACAGACTGGGAGAAAATATTAATAAACTTATATTTGACAAAATATTTGTATCTAGAATATTTAAAGAATACTCAAAACTCAAAAATATAAAATCAAACAACCCAATTTAAAGATGGGGGATGGAAAGCATCATCAGACACTTCACCAAAGAGGAAGTAAGCATCTCAAATTATCACATTAAAACGTGTTCAACATCATTAGCCATTAAGAAAATTCAAGTTAAAACCACAATAAGATACTTCTATATACCTATGCGAATGGCTACAATCAAAATATCTGACAACATCAAATGCTGACAAGGATGCAGAACTACTAGAACTCTTATACATTGCTGAAAGGAATGCAAACTTGTAAGCCACTCTGGAAAACAATTTGAATGTTTCTTATAACCTTAAATACACACTTTTCATATCATTCTGCATTGTACTCTGAAATATACCCTTAGGTAAAGTGAAAACTTATGTTCACATGAATATTTGTACATCAATGATTATAGCAGTTCTGTTCATAATTGCCAAAAAATGTTCTTTAACTGGTGAATAGAAAAAAAGTGTAGTTTATCTATACATTGAAAAACCACTCAACAATAAAAGAAATGAAATATTGACACACACAACAGCATGAATAAATCTCAAATGCATTATACTGAGTGAAAGAAGCCATACTCAAAAGGCTATATACTGTATTATTCCATTTATATGAGTGGCAAAAGCAAAACTATAGCAATGAAGAATACATGAATTCTTGCCAGGGACTGGGAAAGGAGAGAGGGTTGACTACAAAGAAGCAGTACGTGAGTTTTTTTTATGATTGTAAAAATGTTCTATATTTTTATGTAGATAGTTGGTTACACAATTGTATTTGTTTGTGAGAATTCATAGAACTGTATACCAAAAAGGATGAATTTTACTTAATGTAATATATAACTCATTTTGAAAATACATGAAAAATATTGTTGTTGTTAGTGCTGTCAAGTCAATTCCAACTCCTAGTGACTCTGTGAACAGCAGAGCAGAACCCTGCCCAGTCTTTTTGAATCATCCTCTCATCTTTCCCTGCTATATCAGACAATACTCTCCTGCTATTCATAGGGTTTTCATGGCCAATTTTTTAAGGAGTGGCCAAGTCCTTCTTCTTAGTCTGTTTTAGTCTGGAAACTCTGCTGAAACCTGTTCATCATGGGTCACCTTGCCTGTATTTGAAGTACTGGTGGCATAACTTTCAGCATCACTGCAACATGCAACTGCCACATAATGACAACTGACAAATGGTTCCCTGATCAGGAAATGTACCTGAGCCTTGGTGGTGAGAGTTTTGAATCTTAGCCACTAGGCCACCAGGGCTGGCCCTATACAAAATCTAGGACAAAATATAGGGCTGAAGAACATAGTCTTTCAGAGGTGAATTATTCACAGTAATTTTATTTTGGTTTTGTGTACATTTGATGATATAGTAGCTGTGAGGAGTGGATGAAAACCAAGATCTGAGGTGTAAGTCTTGCTTTGCTACTATATATCTTTAGGAAAAAAATCATGTAACCACTATGTTCCTTAATTTTTTTAATATGTAAAATGGGAGTAATAATTAATTCCGCACTTGCCTGACAGGGATGCTTTGAGGATTGAATCAGTTAATGAATGTCAAAGTGTTTATAAAATAGTAAACATCAAAATTTTATAAAGTGAAAATTTTTTACTAAAGTACCTGGCATTTGGTACATATAACATAAATGATTACAGAATGAAAGGTGATAAAACTTTAATGGATTCTTTCTCTTTCTAAATTCCATTGTTTTCTTAAATGTCTGTTTGTTCCTGCTATATAGCATAATCTCAGAATGCTTACTCAGTGCCAAGAAATACGCTCATTGCTGGAGATGCATACATGAATAAAACACAAACTCTGCTCTCAAAGAACTCAAGGTCTGAGGAAGGAGAGACTATAATAATAAAAGAAATATTTGATGAGCACTTTTTATTTTCCAAGAACTCTAAAATACAATTGTGGGGGCCTGCCATGTGGCATAGTGGTTAAGTTTGCACACTCCACTTCAGTCGCCAGGGGTCCACTGGTTCAGATCCTGGGCATGGACTTATACGCTGCTTATCAAGCCATACTGTGACAGGTGTCTATATATAAAATAGAGGAAGATGGGGACAGATGTTAGCTCAGGGCCAGTCTTTCTCAGCAAAAAGAGGAGGATTAGTGGCAGATGTAAGCTCAGGGCTAATCATCCTCAAAAAAATTGTGAAGAGGTTGGTGTCAAGAACATAGTGTAGGCAGGCTCTGAACTCACCTTCTCCCATGGACAAAGCCAATTTACCACTACTCTTGGATCAAGTACCCCTGAGAGAGAACTGAAAACTAGATAAAAATAACCTCTATAAAAAAGGACACTCCTAACTGAGGTGGAAGGGGGATAAATTCATTTATGGAGAGAAAAATGCCACCTTCAAGAGCCAGGGAGGTTCACAGCCAGCTGGGAGCAATCCTAAGGTATGCAGCCTTCCCTAAAGGAGCAGGGAACATGCGTTGGGTAGCATTGTTATTATAAGCATTCTTCAGACAGCACAACTGAGACAAGTCTCATAATATCTGACTTTTCTGGCTAGTAACTACATGGGGAATACCCCTAGAAAAGCTATCAGATTTAAATGGAAAAAAGCCAGCTCTTAAGAAGAGCCCACACACAAATTCACCCATTTCGGAAAGCAACCTAAAATCACCAGAAAGAAAGGTGCACAGTCCTTTCTGCAAAAGAGACTCACCCGATAGGCTCTGGATGCACCTCAGTGAGAGGTGCAACCTCTCTAGGGACTGAGATATTGGCAGCAGCCATTATTGTGGCCTAGTACAGGCCTGCTGACACAGACACTAGCAGACATCATTAGAGTTCTTCCTGTGGCCTGTTTGCCAGGGTCTGCCCTGGCCACTAGAGCTCTGATTTATTCAAGCTCAGGCAGGCAGCCTACCCTAGGGACAAGTCCCACCCAACAGCAAGCCCTTGGGCAACATGTGAGCCTGAATATACTGAGTGCCTGGATCATCTGCAAGCAGGGGAGTGGGTCCAACTCTGCAGGGCAGGGCACACACAAGGAGTGAGTGGAGTGTGTTGGGCAGTGGTGGAGTGTGTGGAGGCATCTGCAGTGGGGAGACTGAGTCCACTTCAGGGGATCAGGATATGCGCAAAGGCCAGGACTGTGTTGACAGTGTGGGTGGACCTATGGTCTATGGGGCTTGTCAGCTGAAGAAGACTTGTATTTCTCAAATAGCCACATAGGGGACTAGCTCCACCTTTCTAAGCCTAAAACAATTGTGAGCTTCCATGCCTGGCACCAGCCCCACTCAGCTGCACTCCTGAGACAGCCGAAAACAGCCTTGCAGGACAGAAGCCTACAGCAGTTGTCCCCTGCAGCTAGCAAACAGCCATGCTGTGAACCTACACACTTAATAGAAAAACAGCAACAGGAATGTGCTATTAGACCTTGCAGCCTACTGTTGTGGGGCTCCTCAAACCTGATAAAGTGATTGAAGAGTCTACAGGACTGATATGCAGCTGAGAATGACAACCAGCTGTCCAGGGGGACAGCCAAGTCTCTATGGGCACCTGCAGCAAGAGAAGCCCTGCCACAACACAGGGACTCATGTAGCCCACACAGGGGTCACTCCTGCAACATTTGGAACTTGTGACGAGAGGAAGCATACACCTGGGCCTAATAAGGCATCTTTTACATAAAGCCATCTCTCCAAGATCAGAAGATGCAGCTGACCCAGCTAATACATACATATAAGCACAGACAGAGGCAAAATGAAGAGGCAAAGGACAAAGTTCCAAGCAAAGGAAGAGGGAAAAAAACAGAAAAAAACTAAATGAAACAGGAATAAACAACCTACCTAACAAAAAGTTAAAACAAATGTCGTGAGCATGCCCACTGATCTTGGGAGAAGAATGGATGTATTCAGCCAGAATATCAACAAGGAACTGGAAAGTATAAAAGAGAACCAATCGGAAATGAAGAATACAATACTGGAAATGAAAAATTCACTTGAGTGACTCAATAGCAGAGAATCCGATACAGAAGAACAGATCAGCAAGACCAGAGGAAAGCCTCCAAGCTGAACAGATAAAAGAAAAAAAGAATTAAAAAGAATGAGAACACTCTAATGCAACTCTAGGACAACATCATATGCACTAACATTGGTATTATAGGTGTCCTAGAAGGAGAAGAGAGACAAAGGGACAGAGAATCTATTTGAAGAAAGAATAGCTGAAATTTTACTAACCTAAGGAAGGAAACAGACATCCAGGTACAGGAAGCATAGAAAGCACCAAACAAGATAAACTTAAAGAGGCCCACACCAAGAGACATAATAATTAAAATGTCCAAAATTGTATATAAAGAGAGCATCCTAAAATCCACAAGAGAAAGGCCAGAAGTGACATACAAAGGATACCCCATAAGGGTATCAGCTGACTTCTCAGCAGAAACCTTACAGGCTGCACAAGAGTAGCACAATATATTTAAAGTGATGAAAGGAAAAAACCTATAGCCAATAATACTCTACCTGGCAAGGTTATCATTCAGAATGGAAGGAGAGATAAAGAGATTCCCAGACAAGCAAAAATTAAAGGCATTTAGCACTAAGAAACCTGTTTTACAAGAAATGCTAAAGGGACTTATATTTAAATGGTAAAGAGAAGGCCACAAATAGGAATAAGAAAGTTATCCCCCAAAAGGCAATAAAATTACTGGTAAAAGAAAATATACAATATAGGTAGCAGATTAACCACCTATGAAGATAATGTGAAGGTTAAAAGATAAAAGTGCTAAAATTAACTATTTCAATGATAAGAGGATAATGGATACACACACACAAAAAGGAGGTTGCACAGGATATAAAGAACATAAGAGGATGGAAGTATAACAGTAGAGCTTTTAGAAAGAGGTCAATCTAAAGAGATCATCAACTCAATATAAATTGCTATATACGTAGGTTACTTTATATAAACCTCATGGTAATCACAAAGCAGAAACCTATAATAAATACACAAATAATTAAGAGAAAGAACTGAAATATAATGCTAAAAAGCTTCAAATCACAAGAGAAGAGAGCAAAAGAAGAAGCAAGGAACAGAGAAGAACTGCTAAAAGACCCAGAAAATGTTACAAAATAGCAACAGGTACATAGCTACTTTAAATATCAGTGGGCTGCAATCAAAAGGCATAGGGTGGCCGATTGCATAAAAAAACAAGACCCATATATATAATGCATACAAAAGACACATTTAAGACCTAAAGACACTCACAAACTGAATGTGAAGGGATAGAAAAAGATACTCCATGCAAATGGCAATGAAAAGAAAGCTGAGGTATTGCTACAAAATAGACTTTAAAGTAAAAACTGTAATAACAGACAAAGAAGGGCACTATATAATGATAAAGGGAAAAATCCACCAAGAGGATATAAAATTTGTAAATATCTATGAACCCCACATAAGAGCATCTAAATTTATAAAGCAATTAATATTAGACATAAAAGGAGAAACATACAGTAACACAACAATAATAGGGAACTTTAACAGTCCACTTAAACCAATGGATAGATTATCCAAACAGAAGATAAATAAGAAAACATTGGCCTTAAATGACACATTAGACCAGTCGAACTTAATAGATATATACATTACATTCCATCTATAAACTTCAGAATACTCATTCTTTTCAAGTTCTCATGGAATATTCTCCAGAATTGATCACATAGTAGGCAACAAAAGAAGTCTCAATAAATTTAAGAAGACTGAAATAACACCAAGCAACTTTTCTGACAACAAAGGTATGAAAGTAGAAATCAACTATAGAAAGAAAATCAGAAAAGCCACAAAAATGTGGAGATTAAACAAAAGGCTATTGAACAACCATTGGGTCAATGAATAAATCAAAGGAGAAATCAAAAAATACCTGGAGGAGTGATGTTGGCATCATGGTAGAGTGAACTTGTCTGGGAATCTCTCCCCTCAAACATACAATGAAAAGGGACATCCATACTCCAATGGCAGACATTCTAACACAAACCAAAAATGTCAGAGGAACACATGTCGCCATACAACAGAAGGTGGAGAGGCTGAAGCACCCCCTCGGAAAAGCCGAAATGGAGTAAGAGAAAACTTTGCTCCCTCCTCTAAATACTGCGATGCATGACCACAGGAAGCCTCCAAGAGGGCAGGAATGGGGGAGGGGACATCTGTTTGCAAGAACATCAAGGATCCCCAAAGGTGCATGCAGCATAGAGGGAAGACCTCTACCAACACAAGAGCTCTTCCAGGGGGTGACCTCATCAAGCCAACACCCCAGGAGAGCAGACAGTGTGAGAAGAGCAAGAAAGCCCCAAGAGGAAGCAGGAGAAAGTGCCCGTCCCCCACCTGCTCTGCACCAACTCCACTGCCTGGGATCTAGGCTGAAGGCAGAGGGTTTAGAATACATGGTGCTTGTCTCCCACCTAGTGGCGATAGGCGGTAACTGCCACGAAATAATACCAGAATGTGTAAGATCAGAACCACCCCCTCTAGCAATATCAAACCTTATATCAAATCTCCAGACAAGAGAGAAAAGGGCAAGTACTTAGAATTCAGTCCTGAGAGCACAGAAATATGTAATCTAAATAACAATGAGTTCAAAATAGCTCTCATCAAAAAACTCAAGGAGGTGAAAGAGAATGTAGAGAAACAACTCAACAAGCTCAGGAGCTACTTTGCAAAACAGATCAAAACTATAAAGAAGAATCAATCAGAAATATTACAGATGAAAGACACAAGGGAAAAGATAAAACAAAATATAGACTCCCTACAGGCTTGGGTGCATATCATAGAGGAGAAGATCAGCATAATTGGAGATAGACATGTTGAAATGCTCCAGGCAGAGGAGGAGAGAGAATTAAGACTAAAAAGAAATGAAGAAGGTCTCTGAGAAATATCCAATTCAATTAGGAAATGCAAAATAAGAATTATAGATATTCAAGAAGGAGAAGAGAAGGAGAATGGAGCAGAAAGCATGTTCAAAGAAACAATAGCAGAGAACTTCCCAAACCTAGGTAAAGAGATGGAAATTGCTGTGGAAGAGGTTTCCAGATCTCCTAGATATGTGAATGTAAAAAGATCTACTGAAAGGCATATAGTAGTAAAACTGGAAAAAATGAATAACACTGAGAGAATACCAAGGGCAGCAAGCCAGGAGAAAATAAACTACAAAGGAACCCCTATCAGGCTTTCAGTGGATTTCTCTGCAGAAACCTTACAGGCTAGGATGGAATGGAATGAAATATTCAAATCATTGAAAGACAAAAATATTCAGCCAAGAATACTCTATCCAGCAAAAATATTCTTCAGGTATGATGCAGAAATAAAAACTTTCCCAGACTAACAACAGCTAAGAGAGTTAGTAGCCATGAGACCTCTACTACAAGAAATCCCCAAGACCTTCATACATTAAAAAAAAGGGAGAAAGGAGTTACAAAACACAGAGCAAGGAGGTAAATAGGTAGACAGAAGCAGACTAGGATAGCAAATACTCAAGTATAGCATTAAAGATAAAGGGAATGAAAATACCAAAAACAAACACAATCTTGTCATTTTAAGAACAAACTCATAACAAAGGATGGAATAAGATGTGAGAAAAACAACTTAGGAGGGGAGGAAGAAAGGGACTGAATAGGTTTAGACTAAGGAAATAAGAGACCATCAGAAAATAGAATATCTTACAAACCTCATGGTAACCACTAAACAAAAAAGCAGAAGAGAGACACAAATAATAGATAAGACGAATGCAAAGAAACAAATCACAATTAACTACATAATTCAATGGGAAGACCAAAGCAAGCAGGACGAGAAACAAATGAAATTGCAAGAGAACTGGAAAACGAGTGATAAAACGAGCATTAAGCTGTCATATATCGGTAATCACCCTAAATGTAAGGGGATTGAATGCTCCAATAAAAAGGCACAGAGTGGGGCCAGCCCAGTGGTGCAGCAGTTAAGTTTGCATGTTCCGCTTTGGCATCCCAGTGTTCACCGGTTTGGATCCTGGGTGCAGATATGGCACTGCTTGGCAAACCATGCTGTGGTAGGCGTCTCACATATAAAGTAGAGGAAGATGGGCATGGATGTTAGCTCAGGGCCAGTCTTCCTCAGCAAAAAGAGGAGGATGGGCAGCAGATGTTAGCTCAGGGCAAATCTTCCTCAAAAAAAAAAAAAAAGAGTGACAAGATGGATTAAAGAACAAGACCCAACAATATGCTGGCTCTGGTAAACACATCTCAGCTCCAATGACAAACACAGGCTCAGAGTGAAGGGATGGAAGATGATACTCCAAGATAATGGCAAACAAAAGAAAGCAAGTCTGGCAATACTTATATGAGACAAAGTAGACTTCAATATAAGACAGACAAAGAGAAACAAACAGGGGCAGTATATAATGATGAAACGGACACTCCATCAAGAAGAAATAACACTTGTAAATATCTATGCACCCAACACAGGAACACCAAACTTTATAAAGCAAGTATTACCAAACCTAAAACAAGATATTAATAATAACACAATAATAGTAGGGGACCTCAATACTCCACTCACATCAATGTCTAGATCATCCAGACAGAAAATCAACAAGGAAACAGTGGAATTAAATGAAAAGCTAAACCAGTTGGACTTAATAGACATAAATAGAACACTCCATCCAAAAACAGCAGAATACGCATTCTTCTTAAGTGCACACAGAAAATTCTTAAGGATGGACCATATGTTGGAAAACAAGGCAAGCCTCAATACATTTAAGAAAATTGAAATAATAACAAGCATCTTTTCTGATCACAATGCTATAAAGCTAGAAATTAATTACAATATAAAAGCTGAGAAAGGGACAAAGATGTGGATACTAAGCAACATGCTATTGAACAACCAATGGATCATTGAATAAATTAAAGGAGAAAACAAAAAATACCTGGAGACAAATGAAAATGATAACATACAACACAAACTCATGGGACGCAGTAAAAGCCGTATTAAAAGGGAATGCAGCAGCCCATTGCAATATAGGCACCCATAACAAACAAGAAAAATCCCAAATAAGCAGCCTAAAATTACACCTAAATGAATTGTAAAAAGAAGAACAAAGCCCAAAGTCAGCAGAAGGAGAGAAATAATAAAAATCAGAGCAGAAATAAATGCTATTGAAACAAAAAGGCAGTAGAAAGGATCAGTGAAAGGAAGAGCTGGTTCTTTGAGAAGATAAATAAAATTGACAACCCCCTAGCCAGAATTACAAAGAAAATACGAGAGAAAGCTCAGATAAACAAAATTAGAAATGGAAGAGGAGAAATAATAACAGACACCACAGAAATACAACAGATTATAGGAGAATATTATGAAAAAATATATGCCAACAAAATGGATAATCTAGATGAAATGGATAAATTCTTAGTCTCTTGCCACTTCCCAAAGCTGAATCAAAAGAAACAGATAATCTGAATAGACCAATCACAAGGAAAGAGATTAAAACAATAATCAAAAGCATCCCAAAGAATAAAAGCCCAGGACCAGAAGGCTTCCCTGGGGAATTCTACCAAACTTTCAGAGAGGATTTAATACCTATCCTTGTCAGGATATTCCAAAAAATTAGAGAAGATGGAACACTTCCTAACACATTTTATGAGGCCAACATCACTCTGATACCAAAGCCTGATGTGGACAACACAAAAAAAGGAAAACTAAGGGCTGGCCCCGTGGCCGAGTGGTTAAGTCTGTGCGCTCTGCTGCAGGAGGCCCAGTGTTTCGTTGGTTCGAATCCTGGGCACGGACATGGCACTGCTCATCAAACCACGCTGAGGCAGCGTCCCACATGCCACAACTAGAAGGAACCACAATGAAGAATATACAACTATGTACTGGGGGCTTTGGGGAGAAAAAGGAAAAAATAAAATCTTTAAAAAAAAAAAAAAAAAAAAAAAAAAAAAAAGGAAAACTAAAGGACAGTATCATTGATGAATATAAATGCAAAAATCCTCAACAAAATATTAGGAACCTAAATTCAGCAACACATAAAAAGGATAATACATCGTGATCAAGTGGGATTTATACCAGGGGCACAGGGATCATTCAATATCCACACATCAATCAATGGGATACACTACATAAACAAATTGAAGGATGAAAACCACATGATCATCTCAACAGATGCAGAGAGAGCATTTGACAAAATCCAACAAGCATTTATGGTAAAAACTATGAACAAAATGGGGATAGAAGGAAATTACTTCAACTTAATACAGGCCATTTATGACAAACTGACATTCAACATCATGCTCAATGGGGAAAAACTGAAAGTTATCTCTCTGAGAACAGGAACAAGACAAGGATGCCCACTATGACCACTCTTATTCAACATAGTACTGGAGGTTTTGGCCAGAACAATTAGGCAAGAGAAAGGAATAAAAGGAATCCCAATTGGGAGTGAAGAAGTGAAACTCTCACTGTTTGCAGACGACATGATCTTATATATAGAAATCCCTAAAGAATCCATCAGAAAACTATTAGAAATAATTAACTACTACTGTAAAGTTGCAGAGTACAAAATCAACTTACAAAAATCAGTTGCTTTTCTATAGTCTAATAACGAATTTAGAGAAAGAGAACTCAAGAATACAATTCCATTTACAATCACAACTAAAAGAATAAAGTGCCTAGGAATAAATTTAACTGAGGAGGCAAAGGACTTACACAATGAAAACTATAAGACATTACTGAAAGAAATTGATAATGACATAAAGAGATGGAAAGAGATTCCATGCACAGTAATTGGAAGAATAAACATGGTTAAAATGTCCATACTACCCAAAGCAATCTACAGATTCAATGCAATCCCAATTATAATTCAAATGACATTCTTCATGGAAATAGAACAAAGAATCCTAAAATTCATATGGGGCAACCAAAGACCCCGAATTCCTAAAACCATCCTGAGAAAAAAGAACAAAGATGGCGGCATCACAATCCCTGACTTCAAAATGTACTACAAAGCCATTGTGATCAAAACGGCATGGTACTGGTACAAAAACATCCACAAAGATCAATGGAACAGAACTGAAAGCCCAGAAATAAAACTGCACATCTATGTACAGGTAATCTTCGACAAAGGTGCCAAGAAAATAACATGGAGGAAAGGTAGTCTCTTCAATAAACGGTATTGGAAAAATTGGACTGCAACATGCAAAAGAATGAATGTAGACCATTTTCTGATGCCATACACAAAAATAAACTCAAAATGGATTAAAGACATGAAGATAAGTCCTAAAACAATAAAACTCCTGGAAGATGATATAGGCAATAAAGTCTTTGACATCGAAATTAAAAGGATCTTTTCAAATACCATGTCTTCTCAAACAAGGGAAACAAAAGAAAATATAAACAAGTGGTATATTTCACCAGACTAAAGAGCTTCTGCAAGTCAAAAGAAACTAGGATCAAAACAAAGAGATGGGGGCCGACCTGGTGGCATAGTGGTTAAGTTCCCACATTCTGCTTCCCGGTAGCCCGAGGTTCACTGCTTCATATCCCGGGTGCAGACATGGCACTACTTGGCAAGCCATACTGTGGTAGGCATCCCACATAGAAAGTAGAGGAAAGGGGAAGGATGTTAGCTCAGGGCCGGTCTTCCTCAGCAAAAAGAGGAGGATTGGCAGTAGTTAGCTCAGAACTAATCTTCCTCAAAAAAAAAAAAATAACATAGAGACAACACACCAATTGGAAGAAAATATTTGCAAATCATATATCTGACAAGGGGTTAATCTCCATCATATATAAGGAAGTCACACGACTGAACATTATGAAAACAAACAGCCTGATCAAAAAATGGGCAGAGGATATGAACAGACATTTTTCCAAAGAAGATATACAGGTGGCCAATAAACACATGAAAAGATGGCCAACATCAGTAATCATTGGAGAAATGCAAATCAAAACTACACTAGGATACCACCTTACACCTGTTAAAATGGCTATAATCACTAAGAGTAAAAATAACAAGTGTTGGAGGGGTGTGGAGTAAAGGGAGCCCTCATACACTGCTGGTGTGAATGCAAACTGGTATAGCCACTATGGAAAACAGTATAGAGATTCTTCAGAAAACTAAAAATAGAACTACCATATGACCCAGCTATCCCACTACCAGGTATGTACCCAAATAACTTGAAATCAATAATCCAAAGTAACATATGCACTCCTATGTTCATTGCAGCACTATTCATAATAGCCAAGACATGGAAACAATCCAAGTGCCCGTCAACTGATGATCAGATAAAGAAGATGTGGTATATATATACAATGGAATACTAATCAGACATAAAAAAAAGATGAAATCATCTCATTTTCAACAACATGGAAGGACCTGGAGAGAATTATGCTAAGTGACATAAACCAGACTGAGATAGACAAACATCAGATGATTTCACACATATGTGGAATATGAACAAACATATGGACAAAGAAAAAAGTTCAGTGGTTACCAGGGCAAGGGAGTTGGGAGGTGGGCACAGGGGGTGAAAGGGAGTACTTACGTGGTGATAATAAAGAAATACTGTACAACTGAAATCTCACATTGATGTAAACTATTATGAACTCAATAGAAATAAAAAGATAAAAAATATACGTGCAGACAAATGAAAATGAAAACACAACATTCCAAATCTATGAGATATGGCAAAAGTGGTTCTAAGAGGGAAGTATATGACAACACAGGTATACCTCAACAAAGAAGAAAAATCTCGAATAAACAATCTAACAGTACACCTAAAGGAACTGGATAAAGAAAAACAAACAAAGCCCAAAATCAGTAGAAGGACAGAAATAATAAAAATCAGAGCAGAAATAAATGAAATAGAGACTAAAAAAACAATAGAAAAAGTGAATGAAACCAAGAGCTTGTTGATTGAAAAGACAAACAAAATAGACAAACCTTTAGCTAGACTCACCAAGAAAAAAAGAGAGGTTCAAATAAATAAAATCAGAAATGAAAAAGGAGAAATTACAAGGGACACCTCAGAAATACAAAAGATTATAAGAGAATACTATGAAAAGATATACACCAACGAATTGGATAATCTAGAAGAAATGGATAAATTCTTAGAATCATACAACCTTCCAAAACACAATCAAGAAGACTTAGATAATTTGAAAGAGCAATCACCAATAAGAAGAAAACAGTAATCAAAAACATCCCTAAAAATAAAATCCCAGAACCAGACAGCTTCTCTGGGGAATTCTACCAAACATTCAGAGAAGAATTAATTCCTATCCCTCTCAATCTCTTCCAAAACATTGAAGAGGAGGGGAAGCTTCCTAACTCATTCTACAAAGCCAACATTACCCTGATACCAAAACCAGACAAAGATAACACAAAAAAAGAAAATTACAGGTCAATATCACTGATGAACATTGATGCAAAAATCCTCAACAAAATACTAGCAAATGGAATACAAAAATACGTTTAAAAGATCATACCATGATCAAGTGTGCTTTATTCCAGGAATGCAGGGATGGTTCAACATCCAGAAATCAATCAACATGATACATCACATTAACAAAATGAAGAATAAAAAACACATCACCATCTCAATAGACACAGGGAAATCATTTGACAAGATACAGTATCCACTTATAATAAAAACTCTGAAAAAAATGGCTGTAGAAGGAAAGTACCTCAACATAATAAAGGCCATATATGATAAACCCACAGCTAATATCATTCTCAATGGAGAAAAACTGAAAGCTATCTCTCTAAGTACAGGACCTGACAAGGATACCCACTTCCACCACTCTTTTTTAACACAGTATTGCAAGCCCTAGTCAGAATAATCAGGTAAGAAAAAGAAATAAAAGGGATCCAAATTGGAAAGGAAAAAGTGAAACTTTCACTATTTGCAGATGACATGAATTTATATATAGAAAACCCTAAGGAATCCACTAAAAAAACTTTTAGAAATAATAACTGAATACAGCAAAGTTGCAGGATACAAAATCAACATACAAATATAAGTTGTGTTTCTATACACTAACAATGAAGTAGCAGGAGAAATTAAGAATACAGTCTCATTTACAATTGCAACAAAAAGAATAAAATACCTAAGAATAAACTTAACCAAAGAAGTGAAACATCTGTACACTGAAAACTATAAAACAATGTTGAAAGAAATTGAAGAAGACACAATGAAATAGAAAGATATTCCATGTTCTTGGATTAAAAGAATTAACATAGTTAAGACGTCCATACTTTCTAAAGCAATCTATGGAATCAGTGCAATCTCTATCAAAGTTCTAACAACATTTTATACAAAAATAGAAGAAAGAATCCTAAAATTTATGTGGAACACCAAAAACCCTGAATAGCCAAAGGAATCCTAAGGATAAAAACAAAGCTGGAGGTATCACACTCCCTAATTTTAAAATATAATAAAAAACCGTAGTAACCAAAACAGAATGGTACTGCCACAAAAACAGACACACTGATCAATGGGACAGAGTCTAGAGCCCAGAAACAAACCCGCACATCTATGAACAGGTAATTTTCAACAAGGGAGCCAAGAAAATATAATGGAGAAAGGAAAATCTCTTCAATAAATCACCTTGGGAAAACTGGAAAGCCACATGCAAGAGAATGAAAGAAGGCTGTTATCTTACACCATACACAAAAATGCTCTAAATAGATTAAAGACATGACTACAAGACTTGAAATCATGAAGCTTCTAGAAGAAAACTTAGGCAGTATGCTCTTCAACATCGGTCTTAGCTGCATATTTTCAAATGCCATGTCTGACCTGGCAAGGGAAAAAACAGAAAAAATAAACAAATGGGACAACATCAAACTAAAAATCTTCTGCACAGCAAAGGAAACCATCAATGAAACAAGAAGACAACCTAACAATTGGGAAAAGATATTTGAAAACTATATATCTGATAAGGGGTCAATATCCAAAATATACAAAGAACACATAGGAAAAAAACCCTAATAATGCAATTAACATAGGCAAAAAATCTGAAGAGATATTTCTCCAAAGAAGATATACCGATGACCAATAGGCACATAAAAGGATGTTCAACATGATTAACTATCAGTGAAATGCAAATCAAAACCACAATGGAGATATCACCTCACTCTCGTCAGAATGGCGATAATTAACAAGACAGGAAACAACAAGTGTTGGAGAGGATGTGGAGAGAAGGGAACGCTCATACACTGCTGGTGGGAGTGTAAACTGGTGCAGCCACTACGGAAGACAATATGGAGATTCCTCAAAAACTTAAGAATAGAACTACCATATGATCCAGCTATCCCACTGTTGAGTATTTATACAAAGAAAGTGAAAACACAAATGCATAAAGATGTATGCACCCCTATGTTCATCACTGCATTATTCAAAATAGCCAAGACTTGGAAGCAACCTGGGTGCCCATCAAGGGACAAATGTATTACGAAGATGTGGTATATACACACAATGGGCTACTACTCAGCCATAAGAAATGATGAAATCTGGCTATTTGTGACAACATGAACGGACCTTGAGGGTATTATGCTAAGCGAAATAAGTCAGGGGTAGAATGTCAAATATAGTATGATCTCACTCATAAGTAGAAGATAAAAACAATGACAAACAAACACATAGAAACAGACATTGGATTGGTGGTTACCAGAGGGGAAAGTGGGAGGGAGGAGTGCAAAGTCTGATTAGGCACATCTGTGTGGGATGGATTGTAATTAGTCTTTGTGGAGTGAACATGTAATCTACACAGAAATTGAAATAAAATCATGCACACCTGAAATTTATATAATGCTATAAACCAGTTACAATGAAAAAATTGGGTATTAATTTAATCACATAAACCATCCTTTATATTATCATCACCATTTTAAAGATAAGGAAATTTGGATGGTGGATTTGCCAAAGATTTTAAGTTAGAAGTATTGAAGCCAGAAATCAAACCCAAACATTTTGCTTCCATAGCCAGTGTTGTAGGCCACCTCCACAGTGCCAACCAAGTTTATTCTTAAATACCTTTTTTGAGCTACAGCTGAAGAAGAAAGACCCCATGGAAGAAATTAAAATTAAGCTGAACTATGGGAGCCATACAGGCGTTAGCTCAATAGAGAAGAAGAGAAAAGATAGCCCAAGTGCCAAGAAAGTCAAATTTGGTATGGATATGACTCAGGAGTGTCTTTTGAGGCCTAAATTGCTCTATAATTAGATGCGATTACTTTTTAAAGCTATACTAATTTCCTGGGTTATATAAACCATTATAGTGGTTAACTTGGTGGGCTTTGAAGTCAGAAACACTCTAGTTTGAGTCTACATTGAGCAGTTAAAGGTAACCTTATGAAAATTATTTTATCACTTTACATCTTTGTTTTCTCATCCACAAAATGAGAATATTAACAGTGCATACATCATAAAGTTAAGAAAGGTAATTCAATGTAAATGACTGAGTACAACGTCTGGCACAAAAGAAAGCTCAATAAATTTCAATCTTGTTGATGATTATGATGCTTTTGTAGTTTTAGTTATCGGGTAACTATGCCATACAATATATTTCTAAACTTTCCAAAGTCTGCTACTTCTAAACTTGGTTGTTCAGAAAAAATTCATTGTCACATTGAGAAAACATGACTCCCTGGGGAACCCTTTACCTCATTAAGCCAATACTTTGTTAAAAATTTGTACCACTCAAAATCTGATAGTAGTGGTTAAAACTGCCCTAGTCTACTGGACTCTCAACATTCCAGGGGAGCAAATTCTGATTTTTTTTTACTTTTCAGAACTTGCCCTTGATACTTCGTAGATTTGGGTTCATATATTTAGTCATAGGGGAGTAGGCATGAGTATGACAATGCAGTCTGTGAATGGTTCTGGAACTGATTTTGACTGCCATGTTTAAGCACTATGACTCAATATAACTTGTTTAGGTGCTAGTTTTAACCTGGCTAATATAATACTCAGAATAACAGAGGCCAGAGGCTTCCATTTCTCATTATGAATGAAAAACCTGTATTAAAATAACACTTCTAATTAGGATAACTACAGAATTTGTAAAAAAAAAAAAAAAAGAAAGAAAGGAAGAAAAGTAAATAAATGTACCTGTTCAAAATCATCAGAAAGCAAACTAGGCAGCTGTAATTTGAAAGAGCAAGATCCCAGGGACAAGGGGAAAACACTGAAGAGAGTTTGACTTTCTCTTCCACTTGTCCCTCCAGGGCATTTGCTCATTCCTAGATAAGCATGGACTAAGTGCTGAATAAACAGCAACATCTCAAAACTTTTGACACTTTAATGGGGCTTATGAGACAAAAATGTTTAGGACAACCAAGGCAGCCAGACCTTGAAGTGCAAGATTTTGAAGATATTGAGAACTCATTAGATAGGTTTAATAGCAGAGTAAGCAAAACATAGGACAGGATTAGTGTCCTGGAAGATAAGTCACTATACTAAGTTTTAATATAAATATTAAAACACAAAGAAAAATGATGCAAAATACCAGAGAACATTAGTGTCATATGGGACATGGTACAAATAAACCTAACATATATATAACTAGAGCACAGTCAAGAGGACAAAAACAATGGGTTTGAAATAATACCAGAAGTACATTTCTAGATGCATAGGTAAATGAAAAATTTCCAAAACTAGATCCAAAATAGATCAAGTTACAAAATCAAGAAGCACTGTGAACACCAATGAAAAACAATATGGAAAAAGTGCACAATGGCACATCTTAGTAAACCCGATGGAAACGAAATGAAATGAGAAATTGTTAAAAATAGAATAATAAAATATTTCTTTCACTGTAGGAGGAAAACAATAAGATGTTTCAAATAAAACAGTGGAAGTCAGAAAGAGAATGACATCTTTAAAGAGCTAAAAACAATGCTAATGAAGAATTCTATATCCTATCCATAGAATGTCTATATTTTATATCCATAAATTTTAAAATGATGATAAAAAAATGTTTTAAGAGAAACAAAAACTGACGTAATCTGTAGCCCACAGACCTACACCATGTGAAATACTAAATAAAGCTCCTCAAGTCTAAAAAATTGATCCTGGATTGAAGCATAGAAAAGAAGGATGAAGTGAAGAATACTGAAAGTATAAATAGATGATTAAATATAAATTGAGCATTATGGTGGCATAAGATCTCTCTCCTTTTTGTTCCCCTTTTTTTAACAACTAATTAGGCATCCATTTATGAATAAAAGTGCCTATTTGGGAGTTGTGAGACCCAGCACCATACAGCAAAGGACCTGGGAGGAATCTTGCCCACCTGTGCATTCAGTAATAGGCAGACAGACCTCAGTAAGTACTGGAGAACCAGCAAGAGCCAGCAAACCTGCCCCAATTCCTCTTAGTCCAAGACAGGAAAAACCTGAAGAGTGCTAACTTGAGCAGACACCCACAAATGAAAGAGATTTGTAAAAGTCCAGCTTTACTAAGGGGAGATTCCAGAATGCCATTGGAGAAAAAAATACAAGTGTGGATGCATTGGATCAGATAAAAGAAATTTTGACAATGCTACTTTTTCTCCAAAATGACACAATGCAGGACTGAACTAGGCAGCAGTGACCTATCCACAGGGGAAAAGGAGAGTGGTTAGTGAGTGTCAAACTACCCCAGCTGTGTGGGACCCTGCTATAGAAACCTATTTCACTCCAGCAGTACCCATTGTACTGAGGTGGGACCTCCATGACTAGGGGGAAGGAAGAGATTGGGAAAGAGGCAGCTAAGAATATCAAAGGGCATTAAAGGGATGTGGCTGCTGTTCATGCTATCAGCATGAAATAGACTGTTTTATTTATAAGATGGTTATGTAAGCCTAATGGTGACCACAAAGCAAAACCAGAGTAGATTATAAAAGACAAAGAAAGGGTGAACAGAGGAGCTGGCCCAATGGCATAGTGGCTTGGCATACTCTGCTTTGGCAGCCCAGGTTCTTGGGTTTGGATCCCAGGCACAGACCTACACCACTAGTCAGCCATGCTGTGGCAGCAACCCACAAATAAAGTGGAGCAATATTGGCACAGATGTCAGCTCAGGGATAAACTTCCTCAAACAAAAAAAGAAAAAAAAAAAAAGAAAATACATTAAAAAAAGAGAAAGAAAAGGGAAACAGAGCATACCACCATGGAAAATCACTAGTACACAAAGGTAAGTATTTACAGAGGAAAAAAGAAATAATATAACTGAAAAACAGCCAGAAAGCAATTAATAAGATGGCATTAGTAAGTCCTTACATATCAAGAATTACTCTAAATATAAATGTATTGAATCTACCAATTGAAAGGCACCAAATGGCTGGCCGGATAGAAAAACAAGACTCAACAACATGCTACCTACAAGAGACTCATTTCAGATTTAAGCACAGAAAATTCACTTCACACTTAAACATACTCATAGGCTGAAAGTGAAGGAATGGAAAAGATATTCCAGGGAAGTGGAAACCAAAATAAAGTGGTAGTAGCTATACTTATATCATACAAAATAGACTTTAAGTAAAAAATGATAACAAGAGACACAGATGGTCATTATATAATGATAAAGGGTTAAATTCATCAAGTAAATATAACAATTGTAAATATATATGCACTCAACATGGGAGCACCTCAAAATATTAAGTAAATACTAATAGGTCTAGGGAGCCAGCCCTGTGGCCAAGTGGTTAAGTTTGCATGCTCTGCTTTGGTGGCCCAGGGTTCTCCAGTTTGGATCCTGGACACAGACCAATACACAGCTCATCAAGCCATGCTGTGGTGGCATCCCATATAGAAGAGCTAGAGTGACTTACAACTAGGATATACAACTACGTACTGAGACTTTAGGGAGAAAACAAAAAGAGGAAGATTGGCAACAGATGTTAGCTCAGGGCCAATCTTCCTCACCAAAAAGCATAAAAACAGTACTAATAGGTCTGAAGGGAGAAATAAACTATACATTACTGTTACGGGACTTCAGTACTCCACTTTCAGCAATGATAGCTCAGCCAGACAGAAAATCAGAACAGAAGCATTGAACCTGAGCCATACATTAGACAAATTGGACCTAACAGGCATTTATAGAACATTCCACCCAACAGTAGTAGAATACACATTCTTCTCTAGTGCACACAGAACAGTCTCCAAGATAGATCATATGATAGGCTATAAGACAAGTCTTAGCAAATTAAGAAAATTGAAATCATACCAGGTATATTTTCTGATTACAGTAGTATAAAACTAGAAATCAACAACAGAAGGAAAGCTTAAAAATTTAGAAGCATGTGGAAATTAAACAACACAGTTCTGAACAACCAATGGATCAAAGAAGAAATCAAAAGGGAAATGAAAATACATCTCAAAAAAAAAGGAAAATTGAAACACAACACACCATAAGCTATGGGATGCTGCAAAAGCAGTTCTGAGAGCAAGGGTTAGAGTAATAAACACCTACATTAAGAAGCAAGATCTTAAATAAACAACCTAACTTTACACCTCAAAGAACTAGAAAAAGAAGAACAAACTAAGCCCAAAGTCAGTAGAAGGAAGGAAATAATAAAGATCAAAGCAGGAATAAAATGGAGACCATAAAAACAATAAAAAAGATCCACAAAATTAAGAGGTAGTTTTTCAAAAAGATAAATAAAATTGACAAACCTTTAGCTAGACTAAGACAAAGAGAGAAGACTCAAATAAAATAAGAAATAAAAAGAGAGACATTACATCATTTACTACAGAAATATGTAGGCTCATAAGAGACTACCATGAACAATTATATGACTTATATGCCAACAAATTGGATAACCCAGAAGAAGTGCATAAATTCCTAGAAACAGACAACCTACCAAGAGGAAAATAGAAAATCTGAGCAGACCAATAATGAGTAGGAGTTTGGATCATTAATCAAAAAGATCCCAAAACGGAGAAGCCCAGAACCAGATGCCTTCACTGGTGAATTCTATAAAACATTTAAAGAAGAATTAACATCAGTATCTCTCAAACTCTTCCAAAAAATTAAAGAGGAAGGAACACTTCCAAAGTCATTTTACAAGGCCAGCATGACCCTGATACCAAGCCAGATAAGGACACACACACACACAAACTATAGACCAATATCCCTGATAAACTTGGATGAAAAAGTTCTCAACAAAATATTAGCAAATTAATTCAGCAGCAGAATAAAAGGATCATTCACCATGACCAAGTGGGTTTTATCCTTGGGGTGCAAGGATGGTTCAACACACGCAAATCAATTAATATGAAACATCCAACTAATAGACTGAAAGATAAAAATCATATAATCATCCCAGTAGATGAAGAAAATGCATTTGACAAAATATCCTTTCACGATAAAAACCTCCAGCAAATTGTTGTAGAAGGAACAACGTCAACATAATAAAGGTCATATATAACAAACACAGAGCTTACATTATACTCAATGGTGAAAAATAACAGCTTTTCCTTTAATATCAGGAGAAAGACAAGGGTGCCCACTCTCACCACTCTTATTCAACATTGAACTGGAACTCCTATTGTAAGCAAATAGGCAAGACAAAGAAATAAAAGGCATCCAAATCACAAAGGAAAATGTAAAATTGTTATTTGCAGATGATATTATATTATATATCTAAAATCCTAAAGACTCAATCAAAAAGCTATTGAAATTAATCAATGAATTCAGTAAAGTTTTCAGATAGAAGATCAAGATATAGATATTAGTTGCTTTTCTATACACTAACAGTGAAATATCCTAAAGAAAAATAAAGAAAACTATCTCATTCACAATAGCCTTGAAAACAATAAAATACTTAGGAATGAATTTAACCAAGGAAGTTAAAGACCTATAAAATGAAAACTACAAGGGGCCAGTTCCTTGGCCTAGTGGTTAAGTTTGGTGGGCTCTGCTTTGGGGACCCAGGTTCAGTTCTCAGGTGCAGCCCTACACAACTCATCAGCAGCCATACTGTAGTGCTGACCCAAATACAAAATAGAGGAAGATTGGCATAGATGTTACTCAGGGTGAATCTTCCTCAGCAAACAACAACAAAAAAAAACTACAAGACTTTCATGAAAGAAATTGAAGATATAGGTAGTTCACATGCTCTGCTTTGACAGCCTGGGATTTGCAGGTTTGGATCCCAGGAGTGAACCTTTGCACTACTTATCAAGCTATGCTGTGGCAGGTATCCCACATATAAAATAGAGGAAGATAGGCACAGATGTTAGCTCAGGGCCAATCTTCCTCAGCAAAAAGAGGAGGATTGAGGGCCAGCCCCATGGCTGAGTGGTTAAGTTTGCGTGCTCTGCTTCAGCAGCCCAGGGTTTCACCAGTTCAAATCCTGGACACAGACATGGCACCACTCATCAAGCCATGCTGAGGAAACATTCCACATGCTGAAGCTAGAAGGACTCACAGCTAAAAATACACAACTATGTACTGGGGGGCTTTGGGAGAAAAAGGAAAAATAAAATCTTTAAAAAAATAATGAAAAAGAAAGAAAAAAAAGAGGAGGGTTGGTGGCAGATGTTAGCTCAGGGCTTATCCTTCTCAAACAAAAAGAAAAGAAAGAAAGAAATTGAAGATACAAATGGAAAGTTATCATAAGTTTATGAACTGGAAGAATTACTATTGTTAAAATGTTCATACTACTCAAAGTCATTTATAGATTCAATGCAATCCCTATAAAAATTTCAGTGATTTGAAGATACAAACAGAAAGTTATCCTAAGTTTATGGATTGGAAGAATTACTATTGTTAAAATGTTCACACGACTCAAAGCCATTTATAGATTCAATGCAATCCCTATAAAAATTCCAGTGGTTTTTCACAGAAATAGAAGAAAAAAATCCTAAAATTGGTATGTAACCACAAAGTATCCTGATTAGTCAAAGCAATCATGAGAAAGAAGAGCAAAGCCAATGACATCACACTTCCTGATTTCAAACTATATTGCAAATCTATAGTAATTTAAAATGTATGGTACTGGCATAAAAATAGACACATATACCAATGGAACAGAATAGAGAGACTAGAAATAAACCCCCATGAACATGGTGAACTAATATTTGACAAGGTAGCCAAGAACACTCAAGGGAGAAAGGATCGTTTCTTCAAAAATTGGTGCTGGGAAAACTGGATAAGCACATGCAAAAACATAAAATTGTACCCCTATCTTACACTACGCACAAAAATTAATGCCAAACAAATTAAAGACTTAACCATAGGACCTGATACTGTAAAATTCCTAGAAGAAAACATAGGCAAGAAATTTCTTGACATTGATGTTGCAATGACTTTTTGGATATGACACCAAAAGCACAAGCAACAAAAGCAAAAATCAACAAGCGAAACTACTTCAAACTAAAAAGCTTCTGCACAGCCAAAGAAATAATAAACAAAATGAAAAGGCAACTGTGATTGCAGTTGTGACTTATAATAAGTACATACTTGGTTTTCATCCCTGGTTCTGGCACAGAGCTCCTAAAACTCGTGGAATTTGCTAAGTGATGAGAGAAATGAAGGTTGCTTTTGTTGTGTTAATGAGGTGACTTTTAGGAAGCATAGCAGGATGGGGCTGGTCACCAGAGTAACCAACCATGTGATTAGAAGGTTGGAACTTTCAGTCACATTCCCCTGACCTCCAGGGAAGGGAGAGAGGCTGGAAGTCGAATCAATCTCTAATGACCAATCATTTAATCAAGCATGCCTATGTAATTACGCCTCAATAAAAACCCAAAAGGAGAGGGTTCAGAGAGCTTCTGGGTTCGTGAACACATGGAGATGTGGGGAGAATGGAATGCCTGGAGAGAGCATGGAAGCTCTGCATACCTTCACAAATACCTTGCCCTATGTATCTTTTCCATCTGGCTGTTCCTGAGTTATATCCTTTTGTAATAAACTGGCGATATAGTAAGCAAAATGTTTCTCTGACTTCTGTGAGCTGCTCTAGCAGATTAATTGAACCCAAGGAGGAGGTCATTGGAACACTCAATCTATTAGCTGATCAATCAGAAGCACAGGTGACAATGCGGACCTGACTGGTGTCTGAAGTAGGTAGGGGAAGTCATGTAGGATTAAGCCCTTAACCTGTAGAGTCTGACGCTATCTCCAGATAGATAATATCAGAAATGAGTTGAAATGGCAGACACTCCACTAGTGTCACAGAATTGTTTGGTATTGTGGGAATGTTCTTGCACGTTGGAAATTTCAATTGGAAATTGGAAATCCTTAGCAACCTACAGAATGGGAGAAAATATTTGCAAACTGTATTTCCAATAAGGGGTTCATATCCACAGTATATAAAGAATTTATATAACTCAATAACAAAAATGCAAAAAATCTGGGTAAAAAATGTCCAAAGGAACTGAATAGACATTTTTCCAAAGAAGACTTTCAAATGGCCAACAGGTATGTAAAAAGATGTCCAGCATCACTAATCATCCAGGAAATGCAAATCAAAACCAAAGTGCGATATCACTTCACACATGTTAGAATGACTATCATTGAGAAGACAGGCGAAAACAAGCGTTGGTGAGGATGTGGAGAAAAGGGTATCCTTGTGCACTGTTGGTAAGAATGTAAACTGGTTCAGCCACTATGGAAAACAGTATGGTGGTTCTTAAAAAGATTAAAAATAGAACTTTCACATAATTCAGCAATCTAACTTTGGGGTATATATTCAGAGGAAATGAAAACAGGATATCAAAAGATATCTGCTCTCCCATGTTTACTGCAGCCTTATTCACAACAGGGAAGATATGGAAACAACCTAAGTATCTCTGAACAGATGAATGGATAAAGAAGATGTGGTATATGTATACAATGGAATAGTCAACGTTGAGAAAGAAGGATATTCTTTTGTCATTTTGGACAACACTAATGGACCTTGAGGGCATTGTGCTTAGTTAGACAAGCCAGAGGATGACAAATATTGTATAATATCACTTATATGTGAAATCTAAAATAGCCGACTTCATAGAAACAAAAAGTAGAATGGTGATTATCAGGGGCTGTGGGTGGACAAACTGGGGAGATGTTGTTAAAGGATACAAACTTGCAAATGGTAAATGAGTAAGTTCTGGAGATTTAATGCACAGCATAGTGGTTATAATCAACAATACAGTATTACATTTTCAAAATCGCTGAGAGACTAAATCTTAAATGTGCTTACCACGAAAAAGAAATGTTCATTATATGACATGATAGAGGTGTTAATTAAAGCTATGTTGGTAATCATATGGCACTATATAAATGTATCCAATCAACCTTGTGGTATGCCTTAAATTTACACAACGTTAGATGTAAATTATACCTCCATAAAAAATAAATTATTAAATATACATTAATAATAAATCAATATCAACTTTAAAAAAATAAAAATGATGTCTGCAGAATTCAAGCATATATGTGTATATTATATGTATATATACACACACATACGTTTAATTAAAATTTATTATAATGATAGCACAAAAGATAGGAAAGGTAAATGGAATTAAAGTTCTCTATGGTCCTTGCATTATTCGAAAATGGTAAATGTGCTAATTTTTGCTTTTAAGTCAAAGATGCATGTTGTAATCTCTAAAAGAATAGTACAAAGAATATATAACTGATTATCTAATAGAGGAGAAATAAAGAATAATAATAATAGTAAATCTGATTAACCCAACTGAGGGCAAAATAGAAAAAGCAAGGAAAATAGCACAAATAGGAAATAAATAGTTCATGGTAGATGTAAATCAAACTATCAAAAATTATATTAAATATAATAGACTAAATATCCCATTTAAAAGGCAGAGAGGTCTGACTGCAAAAATATGCATACAAAACCCCATAATATATGCTACTTACTGAGGTACATCCTAAGTACTGGAACACAGAAAGCTTGAAAATAATGTATTAAAAAATATATACCATGCAAACACTAGCCAGAACAAAGTTGAACTAGTTATACTTCACACAAGAAAAAAAGAGATGTTAACTCAAGACATATTACTAGAGACAAAGAGAAATACTTTATAAAAATAGATGGATCAGTTCAACAGGAAGGTAAAATTGTTCTGAATTTGAATGACTCTAATAGCATAGCCTCAATATATCCAAAAGAAAAGTTGTGAGAATTAAAAAGAGAAATAGACAAATAGATTTTAACTCATTTATCTCTGTAACTAATAAAACAAACCAAAAATCCATAAGGATATAGAAGGCTTGACTGATAAAAAATGGTAAAACATTGGATTGTATAGAAATAAATTCTGTACCCACCAACTGCAAAAATTGACTATATTCTGGGCATTAAAGAAACTATTAGCCAATTTCAAAGGAGAGAAACCATACAAAATATGTCCTTTAACCACAGACTAATTAAGCTAGAAATCGATAATAAAAAAATACTTAGAAAATTTCCATATCACTGTAAATGAAGAAATTTGCTTCTAAATAATCCATAAGTCAAAGAATAAATTACATTGGAAAATAGAAAATATTTTGAGCTGATGATAACTGCAAAACTCAAGTAAAATAATAAATAACAACAATAATAATATCAGTATTAGCACCTAAAACATTAATTAACATCACCTAACACATTAAGCATTTAATATATGCCAGGTTCTAAACTAAAACCTTCACATGCATTATCTCTGGGGTTCTCAACAATGGCCATCTATTAGAATCACATAGAAAACTTTTATAAAATGATGTTCAAACTCCATCTAAACTAATTACATAAAAATCTCTGTGAGTGGGTAGCAGTCATCAACATTTTTGTAAAAGGTCTTTTGGTGATCTTAACATGTAGCCTGGATGAAGAACTATTGTATTATATTATTTGATCACTACAGCAAACTTATGAGGTATTACTATTATCAATGCCTTCATTTTCATAAGAGAAAACTGAGATAAAAAGAGGCTAAATAACATACTCTGGGTCACACAGCTAGACAAGGTAATGAGTTAGCCAATTATTTTTTCCCACAGCTATAGGGAAATGCTATGGTCTCTCCACCCTCTGATAGCCACATTGTATTGGTTTAGTGGCTTTGAGGTGCCTTCCTCCTGAGTTACATTGGGGTTCCCTCAGTGACACCTAAAACTTCTCTGGAGTTTAGGACAAAAGCCAGAATGTTTAGTCAAATCAAGCCATAGCATGTCCCTAACCCACCTTTCACCAATCCTTCTTCTGTGTATGTTTTTGCTAGAATGAAAATTTCCACCAATTCAACGAAAACTTTCCTGGCTGTGTCTCCAGATATAACTACACACTCTCACTTGCTGCACTATACAGCGGTAAGACTTCTATGATAGAAGCTCCTTGCGGGCAGAGGCTACATGTTATTTGCTTCAGTATCCCCGAAAGTTAGCTCAGTGCTTGCAACACAGTAGGTGCTTAGTAATGGTGACTGGATGAATAGATGAACGAGGAAGGAGTCTCTCCTACAATTATCAGTGGCATCAATCAGGAGGTTTCCAATGTATGTCCCTCCTCATCCTGGATAAAAGCCAAATAAGTCAGCCCTTTGATTTTTTTCAGGCTGAGAGTGAAGAGATACTGTGTTGAAGGGCAAAGTTGCCCTCCTGGATATAAATCTCAAATTTAGAAATGTTCCCCAAACTTCTTTAGTTGGCCGATGGTTTCCTATTATGGCTAGCATTTCTTTGGTACTTACAGTGTGCCAGGTTACTTATATCTGAATTCGGCTTCAAAACAACCCCAGGAATTAGATACTATTACTATCCTTATTTTACAGATGAGAAGACTGAGTTTATAAGAGGTTAAATGACTTACACAACATTACCTAATCATTTTCCTTTGCACATGACCATAAGATGGAACTATAAGACTGCATTGCTTCTCAAATACTGATAATAATAGCTAAGCTTAAGATATCCTGAGCACTCATTTGCCAGACACTCTGAAAAGTGCTTCACATACATGATTTCACTTACTTCTCACAAACAACTGTGAGAGCTAAGTACTATTATCCCCAGTTTTTACTACTGAAAAAACCTAAGTTTTAAAGTTATTAAATAACCTAGCCAAATCCACCCAGACCTCTTCTGCGTCCTCCTCTCTTTTTATCCTCCTCCTCTTTAACTAATCTCAAGTTACAGTGGCTTTCTTTTAAGTTGGCTACAACACCAACTTCTTTTTCACCTTAGGACTTTACACACATACTTTTCTATGCCCTCAGTGCTTTCCTTGCCTGCTCTGCTTAAATTACTTCTCATTTTTCAAGTCTCAGTTTAAACATTATTTTCTCAGAAAGATCATTCCTTAATTGAACCTCAACTCACAGGTTTAACTCGTCACTGCTGTTTTACTCTCACATAAACATAAACACTTATACTTTTTCTTCAAAAGACTTAAAGCAACTCAAAAATTATTAATTTAAATTAATTTGGGTGTCTCTGTTAAATATTTCCTCTACTGGATAGCAAGTTCCATGAAGGTGAGTACGAGATGTTTTAATTATTGTTCTATATCTAGTGCCTGGCACTTAGAAGGCAGCCAAAAAACACATGTTCAAGGAATAAATAAAACCAGGCCTCAAACCATAGATTTCTAATTCCTGGCATGTACTCCCAATAACTAGTTGACTAAAACCTCTTTGTAAATTATTTTCTCAGCCTGTGGTTATCTCTCAAGACAATGGATCTCATAAACTTTATTAGGTAAAATAATATTTATTTTCATTTTCCCTAGATATCCCATTTCAATCAGTAAAGGAAGCCCTTTCATTCTACTTTAGCAGAATTTCATTGGGGAAGCAACCTATTTTTCCTCTTTGTATCCTTTGTGGATTTGTGGACTTTGATCCCTTCCATAATCAGCACTCATCTTTCCAGATTGAAGAATCTCAATTTTTTTAATGTGTCCTGTCTGTTTGAGGTCACCCCTCAGCTCCTCTGCTCCCTCGATCCTTTTATAGTGTTATTTTATTGTGGATGGTCTTAATAAGTGAACTAAATAACTACATTGACATTCCAATAGATGGTATCAACAGTTGAATTCTTAGACAATAATGAAAAACAAAAACAAAACAAAACAGCAAAAAAGCACTTTGACCAGAAAATACATGTTGATTTGTGAGATATGTATAGCCTTGGTCAGAGTTTCCATTCAGAGTGATGCTATGTCAGTTATCAAAATAACTTTAAAATTTTGTTTTTTATCCTATTGTTACGCCATACCTCTGCAATATATCATTTTCGTTATTTAATAAAGTTTGTAATTGTCAATAAATTCTTCATTGCTTCCAAAGTTTACTTATTTCAGTCTCCAAAATGATGCTTAACCTGAATTTATGAAGGACATATAGACGTTATCTACTAAGAACAAGAAAATCCGGGTCATCACTGTCTAAAAAAGAAAAGGTCAGTTTAGATGGAGTTACTGTTTTCTGGCATTTCAAAGGAAATGTTGAAGCTATGATGACATTGACAAATTGCCAGTATTTATTTAAATGGTGTAATGCAATCTACTAGTAGTTCTACAATCTGTTTTTTAAGCAGTTGACCGGAGCGACTAATGCAAACAAATTAGCCTCCTGGGTGCTGGCTGTATTCTATTGGCAATTAAATATCACAATCCTGCATTATTTTATATATAAACTCTACTATCTAAATCATTTTATTGAATGCAAATGGTAAAATTATAACACGTATGTCTTTGTTACTATCAGTAACAATCATTTCTATAAATTGCACACGCAAAATGTATTTAAAGTTCAATCTAGAAAAAAATATGTAAGTAGCATAATGACTCTCCTAGATACTAATCAAGGTCCTTTGCATTGCTGCAAGAGTTTTCCTTTGAGACTCAAATTTGAGCCCTTGGTCTCCATTGAGATATGTTTTTTGTCTTTCTAGTTAGTGTCATATAAATTAAGTAAATTTAACTAGAAAAGAAAATAAGTAAGCTAAATAAAGGCCATGAGTGATAACCATTCTTTACCTGTAGGGATTATCTAAAACTGGGACAAAGGCTTTTTCTGTATAGCACACTAAAGTGACCAAAATCAATCTACGTGTATCTACTTTTCCTTCCTAAATGTCCAAAGCTCAATTACCAAGCAGTGACTTGTCCGCTGAAGAGTCAGTTCCATTCAGTTATTAGGCTGATCTCAACAATCAGTCTCAGTTATATCTGGCTGCTCAATGATCAACCTACAAATGGTTGATCCAAATGATAATGACGAGAGCCTGAAAATCAATTTTTCAAAGGCCCAGGTTTCAAAATACTTTACATGACCATCGCTTATGTATAGAATATGTGTTTAACAAGGCTGTTAAGGCCTCTAGAGGAACAGCTTTTGAGGAAAAAAAGTACTTTATGAGAAAAAAAGAAAGGAAAATTTATTGCTTATATAGATCTAGCAAGATGAATAAACATGTTATTTGAACATGTTTTTGTTCTTGACAGTATGAGGTGTTTTGTAGAAAATAACGTGATTATTGATAAATGAAAATATTCTTTATTTCTTTTGATAGAAATTATTATATGTTGGTATAGTTTCTTCTATTGAAATGATACTTAATTGTGTTTTTCGGTGGGCTTGAATGCTAAAGGATTTATTCCCTCCACTACTCCATAATTATTCAAATTTGTTTTAACTTGTAATTCAATTCAACTCAGTTATTAAACACATGTTGTGAGCAAATAATTGTATTAGGAGTGATAGAAGGAAAAAAACTTTCCAAAGGCTACCCAGCAAGAATTTACAACCATGTGGGAGGTGAAAATGTGTATGTACATGTTTATATAGAACTGTAATGGGTGGATTTCTTAAAATGTTAAACAAAAAGCCAAAACGTTTTATTATTAATTGCAAATAGCTTAATATTTACCAAACATATTGCTAAGCTTTTTACATGTATTTCCTCATTTTATCCATACAATTACCCTATAAGTCACATTCTAATTTTAAGAAGAAACTAAGACATAGAAAAATTGTATCCAAGTCTTAATTATGCACTATGATCTTAAAAGCAAAAGAGAAATGTAATATCATTCAAGTGTCTAAAAATTGTTTGTTGGTTTTGAGAAGAGCCTTAAAGAAACAATTTGATTTTTCTACAGGAGGCTATTGTGAGGATGGGCGTTCAAAGAAAAGAAAATAGTTTTTGCAAAGTTCTTAAACCAAGAAAGTTTATAGTTTGTAAAATGGCGAATGTAAGTGGGATATAGTGGCTGAGAGTGTGAGCTCTGGTATCAGTTTTGTTGTTCATGTTGTCAAGTCAGTTTTGACTCCTAGCGACCCTGTGACAGCGGAGGGGAGCCCTGCTCAGTGTTTTGTTCTATCCTCTCAACTTCTGGTGCTAAATCAGACAATGTTCTGCTGCTATTCATAGGGTTTTATGGCCAATCTTTTAGGAATTGTGTGACCAGGTCCTTCTACCTGGTCTATCTAGTCTGGAAGCTCTGCTGGAACCTGTCCACCATGGGTGACCCTGCTGGTATTTGAAATATTGGTGGCATAGCTTTCAGCATCACAACAACATGCAGCTTCCACAGTATGACAAGAATAGTTGAATTCAAAATCCTGCCATTAGCTTTGTGATCTTGGGAAAATTACTTAACTTTTCTGTGTGTCATGTGACTCATCTGTAAATGAAAATTATAATTATACCTTCCATATATGGTCTTTTTAGAATTAAATGAGATAATTCATATAAAATGTTTAGAATAGGGCCTGGCACACAATAAGAAATTAATGCATCATTTTATTATTATCAATAGTGGTAAGTAGCATAAAGAGAGTGGCATAATAATATAGCACGATTCTACTAAACCTCTAGAGCATACTTTCTTTTGTACTCCATCTAGTACCTAGCAAAGAGATGGCATAGCCCACATTGACCACTTCCCCCTTTAGACTCCAATTTCTTTAGTTTTCTATACAAGATACTCAATAAATTCTTAATCTTTCCGTGATCACTCCATTTAAAAGTGTCTTTTCTTCTCTGAATTTCTATTTCAGAAATTATCTGGGACAATTTTTAAGACTCACATATTATAGTTACTTTTTTTACTTTTTATGTGGCTTATTACTCCAAAGAGACTTCAAACTTTTAGAGGGTAGAGAACGTGTATTATGTAACTGTGTAGTCCCTCCAGCACCCAACGTGTTATATAGTAACAGTTATTTCTTAAGCTCACTAGTTTCCTATGGGTAAATTATATAGTTCATTTATAGTGGTTTATTGGTTAATAATAATAGTAGTTCACATTTATTAAGTACCTACTATATACACGTCAGACACTATGTTTTATTCATATATCACCAATTTTCACAACAATTCTATTGACAACCATAAAGATCTAGATGAGGGTAATGAATGAATAAATTGGAATAAACTTAAGAAATGAAAAAGGTAATTGTAATGGAATCATGAGAATTGTCTAAAAAATTCTATGCTTATATCTTGAAGGATCATGAAAGGAAAGACCTTAGTTGAGATAGTTTACATAACTGTTCCTCTACCAAGTGGATAATTTCACCCTTTTACTCTCATTTTGTTTTTTTAAACATCTTTGACAGTGTCCTTTTAATCACTGTATAGTCGCCAAACTCCTAGAGCTTTCTGAGTCTCCATTAACTACTCCATGTTCCTTAACCAATCATTATAAGATTAGTGCTTCTTAGTACTATGTATCCAGCCAAGACTGTCATGGGCAATATTGGTCTTCTATGCCCTGTCTGTCTTTGCTATTGCCAGTTCTTCCCCAAAGCCCAAATAGGCTCCTTAGTCTCCTCAGTGTTTTATTATTTTTTAAGTAGTTATTAACTAATTCTTCTAAGATGTTAATGCTAGTTTTTGTTGTTGGTGGTGATTTTTTAAATTTTTTTTGTGAGGAAGATTGGCCCTGAGCTAGCGTCTGTTGTGAATCTTCCTCTTTTTTCTTTTTTTTTCCTCCCCAAAGCCCCAGTAAATAGTTGTAAGTCCTTCTAATTCTTCTATGTGGGACACCACCACAGCATGGCCTGAGGAGCAGTGTGTAGGTCCATGCCCAGGGTCCAAACTGGCGAATCCTGGGCACCCAAAGTGGCGTGTGTGAACTTAACCACTATGCCAGCAAGCCGGCCCCTTAATGCTAGTTTTTACCTAAACTCTTTTATCTTATTTATGTAACCTTTTACATGAGCCCTTCCCTGTTTATAATAGGGGTCGTTCTATCTTAATAAAGGAGTCTGGATCATTTTGAAAGCCTTACACAACCAGGTATTCTAAATGATGACAGTGCAGTTTGTTTGGAAGAGACCCTTTTGCTCAGGGGACAAAGATGCCATGCCTAGAACTCAATAAACCTCAAATTGTATCTTGTAAGCAGCCACATTTCTGATGATTTCAAAGGCCATCTCTGCTTCACTTCCCCCCTTGTCTAGCATTTCCTTCTTTTGATAAGGTTTCCATGCTCTTCATTGCTATCGTCCAAGGCTGCCTCTTCAACTCTTGAGTTCCCTCCTCATTTGTGTCTTTCTACTTTTGTTCTTGTTATGGATCACCCCTCCCCATCTACTTATCTTTTAAATATCATTTCCTCCTATATGTTTGCCGTGAGTAATACTATTTCCTGGTTTTTTGAACTTCAGCCCTTACAATTATTACCCCAATTAAGATGTTCAGGTCTACTGTACTGATGTTCCACATTCTGCATTGAAATTCTCCTTTTATGATTGCTTCATATGCATGTTCAATTAGTGATAAGTTCTTACTTAGTAAATTAGATAGGTGAGATTTCCTTAATGGCAGTGTAAGCACCTGTGAAAATCCACTCCCCCATTAAAGCAATGAGATTGTTGAAAAAAATGTCAAATCAACTTTTTCAGTACTTGGGAAATTAACCAAACGCTGGGAACAATCCAAGGAGCATTTACTCAAGAAAAACTACTCAATATCAGGAATAATAGCACACTCTCTACAACTTCATGATAATCTTAAAAACAATAGTCTTTCAACCATGGTAACTGGTTGGTCAGACCAATAACTTATAAACCAGCTACCAAAAACCACCGAAGAAGAACAGACCAAACTTAGAGCTCCTCAAAAAGTTCCATCCTCAGCGCATTGTCACTATTTGACCTGTTTGGTAGTTCCCTAGAAAGGCTCCATTCACAGGGGTTGTAATTATTTGACCTAACTTTGAGCTCAATCACTGAGGAAAGTCCTACTCCCAGGGCATTTATTGAAAAGAATGAGCAGTAATTATCTAACATTGCAGATGCCAGAAGCAGAAATATAAGTTGGGGCAAACAAGAGCCTACCAGAAAACTTAAAAAATAAGATCTAGGGAATGAGATGTTCTCAGGAGGTTTTACTAAGCTCTCACGTAGCACTGAGAATCTAGGAGTCATGAGCATGTCAAGGGCTTTTCACATGCCTAAGGAAGACCTGGGAAGGCCCTAATCTCTCACCCCTGGTTGACTTTGAGGCCTGTGAAAACAGAAATTAAAGGCTAAGACAGTGTTGGCTACTCCCTGAGCATTGAAGTTGTGCCCAACACATACAAAGTCATTTGGTAAAGGATAGAAGAAGTATTGGTTCAAGGCATTAGAGAAATTTCTAAACAAACCAAGCAAATATTTCAGTCCCCAAACAAGCAAAAACCAACAAGAACAACTCCAGCAAAACCCAAATGATAGCAAACTGGGTGGAGGAAATCTGATTTACAAAGTTGCTACATTATATTATTTTAACTGTCCACTTTTAAAAATAAGTTATATGACACTCAAAGAAACAGGGGAAAAAATAGTCAATAGAAATTTCCTGAAGGAGATTATATGTTGGATTTACTTGATACAAATTTTCAATCAACTGTTATAAATATGTTCAAAAGACTAGAGGAAACCATATTAAAAAAAGTAAAGGAAGGTATGAAAGAATTTCTCCTCAAATAGAGAATATCACTAAAGAGGTAAAAGTCATATATAGATTAAAAAGAAATAACACAGGAATTTCTGGAGTTGAAAAGCACAATAACTGAAATAAAAATTTCCCTAGAGGGAATCATCAGCAAATTTGGACTGTTATGAAAAAAGAATCAGTGAAGTTGGAAATACATCAATTGAGATTGTCCAATCTGAGGAACATTAAGAACAAAGAAAATGAAAAGAAACAGATCAGTAATCTGTGGGATAGCATCACGCATACTAACACATGCATAGTGGAAGTCTCAGAAGGAGAGGAGAGAAAGGAGCAGAAAGAATATTTAAAGAAAACAGGGTTAAAACTTCCAAATTTGATGAAAAACTTTAATCTTACACATTCAAGAAGTTCAATGACCTCTAAGTCAAGTAAACACAAGGGCAATCTATACTTAGACATGTCATAATCAAACTGTCAAAAGCCAAAGACAAATAGAGAATCTTGAAAGCAGCAAGAGAGAAATGACTTATCACATACAAGGGATCTTCAATAAGATTAACTGTTGATTTCTCATCAGAAACCATGTAGGCCAAAAGGCAATGAGTTGACACATTCAAAGTTATGAAAGGAAAAGACCATCAACTAGCAAAATTATCCTTCAAAAATGAGGGAGAAATTAAGACAACCCTAGGTAAACACAAAAGAAGGCAGTAATGCAGGAATATAAGAACAAGAAAGGACATAAGACATGTAGAAAACAAACAGCAAAATGGCAGAGGTAGTCGCTACCTTATCCATAATTACGTTAAGTGTAAATGGATTCAACATTCCAATCAAAAGGCAAAATTTGGTAGAATGGATTAAAAATATTACCTAACTGTGCTTTCAACAAGTGACACACTTTAGATTCAAAGACACAAATAGGTTGAAAGTAAAAGGATGAAAAATATTATACCATAAAAACAGTAGCCAAAACAGAGCTGGAGTGGCTGTACTAATATCAGATGAAATAGACTTCAAGACAAAAAAACATTACTAGAGAAAAGAAGGACATTTTATAGCAAGAAAAGCATCAATCCACCAGGAAGATGTACAATTATAAACATATATGCACCAAAATACATAAAACAAAAACTGTCAGAGTTAAAGGGAGAAATAGACAATTTAAAAATAACAGTAGGAGACTTTAGTACTCCACTTTCAATAATGGATAATACAACTAGATAGAAAATTAACAAGGAAACAAAAGACTTGGAATAGTAAATTATCTTAGTGTGCTACATCCTAGGTAAAATTTTGAGGTTTTACAAGTATTTAATAAAAAAGGAATTGACTCAAAATATGGATATTTCAGTGAATGGTACAAACAATATGAGAAATGTGCTTCACTCTCAATTATATTTGCCCCATTTTAGGCAATTTTATAGTCTTCTTTTCTACTACACCTCTACAATTGTCTACTACAGTCAAACTTGAGAAATTTGTCTACCCCAAACCAACCCCTAACTTTTCTACTACAGTATCTTGGTTTATACTGAACCCAGTGCTTGGACTGCTTTCCACTCCAAGAATATCTGTTGAAATAGTATCCACGCTTCCAGGAGTAACTCAAAAGCCTTGTCATGTAAGTGCCTCCCCTAAGGACCTCAACTAGATAATTGTGAAATCAAAGATTTGGTGTGGAAATTGGAGGTCAAATTCTTCTTTCTTTTCATTAAGCATACAGCATAACATTTAACATAAATTTGTTTTTTACTCCCTTGAGTCACTTTTAGTTCTTCATAGTCTCATCACATTTCCCATACTAAATCATCTACTGCTAAGAGTTTGAGATGTGCCCTGATAATTTCTGTATCCTACACAACACTAAGCAAGGTCCCTTGTGCTTAATACCTACCAAATAAAAGCTGGTAAGAATGAGTCAGTGAATGAAGAAATGAATTAATGTAAACATTGTAGATTGGAAAAGCAAGAGACTGTAATAAGAGAGAACAGTACAGTGTCTAGTTAAGTTGGATCATACAGTTACAAAATCTGAAATACAGTTTAAGATAGTTTCTTTGATTGTATTCTTTATATACCTATGAAACTGTATCTTATAGCAAAATTTCACCTGACATAAATCACAAAATGATGCTATAATTATTATTATTATCAATGATCACTCAATGTCTCATACACTATCGTAAAATGGATTGCTATGCTAGACCTTAATGAATCTGCATTTCATTGCCAAACAGGAGAGCATAAAGTTTAAGTAGATTTATAAAGAAGCAAATTGACATTAACTTGAATGACAACATTTGAGGTGTTTTAAATGAGCATTTAATTAAAATTTAGTCAAGTGATAATATGTTAATTAAATATCCCTTGTTTGCATTAGACCACTTACTGAGTTTAATAAGCACATCAAAGATAGAAATCTGGTTGTCACGAGCGTCCCACGTGGAAAAACAGACTGTATTAAGAAATACAATTGATTTAAAAAGCAACACTAAAGTTGTGACCTGGATTAATCCAATCCGCTATGTTGTATTCACAAGGCAATATCATCCTCTATTTTAGAGTTATAAAATGAAGCTACTGCATCCTAGCTATTTGTAGCTTCCTTGTAGCTCTTGTTTCATTAGGGATTCTCAGAATGTCTGAAAACTTAAAGCAAATAATTGAACTATGTGTCCCCACTGCTCCAAAGACAGGGCTTTTCTGGGGATAAATGAAACATCTGTAAAATTTGATGGCTGAGCCCTTGCTTCCTCTTTGCTCCTACGTCCTCAGCTCCACTATATCCTCAACACATTCACTTCAGGAGCTCAGAGTCATTAATTATTTCTTTTCCTTTAAGCCATATTCATAGTCACCACCTTCATCTATATTAAAGTTACAAGGAATTGAGAAGTAGGTGACTAACATTTGAATGGGAATCCTCTTAAACTAAAAGAAAAAAGGTTTCTGGTAGCATTTCAGATATCACTCAATGGAAGTAGTAAGAAGTTGGGCATTGATGGACTCATTGTTGCCCTCTAAACAACAATAGTCATGTCACTACTTACTTTTCCACTGCAATCTGAAGGATTTCTTCCATAGTGAATTGCCTTTGAAATCTTCATGTGCTTAGTATTCTCAAAAATAGGCACCCTATTCCAAGATATCTCAAAGAATTTAACTCTCAATTTAACAAAACCAGTTCATATTTCTTAGATCTGAAGGTTAAAGTTACCACTTGTAACGTTTTAACATGAGGGGACGTAATACAGAAAGAAACAATGATATTGGAGGGAGTATTCCAATTTGTAGGCATCAAATAATATTGTAAATAAAGATAAAGTGAACTCAAAAGAAAAAGTCGAGATATTATTGCCTCAATAATGTCCTTCCTATCAACAGAAAATCCTGGATCATGTGTTGCTTTTAGTTGTCATTGTCTCTTTAATGTATTTTGATCTCGAATCCTGGCCTTTCTTTGTCTTTCATGACATTGACATTTTGACAGAGTTCGAGATGCTTTTTGGAGGGAGTCCCTCAATTTGGGTTCACCTAGGGATTCCTCGCGGTGAGATTCAGCTTATGTATTTTTGGCAAGAATATCACAAACGTGATGGTGTGTCCTTCTAAGTGCATTATAAAATCATGAAGAGGACACACGACATCCACTTGTCCTATTGCTGGTGATCGTAACTTTCATCTCTTGGTTAAACTGATTTCTGCAGGGGTTCTCCACTGTAATTACTATTTTTACCTTTGTTGTCAGTAACTGTCTTATGAAGAGATACTTTGAGACCACGTGAATATCCTGTTTCTCATCATATTTTCACTCAATAGTTTTAACATCTATCGATGATTCTTGCCTCAAAGAAGTATTACTATAGTGATTGTCAATGGTGATTTTCTAATTCCCTTATTTCTTCTACACTTATAAGTTGTAATTCTACCATAAGAAACTTTCCCTTCCAGCACATTTACTTATTTATTTATTCTTTTACTTATATCACTATAGAATATATCAATATTAATTTTCTGATTTGATAATTGTATCATTCTTATGCAAGAGAATCCTTTTGGTTTTAGGAAAACAATTCTACTGTCTGTTTCTAAGAATCTAGCTTTTTTAATTCCTCTTGTAAGTGAGATCTTACAGTATTTGTCTTTCTCTGACTGATTTCACTTAGAGTAATACCTTTGAGGTCCATCCACGTTGTCACAAATGGCAGGATTTCCCTCTTTCTTATGGTTAAATAATATTCCAATTATCTATAACTATATCTATATATCTATAGCTATCTCACACTTTCTTTTTTTTTCTCCCAAAGCCCCCTGGTAAATAGTTGTGTATTTTTAGATGTGGGTCCTTCTAGTTGTGGCATGTGGGATGCCACCTCAGCAAAGCTTGACGAGCAGTGCCATGTCTGTACCCAGGATTCGAACCAGTGAAACCCTGGGCCACACAAGCAGAGTGCACGAGCCTAACCACTCGGCCATGGGGCTGGCCCCTCTCACACTTTATCCATTCATCCATTGATGGAAACTTAGATTGTTTACAAGTCTTTCTTGTCTATTGCGAGTAATGCTGCAATGAACATTGGGGTACAAATACCTCTTTGAGATGGTGATTTCATTTCCTTCAGATATATATCCAGAAGTGAGATTGTTGGATCACATGGTAGTTCTATTTTTTTAAATTTCTTTAGGAACCTCCATACAGTTTTCCATAGAGGCTATACCAATTTACATTCCCACCAACAGTGCTCAAGGATTCTCTTTCCTCAATATCCTCGCCAGCACCTTTTATCTCTTGTCTTTTTTGATAATAGTCATCATAAGAAGTGTGAAGTATCTCATTTTGGTTTTGATTTGCATCTACCTGATTATTAGTGATACCCAGCTTCTTTTCATGTTTCTCTTGGCCATTTGGATGTCTTCTTTGGAGAAATGTCTAGTAAGGATTTTTGCCCATTTTTAAATATGATTATCAGTCTTTTTGCTATTGAGTTGTATGTGTTCCTTGTATATTTTGGGTATTAACCCCATTTCTGATAAATGATTTGCAAATATTTTCTCCCATTCTATAGGTTGCCTCTTCATTTTGTTCTTTGTTTCTTTTGCTGTGCAGAAGCTTTTGATTTATATAGTCCCACTTGTTGATTTTTGCTTTTATTGCTTGTGCTTTTGGTGTCATATCCAAATATTTCCAAGACCAATGCCAAGGAGATTTTTCTCTGTGTTTTCTTCTAAGAATTTTATGGTTTCAGCTGTTTCTTTTAAGTCTAATTCATTTTGAGTTAATTTTTGTGAGTGGTGTGAGATAGGGCTCAATTTCATTGTTTCAGATGTGAATATCCAGTTTTCTACACACCATTTGTTAAAGAGAGTATTCTTTCCCTTATTGAGTATGCTTGGGTCTTTTGTCAAATATTAGTTCAGTGTATATGTAACAATTTACTTCTGGGCTTGAGATTCTCTTCCATGGTCTATTTGTCTGTTTTCATGCTAGTGCCACACTATTTTTATGACTATAGCTTTGTAGTATAGTTTGAAATCAGGAAGTGTGATACATCCGGCTTTGCTTTTCTTTCTCAAGATTGATTTGGGTATTCAGGACCTTCTGAGGTGCCATATAAATTTTAGGATTGCTTTTCTATTTTTGTGAAAAATGCTGTTGTAGTTTTGATAGGGATTGTATAGAATCTATAGATGACTTTGGCTAGTATGAGCATTTTAATAATATTAATTCTTCTGATCCATGAACATGGGACAATTTTCCAATTAGTTGTGTCTTCAACTTCTTTCCTCAATGTCTTATAGTTTTCAGTGTACAGGTCTTTCATATTCTTTGTTAAATTTATTCCTAAGTGTTTTATTGTTTTTGATGTCATTTTAAATGGAATTGTTTTCTCTATTTCTTTTTCAAATAGTTGGTTAGTGAGGTATAGAAATGTAACTGGAGGCCGGCCCCATGGCTAAGTGGTTAAGTTTGTGCACTCTTCTTTGGCAGCCCAGGGTTTCACTGGTTCGGATCCTGGGTGTGGACATGGCACCGCTCATCAGGCCACGTGGAGGCAGCATCCCACATGCCACAACTAGAAGGACACATAACTAAATATACAGCTATGCACTGGGGGAATTTTGGGAGAAAAAGCAGAAAAAAAAAGAAATGTAACTGATTTTTTAAAGTTGATTTTGTATCCTGCAACTTGAATGAATTCACTTATTAGTTCTAAAAGTTTTTCTTCGAAGTTTTTTATGATTTTTTACATTTAATATCATTTCATCTGCAAATAGAGACAATTTTACTTCTTTCTTTCCCATTTGGATGTCTTTTATTTGTTTTTCTTGCCCAATTGCTTTAGCTAGGACTTCCAGTACTATATTGAATAGGAGTGGTGAGAGTGGGCACCCTTGCCTTGCTGGAGATTTTAGAGTAAAGATTTTCTGTTTTTCACATTTAAATATGGTGGTAGCTCTGTGAAATATATTTAAAGTTAAAGGAACATCATGTCTACAATTTACTCTCAAATAGATCAGAAAAAATAAATATGTATATGTGTGCATATACATACAGACATACATGGAGAGAGGATAAAGCAAACACAGTAAAATATTAACAAAATTTGGTGAATCCAGGTGAAAAGTGTATGTATGTGTTTGCAATATTTTGAACATTTTTGTAATTCTGAAATTATTTTAAAATGAGAAGCTAAAAAACTTTAATAATGAACAACTGTATATATTTTAAATTTTATAATCCCTCTTAAAATTAACTAAATTAACTAAATCAAATTAACTAAAGAATGTTGTAAATGAAGTTTATTATTTATCAGCATATCATACAACAATAAAAGTGGTTGTAATCACACTGTAACTTCAATTTTTGGTCTTCCTTTTTAAATGTAAATTCTGTATATTAAAACTTTCCCCAAATTGCTACATAGTTATTATATATATGAACAGCTAATAAAGATTTTATAAACATAATAGAGAAGGGATTTTTGCTCCTTCACCCTTCTCTTTTTCTCTTCCGATCTTCCTTCTTTCCTCCCTTCTTACCTTCCTACCTTTCTTCTTTTCTTCCTTCCTCTCCTCAGCCAGAAAGCTTTTACTGAGTATCTACAAAATACTCAACAATATGCTAGATATAAGATGGGGATGGGGCACATGGGAGGCACAAAAAGAAGAGAGGGAAACAAATGGAAAACTCCAAAGCAGATGATCTTAAAAACTACTCAAGGCGAAAGAATAATCCTTGAAGTGACCACTCACTCACATTTCTACATCAGAACCTCAGGTTACCTCTATAGGAAGATGACATCATCTTCAAATCTAGGAAATAATTTAAAAACCTATTTTGGATATAGTAAAAGTATGATGCATTTAGCTTACTACTTTGCAAAGTGATTGTGTGTTTACCTTTCTGTAAGACACTGTACTTATTAAACAGTAACCACATGAAAAGACATTCTTCAGGCAATTTGCCAAGCTGGATACAATGAAGCAGTTTTTAGGAGTGTTTCTGTTTTAATTATATATGGATTTTGATAGTCCCCCTCCATGTGCCAGTCAGACATCTCCTTCTAGACATATGCAGCCCAAAGAAGGCTTACCAAGTCCAATTCATAAATAGGAAAGAGCAACCCATGCATTTAAATATAATGAAGTCATAACCATAAAGACATTTAAAAAGAAAGGTGCAAAAACTTCTCTAGCTCAGGGCAGCAGTAAATATGCACTACCATTTGTATGCATTTTAATGAGACCATTTATTCATTTAACACTTTTACTCATTAAAAACAAAAGTAGTTAGTATAACAACTGTCACCACCTCCTTGGGCTAAAACAGAGATTAACTCTGAGATCTGCAATCTTTTTGAGCAGAAATATATTCAAGCACCAAGGGAATCACTTTCCTTTTAAAGTTTTAAGGCTCTTGTATCATAGATATCAATGAATATCTACAATTTTGTTATAGAGATGGATGGAAAATTTATACATGTGTTCTATTCTTCCTTGTTTAAGAGTATCTGAGAGTGGATGTGGTGGTTCTTTCCAGACAATATTAAGTGGCAGGCCAAAATCCACACCTGAATGCAGAGAAGAATCTAGGCAAGATAGAGAAGTATGTGAAGCTTGTCTTCTTAGCTTTCTTTGTTTTTTCATTCTGTCCATCTCTTCTAACCACTTTTCCTAAGCAAAGCCTCACATAGGGAAAGTTTCTCTCTGTCCTTTTTCTGTATCTAAAGTAATTCATTCAAATTGATTTTAACTCTGATGTATGAAATGTGATGTTATCCTCTTAGGGTAATTTGTGTTTTAATAGAACAGTTGGTATTGCAAAAAGAATCCTGGAGGGGATCTGAGTTGTGTTGTCTTTGCCACTAAATTGCTTTATGGCTTTGGATAAGGCCCCACCCCCATGTGTAAATTGAACCAGATGGGTTATTGTCAGAGGAGGTTGTCATGCCTCAATGAGACGAGGAGTTTATAACAATGTGAGAGGAGATAGTTTGCAAAAATAATACAGGTAATCTGAAACACCCCCATCCCTGGGATTTTCTTCCTGCTACACACATATCTTCCCAGACAAGAATCGCTAGACCAGAAAATCTTAAAAGCATTGTTTTTTTGCCACCAAATTCATGGTTGATAATGTTTACTAGCATACATATATTTGAGTGTCACTAAAATGCTGATTTGTGACCCAAGAAAAATATAGAAATGCAAATGAGAGTGGCATTTCTATAGGGAAAGCCTTGAGTCTGTTCTGATGTTTAAAAAGTAATAATTTCATTTGGTATGCTAACTACTATTCATTCAATATATTAATCATAACATTTAACAATAAATCATTATCAGTAAAAAAATGCTTATCATGTTTCTTGCAACTCATAGGGATAAACCAGTGAATGCTAAAAAAACTGCTGTTCCTTAAGCTATATGGTTCTAAAATTCTATTAATCTCTAGTGGTGTGGATTCCAAGTTTCAGAACAAATGAATAAGGGAAATATTTCACAATAGGGAGCTGTCCTGGTGTATTCTAAAATAATCTACACTGGCATCCCCTTAGTTTAAGTTTGCATACAATCTGCTGTGGCTATCTAGGGATGAATGAATAAAAGCATGCATTTTACGATCCACATGTTGATGGCCCTTCTCCTTTCCTGGGTTTAAATCACAAATCTCTCATTTACTAGTTTTGTGACTCTATGCAAGTTTCTTTGCCTCCCTTAACCTCAATTTCTTCATGGAAATAATATGAGAACAATGATGCCCATCTCGTACAGAGCTGCTGTGAAGATTAAATTGGATAATATATGGCACTTACTTTATAGACTATAAATCTGAGGAGTTACATGGAAGAAAATGTAAGAGTTTGACAAGTAGAAAGCAAACTTTGGTTGTCTATTCCAGAGAGGTAAGCACTTAGTTTATCTAGCTAGGACCACAACTTTCCATCACTCCAGGTTGGGCCTATTTAGGCAGGAGGATTGGCAAGAAACAACAATAAATCTCAATATAACTGATGCTTAAAAGAAATGGGTCAGCTAGACTTTCTAGTAGTTCTCAACCCTAGTTGAATATTAAAATCACTTAGAGTGTTATTAAAAAATAATAATGTTTGCTTAAACCATTGAGTTTTGAGATTGTTTGTTATGCAGTAATAGCTAACTGATGGAAATACCTTAAGAGTGATTAAAATCTTTTTACCCAGAAAAGATATAACATGTGCATAGAGTAGGAAATATACAACCACTAGCATGGTTGTATTATCCCCAATTTGCTCTTCCTCTGGTACTTGAAATGGTCATTTGCATTAAACTTTGTCCTTATGGATCACACTTTTGTGACTCATTTAAAGAAAAATAATCAGAATGATAAATTGGAATTTCTTTACTTGTTTTCATGACTCAGTATAATTAGTTCTGTGGAAAAAAAAGGAATCCACTTTGTACATCACTGTACCTCTATAGTACTTGGCACATAACAGGTGCTCAATAGATCTTTGAATGAGTGAATGAATAAATATCTGAAAATATGAGAAGTGGCAAAAGAATTTGAAAATGCTCAGAATGAAGGATAGAAAACTTGGGGAGAGTGGGATAACTTCCTAAAAATATTTTCAGGACTGCCAAGGGAAAACTCATATCAGCTCTTGGCTAACAAGGAGATAATAATAAGTAATAACCTCCTCATTGCATAGGTATGTCAAGCAGAGGCTTAGTGATCATCTACTAGAACTTCTATAGAATGTCTTCATTGGATAGAAGGTTCAATTTCTGAGGATCTTTCAAACTCAAAGGTATTGAAAATGCCCGTCCTCTGTTAGAACCACCATAGTTAGTGCCTAGTGCTGTGCTGGAATGAAAATCTGTAGAACAGATTCTTTGTCTAGCTGGCTGCAGCATTACAAGAAGCAGTCCAAAGCAGCAGGTTAGAGCCCAAGAAGCTTTGGTGTAAGACAGATCTGGGTTCAATTCCTGGCTGTGCTACTTAAGAAAATAACCTTGACAATTTATTTAACCTCTCAGAAATTGGTTTTTGCATCTGGAAAATAGGGATAATAGAAATGACACTTATGGCAAAAGATTATTAAATGGGTAAAGCATTATGCTTAACAAATAATAAGAGCTGAGAAAATATTAGCTACTACCTCTAATATTATATATATTTGATTATCATCATAGCCTGAATAGTGAAGAAGAGCAAGGAAAGAGAGCAGGGTGAGAACCAGAGGGGCATCTATTTTCTAATTTCATGTGAATTGTTTCCATTCATATAAAGGCACTTGTGCATGCCTTTGTGTACTTAGTTGTGCTTCAGGGTCCCTTGAAGACCTTATAGTTTATCATTTCTCATATGAGAATGAAACTGCCTGGTACATAAAGTGGCTGCCACAGCAGACAGGGAAGTCTCCATGGGAATCTCTTTAGCTTCCTCAGAGTTGAGGTTGCTTTGCTCCTTGATTGTGAGACAAGGATCCTCAGCCTATGTTTATCTGAGTTACACAGAAGACTTTTGGTAATTTTTGTCGATAGTGACTACTCTTGTATCTCCAGAATCTAGAGCACTTGAGGATAAATTGACCGTAGGCTGACAAGTCACCTAAACCACTTACTTAAGTTCTGTGAGCAATAGACTGACATTGATTTTTTTTTCAAACAATAGACTAGAAAGCTTACAACTGGATTCCTGGGGTCCACTCACCCTCAACTCTCCATTAGGAAAAATCATATGGTAAAATATGCCAAGTAGAAATGCGTCTGTACCAAGGCACATTATATTTCCCACTTTTTCTTTATCTCATATCAACAATATATGTATATACCACCTCTTACTCCTGCAGAATTTCCACTTCATCTTGTCTTCAGCATAATGGCAGAAATTCCTATAAAAGGGGTTAAATGAATACAACTTCATGTATTAGCATTATATTAGGAGGCTATGCTGAGACCAACTCCTTGAGACTGGAGGTTATGGGTCTTTCAGACATAGAAGCGACCTGAGAGATTTTCTTCAGGGGCCAAGGAGGTATCATAATTGCATGAAAATTTTGGAGTGTGAGATAAGAGCAGTGGTGTAGGAAACTGGAGAATGGATATCTCACCAAATAGCATTCAATTCATTTGTCTAAAAGCACTGGTCAGGCAAAGTAAAATGAGTCTAAAGTTTAGATTTCATCTGCTTGGCCTTGACTTGTGGTACCATAAAACCCAAAGGAAAGTCTCAAATATTGCAATCTTAGAGCTTGTAATAAATAGTGTTAACTTGAGACTGAAGGATCAGTCAGAATCCCTTCAAAGACTTCTTAAAATTGTACCAATAGCCCTAGAAAGCATATTCCAGGGGTTGTCTTGGAGATCATCTCAGTTAGATCATGACTAAATACACTTTTTTATGGAACTTCCTAAAGACCCTCCCTTCCTTACCACCTCCAAGTTCATTGATGAGATTTCCCACTGCCCCCCACCATGGGAAATGGATTTATTCATTCACTTGGACTGCGGAGCTGTAATGAGATACTCTTCAAGAAGGTGTTGACATCAGCTGTGCCTCTAGCAGCTCCCTTCAGAGCCACACCCTCTGGAGCTCTAATTTGGATGAAATGTCAGAGACTTGCTTCCCACTGCTTAACTGCACTACCCCTTGGCCCTTCTGAGCTCTGATTAGCCTCCCTGCATGGATGTGTAGGTGTAGAAAGAAGAGGAGATTGTGGATTAACGACCTACTTTAATTTTGCTTTTGGTGAGACAGTAGACAGAGTGTCTTCTATCATGCAGAAATGCGCACTTCTGATAATGCTTGGGTCATTAAAAATGGGGCCAGGGATAGCAGAATAATTAAAATTTGAGGAGAATTCATGAAGTCGCACTGGGATTCAGTATGTTATTTAATGCCTCTAACAAGCACTGAATCCCAAGAATGATAGAAAGATCCTGATGTTTGTCATCAGCCCGAAGACCCCTAGTTACAAATTGGCGTTTTGTCTGACTTGGAGCCACAGACCTCTCTAAACTGATTTATAATCTTCTTGCTTCCATTCCACTGAGCTAAATCTATCAGTCAACATGAATTCACTGCATTCCTATTGCATACCTTGTCCTGGTTTTAGTGATGGAGAGAACACCAGAAAGATAAGATAGAGTTGTTGCTCTTGAACGTCACATCTAGGGAGACTAGAGCAGTGCATATGGAAAGATAATTTTCACTTCTACTCTCATGGAGTTCTACATTTAATAATGCTTCTCCTTATGCATAGTTTCAATAGATCTTACAGAGACCCTAGGGTGGGGGCATGTACTAATTTAGTGATGCAGGTTGAGTGCTATAGAGGAATCTAATAGAATGGGGTTTCCAGATATCTCTAAAGAATTTCCTCTATTATAGAGAACTCAGAAGAAAGCTAGTGTGACAAAATCAGTGCAGGCAATGCCTTAAGTAAAATCTGGTCATATGTGCTTTCCCACCAGGCCTAAGTACAACTGGTCTCACTGGCAATCTATAGGGAAAGGGATGGACTCAGGAATATCTATGTTATGGCCACATCCACACCTTCTCCACCAATCCTGTTCCAAAAGGTTATCAATGGGTGATTATTGTTCTTAGTTTTAGGGCTACACTTTCTCCTGTATAAGTACTGGCTAAAACAGGACTATAGAAAGGGTGAAGGTTCACACGTGTCAGAAAGAGGTTGAGTTCCACCTTCCAGATTTAGAGGAATCACTTTGCTCTTGATAAGGTTCACTTTTGTACATAAACTCATTTGATGCTTACCTATCTGGCCTGATTGGAGATAGAACAGGAAAGCACTATTTACCCCTAAATGCTTGAACTTTTATCACTGGAAGCCTTTCCTATCTGTTCTTATTTTGTAACATTGTGACCTTCCTGTGTTTAAGTTCTCCCCACCAGTAAATTCAGGACAGGATATGTGGTAGGAGTGCATGAATCCATGTTGTTTGACTGACTTAGCTCAGTGGAATGCAGGCAAGAACATTACAAATCAGTTTAAAAAGGTCTGTGGCCCCAAGTCAGACAAAATGCCAATTAGGAACTACTGTGTCTCCAGGCTAATGAAGAACATCAGGACTTTTTCTATCATTCCTGGGATTCAGTCCTGGTTAAAGGCATTAAATAACATACAAAGATGAATTTAACTGTGGTCCCTGTCTTTAAAGACTTCACAGGCTATTAGAGGAGAAAGTTAATGAAATAAATAATTACAAGTTTAATCAATCTGATAGCTTTATCTGAAGTCATAAACAAATCACCTCAGGGCCAGGCATGTCAGGTAAGCTAACCAGTAATAAAATGATAGGGAGTTGTGGAGTTGTGGGATTGTGATAGAACATAAGTGAGTATGCCCTACCTAAAGGCTACAAATTTATAATTATTTTAATATGCTCTACCTATCAATATATTGTTTGTCATCTGCCTAGGTTATCAGGACTCTACCTCCCCAGAAGAGGCTATAAGCACTAGGGACAGAGTTGCCTTGGCAGAAAAGTAAAACTATGTTGATAGTTGCATTAAGCTCAATTAAACTGAGTTTGTAATAAACAGATGTATTTAAAATAATTAGTGGAATGTCCATATCAAGGAAATAGTATGCATCTATCACAAATTACGTTTTCAAAGAATATTTAATGGCATGGAGAAATTCTCACAAACTAAGATTGGAAAGGTCCTGATAAAACTCTCTCTCTGTATATTACAATCCTAATACATAGACACACTCGTGGAAAATAAAAGACTAAGGAAATATACCAAAATATTTGCATTAATTTATTCTGGGTGGTAGGTTAGCTAAGTTTATTTTCTTGTTTATATTCTTCCACGGATCTGTAATAAATTATATTGTTGTTGTAATCAGGAAGAATCATAATTATATTTTAATGGACATGCTAAGCCTGAAGAGTAAATAAAGGGATTTCAATACAAGTAGGGTAGAAAAAGGGGCATCCCCCACCTCCAAAATCCTATCACCTAGGCAAATGCATAGCAATAAGATTATTTCTGTTTCAATTCTGAGCCTATTCTAGGTGCTTATGCTGAAATGTATGGCAACCAGCAGAACCTAAGCTCAGTTTTATTATCAAAGGCTGCAAACTTTTTTTTTTTAAAGTTTACCAAGGCTCTCCCTTCTCTGTGCACTGGTATAACTTACTTCTATTAATAACTATATTCCTGAAGACATATGTGTGTGTGTCCATTGTATACTGCCCTGCAGGAATAGAGCTATCTTTAGTTGAGTACCTCCTATGTGCCAGATACTGTGCTAGGTGCTTTGCAAACATAATTTCCCTGAATCTACACAAGTCAGAAAATTAGCTACCGTGTTCCATATTTTACAGGTAAGAAAACTGAGACTCAAGGAAGTTAAATTATTTTCTCAAGGAAGTTTGCACAGTTCAAGAGTGGCAGAGCTGAATCTCAAATTCACCATTTTCTGGTTACAATCAGTGCTTTTTCCGTTATACTCCTTTAGCCTAAGATTTTCCACCCAACCTCTGAACCTTGGTTTCTTTTTCTTTAATATGAAGAGATGACAAGATAAAAACACAGGACACTTTCAGTTCTGACGTTTTAAGAATTTACAATTACAACCAACCTCATAGAGAGCTGTTATGAGTCCTCTGTTCAAGTGCCTTAAAAAAGGAGAAAAGTATGATACAAGTCAAGGTGTTATTTTATTAAATCAAATCCCATTTTCCTATCAACTCACATTATAATTTCAGAGCTGCTTTATCATTCCAGCTGACAGGTCTTCAACAGATAGTTGCTCCTAATATTTTCCCTCTAAGTTTCTCAGGCTCCAAGTCTCGGCAGATAAGCAAATGCATGCACAAATGTGCTGTGCGTGTGTATGTGTGTGTATTGAGATGCAGGGATCTTTAGACTATTGAACAATCTTCTTTGTAATGTGAATAGTCAACATCTAATTGAATTTTCATATATGATTTGTTTTTGTAGTTTTTCTTGTAGTCTTTCTAAATAGAGCCTGCTGGAAGTAGCATTAAGTACAAATGGAGAAATCCGCCTGAAGTAAATGAAATATTACTTCACTTTGTCAAGATTCTTCGAGATGTTTTTTAAGTTTTATCATTGGCCTAATACTATGAGGAATCCACATTCACTTTGTGCTTCTGTCTGGAATTTGAAGCAGATTTTCAATGAGTTAATTAAAAAAGAATATCCTTTTCATCGCTATTTCCTACCCTTCCCCAAACTCAGCCTCTTCACAATGTTAACCAAATTGTAGAATACCAAAAGCCTTTCACTACCGAATTTCTTGTGCTAATTGGACACAGAATGCTTTCTTGCCTGTGTGAATAGCTTACATATGCAATTTCCAATTCAGCGGGTTTAAATTAAAAAACGCATGTAAAAAATATAAGGAAAGGGTCTTCTGCATTGTGGACTACATTTCTTATTCTTTAAAAAAACAATATATTCAAACATATATACAGCTTACATATATTTATATATGTGAATTATATTATAATGTATATATATTTAGAAATATATAGATATAGATATTCCGTGCATTTGGAGTAAACATATTTTACATATTATTGGAGTAGGGGGAGGCAGGTGCTGTTTTTATTGACATTCTAGGAAAAATCAGTTTGCTGTTTATATATTTAAATCATAAAGCAATGTTTATTGTAATGAAATTTTCAAAAATCAAAGAAAAATCCTGACAAGAAGTTTCAGCATGGGGAGTTTGAAGAAAGCAGCCTTCTAAATAAATACTATTTCAAAGATAGGATAGTTGTAGCACACGTTTTATGTTAAGTTGATATGGACTTGATTAGTGGTATTTCAAGTATGTTTAAATCATGTATTGTGATGATGTTTATCTTTTAAATCAGCAACATTACAAGTTTACACAAGCTAGAACATTTTTATTTCACTTCATTTTAGTCTGCTGCTAGAAGAAATAGTTGAGAAATAAATTCGGGAGTAATAATTATATTCCTAGAAATAAATACAGTTGATTGAAACATTTTTAGGATTTAGGTTAGCATGTTTTTATAACCTACTGATTCATACTGACCATATTTTTAAGAAAAAAAATTGTCTTCGTAAAAGTCTCTTTTACTCTCACATGATTGTTCTCTCTGCTAGCATCTAAAAATTTTGTTATTTTAATATAAAGAATGGTAAACTTCACTAACATTTGGCTTAAGGACCAAGAATGGAAGTCCTTCTTTTTTTGGCAACTATAAAAACTGTTTGACATTGTTTTAATTCACAAAATTCAAGTATGGTCAAATGAGAGGCCTTTGTGAAAATCCATATTATAAGTATCCAACATGTTCAAAATTATAAAGTCTGCAGTCAGTATATACCAACTGAGGGTAAACATGCCCAAGCTGGGCTCCTAAAGAAACAAGTCAGAGGGGGGTCGTTTGTGTATTGTTATTGTTAGTTCCACCACAGAAACCCAGATGGACTTTTATGACGTCTTAAGTCACTACCACTGGCCAAATGTAGTAAACAAAAAGTAAATAGGTAAATAAAACTAAAGGCATTTAATATACTTGGATAATTGCAGTTATTTAATTTGATTTTATTCATTTGCCTTAGTTGTATGCACAGTTCTTTGTTCTAGTGAATTCGGGAAAAAAACCACCGTATAAAGTTAGGAGCTGCGTTTGGATTATGTGGTTATTTTAGGCTTAACTGCATTGTAACTAGTTTATTTTTTAGTTCCTCTCACAGCTAAACAGTTTAGTTGTCGTTTGGAAATGAGTCCAGTACATCTCACAAGTCCAGAAACCACAGTCCAATGTTTCCCCAGCCATGTTGTGTCAATCACAACACCATAATTCGGTTACTGTAACATTCTTTAACTGTAGAAATTGCATTATACATAAAAAAGTAAATAAATAGGAACTACTAAGCCAAAAAATAAATACGCAAACCTTTTCATTATTTTGATTTATTTTAATATCAATTACTTTGAAAAAATTAATTGATTACTTTAAAAGAGGAAACCTGGCCAATCCCAGTTGGATTAGAAAATACAGCCCAACCACTACTTTAGGAGATAAAGTGCAGATGCTCTGTAATAAAGGGAGCTGGAAATTCACCTGGGTAATCAACTTTGTGACCTCAAAGCTGCTTCACTGCTTATAGGAATATTCATTTAGGTGAGACCCACACCTGGTAGTAATGATGAAAATGTACTGGAATGTTTAAGATCCCATCATGCTGACATTCTCAGCAGCAAGTGTACAGCATACCCTGGGACTGAGGATAAAAGAATTGCTACAGTTGAGTTCCAGGTGTGAAAGAGGAGGTTTATGACGCCCTATTGATTATGATTTTCTTTAAAGACTAGAATCCCTACGTTAATTCACCTGAAAGATCTAACAGCACTGCAATTATTTTCAAAAGCAACTGACATATAAGAAAAGTTTGTTTCTGAAGGCATTAACTGTACAGATAATTGCACTTATAAACTCACATGCCATGCTTGTGTTTGAAGATAAGGCTAAATGGCCGCTTCTCTGATGCATGTTCTTTGATCCTTCCTACTTTTGCAATAGCTTCCATAATCTTTGTTAGAAACAAAAGAAAGGTGGTCAATTATTTCAGTTTATCTGCTATGCCCCTCCTTCTCTCTTCAGCTTAATATATGCGTCATATACACATCAAGCATACATACTTGTAGCCCAGTAGACTATTAGCTTTTCAAGATGTGTGATCATCATTTATCTGTGTGAATTCTGAACTTGGTGATGAGAAGCAGCCACCTCCGGACAAATGTAAGTCCAACTTTCTTGGATTCTAAATAGAATGTTACATTGCTTATACAAAACACCTAGGGAAAATTCTTCTGACCCCAATGCTCATGTTCCTTTATTATACCACTCGATCTCTTAAATTAACTGAAGAGTGTATTCAGTCAATGGTTACTATATCTGCTGTAAATGAATTACCAATTTTGACAGAGTACAAAATTCTAAAAATGTAATGATCATGACAACATTTTTAACAACTCAGCCACCCTCCCTTTGCTCATGCAATTCCATCCACCTGGAATCTCCTCTCCTCTTCCCTATGCAAATTCTACCCATCACTCAAGATAATCTCAAATTTCACTTATCCCTTGAATATTTTTGAATTATTTTACTTTAAAATACTCTCTTGTTTAGAGAAGTGTTGCCTGTATAATGAGCTATGTACTACCTTATTATGTCTCTATTGTTATCTTGAACTATTGATTTAAATTCTCTATTACGTAAAGTTTTGCTTATTTGTCTTCTGCCCCTATTAGACTGCTAACTTTTTTTTAAAGGGGGCTGTTATTTACTTATGAAATTTGGTAGTAAGATTTTTAACATTTAGGGAATGCTTACAATGTGCCAGGCGCTATGTTCAAGGTTTTTCAAGTATTATCTCATCTTCATATTAAAATGCTTAGCCTGGTGTGTAAACCTCATATACCTAGTATATCATAGGATGCATTATCTACCTATATCACTATAGAGTGGTGTTTAAGAGTCAGTATTTAAAGTCAGACATTCCTAAGAACAAATGCTGGCTCTGCTGCTTACTTGGTCAGATACTTTACATTTACTTACAGGTATATTAAATTGCATAATGCAAATAAAGAGATTAGCAGATTCACAAAAAACATCTTATGGGCTTAATAAGTAGTAGCTACTTATTAAAATAACTATTTTTGAGCCCATGGAAGAACTCAGGGCCGTCATTCTGAGTATCAGTTCTCACTTTAAAGGGCCATGGGCCATGGAGGGCAAAAGGGGTAATAGGGCACACGTGTACAATGATGGATAGTAATTAGTCTGTGTGGTGAACATGATATAGACTACACAGAAATCAAAATATGAAATACACCTGAAATTTATATAATATTATAAACCACTGTTACCTCAATAAAAGTAAATAAATAAATAAAAGAAAAAAAGGGCTGTGGGTTGCAAGATTGAGATGAACTTCTCAACCCTATAACATATATTTTAGTAGGTAAGTGGGAGGTGTAGGGAAACATGAATTCTGACTATCAGCTTTCATATACTTGTTTGTCTATTTCTCATAAAACTGCGTATTTGAATTTAAAAAATATCTCTCAAGTAGGGCATTATTATCATCAGAAATGGGTTTTTATCTGTAATTTAAAAATGTACATCAGCTTTGCAGAGGCTTCTGCAATGCCATTTCAAAACAGCACACTCCTCTATGTCAATTAAAACAGGGAACCAGAGAGAAGAGAAGTGTAAGATTTTGAAAGTAGCATATAGACAACCTGATTACTTAACAAAAATAATAAAGTGAAAAGAATTAGGCTGTTATACTTTCAGGTTTTGAAAATTATGTAGTTAGTTTAACTCCCAATCCTCCTCCCCTCTAAAACAATTGTCACCACAAGATGTGTGACCTATAAGACTGGTTTGTATTTCTGATGTGTGCATGAATGTGAGAGAGACAGAGAGACAGAGAGGATCCTACCATGTAGTTCACTTTACTATATAATTACTTGGCTTTCACCTATGCAGATAAGAGACACTTGAGTATCTCTGGTCATTTGGCAGATCAAAGAGAAGAAAAACAACACAGAGACTGAAATGATTGTCTGCTTTTTCCCTTCGCATATGTATTTCAAAACAAAAACTGAGCTTTTAAAATAGGGGAATTTGGTAAGTTTCATGTGTGGTGCAGCTACCCTGTTTCAGGCTTGTGTTTAGATTGGATCCAAATGCTTCACTGACAGATGTGGGGCACATCCAAATAGTTGCTTCTGGATAAAGTTATTTACACTGAAGTTTGACCCACAAGGGCAACAGAGCAGCTAAGTACTCTGGGTAATGCTAACAGTTCTACTTTGCTGCAGATCATTTAGATTAAAAAAACTTTCTGATAACTTCAAAGCTTCTTTCCCCCAGCATGCATGCTAGTTTCCATGAAAATAGGAATTTGAAACCTATACCCTTTTTCTCAAAATATCAGGAAACGGAACCTTAACATTTGGTCTGTGTCTCAAAAGCCTTCAACGAAATTAGCCACATACTATTATCTGTTATAGTTACAGGCCTACAAGGTCACCCAATAAGACGGAAGCAGAGACATTATTGCATTGTAAGGTCAGTTTTAAAAGAATTTTAGAGTTAGACTGCAGGGAAGACGGATTTAATTCAGTCAGCCATATGTGTGCTCATCAAGTATGAATATGCTTATGTAACATGCAATATACCGTGTGTGTTTGTTCCCAATCCCTTACACAATGTGGTCCAAGAAGTGTCCAGATTGTGAGAACATTTTCTCAGTTCTTCTTGGTTTGATTTAAATACAAATCTTGACTCTATCGTAAGTTTAAACTTGCAATGTTTTAAAAAAGTTTCAGGGAGGGATGGTAGTTGAGGGGAGATAAATTTGTTTTTAATTGTTGATGTAATGTGAGATTTTAGAGGAAGGCTTCACTGAGCATGGAGCATTTAAAAGAAATACCATTAAAGCCTATATCTCAATACAATAAGATGTCATCCAAGTTCCATGCCAAGTTAAGAGAAGAAATATTTCTTTAAAACAATATTCAATACAACAATTTCCTCATGTATGAAAAAAATTAACTTCTCATAGTTGAACTATAACACAGAAACTTTCTTTCCATTCATCCCTTGTCTCTTTTTACAGCAATATTGCTTTCCTTATTATTCAAGTGGAAAAAAGACAGCCTTGAAATCTGAAGGACAGACCTCCCAACACATAGAGTATTTGCAAATGAGCCTTCATAACATTGCATTGAATAAATGCTTCCTTTTATGTCACACATCTGATTCAAATCCTTTGACAAAAAGTAAGTGTATTTTAACAGTTTTCAATAACTATAATGAGTACCTCCTCACTGAAGACAAACCTATAATTTGGTAGTAGGAGATATGCTAATATTATAAACCATAGTGTTCTTTTCGTTTACCTGTGGCAGGGATAACCTTCGAATTACAACTGTGCCATTGACCTGGACTGCTGCTCATTTTACCAAGAAAATTATTATTTATAGACTCAAACGAACTTAATACTAATGTGAAGTTCAATCTGGTACAAATAAGGGGATGTTTATTAAAAGGAGTAAATTAATGCTAACTTTTTATTTCGAGGTTTGGAATGAGAAGAAAGTTTACTGTATATCTGAAACAGGAAATAAGGAAGACAAGGAATTTCTTCATATAGCCAGAGGCGGAGGAACAACTTAATTCCAAGCCAAGTGCCCTTTCCCCTGTACGGCAGTTGTCTGACAAGTATGCTGGGAAAACAACTGAGGAGGGAAAACGTTCCTTCTTGCTTGGGGGTAGAAAATGTTGCACTAATTTCTTACTTAATGAGACCAAGTCAAAGAAGAAAGCTCAACTAAAGCAACACTAAAGAAACATTTGAAACAATAAATTCTGTTTCTTTTATTTGAGTAAGAGTTGTCAATCTGTACCCACATGAAAAATCTAACTTCCTTCTTTTTAAAAAGGGAATAATAAGATAATACAAATGCTACTGTCCATTTGAAGCAACCCTGAGAAACCTGCCAAAGTCAATCTTTATATAAAACTTTAGATTGTTTTTCCCTTTCCTATGGGGGATTGGGGTGAGGAAAGATTTCATGTTTAAATATTTTCTGCTGAACAAATAGTAAGGAGAAACACACTTTTTGTCCTTTCTTCTCTGGAGATCTAATTTATTTTATTGACATGAAAAGTAGTAGAGAGAATTATATATAAGAGCATAAGAATATATTCATTATATTTCTAGTTGCAAAGTCAGAGACCCTCCACTCTACTAAAAATAACCAAATAGTAAATCCACAGAGACAATTTATCCCACTGAGAATAAAAGAGAGCTTTCTGAGCTTTTTTCTCTTAAAGTTACTGCCTACTAGTAGAAGAAAAAAAAAGAATTTAGAAGGTTAGACACCAAAATGCTAACGTTGGGTACCTTTATGTACTTCTTTGTAGATGGTACTTATCTGAATTTCCTGCATTTTCTACAATATATTAATTAGTAAGAGGAACAAAAGTTATTTTTTAAATTGTGAATCTGATATTATCATATAGTTATTTTGTTTCTTTATATATGCACCACTTGAACCTTTTAAAATTTACCATTCTGATTCAAACTTTTAAGAATAGTGAGGTAGATAGTAAGTGGAAGTAAAAATCTTTATTTTTCCATATATTCATTCTAAAATATTTCTTGTACATCTTTGATGTACACATCACTCTGTTTGGTGCTGTGTGAAATGTAAACTTGAAGACAGCATAGGCTCTGACCTTGAGAAACCAAAAATGCTAAATGCTTTTACAAATATCTACAGCAGTCACATGTGACAAGGAGTGGTGGTGCAAGCTCAGTGTTATAAGAGTAGGCTATGAATACCAGATGAGAAATTTGGATTTTATTTTGTAAGTGAAGAGGAGATTGAAGGCTTTTAAATGAAGGATATGATCAAAATGATGCCCTAGAAAGATACAATTTCTGGCCGCGTCTGTAATGCTGCATTAGAATAGGAAGGAGTCTAGAGCAAAGAGGCCACTTAGGAGGCTATTGCAATGTGAGGCACCCGAATTGCAATAATGCTGTTAGTGTGAAAACAATGAGAAAGAAAAATCAATCAGTTTCAGTGCTTGGTACTGCAGCGTGGTGAGACTGGAGCAGGAAAGGAGGGGAATGCTGGCTGGCCACGGAGAGGATTGAAACAAAATCTCTTTGAAGTTGTTTGCCTTGAAAGACGAGGAAAATATTGTCACTTAATAACAAATAAAATTCAATGCCTCCGTAGATGCATAGAACTGATGATGAATTTTGTTTTAGCAGGAAAGTTTACAATTAACGCAAGGAAAAACAAATTCCAGGAATTCTGTCACTTGGCAAAGTAGTTTAACAAAAAGACCCAGGCTAAGGGATTAGGAGCCTAGGGTCATATTCTTAACCCTATCAGTAGCCACTTCTCTGTGCCTCCTTTTCTCTATCAGCAGACTGAGTGTAATCATACTTCTCTCACAGGGATATTCACTGAGAGGTGAGGCAAGTGATTAGGCCTCCTCGGAAGGAAGTAGACATAGAAATCCTAGCTTCATTATGTTCTGCTCAATAATAACCGACTCACAGGGAGACAATGGCAATGGTTGAAATATCTGAAAAGCAGTGCCTAGAGGAAACAGAACAAGACGCTTTTGTGAGAAAAAATCTGGTCTTTTGAAGAGGATAAAGAGAAGAGTAAAATCAAAAGGACTTCTTAGTGCTCTCTTGGTGATCTCAAGGTCTAAAATAGTTAATGCATGTGTGTAAGCACCTTTATTTCTTTTCATTCCCTACTCTGGTTAGACCCATAGACTATTACAGGAGGCGAACTCATATTGAAGGGTACCTGGAGCAGGGGGTGTGAATGAAAGAGGGGAAAATCCAATTACGTGATCCTCGAAAATGGGCTTCTGTAAGAACTGCTTGAGTTTTTCTCCAGAATACAGTTGAGTCTATCTTGTTCTCTATTGATAATCCTATTTTTATTTTTTAATTGATACAACGAAAAAACTAATATTTTATCTTCTACAAAATTATGTGAATTTTACATTAAATTTCAAATAAGCAAAATTGAATGGGAAAGAACCTTTTTTTGTACAAAGACAAAAAATGAGACACTTCGAATGGAGACTTTTCCACATTCCTTTTATCATAAATTTATACTCAGTTGTTGATTTTTATAAAGAAAAAACAGGTTAATAAAATTATATACCAAATCAAGAGTATCAATGTTCTCATAGGTTTGATCCAAAGATGCCGTTTTAACTGAAGTATTTATTTTTGAAATAGACAACTGATTAAGCTTACATTCTGTCTTTTAATCATCAGATTACTTGGCATCATTAGTTTATCCAAATACAGAGAAATCCTAAAAGAAAATGTGATTTCCGAATAAGAGCTGTAAAGTCAAAGTGAGAAATCCAGATGAGAATTGTGTTCTCATCAGCTTATTTTTCACGGTGCAAAGGAGGAAACTGGAGATGGCAACTTACATTTTCTTGACTGATTTAGCAGATCACAACCCAATTTAAAACTCAAAAATAAATCCACAACATAAATTGAAAAAACCTGAAGCTTATTCACTTTCAAAACCAAAGGGAGGGTCAGCCCCAGTGGCCTAATGATTCAGTTCAGCACATTCTGCTTCAGTGGCCCAGAGTCGGTTCCCAAACAAGCACCTACACCGCTCTGTTAGCAGCTATGCTGTGTTGGCAGCCCACATACTAAAAAATAGAGGAAGATTGGCACAGATGTTAGCTCAGGGCAAATCTTCCTCAGCAAATAAAACCCAAAAACCAAAAAAGAAAAAACACCAAGGGTTTGAGAATAATATATTAAAATTCAAACGGGAGACTACCTGAAGAGTCAAGATAAGGAAACAAATCAGAAAGTTTCAATTCAAAGCATTAAAATTAGTGTTTAGGAAGATAATTTTCACAAAAGATTAAAAGGAGGAAAATACACTAATTGAGGTTTTGAAAGTGTTAATGCATATAAAGAATGTAGATAGAAATCAATCAATAACAAACAGGTCTCTTTACATGTTGCAGCAGATTTTTGTTTTGGCTTAGAAATAAGCAAACTCATAACCTTCCTTAGAATGCTATGCACAATAAATACAACACAACTAGGTAAAATATGAAGATTGAAAGAAGCTTTGGGAGAGGATTTTACTTTGGTCCTTTGGATTGGATTTTAATAAAGAAAAGTCACTCGGACCAACGTTGCCATTGTTGAGACTCATTTCAACCGAAAACAAAAATACCTCCAGATTCAAAGGAATGACTCAATTACAATATCTGAGATGAAGATGATCATCATGAAAAGAGTCTCTCTAGCTAATTCCCCTACCAAAAATACAAGATTCTATTTCTCTGAGAAAATAGTATGCGGACATTTCAAAATAAACAGCTTTTTATTTCATAGAGAACTGGTCACAATGAGCTCTGATTGCAGAGCTGCCTGTTTGGGCAGCCAAGGCAGCAGTCTCATGAACTCAGGAAGTTAGGCTCACCACTGTTAGTCACATTGTGCTTTTAGTCACACTGTGCTTTCTGCATCTCAGAATAACTTCCAGGATTCTAGGTCTTCTATTTAGCAACATTTCTAAATCATTTCCTTTTCTCTGTCCTCTCACGTAGCAAACCTGCAAAATACTGAACCAGTTTAAAAAGTGACCAAAGCCTCCGATATTTCAGAAGGCTTTTAAGTAAAAAGGCTATTTTTAAAATATTAGCATTAACTATATAAGTGGTATCGGATGATAAACAGCATGTTTATGTTATCTGGTGGTACAATTCGTGTGTGTGGAGAGTGGTGGCACCACATTCCTGCACCCCTAAGTAATGGCAGGGTGAATTTATTTTAGGGGAACTTTACTTAGGCCAGCAGAATGTCCAGGTCCTCCCAGATAAGTTCCTAGGACTCTCTGGCATTCAAAATCCTAAGCGTGAGCAGCAAAGGTTTGGTAATTGTGATTGGGATGTGTGTGTGCATGTGTACTCAAATAGGCATGCACTAGGATGTGTTCAGGAAAACAGACCAGTTTCACCTGGGAGCCAGGCAATCCTTTAGTAATGGCAAGAACCAAGGAGGAAACAAAGGACACTCACTTTCTCTACACAGCCCAGGAGATGGCTGATTTAGCAACAGTGTTCTAACAAAGGGCCAGATGCAAAAGGAAAGCTACTCTCTCTAGGACTCTATTTCTCAGTTTAGCAGGGAGTAGGAGGTATAGGTGAGAGATATGGTGCTTCCTTAGAGCAGCACTGGATGATGGCTCCACAAAAACAAAATTGTTTCTATTAATTTTTATTCTCTGGTATTTTGGCCGCCTCTAGCACGCTTGATTGGAATTTTTCTAATTTCTTCTATTTTTGCTACCTAAGTAGTTGAAGTGCAAAAGCAGGAATGGGTAAAAGGATGCATAGTTGAAAAACATTTTTTCCAGTATGCTCAGTCCCACCATTACAAATGTTTCCCAGAAATTTTGAGAGATCTGGAGAAATAGAGGTTGAAATCAAGTTATTTGGGTTCTGCTCTATATGTATTTATATCTATCTTCTATCTATCTATCTATCTATCTATAGCTAGCTAGCTTACTAGCTATCCTCTTTTCATAACATATCCATCTTAAATATTTAAAAAGAAGTAGCAAAGCCACTTTGTGTAATCTTTTTCCAGCCTCTGAGATAAATTAGTTATGGGCTTTAAAAAGGAAAGAATCAGGTTACATATCACCATTTGAGAAGGTGCCTGATTAGGTTTTTCGTTGCCTCTCTTATAACTTGCTTTTCAAATATCCAGAAGGAATGGAAATAAAAAGCAAGAAGATATAGGCTGAAGCCTCAAACCCTGAGAAAATTTCTGTATGTACGAGAACTTTATTTGATACAAACTGATTCTTCACATCAAATCATAGTAAAATATCAGTGTGGAGATTGGAAGAGAATGCTAAATGAATAAGGGCAACAATGACAAATGGGATCAAACCCAATAAATAAACGATTTAACTGTCATCAAAATGGATTATGTGTTTAGGGAATATTAGGTCATCTAAATAGAAGAGGCTTGGCTTGGGCTCCCACTGTCCATATTTAGTCATTCCCTCCTTGGGTACACAAGGGGAAGTCAATCCAAACTACCCGTGCTATATAGCTCTCTCTCTGTGTCCTGCTTTTTGTTGGCCTATTCATTCCTCGTACAAAGCCCGGCCTATAGAAGGAGTGGCTTGGGGGCGCCCGGAGGCATCTCACAACAATGGCTTTGAGTCCTCCGTTTAACTCTTCAACTGATTAATATTCTGTGTAACCAGAAGCTCGCCTGACTCAGGGCCTTGGCTTAAAGAGCAGATGGATTATGGCCACTGCTCCTCAATTGATTCATTATTTAGGCCATTAATTTTCTTCTCATCAAAAACATCTGGCGTCTGATGCTTGGGGATAAACTGATATTAGCTGCAAGCAAGTTTAATAAATGGTTCATTATCTATGATTTCAGGTTAAAAGCACAGACAAGAGTTCAAAAAGTATGTAAGTATTTCAAAAGAAATGACACTATAAGCTGCTTGGTTTTGAACCATTCTCAGACAAAGGATTAATTTTTTGTTATTTTTCAATAAAATTCTGCTCACATTTTGGCAATGTGACATTACCAATCATTTTAAATGAGCGAATGAATATTAAAGAACTTTGCAAACTATGAAGTGTGATACAAATGTGAGGTTGATTTATAATTGTTATTCCTGCCTTAAATTCTTTTTGGACCAAGTGGTAAGAAGATAGACAAATAAATAACATTACTATTTTAGATTATAGGATTGTTAATAATAGGTTGAATATCTTTCATTTTTGTATTTTCATATTCCATAATACTCCGTGTTTACTGCTCAGATTCTTTCTACCTCCAGATAGTACTTAATCACATTTTGATCATTAAGCTAACCCTTGCCAAAATAGCTGAAGGGTGCCTGCTACAACTCTATTACCCATTTCTTTACCTTTTGTCTTCCTCTGAGACTAAAACTCCTTCCATTTTAGTGTCTCAGCAGCTTTTGTTTGTCAAAAGAATATCCTGGGAAATGTTCTGCTATTAGTCATTTACAGCTTAGTATAAATATGTTCTCTCTCTTATAAAGGATTTGTAGTTAAAGGCTAATGTTTCACTATGAAATGCAAAGATTCTGGCAAAGGAACTTAAAGGGATAGTAAAAGCATATAAATATATGTGCACACATAAATGCGTATATTTTTCTGTTACTGGATACTTTATTCTATCCCTGAAAACACACCTGCATAGGTGGCTGGCTATTCTGCCACTGTGCTTAGCTGTCCGTATTGGTTGCAGGCAGGTGTTTGGCACCAATCTATGAGAAACCAAATGCTCAGATTGGTCGCCAAAAATAAACAGTTGTGTGGGTGGGCCTAGCAAGAAATTCACAACAGACATCTGGCTTGGACCATCCCTGTGGGCTATAGTTTCAACATGTTTCCTCTCACCACTCCTCTTTCTCATGTAACGATTGCTGGAAAGCTGCTTAAAGGTGAATTTGCTAGGAGGGGTGAATGAGCCTGCAGTGATCACCCTCAGATTTGTAAACCAGCGCATCCCCCAACTCCTAATTCAACAGAAGCTGTGAGTCAATGAGAAGAGCTGTTTACTGAGCTAGTAAAGTCCCAATAGAAATGATGTTATTTTAAAAGATCTGAATCCAAAGCACATAGAACAGGGTATGTCCATTTAGTCAAAGCCAAATGGACTTTTCTCTCAATTGTCTTTGAACAGAGATAAAGTAGATCCCTGCTTTCCCCCTCTCTCCACAGCTCATTTCCTTCTCTTTTATACTCTATGTTTTGATAGATTTTTTTCCTTTCAAAGAGAAAATGGCGCAGCATGTGCAAGCATTTAGAATGAGTGATGCAAGGGAAGGATGAGAACTGCACCTGTCTTTCAGGCCTAAAGTCCAAAGAGACACCTCAGGGACCTTTTAAAGACTGGGGCAGCCAAGGTCATTTCTGAGGCAAAAGTTCAGTCAATTGGTCGTTTTGGCAGTTTGACTAATTTCTCCTTCTCCAGTCCTTCAACCCATTGCCTACCACTCAATGCTTCATTCCCACCCGCTACCACCACTAATGGAATTTCCAGAGTTGATGAATTGCTTTAGAGTTGTAGAGAAGAGTAGTTCCCAGATTTAGAGATTTCACACATCAGCTCAGCTTCAAGAAGAGATTATTTGACCCAAGCAAGACTGCAAGGCTGCTAACTTTTTATTCTGCCAAATAATTGCATATTTAATACTATCTACTTATACTGTGACCTGATACAAGAAAGGTTATTTTAATGCCAATAAAATATAAGATGGATAAAATCTCAGGTAAAAAACTATTTAGCATTATAATGTTACTCCATTATTCATATTTTTTTCTTATTTCACTGTGACACAAGTCTTTTGGCGTCTAGATGAGGACTGGCATTTGGAAAACATTGGTGTAGACATTATCTACATTCTCAGTGTACCGATAAACATGGGTCATGGAATCTATGCCCATGATATTTACATCCACTATTTGCTTAAAAATTATATATTGGCTGCTGAAATCAAAAGGACTTAAGACATGCAGTTGTTATTAATGGGAATGACCTTGTTTGTGTATCTTCATAGACCTATGTGTTTTGTGATTTGAGGAGTACCTTGAAAAAACCTGTCCATGATTGTGGTGTGTCCTTATTTCAGTTATTCAATTAAGGATTCACTTCTTGGTGCTAAAAATAATATTCTCTAACCATTCAAATACCTCTGAAAAGTTAATCTTATACTATAAAGTGTTATCAGTTGCTTGCACTTTTGCGTAAGATGTTTTCCTCCTAAAAATTAGCTGTGCCAAAGACACTGAAAGAATGAAAGTTTTAAAATCCGAGGACAAGGTTGAGGGACTGAAGGGTAATTTTGGAACACGGAGGAGAGGAGCAGAGCTCTGACCTGGATATCCTTAAAGTTTGAGTGTTCTAGGCACCTAGAAGGCAAAGTATAGGAGGTGCTCAAAATGGGAAAATTCTACTGTAAATCATAATTTTGCCTCAAGTTTTAAGACTGTATATCAAATCTTAAATTCCCATTTTTTAGAGTATTCCACTCCTTTTAGTTACTCTAAACCCCATTACTCTTACCCTAAATGTTTACTGAATATGTGATGTTAATGAATAGTATTCATTAAGATAAAATAATAGTTCTCTACCTACAATATAAGGGGGCATGCACAGCTAATTATAGCCCTTCTTAATGAATCTAGCTTGGGATCAGCTTGCCATTTGGGTATGACAACTCTCTAAGGTGACTAAATACTTCTGTGTCCCATATTAGTTCTCATTTTTATAGTGATTCACACCAAGCACTTTATAACCCTGGAAGGGAGGGATCTTTGTTCTCATTGAATTTAACCTCTTTATCCACTAGACCCAATAGTGGGAGCACATGCATCTTTAGCCAAGTTCAGAGAAGGCAATCTGCCTTGTACCTTGCTTAGTTTCTTGACATTTGGTCACACGTAATACTCTGAAAAATGACTGTTCACCAAGATGACAAACGCACCTTTAGGTCTCTCAAATGTCCCCTTTTCCTCCTCAGTTCCCCTGAGATGGTTGAGTATATTAAATCACACTATGACCCTTAGCCATATTCATTAAGCTTGACTGGGCCCTGGGATTCTCTTAATATCTTATTGATTCTAATTAGTACCTAGTATATTGTTAACATTCAATATATGTCTGTTACATATGATGAAAATGAGATTACACTCATAATGGTCTGATGTAATTCTCTAGGCAGTTGGGAAGAGAAAACGTAATCACCCAGCTACTATGTGGCACAGTAGTCACATTCATTTAGTCACAATGAAACGTTGTTTATCATGTAATTCCTTCATACTCTCCAGAGTTTATTCAACAATCTGGGAAGAAAAAAAGGGAAGTGCCTCTTCTAGCTGCAGTTAACTATCCTGAGGATGTGGAAAATTAGAAGAATGGAGCAAAACTTTCAAGCATTGTCTGTTCTCCAACTACTTTCCATGAGCTTCATCAGTCCTTCATTGTCCATCAAGGATTATGGATGAGCTGGTAATTTCCAATTGCCAAATTTAAATACAACCTGGTTTTCAAAAAGTCTTCTTTCTTTTGGGCTCAAATAAAATGTATTATAATATTAAACTTATTAGTCAATTTAAGGTTGCCGGATAAAATACAAGACATTCTGTATTTTTATTTGCTAAATCTGGCAACCATAGAAAGAGAAAATGTCTGAGAGTGTAGCATAGTATTTAAGAACACATGCTTTAATATCTGACAGACTCTGGTTCATACTCTGGCTTTGACATATATTAGTTAAATAAACTTAGTAAAACCACTTAAACTTTCTAAGCCTCAATGTCTCCAACTATAAACGAAGATGATCATAATATTTAGTTCATTGCATTTTCCTAGAGTAAATTAGATAATGCACAGAAATTGGTTAGTCCAATGCTCAATAACTGTTAGTTTTGTTTTCTTTTCATTGAGTGTGCCTGCCTCATATCAACTAGTTTAGAAGGATATTCAAAGAACTCAAGGATTATCACTCTGAAATAAACAGGAGACAAAAAACTGTGAAACTTTAACAGAGAATTTAGTAAGTGCTGCTGTCTGGTAGGTTCTGCTAACTGCCTGAGTTTCTGAGAACAACGTCAAGGATAACAGTGTTTGTCCAGTCTTGAAAAGGGCTTTCTTCAAGCATGTGAGTTAGCCAACTAATTGAATCTTACTAAAACGCAATTTGAAATTATACTCTGGTAACAATGTTGTCATGTCTATGTGAGCTTTTCTTTTCCTAAACTGCAACACACCTCTCCAGAATTCAATATTGTCTGTCTCTTTTCTGCAAGAATAATTGATCCCTGTTTTTCTCAACCCTCTCCGTCTTATACTCAGACATACTCGATAAGTCCATTACCACTGTCCTAGTTTGCTAGGGCTCCCATAACAAAATACCACAGATTGGGTGGCTTAAACAATGCAAATTTATTTTCTCAGTATTCTGGAGGCCTGATGTCCAAGATTAAGATGTCAGTAGGTGTTGTTGCTCCTTAAACCTTTCTCCTTGGTTTGCAGGCAGCCACCTTCTCACTGTGTCCTCATGTGGTGCTTCTTCTGTGTGTGCGTGTCCCTATTGTCTCCCTTTGTGTCCAAATTTCCTCTGCTGATAAGGACAGCAGTCAGATGGATGAGGGCCCATTTTGGCCTCATTTTAACTTAATCACTTCTTTAGAGGCCCTGTCTCCAAATACAGTTGCATACTGAGGTATTCGGGGTTAGGGCTTCAATACATGAATTGTGGGGGGGGGGGGGGAAGCAATTCAGCCCATAAGAACCACCAAAAGCACAATTTATTGGTTTATGTCTCTCATTACTTTACATTGCTCAGAAGACGAGAACATAGTTTAGATGGAAGAGGCTTTTTAGCTTTTTGGCAAAAACATATGCTATCCTCTCCAAAAACAATGCTAGCTGCTACTGTGTGGAAATAGCCCTTGGACTGAAAAGTTAACAGCAGAATAAATAACCCATGTTTGATCCCTCCTAGGACGCCATTGACCAAATCATATTCTTTTTTTTATCATTTTTTTCTGTTTTGTTTTAAATAGACTTTATTTTTAGAGCAGTTTTAGTTTCACAGCAAAATTGAGTGGAAAGTACAGAGAGTTTCCACATATCCCTCTCCACACCCATACAAACTGCTTCCCCCACAATCAATATCCTGCATCAAAATGGTACATTTGTTAGAATTATTCAAGCTACATGATTACATCATTATCACCCCAAATCCAAAGTTTACAATAAGGTTCACTTTTGCTGTTGTACATTCAATAAGTTTTAACAAATGCATAAATGTCATGTATCCACCATTATAGTGTCATACACAATAGTTTCACTGCCCTGCAAATCCTCTGTGCTCTTCCTGTTCATCCCTCCCTCCCTCTAACCACTGACAACCACTGATCTTTTTACTGTCTCCATAATTTTGCCTCTTCCAGGATGTTATATAGTTGGAATCATATAGTATGTGGCCTTTTCAGATTGGCTTTTTTTACTTGGTAATATGCATTCAAGGTTCCTCTATGTCTTTTCCTGGCTTCATAGCTCATTTCTTTTTAGTGCTGAATAATATTCCATTGTCTGGATGTACCACAGTTTATTTGTTCATTTGCCTCCTGAAGGGCATCTTAGTTGCTTCCAAGTTTTGGCAATTACAAATAAAGCTGCCATAAACATCCCTGTGCAAGTTTTTGTGTGGGCATAAATTTTCAACTCACTTGGGTAAAAACCAAGTGTAATTGCTGGATTGTAGGTAAGAATATATTTAGCTTTGTAGGAAACTACCAAAGAATCATATTCTTTATAGTTTATTTTATATTTTTTGTAATAAAACATTGGAATATAAAGACAACCTATGAAATCACAAACACCATACTCAGAATGCATCCATAATATATATGGATCTAGAGTTTAAAATCATTGTCTAAAATTTGAACAGAACAATATTTTTTATCTATGTAATTTGAGTATAAATAACTACAGATAGCCTTGTTAATAAAACATAAGCTATAATAATTTGGGTATGATGAGTCGGTACAATTATATGTTAAAACAATTTTAAAGTTAAGTTTAAAATTGCATCGAAATAATTTAGGCAATTTAAAGTATTCATATAATCATCTTTATTCATATTAGTTTTAAAATTTTCAAATCCTTTCCTTTTGGTCTTCACAATTTTCTTGATAACTAGAGAAACTTATAGAGAAGTTGTCATTTTTTCCCTAAAGTAACACTCCTATTTGAGGCCAAACTGGGGCTAGAATCCAGGTCTCTTGACAAGTCAGTCCTACCTTCCTTCAGTGTTCACTGATGATTTTACTATGATGAGAAAACTTGATTCCCAAGAACTATAACTCTTCGCAGATGTTCTCATTCTAAATTCATGCAACACAAAAACAGGGAAGGTATATTATTTTCCCATGGACATACAGTACCTAAAGGAACTCAAATGTCTTTCTGGAGCATATTGGGTTTTTTTGGAAGAAAAATGAATTATTTTACTCAAAATATAAAGAAGCAGTGTTAGGTTACTCTGATTTGATGCGGGATCTTAATTGATTACTTTGCTTGGTTTCCACGTCAAACACATGGAAATTCCTGATGTATAATTGAAGCACTATGAAAAGTATTAGCTTTTAAAGTCAGTAAATGAAAGTTTTGTAGCACCAATATTATGCAGGCTGGTGCATTTCTTTGGAACTTCAGTCCCTTCATTAAAAGATCCCTATTAGATTAACGAATTGGTAGATTGATTTCCACAAAAGAAAATATCTAAAACAAATTGGAATTATGTCACAATGGGGAAAATGATGAAAACCCTACCATTTTCACTATAGCAGTAAAATTGTCCACAATGCTGGTCTAATCAGATGATAGAGCAATTATCATTAATAGACTATCGCCTGTGTGAAGGATGTGTTACTAAATGTTTATAATTAGTTAAAAATGAAACAGATAAATGCCTCCTTTTAGTGCATGTAGGTAAGGGGTATAAATATTGTTGTTAATGTCAATGTGTTATTCTTTATTTCTTGATTTTGAGCATGCACTCACAGGAAAATGCACACACACACACACACACACACACATGCTCAGGCTGTCACTAAGATACATCCATTAAAGAACCAGTACATCCACACACCTAGAATGCAGGAGACAGAGTGACAATACTTGGGACTCAGTAGTTTACGCCTTTTGAAAATTTAAATCTGAAAAAAAGTAGATAAGTAAAATGAGAGGACATTTTGCTGTGAGCAGAGTGTTTTCTCCAATTCCTGATCAAAAGTTTCAAGATGTTCTTAGAGAATCGCTTCAGAAATATAACTGATTGTTTTATTTTTCTGAAAGTAACCAAATGAGTATGTGTTTTAGAAGAGATACAGTTGAACATAGAATTCATTTTTCTTAAGCAATGAGACTAGAGATCTTTTCTATAGGTAATGATTCCACAGTGTCTTTTTGGTTTTCCCTTCAGCCTGAACTTTAGCCTAGGTTCTTTCTATGGGTTCTATGGGACCAATCGAAGGCAGCGATGATGTAGAAGAAATTCGATAAAGAAGCGGTTGTGTGTTTTTACCTCAGCTCAGAGATTTACATAACAAGTGATCTTTAGCAAGTCACTCTGATTCTGAGTTTCCTCTCATTTATACATTGGTGATAATAATATCTATCCTACAGGGCTATTGTGAGATGTGAAGTAACATGCAAAGACTTAAGTGTATACACACGAAAGGCCCCAACTTTTATAACAGTCAGTCCAGTTAACAAAAAAAAGCAAGTGTAAATTAAGCGAAACAACCGTTTTGATTATTCTGGATTAATAATAAAGTTAGTATCCATATGAGAAAATTTTTGAGCCTCATCTGAACTTCTCAATTATGTAAGAATTTTACTAGGACAATTTATTTCAGACTTGCAAGTCCACAGAAAGTCTATCTTGCCCACAATATTGACTCGTGGATCCCAGGGTAATCATTTCTCCTCTTAGCCATCACTACTTTCTTCCTCTTTCACCAAGATTTGAGAATATAAATATTTTTCTGCAGCACGCAGACAGTTGTAAGTTCCTAGAGAAAAACACACATCAATGGGAAACAAATTAGAAAATAAAAGGCAAAATGCATGAAATCTCTCTTTTCTACCTACCTGCTTAATCTATATTGGCCTTGATAGTGAATAAATAGGGACTTTATGTGTGAAGTCCACATCTTATTAGACCTGCTACTTGAGATCCTGGCCAATCCTTTAGAGAAGTACTTTTCTTCACCCATACAAATTGATAATCGTACAAATTATTTTAATCTTGTGTATGTGTGCATATATACTCATGCACATTTTTCTCTCTCTTTTTTACTTTTGGTTGCAATTTCAAGTTCTGAAAGCAGCTTAAAGGACTTGGATTAAGTTCATAAATCATAAGAAATCTTTAAATCATTAGACTGGAAAAGTGGAAATTGAGCACCACTCATTACCTAAAAAATTAGCACATGCCTCCGCCTTCCAGCTAGGGGCAAGCTTGCATCAGATGTGGGGGGAGGGGAAGCTTTAAACTTTAGAATAGTAAGTCCACTCTCTCTCTCTTAGTAGACTACTGCGAACTCTTCTAAAGACCAACGATCAAATCTTAAGGTGCCATTTCATTAGGGGTAACTTGTACTGTTTGACTTTTTGCTTTAATAATAACTAGCCTCATTTCTCTTAGACAATATTACTGTGAAAGATTCTGTGGAAAATGGAAAGCTTTAACAAAGGTTCCATTAAATCAAAGAGCAATAAACAAACTGAACCAAATGACACATCAGAGCCATGAAATGTGTCTTATCTTTCACACTTTTCTCCTGTTCCACTAGTGAAGTACTTAGATATAAACCAACTGATCAGCAGGGAGCTGTTACCTTAATTATAAAATGAAACAACCTTGCTAATGTAGTCTGAAAGGCTTGTTAGTTCACACTCCAGACTTGTAGTTCTGAATGGACTCCAAATTCAAATACTTAGAAAGGCTGCTGCTGTCTGATTGTGATGTGAAGGCTTGAAATAGCCCTCGACTACACCCTACTGATTTGAGTCACCCTGGTTTTATTCCTGTGTTTTATTTATTTATTTGGAACCTCAGCCTTTGCCCTTGGGGTGGAAATAAAATGCTAATACTCCTTGGGTACCAAGCAGCATGCACTTTTGAATAGTTCATTCATGGGGAACCATTTGTTTGAGGAGGCTTTTTGTCTGATTATTGGCCCTGGCCGTTAGGGCTCAGGCAGAGATGTGATGAGCCTTGCAGGAAAAATTAAAGAAGATGTAAACAGTAAATGCAGACATTTTGCAACATAGCTAAAAATAAATTGCACTACAGGCAATTATGCAAGTTTTACTGGATACATTAAAAAGACATTAAATGCACAGCTGTTTTAAGTGTCTTTTAAGCTGATAAATTAACTGTCTAATAAATTGTAAGATTTGTCAGCTAATAATGCTATTTTATCTGCTTTAACATATGCCTTCCTAGTTCATGAAGCATTATTGTAAGTGCCAAAAGGAGATAATGTGCATTTTACAGTGTTATGTCTTAAGTGGAATGGATCATTGGCCATGAAGAAGTGTGTTAATAAATCTCCTAGGCTTTGTTAATTGCACTCAATGAAGTGTCACTGTTAAAACACAAAAGATGTGATAGAGAAAGCTGAACATAATGTCTTTCAGTTTTACAATTAACAGTTCACTAGGCAAATCGACCAAAAAGACCATAATTTGTTGAAGCCTTATTAACTTACATTTTCCTAGTCAAGGTCATAATTGTGGATGGCTTAAAGCTATCTTTTAATGCTCATCGCAAAGAGTAACCTTGCTGGAGAGAAGGAAGGTTTTTCCTGCTAGTGGTATGAAATGCCTACCAGGTTCAAGAGAAATAAAGCAGCACAGAATCAAACAACAGTCTTTTGGAATCACTCACCATCAAGCACATGTGTTTGTCCTTGACTTGAGAAAAATGCTATTTTGCATCGCTTGTCCCAAGATGGTAAGTAAAGGAGGGTAGTGCACACACTATGAAATTAAAAGATGCTACTTCAGAGGCCATTAAGTATAAGCCCTTGGCCATTAAAAAAGTAATAAAATAAAATTAAAAAGTTTAGTTTATTTGAAATCAATGTATTCTTTCCTTTTAATTTCAGGCAACAAACACAAGTGTACTCAATTTGAAAACTCCATATGAAAATCTCTTTCCCGTATGTTTTGAGAAACTTACAATGAGAGTCATGTTGTTTACATGTTAGAGCAAGCAGTGTTTTCTTTTTGCTTTACTGTTGGGAATTTACCCTTTATCAGTTTCGATTACCTTGTCAGCTTGCAATTCTGGCCCTGCAAAAGGAGTTGCATCTTTAATAATGCTGTGGCTTTAACAATGACTTTCGCAAATCGTGTGTTGGCAAAGCAAAGGGGAAACAATGAAACTACATATTACCTTTAAAATTAGATAGAACTTCATCTTTTCAGACAAATATTACATATTTCATGTGTTTGTTTTAGTACAAGATTCACCAAAATAGTTAACAATCAAAAAGGAAATTTGAGGCAATTGCAGAAATCCTGCATCAGAGTCTCTGCTCAATTCCTGACTAGTTGAATCATCTACTGAGCCACCATTTATTTATCTATAAAGTAAAATAAGGACATCTACCTCATAGGATCATTTTCAGGAACAAGGGATTAAATTTATGTGAAAAGTACTTTAAAACGCCAAATTAGTGTTAGTTATTCTTGACTGTGAGTTAAAATAACAATAATATAATTCTTAATAGTCAAAGCACTTTCACATCTAGCATCTCAATTAATCCTTACAACAATCTTGTGAGAAAGGCAGGACAAGTTTTTCTAAACACAAAATATTTTTAATGGCCTGCTGAGTATAAAGGCGCTATGCTGGAGGCTATATAATTCTATAACCAAATATGATACAAAATTCATCTCTCTCTTTTTTTTTTTTAAAGATTGGCACCTGAGCTAGCAACCGTTGCCAATCTTCCTTTTTTTCTTCCCTGCTTTATCTCCCCAAACTCCCCTGTACATAGTTGTATATCTTAGATGCAGGTCCTTCTAGTTGTGGGATGTGGGACGCCACTTCAACATGGCCTGCTGAGTGATGCCATGTCCTGCACCCAGGATCCGAACCCTGGGCAGCCGCAGCAGAGCGCGTGAACTTAACCACTCAGCCATGGAGCCAGCCCCAAATTCATCTCTCTTAAAGGTTATAGTCTGCTTGCATAATCAAGCTGGTATTACAGTAAAGATGATTGAAACTCAGAGAAGTGAAATTACCTCTCTAAGGCTACATAACAAGGTTAGGGGACAAAACCCTAAGCCTTCATATATATTTAAGCTTTTAAAACCCCTTGAGCCTTGAAACAAAGTCTGCTAACCGTCGGTCCAATGCTTTCACATGCTCACACTGCTTTACTTAGACCACACAGAAAATGAAAATGAAATAGGTCAAATGTTAGAAACCATTGTGGGAGTTCTATATGCCATGTTGATATTTGGACTAGGTAGGATGGAAAGACTAAAGTGAAAGAACTTCAACTCCTTTGTGCTACATTCAGTAAACTATTTGAGTAGGGCTGCCTCAGATAGCTTCATTTCTGGCCAGACCACCCCAAAGGAATAGGAAGTCCTAATTATCCTTACCACCAATCCTCTTTTTGTTTGAGCATGAATGGGATGATTTGATCTTAAGTGGGGATTATACACTGCACTATGCCGGCCAGTCTTCAAATGAGCTTAAAAGAAGCTTTTAAAGAGTATAAATCATCATTAGGAGAAACTAGATCGTTTGAGAGTGTTTTTTCCTTAAACTCAAAAACAGTTCATCACTTTCTCTTTGAACTGCTGCTTTTACTTGAGGTTAGAAACTGCAAAGAAAGAAATACCATCAGCTCTTTTATTGTCTTGATATGGAAAGAAAAAATATCAAAAGCTGTCCAATTTGCATGACTGGTATGCACACAGATGAGAAAGTTAGTAGCATCTAAACTTCTGAATACGGTCAAGTCAAAAAGTATGTACCATATTGATATCAAGATACGAATTATGTTTTAAACAAAATGAATTAGAAATAAATCAAGAAACTGAGAAAGGTAAAAAAGAGAAGGATAGTGAGGGAGAGGAAGAAAGGAAGAAAGAAAGAGAGAGAAGGAGGGAGGGAGAAAGGAGGAGAGGGAGCAAGGAAGGAAGGAGGAAAGAGAAAGAAAGAAAAAACGAAAGAAGGAGAGAGAGGGAGAGAAAGAAAGAAAGAAAGAAAGAAAAAAGGAAAGAAAGAAAGAGAAAGAGAGAGAGAAAGAAAGAAAGAAAGAAAGAAAGAAAGAAAGAAAGAAAGAAAGGAAACTATAGAATCCTATATTAGGAGATGAGAAGTGCATGTATTTGGAGTCCTTCTCTATGGCCAGGGTCCATATTCATATGAAACAAGTAAAATACAAACAATCTTAGCAAATTCAAATGTTGAATATTCCACTATACATTAGTTCAAGTTCCCATGGTTTAATAACAGTAACAATAGTAATTTGTTGAGGGATTACTACATACCGGGAACTATTCTAAGCACTTTGCTTGTATCAGGTCATTTAATCTTGGCAATAACTTATGAGGTAGGTTATATAAATATCTTCCATTTAACAGATGAAAAATTAAGGCACAGGGAGAGTTTAAATAATTTGTTCTGGATCAAACACCTAGCACTTGCTCAGGCAGACTGCTGGATCCTAGAGCCCAAGATCTTAGTCAATACAGCATACTCACTGAATAGTATGCTCTCTTTCTATTATCTTTCAGGAAGGGATGAAAATATTCTGCCCTCTGTTCACATTTTCTGATGGCTGGCTCAGTTCTTTGTTGCAAGAAAAGTTGAGTTAGGGTCTGGAGGAGTTATCAGGGCTATATTGGGTTTTAGTTCAAGTACCCATGACTACCCAAAAAGATATTATATATCTGTTTGGTTTTAATAACTTTTATTACTTCAAGCAAGGTGTATGTTCTTTACAGACAATTTAGAAAATGGATTTTGGAAAATTATTAAAAGAATTAAAAGGTCCATAATCCACATCCAGCCAAAATGACCACTATATATGTGTGTACACACATACATACCCCCTCACACATACACACTACGCACACAAAACGACCACCTGAGTAAAAGATGTGAGGCATAGCTTAGTTATAATACATGTGGGGAAAAAATCAAGGGTGTTTATCAGCAGTAAGCACAGTATGAGAAAGCAGAATGGTATGTCTTGGCTTCCAAGATGCTAAGGTGATCTTTACTAGAAAGAAAGGTTCTAGAAAAATGGAGCTGATAGGCCTACTTTAGTTTATAATACTCCAACTACACCTGGAAAACTATGTTTAGTTATGGGTACCACATAGGATATTGACAAACGAGAGTCCATTCACAAGAAAATGTTTGGGATAGTACAGGGATGTGAAGTCATGTCAGCATAGGAAGAACTGATAGAACTTGGAACTTAGAATACTGAGAAATTCAAGTGCCTTTAATTTCTGTCTTCAGATAGCTGAAGAATTGTCATATGAAATAACAATAAAACATGTATTACTACATAGCCTAAATTAACAGAAAATTTTCAAATGTTCATGAGGAGAACAAAGGTGAAAGTGATTGCCTGGGAAATTAGTGAGTTCTCTATCAATGAAGGTGATGAAGCAAAGATCCTGCACATTCATTTATTTAAAATATTGTAGAAAGAATTCAAGCTTTGGAGGATGGCAACGTAGGGTTTTGCCATAGTCTAATTTGGGCTGCTATAACAAAAATACTATAGACCAGGTGGCTTAAACAATAGAAATTTATTTCTCACAGTTCTGTGGGCTGTAAATCCAAGATTAAGTCTCCATCATATTTGGTGACTAATGAAGGCTCACTTTCTGGTTCATAGATGGCGCCTTCTCACCATCTCCTCACATGGCAGAAGGGGCAAAGGAGCTCCCAGGGTCTCTTTTATGAGGACCCTAACGCTACACATGGGGGCTCTGCCCTCATGACCTAAATACCTCCCAAAGACCGCACCTCCAAATATCATCACATTGGGGATTAGGTGTCAATTTATGAATTTTGGGGAAAACAAACATCCAGTCTATAACAGGTCTCAAATGTCCCCTTCTTTAAGTCTATACACAAGTTTCTGGGCCTTCAGCATTCAAAGACCTGGAAGCTTGGGTGTGACCCTGGGCAAAATCGTGAAGGTAATCCGTCTTATTTTTCATTGCTCTTTTCCTCTGCTGGGATCTCTCATTGTTCCTTTTGGCTACACAATAAACCCCATCCTCACCTCATCCACCACTAGGAGCTTAGGTCTTTCCTGGCAGGACTCCTGCTCTGTTCCTTTCCTGGACTTCTCCCCTAGTCTTCTTTCCTATTCCCTTAGGTGCTAGCAATTCACACTGTAATCCATGCAAAGTAGGTTATAATGGGTTAATACTTTTATCCAACAGATGAAATATTTGCGTTCTGTCAGTGACTTCCTCCATGCAATCAAACAATCAAGGGATGCCAGGCAGTTCAGAATGGAGTTAAACACCTCTGCTGATTTCATGTTCTGAAAACAGGAGTGAGGAATAAAAAGAATTATGCCACAGGATGAGGGTTGTGGAGAGGTCTTTTTTCATATACTTCCTCTAACATATTCCCTCTACCAGTGAATCATTACTAGAATGGAAGTCCAGAGACAGCCTCTAAATATCTAGGGAAAGTTTTTGGAATCTTCTTCATCAACAGAGATCTATAAAAAGAGCATAAATTAACCTTTCTGGGATGATAATAATACCTCGGGGTATTGTAATACTCAAAGCCCTTCCATACACATAATCTCATATCAGTCTTTCAAAACTCTGTGAGGTAGGTGAGGTGGGAATAATTATTCTAACTTTACAAATGAGAAGCTTGAGGTTCAGAGTCTTTAAATAAGTGGCTTACATTACCTATGCCTAATTAGGGGTAGAACCAAGAAAAAATAAATTCACGTATTCTAAAGTCATCGCTAAGTGTTTCTTCCCTGACGATAATTTTTTTAAATTACAAATAAACATTTATTGAGTGCTTACTACACAACTAGTTTTGTATTATGCAATTTACTTGTATTGTCTCATTGAATCCTTTGGAAACCACTAAGATTTAGGTATTATCACACCAATGTTACAGATATGGAAACTGAGGCTCATTGAGATTAGTAGCTTGACTCAGACTACATAATTAGTAAATGATAGAGCTAGGCTTTTAGGCCAGATTTGTTTGATTATTAAGTCCATACTATTTTCTCTTCAAAGACACCATCTGTGCATCACACTGGTCCTAGACCAAGAGTTGTTTACTTTTAAGCTCTGCATTTCCAATTTGACCTTTTCTTTTCAATCATTTGTTAAATTCACATAGCATTCATTACTTAGTTTACAATCTCAGACATCTAGGCACCAAAAATAGACACCTTTGTTTTTTTTAAATATTTAAAACAGATAATAAATATGCAAAGTGTATAATTAAATAAATGTTACTTAGTATATAATGTATGTGATAAAAGTCAAAGAATGCAAAAGGGAATAGTGTGAAAATCAAGTTTCTCTTTTGTCAATGAACCCCCATCCCCTTAGTTCCCCATCAACCCTGCTCCACATGCCTACTGTCCTCCTTTAAAAAGCAATCACTCTTACCAGTTTCTGGTGTATCTGTCCAAGGATATTCTATTGTTTTATTCATATAATTGCATGTATATGTGTTTGTGTATATGTATATATGTGTATGAATGTAAATTTAAGTATAATTACGCAGCTGTACATGATGCATATGAATGCATGAAAATATCTACGGTAAAAGGTAAAATTCCTAAAAGTGAGATTGCTGGGGCTCATGGTATGTACATTTTCTTACTTTGATAGATTTTGCCAAGTTGCCCTCCAAGGAAGTTGTATCAATTTAAGTTCTACCAACATTTTGTCAGAGTATCTTTCCCTACAGCCTTTACAACACAGTACATAATCAAACATTTTAAATAATGTCAAAATTATACGCAAAATGTAGCATCTCCTAGTTTTAAGTTGTATATATTTTCCTATTATTGATGCTGTGCTTCATTTCATATGTTTAAAAGCCATTTGCCTTTTTCTATGAACTGTCTATAGATGTGATCTGCTTAGTTTTCTATAAGTTTGTTGGCTTTTTTATGTGGATTTTTAGAAGTTTTGGTATGGTAAGGAAAAAGTGCATTGTCAGAGGTATATTTTACATTCTGTTTTCATCTTGCCTTTTTCATTTTTGTCTTTATTTATGGTACACTTTTTAATGCATATAATTTAAAATGTGATAAAGTCACACATCTAATTTTTAATGGTTTTTAGGTTTTGTGTATTGCTTAAAAGGGCCTTAACCAGTCCAGGATTATTTAAATATTTTCCCTATGTTTTCTTGTAAATCTTTTATAATAACCACCTTTAAAAAGCCAGATTTTTGAATGAACTATGACCAAACCACATGCTCTGATCTCAGAGATACACCATCTGAACCATTTTAAATTTTTAGCAAAGGATTAAAAAAAGAACAATTATAGAAATACATGCATGATGGATCAATCTTAATTCAGTCACTTATTAGGATAGACTTAGCCAAAATTTGTGAAACATGGAACCACAGTGTAGACAAAGTAAATTTTCAGCAGAATCATAAATGTGGAAAAATGTGGAGACAAAGAAAAGACTTCTTATACCAGATAGTTAAAGAAAAATTGTGTGTGCATCTAATTGTCAATGAATGGTCAGAAATATTGCTGAAAGATGTTAAAGGTTGCATTAACTCAGTATTTCACATTTGTCGTGTGGCATGTTACATCAGGATTGAAAGAGACAATAAGCGTTGGATAGTGGGATTTCTGCCATGCTCAAACTAATTTACTTCTTCACAGAGAAGTTCATCCTGCTGACAGAACTGCTTTCAAGAGATAAAAGATGGAGGCTCTCATACTAAATTAAGGATACATGAAGCATGCATGTATTTCCCCCTGCTAAACTCTGAAGGGTTTGCCTGTTGGCAGAAATGACCCATTATGACTTAAACAGATATCCATCTGTAATATATTAAATAAATGAGATGCTGAAATTACTTAACAAATGCTCAATATATTTGCTGAAACAATAGGCTTTGAGAAAAATGGATGCAGCTTTATTTCCAGAGGAAATTTCAATAATTCATTCATTAGATGAATACAGCCCAATTTTAATGCAATGTAACTGGTAGACAAGAGACTCAGTTTGAGGAATGTGAAGAATGCTCTTTTATTTTGGCAATGCTAAGTGGTCTCTACTAAAGCCTTTTTTCAAAAGATTGTTAAATTTTACATGCTTATTTTTTTACTCCACACACCCATTTTAGGATTAAGATAAAAAGCTAAAGATTTACCTATATAATTGTGCTTTATCATTCACAATAAAGATGATGGGCAGCAAATGGGAAGAATGTACACAGTAGCTCCACGAATGGCTAAAGTGTGCTAAACCTGAAAGAAGAGGTATTTATGAATTTTCAACCATCTTCTCCTCATTTTTCAAAGTTTGTTTGATTCCAAACAAGACGTAAGAAAGTGGTCAGATCACGTATGAACAGCAAAGAATGGGAACATCAGTGGAGAATGAATGCCACAAGGAGGCTCACTTTATTATGGACTGACTCAGGCAAAGTTTTTAAATAGACAAGGCATATCTTTGCTGCCTGTCCCAGCCTCCTTCATGCTGTCACTTGGCCCCTCCTGTGGCACCATGCTACAAATCTCTGTAATTGTTGCTTTAATATGTTAGCAGCAGTGAAGCCAACTTCTGCAAGGATGAAAGCTGCTGAATTAACACCACCCTAAATCACTGAATTGTAAACATGTAGAAGTTCAGTAAGAGCAAAAACAGCAATGCTGATCCATAGACCTAGCTTAGGGAACAAGGCCATGAGCTTTAGAATAAAATGCCGTCCCCACAGCATCTTACCTTTATGACCACAGAGAAATATTTAAATCTTTCTGGTTCTCAATATCCTCATTTGTTGATTAGGGGTACTTAACTCACAGGGATGTTCAGATAATTTAATTAGAAAATACATAAAAATTGCCTAAGTTGCTTAGCATATAACATGCACTCAATAAATGCTAACAAGTGTTATTTGATTATCCTTCTCTTAATGCTATGATGTGTACATGTCTAACCCAGTGCCTACCACATAGTGAGTACCAAATAAATGCTAGTCGAATGTTAATGACATAGAAACTTAGTTCATTTGTTTAAAGTGCAACAAATTATTTTGTTTATTTATTTGAAGGAACAGTTCCTTTAGATGGTAATAACTCTTACTCATGGTCATTTATAGTGCATATTCTAGAAATATAGCTGAACAGAGAAATTCCTTAAGATCAGGAGAGCTTTCCTTCACCTATCAGGTCCCAGTAGGAGCTTTTGATCAGAAAGCAGAATCATTGTGGTTAGGAATGTGGGCTTTGGATTCAGAATGATTTGAACTCAAGTCCTGGCTCTATCACCTTTTAGCTATGTGACCTTAGGTAAGTCATTTAATATTTCTGAGCCTCAGGTCAGAACTCAATACAGATTTTTTTTTTTTGGTGAGGAAGATTGGCCCTCAGCTAACATCTATTGCCAGTCTTCCTCTTTTCGCTTGAGGAAGATTGTCCATGAGCTAACATCTATGCCAATCTTCCTCTATTTTATATGTGGGACACCTCCACAGCATGACTTGATGAGTGGTGTGTAGGTCTGCGCCTGGGATCGAAACCAGTGAACACAGGGCCACTGAAGCACAGTGCACAAACTTAACCACTATGCCATGGGGCTGGCCCCTCAATACATGTTATTTTTATTGTTGTTATTAGTTAAGACACAATATTGTCTTTAACATCACCTTTAAAAATAGGGCACAGAAATTCTGTAGTAGAAGCAACACCCCCCAAAAAAATATATCCAATTGCAAGAAATGACTATCCAGAGTCTCAATAAACCCAAAAGAGTATATCTCAATTAAAGCACAGATATCAGGATTTATATGTTTACATCTTTGTGTTCATGCAGACACATCTCCTGAAACCCTTCACAAGGAGCATTGTAATATTGCACTTTTAAATCATGGTAAATGCATTCCTGATAATTACTATAGAGTAGAATTTGATCTAGAATCGTGAGGGCATTCTGAAAAGCAGTAAGACTCCTTTCAGACACTCCTAGTAACCTGAGATTCTTGTACAAATGTAGCAGAACATAATATTCCAACAAAAGCATATGCCAAAAGGACTCCATCATTCTGGTCTTTCTGCCTCGGCAAGGGTCAGAAGCTAACTGTACTTTAAAACACATACATTTTTAATTAAGTGGTCTGAAAGCCAAAGCCCTTTCTAAAAGACCTTAACTCAGTAACACTATGCAATAAATCTTAATGCTGTAGAATCTAGTATCTATCTGTGCTTTACAACAAACACTTACTGAATTTTTTTCTCACGAATCTCTACAGTCTGCTTGCTTTTGTGTGAATGTTTTACTTTTCAAAGATATAAAATTGGAAGTGTTTTTCATAACTATATCTTTAGTGTTGATAGTTTCAAGATGTGTCACAACTAGGAATTATCCTCTCTTCCCTTAGCAAATAAAATGTGTAAATAGTAAGCATACGGAGTAAAATGATAAAGTTCTAATTTCAAACATTGTCACCCTATCAATTTAAGGAAAAGATGGCATCGACCATCATATTCTTTTTTTCCCGATGACCCAATGAAAATATTTTGGATCATATTCCTTGTTTTGTCTGAAAATATCATTGAAAGAAGACTCATCAATATATGTAGATGAGCACAGCACAGTGATTCAGTACACAGCTTGTTATTCATGATATGTCAGTGCCATCATTGAAGCGACTCTCCAACTTAATCAGTTCTTTAATTTCTGCAAGTTAAGTAGAAGTATAAGTTATTTCCACCTCACACACTGGAGAAACTAAACCACATAAAGGTTGTTTTCTACCTTCCAGAGCACTTGTTCTGTAGTACATCCTAAGACTGGAGACACATAAATGAATAAAGATATGATCCCTGCCCTAGAGATTTTCAGATGCTAGTGAAGGATACCTATTTGTAAACATATATAAACATGTAGTAGTAATGTGGAAAGTATTATGAGGGGGCTATGCTTCAAGTGCTATGGAACTCCAGAGGGGACAGCATTTTTTGCCTTGGATGAAAATTCTTGAAAGAAATGGGGAAAGGTGCATTATAGCAAAAGGGACAGGATAGTTAGATAAGTGAAAAATGAACTAAAATGAGTTTCAGGGAACTGTAAACTTTTTGGGAGGTGGCTGAAGTCAGGGCCGGTTTCAAAGGCATAGATCTGTATAGTTGCACATGGCCACTACTCAGAAAGGCCCCATACTTGATTTAATAATCTGTCATCACCATTTTGAAATTGTTAATAACTTTTTGAAAAGAGTTTTGCACTGGCCTTGCTAATTACATGCCTAGACCTGGCTGCAGTGAAGGGTGACTGTGGGGAAAGTATTGAAAACAGAAGCTGGAAATATGGTAGGCAAGGGTCCATTCATGAATGTTTCTGCATGGTCTGCCAAAGAGTTTGGAGTTTATCTTACAGATGATGAAGAATCACTGAAGAATTTTGAGCAGGGGAGAATATAGACAGAATCAGAGGATGGGGTAAGGGTAGATGCTACTAGAAGAATATTAAAATATTGAAGTTGAGAGATAATTGAAGATTTGAAGTAAGACAATGACTGTGGAAATGGACAAAAGGCTCTCCCCTAAGACTCACAGAGTTTGAGGCAAAATATAAAAAATGAGTGAATTTAATTATTGTGCATGTCTGGGTGTTCTGCTGATGAGGTAAGAATGTTTTGATGAACAATGAAATACATAGATAAATAATTGATAAATCATTATGTATTTATTTCATTAAACATTTTCTTGCCTTCATCCCACCAAAATCACTACATATTACTATAATCATGATTTTCACATCATTTATGTTTTGTTGACAGCAATGTTAAACACAACAAGATGTCTTGAGTCATGGTAATTTCTAGCTAGTTTTTCATTCATTTTAAATTAGAGAAACTTCTCTCAGCTGAAATAGTAGAAAGTGGAATTGTCAATAAAATTCTTAATTCTTAAGTAATACTTAGATTCAAAAATGAACCGTTATAAGTTAGTCTTTCTTGTATAATGAAAACTAATTGATTTATAACAATCACTTATTACCTTAGGATTCTGTAGTCTAGCAGTTTAGGCTTGACTCAGCTCATGATAAAAAGGAACTGAAAAGTATAGCAGCCATTTTTTTCAACTAACCACAATCATGTTTTTCACATATCATGGACAAACACTGTAATGGCATTACATATGATAAAGCATCGGAATTACATAAAATATTAGAAAATTTTCAAATTTCATCACATAAACCTCCATGCCTTATATTGTGATTTTCATTATTTTAAATGCAATATTTAAATCCATAGAATATTTTATAATTCCTTCTTTCTAATTTTTCAATGCTAGCATATTATAATACAAATGAGTATAGCACTATGTTGTCTAATGTCTTCAAATTTCTTTTAATCAAGACTATACCTAAGTCTATGACCTAGAATGAACTATAGGTCATTCTATAGAATAGTCTCTATAGGAATTAACTTGGGCATTATTTTTAGGCCCATCTTTTTTTTTATGGTTGTGCAAATATTTTTCTCTTATTTCCAATGTGTTTATTTTTGGAATGTCACTTTTATTTCATATTTTCATGCAGTTCCTTTCAATACAGAGGAACCATTTTCTCTATTTTAAAATGTTTAATCCCTTTAAATATGAAGTAGTCAAATGTAGATCTTTTTTCTTTAAGCTCCTGTTAATATTATTACTAACAAGAAACAATTTCATACCAAATAACAGTGGATAGAGAAAATTCAAAATTAGTTTCATTTTCCACTAAAGACCGTGAGTTCTTCTTTACTTAAGGATCTTCTGCTATTTCACTTAATCTTTTTAGTGCATTTTGTATTTTGGCTAATGTAAATGTAGTTATTTTAACAGCATTTAGTTAGCATCCCTTCATGTATCTAAGGATGGTTGTAAGGTCAAAAGTAATCTTTATTAAATTAAGATCTTCCATCTTTGGGCAGACGCAGAAGTTATTATATATAACCTCTCAATTTTTAAAAGAAAATGTCATTACTAACAACACAGTTGAAGCCATGCCTCCCAGTGTCAAACTCAATATATTCGAAATGTGTTCTGTACGTTGCACAAAAAAATGCTTTTATATTTTCAGCCAAAATTTTGCCTAGTACAAACTTTTTTTAAACCAAATTTATTAGTATCATTGACATCGGCTCACCCTCAACAATCTTCTAAACCCATGCTTAAAATTGAAAATGGCTTATTTTTTAGTGTTACAAAATCAAAATCTGTACTTTTTATATTAGATGTTATTTATTCAACATGAATTTTTTCCTGCTATAATCTGGTTGTACTGAATAAATTTTACTTTTTAAATTGCATATGATTATTTTCCTTTTTAATCTATTAAATTAAAAGTCTGCTGTTCAATTTTCCATCCTAGATAGTGATCATTCATTCGTTTTTATCCATTTTATTGGTTTAGCCAAGAGATTTCAAAATAATATCTGATGAATCTAAAATTTTTGTTTTTTCTATAAATAGTGTGCACTATTATGCTTGCTAAATATTGGACACATTATTTTAAGAACATCATGACGGCGTTCTATATTCACTTGTACTTGTCTTTGTTGAACACTAATTATTGCTGTTTATTCAAACTTTTTCCCTTAGTTCCAGTAGTTGCATGTAAGCAAGTGCCATTTGGTGTTCTTTTAATTGTGAATCTAACTACCTTAGTGTCATCAATACCTTCGTTGACCTAAGTTGATCCTGAGGATTGGTTGTAAAACGTGCAACTGGGAGTGATAAAATACATTCTTTCTGAATGTAGAATACAAAATGTGTTTTCCACAGTTTATTTCTCCATTTGAAAAAATTCTGGTACAAAATGAAATACTAAACGTCCTGCTATGCTCATCCAATTGGGAAAAAATATAGCATTAATTAAAATTGGATTATGCTTTGCTAGAAATATTTTCATGCTGTCATAAAGATATGATAGCTATTTTCCATGATCATAATCCAATAAACACAGTAAAGATTCAGAGGTTTCATCTTTCAATTTTCTGGAGTTCATGAATGTAACTTTCTTCATCATCTAATGGGCTGACCAAAATTGCATTTGTTGCTTCTGAGTTGTGAATTTGATATGAATAATTTTATTTTTTCTTTTTCATTGTTTTGATCAGTAATTAAATTTCCAAATAGTAAAAAAAATTCAAGGATTTCATCTGACCAGACCAGTCCAAATTGAGGATTTGATGAGAATACTTTCTTTGCTCAAGTTTCTTGTTTTGATCAGGAATTAATTTCATATTAAATAAAGAATGTATAAAGTCCTGTCCTGTTAATGAATTTTATGGGGGTCATACTCAACAGAAGTCTGCTCACTTTTATTGTTTCTATTTTAAAAAATTAAACACACGATATCTTTCTGGTTTTTTTTTAATCTTTACTTCTTTTCTGTGTTCCATTTTCACATTGTCTGTTTTTATTATCTGAATGTTTTCTCATTTTAAGAATCTAAAGGATTAAAAAATATAGTTGCATTCAAACGGTACTAAATTTGAGTATATTTTCAGCAAAGATGTAAATTAAAGTAAATATAAAAAACAAAATTAAAATATTTTTTGTTTTTCCTTACTTCTAAAATATTAAAAAATACTTTATTGAATTTAAAGGATAAAATTCAAATTATAATTAATGAGTATAAAAGTTATAAGTTAAAAGTTATTAAAATAAGTATGATACTTTAATTTTCTGAAATTCTAAATCTTATTAAATGATTTTATACAGTAAAACTATTTCTATTTCTAGTATTCTAATGTTCCTCTAATTGCCAGAATAAAGAACCAGCATCATGCTTGATTCACATAACATCTAGACCTACATATATAAATAGATAACAGTAATATGAATTTTTCAACAGTACAAAATATTCTTCAGCCGATAAATGTGCATAGCATGGGAAATCATGAGTACATATCGAACCATGGATTGGAACATGAAGAGAAACAAGAAAAATGCATGTTCAGCACCACTAAGAAATGATAATTTGTTGTGCAAGAATCTATGACAGTTATGACATCTGAGAGTAAGGACATAACAAGTTAACTTACCTTTTTATTTATCAAATTACCTCTGCTTCCTAAATCTTCCTCATACTCCAAAGTAGTGCCCATTCTTAAGATTAGCACAGTCCACAAACCTTCATGGCGTTTGAATGCAGTCATCGTTTGGTTCAAGGGCATAGGGTAAGGGACGTGGGGGAGAGTTTCCCTGGGGCCTGAATAATGTTAGCTGTAAGAGCAAATGTTTGGAGTTATTGGTCACACTATGCCAGGGCTGGGCACTGAATCTTGAGTGAATGGAAAGGTCCATATACTCTTTAATAAATTTTCTCTTGTATTTTGGATATGCAGGGTGCTCCAAAGCATAGATCCTGACGTCTAAGACTAGTACAGATAAGCAAAGTAGGGAAAAGATATTCACAGGATACAAATGATAAAATTTCATTATGAATCAGACATGAACAGTGACAGACATGTTGGGAATGATTTCCAGATATCTGGTTTAAGTCCCTGGATGAATTGTGTTATGACTAATCAAAATATGGAATATAAAAGGTGGGACAGGTTTTATGCAAAGACAATGATTCCAATACTGGACATGTTGAAGAAGAGATGACTCTGTGATATCAGAATGGAATTAGCCAATATGCTGTGATGTTCATAAGATCTAGACTTTGATAACAGAAATATTTTAGCTACTTAGGGTCAGAAATTATAAATTTCTGACAAAATTTTAAATTCTGACAAATATGGTAGTCTTTCCCCCAGACTTTCTTACTCAAATATTAAATTAGAGGAATAACAGGAATAATACACTTAACAATATATGAATGTGGCAATATGCCATGAGAATCTGTGTATTGCAGTGAAAATAGCAGGAAACCTATATTCATCCAACTCTAAATATGAAAATATGCCTTCCTAATTTTTAGCTCTAAGACATTGGGCAACGCAATTAGCCTCTCTGAACCTCAGATTCTTCATCTGAAAAATGAAATTAATATATTACTTGCATCGGCTTAGATTCCTTTTGCTGGAAAGTAACAGAAAAATCTTAACCCAGGCAGCTTAAACAATATACTATGTATTATCTGACTTAAGAAGAAATCCAGTGATAGAGTGGTTCTAGGATTAGTTTATTCAATGGCTTATTGACACAATGAAAGACCAAGGTTCTTGCTAAGGTTTTACTCAGCCACTCCAAACATTTAAGTTTAGGTCTCCTCATGGGAGCAAGATAGCTACAGCATTTTCAGGAATCAGAAACAGACATAAAAATGTCCAGAAGAACAAGAACAAGAGGGTCTGTTTCTTGCATGTATCTGTTTTCTTTTTCTTTAATCATCAAGGAATGTTTTTCCCAGAGGCTCCCAAACAGACTTCCTCTCAGGTCTCATTGGTCAGAAATCTTGTGCCTATAACTAAAGCAATTACTGGCCAGGAAAATGACATCACTAATCTTGACTAGACATTGTCATTTATCCCCTGGATTAGAAAAGGCATTGAATTCCTTTAAATATAAAACCTCAATGAGAAAAGTGATACCTAAACAAAAATTGGGATGCTATTAGAGAGGAGGAAGGGGAAGGCTGGATTGCTGTTGGATATGTAATCATCAATGTCTGCTATAGTACCTCAGAACTTTTTTGGAGTATTAAATAAGGTAATATATTTTAAAGTGTTTGGTATACAATAGCAACCAAATTACTTTAAGACTTGTAATAGCAAAACTACATTTCATGAGAAAAGCGGCTAAAGATTTTTTTAGCATCATCATTCAAAATAATTACAGGAATAGCACCAGACCAGGTACAAAAAGGGTTTACACAATTGATCTCATTAAGCTTCAGTCTTGCTTTTTAGCTGTTCCCAATCTCTGGATGCTATGATGGAAAATAATATCCAACAAGCCAAATAAAAAATCAGCAAAGCCTGAGACCAATCTGTTGCATTTGACTGTGTGTCTTATGCAAGCCAGTAGTAATAGGCCACTGATGTATATAAGTGTGAACTAAGACCATTTTAGTATTGATGTATCTAAGGTTTTTTCCCTTCACTTACTGCTTGTTTGGGGAAAACACACTTAAACTCAATGTATTCAATTGATCAGAAAAAAGCATTTACTTGTTTTCTGCAATGGAACAAGAAAGCCACTGAGCTAAATTTCAATGATGTTCAGGTCATTTGAGTGTGCTGTGGCAGTTCATACAGGTCATAATGAGCAAAGTTATCCTTCCATAGCTGAGACTGGGAGAAAATCTTCCCGGAAGCTCTCTCCTGGATACATAATACATTATTCGTTTTCTTTGGCTCCTTGGATTATATAAGCACTAGAGAAGTAAGGAAAAAGGTAGATGACCCACAGATTTTTCTGAGTTTTCTGTGTTGACTGATTTGAATGAGGGCAAAAGTTCAAAAAGCAAGAATCTTACAACTTCGACCTAATTCATCCCATCCAGTTTCCACATTAACAAAATTGAATGCAGAGAACTGGCTATATGACACTTGCACAAGTTTAGAGGTTTGGATTAGAAAGTAAGTATATATATTATACACTGTGGCTGACTTCTACACTCAGAGAATACAATCTCTCTTACAGGGTAGCCAAAAAATTCTGATCTGACTCCAGAAACAAAAGATGCCAAAACATCTGCTAAGCAGGAAGTTGCAAATACTAGAACTCAATGTTCTTTATACTTGAGAGAGGTTTATAACAACAAACATCTTTAACATCACTGTTGGTAAGCAAAAACAGTAAAAACGCTTGTAAAAACACTATCCATATACTGGCACTGAAACAACAGTCATCTCTAAGTCAAATAGGCAAAGTGGGATGACTTCTCCAAAGTATCCTGGGAAAATTCCAATGAAGTTTAGTTTTCTGGAAGGCAGTTCACTTTTGTGTTTTCCCACATTCTGGAAAAGTGAAAAATGTATAATGTCTCTGGGTGTGTCCACTTTGTTAAAATGAATGTTATTGTCCATAACCTCATCACACTGTGCTAGTGGAATTAATTTTCAAGTAGTACGGTTAAAGGTTAATAAATACCAGATACGAATCACATACATGCCTTAAAGATTCAATGAGATAATATAAGTTAGAATATCTAAAATAAACTTACTATATAGTATATGTTCAATATTTTTTTTTTCTTCCTTTCTAAGGACACTTAAATTGGGAAGGGTTTATTTTACTCTATTATTAATAAGCATTTAACCACTGTGAGTGAACAAAAATTTAGAGGCTTATAATCTAAGATTTAAAGGGGTTACAAAACAAAAGTCAAGGCAATTCTTTGAAGACCAAAACGTGTATTTTTTTTTTCTCTACAGGTTTCCTGTTTACTTTCTTGCAACAGTAAAGGCATCTTCAGAGTTAATGACGCTAACCCAGACTTAGTCTTCCTTAGGAGGCAAAGTCCTTCCTTTTTGCTAACCTGGAATGTGTCAGGGGCCTTCCAAACCAACCATCATTAAAACTGAATTCACCTAGGAAAATTTAGAAACCCTAGGCTCCTCTGCTAGAGGGGAAGCTAGGCAGTGGACACACAGAAACATCTAATGAATCTGCTTTTCCAATCTAGGGAAATAAAGATTTGAAACATTTCTTATTTCCTCCATTTAATGCTTATTGTAAACTCCAGGAGACGAGAAGCTACTCTCAGATCAATTATTTGAGCTTGAAGGACTTTTGAGGATATGTGTGTCTTCTACTCTACAATATAAGAGGAGAAATTTCACGTTTGACCTTGAAGGCAGTACAAAATTGACCTCACCAACCACCCATACCCCTGGCAGGTACACCTTGAAATCACTGAGGTGACAAATAATTTCCAACATATCTGTTTAATTTATTGGCCTGCTTATACTTCTCTTTTTATAGATTTATACAGAATATGCCACATTTAAAATTAATATTTTTGCACAGCTTGCATCATTCACACAGATGCCATGGTAAGAATAATTAAATATATTTTCAGTGGGTGGATTTCTTTCTCTATTTTTCCCTTCTCCTTCTGTGAAACATCTGCGGGTGATCCTTCTAAAAGAATAAGGCTAGCTAGTTCACAAACATAAGATGAAAGTCCTCTGTGCTGTATTGCATATGCTCAGCTGTATTACTTTTGTTTATTTGTAAAATATGCCACATGGTAATTGATTGACATGATGATTTGGGAGTAAAAAATAATGAAATTGGTGCAGCAAAGTAATTTGAGAATATAGGAATTATGACAATAGGACCAATCCCTTGTCAAGCCCGAATAGCATCCAAATTAACCAGGGGTCCACGGCTGCTAGTCTATCATTTCTTTTCAGTAGTACTACTTTCCGAAAAGCAATCCTGCAACCATTAATTACAGCTTTTAAGACTTTAGCATTCATTTTTACTCAGAGATGGAAAAATCTCCACTCATTACTGTTGTGTACGCAGTTCCTTACCATGTAGAAACACTTCATGATCCAGTTCAAGTCACACCTTTTCCAGGAAGCCTTCCCTGATTTCTTCAGCCTACATTACTTTTTTCTTTGAACACGTTTAACACTGATCACCTAGGCCTCATGTTATAATATAACCTCATGCCTTGTGGTATTGGCTTATACTGACTCGTGAATTGTTCAGTAGCTATTAATGCATATTTACCTTATCTCTCCACACATGGTGTAAGTAACTTAAGGATAAGATTCATATTATATGCTTCTTTGCGTCCCACAGCACCTAGCCCAGGACCATGCCTGTGGTGTTCTCTCAGTAAATTTGTGTTAAATGGATGTGGAATGAATCTCACATTCTCAGATGTAAAGATTGTTTAATTGTTCTCCTTTTTACCATCTAACTTTTCAGCTGATAACAAGGGTCTTATTTTGTAATAACTTTTCAATTTTTTCTCAGCAATAATGTGGGTACAGAGTCCATTTTTCAATTATGAGAAAGTATTACCCATCTACTTGTCCACATGTTTTCTGGGATATTACCAAGAAGTGTTGATGCTGGAAAGCTTGGAACACATGTTTCTACAATATAAACTCAAATTTAATCTAAGGGGGGATATTTGTAATGATATCCACTGTGGTAGTTATGAACCAAAATAAAAAAATCTGTTCGTATCATTTGTTTTCTCTATTTTCTCCTGAAAATTTAGCAAAATACTATACAGGCTTACACAAATCAAAGACTTGCTCATCATCTGCCCTTCCTGTTTGTGCTCAATTTTAATGAACATGATTAGCCCCTATTTTCCCCTACATATTATTTCTAAACTGTAGAATTCTTGGGTTAGAATGGAGATGATCTATCCAAACTTTATTAGGAGTGCGTAACAAAAAATAGCAAGTCACCCGCTTTAGATTTCTTCAAAAGTGGTCCGCAGGCTCTATGCTGCATCCTCGTAGGCTAGAGTTTCATATAATGAGGTGTTTCAGAAATTTTAATTTTAAATGTGCTCCTTTGCAGCAGCTCTAATGCAGAAATAACTTAGTGAATTCAGTTCTATAGCAAATAGTGCTGGAATGAGTTCCCACAATATAAGAATTGGAAATCCACATGAAGGTAAAATACAAATTATTGTGACACATTTTCTTAACTGCGTTTGGATCTAGTTAATCTAGAAAAAATTGCCAGGGAACGGTGGAAGGGAATGTGGGGATCAGTTGTAAAAAACTTGATAGAGTAAGTTTTCCCTCTTTATTATTTTTACATTCCACAAAGGGAAATGCACTTCCAGTTTTTATATTCTCATATCTATTTTAAGATCTAAGGATGGGGGAGAAGGAGAACCATATATGTCAAGACCCTTTATACTACTAACTGTACATAGCCTATTAAAGTGCTCTAAACCTTCACTTTGATTTCTGCAGCCTATAGCTTATTCCTCAAACAAAGATCATGCTATTATCTAACTGAAAACATCCATGGTGAGAAAAGATAATCATCAATTTTGTCCGTTTTAATTTTGTTTGTGAATTTTTAAAAATGGTCTTAATTTAATCTAAGAAATATTATGTAAATACTAAACCAAAGTGGTGCTTTTGGACTAAGGAAAATGCATTTTTACAAAAATCAAAAATTATATCCAATATATCAGAGAATTTCAGAAAATAATTAACAATTAAAATTAGTAAATAAATTGGAAATTATCAATCACTCCATTCTCACCTTATGTATAACAAGGTCATTATCTTGCTATCAGGAAGGGTCGATAAAGGATATGGCTACAATTCCCTGAAATTCTGAAATTCTAAGATCTAATATTGAAATGTAAAGGAAAAGAGAAATGCAGAGTAAAACTAAGACACTTTTTAAATCCCCAGATAGTTGGGGCTAATAGACTTTATGTGCTTTTCGAGATGAATATAGAAAATACAATGTAGAGAGAAATACTAATTTTGTCACTTTTAAAGAAGTCACAAATTATGTACTATTTTTTAAGTAAATGAAGTAACTGAAATGTCTTACAACCGAGATGCTGGGAGACTGACAAAAAGATATATTTCAATATAAAAGTCAATGTAAGTATATGAAAACTGTTAAAAATGAATAATACACGAAGATATGATTAGCTCTTAGTAAATTTCATAGAAAAGTGTCTAAACAATAACCATTTGTTTGGAAATGGCATTCGAAACAAGAAAAAAATAGAAAGAAATCACTAGTGCCACAACCATATTGAAAATTCCAAGAATGTCAAAGACCTAAAGTTTATTGAATGCATATGTCTGTGACTAAAATGAAGCTTAGGTTAGTCAAATTCGACTTCAGTACTGATGTAATATATTATAGAGCCGCACACAAAGATGCATGCACACATGCATCTACAAAATTATGAGTGGAAAATGAAAGTAACTGATGTTAGCCAGTTTACAAATGATTAATTAGACTGATATTGCCTATAGATTATCAAGTAATTATTGCCAAATCAGAATATTAACTATAAATCAATTAAAGATAATTGCAAAGAAACAGAACATGGAAACTTCTATACATACAAAGATGAAATCAACAGACACAAGGAAATCACACTTAGAGCAAAAGCAAAACTTAAATAAACTAAAACTAAGCAAACTTTTGGAGCTGGAAGTATCTATTATAAATAATAACTTGCACTTTTTCAGTTTGTTAAATTTTCAAAGTCCTTTCTAAAGCTCTCATATACTTGATTTTCACAAGAACCCTGTGTAATAGGCAGAGTTGGAATCATTATATTTGTTGACATAATTTATATACAGAAAAATAAAAAAACTTACTTAACAAATTTACAATAAAAAGTACAATATAAATATAATAAAAATTTGGAAAACAGATGATCACAGGTTATAAAAATAATATTTCACAAGACCACATTAGAAGGAGCACTATGAAATGATGGCAAACCACGGTAGCACGTTGTAGATGGAGTAAGATAAAACTAAGTTTGGATTCTGCCTCTGCTGCTTACTTTCTGTGTGACCTTGGAGAATCTACTTAACTTTCTGAACCTCAGCTACTTTATTTATAGAGATAATAATCACTATACCTCGCCTGGTGCCTGAGATCTAGTAGAGGCTCAATAAAAGATAGTTATTATTATCATCCACCTGAAAAAGTCCTTCATCTTTAAAACCTGCCTCTTCTGGGAACTTTTTTCTGACTTGTCCTCCACACAAAATTATGTGTTCCTTCTTGTCTCTCCCATAACACCCTGCTATTCCTTTATTATCAGACTTATCATTGCTTTATATTCATCAGTTCTTTTGGTCTGTTTTCTTCACTAAGACTGATCTTTTGAGATCAGGGATTTTGTTGTGGTTCATTTATATCTCCAGTATATAGCACAGTGCTTGCCGCAAGGTAGATGGTCAATAAACATTCATTAAAAGAAAACACAGTGACTATTCTCAACAACTTCAAAGATATGTTTAAGTGCATTTGGGACCTTGGCATAGTACTCTGGGCTATATGCCGTTAAGTCACAAAAATTTAGGAGTACATCAACAACAACAGAAAACATTAATATTAAAAGTGTTATCTGTATACCTAAAGTTGCAGGGAATTTTAAGTGCCTAGCAACTGACCCTACACATAATTTATACTCAAGAAATGTTTGTAGTCCTATTATTTTCAAATAAACTGTATTAAATTAAACAATTAAAATTAAATTAAAAAACAAAAGAAGTGTTTGTAGTAATAATGAAAGATACAAATAAGAAACTCTAAGCAAAGACTCCAAAGAGGGTGCTTGCATTCTTAACACTCTGATACATCGCTGAGGTACAATGTTGTGAGGATGTAGGGAGTTAATGTATGGAAAGCAATTTAACACAATGCCTGAATCGTATTCAAGTTTCAATAAACGTTTATGGAGAGAGAGAGAGAGTGAGCGAGAGTGAGAATGAGAAAGAGAGAATGAGAGAAAGAAAGAAAGAAAGAAGGAAAGACAGAAGGAAGGAAGGAAGGAGGGAAAGAGAAGGAGGAGGAAATTTCTTCAAAGAAATTTTAAGAGAAAGTGAAAATACTTCGTTATTTTGAGGAATCATCATGGTTACTGTTATGAACGTCATTTCATTGAAGAAGGGCTTTTGAATTGAAGAAGAAATTAAAAAAATAACCCTCATTTCTTGTCAATTAGTTGCAGTGAAGGAAAAACTGCAGTTTTATAGTGGTTAAAAGTTGACAGATGACCCAATTCAACTGTGAAAGCAAATATTTGAACACTTAGGAAAACCTTTTAAACAATTATCTGAAAAAAAGACATCAATCTCGAGTGTTTATGTACTGTTTTTTGAGAGCTATAATTATTTAATTCATATTTTTAGCCTTCTTTATTGTTCATATCTTCATAGGAAGCATTCGGTGCCATTATGAGCAAGAGAGCCTTTCTGAAGACATCGAGGATAGGCTGACTTTTGAACCCCACCCTAGCTTAGCATTTATTTTTGCATACTCTACTGTACACTCTAGGATGCAGAAAGAGCAGAAAGCTAAGAAATCCTACAAAATGGAAACTGCATTCTAGTAAATATGCAAAAGCTGAGATGGTCATTAAAAATACTTTTCAGTAGTCAGTAAAAATCAAGTTAAGTACCTTTTGGTTATGGGGCATTCATCCTTTTTCATGAAGTGCAGAACTGCAATTAGCCACTTCTCTGTGTAATTCTGTAGATGTCCAAAACAGTAAAACCATTAGAATGGGCCCAGATCGTTGGACTGACTTCTCCTTTCCTTATATCTTTACTCAAAACAGTTATTTAAACTAATTCAAAAACCATTTGCATAGCATCTTTAACTCTTTCCTAGGTTTATCTTGGTTGACTCTCTGCAAGATACTACAGTGTGCTAAGCATTGTGTGACAAAGAAAGTGGTAGCTTGGTTTTTGGAAGGAAAATTGTTGAGACTCCTAATTCATAAAGTACTCTCACATCTCCTTAGAGGTCTAATGGGGTTTGATCCTTCGTTTGCTTTGATATGTAAATGGAGATATTGCTTTCTCCCAGGGGACCCTGGATATCTGCCAAAGCACATAATGGTAAGATACCTTTCAGGATAGAAGCTGAGTTGTCTAGAATGGCAGAGACAGCAAAGTTTGTGTTTGGGCTTCACAGTAAAATACCTTTGTTAATAGTTTTTACTTCCAACATAAATGTTTATATATTTACTCAGCTTAGTCATCTTGCTTAGCCAATAGTTAGAAAACAACAGTTTTACTGTTCTTTTTTCTGGAGATGTGTTACTAAACTTATAGCCTGCCTTTGAAGATGCTATTTATGCTTCCTTTGACGTACTCCATAAAAATACTTATTCTTTAAATAATATTTATCATGGCGGGAAGTTGGAATATAGTTTCAGCTACTTATTTCAATGAAGAAAACAACTACTAGAATGTTAAAATTGCTATTCTATAGGGAGAAAGGATAATTTCCACTTTAGATATCATTTACATCACATTTGGAAGGAAAAGCGAGGCTGAAAACCTAAGCTGAACCTCTATCCTTTAGTCATATTTATCTTTTATCTCTTGACTTCCTTTGTGGTTCTTCCTGCTTATATAATATAAATCTATAAAATAAAAGTAAATAATTCTAGTGATTTTTGTTAATGTTTTACATCATCGATATCTCCTCTAAATTGATAGTTCTTGTTCCATTCTTGATTCTGGAGTATTTAATTAATGATTCCTAGCATATGTTGTAAACTATAGTACTAGTGCTAACCTTTCGTATGAAAGCTGACATTATATTTAAAATCCATGCCAATTCTGTAATTAAAGTGTAGTTATCCAGTTTAACAGCATGAAACTAGATAATGATAGATTCATTTGTAGAGATGTTTCTTGTAAATGACATCAAATATCACACAATATTAAGATCAAGATTCTTAAAATATCATTAATTCAGAATGAAAATAAATTTAATAATAACAGTTTTATTTGGCAATAGTAGAACTATGCACATAGTTTGATGGAATGAAAAATAAAGTTATCTATTAATTTCTTCTCCCTCCCTTCCAGCTTTCTTTCCTTGTTTCTTTCTTTCTCTCTTTCTTTATTCTTTTTTTTCATTCCTTCCTTCCTCCTTTCTTTTTTTGCTTCCTTTTTCTCTACCATTCTTTTTTTACTCTATATTTCTATTAATTCTGTATATCTAGGCCATTTTTTCCTTCTATAGTCACCCCTTTTCAATCTTGTGGATTTTAATCTTTCTCCCTATTATTTGATTTACAAAATTTCTTTACTCAAATTCTAATATACTCACAGACTTTCTCACACACTAAAGTTTATCAACTCATGAAGTAAGAAAGATAACAATAGCAATAACATTTGCCTTCCCAATCTTTGAGTGATTCTTTCTGATGGGAAGCCTCCTATACCGGAAAAAGTGCTGAGTTTTATATTTGAAAGGTTCCAGCTTCCCGACTGTAGTTTGGTGATTCCTGGACAAAGTAAATTTTGCTTACAACATCTTGAAGAAAGAAATACCTCTTTCTGGTTGAGCACACGCACATTATTAAATTCAGAAACAAGTGATGTGAAGACCATTTCTCTTCTTTCATTGCTCTTTATTTCTTAAGAAAATTTTTATTTAAAAAAACTGAAATCAAGAAAACATATATCAAATCCTTTAAAATCCCCTCCAAAATAATGTGTATAAATACACATGTGTAAATAAGTAAATACACATTAAATAAATATAGTAAATATAAATGCATTGGCTAGTTCAAAATTATAGTGAATATTCACTTATAAAATACATTTTAATAGTTTTTTGCAAACTAATAATGCAGTCTCTACACTTGGAAATACACAGGGAGATGGCTCTAGCTCTGGACATTTATAAGCAAAGAAAAAGTAAGAGAAAAATGCAGAGGCCTGAAAAATCACAAAAGGAAATTAATTTACTTGGGATTATTATGATTATTTTAACTACCTTTTCCATCCTTCATTCAACAAGATCCAGCTTCAGTTTCACCAATAAAACTGCTTTTGAAGTGTGATTGAAAAGAACGGTGCTAGTTTATTTTCTAGGAAGAAAGGACTCAGAGTATATAAAATTAGAAATTATTAAAAAGAAAAATTAAAGTAGTGAAGTAGGAACATATAAGCACTAAGAGATTAAAGCAGTTCTCCCTGGGTGCAGCTGGCATCCAGAAACATCTTCAAATTTGGACACAGTGGCCATTTTCACAGACGGAACATTCTCAATGGATTGTTTTTATTTATTACTTTTTTAAAAACAAATTTATCCCCTTGTGGGTTTGTTGAACGCCACATTATTTTGAAAAACTCAATAGTCTAAGATTGTTAATGGGTAATTTAATCATTTGATCTCTATTAATCTATGTTAGAGACATCCACATGCTGATTTTCAAAAGAAAACATTTCAACAAAAATTCTCATATTTTTCAAACAACTACTTATTTTAACCAACTAAGTTTCTCATTAGAAATGTTGCAAACATCAACAAAATAAACCAGTTAAATACATAAAACAAAATTCCAAAAAATTAATGGGCAAAAACGAGTCCTTACCTGTCAGTAACTATCACTGTTATACACTAGTATCAAAAAACTTGTACCCTGGTCCCAGTCACTGGACCCTGGGATACTTTGTTGTGGTGAAAATGCCATAAGAACAAGGGAAGTACCTCCATGACAGAAGGAGTTGACGCAATAGTGAAAATGAATAGTCAAGGAAACCTCAAAAACGAAAGCCTATACCGTTTGTTATGCATCTACCAAAAGTGAAGGTGTCTTTTAAGCGGTACCCTGGGGTGCTCTAAATTCCTCTAAAAATATGTAACATTTCAATATCCCATTAACACTCTGCATTTCTATTTCCCACCTCCCAGGATTTAACAAAACTCTTTTGGATGACTTCCATATTTTGCACACTGGATTCATCTTTATTGAAATTGGGTTCCACCACACTATTTCCAATCATACTTCTAATATTTGCTCCTTTCAGTAAATTTCTAGTGACTCTTTTTCCACTTCTCCCCAGTTATGCCTCACTCTGTAAGTAGTGCTAGTAAATGGCTACTTACATAGTATTCATTAATTTAATAAATTCATTCAACAAACATTTATTGAGTGGCAACTATGTTAAGCATTGAAGCTTTGGTTAAGTATTTATTCAAAGTACTATACAAGGGTTCTCAGATCTTTGGAAAGTGATCAGAATATACTATCTCAGTATTTTGACATGATTTCACTATGAGTTGTGCAACAGTAAAGAAATCTCCTGGGACTCAGGTTTATTATCTATATAACATAGATTAAAGTGGTTGAAAAAGCACAGTGCTTTTGAAAAGCAGACAGTCATACAATAATGGGTCATAAAATCACTTTAAGAAGGCATTATTGACATTTTTTAATGAAATAGAATAGAGTAGAAAATGGCACAGCATGTTTTAAGATTATACAGGCTTGTGAAACCTATATATGCATGTTTATATTGTATAGTGGGTGTGTATATGTACATATTGTAGTGAGCAATGGTGTAAAATATATTTTCCTAAGGTAAGTCATGGTAAAAATCTTTCAAAGCCCCTAAACTAGGAGACTGGGTGGATCTAGTTTATTAAATATTCTGTGAATTTTCTATTTGATATTTCATTCAAGTGGGCCTTCTAGAAGCATTGTGCTTTTTATCTGGGTCAAGGTATGACATTTTAAATATTGCAGGTGATCAAAAAAACAATGACTATGAAGAATTCATCTTTAGTTGATTAAATATTATTGATACATTTTATTTCTTAATAGAAAGGAAAATTCTGAGGAAATGGGACTGAGCCTGGCTGGAGTAATGGAGGAAAAAGAATTAAGAAAGATTTTGAACATGAGGCATTGCATTAAGAGACTGGACTTAGCTGAGGCACCACAGTGGTGTAGTGATATGGAGGACTTAGCAGCCACAGGCAGCAAGAGATACCTGAGAAGGCTGGAGTCAATTTGAATGCTTGCAGCTTCCAGGGGGAAAGCTTGGGTGGTAACTTGTGGCAAATATCGATCATTTCCAGGCCTCAGTGTGGTAGTGGCTACCCGTCTTCCTACTTAGGCCTGTGACAGGCAGCTTTGAGGATAGCAGCACATTGTTCTGGCATGCGTAGCCAGAGCCAGTGTAGGCAATAGGGACCTTATCTTCTCAATACTGGGATTCTGTGTTGTGATTAAGGGTTTCCGATTCTGATCACTGAGGTGCAGGAACACAAAAGATAGATGCCATTGTTTCAACCCCAACTGACTAAAGCAACATCCAGCAGATTTAAAGAAGCTCTACCTGTTTTTTGGACTTTCAAAAACAACTTTGTGGGGCCAGCCCAGTGGCACAGTGGTTAAGTTTGCACGTTCTGCTTCGGTGGCCCAGGATTCACCGGTTCAGACCCCAGGTGCAGACATGGCACCACTTGGCAAGCCATGCTGTGGCAGGTGTCAAACATAAAAAGTGGAGGAAAATGGGCATGGATGTTAGCTCAGGGCCAGTATTCCTCAGCAAAAAGAGGAGGATTGACAGCAGATGTTAGCTCACGGCTAACCTTCCTCAAAAAAAAAAAAAAAAACAACTTTGTATGTAGGGAAATTTACAAATCCACCACGCATGCTCTGGAAAAGACACAGGCTCAGAAAGGACCTGAGAAGATGTTAAGCTTTCACCTCAGGCTGATCCTTGGCACAGCGACACTCTACGACAACAACAATAACAACACAGACAGCAACAACAACAAAATAATAAAAACAGCAAATTCTGAGGAAAGAGGAGATTCTGATTCCCAGAGTTAACACACTGTAAGGTTCAAATGCTCAGTGTTCAACAAAAAATTATAAGGCTTACAAAGAGAAAGAAAAGCATGGTCAAAGTAAATTGACCGAAAATATATCTGAGGAAGCCAAGTCATTGGAGTTACAGAACAAAATTTTAAAACAACTGCCTAAAAGATGCTTAAAGAGCTAAAGGAAAACATGGGAAAAGACAGGAAAATGCATGAAAAAATGAAAATACCCATAAAGAGAAAGACATTATAAAAAGAAATCATAAAGAAATTTTGGAGCTGAAAGGCATACTGAAATGAAATTACTGAAGTGAAAATTACACTAGAGGGGCTCAAAAGGAGATTTAAGCAAACAGAAGAGAGAAATAAACCTGAAGACAGGACAATTGAAATCATTGAGTCTGAAGTACAAAAGAATAAAAGAATAAAGAAAAGTGAACAGAGCCTAAGGAAGTTTTGGTACACCATAAGTAGACCAATATACACATTGTAAACATATCTGAAGGAGAAGAAAGATAAAAGTGCAGAAAGAAAATTTCAAAAAATAATGGTTGAAAACTTTGAAAATTTGTTGATATACTTGAATCTACAAATCAAAGAAGCTGAGTAAACTCCAAATAGAATAAACCCAAGGATACTCACATGAATAAATATTATAATCAAGCTGTCAAAAGACAAGAACAAAGAAAGAATCTTGAAATTGGTAAGAGAGAAGCAATTGATTACCTACAAGTCCTCCTTAATAAGATTATGAGCCAATTTCCTGTTAGAAACCTTGGGGGCAACAAAGCAGTAAGTTGATATATTCAAAGTGTTGAAAGAAAAAAACCCTGTCAATTGAGAATTCTATATCTGGCAAAACTGTCCTTAACAATGAGGGAAAAATAAAAATATTCCCAGATTTAAAAAAAAAGCAGGGAGAGTTTGTTAACACTAGAACTGGCCTGCAAAAAATGCTAAAGTAGTCTCTTAGTTTGAAATGAAAGGACACTAGACAGTAACTTGAAGCTATATAAAGAAATAAAGATTTCCAATAGAGGTAAATACATGGACGATTATTACATAGAGTTGTAATTTTGGTTTATCAGTCCAATTTCCATTGTTCACAGAATTTAAAAGGAAAATGTATAATAAATGTTTACTTATTTATTTATACAAAATGTATAAAGATTTAATCTGTAATATTAACAACAAAAAATGGGCAAAAAGCTATATAGAGGCATAGTTTTTATATGATTTTGAAGTTAAGTTGGTATAAATTCAAATTTTATTGGTATAACCTTAAGATATTAAATGTAATCCCTTTGGTAACCACAGAGAAAATATCTATAAAAGGGGGAAAGAGAAGGGAATCAAATGTTTCATTACAAAATAAAGGTAACTAAACACAAAAGAATGTAGTAATGGAGGAAGTGAGAGACAAAAAAGCTATAAGGCATACAGATAACAAACAGTAAAATGGCAGAAGTTTCTCCTTACCAATAATTTCTTCAGATATAAATGGACAAAACTCTCTATTGAAAAGACAGAGGTTAACAGAATTGATTACCAAACTTGATCCAAGTAGATGCTTCTACAAGAGAGTCACTTTAGATCCAAAATCACAAATAAGTTGAAAAGGAAAGGATGCAAAAAGATATTCCATGCCAATTGTAATGATAAAGAGAGGTTGAGTGATTATGTAATATTAGATAAAATTGTTACAAGAGACAATGAAGACAATTATATTTTGGTAAATGGGTCAATACAGGAAGAGTATGTAACAATTTATAACCTTTTACATATCTAAAAAGACATCATCAAAATATATAGAGCAAAATTTGTCAGAATGAAAGGTGAAATAGTTCTACAATAATAGTTGGAAACTTCAATTTCCCACTTTCAATAAGACCAACCATTCAGAAGATGAGTAAGGAAATAAAGGACTTAATCAATACAATAAACCAACTACATCTAACAGATATATACAGAACACTCTACCTAATAACAGCAGAATATACATTGTTCTCAAATGTACATAAAGATTATTGTTTGACCACAAAACAAGTCTCAATATATTTTTAAAGATGGGTACCATATAAGGTATCATCTCTTAATACACCGGGGGTGAAGTTAGAAATGAATAACAGAAGGAAAACTGAAAAATTCAAGAATATGTGGAAATTAAACAATGTACTCTTAAACAATGAGTGGGTCAAAGAATAAATCACAAGGGAGATTAGAAAACACTCAGAGATAAAAGAAATAAAAATAAAACATGCCAAAATGTACGGGATCATAAAAAGCAGTGTTCAGAAAGAAATAGTTAGTTGTAAGCACTGATTTAAAAAAAGAAAAATCTCAAATCAATAGACTTTATACTTTATGGAATTATAAAAGTAAGAGCAAGTTAAATTCAGAACTAGCATAAAAAGGAAATCAATATTAGAGAAGAGATAAACAAAATAGGGAATAGAAAAAGAATTGATAAAATAAATGAAACCAACATTTGTTTTTTTGAAAAGATCAACAAAATTAGCAAAACTTTAGCTATATTAACAAAGAAAAAAATGAGAAGAAAATAACTAAAGCAGAAATAAAAGTGGGGACATTACTTAGCTTGCAAAGATAAGAGGGATTATAAGAGAATAGTATGAATAATTGTATGCTAACAAATTAGATAATCTAGAAGAAACAGACAAATTCATTGAAACACACAGATTACCTTAACTGACTCAAGAAAAAACAGAAAATCTCAATAGACCTTTAACAAGTAAAGAGAATGAATGAGTAATGAAAAACATCCAACAGTATAAAGTCTTGGGCAAAATGGCTTCTCCAGTGAATTCTACCAAACATGTAGAAATAATTAATACTAATATTTGTGAAAGTTGTCCTAAATATTGAAGAGGAGGGAACACTTTGTAACTCATTTCATGAGGCCCGCACCACAGTGATACCAAAGACAGATAAAGAAATCTCAAGAAAAGAAAATTGCACACAAATCTCCTTTATGAATATTCAAAATATCAACAAAATACTTGCAAATAGAATCCACAGAATATTAAAAGGCTTATTCTCCATGACCAAATGAGATTTATCCCAGAAATAAAGGGTAGTTCAACATAAAAAAATCAATGTAATACATCACATTAATAGAACAAAGAAAAAAATGCACATGATCATTTCAATTGATGCAGAAAATGTATTTGACAAAGTCCAACAACTTTTCATAATAAAAACTCAAAAAATTGAGAGCAGAGAGAAAATTCCTCAAGGTGAAAAAAGGTATTAATGAAAAACCTACTGTTAACATTAAAGTCAATGGTGAAGGCTAAAGGCTTTCCCTCTAAGATCAGAAACAAGATAAGGGTGCCCCCTTTCCATACTGCTATTCAACATTGTACTGGAAGTCTATCTAGGGCTATGGAACAAGAAAAATAAGTAAAAAGCATGCAAATTGGAAAGGAAGAGATAAAACTATCTCTATCTGCATATGGCATCATCCTATATGTAGAAAATCACAAAGAAGACACACAAAATCTACTGACTACTTAATTCAGCAAAGTTTTTGCATACAAGATCAGCACACAAAAATCAGTTATGTTTCTATATACCAACAACGAACAATCCAAAAATGACTAAAATAAATAGAAACTGAAAAATAAAAAAATTCCACCCTTAGTGAATCAAGGAAATTGTTAAATGCTCAAACCATAAATTATGAATTCCCTAACGATTGCTGGTAAATCTATGCTGAAACAAAGCATGCTGAGCACTGACTCAGTCACTCATTCATTCACTCAAAAATATGTATTGAGTATCTACTTTACACCAGGCACTGTGATAGGGGCTAAGAAAACAATGATGAGCAAAAAACTGACCCTGTTAATATCATCAAGAAACGCACCTTCTTGGACCTTGAAGAGGAAACACAAATTTTTGCCAACTTCAATATCCATCATCCTGAAAGGAATATATAAATATTCTTTATTCGAGTGATTGAATTTAAACGTATGGGTAGGACACAGGAAATACAGAATATTTGCATACAAACTAAAAATATAAAGGAGTAAAGAAGCATAAGAAAATAAGCATAGGAAGAACACACTTTGTAAGAGAACCTGCCCAAGGAAATGGAAGAATTTTGACCAACAGTTCTTCATAGTCTCAAAGAAATTATAGATATCATAGTCTCCCTAAAAATAAGCCTCCAAAAGAGGCTTAAAATATTATCCAAAAATAGAAGGGAAATAACAGCAATTTGGCAGAGTTTAAGAAATAAAAATGTAAGATGAATAAAGCCACGAAAACTATGATTGAAAACACAAAAATATGGTGGATTGGTTTAAGTAAATATTAGAAATTGAAAATCAATAAATGAACATATATGAGTTATCATAGAGTTAGTAAATAAAGAACATGTACAAGACAGATCCAGTACATGCATAGTTGGGAGAAGATGTCACTAGTATTTAATATGAGCCTACCATAGACGTATCATTATTCAAATGATGAAATCAAGCCTCAGTTATACCAGTTGTCTAAGGTTCTACCGCTAATACTTGTCAGAGGCAAGGGTAAAATACAAAGCTGTCTAGTTTCAAAGGTCATCATCTTTTCTCTGTACCACACTGCCTTCTATACTTGGAGGGGGCTCCTAAGTTTTAAACAGCTCATCTGGCCAGAGGCTAAATGGCTCAGGTAGTTTTGATCTGCATATGGAAAGGATAAAGGTAAAGATAGAAAAGTGAGAATAATCAAAGAAGACCAGGTTTGCTAAAAGTCTTTTTAGCTTTTTTCCTGGGTGCACATGGACCCAAATAAGCTAACAGTGCTCTCTACCCTAAGTGTCAGAATAGCCTCTTAAGGAACCTGCATGTTGTCTTAGTATTGAGATTCCTGTAGCTGCTGCCAAGGAACGTTTGGAGTGGGTGAATTTTATGAACTGAGAAGCTCTCTGAATTTTTCATCTTTGCAAGTCCTTAATGTATAAAATTCTTAAGACTATTCAAAAGTGTCTATATGTATTTAACCATAGTTTATTAACTCAAGCTTATATAACACAAATTGGGCCCTTTTGGCCTTTTACTGAAACTACTCACTGAACCTTTCTACCCCAAAGAAATGGTGAGCACTCCAGACAATGCTACTGTTTGAAAATTCAAATTTTTGGCTTTCAATAAGCATAGCACTGCCCTTTTGTGACCTCATCCCCTTCCTGCTTCTGCTGATGCTTCCATTTACCCTCTCAGTCACAATGAAAACTAGCAATAGATAGAGAAGTGCATTAGCACGTAAATGCCTATTTCCTCCATATGTAATCAGAAGAACTGAAAAGAGCTGAAAGGGAAAGAACAAGTGGGCAGCTGCGAGAGAATTTGGTTGTGAAATACACTAAGATGTTTCTATTAATGGGGCTTTACAACACTTATTCTTTCTAAAAGAGGGGATTCTTTTCTCCAAAAGGAGAAAATATGACTTTATTGCTGTTCTTACACTCTTGGTGTCTCTGAGTTGCTACCTGACCTGGCAAGGTAAGCTAAGTTCTGGAGAAATATTTGAGATAAAGGGTTAGAAATGCAGACAAACCATAATTGGTATCAAGGGTAGAAGTTTTTATTCCACAAAACCTATACCAATTCCCTTTAGTATCTAACATCACACAGTGTTTTACAATTTATTAAATTCTTCACAAAGCATCTTCATAGGTATTATTTCATTTAATCTTGAGTAAAATACTATTTAATGAATATAGATTTGTATTATTACATAGATACAGTTTTAAAACATGTTATTTTAGCAGTTGATCCCAGTGTTTCTCCACCAGATAGAACTATGTTTACTTAGGAAAATACCTTGATAGGCATGTTTAGTGGTAGAAAGTGAAGCTCTGAAGAGAAAGATAGAAAAATAAGCCATTTATTTTTCTTAAGAAATCAACCATATTTTGAGGGCAGAGCACAAGAGAGGGAGGGAGTCAGTGAAGACAGAGCTGAGCCTGGGCAATAACACCAGATATTGAGCCTGAGGAAAAATTAAAATATCCAGTGAGAAACTGCTTTGACTGGAATAATGAAAGATTTGGTAGAAATGGGACTATCTTCAATTCAATTTTAAGTTGCTTGCTATGCTTTAGTAAATATGCTCCTCTCTCCCACAGATTGTGTAAGCTTGTTTTAGGGAGCAAAGGAACTAAGGTACAGTCTAGCATGGGGCTACTTTGCACAGAAAAGGGACAGCACACTTATAAAAGTGAGATGGTCTGGAAATTGAACAAATTCAGTAGAAGCAGGAATTCAGAGGCAGGGATGACTAAAAAGAAACAAGAAGCATGGGAGGACCTGGAGCTATTGGAAAAAATAATGGGACGCCTGTATGAAACTTTGACTCAATGTCATCCAAGTTTAGTGGAAATATTTACCACAACTGTTACACTTATATATGAGAAAATTAAGATTAGTGAGTTTAATCAATGTGTCTGTGGGGGACTGGAATTGGCCACCCCAAGATATGTCTCTTTTGCATGAGGATTATTTTGGACTGGTTACTTTTGAGAACTGCAGACAGGAAAGAAACTCTGAAAAGCACACTTTACTTACCCTTTGTTAAGAGATATTTACATTTGTAAGGGAAATCTCCATCTGTAAAGGAGTCTCCCTCTCTGTACCAGTAAGAAGGGCCATGACCTTATCTCTAGAAACGCTTATCAATGCTGAAGGCAAGGACTTAAATCTGCATCTTGTTTACTGTACTTGTCTGGTAACCTCCTGTAACTGACTCCCCCCGCCCCCAATATTCTCCTTTGTCTTTAGCTGAAGATGATATTTAAGGTGGTGGCTTCAGCCATTTTGGTGAGTTGCTCAGTTTGCCTGAGCCTCTCCCATGTATACATGTTATAAAGCTTTGTTTAATTTTCTCCTGTTATTCTGTCTCATGTGAATTTAATTCATTCTCTGGCCAGAAGAACCCACAGCGGGTAGAGGAAATGTCTTCCTCCCATACGTGTCTAAGGTTACACAGGGAATAAGAAGTGCTACTCATATCTGAACCAAGGTCTGTCTGATTCTGTATCTCATTTTTGTTAGATGGTAGTAGAATATTCCATATAATAGAGTGATTAAGTACACCATATTAAAAAGACCTGTGTGTCCTTATTCATCTCATAGTTTCTTGTTTGTAGAATAGATCAGAAAATGCCAAAACATAATGAGAAAAACTGAGACAACAAATCTAGTGGTAGATTAAATTAAAATAATTTGGAAAGAAGAGAAGTTTAAAGCAAGCTGGGGTGGCTATACTTATATCAAACAAAATAGGCTTTAAGACAAAGACTGTAATAAGAGACAAAAAAGGTCAGTACATAATGATAAAGCCATCAATCCAACAAGAGGATATGACATCTGTAAATATTTATGAACCCAACACAGGAGCACCCAAATATACAAAGCAAATATTAACAGACCTAAAGGGAGGAAAAGATAGCAATGCAATAATAGTAGGGGACTTTAATACTCTACTTTCATTAAAGGATAGATCTTGCAAAGAGAAAACCAATACAAACATAAGCAACCCATTAGAACAGATGGACTTAGACACATAAAGAATGCTCTATTTGAAAAGCAAAAATGACATGTTCTTCTCAAGCAAACATGGAACATTCTCTAGGAGAGATCATATATTAGGCCACAAAACAATTGTTAATAAATTGATGAATATTGAAATCATATCAAGCATCTTTTCCAACCACAATGATGTGAAACTGCAAATCAATTACAAGGAGAAAACTGGAAAATTCATAAATACATGGAGATTAAACAGCATGATACTGAACAACCACTGAGTCAAGCAAAAAGTCAAAAGAGAAATAAAAAAAAAAAACATTGAGACAAATGAAAATGGAAACGCCACATACCAAAACTGCCAGGACACAGCAAGAGTAGTTCTAAGAAGAAGGTTTACAGTGAGAATGCCTCCCTTAAGAAACAAGAAAGATCTCAAATAAACAACCTAGCTTTACACCTCAAGGAACTAGAAAAAGAAGAAGAAACTAAGCCCAAAATTAGTAGAAGGAAGGGAATAACAAAGTTCAGAGCAGAAATAAATGAAATAGAGACTAAAAAGATAATAGAAAAGATGAATGAGCATAAGAACTGATTCCTGGAAAGATAAACAAAATACACAAACCTTAAGATAGACCTACTAAGAAAAAATCAGAAATGAAAGAGAAAACATTATGGCTGATACCATAGAAATACAAAGGTCACATGAGACTACTATGAACAATCACATGCCAATAAATTAGACAACCCAGAAAAAATGGATAAACTCCTAATACATGAAACCTATCAAGACTGAATCATGAAGAAATAAAAAATCTGAACAGACAATTATGAGGAAGGAGATTTAATTAGTAATCAAAAAACTCCCAACAAATGAAGTCCAAGACCAGATGGTTTCACTGGTGAATTCTACCGAACATTTAAAGAATTAATACTAATTCTTGTCAAACTCTTCTAAAAATTCAAAGAGGAGAGAACACTTCCAAACTCATTTAGTGAGGCCAGAATTACCCTGATACCAAAACCAGACAAGGACACCACAACAAAAAAATATTAGAGGCGAACATTTCCAATGAACCTAGAGGCAAAAAATCATCAACAAAATATTAGCAAACCAAATTCAACAATACATTAAAAGGATCACATACCATGATCAAGTGAAATTTATTCCATGGATTCAAGAATGGTTCAACATCTGCAAATCAATCAATGTGATACACCACATTAACAAAATGAATGATAAAAATAATATGATCATCTCAATAGATGATGAAAAGGCATTTGACAAAATTCAACATCCAGTTATGGTAAAAAATCTCCACTAAGTGTGTTTGGAGGAAATATGCTTCAACATAATAAAGGTTACATATGACATACCCACTGCTGACATCATACACAATGGTGAAAATTTGACAGACTTGCCTGGAAATTCAGGAGCAATACAAGGATGTCCCCTCTTGCCACTTTTATTCAACATAATATTGGAAGTCCTGGTCCAAGACGTTAGTCAAGACAAAAAAAGAAAAAAATATCCAAAGTGGAAAGGAAAAAGTAAAACCGTCAGTATTTGTGGATAACATGATATTATATATAGAAGATATTAAAGAATCCACCAAAATCTCTTAGAACTAATGAACGTATTCAGTAAAGTCACAGGGTACAAAATAAATATACACAAATAATTTGTGTTTCTATACACTGATAACTAACAGAAAGCAAAATTAAGAAAAAAATCCCATTTACAGTTGCATCAAAAGTGATAAAATATTTAGGAATAGATTTAACCAAGGAGGTGAAAGACTGGTACCAAGAAAACTATAAGACATTCATCAAAGATATTGAAGAAGACACAAATAAATTGGAAGATATTCCATGCTCATGGATTGGAAAAAATAATATTCTTAAAGTGTCCATACTGTTCAAAGACATCTACAGATTCAACGTAATCTGTATCAAAATTGCAATGGAATTTTTCACAGAAATAAAATAAACAATCCTAAAATCCTAAAAAGACCCAGAATAGCCAAAGTAATCTTGGGAAAGGAGAACCAAACTGTAGACATCATGCTCCCTGATTTAAAACTATACTACAAAGCTAGAGTAATCAAAACTGTATATTACTGGCCTAAAAACGGAGACATAGACCAATGGAACAGAACAGAGAGCCCAGAGACAAACCCGTACATTTGTGGTCCATTAATTTACTACAAAGGAACTAAGAATATACAGTGAGAATAGGACAGTCTCTTCAATAAATGGTGTTTGGAAAACTGGACAGCCACATGCAAAAGAACAAAACTGGACCACTATCTTGCACCATTCACAAAAGCTAACTAAAAATGGATGAAAGGTTTGAATATAAGACCTCATAGAAGAAAAACATAGGTAAGCTCCTTGACATCAGTCTTGACAATGATTTTTTGGATTTGAGACCAAAAGCAAAGGCAACAAAAGAAAAAATAAACAAGTGAGACTACATCAAACTAAAAAGTTCTACGTGTAAAAGGAAACCATAAACAACATAAAAAATGACTCACTGAATAAGAGAAAATATTTACAAATCATATATATCCAAAATATATAAAGAACTCATACAATTCAATAGCACAAAAATAAACAATCCAATTAAAAAATGGTCAGAGTATCTGGGTAGACAGCTTTCCAAAGAAGACATACTGATGGCCAACAGGTACGTGAAAAGGTGTTCAACATCACTAATCATCTGGGAAATACAAATCAAAACCAGAATGAGATGTCAACTCATGCCTGCTAGAATGACTATTATCAAAAAGACAAGAAATATCAAGTATTTACAAGGATGTAGAGAAAAAGGAATCTTATGCACTGTTGGTGGGAATGTAAATTGGTGCAGCCATTTTTGAAAACAGTATGGAGATTTCTCAAAAAATTAAAAATATAGCTACCATATGATCCAGTAAATCCACTTCTGGATATATATCCAAAGCAAAAGAAAACCCTGTCTCAAAAAGATATCTGCACACCTGCGTTCATTGCAGCATTATTTACAATAGCCAAGACATGGAAACAACCTAAGTGTCTGTCAAAGGTTGAATTGATAAAGAAATTGTGGTATATATATATAATGGAATATAATTCAGCCATAAAAAGGAAGAAAATCTTGCCATTTATGACAATATGGATGAACCCTGAGGGCATTATGCTAAGTAAAATAAGACAAATGCCATATGATTTCACTTGTATGTGTAATCGAAAACAAAACAAAACTTGAACTCAGATATGGAGAACAGATTGGTAGCTGCCAGAGTGAGGGGTGGTGGGTGGGCAAAATGTGTGAAGGTGATCAAAGGGTACAAACTTCCAGTTATAAAATAGATGAACCATGGGATAACAATGTACAGCATGGTCAATAGAGTTAATATGACTATATTGTGTATTTGAAAGTTGCTAAGGAGGTAATCTTAAAAGTTCTCATCATAAGAAAAAAATTGTAACTATGTACAGTGATGAATATTAACTAGACTTATTATGGTGATCATTTTGAAATATATACAAATATCAAATCATTGTCATGTACACAAAACTGATATATGTCAATTATATCTCCATTAAAAAAATATAAAATATATTATTTACTTTTCTTTTAAAAATCAAATATTTAGGGTTGGCCCCACGGCCGAGTGGTTGGGTTTACGTGCTCTGCTCTGGAGGCCCAGGGTTTCACCAGTTCGAATCCTGGGCGCGGACATGACACTGCTCATTAGGCCATGCTGAGGTGGCGTCCCGCTTGCCACAACTGGAAGGACGCACAACTAAAAATACGCAACTGTGTACTGAGAGGCTTTGGGAGAAAAATGAAAAAATCTTAAAAGAAAATCAAATATGTAAAAAGGTGAAAATAATGCTTGAACTTTACTATTTTATTATTTGAATGACCAAATATTGTGGAACTTGCTCTTGTTACAGATTTTGCAATCATATAAACATACTTCAAAAGAAACAATAGGAGGAAATAGAACTAAAAAAAAAACTCCAAAGATTTAGTGTACTACTTCTCCATGTGATTGAGTAGTATATGAAGGTGTGAAAGGAATTATTTAAAAATTTGCTCTTCAAAATAAGTGTCACATTGATACTTGGTATTCAGTCAAATTCTTCCCTTGTTTGTTCTCCCTGGAAAAATTTTGGCTTCCTTCATTTCTTCAATGCCTTATTATTAAAGAATAAGTTTTTTGGTTGACTTTGGACCAACATATTAATCAGCTACTCTCAATTCTTGCCAGAGTTTTGCACTTAATTTTTTTTAATTTCTGTTTTTTTTGGATGTACATCATAGTTCGAATTCTGTATACATTACATCATCTTCACCACCCGAACACTAATTATAGTGCATCCCTTCACATGTGAATCTAATCACCCCTTTTGCCCTCCCTCCTCCCCCCTTCCCCAATGGTAACCACCAGTCCAATCTCCAATGCTATGTTTTTTTTTTTGTCGTTTTTATCTTCTACTTATGAGTGAGATCATATGGTATTTGACTTTCTCCCTCTGACTTATTTCGCTCAGCATAATATCCTCAAGGTCCATCCATGTTATCACAAATGGCCAGATTTCGTCTTTTCTTATGGCTGAGTAGCAGTCTATCATGTACAAATACCACATCTTCTTTATCCACTCGTCCCTTGATGGGCACCTAGGCTGCTCCCATGTCTTGGCTATTGTGTATAATGCTGCAGTGAACATAGGGGTGCAAGTATCTTTATTTTTAAGTGCTCATTTTTTTCCTATAAATGGGGATTAAACTTCAGAAAAATGTAATTATCTAGGTGAAATATGTTAATATTTAGCGTCCTCATTTTAGATAAAACAAAATAAAAGAAGGAGAAGCCATTTCTGTAATATCACTCAGAAAAGTTTTGACTGATGAGTAGAGAATCAACATGGTTCATTCCTACATTTATTCTTAGGGAACTCATTTTCCAAAGCCCATTGGGAAAAATCATAAACCAAATAAATATGTAACAACTAAAATTAATAATTCTAAAAGAAATTAAATCATGTCTTAGTCAATCCTTACTATCCAATGACCTTTGGAAGAATCTCAGTTTGTTGTTAGAAGAAACCTAAGAATTCTGTCAAGATTTCCTCATCTTAATACCTAGCATGGAAGAGATAATTGAAATGAACAAGATGGAGGAGGGAAAGAAGAAAATGAAAATGGAGATGAAATATTTTTCCTATGTTCAAAGGAGAGTGATAATGGCATTTTAAAAAGATTGTCCAACTCAAATACTTTTGAAGAATTAATGTTGATGACACAGAAAGGACACATGCTTAGATATTGTGATTTGTCCTGTAATTTTATTGCCTATCTACAAAGAAAAGATAGGCTTTTAGCACATTAAAGTACTTGTCATATCCCTGTGGGGTAAGCATACTTTGTCATTGTAAAACCCAGGATGACAGAACTCTGTTTTTTAAGGGGTCATAATAGATGGATGTGGTTTAAAAAGAGCACAAAGGACCAAGATTTAAGGTCCATGTCCTGATCATTGCTCTATGGCTATTCCTGTGGGTGTACCTGTAATAAAATATATAACATGTAAAAAAATGTTTAAAGCAAGCCGCAAACTCAGACCTTGAAGAAAAACAAGTTGTTGGAGTTTTGATGATTAGTTTTATGTGTCAACTTGGCTAGGATATAGTACCCAGTTATTTATTCAAACACCAATCTAGGTGTTGCTATGAAGGTATTTTGTAGATGTGATTAACATCTACAATCAATTTACTTTAAGAAAAGGAGATTACATGTATATATACAGAGGGAGAGAGAAAGAGAAAGAGAGAGAGAGGCAGACAGACAGACAGAGAGAAATACAGAAAGACAGAGAGAGAAAGAGAGACAGGGACAGAGACAGATTGGTTTCAAGAAATTGGTTCACATGATTGTAGAGAGTGGCAAGTCTGAAATTTGTAGGAGTGGCCGGCTGACTGAAAACTCAGACAGGAGTTGATGCTGCAAACTCGAGGCAGAATTTCTTCTTCTTTGGGAAACCTCTGTCTTTGTTCTTAAGACCTTTCAACTAGTGGATGTGGTCCATCTCTCACTCTACATATATATACTAGAGAGAGAAAGAAAGAGATGCATAGTATATACATATCATACCCTATTGGTTCTGTTCCTCTGGAGAACTCTGAGTGATTGATACAGTAAGTTATAAACAAATTCTCAAAGCTCTGAGTTGGTCTACACACTAATACCCATGGTATTAACTATGCCATTGTTCAGATCCAATGGGTGTGTAAAGGTTTGCTAAAGTGCAAGCAATGGCAGTCACCCAACAGTGTCTCAAACTTGGGAAATTATCTTAGCTTCAGTCTTTGGTTGAGTTTCTATTAATTAAACTTGATATCCTAGTTAAGTACGAGCTGCAGTAACACACAAACTCCCAAATCTCAGTGACTTAATAAAACAATTTATTTCTCCCTCATATTGGGTGAGGAGGCTCTCTTGTTCAACTCTCCTTCAAGCTTTGCCTCTGAGGCCTTCTTTCCTTCTCATGGTTCCAGCCATTTTGAATTTTGTCTGGAACATTTCTTGGGCCAGAAGTTAGTCACATTGCCTCAGCTTAACTGCAAGGGAGACTGGGGGCCATCGTCTTCCTGTGCTAAGAGGACATAAGATTTTTGAGCATTTGGCCAGTTTCTCTAGAACAATTGATCAATTTTGTGAGGGAGCAGAGCTGAAGGGCACATAGACACATTATGGCTATCTGAAAAACAGAATCCTTTAGTCCTCAAACTCCCTGAAAATCTTTTAAGTCAGAAAGCACACCAAGGAGTATTGTGTTTGTTCTGTGTTCATCAGATTCTGGACAGGCTGCCACTACTTCCCTCACAAAGGCTGGCCTTACTTTTCTAAGATATTTAATTTACTTTTCCTATGCGTGTTTCTGAAAGAAAGACATAAAGGTAATAAAATCAAAGCAAAGAAAAGCAATTGATTGTGTCTATTGAGAAATTAATCAGATGGTAAACATATCTTACAGGTGGCACATAGTTTTTCTGGGCTATATATAAAATGTATACATCAGAATAAGTCAAAGAAAGTATCTTAATTTTAAAGATTTTTAGTATTTTTGAAATTTGTTTACTTTAGGAAAAAGAGAACGATTTTAGGATAAAATACTTTTCAATATTTTTCCAACAAATAATAAAATAAATAAATTCACTTGATTGCTAAATGGAATATATTGCTCATAACAGAATATATTGATGAACAAACACCCCACTGCCTAAAGCCATCACCCATGACTGCAATGCCATGATGAAAAAAGATGTTGGGAATACCAATCATACTGTGTCAGGCAAGAAAGAATAAATATCCACATGCTTCATGTGTCTGAACACCTGGGATCAAGGAAACATTAATTCCAGATACTATTCCTTAAATTCTAGTTTGGACTTCACTGAGTTGGCATGTAAGATGAGGAAAACCCTACAGAATATGTCAAAAAACCTTGGTAAGGAAGGACATGCAATACAAGAGTGTTTACAGGAGCATTGGATTTTAGCATCTCTCTTCTTTCTGTGGACATCTGTCCCGAGAGGACACTTAGGAGGTGTTCATATTCATTTCCTTTGATCCATCTGGCATAGCATTAGAACTAATAAAGGTCATTTCCAAAATCAGGTTTCTGATGTGGGCAGCAAGCTCTTTCAGGCTGACTCAGACAGGAGCTAGTTTGAGGGAGTGTGGGCTGATGGCACCTCATAGCACTAAACACCTTAACCCTGGTTTAAGTGCAAACAGGAACACATTTTCACCTATACAAACATTCCCTTAAGACATAAAGAGATTTTCCTCCTTTTTTTGATCGCAAGTGAAGGCTAAACACCAGAGCTAACCTTGTAAGTCATCAGGAAAGGCTCCAGGTGCAATTCTAACAGTACTTGGAAAGTCTCCTGCTCCATAACATCTCCCTCATTAGCCTCTCACAGGGACTAGAGTCCCACTGAGACATACTTATTCCTTTAGAATATGAAGGCTTCTAGCCTTTCAGAGTTCTCAATGAAACTAGAGTCCCCAGGGAGAGGGACGAGGAAGACCTAGTGCTTCCCTAATTGCCTGCTTTGGAATCCTAGTGCCTCAAGATATTCCCCATCAAAAGGGAATTCTATGGTCAAATAAGTTTGGAGACATTGCTCATTATATCCCATTCTTCATCCTCTCACCAAGATTCACAAGGTATCTTAGCACGTTATATCCTTTGAGAGGTCTTTCAGTAAAGAAATATGTTTACATTTTTTTAAACTCAGCAGTCCCCAGACACATTTGATCTTGAAATCTTTTTTCTCACGGAATCCCCACTAACGATATTCTGCTGAACTAATGTTTTGAGGAATACATCTTGGGAAACCCTAGCACACAGCATTCTTTGCTGAGTCTTCACGTGGTTTTGTTAACAGTTCACCAAGTGTGAAGTCCTAGTAAAATGAGTTCCAAGAAAATTATCTGGATCGGATGGTGAAGATTGTCAGGAGTAGGGTAAGGATTTAAAAGGAGATCGAAGAATAATGATGCTAACATTGATGCCTCTTTGGTGTGTTTTCTTCAGGCTGGTTTTGAGAACAACCGTTATTTGCAATGTGAAAAGAGTATAATATATTTTCTTCTTTTTTTTTTTTAGCATATTCACAGAATTCTATAACCATCATCACAATCTAAATTCAGAACATTTTCGTCACCAAAAACCCATGCCAATTAGCATTTAGTTCCCATCCACGTCACAAGCCATAGACAAGTATGAGACTACTTTCTGTCTCTAAAGATTTATCTATTCTAAACATTTCATATAAATGGAAACATACAATATACTGCCTTTGTGACTGGCTTTTTTCACTTAGCATATTGTTTTCAAGGTTAATTCATGTTTCCTACTTTTTAGCTTATTTTTGACACATTTGTATTCTGAGTTGTTGACTTCCTGGTTCATAGTGCTTTTTCATTTTTGCCACTGCATATTTAATTTTACTTAAACTTTTCTCTCTCTCTCTTTTTGGTGAGGAAGATTGACCCTGAGCTAACGTTTGTGCCAATTGTCCTCTATTTGTATGCGGGATGCTGCCACAGCATGGCTTGATGAGCAGTGTGTAGGTCCATGCTCAAGATCCAAATTCATGAACCTCAGGCTGCAAAAGCAGAGCATGAGAACCTAACCACTATGCAACCAGGCTGGCCTCTTTTCTGTTTTTTAATTGAGGTATAATTGACATATACCATTATATTGGTTTTAGGGGTACAACATAATGATTCAATATTTGTATATATTGTGAAATGATCACCACAATGAGTCTGGTTAACCTCGTCACAGTACATAGTTACAAAGAAAAATTTTAATATGTATTTTTTCTTAATATACAAATGATACACATTAATTATAGAAAACAGAGTAAAACAAAACTTGTCAACCCTGGCTATGAGTCAGAAACAAGGTGGGTTTTTTTAAGATATATGTGTCTGGGACTCACTCTAGAATTATGGCATAAAAATACTTGAGAGTGGGACCTAGTCTTCTTGCTCCCATTGAATAACAAATGTTATTCAATCCAATGTTACTCAAATGTACAACTAAATTAGTACATAAAAATGCATAGACATAGAATGAAAGGGAGACAAATAAAAATTATCTCTAATCTTATTATCCATAATCTCATCATCCAGAGATGACTACTTTTAAAATTTTGATGTATTTACTTTCAATCTTGTATAGACATATATAAATTTGAATACACACACAAAGACAGTATATATAACATAGTGGATATTATATTTACAGTTTTTCATCTCACTTTATTCACTTAACATTGTATTGTAAATATTTTCCCCATGCTGTATGAAATACTTCAAAAATACTTTTTTTTTGGCAAGGTAGATTGGCTCTTAGCTAACATATTTTGCTGATCTTCCTCTTTTTTGTATGTGAGTTGCTGCCACAGCATGGCTTGATGGCTGGTATAGGTCTGTGCCAGGGATCTGAACCCACAAACCCAGGTCACCAAAGCAGAGCATGCCAAATTTAACCACTATGCCATTGGGCTGGCCCTGACAAGTACTATTTTAGTTGCATGATAATTCCTGGTATAAACATGCCATTTGATAACCAATTGTATTTTATTTTTTTTCTCTCTCTCTCTCATGCTCTTTTCTTCAGCTTTATTGGAGTATAATTGACAAATAAAAGTTGTACATATCTAAGATGTATAACTTGATCCTTTGATATATGTGTACAGTGTAAAATGATCACCACAATCAAATTAACATACCTATAACTTCCTATAATTAACATTTTGTTTCTTTCCCTTTTACAATTTCTTGAAAATTTACTGTATTTTCAACTTATTTTGGTCTGTGATGACTGTTTTTTACACAAATTTTCATCAAGTTACCGTTTGCATATATAGCATTGATTATTAGAAGTAGATTTATTATTGGGAAATTCTAGTCTTTTAGACATATTGCTGAATTCTCTTCTAAAATTATTGTGCCACCTTATACAGTCACTCTTTCTAATTTTGTTTTAACTTGTAAAAATGTACTTAAACGAGATTTTCCTTGAGACTCATGAAGTGGTTCTTAATCTTTCATTCATAAATACTCCTCAACCTCCATGAATGACTAGAGGGGTCCATGGATGGAGTTCACATATTCTGTGAGCTTTCTACAATAACATGCAAAATGGAGCATGGATGTATGGGCATTTTTCTAGCAAGGAGATACACAGTGCTTACAAACAATTCAAACTGCGCTGTGAAACAGAAAGAATTGGTCTAATAAAGCCATTTGAGTCTGTTGCTTAAACACGTTAAGTCCTAAAGTGCCTTGGACAATTTCCCGTCTGCAGAGATAACATTTACATTGATAGAAGAATTGAACAAAGGACTTTCATTAATTGAGTTTATAAAAGAGATGAATACCTCATAGGCACATTTCTCCTCCTCATGTAAGAAATGATCTGCTGTCTCTATATGAAGCTAGTCTTAGATATAGTATTATCTGTTTCCAATTCCAGTAGTCATTGTTTCTCCTATTAGCTAGGAATCCTTTGCTGAATAGATAGACACTTTGGAGAGGTTTAACTTAAATTTTTATGAGCCTTCTACTGGTAGTGAGACAATAAAGGAATTGTGACAGCCTTTCTTACCCAAGAATATTTGAGAATCTCCCAGTTTTCCTGGATTTTGCACTGTGGTGGAACATAACATGTTGGAATAATGAAGGAGATTGATTTTACAAACTTATTCCAGTTATTAGGAAACTCATGATATGAGAAGAGGCTTACTTAAAACAGTACTATACTGCTTCTGCATTTTTTCTTAGTAGCCACACGTTTGAAATATCTGAGGAGATGGTTCCAATGGTTTTATGCTTCTTACAGCCTGAAATTTATATGTGAAATGTCATTCTAAATTTTTCTTTGTCCTAGACCAAGCCCAACTCCTGAGTTCTTTAAATTTTCAAAATATACAAGCAGTTACATGTTTCTATGCCTATTCTTAATACTTGCATTCGTTTTTTAAAATTTAATTTATTTTACTAAAGTCACATTGGTTTATAACATTACATAAATTTTAGGTATATATTTCGACTTCTGTATAGACTGCATCAGGTTCACCATGAAAAGTCTAGTCACCATCTATTACTGTAAATATGTGACTGTTTACTACTTTTGCCCTACCCCCACCCCCTTGCCCTCTGGTAAAAATCAATCTGTTCTCTATATTTATGTGTTTGTTTGTTTGTTTATTTTCCACCTATGACTAAGTCATATGGCAGTTGTCTTTCTCTGTCTGACATTTCACTTAGCATAATACCCTCAAGGTCCATCCATGTTTTTGTGAATGGGATGATTTTGTCTTTTTTTATGGCTGAGTAGTATTCCATGATATATATATACCATATCTTCTTTATCAAATCATCATTTGTTGGGCACTTAGGGTGCTTCCACGTCTTGGCTATTGTAAATAATGCTGCAATGAACATAGGGGTGCATGGGACTTTTGGAATTGCTGACTTCAGATTCTTAGCATAGATACCCAGTAGTGGGATGGCTGGGTCATAAGGTATTTCTATTTTTAATTTTTTGAGAAATCACCATACTGTTTTCCATAGTGGCTGCACCAGTTTGCATTCCCACCAACAGTGTATGAGGGTTCCTTTTTCTCCACAACATCTCCAAAATTTGTCACTTTTGGTTTTGGATATTTTTGCCATTTTTAACAGGTGTAAGGTGATAACTTAGTGCAGTTTTGATTTGCATTTCCCTGATGATTAGTGATGATGAGCATCTTTTCATGTGTCTATTGGCCATCCTTATATCTTCTTTGGAAAAATGTCTGTTCATGTCCCCTGCCCATTTTTTGATCGGGTTGTTTGATTTTTTGTTGTTGAGCTGTGTGAGTTCTTTATATATTATGGAGATTAACCCCTTGTCAGAAAAATAACTTTTAAATATTTTTTCTCAATTAGTTTGTTGCTTTTTTGTTTCAATCCTGTTTTCCCTTGCCTTGAAGAAGTTCTTTAGTCTGATGAAGTCCCATTTGTTTATTCTTTCTATTGTTTCCCTTGTCTGAGGAGTTATGGTGTCTGAAAAGATTCTTTTGAAACTGATGTGAAAGAGTGTACTGCCTATATTCTCTTCTAGAAGACTTATTGTTTCAGGCCTAATCTTTGGGTCTTTGATCCATTTTGAGTTTATTTTTGTGAATGGTGAAAAAGAATGGTCAATTTTCATTATTTCACATGTGGCTGTCCAGTTTTCCCAGCACCATTTGTTGAAGAGACTTTCTTTTCTCCATTGTAGGCCCTCAGCTCCTTTGTCGAAGATTAGCTGTCCATAGACGTGTAGTTTTATTTCTATGCTTTCAATTCTGTTCCATTGATCTGTGCACCTATTTTTGTACCAGGACCATGCTGTTTTGATTATTTTTAATTTTTTGAAGAATCTCCATACCATTTTCCATAGTGGCCACACCAATTTACATCCCCACCAGCAGTGAATGAAGGTTTCTTTTTCTCCACATCCTCTCCAAAATTTGTTAATTCTTGTCTTTTAAATAATAGCCATTCTGATTGGAATGAAGTGATAACTCGTTGTAGTTTTGATTTTCATTTCTCTAATAATTAGTGATGTTGAACATCTTGTCATGTGCATGTTAGCCATCTGTATATCTTCTTTGAAAATATGTCTGTTCATATCCTCTTCCTTTTTTGATCGAGTTGTTTTTTTCTTGTTGAGTTGTAGGAATTCTTCACGTATTTTGCATATTAACCCCTTATCAGATATATGATTTGTAAATATCTTCTCCCAGTTGGTAAGTTGTGTTTTTATTTTGTTGTTGGTTTCCTTTTCCATGATGACGCTTTTTAGTTTGATGCAGTTCCATTTGTTTATTGTATTGTTTCCCTTGTGTGAGGAGATATATTCTAAAAGGTACTACTAAGACCTATGTCAAAGGGCATACTGCTTATGTTTTCTTCTAGGAATTTTATGGTTTCAGGTGTTATATTCAAGTCTTTAATCCATTTTGAGTTAATTTTTGTGTATGGTGTAAGATAATGGTCTACTTTCCTTCTTTTGTATGTGGCTGCCCCGTTTTCCTAACACCATTTATGGAACAGGCTTTCCTTTCTCCAATGTATTTTCCTGGCTCCTTTGTAAAAATTATCTGTGAAGAAGTGTGGTTTTATTTATGGGCTCTTAATTCTGTTCCATTGATCTGTGTGCCTGTTTTTCTGCCAGGACCATGCTTTTTTTGATTCCTATATCTTTGTAGTATACTTTCAAATCAGGGAGTGTGATACTTCCAGCTTTGTTCTCTTTTTCTGACGATTGCCTTGGCTGTTCTGGGTCTTTTGTGATTCCATACAAATTTTAAGATTCTTTGTGCTATTTCCATAAAAAATACTGTTGGGATTCTGATTGGTATTGCACGGAATCTGTAGATTACACTAAGTAATGTGAATTTTTAACTATGTTAATTCTTCCAATTCATGAGCAGAGAATATCTTCCCACTTGTTTATGTCTTCTTCAATTTCTTTCACCAATGTCTTATAGTTTTCAGTGTACAGGTCTTTCAGCTTTTGGTTAAACTTATTCCTAGGTACTTGATTCATTTTGTTGTGATTGTTAAGGGGTTATATTCTTGATTTCTCTTTCTGCTAGTTTGTTGTTAGTGTATAGAAATGCAACAGATTTTTGTACGTTTGTTACCCTGCAACTTTACTGCACTCTTTAATGGTTTCTAATAGCGTTTTTGGTGGATTCTTTATGGCTCTCTATATGTAGAATCATGTAATCCACAAAAGGTGACCATTTTACTTCTTCCTTTCCAATTTGGATACATTTTTTTTTTCTTTTTCTTTCCTAATTGCTCTGGCTCGGACTTCTAATACAGTGTTGAATAAGAGTGGCCAGAGTGGGCAACTTTGTTCTTAGAGGAATGGCTTTTAGTTTTTTTTTACCATTGATTGTGATGTTGGCTGTGGGTTTGCCATATACAGCCTTTATTATGTTGAGGTACTTTCCTTTTATACCCATTTTATTGAGAATTTTTAATCAAAAATCAATGTTGAATCTTGTCAAATGTTTTCTCTGCATCTATTGAGATGGTCATGTGATTTTTATTCTTCATTTTGTTAATGTGTATATTACATTGACTGATTTGAACCATTCTTGTATCCCTGGAATAAATCTCACTTGATCATTGTGCATGACCTTTTTATTGTATTGTATTTGATTTGCTAATGTTGTATTCAGGATTTTTGTATCAATATTCATCAGTGATATTGGCCTGTAATTTTGTTCTTTTGTTTTTGTTGTCCTTGTATAATTTTGGTATCAGGGTAATGTTGGCCTCATAAAATGAGTTATATCCTCTTAAATTTTTATGGAAAAATTTGAGAAGGATAAGTGTGAAATCTCCTTTGAACGTTTTGTAGAATTCACCAAAGCAGCTATCCTGTCCTGTACTTTTGGATTTTTTTGGCAGCTTTTTTGGTTACTGCTTCAATCTCTTTACTTGTGATTGGTCTGTTCAGATTCTCCAATTCTTCTTGATTCAGTTTTGGGAAGTTGTGTGATTCTAAGGATTTATCCACTTATTCTAGGTTAACCAATTTATTGGCACATAGCTTTTCGTGCTATTCTCTTATAATCCTTTTATTTCTGTGGTATCCACTGTAATTCCTTTTCGTTTGCTTCTGATTTTATTTATTTGAGTCATCTCTCTTTTTTCTTAGTGTGTCTAGCTAAGGTTTTGTCAATTTTGTTTATATTTTCAAAGAATCAGCTCTTAGTTTCATTGATCTTTTCTATTGACATTTTAGTTTTTATTTCATTTATTTCTACTCTGATTTTTATTATTTCCTTCTTTCTACTGACTCTAGGCTTTATGTGTTCTTTTTTTCTAGTTCTTTTAGATGTAGTGTTCAATTGTTTTTTGAGATTTTTTCTTATTTCTTGAGGTAGGCCTGTATTACCATAAACTTCCTTCTTAGTACCACTTTTGCTGCATCCTATGCATTTTGGTATGTTGTGTTTTCATTTTCATTTGTCTCTAGGTATTTTTTTATTTGTCCTTTGATTTCTTAGTTTTATATGCTGAGGAAGATTAGCCCTGAGCTAACATCTCTGCCAAGCTTCCTCCACTTTATATGTGGGTCACCATCTCAGCATGGCTGACAAGTGGTAAATGTCTGTATCCAGGATTTAAACCTGTGAAGCTGGGCTGCTGAAGCAGAGCATGCTCAACTTGACCACTAGGCCACAGGGCCAGCCCCACGTTTCTTTTTTTTTTTATGTTTTGTGACTCTGCTCTTGATTTTTGTTTTGTGGTTACTATGAGGTTTGTTTAAAAGATCTCATAGATGAGATAGTCGCTTTTTCTGCTGATATCATCTTATCTCCATTTGCCTATGCAGGTTCCAAATTTTTCGTCTTCCCCTTCTACGTTTTTGTTGTTGCAAATGATCATTTTTTGTATTGTGGATTTTTTACCAAATTTAAGTGGTCATACTTATTTTTAATGTTTTCTGTCCCTTTAGCCTTTATGTTATAATTAACTGTTTACTAACATATTCTCATAGAGAGTTGTAATGTTCTGATTCTGTCTATTTAGACCTTGCTTAAAGCTTTGTATACCTTTTCCTTTTTTTCCAGACAGGAGAGCTTTTTTCAAGATTTCTTGTAAGGCAGGTCTAATGGCAATGAAATACCCTCAGCTTTTATTTGTCTCAGAAAGCCTTTATTTCTCCTTCATATCTGAAAGATAACTGCTGGAAAGACTATTCTTGACTGACAGTTTTTATCTTTCAATATTTTGAATATATCATCCCCCTCTCTCTTAGCCTGTAAAGTTTCTGCTAAGAAATCTGCTGATAGCCTAATGGGAGTTCCTTTGTTAAGTTATTATTTTCTTCTCTCTGGCTGCCCTTCATCTTCTTTCTTTCTTATTGATTTTTGACAGTTTTAATATAATGTGCTTTGGAGAAAGTATTTTGCATTGAGATAATTAGGTGTTTTATTAGCTTCATGTATTTGCATATCCAGTTCTTTCCTCAGTTTTTGGAAGTTCCAGCTATTATTTCTTTATGTAAGCTCTCTGCTCCTTTCTCCCTCTCTTTTCCTTCTGGTATACCCATTACCCTTATGTTGTTTTTCCATGTGAGTTGGATATATCTTGTAGAATTTCTAAATTTTTAAACAAAATCTTAGTTCTCTCTCTACGTCCACCTGAATCCTTTCTAGATTTCTATCTTTGAGCTCACTAATTCTGTCTTCCATATGGTCTGCTCTATTTCCAGTGTTTTCTATTTTATTCTTCATCTCATTTATTGTATTCTTCAACTCCAAAATTTCTGTTTGGCTATTTTTTACAGTTTCAATATCTTTGGAGAAGTACTCCTTTTGTTTATTAACTTTATTCCTGAGTTCAGTGAACAGTATTTCTGAGGTTTTTCTTTTAACTCGAGTTTCTTCATGACAGCTATTTTGAATCCTCTGTCAGTTACATTGAAATCTTCCATGACTTCAAATTTGGTTTCTGGAGAGTTGCCATTTTCTTTTTGTGATAACATGTTACTGTAGTTCTCCATGGTGCTTGAAGAGTTGTTTCTCTGCTGGTGCATTTGTGGTAGCAAACACCTTTCTTATTTGAGTATGGCTATGTTTACTTTGGTTCTTAGCTTGTTCTGGTTGCATTGGAGAACCTGTGCTTTCCTCTGTACACTGCCTCTGCCAGAGGTGTTCTAGTTCTCTTGTTGTGCTACTTGTGCTTCTGAGTTTGCTGGTGCATTGCTGCTTACAATGTTGCTGCAGTTGTAGGTATTGCCATCAGTGTCAATGGGCTGGCAAGCACCTCTGCTGCTTCTGGGGTCCCTGGTTTGTGCATTCCCCCACTGTGGTGGGGGGCTAGTGGAGAGTGGGGTGTGAGCCAGGATCATGGGTACATTTGCCACTTCTGGATTTGTTGGGTCTGTAGGAGATGCTGCTACAGTTGGTGGGAGCTGAAGTTTTTAATGCCCCTGCACTTGAGGGAATCAGATTGATGGACTCCACTGTGGCTGCTACCTGGTTGTCCATGGGCTCAAGCACTGCTACCATGTGTACTGCCTGTGCCACTGCTCCCAGTTTACATGAGGGTGCTGACAACACCATGGAAAGTGGGTACTGTGTTTGTGAGTGTCTCTGCTGCTTCCAGGTAGGTTGCAGTCATGTGTGACACTACCTCCACCACAGAGGAAGTGGTACCTGGATCGTGAACAGGCCAGGTTCCTGAAGCTTCTGGTCTCCAGCATCTGTGCTGTTCCTGGAACATCAAGTCATGGGCACTGCCACTGCTGCTGGGGGGTATGGGGTCTTAGATGCAGCCCTTGCAACTGGAAAGGTCATTGTCAGAAGTGCCATCACTGGGAGAGGGGGAATCTGGGTCATATGTATCACTGTGGTTCTTGAAACTTCAGGTCACTGTCATCACCCACCTCTGCTGGAGGATGGGGAGAGGTTGAGTCAGAAGTGTCACTGTGGTTTCTGCAGCCTTTGGGTTCTGGTGCCAGTGTGATTCCTGGAACCTCAGGTCATGAGCACCATTGCCCCTACCGAGGATATTGAGGTCTTGGATGCAGCCCCACTGTTGGGAGGGCTGGGATCAAAGGCACCACTCCTGGGGTTTGATGAGGGGGCTGGGTCACAGGTATCATTGTGATTCCTGGAACCTCTGGTAGTGGGCCCACAGCAATTTTTGGTGCCTCTGGGAGTGTGGGCTACCTGGACTCCTGTGGCCTCCTTTTGTGGGCATTACCTTGATGCCTGGGACTTATTTTCATAGGGATGGCCACAGTTCCTGGACCCTCTGGTGTCAGGAGCTGCTGCCACTGATCCCCTGGTTCCATTGCCTCCAGGAATTCTAGTCCATCCACCTTCAGATTTATAGATGTGTGGATCTCTAAGGTGTTCTGGTGTGCTGTGCAGACTTGTTTGTTGGTCCATGGATGTCCTACTGGTTGTAACTTAGAGGGGAGAGACAAAGGGAAAAACTCTCTGCTATTGAGTAGAATATCTGCCGTGATGCTGATGTCACTCAACACTCACATTTAAAAATTTACATTTGACACTGGACACTGCTAATTTCTATTAAAGAGGCATATTCCTCCTCAAAATATTTCATTTATAGTTATTATATGACAAACCACTAAGTAATGTACTTTCAGGTAAAATAGTTTATATTTTAAAGGACTAGATGCTGATGAGTCCACCTAATTTTCTATAAGGAAATGTTTCAGCTATATACTGTTGCACAAAAATCTACCCTAAAGTTTAGTGTCTTAAAACAACCACAGCCACTTGTTTGCTCACGATTCTGGATTTTGGGCAGAGCTCAGAAGAAACAATTTGTCTCTGTTCCACATGGTATTAGCTAGGGTAGCTCAACTCTGGATGTACTTATCATATATTTGGTGCCTCAGCTGGTTTGAGTAGAATATCTGGGACTGCCTTGAATTTTCTCTGTTCCACTGTGGCAAGGGCCTATTTTCTTGAAATACCTTCTCTCTTCAGCAGGGTACTCTGACTTTATGAAGGCTGTTTGCCAATAAGGGCAAAGCAGAAGCTACCAGGTCTTCTAAGGGTTAGGTTCAGAACTAGTACAACATTACTTCCACTGTGTTCTATTGGTCAAAGATAGTCAAAAGGTGACCTAAAGTAAAAAGAAAATTGAAGATAATAAGCCACCTCTTGATAGGAGGAGCATCATGAGACTACAAGGTGGAAGACATAGCTAGGTTTTTTTGCAGAAATTCCACCACAGTAACCTCTGAGTGCAGTACATGGATGGAGATATTCAGAGTGGAGGACCTGGCTCTGTTTCCTCTGAAGGGAACACTCAAATAATACTCTGAAGTTCTTTTTTTCCCCAATATTAATAGAGCCAGTCATTTATTTTAGTAGATAAAACTGCTATATAGGTATTTTAAAACCACATAGGCAAGACATTTACAAATAATATTTCTCAGAGCACAAATATTTTCAATAGGTATCAATAAGTTTTCTGTGGAAGAAAAAAAGATCCCCAAATGCATTTGACAAGCAGCTGGATATTCCACTCCCATATTGGGTATTTATTTACATCTCAGATTAATATGGTAAAGGCTCAGATAAATACTACAGAAAGAGTATCTTTTGTACAGTATTTAATCCAGCATTTCTCAAACAGTTTTGACACGTAACACTTCTTTTTTTCTTGAGAGACCTATTAACATCTTCCAGGACACCACTGTTTTGGGAAGACTCTGAAATGGATGTAGTTTCAGCCACACCCTTCTGTGACCTGTTCAGCTGTTGGCTGGATTTAAGTTTCAGTGTATAAACGGAGGAGACAATGGTTTCAGATTTTTTCTCTGCTTTTTGATGGTATTGTTTTATTCTACTGGATCCTAAGTGTCTAGAATATTGCTGGCTTTTTAGGACAGCAGGTGGTTACTTGAAGTACCCATATCACTTTTAATAGAAAGAAATTTGACAGTGCACAAAATGTCTTCAAATAGAGATGTGTGTGGAGAGGAGGTATATGCATACGTAAAATATCTGTTACTACACTCTGTTTCATTTTTCAGTCCCTTATCTTTGCCCCCTAGGGGCTATATTTATTACAGGAATATATTCTGTGTACTCAATAGGACCAGAGGGATAGAAATTAAATTATCTGAACACTATATACCCAAAAATAAGGATATGAGGATGGAAGGAGGAAAGCAAGGGCCTAAGCAGGAAAAGTGGGTGACAGCTCCAAAGGTAACATTAGAAGAAACGCAATAAAGGAAGCAAAACTCCAAAATCCATAATTTCATGACAGGGTAGATTGGGGAAGTAGAGGCACTATTTATCAATCAGGGTTCTTAGTAGCAAACAACAGAAAGTTGCTTTGGCCATCTTAAGAAAAAAGGATTGAAAGACTGGAGAATTAGACTTGGAAGAAGAGGTAAGTACCAAATGAAGCCAGGTCACAGGAACTACATAGTTCATACCACTTCAACTACATAGTTCATACCACTTGAACAGTATGTTTAGATAGGGTGCCACTGCCACTGCTGTTAAACACTGGATACTGCTGCCTCCACCAACAAAATGAATTCTAAGTTGTTCCTATTTTTATATCACTAACTATGTTTTCATAGCCTGAATTTGTATTGTTAGAATAGCGTTCAATTACCTTTTACCACTGGACAAGGTTTTTTAAGAAAAGGCTACAGGATATCAGTTGGATTCCAACCTTACTTCTCCCTGTATCTATTGAGTAGTAGCAATTCAACTACCTATTGATAGTCAGGATCAATCACTATAGCCAACATGAGAACATCCTTTTTTTTCCTTTGCCTGCTTAGCTACCCAGTGACATGAGAAGCCAGAAATATTCATTTGGAAATTTCCTCTTCTAATTCAATGGAATCATTACTATAAATAAAGGTGGAAGGCTTCCTTCTGTAAATACTAAAATACTTTAAAAATAACTTATTGGGGTGAAATTCACATAATACAAAATTAACCATTTTTAAAATTACTCCATGGTATCTAGCACAATTCACAATGTGCAGCCACCACATCTAGTTCCAAAAAATTACTTTAAGCACTTCCTCACCATTTCCCCTCTCCCCAAACCTGGCAACTACCAATCATGTTCTGTCGCTATGGGTTTATCTATTCTATTTCATATAAATAAAATACTACAATAAATGACCATTTGTACCCGACCTCCATCACTTGACATAGTACTTGGAGGTTTATTCATGTTGTAGCAGATGTCAGTACTTAACTCATTTATATGGGTAAGTAATGGTCCATTGTATGTATATAACACAATTAGTTTTCATTCTTCCGTTGGTGGACATTTGGGATGTTTCCACATTTTGACTATTGTGAATAGTGATGGTATGAACATGCATGTACATGTACCTCTTTGACTACCTTTTAAAAATTCTTTTGGCATATATCCAGGACTGGAATTACAGGATCATATGGTAATTCTATGTTTAACTTTTTGAGAAACTGTCAAACTGTTTTCTACCATGGGTAAACATTTTACCTTCCCACTAGCAATGCATCAGTGTTCCAATTTCTCCACATCCTTGCTACCATGTATTTTCCTTTTCTTTAGGTTATAGCCATTGTAGTAGAAGTGAAGTAATACATACTTCTGGTTTTGATTTGCATTTCCCTAATGACTAATGATGCTGAGCATCTTTTCATGTGTTTGTTAACCATTTGTATGTCTTTCTAGGGTAAATGTCTATTCGAGCTTTTGCCTCCTTTTAATTTGGGCTGTTTGTCTTACTGTTGAGTTGTAAGAGTTTTTTTTTAAATATTCTTGATACTAGAAACTTAAAAGATTCATGATTTGAAAATTCTTTCTTTTATTTAGTAGGTTGTATTTTCACTTTCTTAGTAATGTTCTTTGATGCACGAATTTTTAATTTTTATGAAGTTGAAATTATATATTTGCTTCTTTTGTTGCTTGTGTTTTTGGCGTCATATTTAAGAATCCATTGCCAAATCAAATGTCACTAAGATTTACTCCTGTGTTTTCTCCTAAGAGTTTTATGGTTTAGCTCTTAAATTTGGGTCACTGATACAATTTGAGTTAATATTTGGATATAATATGACATAAAAGTCCAATTTCTTTTTTTGGCTTGTGGCTATTTAGTTCTCACATAGCAATTTGTTCTATAGACTGTTATTTCCCATTTATGGGCTTGGTACCCTTGTCAAAAATCAATGGCTACAGATACATGGGTTTATTTCTGGACACTCAATTCTATTCCATGGGTTTAGATGCCTATCTTTTGCCAGCACATACTGTTTTAAACACTGTACCTTTGAGGTAAATTTGAAGTTGGAAAATGTGAGTCCTCTAAATTTTTTGCCCTTTTTCAAGATTTTTTTGGCTATTCAGGGACCACCATGATTCTATATGAATTTGAAGATCATTCTTTTTTATTTCTGGGAAAAGGCCATTAGAATTTTAATGAGCATTACATTGAATCTGTAAATCACTTTGGACGCTATATCTTAACAATATTAAGTCTTCCAATCCATGAATATGGTATGTCTTTCTATTTATTTAGATCTTTTTAAATTTCAGCAATATTTTGTTGTTCTATGTGTACAAATCTTGCAACTTCTTGGCTACATTTATTTCTAAGATTTTTTTTTCTTTTGTATGCTATGGTAAAGAGAATTATTTTTTGAATTTCTATTGCACAGTTTTTCTTACTGGTGTATAGAAACACAACTGATTTTTGTGTGTTGATCTTGTAACTTTGCATAATCCCTTAATTAGCTTTAGTGTCATGTTTGTGAATACTTTGGGATTTTCAATATATATGATTATGTCATAATAAATAGATATATTACTTATTCCATTCTGATTTAAAAGGCTTTTCTTTGTGTTGCCTAATGGCTCTGTCTAGTGCTTGCAGTACAATGTTGAACAGCAGTGGTAAAAGTGGACATTCTTGTCCTATTCCTGATCTTAGAGAAAATACTTTCAGTATTTCACCATTGAGTATGATGATAGAGGTGGATTTTTCATAAAGGTCCTTTATTATGTTGAAGAAATTCCCTTTTACTCCTAGTTTTCTGAGTGGTTTTATCATGAAAAGGTGTTGGATATTGTCAGATGCTTTTTCTCCATTAACTAAAATGACCCCGTGTTTTGTTTTGTTTTTTCCTTCATTCCAGTAATTAATTAATTTTCTCATGTTGAAACACCTGTGTATTGCTGAGGTAAATCCCACTTTGTCATGGTTTATAATCCTCTTTATATGCTTTTGGATTCATTTTGATGGTATTTTTGAGGAATTTGCATATATTCATAAGGGAATATCCTGTGTAATTATCTTTTCTTGTGATGACCTTATCTGGCTTTGGAATCAGGGTAATTCTGGTCTCATGGAATTAGTTTAGAAGAATTTCTCCTTCTTCTACTTTTTGTAGAGACTAAGAAGGATTTATGTTAATTCTTTAAATATTTGGTAGGATTCACCATTGAAGCCATATGTTCCTAGACTTTCCTTTGGTAGGGGGTGGTTATTACTGACGCAATCTTTTTTATTGGTATGCTCAGACTTTCTGTTTCTTCTTGAGTTAGTTTTGGTAATTGTGTGTTTTCAGGAAGTTATCCATTTCACCTAGAATATCTAATTTATTCATGTAAAGTTGTACATAGTATATTCGTATAATCCTTTTCATTTCTGTAAGGTCAATAGTATTGTCCTCGCTGTCATTTCTGATTTTTAATTGTTTGTGTCTTCCCTCCCTTTTTCTCCATCAGTCTAGCTAGAAGTTTACAATTTTGTTGATGTTTTCAAACCAAATTTTGGCTGCATTTATTCTCTTTATTATTTTTCTTTTCTCTATTTCATTTATCTCAGCTTTAATTTTTATTGTTTCCTTCCTTCTGCAACTTTGGGTTTAATTTGCTTTTCTTTTTATAGTTCCTTACACTGTTTATTTACACTATTGATTTGAGATCTTTATTCTTGTTTAAAGTTGATGTTTACTGCTGTAAAATTCCCTCTGAGAACTGCCTTCAACTACATCTCATAAGTTTTGGATGTTGTGTTTTAGTTTTCATTTATCTCTAAGTATTTTATGACTTCTCTTTTGATTGCTCCTTTGATCCATTGGTTGTTTAAGAGTGTGTTTTTTAATTTCTGCATACTTGTGAATTCTCCAGATTTATTTCTATAATCAATTTCTAGCTTTAATCCATTGTGGTTAGAAAAGATATGTTGTGTTATATTTATCTTTCAAAATCTATCGACATTTGTTTTCTAGCCTAACATATTATCTATCCTGGAGAATGTCTCATGTACCTCTGACAGGACTGTTTACCTTTTATTGTTCAGTGTTTGATATACATCTTTTAGATATGATTAGTTTACAGTGTTGTTCAAATACTCTATTTCTTCTTTGATCTTCCATATGGATGTTCTATTCATTATGAAAAGTGGGACATTGAAATCTCCAACTATTGTAGAACTGTCTATTCTCCCTTCAATTCTGTCAATGTTTATTTTATATATTTTAGGGGTCTGATGTTTGGTGCATATATGCTTATAACTGTTGTATCTTCTTGGTGTAATGACCCTTTTATAATACATAATGTCTTTCTGTGCTTTTGCAAGAGTTTTTGGCTTAATGTATTTGTCTGATATTAATATACTATTCCAGTTCTCTATTGGTTGCTATTTGCATTGAATATGCTTTTATAATCTTTCCCTTTCAACCTATTTGTACCTGTCATCTCAAAGTGAGCAACTTGTAGACAGCATTGAGTTGGATCATATTTTATTTTGTATTGTTTTTGTAACCCGTTCTGCTAATTTATGACTTTTGATTGGAGATTTTAATTTATTTACACTCAAAGAAATAAACAATAAGGAAGAATTTACTTCTGCTCTTTTGCTTTTTGATTTCTGTATGTGTTGTACCTTTTTTGTTCCTCATTCACTTTATTCCTGCTTTCTTTTTCATTTAGTTGATGTTTTGTCGTGTATCATTTTTATCGTTGTCTAATTTTCTCTTAGGTATATTTTAAAGATGTTTTTAATGGTTATTATGATGGTTACAATTAATATCCTAAATTTATAACTATCTATATTGAATTGATACCAACGTAGCTCCAATAGCATACAAACACTTTGCTCTTAATCCTCTTTGACCCCCATTATGTTCTTCTTCTTGTCATAAATTGTGTGTTTATACATTGTATGCCTAGTAACATAGATTTGTCATTATTTTTATGTATTTGTCTTTTATATTATGTATAAGAAGTAAAAAGTGGAGTTATGAACTAAAAAGACAGCAATAATGGATTTTATATTTACCTATGTAGTTACATTTGGTGGAGATTTTTATTTCATTGTACTGTTTCCAGTTGCTGTCTAGTATCCTTTCATTTCAACTTGAAGGACTGCCTTCAGCATTTTTTGCAAGGACAGTCTATTGGTAACAAGCTGCCTCAATCTTTGTTTATCTGAGAGGGTCTTAATTTTTGCATCATTTTTAAAAAATTGTGGTAAAACACACATAGCATAACATTTACCATAGTAACCTTTTTAAAGTGTACAATGTGGTACAGTAAGTACATTCACGTTGTTGTGCAACCATCACCACCATCCATCTTGACAGCTCTTTTCATCTGGCAAAACTGAAACTCTGTATTCGTTAAACAGTAACTCCCTACTACCAAGGTAGGAAAAAAAAAAGCCCGATTACTAAGAAAAACAGGAAACAGCCAAGGTCACACCTGGTTAGTTTAACATTATTATCGCAGCCACCACTGAATGAATCCTGGATTCCATTACTAGCATGCAAGTTACCACTGACATCTGTGGAGTTAATTATAAAGTAATCTTTTTTTATGTCACTTTCTTTCCATCCAGAGTCCCAGGTCGGAGAATCTGTGCTCTTACCCTAGTTGCCAAAGATCAGGAAAGGCAAGTTATTCAGATATGATAGCTTCAATAGTCTTAGGTAAAGTTACATACAGAATACTTGGTTGACCCCAAAAGGAAGAGAGTTCAATGAGTAGCCAAAAAGAAAGATAAAAATCCCCACTCTCCTTCAGCCTGATTTACAAGTAGTCTCAGGGACTGGGGTGGAGTTGATTCTTCAGGGGATATTAATGTATGGGTGTGGAGAGTTGGAAGCACAGTTGAAGGAAGAGTTAATTTATCCTTAACTATGAACACTGAGGGACCTTGGTAATGGAAGGGAATTTGGCAGGTTATTACAACATCTTACCTGTGACGGAAAGTCAGTTTTCCCAAACATGTAGCCTCTTTGTATATACTAATAAAATTGCTGGCTGAGCACATTGCCACTCAGCTTGAGACGATATTTCTAAGCCTCACTTGCAGCAAGGTGTGGCCACATGGATAAATACTGGCTAATAGAGTGTGAGAAAAATGATATGTGGATCAGCTAGGGTTTTTCCCTTAAATAGAATAGCATTCTCCCTCCTTCAAACTTTCCTCCTTGCTGCTAGATGGAATGTGAACATGATGGTGGGAGCTGAAGTATACATTTTATTTATTTATTTATCTATTTTTTGCTGAGGAAAATTAGCCCTGAGCTAATATCCATGTAAATCTTCCTCTATTTTTATTTTTAGTATGTAGGCTACCAGCACAACATGGGTGCTAACAGAGGGGTGTAGGTTCATGCCTAGGAACCGAACCTGGGTGGCTGAAGCAGAGTGCCCTGAACTTAACCACTAGGCTGTCAGGGCTGGCCCATGAGGCATCCATTTTAGATCAAAAGATGGAATCTGCATTTTGAGGATGGTGCTACAATAATGTAGAGGGATTCTGGTTTCCTGATAGTTGTGGGGTTGCCGTATCAGCTCTGGATTACAAATCTATAATTTGCATGAGATAAAAACAAATTTCTATCTCCTTTAAGCAACTATTATTTTGATTTTGGCTCTCCGTTACAGCAGGTGAGCCAGTATCATAATTAACACACTTCTCGTTGTCTAGCTATAGGCTGTATTCCACCGTGCTCTCTCCTGAGGCTCACAAGTTAAATTGCTCTACTGCAGAGCTATGCTCAGGGCAAAGACTCCTCTGAGGTCTCTCTGTTGATACAGCACAAATAGATTACAAAAAGAAAACCACAAGAGCGAAATGCTGCAAAGGTATGGTGCTCTCTGCCAGGAATGAGATTTGTGATTATTCATGAATCCTATTTCTTTTCACCTTCATAAATCATAATCTGATGTTCAATCTCTATTCAATCTCCTAACTGAGGCAGATCATGTATTAACTTGGAAAACAGCTCTTCTGATTCAAGCCAATGATGCATAAAGCTGATGTTAAATTTCCTTCTTTCAGAATTATCATAGATTAGATTTTCACCAAGTCCTAAAACAGATTCTTAAATATGTCTTGCTCTACATGTAAATATTGTTGACTTCCTAAAAGTCACTTTTATGGACTTGCTAAAGTCTTTCTCAATGACTTTAATGTTTTTTAAACTGCAAAGTTATAGAAAATCAGAGTTGGAAAGTCCAAGTGTTCTCAATCTTGGCTGTACATTAAATTCATCTGTGCTAGTGTTTTAGAGAATACTAAATAATTTTAGAAATTTAGAATATTTAGAAAATATTAAATATAAAATACATCTAAACCATATCCTCAGAAATTGAGTAAATTGATTTTGAGGAGGGAGTGGAGTCAACAGTAGTTTTTAAAAGCTTCTCATATAACTCTAATGTGCAACCATGACTGGGGACCCCTGATCTAATCAAACCCTTAGTTGTATATTAAAAATGCTACTCACATTTATATATAACTACCCACATTTATATATAACTAGCTGGATTCTGAAGTCCAGCTAATTATATGAGCTATTAATGTGGTGCATCTACTTCATTTTCTAGATAGGAAAACTAAGGTACAGATAATGAAGGGACAAAATCAAGTTTGGCTGCAGGCCCATGTGTAGAAACCAATTAGGAATAGATTTCCCAATTTATTACTCACCTCATTCTAGCATGCTATAGAAGAATCAGTGAAAGTGTTACTAAAAATGGAATGATAGGGGAACAAGGAAATTTGTGAAGTTGAAATAATTACAAGGAGGCTCTAAGTGAGAATGGCATGTAGCTTCAAGAAGATTGATGGGAAAGGAAAGATAAAGAAATTTATTCCATTGATTTTTTTCTATATCACCTACTATGTGCTCACTAATAAAGGGTACAATAGGAAAAACACAGAGTTTCTACTCGTAAAAACTTATAATAAAGATATGGTATATTACCACACCTGTGAAACTTCAAGAGGCAACCATGTCAGAGCCATCTTTGTCCTTTTGTTGCCAAGTAGTGAGGCTGGTATTTAATAGGTGCTCAGTTTTTACTGAGAGAATGGATACATGTAAAATAAATAATAAGCATAATAGAAGCTTAGAAAGAGAAAAAAAAATAACTCTGGGCTGCTGTAGTAAGGAAAAACTTCATGGAAAAGAGATTTAAGCTAAACTTTGAGGAAATAGGGCTTTGCATAAGTACAAAACAAGGCGATAGTTAATCCAGGAGGATAAAACATGTAAAAAGTATGTATACGAGAATTATATGATTGATGGTTGGCATAGAAGAGGCTGACTGGCTGGAACAGAGTTTATTTGGGGGATCAGTAAAAAAACCCTGCTGAGGTCAGATTATAGAAAACCTTAAATGATGCTCAATTGAGAGCTGAATCTTGAGGGTAAGTGGTGGCCATTAGTGATTACTGAGTAGGCAGACGATCTATTGAAAGTCGTATCACAGGATGTCAGAAGAAGGGCATCTTCTATACATTGGGACTTTATAATGATTCTCCTCTACTGAGACAGGATTTTAGTCTGGATTAGCTTTACTTACTTTCAGAAAAGAAAAATGCTTCTGGCGTGGAACAGAGTTCATAACAGCTGATACAGAAAAAAAATATTATATTGTTAAGTAGGGGATTACTGCTAAGTATCATACTTGCCCTTTTATAAAACAGACCATCTCTGTGGCTGCATGGTGGCGCCCCAGTTAAGTGTGAACGTTCCGCTTCGGTAGCTTGGGGTTCATGGCACCTCGTGGCAAGCCATGCTGTGGTAGGCGTCCCACATATAAAGTAGAGGAAGATGGGCATGGATGTTAGCTCAGGGCCAGTCTTCCTCAGAAAAATGAGGAGGATTGGCAGGTGTTAGCTCAGGGCTAATCTTCCTTGAAAAATAAATAAATAAATAAATAAAATAAAAATAAAGTGGACCATCTGTAAGAGACTGTTAATGTGATCAATTGTCTTTTGGGTTTGGCAGAATAGGTATTTAGAAATAAAACACAATAAACAGCAACAAGTGACTAAACTGTAGCTTTTTTGTTAGGTTATCATTCACATCTCTTGCTGAAGGCCAACAAGCTTCTCCTTAACCACTTAGGCCAGTTATTAAAAACACCAGTATTCTCATCATGATATTTTCTTGAACTTGAGCTAGGTGCACACATTTGAAGATGGGAACATGGGAAATTACTAAATTATCTGACACTGGAGAGATAGTACAAGGAAATTCTGATATTTTACTACGAAATATTGCCAATTATGGAAGCTGTCAATTTAACAATAGGCTTATTCACTACGGTGTTTGATTAATGTGAAATTATTCAGTTGGCTACCTTGTAGTTGGCCTATTTTTGTGTCCAATTAGTATGCTAATAATGGTAATTATGTTCTATACTGCATGTCTCATCACCTAGAGGGTTTTTAAAATGATAAAATAATGAGAATAAACAAGCTGATGCTGACATTCAGTGGGCCATTCTAATTACTTACTGAGAGCACACTGGGGAATCAACACTCAACCAGAGAAAATGATTCTTGCTTACTTTGTTAAAACTACTCTTTCTAAAGAGCAGTAAGAGTTTGCTGCTGTTTTCTTTATTCCTGAGATATTTTATATCCCCACCCCATTTTTTATTTTCTATGTTTATATTCTGTATTCATTAAAAATAAGATAATGAAATTATATTTATCTTTTGTAAGTATTATTTGTAATAAGAGGTCAGAAAAACAAAGAATGGAAAATTGCTCAATTGTGCACCTCTGCACCCAATAACAACCAACTCTTTTTTTTTCTCTCCACTGTATCTAAAAGAACAAAAACAAAACAAAACAAAATCCCTCTACTGACAACTCTCCTTGTACTTGGGGGAATACTGTGAGAGGTGATGACTCTTGCTGAAGTCCTCAACAAGATAACCAAACACACTAGTACACAGGAGAGATTTCTTCTCAAAGACATAAAACAAAAGTTCTCTTTTGTTTGGCTAATAATCCTATATTTTAAGATAGCCAGATGATCTATATTGAACAATCAGCATGGAGATAGAGATCAAGCTATTATGATAATTTATAACTATATTACTATAAAATGCATTCTATAATTCAAATGATAATATAGAACACTTAAATGTATAATTGATAATTAATACCTTTCTGGCTTTCAAAAAAGATCTAAAGTGCATCATGGAATCTATCCTCTGAATCATTTAAAATTAAACTTGTGGTTTGGACATTCACAAAATAAACCAAAACATTATATAATCTCTTTCTAACTGTTTTTTAATAAAGTAAAGCAAAGAGAACTCCATTCCTTAGAAGTTTCATGATGAGGGGGAAAAAGCACTGGACTCAGCTTCTAATCCTCTATGCATCTGATGATAAACTGTAATATTAAACAAGTTCATTGTGTTCTCTGATCTTTAGTTATTTCAACTGCAAAATAAGAGGGTTGAATTAGACCAAAGTTTCTCAGATTGTGTCCCATGAGTCTCTTATATCCCATGTGATATTAACAAATTTTGCATAAAAAATTATTTCTGTGATCAAATACATTTTGAAAACGCTGAGTTTGACCAAAGTAAACAGATTTGTTTATTGTAGGACTTCTTAGAGTATTTAACGTACTAATATACCTTATAGATCTTGCATTTTGGTGATATAATATACAGGATTTCTCAATTTGATCATTAGAACACATTTAACAAATAGCTATTAATATCTCATGGGGCACTAGCATTTTATAAAGTATAGTTTGGAAAATATTGGACTAGACAAACTTTTTTAAGGTCCTTCCAAGCTCTAGTATTTTTCCTCATTAGATTGTAAGTTCCATCACAGTAGGGATAATACCTGTCTTGTATCTGCTACAGGCTAGATGTTTGTACCAAGCATAGTACTTGCACATAGTATATGCCTAATAAATACTTGCCAAATTAATGAAAGAATGAATTAACGAATAAATTAGTGAATGAACAAATACATACATACATACATACATACAGTCTTTGTTTCTATAAAAGTTCAGCACATTATGGGAAGGAATAATTTTTGGGTCCCACTATTCTCTCTTGTTGTAGTTTGCCATTCCCCATTGTACTTTTCCTGATGCCTGTGCCGTTAGTCTGTAATGAAAACAAAGTAACAAGATCTTATTATTGTCATTGTAAATCTCATTCTTTATTGACTTGACAGGAATAATATAGTCACTACTTATTGAAGAATGACTAAATGTTTGGCATTGTGCAAAGTAATTTGCCTATATTAATTAATCGAATCCTTTCAACAACCCTATGTGAAATGTATTATTTTCTGTCTTCTACAGAGAGTTAAGTAAAGGTCCCACAGTAAGTGGCAGTTGTAGAATTCAAAGGAGTTCATAATGTGAGCTTTTAACTGTTATAGTATACCTCTCGCTACACCATCATTTGACTTGTACAATGTCCCAGCACTTGTTAGTGAATAAATTTTTTCATGATATCCTGGACCTAAGTCTATTCTGGTAGATCTATGGTCTATCAGAATGATCCCCATCTATTTGACCTCCCACGATCCTCTGTGCTGGTCAGTGCTAAATCAACTACCACATTACAACTTATAAATCAACCCCAAATATACATTAATTCTGAACTTTTCTACCTTGATTGCTTCCAAGATTAACCAAATTACCCTATGTAGTAATGCTAGCATTATCCATATTTGTACTAATGAGGAAACAAAAAACTTTCTATTACGATCCTGCTTTATGAGGTAAAAATAGTTTTCATGTCTCCGTCTGTCTGGATATATCCAAAGCAAATATCTTCAACTAATATTTGAAAGAATTTTATCCCTTCTTGGGAGCAGAGGCTATTCTTATAAATCATATGTAGTATTCAGTGTGACGTGTGAAATTAATAGAGGAAACCTCAACGACAATTGGAGTTGGGAAAGTCTGTAGAGAGAGCTCTCACTTCCTACAATGGTGGTCAATTATCCCAAGCAGGAAGACGTCAATTACAGGGTCAGTTAATTACAGGGACAGTTACAGACTGCATGAGAAGAGATATACCCTGCACTCCCAAACGGGATGAGTAATTACTTGACTGCTCTACCAGGAGGAAGGAAGATTTCTCTTTTGCCCAGCAACAAACCCAGCTAATAGGAACACTACAGCTCAGCCAATAAGAAGCCATCATCACAAGAACACTTACTTTCCTCCAACAAACTTTCACTTTTTCCTTTCTGATGACTTCTTTGTCCCACCCTTCTTTCTACAGAAGCTTTCTATCTTATATAACTCCTGGAGTATCTCTCTGCCTGATAGAAGAGATGCTGCTTGATTCATGAATAATTCAATAAAGCCAACTAAATCTTCACATTTTCTCAGTTGAATTTTGTTTTTTAATACATGGGTACAGAAGAATGTCCTGTGCTACAAATTAATATTTAATTGTGTGATGCAGAAGATAAATGTATGACTTTATTAACATTTGTGAAACGGAGCACAGGGTGCCAGATGGTGAGCCACAGTTCAACAAAATACCACAATAGAAATTGAATTGGGGAAGTTTATCACTCACATGTCCTGGAGGAAGTAAATGGCATGCCTCAAGAGACCATATAGGGAGATCAAGGCAGGGTGCAGGCAGAGAGAGAGGCAACACCTGGGGCACTTGCCTTTATTAGGGTCCATGAGTGCAGTGCTTTGGGTTTCCTAGGCTAAGTCCAGATTGGTCAATTCAAACCAAAAGATCAGGGTTTTGGTAAGCTCCATGAGTCTTATCTGAGGGACACACCAGGGGAAGGCCCTGGGAGGCGGGGTAGACTGTTTATGACGAGGACTGTTGGGGAAGTCATATCAGGGACTTACATATGCTTGTGACTCTACAGGCTGTTATCTAGGGCATGCACTTGCATGAGGGGCTAATGTTAGTTTAAGGCCCCCACAGGCTGCTTGGCTAAACAAACTGGATGCTGAGGCAACAATACCATGGAGTAACTTAGCTAAACTCCTGATAATAAGTCTTGCCACTGATGAATGGGGGGCTAATTTTAGTTTAGAAAACACTTTCAGTTTGCTTTCTACCAAAAAAGGGAGGAGAATATACATAAAATTCCCTGGAACCTACATTGTGGAAGCATGAGAAAGAACACAGATATAGAAAATTCAGGCAGAAAGGAGTGATTAGGTTAGGCAATGAGCTCCAGAACCCAGAAAACAAAGAATAAAACTAGTCCCATAGCTAACAAGAAAAGGAGAAAACTAAAATTTTGGAGATGCTATTGGAGTTAAACAGAATCCTCAGGAGTTAGTAGTAAAAAATCTATACTTGAAATGAGCTTGAGAAAATCATATAAGATTGAAAATATACAAATTTATATAAAGATCTCTAAGTAGGAAAGGGATTGGTTACAGTGCAAACGGTATAAGACAAAAACATAATGGAAACAGATCAGAAGAATTTGGAAGAAGCCAAACTAGGAGGTACAAGAAAAGATGCCATCCTCTTGGCCACACAGAAAAAAATTCTTCCTGACTTTTAGCAGCAAAGAACAAACTGGAAGCTCATCTCAAAATTGTCACTGTGTAGATTTCATATTCATATCTCAGTTACTTTTATGGTACACAGAATATATGTGATACTATAAGGATGGGAAGTTTTATCAACTCTAACAGACTTTTTTGCTGTTTTTATAAAGCCCCAATGCTATTTAGTTACCTAAGCTGACTTTCCTAAGTAAATTGAAGTCAATATTCCTATGTCCAGAACAGATTAAACAAATAAATAAGAAGTCCCTCTGACAGCATACTATTTTCCTTTTTTTAAACTATGAGTACATGTTACATAGATTTGTCTTTATTACTCCCTTCCTGCCACAGAAACTGATACATATTGAGTTCTCAGTAAGTCTGTTTGAATAAATGAATGAGTAATTACATTAGTTTACCGAACAAAAGCAAGTCCTTCAAAAATTTTTCTTCCATTATATCCAACATGGGAAGAACTATATAAAAAAATCTGTCTGCACTTTAGAAATCTATGTATAGTCAGCTCTGTGTGGTCTGTCCAGTCTTCTAGTAATTGGAAACCTTTTAGGGGGCACTTCTACATTTCAACAAGAACTGATGTTCATAATGATGACCCTGCAGCACTAAAAGTCCTAAAGTGTCTTCTGAATCATCAAAACAGTATTCATTTATGCACAGCATAGCTTTCATGTTAATTGTATTTCATTGTATTCCAAGGCTTTGAAAACTGGCAAGTTTGCTGTGGTAAATATGTTCACTTTTTATTAGCCAAGTTATTTAATTAACTAACCCATTGTATAGTACTCCCACTCCTCTTCCCAAGTAATGATTGAAAATAGAAAGCTATGTTGTCATGTTCAGAGAAACTATGGTACTAAAATACACTAAATTCCTTTCTATAACATATATGTTACACCATTTTTGGAGCAGTTGAGTATTTTCTATTTGTTGTTTGGAAGGGTACAGAACTCAGATGACAATTTGCTGTTCCCGAGAATAAGGAAAAAGTAAATGAAGTTCTGAGTAAATGGAAAAGGCTTTCCATAAACGTTCTGTCTTGTAGAGTGTGTATAGCTACAGTGCACACTGCAAAGACAGATAAAAAGGATGCTTAAAATGATAATGGAGGTGGAATGTTTTCAATAACCTCCCTCCTCTAGAGAGAGAGTAAGTTCAAAGCCTATCATATCATTTGTGCTTCTTAAGTACCCATTTTGTTGCTTTAATTTTGACTTTCCAGACTCGTCTTCCATTATCCAGGTGAAAGAATGTCCCTTTCTCTTCACAGAAGTGACACAGGATAACAGTGTCTCTACACAAAGATTGCAAAGAGCTGCTACTTATTATTTGAAAATAAACAAGCACAAAATCTCTTGTTGGAGCTCAAGTGGTTAAAAAGTACTTCATTCCAGGACCACAATGGAAAATCACCAAATCTAGCTCAAATGCTTCAAGAGAGTATTGAGAAATGGATTCTCACCAAGAAATACATTCATTTATTTATTGACAACAAGAGGAGAGCTCTTCTGCAAATGGCTTTTCATCTTGAAACTCCTTGGCTATTGGAAGAGCAATTTTGTATATTAAGATCCACTGAGAGGTGTCATGCCATGTGTTTTGTCCGGTTGCAATCTAGTTCAGTAATCACAAATTTCCATAATATTATACCTAGTAATTCTCCATGCTGGGGCTTGAGAAAGGTTTGCTGTTATTCTTACCTGACAAGTGAGTACTGAGAGGCTTAAGTCATTGCCAGGAAAGAATCACTCATTTTACAAATTATCATAGGAATAGAATTATAGACACTTTAAGTAGAGAGGATTTTTAAGAGCCAAAATAAACTGTTATCGCTAAAGGATGAATTCTCATCCAAATTTAGTCCCACGATTCTTATAAAATAAATGAAGGTACTTTATATCTTACTTTTTAAATTTCACTATGATCCTAAATAACTACTTCAGTGTTTCAAAAACTTGGTATGCCTACCACTGGTGATATGGAAGATGATTTTTAGAAGATACATGAACATTTTATATGTTGATAGTTATGCATTTTAAAAAATATTTATTAGGGGCCGGCCTGGTGGTGCAGCGGTTAAGCGCGCACGTTCCGATTCGGCGGCCCAGGGTTCACAGGTTTGGATCCCAGGTGCGGACATGGCACCACTTGGCACACCATGCTGTGGTAGGCATCCCAGGTATAAAGTAGAGGAAGATGGGCACGCATGTTAGCTCAGGGCCAGTCTTCCTCAGCAAAAAGAGGAGGATTTGCAGCAGTTAGCTCAGGGCTAATGTTCCTCAAAAAAAATAAATAAAATAAATAAAAAATAATATTTATTAGAAAAAATATTACTTGCACATCAAATCTGTGTTTTCATGGCTATTATTACTTAGTATAAGTTTAAATTTTTCAAAAATTGACTTAAAGTCAATTTAAAGGAAATATGAAATTAACAATAATAAAGTTGATATTCAAAATATCATAAAATTCACAAGAGTGGTAAAGGAATAACTGAATTTTGAGAAATGCTAACATAGCTAAAACACCTCCACTCATGTTTTGGATACATATAAAAATTCAAAGAGGCAGTTCCAACCCTTCCTTGGCTTCTAATTTTTTAGCTAGTAAACAGTAGTCTATATATTTAAATGACCCCTATAAATTAGCAAGATGAGTAAGTAAGGCCAAATTGATCATGTTCTATTTCATGATGTAGGGAAACTGAAAGAGGACTATAACAGGACCACAGAAGTAGCCTATTCCTTAGAAGATTCATTTTCAATTTCAACAACTCAATCATCTAAAAAGGACAAAGTGGAAAAGTATATAAATAGATAACAAAATTTATTTCATTAAATGCCCTTTCAACCTTTATTGACAGAGTCATATGTTTTTGTATAATTTGGCCTATATTAATGGATTTATCACCAACATGAGAACAAAAATAGAAAAACTAAAACTACTTGATCACTGAATATAAACAAAGGTCTAAAGAAGGGTGAGATTTGAACTAATTGATAACTAGTACTCCAGAACCTTGTTACTCAAAGAGTCAGGGGACCAGTAGCATGTTGTTATCTGGGAACTTGTTAGAGACTCAGAATCATGGGCTCCATCCCAGAGCTAATGAATCATAGCTTGCATGTTAATAAGTTCACTAGGTAATTTTATGTCCGTCAAACTGAGAAGCATTGCTCTAGAGAAGTTCTCAAAGTGCGGACAAGGGACCACTGGGGATTCCTGGATATTTTCAGGTGGTCTGCAGGGCTAGATCTATTTTCATAATAATACTAAGATGTTATTCACCTTTTTCACTGTGTTGACATTTGCAGATGGTGCAAAAGCTAGTCAAGGCAGTGACACCAAACTGTAGCAATTGCATTCTTCACCTCTAAACACTTGCAGGAAAGATAAGAAGATTCTTTTAAGAATATCCTTGATTAAACAGAAAAAATTGTCAATTTTGTTAAACCTCTACCCTTGTAAATATATGTACTTAATATTCTCTGTGATGAAATTTCAAGTACATATAAAGCACTTCTGATGCATAACAGAGTATCATAGTTATATGGAAAGAAGAATACTCTTGCAACTGAGTTGCAAACTGAGCTAGCCACTTTTGTTTTGAAGACCATTTCTGCTTGGAGGAACAACTGAAAAACTATTCAGATATGGATATTTGCAAACTTCTTTTTCAAATACAAGCAGAATGAGTGTTTCTTGAAGAAAAATAAGTGACAGCATTGTTGACAATGATAAAACTTGAGCTGTCAAGCAAAATCAGAATTTTAGAAAACTTGTATCTTCCAGATGAGTTTGACAGTCTCACATTAAAGAATTGTTTGATCAGATTTTATGGTGACAGTAATGGATATGATTTTTGGTGGGTATTTTTTTTTAATTTATTTATTTATTGGTGAGGAAGATTGGACCTGAGCTAAGATCTGTTGCCAATCCTCCTCCACTTTAAGGAACACTCCACTCTAAGGAACACGTTAGCTGTTCCTTAGCTGGTATCTGTGCCACTCCTCCTCCACTTTGTATGTGGGACACTGCCAGAGCATGGCTTGATGAGCAATGTGTAGGTCTGCGCCAGGATCCAAACCCAAGAACCCTGAGCCGCTGAAGCAGAACACATGAACTTAACAACTTTGCCACCAGGCCAGCCCCTTGGCTGGTATTTTAGAATAACATGTGCCGAACCTACAAAGCCCAATGAATCAATATTTTCCAAATGACCAATGAATGATGTTATGAAATCTTGCAAGGGTTAAAAGATCCACTCAAAGTACAAGACAGATCAATTGGTTTTTATATACTAGAGAGTATTCACTGATAGAGTTTTAGTTTCCATATTTCAACTGACAAGGCCCCAAACAGTCCATCCCCCTCACGCTTGAACCTGCTGACAGGCCACATATAGATCCTCCATTTTTGCCCCTAGTTAACTTACCATTCTTTGTCTCATGTGATTAGCTAAGATTAGATCTGTCTGTCCTTTTAAAATAGCTGGAAACGTAGAGAAGCCTTTTGTGTTCAGCTAACTGACTGAGACTTTCCCTGATGGCAAAACAACATCAACTGTAAATCACCCCACCCGTAACTTTTCTAACCCGCCCTATAAAAGTCTAAGGCAAAACCAGTCTACTGAGACATTTTATTCTTCAGATCTGGGTTGCTCTCTCTATTGCTATTAGCCTGAATGAAATCAGTCTCATTCTTTGTCCTGCTTTGGTGTATGACACAACTGTTGGAAGCTACAATTTGTACAGTTTCAGTGTATATAAAAGGAATATCCACGATTATCTTAAAAACCTATTAAAGTACCCCTCTTACAACCACACATTTGTGTGAGTCAGATTTTTTTTCCCTATACTTTACTCAAAACAACATCTCACACAACAGGCTGAATGCAGAACAGATATGAGAATCCAGTTGCCTTAGATTAAGAGATATTAAAGAGATTTGCAAAATGTAAAACAAAACCACTCTTCTCATCACTTTTTCTTGGTAAATGAGTGCTTTTTAATAAAAATGTACTATTTTTGTTAATGTGTAATGGATTTATTATTGCTATTTTAAAATGAATTAAGAAATTAATATTTTAAAAATTTGTCATTTTCTAATTCCTAATATAGTTAAGTATTGATGGAATGCATAGGGACATTTACTGAGACCAAAATGTTTGAGAATTCCTTCTCTGGACCTCTGAAATGTAGTCTTTGAAGCTTAATGCTGGTCTAGGCGTTACCTCTTTAGTTGCTGGAACATGGTAAGTTCTGGGTGGCTCCCTGGTGGAGGAGTTAGCAGGGGACATCAGGGGGTTTGGAATGGCTTTTTGCCAGCCAGTACTAAAATATTTAAATATTTTAAAAACTGCTTGGTGCTGGTTAAGTTTGCGCGCTCCACTGCAGGCGGCCCAGTGTTTCGTTGTTTCGAATCTTGGGTGCAGACATGGCACTGCTCATCAAACCACGCTGAGGCAGCGTCCCACATGCCACAACTAGAAGGACCCACAATGAAGAATATACAACTATGTACTGGGGGGCTTTGTGGAGAAAAAGGAAAAAAATAAAAAATCTTTAAAAAAAAAAACTGCTTTGACCTTAGAGGTGCATAAGAGCTAAATATTAGCCCTTGTGTAAAAACCTCCCAAGTAAGGTGGGGCTATTTTTAAGGCACTCTGAATATGGTGGCTTAGAGGTTATGGGATCCATCAAAAGCTCCTGTTTAGCATTGATACAGCTGCTGTTCAAGCATTCAGAATTTCCAGAACAATTAATATACTTGACAATGGAGCAAGATACCTGAGCTAATGCTGAGATAGATCGTGAATGATTTGAAGTTTCTTCAAGTCAGACTGTTACCTTTTTTTCTTTTTGTATTTCTCATAATACCTACTAGTAATGTGTTAAAAAACAAGCATTTTGTGTTTACTTGTTCACTGATTTTTTTTGTCTCCTGCAATTTTTCTTTCATGCTTTAATATCATAAGCCTTTGCTGAAAATACCATTAAAATAGTTGTAGTATGTGTGTATGATTTCCAAAATGAACATTTAGTCAGAGCAACTTTCTAAAATACTCAAAAATCTCATGCCTTATGACTTAGTGCTGTAGTTTGTTTCCCATGGTTTATTTATACTCAATTTCATAGAACCTTTCCAAAGATCCAAATATTCCTCAGGGATCTCTTTTGCTACCCAGTTTAGACGTATTCTATTCAAGTGGGCAAAAATGCTTCTATCTCCTTCAATTTATACCTAGAAATACGATCTTGAAAAGTTTTCTATTTTCCAGAAAAGTCTCAGTTTCACATTTTTCTCAATTTTCATGCAAATAAATCCAACAAAGTAAACAGATTACCTCAGACTACTCACATTAATTTTGGCTTCGAAAAATATGCAAAATTAAGCTATAAACCTATGAGATTGAAGACTTAGCTTGAGCCATGCCATCAATCTTGTTGTTTATTAGAAGATACATTACTCTTTACAAGATGCCGACTAGGAAAATATCCCCCTCTTATCTACAGCCCTAGAACTGTAGCAGCACCATAGCTTCAAAGATTAAGAGCTCAAAATGTCACGTGCACACACACATAGAAACACACAAAATTTACTTAAAGTTTAACAAATCATATGCACCCGCTATGTGTTTGTTTGATTTATATAAACCATCTACAGTGCACAGCAATCTTGGAAATTAGTTACACATTTGTCAGGACAAAGAGACAAATTAAACAGCAATATTGTGATTACTGTTAGAAATCATGAATACTAACTAAGAAGAGGACCTATTCAATAGGTAGCCCCTAAAATATATAATCTACCATCCAACCTCTCTTTTGTCTAATCTCTTGATTTTTGTGTGTAACCAAGAGAACCTGCATTACCAGACTGATTTTTGAATATAATACTGCAGGTAATACAAAATTTTTAAATAAAAAAATGCATTATTTAAAGTTTATCATTCAGTCCCTCCTTGGTTTTTCCCTCAGTTAAACTGTGCTTCCAAGTCTTCAAGATCCAATCCATCCTGGCCCATAGATCTGCCCTCCTCTTTCCAACCAGAGAAACCAAGAGTAATTTTCTCACTTGATTATCTAGGATGAAGAAAGAGAAGAGTAAGTGGTAACTTCATATAGAAACCTGGAAATAGAAAAATAACACAACTATATAAATGCTTGGAATAAGAGAAATTAGGTCAGATAGGGATGAAGAATTTGGAAAGCTTTTAAATTATTAATTCAAATCATTTTTTATATATAGGGCTATTCACTTTATTTCTACTCGCGTGACTTTTGGTAATTTATGACTCTCAATAAAATGTCCATTGCACCTGTTGTCAAATTTTTAGGCATAAAATTGTTCAGATTATTTTTTTAATATCCATTTAATGTCCATGTGATCAGAAGTGACCCTTCTTTCATTTCTGATATTGGTAATTTTGTGTCTTTTCTCTCTTCTTAATCTGGTTATTCTAGTTCAAAATTTATCAATTTTATTGATATTTTCAAAGAACAAGTTTTTGGTTTCATCGATTTTTCTATTGTTCCCTGGTTTTTATTTTATTGATTTCTGCTTGAATTTTTATTGTCTCTTTAGCTTGATTTAGGTACAATTTGTTTTACTTTCTGTATTTTTGTATAGCAGAATTTTGATTATTGATTTTTGATCCTTTTTTGTTTATAATTCATGTTTCTTAAATTAACAGAATATTTTTAGTGCAGTTTTGGAGTTCAAGAAAAATTGAGTGGAAAGAACAGAGGTCCCATATACCCCTCACCCCACTCTCCAAACACAGAGTTGCCCCTATTATTAGACACGTTGCATTAGTGTGGTGTATTTGTTACAAGTTGTCAAACCAATGTTGATGCACTATTATTCCTAATGTCCATAGTTTACATTAGAGCTCACTCCGTGTTGTACATTCTATGGGTTTTGGTAAACGTATAATTGTAACAGCTAGATCTTAAGTTAACATGAAGGAAGCCATCTTAAGGAAAGGAAGCAATATTGTAACTATGACCTTGACTCACTAGTCTCTTTGAATGCCTTCTAGCCTACACATACCTGGGCAATTAAGAACCTCTCTCTTTTGGAATATCTATCATATGCTAGTTCTATGACTCTTGCTTACGTATACCTCCCTGCTGTGATAAGATGACAACTTTGTTCTTGGAGTTCCCCAGGAACATAATGACCTCCAGAATGAAAAATTTTGTTTTGGCACCCATCATGAATGACAGAAGAAAGAGATAATGAGGCAGCTTGAAGTTCATCACACTGAATGGGGGACAGCCCTGAACCCCCTCCTTCCCTACCCATTTCCCCTATGTAACCGCCTCAAGATTCTGTATGATTTTAATTTGGTTCTTCAGGACACTAGTCTGCCATCTTCCAATTATGCGAGGTAATTGTAGAAACTTTCCTTTTTCAACCACCAGCTTGTTTGCAATTGATTGGCACCAGATTGTGGCAAGCACAACAAGCTCCTTTTTGCTCGGTTACATAATAATATTTATCTACCGTGCGTACACCATACAGAAGAGTTTCACTATCTTAAAAATCCTCTGTGCTCCACCTATTCATCCCTCTCACTTCCTCTCCTCCCCAACTTAAAACTCTTGGCAATCACTGGTCATTTTCCCTCTCTATAGTTTTGCATTTTCTAGAATGTCATACAGTTGAAATGAAGCAAAATGTATCCTTTTCAGGTTGGCTTCTTTCTCTTAGTAATTTGCATTTAAGGTTCTGTTATGTATTTTCATGACTTAATAACTCAATTATTTTTATTGCTGAATAATATTCCATTGTATGACTGTACCACAGTTTGTTTATTCATTCACCTATTAAAGGACATCTTACTTTGTTCCAACTTTTGGCAATTATGAATAAAGTCACTTTATTTGTACACAGGTTTTTCTGTAAACATAAGTTTTCAAGATAATTGAGTAAATACCAAGGAGCATGATTGCTGGATGACATAGTAAGAGTAGGTTTAGCTTTGTAAGAAAGTGCCAAACTGTCTTCCAATGTGTCTGCACCACTTTGCATTGCCACCAACAATGAATGAGAGTTCCTGTTGCTCCATATGGTCACCAGTATTTGATGTTGTCATTGTTTTGCACTTTAGCTTTTCCAATAGGTGTGTAATAGTGTCTCATTGATGTTTCAATTTGCAATTCTCTGATAACACATGATGTTGAGCATTTTTATATGTTTATTTCCCATTTGTATATCTATCTTAGTGAGATTTGTAAAATATGTTTAGCCATTTTTAAATAGAGGTTTTTTTTCGTATTACTGAGGTTTAAGAATTCTTTGCATATTTTGGATATCCGTGTTGTGTTAGATATGTGTTTTGCACATATTTTCTCCAACTTTGTGGCTTGTGTTGCATTCTCTTAACAGTGTCTTTTGAATAGTAGAAGTTTTTAACTTTAATGAAGTCAACTTCATTATCAATTGCAACTTATCAATTATCACTTTCTTACATCATGCTTCCAGTGCTATATCAAAAAAGTAATTGTCAAATCCAAACGTACTGCATTTTCTCCTATGCTATCTTCTAGGAGTTTTACAATTTTGCATTTTACATTTAGGTATGTGACCTATTTTGAATTAATTTTTGTGAAATTGTAAGGTGTGTGTGTAGATTCATTTGCACGTGGTTGCAGTTGTCTAGCACCATTTTGAAAAGACTATCATTTTTCCATTGAATTTCCTTTGCTCTCTTGTCACAGGTCAGTTGACTATATTTCTGTGGGCCTATTTTGGGGCTCTGTATTCTTTCTATTGATCTATTTGCCTATTATTTCACAAAGATCACACTTTCTTTTTTATTGCAGCTTTATAATAAGTCTTGGAATAAGGTAGTGGCAGTAGTCTAAATTCCTTCTTCTTCAATATTATGCTGGACACTCTGGGTCTTTTACCTTTCCATATGAACTTTAGAATCAGTTCACAAATATCCACAAAATACCTTGCTGAGATTTTGATTGGAATTGTATTGAACCTATTGATCAATGTGGGAAGAACTGACATCTTGACAATATTGAGTCTTCAAATTTGTGAACATGGAATATCTCTCCATTCATTTAGCTTTTCTTTGATTTTCTTCATCAGAGCTTTGTACTTTTCCTCGTATGGGTCTTGTACATATTTCATTAGATTTATAGCTACATATTCAATTTGGGGGGATGTTAATGTAAATGGTACTATGTTTTTATCAAATTCCACTTGTTCATTGTTGATATATAGGAAAACACTTGACCTTCCTATATTAACCTTGTATCCTGCAGACTTATTAACATTTCTTACTATTTCTGGAGTCTTTTTGTTGATTCTTTGAGATTATCTACATAGAATATCATGTCTTCTGCAGATAATCACAGTTTTATTTCTTCTTTCTCAATCTTTATGCATTTTATTTCATTTTTTGTCTCATTGTGTTAGCTAGGGCTTCTAGTACAATCATAAATAGGAATGGTAAGAAGGAACATTCTTTCCTTTTCCTGATCTTAGTGGGAATGCATCTAAGTTCTCACCTGTAAGCAATATGTTAATTCGAGGTTTTGTAGATATTTTCTATCATGTTGAGGTGTTTCCCCTCCATTCCTAGTTTGCTGCATTTTGTGTTACGAATGGGTGTTGGATTTTGTCAAATGTTTTTTCTGCATCCATTAATATCATCATCTGAATTTTCTTCTTTAGCCTATTAATATGATGGATTACATTAATTGATTTTTCCAATATTAAACCAGTTTTGCACACCTGGATTAAATCCTGCTTGGTTATAGTGTATTATTCTTTTTATACATTGTCAGATTTGATTTGCCTATATTTTGTTAAGGATTTTTGCATCTATGCTAATGAAGGATACTGATCTGTAGTTTATTTTTCTTGTAATGTCTTTGATTTTGTTATTGGGGTAATGCTAGCCTCATAGAATGAATTATAAAGTATTCCATTTGCTTCCATTTTCTAGAAGAAGTTGTAGAAATTTAGCATAATTTCTTCCTTAAATGTTTGATAAAATTCACCAATGAATCCATCTGGGCCTGGTGCTTTCACTTACAGAAGGTTATTATTTAATTTAATAGATGTAGGCCTATTCAGATGAATTTTTCTTCTTGAGTTTTGGAGATTGTGTCTTTCAAGGAATTGGTCCAGATTATCAAATTTGTGGGCATAAGGTGTTTTACAGTTTTGCTTTATTTTCCTTTTGATGCCCATGGAGTCTGTAATGATGTTCACGTCTTCATTTTTGATATTAGTATTTTACTTCCTCTCTCTCTTTTTTTCTTAGTTAGCCTGGCTAGAGGCTTAATGATTTTATTAATCTTTTCAAAGAACAAGTTTGGTGTTTCATTGATTTTTTTTAATTGATTTCTTGTTTTCAATTTCATTGATTCTTCTCTAATTTTTATTACTTTTCTTCTGTCAACTTTGGATTTAATACTCTCTTTTCTTCTAGTTTTCTAGGATGGAAGCTTAGATTTTTAATTTTAGATCTTTCTTCTTTTCTAATATGTGCACTCAATACTAGATATTTTGCTTTAAGCACTGATTTTGCTGCATCTCACTAATTTTGATAACTTGTAATATAATTTTCATTTTATTCAAAAAATTTTAATAACTCTTGAGATTTCTTATTTGACCTATGTGCTATAGAATCTCTTAGTTCTTTAGTATTTTCCAGTTATCTTTCTGTTACTGATTTCTAGTTTAATTCAAACATAGTATGAATCCTACTTTGTGCGATATATATTCTTTTAAATTTGTTAAAGTGTATTTTATGTCTCAAAATATTGTCTATCTTGGTGAATATTCCCTGTGAGCTTAGAAAAATGTGTATTCTGCTACTGTTGGAAATATTATTCAACACATATCAATTACATCCAATTTGATTGATGCTACTCTTCAGTTCATTTATTCCTTAGTGATTTTTTTACCTGATGGCTCTGTTAACAACTTATAGGCAGGTAGTGAAACCACCAACTACAATAGTGGATATGTGTATTTCTATTCTCAGTTCTATCAGATTGTGACTCACGTATTTTGATTTTCATTTGTTAGGTACATTCATGTTTAGAATTTTTATGTCCTTTTGAAACTCACTTTTTTATCGTTGTTTTGTGTCCCTCTTTATTTCTGATAACTTTCCTTGCTCTGAAGTCTTCTCTGTCTGAAATTAATATTGCCACTTCGCTTTCTTTTGATTAATGTTAGCTTGATATGCTTTTCTCCATTTTTAGTCTTTTAACCTGTGCCTTTGTATTTAAAGTGGGTTTCTTGTAGATAATATATAATGTATCCTATGTTTTATCCATTTTGACAATCTCTGTGTTTTAATTAGTGTATTTTGACTATTGATGTTTAAAGTGATTATTGATATCTACCATATCAAGGTATTAATATCTACCATATGTGTTACTATTTTCTATTTTGTATCTTTGGTTTGTGTTTCTTATTTTGTCTTCTACTAGTTTTCTGCCTTCTCTGGGTTAAAGTGAGCCTATTTTAAGCTTCCCTTCTCTTTTCTCTCTTAGCGTATCAATTATAATTCTTTTTTAATTACTTTTCTTTCTGATTTCCATGGATTTTGCAATATCTGTTTAGAACTCTTATAAGTCCATTTTCAAATAATACTATATTGCTTCCCCGATAGTCCAAGTACGTTATAACAGAGTATCTTCTTCCCTTTCTCAGATCCTTTACATCATTGCTGTCGTTCATTTCACTCATCCATAAGCTATACTCAATTAATATATTATTGCTATTATTATTTTGAACACACTGTTATTTGTTAGATCAATTAAAAAGTTAAGAAATAATTTACTTTTATTTATTTCTTCACTAATGTTCGTTCTTACTTTATGTAGATCCATTTTTCTGCTCTATATTATTTCCTTTCTCTGAAGTACTTCTTTTAATAATTCTTTCCAGGCTGGGACTTGGTGACAAATTTCCTCAGTTTTTGTTTGTCTGAGAAATTATTTATTTCTTTTTTGCTTTTGAAGAATAATTTCCTGGATAAAGAATTCTAGGTTGGTGAGTTTTTTCTTTCAAGACTTTGCATATTTCATTCTACTTTCTTCTTGCTTGTATGATTTCTGAAGACAAGTCCAAGGTAATCTTTATCCTTGTTCCTCTATAGCTAAAGTGTTTTTAACCCTCTGACTTCTTTCAAGATTTTCTCTTTATTTTTTATTTCCTACAGCTTAAATATGATATACCCAGGTATTGTTTATGGTATTTAACTTGCTTGGTATTCTCTTAGCTTCCTGGTTCTGTGGTTTGTTGCCAGTCATTACTTTTGGAAAATTTTCAATCATTATTTCTTCAAACATTTTTCTGATCCTTTCTCTCTTTCTTCACCTTCTGGTATTTCCATTATGTATATTTTACATCTTTTATGATAGTCCTACAGTTCTTGGATACTCTGTTCTGTTTTTTTTTTAAGTTATTTTTTCCTCTTTTCAGTTTGGGAAGTTTCTATTGACATATCTTCTAGTTCACTGATCCATTTATCAATAATGAGGTGTCTAATCATGTGTCCATTGAACAAAGTCTTCATTTCTTTTACAGTATTTTGGTTCCTAGAATTTACTTTTGATTCTTTCTTAGAGTTTCCATCTCTGCTTATATTACCCCTCTGTTCTCACATGTTGTCCACTTTTTCCATTAATGCCTTTAGCATGTTAATATAGTTATTAATTTGTGAGAATTCTGAGATCTCTGCCATATCTGAATATAGTTCTGATACTTACTTTATCTAATCGATCTTTGTTCGCTTCTAAACAACTTTGTTGTTTTCTTGTTTGTTTTATTTAGTTTATGTCTTGTAGTATGTCTTGTAACGTTTTGTTGAAAACAGGACATTATGTACTAGGTAAAAGTAACTGAAGTAGATAGGCCTTTAGTGTGAGATTTCTTGTTTCTCTGGTTAGTGTTTTGGCTTGTTTAATGTTTATTATAGTTAGCAGTACCAGAGGCTTCAAATTCCTCTAGTGTCCTTGTATTTGTCTTCCCTCTTGACTTTGAGGCTTCTCTATATACTGCCTCACAGAGAATACCCATTTCTTTCTTGCCTCTCTTTTAGCTGTACTTCACCCTTATTGTACTGGAGTTGTCCTGGTTGGTAATAAGGTGGGGTAGGGAGAGCATTCAATAATCTTCAGATTAAGTCTCAGTCTTTTAGTGAATCTTTGTGTTGGGTCTATGGCCTTCAATAACATTTCTGTCCCTCTTCAGTATTATCATGTTTTTACCTGCTCACTCCTCCATCCTGTGGCTGCAGTATTTTCAATCCATTTCTTTGAAACCTTGACTTCCTTGACTTGTTTCATCACTCCCTTAGATGGAACAGGAAAGCTTGAAGAGCTGGAAGTGGGAGAAATTCCCCTTCCTCTCCTGAGATAAGGTTTCAGAACTTTGCTCTAACAAAGCCCTTTCCTGTCTAGAAGAGGCCTTCGTTATGGATAAATTTCTGTGTGTGTTTCACAATGGTGCTCCTCCCTTTCCCCTGCCAGAGCTTTGGGAGAATTTGTTTTGCTTTCTTCTCATGAGAACCTAGTGGAGTTTCTAGAAAAATGCCCACAAAATTATGTCCTCCTAAAAGTGCTGCCCCCAGTAGTTTCTCACTCTCAAGCTACTCCATATTCAACCTCCAGTCATTCATCAATATTATCTTTTAAGTGTTCCTACCAGTTTAAGGTTACAGTGACTTCTGCTTGAGATAAACCAATTTCAATTGCTGTATATCTCTGGAATGCTTCTATCTCTAACTCTCAAGGTGATGGTGTTCCCTATGACTTCAGTTGTCTGATGGTTCAATGAATGTTGATACTTTTCAGTTTGTCCAGCTTTTTTTCTTGTTGTAAGGACAAGATTGACAATTTCCAAACTCTTCAGAGAATTGAAACTGGAAGTTAGATGAAAGATTTTGAGAGATTGTCTTCCCTCCATGTAATCAAATCCTATGGGCTTGGTTATTAATGATTTAATCCTGCTTTTTCATAGAAATACTTTCAGTAAATCAAAGTGCCGCATCCATACATTACTCGGCTTTCTTTTTGTGTGTGTAGCTGGTGGGGGTTGCAAGAACATCTTGATTATTAAACTATAGACAGATCCTCAACCCTTTATTCTCAATTCCAAAATTCAAAAATCTCTGAAAACAAAAGTGTTATTTTTGTTTATTTTTAATAATTGTGGAGCAAAAATTCATTTGGCAGCCATATCTGGCATAAACTGACATGAATGTTTTTATTATATTCATATGTTTGGCTAGATAAATATTAGTGTGTTTTGATTATGGGATCCTGCCCCAAACCTCAGTGGAGGAATTAAGTAATATACAATATATACTCTGCAAACTTTTTAAATTTCAAAAACAATTTGCATTTCAAAACTATCTGGCCCCAAGGGTTTTAAATCTGTGTTTTGTGAAAAGTTTAATGTACTATGATTTATTTCCCTATGCTTTTAGCATATCTTTTGAAATGAACGAATCATTTCTATTATTTAGTAAGTTTTAGACTTTCAATTGAGTTAATTCTCCTTGTGGGTGGTCTTAAACTTTGAGAAGTTTGGAACTCAGTTGAAATAAGTATCTAGAATTCTTACCAATCTAAAGACATACTTCTCAGAGTATTTTCACCTGGATAGAACTTCCTTCACTCCAACATGAACCCTGCTTGGAGCCCCAGACTACTAGATTATTCTTAGACAGAATCCTGGGCGGACCATAAGTCATTTTCACCTGAAACACAGCACAGCCTCCTCAGCTGCCATCATCATTAAGCCAGAAAGAATAGCTCAGGAGATTAAACCTTCCTCTAACCATTTAACAATTTGATGAAAATCAGCTATGCTTATACAACTTGTAATGGAGATATGAGTATACACATAATAGGTTATTGTTTGATGCTAGAATACTTACATACCTTCAAGGAGAAATGCTATTATTGCAATATGATTTTCTGAGCCATGAACTGATAACATTTTGCCATAAGAATTACATAATGTTTTTCTAATGACAATTAACACTGAATTAATAATGTTAACATGCCTTAAATTAAATTTATTACTTTGTCAATGTCAAAATGTTTCAATAAAACACACTGAATTTTCTGTTTTAGCTTCACATTCAACTTTGAAAACTCTAATTTTTTAATATTTTGTCTATTAACTTTTTAGTCACATTTAAACAAGGAATTGTTTTGAACATAATGTCTTTTGTCTAATTAGAAGCATTTCATTTTGCTTAAGTTCTTCTCATGGTGCAAGTGATGGGAAACATGAGTAAGACTGTCTTGTAAACGCATTCCAACTTTTAAAAAATTTCATTTATTTAAAGTTAACAAATATTTGCCACACATCCATGAACTCTAATACCTAAGAATAAGATGCTTTACTTTGTGCCAGGTATGGTGTTAAGCACTTTGCATATACTATCTCATTTAATTCTTATATTTCTATGAGAAAAATATCACCTCCATTTTACAGTTGTCTTATATCTAATATGACACAGATATTGTACTCCTGTAATTGTTATTCCTGAGTGTAAACCATTAAACCACTTGCAATAATGCTGCTTCTCAGAATTTGTAAAACTCATTGGGGGAAATGAGGAAAAAACCCACAAAAACAGCTAGATAATAGACCTAATCCAAAATCTTCTTACTAAAATCATAGAGATAGATTCCATTAGACAGGCTATTAGATAAGTTAAGAAGGGAAGACACTATCCTCTAGCTTTATGTTAACTCATTTTTCACTAATTTAGTATTATTATGAAGTTATTTGGAATATTCCCTATGTAGAGACTAAATGCAAAAGGGAATCCTGAGTTGCCTCTACATTACTAATTATGAAATAAAAATGATATCTCTAAAGGTAGACCTGTTTGCAGTGTGATATAATGGAATATTTGGGAGTCAATCGCTCAAGATTTTAGTCATTCCTGTACCTAGCTGTATGATTTTCTTTTTTCTGGGCCTCGGTTCTCCCATGGATAAAATGAAAGTATCAACCAGATGAATGTCAAAGTCTTTTTCAACTTAAACATTTATAGGATAGTCAAAGGAAATTATTAATTGTCACAGGCACTTGCAAATCCATTTGTGTAAAACTGAACGTTATTTTTCCTACTCTTTCACCAGAAATTGTCCTTCCTGTTATATTCTATGGCCTAAGGAAACTGAGAAGTCATCTCTGACCCTTTTGCTCTCTCACCCTCCACATCTAATTAATCACTGTGTTCCGTTGGTTCTACATTCATAAAATCTTTTGAATCTATCCTTAAAATGACTGCCCTATTTCAAGCCATCTTTATCACTATTCTTAACTATTCCTTTAGTTTCCTAACTATTCCTTCTATAGCCCCTCTTAACTCCTTTTAATCTGCTCACACTGCCACCAGGGTGATCTTTCTAAAATGCAAATCTGACCAGATAATCTCCTTAATTAAAATCCTCCAATAGCTTCTTATAACCTATGGGGTAAAATTCAAAGTGCCTAAGATAGCATGGAAGGCTCTCCATGACCCACTTTGTACACACTTCAACAGCTAACTTCTTTTGCCTTTTCAATGTATTAGTTTTTTTAAATTACTCACTACAATGTAAGCTATATGAAGACAAAAACCTCTGTTGTTCATGGCTATATACTTTGTATATGTATTTCAGCGTAGTATTAAGTATTGGCTCAATATTTATTGAGTGGCTGAATGAGTTCCTGTCGCTCCTACATCATCAACTGCTTTCCCTCTATGGGACATTCATATTAGTATACAAACATACTCCAATATATCCCATCTTTCAAAAGATCCTCTATTGATACAATAACACTTTTCAGTCACTCCTGCATTTTCTTGTAACAGAGTTTTCTACAGGTATTTTACTTACTCCTTAACTTCCTATATAACTCTTCATCCCACTTGAAGCGACTCCATCCTTACCATTTACCAAAAACATCATCATCAAAGTCATTAACAACCTCTTTACTGCCAAACACAAAAGACACATATCTGTTCTCGTGTTATTTGACCTCACACATTTAACACACTCTCCCTTTTAAAAACATTTTTTTTTCTTTTTGTTTATAGGACAAGACATTTATAGGTTTTCTTTTCTTTGACTCCTCTTCCTCTTCTACCAAACTTCTAAATATTGCTCGTCCTTAGGACTCAACTCTAGGACCTCTTCTCTTCACTCTATAATTTCTTCATGAGTGATGCCATCCATTGCTACTACCTTAAGTACTATCCATACACTGATAACTTTTAAGTTTTATTTTAAGCTCAGACTTCTGGAAACCAAATCATATATGTAATTGTCTGTCTACTTGGTTTTTCCTATTGATTTCTCAGTTCCAAAGTGGACATGGGATTCCAATACCCCCAAATATACCACAATTCATATTTCACCACACAAGGAAAAACTGAACCTTGGTCATTTTTATAACAGCAGTATTTATCACAGTGCCTGGCACCACATTACACAATAAATATTTAGATGATCTGAAATGCTTGTGGTCTGTGCTATATATTGATCTATATTTTAAATTTTTGAGTTTGAGGAGAGCCAAAATATATTTTAAAAAATCACTGAATTTGTCCACATGTAATATATTTTGAGGGATATTTATTCCATATCAACACTCAGGTACAGTGAAGTCATTAAAATGTGATGTTTTTGTAGCCACATGATCATTTAGTTTTCTCTTCTATAGTCATTTTTTAAATAAAATAAATATTTAATTTTTCTAAAGTTACCTATTTAAAACTGAGGTTTGTATTTGCTTAAAAATTCTAATTTCAAAATTTGGAGAATATAAGGCACATGCAATTATTAAACATATTAAGACTTTTTTCATAGTATAACTATGAGTGTTGAACTGTTTATAGTATGTTTTAATCATTACAGCAAATCATATATTACTATATCACCTTTAAGCTTTATTTCTTATGAATTAAGACATACTAATGTAATTTATTTTTTTAGAAACAAAATTGTTTTTTTTTAATTTTAATTTTTTTCTGATGTACATCATATTTCAAATTCTGGATACATTACATCATGTTCACCACCCGGACACTAATTATAGTGCACCCCCTCACATGTGACCCTAATCACCCCTTTTGCCCCCCCTTACCCAATGGTAACCACCAGTCCAATTTCCAATGCTATGTGGGTTTTTTTGTCATTTTTATCTTCTACTTATGAGTGAGATCATATGGTATTTGACTTTCTCCCTCTGACTTATTTCACTCAGCATAATACCCTCAAGGTCCATCCATGTTGTCACAAATGGCCGGATTTTGTCATTCCTTATGGCTGAGTAGTAGTCCATCATGTATAAATAGCACATCTTCTTTATCCATTCGTCTCTTGATGGGCACCTAGGTTGCTTCCAAGTCTTGGCTATTGTGTATAATGCCGCAATGAACATAAGGGTGCAAGTATCTTTATGCCTTTGTGTTTTCAAGTTCTTTGGATAAACACCCAGCAGTGGAATAGCTGGATCATATGGTAGATCTATCCTTAATTTTCTGAGGATACTCCATATTGCTTTCCATAGTGGCTGCACCAGTTTGCACTGCCACCAGCAGTGAACAAGTGTTCCCTTCTCTCCACACCCTCTCCAACATTTGTTGTTTCCTGTCTTGTTAATTATAGCCATTCTGACCGGAGTGAGGTGATACCTCATTGTAGTTTTGATTTGCATTTCCCTGATAGCTAATGATGTTGAGCATCTTTTCATATGTCTGTTGGCCATCTGTATTTCTTCTCCAGAGAAATCTCTGTTCAGATTTTTTGCCCATTTTCTAATTGGATTGTTGGTTTTTTTGTTGTTGAGCTGTATGAGTTCTTTGTATATTTTGGATATTAACCCCTTATCTGATATGTGGTTTGCAAATATCTTCTCCCACTTGTTAGGTTGTCGTTTCATTTTGTTGATGGTTTCCTTTGCTGTGCGGAAACTTTTTAGTTTGATGTAGTCCCATTTGTTCATTTTATCTTTTGTTTCCCTTGCCCGGTCAGACATGGGACTTGAAAAGATGCTGCTCAGACCAATGTCATAGAGCGTACTGCCTATGTTTTCTTCTAAAAGTCTCATGGTTTCAGGTCTTACTTTCAAGTCTTTAATCCATTTTGAGTTGATTTTTGTGCATGGTGTAAGGGAATGGTCTACTTTTATTCTTTTGCATGTGGCTGTCCAGTTTTCCCAACACCATTTATTGAAGAGACTCTCCTTTCTCCATCGTATGCTCTTCGCTCCCTTGCTGAATATTAGTTGTCCATAAACGTGTGGGTTTACTTCTGGGCTGTCAATTTTGTTCCATTGATCTGTATGTCTGTTTTTGTGCCAGTACCATGCTGTTTTGGTTACTATGGCTTTGTATTATAATTTGAATTCGGGGAGTGTGATACCTCCAGTTTTGTTCTTTTTTCTCAGGATTCCTTTGGCTATTCAGGGTCTTTTATTGTTCCACATAAATTTTAGCATTCTTTGTTCTATTTCTGTAAAAAATATTGGAACTTTGATAGGGATTGCGTTGAATCTATAGATTGCTTTAGGAAGTGTGGACATTTTAAAAATGTTGATTCTTCCAATCCAAGAGCACAGAATATCTTTCCATTTCTCTGTGTTCTTCGATTTCTTTCAACAATGTTTTATAGTTTTTGTTGTACAGATCTTTCACCTCTTTCGTTAAGTTTATTCCTAGGTATTTTATTCTTTTTTTGCAATTGTAAATGAGATTGTATTCTTAATTTCTCTTTCCGCTACTTCGTTGTTAGTGTATAGAAACGCAATGGATTTTTGTACATTGATTTTGTATCCCGCAACTTGACTGTATTCCTTTATTATTTGTAAAAGTTGTTTAGTGGACTCTAGGGTTTTCTAGATATAAAATCATGTCATCTGCAAAGAGTGACAGTTTCACTTCTTCTTTTCCAATGTGGATCCCTTTTATTTCTTTTTCTTGCCTGATTGCTCTGGCTAGGACTTCCAATACTATGTTAAATAAGAGTGGTGACAGTGGGCATCCTTGTCTGGTTCCTGTTCTTAGAGGGATAGCTTTCAGTTTGTCTCCATTGAGAATGAGATTAGCTGTGGGTTTGTAATATATGGCCTTTATTCTGTTGAGATATTTTCCTTCTATACCCAATTTATTTAGAGTTTTTATCATAAATGGATGTTGTATCTTGTCAAATGCTTTCTCTGCATCTATTGAGATGATCACGTGATTTTTATTCTTCATTTTGTTAATGTGGTGTATCACATTGATAGATTTGCAGATGTTGAACCATCCCTGCATCCCCGGAATGAAACCCACTTGATCATGATGTATGATCTTTTTAATGTATTGTTGTATTCGATTTGCTAGTATTTTGTTGAGGATTTTTGCATCGATGTTCATCAGTGATATTGGCCTGTAATTTTCTTTTTTTGTGTTGTCCTTGTCTGGTTTTGGTATCAGGATAATGTTTGCTTCGTAGAAGGAGTTAGGAAGCCTCCCCTCCTCTTCAATTTTTTGGAAGAGTATGAGAAGGATAGGTATTAGTTCTTCTTTGAATGTTTGGTAGAATTCACCAGGGAAGCCATCTGGTCCTGGACTTTTATTTTTTGGGAAGTTTTTAATTGCTGTTTCGATCTCCTTACTGGTGATCAGTCTATTCAAATTTTCTACATCTTCTTGGTCCAGTTTTGGAAGGTTATATGTTTCTAAGAATTTATCCATTTCTTCTAGATTATCTAATTTGTTGGCGTATAGCTTTTCATAGTATTCTCTTATTATCTTTTGCATTTCTGAGGTGTCAGTTGTAATCTCTCCTCTTTCGTTTCTGATTTTATTTATTTGAGCCTTCTCTGTTTTTTTCTTGGTGAGTCTAGCTAAGGGTTTGTCAATTTTGTTTATCTTTTCGGAGAACCAGCTCTTGGTTTCATTAATTTTTTCTAGTGTTTTTTAGTCTCTATTTTGTTTCTCTCTGCTCTGATTTTTATTATTTCCTTCTGTCTGCTGATTTTGGGCTCTGTTTGTTGTTCTTTTTCCAGTACCTTTAGGTGCACTTTTAGATTGTCTCTTTGGGATTTTTCTTCTTTGTTGAGGTAGGCCTGAATTGCTATAAACTTCCCTCGTAGAACCACTTTTGCTGTATCCCACAGATTTTGGCATGTCGTGTTTTCATTTTCCTTTGTCTCCAGGAATTTTTTAATTTCTTCTTTGATTTCTTCATTGGCCCAATCATTGTTCAGTAGCATTTTGTTCAATCTCCACATTTTTGTGGCTTTTCTGGTTTTCTTTCTGTAGTTGATTTCCAGTTTCATACCTTTGTGGTTAGAAAAGATGCATGGTATTATTTCGATCTTCTTAAATTTATTGAGACTTGTTTTGTGGCCTAATATGTGATCAATCCTGGAGAATGTTCCATGGGCATTTGAAAAGAATGTGTATTCTGTGGTTTTTGGATGGAATGTTCTGTATATATCTCCTAAGTCCATCTGGTCTAATGTGTTCTTTAAGGCCCGTGTTTCCTTATTGATCTTCTGTTTGGATGATCTATCCATTGGTGTAATTGGAGTGTTAAAGTCCCCTACTATTATTGTGTTACTGTTTATTTCTCCTCTTATGTCTGTAAATATTTGCTGTATATATTTAGGTGCTCCCATGTTGGGTGCATAGATATTTACAAGTGTTATATTTTCTTGTTGGATTGTTCTCTTTATCATTATGTAGTGCCCATCTTTGTCTCTTATTACAGTTTTTGATTTAAAGTCTATTTTGTCAGATATAAGCATTGCTACCCCTGCTTTCTTTTCTTTGCCATTTGCGTGAAATATCTTTTTCCATCCTTTCACTTTCAGTTTGTGAGTGTCTGTAGGTCTGAAGTGTGTCTCTTGTATGCAGCATATACATGGATCTTGTTTTTTTATCCAATTGGCCACCCTATGGCATTTGATTGGAGCATTTGATCCATTGACGTTTAAAGTAGCTATTGATAAATATGTATTTATTGCCATTTTGTCACTTTTTCTCATTTTCGGGGTGTTTTAGTAGTTCTTCTCGGTTCCTTTCTTTTTCTCTTCCTCTCTTCACTTGTGGTTTGATGGCTATCTTTAGTAATATGTTTGATTTCTTTTGTCTTACTTTTTTTCCTACTTGTTATAGGTTTCTGATTTGTGGTTACCATGAGGATCCTATTTAATATACTATGCATATAACAGTCTATATTGAGTAGATAGACTCTTTAGCTTGACCTCTTTCTAAAAGCTCTACTTTTTCACTCCCCTCCTCCCACATTATATGTTTTTCATATCATATATAGTCTTTTGTTTAGTGTGTGTATATCCATTACCCTCTTATCATTGAAATAGGTAATTTTAGTACATTTGTCTTTTAACCTTCATATAACCTTCACATTACCTTCACAGGTAGTTGATCTGCTGCCTTTACTATACTTTTACCTTACAAGTGATTTTATTGCCTGTTTTTTCTTGTTGTTGTTTTGGGTTTTTTGATAATTTTTTTCCTTTTATCTCTATTTGTGGTCATTGCTTTCCCACTTAAATAAGTCCCTTCAGCATTTCTTGTAGAACTGGTTTCTTAGTGATAAACTCCTTTAATTTTTGCTTGTCTGGGAAGCTCTTTATCTCTCCTTCCATTCTGAATGACAGCCTTGATGGATAGAGTATTCTTGGTTGTAGGTTTTTTCCTTTTAGCACTTCAAATATGTCATGCCATTCTCTTCTCGCCTGTAGGGTCTCGGCTGAGAAGTCTGCTGACAGCCTGATGGGCTTCCCTTTATATGTCACTTGTGGCCTTTCTCTTGCTGCTTTTAGGATTCTCTCTTTGTCTTTAATTTTAGACATTTTGATTATAATATGTCTTGGTGTGGGCCTCTTTGGGCTTCTCTTGTTTGGAGCTCTCTGTGCTTCCTGAACTTGGATGTCTGTTTCCTTCCTCAGGTGAGGGAAATTTTCCTCTATTATTTCGACAAATAAATTTTCTGCCCCTTTGTCTCTCTCTTCTCCTTCTGCGACCCCTATAATCCGAATGTTAGCACACTTGATATTGTCCCAGAGTTCCCTTACACTGTTCTCATTCTGTCTAATTCTTTTGTCTCTTTTCTGTTCTGCTTGGGTGATTTCCTCTAGTCTTTCATCTAGCTTGCTGATCCGTTTTTCTGCTTCCTCTACTCTGCTACTTAGTCCCTCTAGTGAATTTCTCATTTCAAGTATTGTATTCTTCATTTCTGATTTGTTCTTTTTTATATCTTCCAATTCTTTGCTGATGTGTTCACTGTGTTCATCCGTTCTTCTCTGCATATCTGTGAGCACCCTCATTATATTTTGTTTGAATTCCTTGTCAAGGAGGTCGCTAGTTTCTGTTTCACTTAGTTCTTTTTCTGGGGTTTTGTACTGTCCCCTTGTTTGGAAAGTATTCCTTTGCCTCCTCATTATGCCTCTTTCTTTGTGCTATTTTCTTTGTACTAGGTGAGTTGGCTATGTCTCCTGATCTTGGAGAAGTGGCCTTATGTATGAGATGCTTTATGAGGCCCAACAGTGTGCTTCCCTCTCATCACCAGACCATAAGAACCAGGAGTGACCCCTTTGTGGGCTGCTTGTGTTCTTCTGCTGTGGCAGGGTTGCTCCCACTGCAGGTACCCAGGGAGTCTGATCTTTCCTTCCCTGGCCAGCTGTTTGTAAATCTTGTTTGGAGGGGCCTCAGCACTGTTGGCTACAAAGTCTATTAGCACGCTCTTATTGCAAGTGTCCTTTAATTGGGTTGGTACCCAGTGTAGCTGGTTGCTAGGCACAGGGGCATAGATTTGTGATAGGCCTGAGGCCAACAAGGCTGATGTCAGTTCTCTTAGGAGTGCAGCTGAGTGGGGCTAGCCCTTGGTATGGAGGCACTCAGTTGTTTCAGACTTTGGAAGGTGGGGCTGATCCTTTATATGGCTATTTGTGAAGCACAAGTCTTCTGCCGCTGATAGGCCTCACCCCCCTCTGGACCACATACACTGTCAACACAGTCCTGGTCCGTGCACACTTATCAACCCCCTGGAGCATACCCCACTGCAGAGGCCCCCACCTCTGCCCCAATGCCCCCCACAGTTCACCTGGTCCTCACACAAGCCCTGCCCCACAGAGGCAGACACCCTTGCCTGCCTGTGGAGGATCAAGGCACTCAGTCAATGCAGGCTGAAAAGTAGCCTGAGGGCTTGCTGTTAGGTGGGACCAGTCCCTAGGGTGGGTTGCCTGCCCTGGCTGAACTGGATTAAATCTGTGCTCTAGTGGGTGTTATAGACCCCTGGGCTAACAGCCCAAGGGATGCACCTCAATGGCCCCCACTGGTGTCCGGATCAGCATGCCTGGACCAGCTCAGAACAACGGGCCCCACCAACATCTCAGTCTCAGGAGAGGATCCTCCTCTCACCAAGATGCCCCCAGAGCCCACCAGGTGAGTCTTGTTTCACCAAAGGACAGTCAGCCTTCTCTCTGGTGATTTTAGGTTGCTGCAATGAGTGAGTTTGTGCATGGGACCTTTAAGACCTGGATCTTTTTGACTTTCAGCCGATAGCTTTTCTGGGGTGTCCTCGCTGCAGTTAATAGCCAGCAAAGTCAGATAGTAAGACCCCCATCTCAGTTGGGCTGAGTCCGAAGTATGGTTATAGCAGTATTGTCCCCGCTCTGGACCTCACTCCTCCAGGGAGGGCTGCGTACCTTAGTTTGGCTCCCACCTGGCCAGCTGAGAAGCTCCACTGCTCCCAAAGGTGGCTTTTTTCATCTCAGGCCAGAGTTACTGCCTCTTCTGCTTTCGTCAGGACTGTCCCTTGTCGTGGGGGTTCTTTTTATCCAGTTTTCAGTGTTCAATCCAGGGTGAGTCTTCCTAAGATGGTTGTAAGCTAGTTGTGTTCGTGGGAGGAGGCGAGTTCAACGTCTGCTCACAGCGCCATCTTAACGAGGATTTCTAACAAAATTGTTTGAAAAATGACAATCAAGTTCTAGAAACTTGAAACAGTTCTTAAGAGGCTTATGTAGACTCACCATGGCTAAACTCCCAGGGCCCAGCAAAGGCAGTAGACTGAAATGCCCAGCCTTTCCATGGAAAAGGCAAATTTGTTTATTTTAATAGCTCCTGCCTGAAGGGCAGGCTTCTAATTTAACACACTTCTCCATGATAGATATGTTAAGCCACAAGAAAAGTCTCAATAAATTTGTGAAGTTTGAAATCATATTAAGCGTCTTTTCCAATCACAATGGTATGAAACTAGAAATAAATTGCAAGAAGACAACTTGAAAATTAACAAATACATGTAGATTAAACAACATGCTACTGACAACTAATGGGTCAAAGAAGAAATCACAAGGGAAATAAAGAAATACCTTGAGGCAAATGAAAATGGAAATACAATATACCAAAACCTAAGGGATACAGCAAAAACAGTTCTGAGATGGTTACATTAGAAAACAAGAGGGGCCAGCCCCGTGGCTGAGCGGTTAAGTTCGTGCGCTCCACTGTGGCGGCCCAGGGTTTCACCAGTTTGAGTCCTGGGTGTGGACATGGCACCACTCATCAGGCCATGCTGAGGCAGCATCCCACATGCTAAAACTAGAAGGATGCACAACTGAGAATATACAACTGTATACCAGGGGCCTTTGGGGAGAAAAAGGAAAAAAATAAAATCTTTAAAAAAGTAAGAAAACAAGAGAGATGTCAAATTAAAAAACCTAACTTTACATTTAGAGGAACGAAAAAAAGAAGAAATAAAGCCCAAAGTTAGTAGATAAAAGGAAATAACAAAGATCACAGCAGAATTAAATAAGATAGAGAGTAAAGGGACAATAGAAAAGATCAATGAAGCTAACAGCAAATTTTTTTGAAAAGATAAGAAATAGACAAATCTTTAAATAAATTCATCAAGAAAAAAAGGAGGACTCAAATAAAAGAAGAAATGAAAGAGAAGACAGGACAACTTATATAAAGGAAATGTAAAGAATCATAAGAGACTTCTATGAACAATTATATATCAACAAAGTGGACATTGTAGAAGAAATGAATAAGCCTAGATACATACAACCTATCAAGACTAAATCATGAAGAAATAGAAAATCTGAGCAGACCAATTACTAGCAAGGAAATTGAATCAGTAATCAAAAACCTCCCAACACACAAAGGTCCATAACCAGTTGGCATCCTGGTGAATTCTACCAAACTTTGAAAGAAGAATTAATACCAATCCTTCTCAAATTCTTCCAAAAAATAGAGAGGAGGGAACACTATTAAACACATTTTATGACGTCAGCAATTCCCTGATACCAAAACCACACAAGAACACCACAAGAAAAATAATTACAGGCAAGTATCCCTGATGAACATGAAGGCAAAAATCATAAACAAAATATTAGCAAATTGAACTCAACAATACATTAAAAGCATCATACACCACAATCAAGTGGGATTTACCTCAGAGTTGCAAGGATGGTTCAACATTCACAAATCAATCAATATGATATACCACATTAACAAAATGAAGAATAACAATCATATGATTGTCTCAATAAATGCAGAAAAAGCAGTTGACAAAATTTAACATCCATTCATGATAAATGTTGTAAAGAAATTAGGTATAGAAGAAACATACATGAACATAGCAAAAGCTGTATATGATTAACCCACAGCTAACATCATACTCAATGGTGAAAATTTGAAAGGTTTTCCTCTAAGATCAAGCGCAAGACAAAATGCCCACTCTTGACACTTTTATTCATGATAGTAGTAGAAGGCTTAGCTAGAGAAATGAGGCACGAAAAAGAAATAAAACACATTCAAAATGGAAAGGAAGAAGTAAATCAGTTACTATTTGAAGATTGGCATGATACATATAGAAAATACTAGAAACTCCACCAAAAGCTGTTATAACTAATAAATGGACCCAGCAAATTTTCAGGATGAAAAAAATCAATATACACACATCAGTTATATTTCTGTACATTAACTATTAACTATCAGAAAGAGAAATTAATAAAACAATTCTATTTATAATTGCATCAAAATGAATAAAATACCTAGGAATAAATTAAACCAAGGAGGTGAAAGACCTATGACAGAAAATTTTAAGACTTTGATGAAAGAAATTGAAGAAGACACAAACAAATGGAAAGATATCCAGTGCTCATGATCTGGAATAACTAAATATCCATACTACCCAAAGAAATCTACAGGTTCAATACAATCTCTACCAAAATTCCAGTGGGATTTTTCACAAAAATAGAATAAAGAATCCTAAAATTTGTATGAAACCACAAAAGGTCCCAAATAGCCAAATCCATCTTAAGAAAATAGAACAAAGCTGGAGGCATCACACTGCTTGATTTCAAGTTATTTTACAAAGCTATCATAATCAAAACACTATCATATTGGCTTAAAATCAGACAGAGGGGCCGACAAGGTGGTGCAGCGGTTAAGTTCGCACGTTTCACTTCTTGGCAGCCCGGGGTTTGCCGGTTTGGATCCCGGGTTCAGACATGGCACCACTTGGCAAAAGCCATGCTGTGGTTGGCATCCCACACATAAAGTGGAGGAAGATGGGCGTGGATGTTAGCTCAGGGCCAGTCTTCCTCAGCAAAAAGAGGATCATTGGCAGTAGTTAGCTCAGGGCTAATCTTCCTCAAAAAAAACCCAAAACAGACAGATAGATCAATGGAACATAATAGAGAGGCAAAAAATAAACCCATGCAAATAATTATGTCATTTAATAATTATGTCAATTAATTTATGACAAAAGAGCCAAGAATGTACACGGGGGAAATGGTAGTCTCTTCAATAAATGATGTGGAGAAAACCAGACAGTCACATGCAAAAAAACCCTAACTTGTACCATACACAAAACTTAACTCAAAATAGATTAAAGATGTGAATTTAAGACTTGAAGCCACAAACTTCCTAGGAGAAAATATAGGCAATATACTCTTTGACATCGGTCTTAGTGTATTTTCCAGTACCATGTCTGACTAGGCATTGGAAGGTGGGGAAGATCCCTTATGTGGCTGTTTGTGATGGCCAGTGGTACCAGACTGTTGCAGGTCCACACATTCTGCTGCCTGTGGGCCCACATGCACTGCCTCCACATTGACGTTGGTCTTAGAGATGACTTTTGGGATTTGACACTAAGAAAAGACAACAAAAGCAAAAAGAAACAAGTTGGATTAAATCAAACTAAAATGTTTCCACACAGCAAATAAAACCATAATAAAAATAAAACAAGAATGTGTGGAATGGGAGAAAATATTTGCAAGTCATATATCAGGTATGGGGTTGATATCCAAAATATATAAAAAGCTCACAGAGCTCAAAACAACAACAAAAAAATACAATAAAATATGGGCAGAAGAACTGAATAAATGTTTTCCAGACAAGACATAGAGATAAACAAAAGGTACATAAAAAGATGTCTAGCATCACGAATTATTAGGGAAACGCGGACAAATTACAATGGATCTCACAGAAATACAAACAATTATAAGAGAATACTATGAAAAACTATGTGCCAACAAATTGGACAATCTAGAAGAAATGAATAAATTCTTAGAATCATACAAAGTTCCCAAACTGAACCATGAATAAATAATCTGATTAGACCAGTCACAAGTAAAGAGATTAAAACTTAATCAAAAACCTCCCTAAAAGTAAAAGTCCAGGAACAGATGGCTTCTTTGGAGAATTCTATAGAACATTCAAAGAAAATTTAATACATATCCTTCTCAAACTATTCCAAAAACTTTAGGAAGGCAGAATACTTCCTCACACATTCTACAAGGCCAACATTATCCTGATATCAAAGCCAGACAAGGACAACACAAAGAAGTAAAATTACAGTCCAATATCACTGATGAACATAGATGCAAAACTCCTCAATAAAGTATTGGGAAACTGAATACAGCAATACATCAAAAAGATTGTACAACATGATCAAGTGGGATTTATACCAGGGACACAAGTTCAACATCCTCAAATAAATGAATGTAATACACTACATTAACAAAATGAAGACTAAAGTCCACATGATCATCTCATTTGATGCAGAGAAAGCATTTGACAAGATCCAACATCCATTAATGATAAAAACTCTCACTAAAATGCATATAAAAGGAAAGTACCTCAACATAAGAAGGGCTATGTATGACAGACCCACAGCCAACATCATACTCAATGGGGAAAAACTGAAAGCCATCCCTGAGAGAACAGGGACAAGACAAAGGTGCCCACTCTCACCACTCTTATTCAACATAGTACTAGATGTTTTGGCCAGAGCAATAAGACAAGTAAAGGAAAAAAACTGTATCCAAAGTGACAAGGAAGAGTGAAACTCTTGCTCTTTGCAGATGACATGATTTTGTATATAGAAATCCCAAAGAATCCATTGGAAAACTATTGGAAATAATTAACAACTACAGCAAAGTTTCAGGGTATAAAATCAACTTGCAAAAATCATTTTCTTTTCTATACTCTAGGAACTAACAGAAAGAGAATTTAGGAATACAATTTCATTTAGAACCACAACAAAAAGAATAAAATATGAAGCAAAAAATTTAATGAATTAGGTGAAAGACATATAATGAAAACTATCAGACATTATTGAAAGAAATTGATGATGCCATAAAGTCTCTTCAATAAATCGTGTTTGGAAAAGTGAACAGCCACAAGCAAAAGAATGAAAGTAGACCATTATCTTTCACCATACACAGAAATTACCTCAAAATGGATCAAAGACTTGAGGGTAAGACCTGAAACCATGAAACTTCTAGAAGAAAATATAGGCAGTATGCTCTTTGTCATCAGTCTTATAATGATCTTTTCAAATACCATGTCTACTCAGACAAAGGAAACAAGTGAAAAACTAAACAAGTGGATTTCATCAAACTAAAGAGCTTCTGAAAGGCAAAAGAAATCAGGAATGAAATGAAAAGACAACTCGCCAACTGGGAGAAAATATTTGAAAATCATATATCTGACAAGGGGTTAATCTCCAAAATATGTATGGAACTCACACAACTGAACAACAGAAAACAAACTGATCAAAAAATGGGCAGAGGATATGAACAGACATTTTTCCAAAGAAGATATACAGATGGCCAATAGGCGCATGAAAACATGTTGAACATCACTAATCGTCAGGGAGATGCAAATCAAAACTACACTAAGATATCACCTTACACCCATTATAATGGCTATAATCACCAAGACAAAAAATAACAAATGTTGGAGAAGATGTGGAGAAAAGGAACTCTTGTACACTGCTGGTGGGAATGCAAACTGGTGCAACCATTATGGAAAACAGTATGGCAATTTCCTAAAAAGTTGAAAATAGAAATACCATATGACCCAGCTATCCCACTACTGGGTATTTATCCAAAGAACTTCAAAATCAACAATTCAAAGAGACTTATGCACCCTATGTTCATTGCAGCATTATTAACTATAACCAAGAAGTGGAAGCAACCCAAGTGCTCATTGACTGATGATTTGTTAAAAAGAAGATGAGGTGTATGTATATATATATATATATACACACACACACACACACACACGCAATGGAATATGACTCAGCCATAAAAAAGACAAAATGGTCCCATCACAACAACATGAATGGATCCTGAGGGTATTATGTTAAGTGAAATAAGCCAGACAAAGACAAACACCATATGATTTCACTCATGTGTGGAAAATTAACACAAGAACACAAGAACAGTTTAGTGGTTACCAAAGGGGAAGGGGGTTGGGGGGTGGTCACAAGGGGTGAAGGGGCACATTTATATGGTGACTGAAAAATAATGATGTACAACTAAAATTTCAGATGTTATAACCTACTACGACCCAAGTTAAAAAATGCATTAAAAAATACAATCTTATTTATACTCATAACAAAAAAGTGCAAAATAACTTGGAATAAATTTAGCCAAATTGATCTCTCTACTGAAAGCTATAAAACATTGTTGAAAGTAATTGAAGAAGAGACAAAGAACTGGAAAAACATTCCATGCTCGTAGAGTGGAAGAATTGCCATAGTTAAAATGTCCATATTACCTAAAGCAAAACACAGATTCAATGCAATCCCTCTTAAATCACAATGACAATTTTCACGGACACAGAAAAAACAATTGTCAAATTAATATGGAACAACAGAAGACCCTTCATATCCAAGGTAATCTTGAGAAAAAAAACCTAACTGGAGTTATCACACTTCCTGATTTCAAAGCTACAGTAAGCAAAACAGCATGGTACTGGCACAAAAACAGACACATGGATCAATGGAACAGATTTGAGAGCCTAGAAATAAGCCAATACATCTATGCACTACTAATTTTCGACAAAGGAGCCAGAAATGTACAATGGAGAAAAGAATGTATCATCAATAAAAGGTGTTGGGAAAACTGGACAGCCACATGCAAAAGAATGAAAGTAGACCATTATCTTACACCATACACAAAAATTAACTCAAAATGTTTTAAAGACATGAATGTAAGAACTGAAACCATAAAACTCTTAGAGAAAAACATAGGCAATATGCTCTTTGACATTAGTCTTAGCAGTATCTTTTGGAATATCCTGTCTCCCAAAAGAAAAATAAACAAATGGGACATCATCAAACTAAAAAGCATCTGCACAGCTAAGGAAGCTATCAGTGAAACAAAAAGACAACCTAACAATTGGGAGAAGATATTTGCAAACCATATATCTGAAAAAGGGTTAATATCCAAAATGTATAAACAACTCACACAGATCAACTATAAAAAACAACCAGCCCAATAAAAAGTGGGCAGAGGATCTGAAAAGACATTTTTCCAAAGAAGATATACAGATGTCCAACATGCATGTGAAAAGATGCTCAATATCACTAATTATTAGGGAAATGTAAATCAAAACTACAATGTGATACCACCTCATGCCTGTCAGAATGACTATTATTAAAAAGACAAAAGACAGGGGCCAGCCCAGTGGCATAGTGGTTATTCATGTGCTCAACTTCAGCATCCCAGGGTTAGTGGTTTTGAATCCTGGTCATGGGCCTACACATGGCTCATCAAGCCATGCTTTGGTGGTGTCCCATATATAAAACAGAGGAAGATTGACAAAGATGTTAGCTCAGTGACAATATAAATCAAGCAAAAAAAAAAATAGTGGAAGATTGGCAACAGATGTTAGCTCAGGGCCAATCTTCCTCACCAAAAAAAAAGACAAAGGCAAAAAGTACAAGTGTTGGAGAGGATGTGGAAAAAAAGGAACCCTCATACACTGCTGGTGGCATCTTAAATTGGTGCAGCCACTATGGAAAACAGTATGGAGGTTCCTCAAAAATTTAATAGAAGTAGCATATGATCCAGCTATTCCACCTCTGAGTATTTATCCAAAGAACATGAAAACAGTAGTTTGAAAATATATATGCACCCTTATGTTCATTGCAGCATTATTTACAATAGCCAAGATTTGGAAGCAAAATAAGTGCCCATTAACAGATGAATGGATCAATAAGATATTCTATATATATATATATACAATGAAATACTCAACCATAAAAAATTAAATTTTACCATTTGTGACAACATGAATGGACCTTGAGGGTATTATGATAAGCAAAATAAGCCATATGGAGAAAGCCAAATACTGTATGATTTCACTCATATATGAAAGACAATTACAACAACAACAAGCAACCAACACATAGATGTAGAGATTAGATTGGTGGTCACCAGAGGAGTACAGGGGAGAGGGAAGAGTTAAAGGAGTAAGAGGGCACATGTGTACAGTAAAGGATGGTGATTAGACTTTGAGTGGTGAACAGGATGTAGTATACACAGAAATCAAAATATAATGACGTACATGTGAAATTTATATAATGTTATAAACCAATATGAACTCAATTTAAAAAAAGCACAGTGAGATAAACCTCACATATGTTAGAATGGCTATTATCAAAAAGACATGAAATAACATGTTCTGGCAAGGATGTGGAGAAAAGAAACCCTTGTGTACTGTACATGGGAATGTAAATCAGTAATGGCCACTATGGGAAACAGTATGTACGCTTCTCAAAAAATCAAAAATAGATCTACACCATGATCCAGCAACTCCACTTCTGAGTATTTATTCAAAAGAAATGAAATCACCATCTCAAAAAGACATCTGAACCCCCATGCTCATTGCAGTATTCTTTACAATATTTTAGATCTGGAAACCACCTGTGTGTCCATTGATAGGTGAATGGATAAAGAAAATATGGTTTAAAATGGAAGATGACAGCATACGCAGACCTGAACTCAGCTCTTTCCACAAACACAACCAGGTGACAACTATTCTTGGAAAAATTACCCTGGAGAGAAAACTGAAAATTGGATAAAATGAACCCCTACACCAAGGGAGAGTCCTGACTGAGGTGGAAGAGGCAGAAATTCATTCTGGATGGGAAAAAATCCACCTTCGTGAGCAGCAGAGCTTTGCTGTCTGCTGCACAGGAGCCACTCTAAGGTACACAGCCCTCCCTGGAGAAGTGGTGACCTTAGCAGGGGCACATTACCACTATAAGCATCCTTCAGACTCAGCACAACTGAAACGAGTGTCCTACTATCTGGCTTCATTGGCTATTGACAGCAAAGGTGAATATCCCCCAGAAAGCTATCAGATGAAAGCCAAAATCTCTGGCTCTTAAAGGGTCCCTGCATAAATTAAGCTGCCTCAGAGAGCAGCCTAAAATCACTAAAAAGAAGACTGCACAATCCTTTGGTGAAAAGAGACTAACCTGGTAGGCTCTGGGTGCATCTCAGTGGGAGGTGAGACCTCACTAGAGACTGAGGTGTTCGTGACGGCTACTGCTGTGACCTAGTACAGGAACTCTGAAACAGACCATGGCAGATGCCATTCAAGTTCTCCCCCTGGCCTGATAGCCCAGGGGTCTGCCACACTCACTAGAGTGCAGATTTAATTCTGTTCAGCCAGGGCAGGCAGTCCATCTTAGGGCCCAAACCCACCAAATAGCAAGCCCTCAGGCTACTTGTCAGCCTGCATAGATGGGGTGCCTTGATCCTCTACAGGCACACAAGTGTCCATCTCTGGGGGGCAGGGCCTGTGTGAAGACCAGGTGAACTGTGGGGGGTGTTGGTCGAGAGGGGGGCCTCTTCAGAGGGGCAGCTGGGTATGTTTCAGGGGGACCAGGGCTGTGTTGATGGTGTGTGTGGACCTGTGGTGGTGGGGATTATCAGTGACAGAAGACCTGTGTTTCACAATCAGGCACAAAGAGGATCAGACCCACCTTCCAAAGCCTGAAAATATTGTGTAATCCTGTGCCTATGGCCAGACTCACTCTGCTGCAATCCTGAGAGAGCCAAAAACAGCCTTGCAGGCCTGAGGCCAACAGCAACTGTAAGCCCCTTAGCTTAGCAAGAAGCTACACTGGGTATCTACTCAATTAACAGGAAAACTGCAACAGAACTGTGCTATTAGACCTTGTAGCCAATGGTGCTGGGGCTCCTAAAACCCTATTTAGAAACAGTCAGCCAGGGAGGGAAAGACTAGACTCCCTGGGTATCTGCAGTAAGAGCAACCCTGCTGCAGCAAGAGGAAACACAGGTAGCCCACAAAAGGGTCACTCCTGGAGCATTTTGACAAGTAACAAGAGAGAAGGACACTGCTGGGCATCAAAAGCCATCTCTTACATAAGGACACTTCTCCAAGATTAGGAGACATGGCAGACTCATCTAATACATAGATATAAGAACAGAGAAAGGGGCATAATAAGGAGGCAAAGGAATACATTCTAAGCAAGGGAACAGGACAAAACACCATGAAAAGAACTAAATGAAACAGAAATAAGCAATCTAGCTGACAAAGAATTCAAACAAAATTTCATAAGGATATTGGGAGAAGACTGGATGAACACAGTAAGAACATCAACAAAGAATTGGAAAATACAAAAACAAATCAGAAATGAAGAATAAAATAGAGGAAATGAAAAATTCAATAGAGGGACTCAAGCAGAGTAGATGATACAGAAGAAGAGATCAGCAAGCTGGAAGAAAGACTAGAGGAAACCATCCAAGCTGAACAGATAAAAGAAAAAATTAGACAGAATGAGAACAGTCATTCTCAATTCAATCTAAATACGTAGATTATTATATTTGAACCTCATGGTAATCACAAACCATATACCTATAATAAGTAAACAAATAAGAGGAAAGAAATCAAACACATTACTAAAGAAAGGCATTAAACCACAAGGGAAGAGAGCAAGAGAAGAAGAAAGGAACAGAGAAGAACTACTAAAAAGAAGTAACAAAATAGAAATATGTGTGTATTTGTTAATAGCTACTTTAAATGTCAACAGACTAAATGCTCCAATCAAAAGACATAGGGTGGCCAATTGGATAAAAAAACAAGACCGATGTACATGCTGCATACAAGAGGCAAACTTCAGACCTAAAGACACTCACAAACTGAAAGTGAAAGGATGGAAAAAGATACTCCATGAAAATGGCAAAGAAAATAAAATGAGAGTAGTAATGCTTATGTCAGAGAAAATAGACTTTAAAATAAAAAACTGTAACAAGAGACAAAGAAGGGCACTACATAATGATAAAGAGAACAATCCACCAAGAGGATATAACACTTGTAAATATCTATGCACCCAAGATAGGAGCACCTAAATACATAAAGCAATTATTCAGAGATATAAAAGGAGAAATAGACAACAACAAAATAATAGTAGGGAATTTTAACACCCCACTTACACCAATGTACAGATCATCCAAACAGATAAATAAGGAAACATTGGCCTTAAATGACACATTAGATAAGATGGACTTAGTAGATATATATAGAGAGAGAACATCCCATCCAAAACCACAGAATAAACATGCTTTTCAAATGCACATGGAACATTCTCCAGGATTGATCACATATTAGGCCACAAGACAGGCATCAATAAATTTAAGATCAAAATTATTCCAAGCAACTTTGCTGACCACAAGTTATGAAAGTAGAAATCAACTATGGGAAGAAAAGCAGAAAAGCCACAAAAATGTGGAAATTAAACAAAATGCTACTGATCAACAATTGGGTCAATGAAAAAATCAAAGGAGAAATCAAAAAATACCTGGAGACAAATAAAAATGAAAATACAACATGCCAAAATCTATGAGATACAGCAAAAGTGGTTCTAAGAGGGAAGTTTATAGGAATTCATGCTTACCTCAACAAACAACAAAAATTCCATGTAAACAATGTAACAGTGCACCTAAAGTGACCGGAAAAAGAAGAATGAACAAAGCCTCAAATCAGCAGAGGGAAGGAAATAATAAAAATCAGAGAAGAAATAAATGGAATAGAGACTAAAAATACAATAGAAAAATTAATGAAACCAAGAGCTGATTCTTTGCAAAGATAAGCAAAATTGGCAAATCTTTAGCTAGACTCACCAAGAAAAAAAAAAGAGAAGGCTCAAATAAATAAAATCAGAAATGAAAGAGGAGAAATTAAAACGGACACCTCAAAAATATAAAAGATTATGAGAATATATGAATATATAAATACATGATTACAAGAGAATATATGAAAAGCTATATGCCAATAAATTGGAAAATCTAGAAGAAATGGATAAATTCTTAGAATTATACAACCTTCCAAAACTGTATCAAGAAGTGGAGAATTTGAATAGACTAATCACCAGTTAGGAGATCGAAACAGTAATAAAAAAAACCCCCAAAAATAAAAGTACTGGATCAGATGGCTTCCCTGGTGAATTCTACCAAACATTCAAAGAAGATTTAATACCTATCATTCTCAAATTCTTCCAAAAATTTGAAGAGGAGAGGAGGCTTCCTAACTCATTCTATGAAGCCAACATTATCCGGATACCAAAGCCAGGTGAGAACAACACAAAAAACAAAATTACAGGCCAATATCACTGATGAACGTCAATGCAAAAATCCTCAACAAAATACCAGCAAATTGAATACAACAATACATTAAATAGATCATCCATCATGATCAAGTGGGTCTTATTCCAGTGATTCATGGATTTTTCAACATCCGCAAATCAATCAACGTGATAAACCACATTCACAAAATGAAGAATACAAATCACATGATCATCTGAATAGATGCAGAGAAAGCATTTGACAAAATACAGCAGGCATTTAAGATAAAAACTCTAAACAAAATGGAAGGAAAATACCCCAACATAATAAAGGCCATATATGACCAACCCACAGCTAATATCATTCTCAATGGAGAAAACGTTAATGCTATCCCTCTAAGGACAGGAACCAGACAAGGATGCCCACTGTCACCACTCTTATTTAACATAGTATTGGAAGTCCTAGCCAGAGCCATCACGCAAGAAAAAGAAATAAAAGGGATCCAAATTGGAGAATAAGAAGTGAAACTGTCACTATTTGCAGATGATATGATTTTACATATAGAAAACGCCAAAGAATCCACTAAAAGCTTTTACAAATAGTAAAGTCGCAGGATACAGAATCAACATACAAAAATCAGTTGTGTTTCTATACACTAACAATGAAGTAGCAGAAAGAGAAATTAAGAATACAATCCCATTTACAATTGCAACAAAAAGAATAGAATACCTAGGAATAAAGTTAACCAGAGGTGAAAGATCTGGACACCGAAAACTATAAAACATTGTTGAAAGAAATCGAAGACACAGAGAAATGGAAAGATACTCTGTGCTCTAGGATTCAAAAAACTAACATAGTTAAAATATCCATACCTACTAAGGCAATCTATAGATTCAATACAATCATGATCAAAATTCCAACAAGATTATTCACAGAAATAGAACAAAGTATCCTAAAATTTATATGGAACAATAAAAGACCCTGAATAGCCAAAGGAATCCTGAAGAAAAAGAACAAAGTGGAAGGTATCACAATCTCTGATTTCAAAATATACTACAAAACTTTAGTAACCAAAACAGCATGGCACTGGCTCAAAAACAGACACACAGATCAATGGAAGAGAACCAAGATCCCAGAAATAAACCAACACATCTGCGGACAGCTAATTTTCAAAAAGGGAGCCAAGAGCACACAATGGGGAAAGGAAAGTCTCTTCAATAAATGGTGTTGGGAAAACTGGACAACCAAGTGTAAAAGAATCAAAGTGGTACATTATCTTACACCATGCACAAAATCAACTCAAATGGATTAAAGACTTGAATGTAAGACCTGAATCCATGAAACTTCTAGAGGAAAACATAGGCCGGATGCAATTTGACATCGGTCTTAGCATCATACTTTCAAGTACCATGACTGATTGGGCAAAGGTAACAATAGAAAATTAACAAATGGGACTGCATCAAACTAAAAATCTTCTGCACAGCAAAGGAAACCATCAACAAAACGAAAAGACAACCTGACAAGTGGGAGAAGATATTTGCAAACCATGTATCAGATAAGAGGTTAATATCCAAAATATACAAAGAACTCATACATCTCAACAACAAAAAAACCAACAACCCAATTGAAAAATGGGCAAAAGATATGAACAGAGATTTCTCCAAAGAAGATATATGGATGGCCAACAGGCATATGAAAAGATGCTCAATATCATTAGCTATCAGGGAAATGCAAATCAAAACTAAAATGAGGTATCACCTCACTCCGGTCAGAATGGCTATAATTAACAAGACAGGAAACAACAAATGTTGCAGAGGGTGTGGAGAGAAGGGAACCCTTGTTCACTGCTGGTGGCAGTGCAAACTGGTGCAGCCACTATGGAAAGCAATATGGAGTATCCTCAGAAAATTAAGGATAGATCTACCATATGATCCAGCTATCCCACTTCTGGGTATTTATCCAGAGAACTTGAAAACACAGAGGCATAAAGATACTTGCACCCCTATGTTCATTGCAGCGTTATAAACAATAGCCAAGACTTGGAAGTAACCTAGGTGCCCATTAAGGGACGAATGGATAAAGAAGATGTGGTATTTATAAACGATGGAATGCTACTCAGACATAAGAAATAATGAAATCCGGCCATTTGCGACAACATGGATGGACCTTGAAGGTATTATGCTGAATGAAATAAGTCAGAGGGAGAAAGTCAAATAAAATATGATCTCACTCATAAGTAGAAGATAAAAACAACGACAAACAAACACAAAGTATTGGAGATTGGATTGATGGTTATTACCATAGGGGAAGGGGGGCGAGGGCAAAAGGGGTGATTAAGCTCACACGTGAGGGGATGGACTATAATTAGTTTTTGGGTGGTGAACATGATGTAATCTACACAGAATTTGAAATATATTATGATGTACATCTGAAAATAAACAAATGAAAAAAAAAAGAAAAAATAAAAGTTAAAAAAATAAATACAATTTTAAAAAAGAATACAAGCCCATTTACAATTACAACAAAAATAATAAAATACCTAGGAATAAATTTAATCTATGAGGTGAAAGACCTGAACTTGAAAACTGTCAAACATTGTTGAGAGAAATTGAAGAAGACACAAAGAAATGGAAAGATATCCTTTGCTCTTGGATAGGAAGAATTAACATTGTTAAAATACCCATACTTCCTGAAGCAATGTACAGATTCAATACAATCGCTATGAAAGATCCAACAACATTTTTCACAGAAATAGAACAAAGAATCCTACAGTTTACAGGGAATAACAGAAGACCCCAAATAGCCAAAATAATCCTGAGAAAGAAGAACAAAGCTGGAGTTATCACACTCCCTGATTTCAAAATATACTTATACTGATTTGAAAATATAGCTTTGTAGCTATAGTAATCTGGCATGAAAAGAAAAACACAGATCAGTGGAATTGAACCAAGAGCCCAGAAATAAACCCACACATCTAGGGACAGCTAATTCTTGACAGGGGAACCAAGAACATACAATGGAGAAAGGAAAGTCTTTTCAATAAATGATATCGGGAAAAGAGGACAGTCACAGGCAAAAGAATGAATGTATACCATTATCTTGCATCATACACAAAAATTAACTCAAACTGGATTAAGGACTTGAATGTAAGACCTGAAACCATGAAAATTCTAGAAGAAAACTTAGGCAGTGTGCTCTGTGACATCACTCTCAGCAGCATATTTTCAAGTGTCGTGTCTGACCAGGCAAGGGAAACAATAGAAAAAATTAACAAATGGGACTACATCAAACTAAAAATCTGCACATCAAAGGAAATCATCAACAAGACGAAAAGATAACCCAACAATTGGGAGAAGATATTTGGAAGTCGTGTATCTGATAAGGGGTTAATATCCAAAACTATAAAGAACTCATGCATCTCAAGAAGAAAACAACTAACAACCTAATTAAAAAATGAGCAAAAGATCTGAACAGACATTTCTCCAAAGAAGATATACAGATGGCTAACAGGCACACGAAAACATGCTCAACATCACTAATAATCAGTGAAATGCAAATCAAAACTACCATGAGATATCAGCTCATACCCATGAGAATGGCTATAATTAACAACACAGGAGGGCTGGCATGGTGGCACAGGGGTTAAGTGGGCACATTCCACTTCAGCGGCCCAGGGTTCTCCGTTTTGGATCCCAGGTGCGGATATAGCACCACTTGTCAAGCCATGCTGTGGTAGGTGTCCCACATATAAAGTAGGGGAAGATGGGCACGGATGTTAGCTCAGGGCCAGTCTTCCTCAGCAAAAAGAGGAGGATTGGCAGCAGATGTTAGCTCAGGGCTAATCTTCCTCAAAAAAAATTAACAACACAGGAAATAACAGGTATTGCAGAGGATGTAGAGAAAAGGAAATTCATACACTGTTGGTGTGAGTGCAAACTGATGCAGCCACTGTGGAAAATGCTATGGAGATTCTTAAAAAAATTAAGAATAGAGCTACTATATGATCCAGCTATTCCACTGCTGAGTATTTATCCAAAGAATATGAAAACACGAATGCATAAAGATACATACATCCTTATATGCGTTGTAGCATTATTCACAATAACCAAGACTTGGAAGCAACCTAGGTGCCCATCAACGGACAAATGGATAAAGATGTGGTAAATATACACAATGGAATACTACTCAGTAATAATAAAAGATGAAATCTTGTGCCAACATGGATGGACCTTGAGGTTATTATGCTAAGCAAAATAAATCAGAGGGAGAAAGTCAAATACTGTATGATCTCACTCATAAATAGAAGATAAAAACAACAGTAAACAAATACATAGAGACAGATATTGGATTGGTGGTTACCAGAAGGGAAGGGGAATGGGGGGGGGGCAAAAGGGGTGGTTTGGCACATGTGTATGATGATGGATTGAAATTAGTCTTTGGGTGATGAACATAATGCAATCTACACAAAAATCAAAATATAATGATGTACCCCTGAAATTTTCATAATGTTATAAACCAATTTTACTGCAATAAAAAAAGAAGGAAAGAGCAAAAGCAGCAGAATACACATTCTTCTCAAGTGCAAATGGAACACTGTCCAGGATAAATCACATGCTAGGCCACATAAAAATCTCAATAAATTCAAGAAGATTGAAATCACATCAAGTATATTTTCCAGCCACAATAGAATAAAGCTAGAAATAATTTACAAAAAAGAAAACTGGAAAAAAGAAAAAAATGTGGTGATCAACCAACATACTACTGAACAATCAATGGATCATCAATGAAATAAAAGAATAAATCAAAAAAATACTTAGAGATAAATGAAAGCAAAAATAACACATAAAAACATCTATGGGATGCAGCAAAAGTGGTTCCAAGAGAGAAGTTCATAGCAATACATGAGTACCTCAGAAAACCAGAAAAATCTCAAACAATCTAATTTAACACCTAAAGGAACTAGAAAAAGAAGAAACAATGAAGCCCATGTTAGTACAAGAAAGGAAATAATAAAGATCAGTGCAGAAATGTATGAAATATAGACTAGAAAGATAATAGAGATGATCAACAAAACTAAGAGTTGGTTCTTTCAAAAAATAAGTGCAATTGACAAACTTTCATTTAGACTAACCAAGAAAAAATGTGTCAAAAAATCAGAAATGAAAGAGCAGTTACAACTGATAAAACAGAAACATGAAAATGATAAGACACTACTACAAATGTTTATACACCAACAAATTGGACAACCCAGAGGAAATAAATTTCTAGGAATATATAAGCTTCCAAGACTAATTACAAAGAAATATAAATATGAATAGACCAATTACTAGTAAGAAGATTAAATTAGTAATATAAGACTTTCCAAAAAGAAAAGTCCAGGATCAGATGGCTTCACTGATAATTCTACCAAACATTCAAAGAAGGTTTCTACTATCTTTCTCAAAATCTTCCAAAACATTGAACAGGAGGGAAAGTTTCCAAACTCACTTTATGAGTCTAGCATTACCCTGATACCAAAACCAGATAAGGGCACTACAAAAAGGAAAATTACAGGCACATATCCTTAATGAACATAGATGTAAAAGGTCTCAACTAAATATTAGCAAACCGAATTCAGTAATACATTAGAAGGATGATGGACCATGATCAAGGATGGTTCAACAGCAGCAAATCAATCAACATAATACATCACATTAACAAAATTAAGGATAAAATTCATATTATAATTTCAATAGATGCAAAAATAGCATTTGACAAAATTCAACGTCTATTTATGATAAAAACCTTCCAAAAAGTGGATATAGAGGGAACATACCTCAACATAATAAAGGCCATATATGACAAACCCACAGCTAACATCATACTCAATGGTGAAAACCTGAAAGCTTTTCCTTTAAGATCAGAAACAAGACAAGGATTTCCACTTTTGCCACTTTTCCTCAACATAGTATTAGGAGTCCTAGCTGCAGAATCAGGCAGAAAAAAGAAAAAAAGTCATCCAAATCAGAAAAGAATATGTAAAACTCTCACTATCTTCAGATGACATAATATTATATATAGTAAACCCTAAAGATTTCATCAAAAAACTGTTAGAACTGATAAATAAATTCAGTAAAGCTGAAGGATAAGAATGAACATACAGAAATCTGTAGCATTTCTATACACTAATAATGAACTATTAGAAAGAGAAATTAAGGAAACAATCCCATTTACAATTGCATCAAAAAAATAAAATAAGTAGGAATAAATTTAACCAAGGAGGTAAAAGACCTATACACTGAAAACTTCATACACTGATGAAATAAGGTGAAGAAGAAACTAATAAATAGAAAGATATTCTGTGTTCAGGGATTGGAAAAATTAATATTGTTAAAATGTCCATACTACCCAAAGCAATCCATAGATTTAATGCAATCTGTATAAAATTTCCAATGTCATTTTTCACAGACATAGAACAAATAATTCTAAAATTTTATATGGAACCACAACAGACCTTGAATAGCCAAAGAATCTTAAGGAAGAAAAAAGCTGGAGGTATCATGTTCCCTGATTTCAAACTATACTACAAAGCTACAATATTCAAAACTGTATGGTATTAGCATAAGAAAAGACACACAGATTGATGGAACAGAATTGAGAACCTAAAAATAAACCCACACATATATGGACAATTAACTTACAATAAAAGAACCAAATATATACAATGGAGAAAAGACAGTCTCTTCAAAAAATGGTGTTAGGAAACCTGGACAGCCATATGCAAAAGAATAAAATGAGATTACTATCCTACATCACACACAAAAAATTACCTCAAAATATATTAAAGATTTGAATGTAAGACCTGAAAACATAAAATTTCTTTAAGAAAACAGGAGATAATCTCCTTGACATCAGTCTTAATGACGTTTTTGTGGATATGACTCCAAAGGCCAGGGAAACAAAAGCAAAAATAAATAAATGGGGCTACATCAAACTAAGAAACTTCTGCATAGTCAAAGAAACCACAATCAAAATGAAAAGACAATCTACTGAATGGCAAAAGATATTTGCAAATAATATATGTGCCAAGTGTTAACGTCCAAAATATATGAAGAACTCTTACAACTCACTAATAAAAAAAATAAATAACCTGATTAAAAAATGGACAGAGGACCTGAAGAGAAATTTTTCTAGACAAGACACACAGACAAAAGGTAGTCAAAATACTTTTAGTATCACTAATTATTAGGGAAATGCAAATCAAAAATACAATTAGATATCATCTCACACCTGTTAAAATGTCTATTATCAAAAAGACAAGAAATAACTAGTGGGAGAGGATGTGAAGAAAAGGGAACCCTCACACACTATTGGTGGGAATCTAAATTGGTTTAGCCACTATGGAAAGCAGTGTGGGCTTCCCTCAAAGAATTAAGAATAGGCTTACCATATGAACTGGCTTATTTACTTCTGGGTATTTATCTGAAGAATACAAAAATGCTAATTCAAAAAGATATATGCACCCCTGTATTAATTGCAGCATTATTTACAGTAGGCAAGATGTGGAAACAATGACAGTGTCCACTGGTGAATGAATGGAAAAAAAGACACTATATATATATACACATATATGCAATGGAATATTACTCAGTCATAAAAATAATGAAATCTTGCCACTTGCAATGACACAGATGGACCTTGAGGGTATTATGCTAAGTGAAATAGGTCGGATGGAGAAAGATAAATACCATGCAATTTCACTTGCATGTGAAATCTAAAAAAAACACATGAACAAACAAAACAAAATTCATAGACCCAGGGAACAGATTGGTGGTTACCAGAATGGAAGGGGGTTGGGAGGTGGATGAAATGGGTGAAGGGTGTCAACTGTATGGTGATGTTTTGTAACTAGACTTATGGTGATGATCACTTTGTAGTGTATACAGATGTCAAATTATAACGTTGTACACCTAAAATTTATATAATGGTTTATACCAATTTTACTTCAATAAAAAATAATTTAGTATATGATATAGGCTGTATCTCTAATCAGCGGACAATGATAGATTGTTTAATAGATGTAAGTATAAAAAGTAAACAGGCATTTGGACCACTACAAGTTTATATTTTAATTTCATATTCTAAATCAAAATTTCAAATGAGTTACACTAAATTAAGAGAATGAAGAAAAAAATCACATGATCATTGCAACTGATGTGGACAAGGTGAAAAATTCTACATCCTTTCATAGTTAAAAACACTCTATACCAGGAATTAAGGAGACTTCCGTAAAATGTTTTTTTTTTTTTCAGAAGGACACTTCCTGAAGGTGATAAAGGCCATATCTGAAAAACTAACAGCTAACATCATACTCATTGATAGAAAGCAGAATATATTTCCCTTTATATCAGGAACAAGATAAGGGTGCTCATTTTTACAATTTCTATTTAAAATAATGTTAGAAGTTCTAGATTGGCACTTAGTGGGAAAAAGAAATAAGAAATAAAAGACATCCAAATTGAAAAGGAGGAAGTAAAATTATCTTTGTTTGTAAATGAAATGACCACATACGTAGGAAATATTAAAGATTACACACATACACAGACAAAAACTAGAGACACACACACGTTATAGCTAATAAACATATTCAGCAAAGTTGTAGAATACAAAGCCAACATACAAAAAGTAAGTTGTATTTCTATACACTAGGAATGAACAGTCCAAAATGTAAATTAAGAAAATAATTTAACTTACAACAGCATCAAACAGAATAAAATATTTAGCAATAAATTTTACCAATGAGATGAAGGATTAAACATGATAATTACAAAACATTACTAAAAGAATTTAGAGAAGACACTAATAAGGAAGGATATCCTATGTTCATGGACTGGAAAACCTAAGGATGTTAAGATGATAATATTACACAAAGCAATCTGCAGAAATAGAAAAATTCATCTTAAAATCCATATGGAATTTCAAATGATTCTACATAGCCAAAAGAGTTTTGAAAAAGAGTCAAGTTTGGAAGAACACACTTCCTCATTTAAAAACTTACTATAAAGTTACAGTAATCAAAATAAGGTGACACTGGCATAAATATAGAAATATAGACTAGTGGACTAGAATTGAGAATCTAGAAATAAACTGATACGTCTATGACATTGATTTTTGACAAGCGTGTCAAGATTATTCAATGGAAAAAATAATAGATGATATGACAAATGATACTGGAGCAACTTGAATATCCACATGCAAGAGAATGAAGTTGGAATCTTATTTCATACCCTATACAAAAGTTAACATAAAATTGATTTAAGACATAAATGTGAGAGCAAAAACTCTAAAACTTAGAAAACATAGGAGAAAAGCTTTCATGACATTAGATGTGGCAATGATTTCTTGAATATAACACCACAACAATAAAAGAAAAAATAAACAAATTGGATTTCATCTAAATGTAAAACTTTTGTGCATCAATAAACACAATCAAGGGAGTGAAAATACAACACACAGAATGGGAGAAAATATTTGACAATCATATATCTGATAAAAGATTCATATCCAGAATATATAAAGAATTCCTGCAACTGAAAACAACAATAACCATTACCCAATTCTAAAATAAGCAAAGGCCTTGAATAGACATTTCTCCAAAAACATCCACACGTGGCCAATAAGCACATAAAGAGATGGTTAACACCACTAGTTGTTAGGAAAATGCAAATCAAAACCACAATGAGAGACCATTTCATAACCATTTTGATAGCTATTATCAAAAAAGGATAATAACAAGTGTAGACAAAAATGGAGAAATTGAAACCATCATCCATTGCTAGTGGAAATGCAAAGGGTGCAGCCACTGTGGAAAACAGTGTGGCATTTCTTCAAAAAGTTAAACATAGAATTACCATAGTCCAGCAATTCCATTTCTAGGTATATATCCAAAAGAATTGGATGTAGGAACTCAAACAGATATTTGTGTCCCAAGATTCATAACAATATTATTTAGAATAGCCAAAAGGTGGAAACAATCCAAATGTTCACCAACAAATGAATGAATAAACAAAATGTGGTATATATCTATAATAAAATATAATTCAACTTATAAAGGAATGAAATTGATACATGTTACAACATGGATGAACCTTGAAAACAACATGTTAAATGAAATAAGCCACATAATGAAGGAAACATATTGTATGATTTCACTTATATGAGGTACCTAGAATTAACAAATTAATAGGGACAGAACATGTAACAGAGGTTACCAGGGGCCAGGAGAGGGAAACACGGGGGATTATTTTTTAACGGATACAGAGTTTCTGTTTAGGATGATGATAAATTTCTGGAGATTGATAGTGATAGTTGCACAACCTTATGAATGGACCTAATGCCACTTAATTATACAGTTAAAAGTGGATTTTACGTTATGTATATTTGTATATTTTAACACAATAAAAACAGACTTTACATTAAATAAACCAACAACAAACTCTAAAACATATATAAGCATTCAAAAAATATAAAATAAATAATATAATATCAAAAATTAGGCTAAAATAGTCCTTATACATGTCAAAGAACAGCATAAAATTTTTGGCTACAATGATACTCATTGTTATTATTATGAAATTTTGCAAAACAAGATAAAATACAATTTAATAATGGTACATCCATACAATGGATTACCAGGTTTAAAAATATATTATATTCATTGACATGTAAGGATGTTCAAAGCATATTGTTAGGTAAAATAGCAGGTTACTAAGTATTGTGTGCAGTATATTCTCATTCTTATAAGTACATATACATTGAAAAAGGACTATAAAGAAATATATGAAAATATTGAGAATTTTTCCTTGGTGATAGAATTATGAGTAATAATTATAAATATCACCATCTGACAAATATATATCACTTTCTTAATATCAGACATTTTGCCGACTTTGCTGAATTTTCATTTAATATTTACAATACTCCTATGGGAAAAGGTACTATTATTATTATTCCTATAATACAGATAAGGAAAATGAAGAATAGACAGATTTAAAGTGTGCAGAGGGTCGTAAAGCTGATGAACGCAAGTATAAACCCTGGACCGAATGCAGGGAGCAGCTATCAATGGAATCAGAAAAGTAAATAGTAACAGACAGACCAGGGAAGGAGAGCTGACTTGAAGTGACGTCACAATTGTGGTGAATTTACCATTTTTCCGTTTTGGTACCATTCGTACTGGGTTCAAAGGAACCTGATATTCAACTGAGTACAAGGGATGGAAATAGAAAGTACTTTAAGAAAAGCTCTCATTCTCTGGCTTTAGGAGTGTTGAAGACAGAGATTCAGAAAGAGTGAAAGGCATCTCCATTCCTTCTCCCTCCCATTCTCTCCTTCTCCATATACCAAGCAATCCCACAGTGCTGCAGGAGCAGTAGTGTCTCAGTAGTTGCCTGAAACTCCGAGGAAGATAAATCTTTCTCTTGAATCAGAAAGTTGTGATCCCAAGAATATGTTGGGGAATCCTAGCTGCTGTACTTTTTCTTTCTATCCTCTCAAGTATTGGCCCAGAATGCAGATGCAATTGCAGGAACTGCATGCCAAAGTGGCATTAAAAACTCCTTGCTTTCTGTTGGAGAACTGTGAAATGGGGTTTCAAGAAATCAGAAAATATCCAAGTAAAATTGTAAAGAGGAGAGACTTCAAGAAAGCTATCTCCTAAAGTGATGTATAAACTCCTGGTATCACTCCTAAGCTGCTCATGTGAGGATCTGACCCAAAATAGCATATGAAAGGCTTTGAGAATTGACCTACTGATTAGACCATTGCCTAGGTCCTAGAGTAGCCATTGTAGGACATATGCAAGACAAATCTGCATAGCATTGCAAGGTCTTTAAAGAACAACTGATATTAAAACTACAGTTCTCATAAAGTGAGTCAAATCTTGTGGCCTGAACCTAACCAATTTGATAGCCTGCTGAAATTTCAAAAAAAAATCAACACTTTTATTAGGACTTAAATAAACCAAAGTCTTATAAAAGCATATTCAAAATGTTCAGGATACAGCCCAAAATTACTCAGGATAAGAAAAATCAGGAAAATCTCAATTGAATAGGAAAAATAAAACAACATATGTCAACCCTCAGATAATACAGATGTTAGAATTATCAAGACATTAAGGCAGCTACTAGATCTATATTCCAAAAGGTGAGAGTGAACACTCTTGAAACAAATGAAATGATAACAAGTCTCAGCAAAGAAATAAAGAGTATTCAAATAGAAAGTTTAGAACTGAAAATTATAATAGCTGAAATAAAAACTCATTGGCTTGGCTCACTAGCAGATTGGAAATTACAAAGGAAAGAGTCAATCATCTTAAATGTAAATTTAAATATTCAATCTGAACTAAAGAGAGAAAGAAAAAATTAACAGACACTCAACAAACTGTATAATGATAACAAAATGACTAACATTCATGTCATCAGAGTCACAGAAAGAAAGGAGAAAGAACATGGTGCAGACAATATATTTGAAGAAATATACCTGAGTACTTACCAAATTTGACCACAAATATAAACATAGATTTAAAAATTTGAAAAACTTCAAATAGAATAACTTCACAGGAATATGCTCATCATCATCAAACTGCTGAAAATTAAAGATGAACAATTTTTAAAAAAATAGCCAGAGAAAAACTATGCTAAAAATATAGAATGGCAACAATTTCAATGACTGCACATTTCCCATCAGAAACAATAGGGGCCAGAATGCAGTGGGATGTCATTTGTAAAATCCCTGACTATAAACACAGAATTCCACATCGAGTGAAAATAACCTTAGGAATAAAAGTGAAATAGAGACATTCTCAGATGAAGAAAATTTATGAAAATTCCTTGTCAGCAGTCCTTCTCTAAAAGAGATGCTAAGAAAAGTTCTTCAAATGAGAGGGCATTGATATCATAGAGACACTTGGCACATCAAAAATAAAAATGTAGCAGGAACAGTAAGTATTTGGGTAAATATATTGGCTATTCTCCTCTTATGTTCTATAAAATATGTATGACAGGTGAAAACAGTGTACAACGTTGATTGGATTTTCAGTGTATGTAAAGCCAATACATATGATGAATTAGACAAAAAGGGAGGATGATAAATGGACTTATTTTATGATAAGCTTAGTACATTCCACTTGAAATGGTGCAATATTAATTCTAACTTGGCTGTGAAAAGTTAAGTATGTATATATTAATCTCTAGAACAAGTATTAATAAAACCATGCAAATAGATATAGTAAAAATTCAATAGAAAAATTTAAATGAAGTACTAAAATATTCAAATAACCAAAAAAAGAAAAAAACAGGAAAGGAGAAATGAATGAAAATTAGAAGTAACAACCAGAAAGCACCATCAGTAGGAATAACCTTCACTGCTTTTCTAAAGACTCTGAGGTACAAGGGGGCTGAATGTCACTGAAATATAAAGTGTAAAATAAAGCAAATTAGTGAATAATGTTGCAATGAAAATAGGGATGCATATATCTCTTTGAATTACTGTTTTCATATTCTTTGGATAAATACCCAGAAGTAGAATAGTTGGATTATATGGTATTTCTATGTTTAATTTTTGAGAAATCTCCATACTGTTTTCCATAGTAGCTGTACCAGTTTGCATTCCTCGGAAGATAAACAGATAAGGAGCACAGATTGGTGGTTACCAGAAGGGAAAGGAATAGGGGGATGGGTGAAAGGGGTAAAGGGGCACATATGTATGGTGATGCATGGAAACTAGACTTCTGGTGGTGAATACTATGAAGTCTATAGAAAAGTCAAAACATAATGATGCACACCTGCAATTTGCACAATGTTATAAACCGACGTGACATCAATAAAAAAAAAAACACTAAGCAAATTAGGACCATTGTTTTCTCAGCTTCCTTTTAGTCACTATGACATATTTCACATCTTTTTTAAACAACTAATTTGAAAGTCAAAAATTCGGCTGAAAGTACATATGGCGTTAATTTTATCACAGGATTTAAACTGGCCTCCATCTGATTATTCTACCATTACATTGCCACAGGAACAAGAACTTTTCAGTTTTCCACTTTTACTATTTAAGACTCCTTTATGGGCTTGGGTTTGCGTGGATTTATTACAGGGTCATTGATAAATAAATGTCATTATTTATAACTGAAACCAGTTGCTATGCAGGTACACTTAGCACGGAATGCTTGAGAGAGAAATTTAAAATTAGTTGATTCTTCCAAGCCGTCCAGCCTCCACTGTCCATCCCTGCCACACACTCACAATTCATTTTATAGTGAGAAGAAAGTTGAAGCCTAGAAAAGGCAGATAATGGCCAACTACTCAGAGCCAGCAAAGGACAGAGCCTAGAGTAGATCCAGAGGTCCTTACTCCTGGCCTTGGCATTTTTAACTCAGAAAGATGAGGTTTTAAAATCCCTTCCTTTTACCTGGATGAAAATCATCGAAATCAGGAAAAAAGGAAACAATCATTATTCTTATCATTTTGCATTGATAGCTTTAAATTTGCAGAATTGTTTGCAATTATATAACTATTCATCTGCTGCAACAGTTCCAGGATTCAGGGTGAACATATTCATTTCTTTTTGGAAAGAGTAAATGTCATAAGACAATATTAATTTGTATGAAAACTATTTATAGTAGTCATCCCCTTTACTTGAAGAAAACATACATGATAAAGACATATTTTTTCAAGGAGGAAATGATTTACATTTGTCTTTAGTCCAGTACAATCAAATGTTTTCAATATGTTTATGGGTAGATATATTGCATAGAAAAAGTAAGGAACTGGCATACTATATCTCTAGCCAGCATTTTGTGATTAGATTGTGATTATCCATATTCTTTCCTATAAAGAAAAATTCTGTCATTATTATATTAATTTTCTTCCTGCAATATTTTTACCATATTTCTTGAGATATAATTGACAAATATATTTGTTTAAGTTTGAGTATAATATAATGATTTAATATATGCATATATTGTGAAATGATTATGAAATAAGACTGGTTAAAACATCCATCACATCACATAGTTATAATTTTTTTGTGCCTGGTGAGAAATCTTAAGACTTACTCTCTTAGTAACTTTGAAATATACAATAAAATATTGTTAATGAGAGTCACCATGCCGTACATTACATCCCCCAAATTACTTATCTTATAATCAGAATTTTGTACCCTTTGGTCACCTTCATCAATTTACCCACTCCTACCCCTGCCCTGGCAAACAATAATCTGTTCCTTGTTTTTATGAGTTCATTTTTTTTAAGATTCCACATATAAATGAGATCATATAGTATCTGTCTTTCACTGTCTGGCTTATTTCACTTATCATAATTCCCTCAATGTTTACTCACATTGTTGCAAATGATATTGTTTCCTTTTATATGGCTAAATAATATTCCATTATATATATTTTTATATATATTAAATATATATAAAATCATATATAATATATATTTAATATATATGATATATACATTATATATATAGATATCACATTTTCTTTATCCATTTATCCACTTACAGACAGTTAGATAGTTTCCCTGTCTTGGCTATTGTAAATAATGCTGCTATGAATGTTGGGAGTGCAGATATCAGTTTGAGATAATAATTTCATTTCCTTTAGATATATTCCCAGAAGTGGAATTGCCAGATCATATGGTAGTTCTATTTTTACTTTCTTGAGGAACCTCCATACTGTCTTCCATAGTTGCTGTACCAATTTACATTCCGACCAACAGTATACAAGGGTTCATTTTTTTCCACATCTTCACCAGCACTTCTTTCTTGTGTTTTTGATAATAGCCATTCTAACAGATGTTAGGTGACATTTTATTCTACTTTTGATTTGCATTTCCTTAATGATTAGTGATGTAAGCACCTTTTCATTTATCAGGTGGCCTTTTGAATTTCTTCTTTTGAAAAATGTCTAATCAGGTCCTCTTCCCATTTTTAAATGGATTAATTGGGTTTTTTATTTTAAGCTATTGAGTTGCATGAGTTCCTTATATATTTAGAATATTAACCTCTCATCAGATACGTGGTTTGCAAATATTTTCTCCCATTCTGTAGGTTCCCTTTTTATTGTATTGTTTGTTTATTCTGCTGTGCAGAAGCTTTTTAGTTTCATGTGTTCCCATTTGATTTTTGCTTTTGTTCCCTGTGCTTTTGGTGTCATATCCATAAAATCATTTCCAAGACCAATTTCAAAAAGTTTTCCCATATGTTTTCTTCTAGGAGTTTTATGATATCAGATTTTACATTTAAGTTTTTGATCACTTTTGAGTTAATTCCCATGAGTGGTATAAAGTAAGGGTCCAATTTCATTTACTTTCATGGATATCCAGTTTTCCCAGCACCATTTATTGAAGATGCAATTCTTTTTCCATTGAGTATTCTTGTCTCCATTGTCAAATATTAATTGACCATATATATGTGGGTTTATTTTGGGGCTCTTAATTCTTTTCTGTTGATCTATGCATTTGTTTTTATGCCAGTATCATACTGTTTTGATTACCATAGCTTTGCACTGTATCTTGAAATCAGGAAGTGTGATGCCTCCAGCTTTGTTTGTGTTTCTCAGGATTGCTTTGGCTATTTTGTGTGGTTCCATACAAATTTTAGGATTGATTTTTCTATATCTGTAAAAACTGCCATTGGAATCTTGGTGGGGATTGCACTGCATCTATACATGTCTTTGGGTAGTATGGACATTTTAGCAATATTAATACTTCTAATCTATGAATACAGGATATTTTCCCATTGATTTGTGTCTTCAATTTCTTTCATCAATGTCTTATAGTTTTCTGTCTACAGATTTTCACTTCCTTGGTTAAATATATTCCTAAGTATTTTGTTCCTTTTGATGCTATAGCAAATGGGAATTTTTAAATTTCTTTTTCAAATAAATTGTTGTTAGTATATAAAACACAACAGAATTTTGTGGTTTGATTTTGTATCCTGCAACTTTACTGAACTTTTTATCAGTTCTAACAGTCTCTTGGTAGAGTTTTTAGGATTTTTTAGATATAAGATCATGTCATCTGCAAACAGAGACAGTTTTACTTCTTCTTTTCCATTTTGAATGCCTGAATCTACTTTTTTACTTGACTGACTTCTCTGGCTAGAGCTTCCAGTACTATGCTGAATAGGATTGCTGAGAGTGGACACCCTTGTCTTGTTCTTCATTTCAGAGGAAAAGTTTTCATCATTTTACTACTGAACATGGTGTTAACTGCGGGCTTGTCATATGTGGCCTTTATTCTGTTGAGGTACATTCTTTCTATACCCAGTTGTTGAGAGTTTTTGTCATGAAATGATGTTGAATTTTTTAAATGCTTTTTCTGTATCTATTGAGAGAGATGATGGTACGATTTTTATCGTTCACTCTATTAATGTGATATATCACATTTATTGATTTGCATATGTTGAACCATCCTCACATCTCTAGAATAAATCCCACTTGATCATGGGTGTAAAATCCTTTTACTGTGCTGTTGAATTCAGTTTGCTAGCATTTTGTATTTTGGTAGTACTTTTTTGGATCTATATTCATCAGAGATATTGGCCAGTAGTTTTTTCTTTTCTTGTAATTTTATTATGTGGCTTCATTATCAAGGTAATGCTAACCTCATAAAATGAATTTGAGAGTGTTTTGTTAAACTTCTAAATGTTTGGTAGAATTCATCAGTGAAACCACCTTGTCCTGGGCTTTTATTTGTTGGAAGGTTTTTGATTACTGATGTGTTCCCTGGAAATGTGTTGTCAGTGGTTGGACTTTGCAAGTGGGCTTCAGGCTGAGTTCCACACTGCTCCTGGTTGTGTGAGGTCTTAGGTTATGCTCCTCAATGGATGGTGCTGCTGGCTGGACTTTTTGTTCAGACAGAGATGCAAGCAGGACTTTGTGGGCAAACAGGTCCTCAGGCTGTATTCTGTGATCAAGCAGGGCTGCATGCTGTGACTCAAAATTTGCTCAGGCTGCAGGTTGGGCTTTGTGATCAGGTAGGCCACTGTCTGATTTGCTGTTGGGTAAAATTGCTGGCCATGATCCCTTGTTGAATGGAGATACAGGCTATGTGTACTCCACAACTGAGCATGGTGAGTGGCTCAACTCCCTACCTGCATGAGGATGCAGGCTGTGTTCAGCAATTGAGAAGTCCTACAGGCTGTGTTCTGCTATGTGATGGAACTACAGGCTGGGCTCCACAGCTGATCAGTACTGTAGGCTGGGCTCCAAAGCTGCCCAGTGTCACTGTTCAGGCTCTCTGGCTATGTGGGAACAGAGTCTACAATTAACATTTGGGCTGAACTGCTGACTTGAATCCCTTCTCAAGTAAGGATGTAAGATGGGCTCAATGGCTCCCCAGGTTAACTAACTATGCTGTCTGTGCATGACTGGAGGCTATACTCAGCAGTCAGGTAGGGCTGCAAACATGCTTGTCTGCCAAGTAGGGGCTGTAGAATGGTTTTCATAGCTAGTATGGTTTTTTGGCTGGTGACCCAAGTCAGGCAGTACTGCCAACTGAGCTCCCTGGCCAGATGGGGCAACTGACTTAGCTCTGCACATAGCAGAGCTGCTGGCTGGGGTCTTTGTTTGGGTGCTGCTGTAAGCAGAAATGTAATCTGCCAAGATCTGAGCCTTGCTTACTTTTAGTCTCACCCTCCTTCTCCATCTCTATCTGATCCCCAGTGGTCAAACCCCACAAATTCCCACAGCGATCCCCATGAGGAGAGAGCTGAGTGGATTTCCCAGGAAGCATCCCACAGTAATGAAGGAGCTGGATGTCCAACTTAAACTCTCTTTTTTTCCCAGTGGAGAAACCATAGGTGTGTGGGGGGGAACCTCATGGTATGACACTGTGTCAGCCTGAGGGAAAGGTGAAGAGATCAGAGTGTAGCTGCTCCTCTTACCCTTCTAATGTAGTCATTCTTGGTTTCTGCGATCCAAGGATGTGCTTTACCTCACTCCTGTGTTTTTGTATTTTCACAATGGTGTCTTGTCTATAAATAGTTGCTAGTTGGTCTTCTGGTGAGACAGACTGAAACAGAGAATGACTTATGTCACGATCTTGATGATACTTGATGATGATGATGATTGAGATGTCTCTGAATCTTTTAAAACTAATCTTACAAAAACTCAACTCCCCTTGAGAGAGCACCTATTTTAGTCTTTGGACTATTATTTTTGAATAACATTTTTAATTCAAATCATGGGAGAGATTATGAAAATTGTTAGAGCTTATTAATGATGTTTATGGTGGATGAGATATAATTCTGTATACAGTGCATCTGAGACTATCCTCTGCTCCTCTGTTGAAATTATTTGGCTGTGCACATAAAAAATCAACAAACTCCACATTTGAAAACGAACTGTATGAAAAATTCTTTCATCCAATTGGGCTCTTAATTAACAACTTTTTTCAAGTGAGATACCTTATGAAGATCCTCAAAGTAAGAAAATACTCATTTCCCCTTACAAAAAATTATTTATTTCAGTCATATGTCAATATTAGTGGGGCTGAGGTTGGGAATGGGTGAGTTTTGATTATAGATAACAGTAAATGGAGGGAAATACTTACAAGCATACCACTTTATGTCTGCCTAATATGGTGGTTTGCATTATATTTGACCAATAGATGTGTCCTCTCAAAGAAAGTAAATACAAATGTTTATGAGGAAACTAAGGCTCAGTGTGGTGAGGTGACTAGAGTGTTTGCTAATGTGTCCCAAATATAGCAGAAAATGATTAAATGCAAGGTGAGTATTCAGTAGAAAATGATGATTAAATTTAAGGCTTGAAGAAATTCTTTTTCAGAAAAAGAAATAGGGTACTAAGGAAAGCTCATGGGGCAGAATGTTCCCAATCATTATCTTGAAAAGAAAATGAGCCCCCTAAACTCTGGATATAGAATGAAATGGACAATTGTTTATGTATGTATGTATCTATCTATCTCATTATCTATCTATCACCTATCATCATCTAATTTATCTGTTAGCCTTCCTCACTAGATAGTGAGCTCTGTCAGACCAAGGATGATCACTTTGTCCCTAGCACCAAACTGGCCAGAGTAGATTCTTAAAAAATAATGACTGCATGAATCAACTAAAGTCAGTCATAATTTTTATAAGATTTGGGTCTTATATTTTAGCACTGTCAACAAGGTATTAGGCCTTCTCAATGCCTTTTCACTCCTAGGTTTCCTGCTTATATTTAGCTTACTTCAAAACACACAATATAGTACTTCACTAAAGTCAAGTATTATATGCAGAATTCTCTGATTATTCTTATGTCTAAACTCAGTCTCTAAATTCTAATCATTTGCCTCATAAATAAGTAGCTGAACTTCTTGTCCTGACTCATCAATTGCAACAAGATACTTATCAATGAAACTTTAAGATTTTCTTCTCCCATGCCCTGAACTTAGGCACTTTCTCAGCCTGAGCCCACATTCAACTCCTCCTTAATGGCCCTTTCAGAGAACAGGCTGATCTCAGGCTAAAACTTTCTCTGATCCGTCACATCATACTTCCTCCACCTGTTAATCCCATCATACCACTTCCCCACACTCAGTTCTTTCTAGCCTTGCTTATTCATCTCTATAAAAGTCCCTTCATGCCTAACTTTGAGATGCTTTCAGATCTCATAGTCAGAGCGTTCTCTCTATTGCAATAGTTCTCCATCTTTCTATTACAGTAGCCTCTCCCCCATTGCAATAATAATTTTGAATACTGTGTCGTCTTATCTGAGACTAAAATTTGTTTTTATTTGCCAATACCATACACAGCAGAGTCTAGTAGATGATATATCATAACACATACATACAGAATGAAATTGCAATAGAAGTAAGGAAGACAAATGCTTTCACTGCACTTGTCTTTTCCAAGTATCCTTACTGTATCCAACAAAACAAAACAAATACAAAGACAAAAATCAGAGTAATTGCATCTATTTATTTCTAATCAATTGGCCAAATCACATTCATCTTATCCCTTTAAAGTTCCTTAAAATATTCCAGGATCTCTAGGAAATTTTTTGGAGATTCCTATCATTGTTTCTTAAAATTCATCACACTTTGACTTATATGACTGTTACATATAAACACCTTTTTTCTTCCTGACTATACCAGTAATTCTTTGATAGTAGGTCAGTGCCTCTGTCATTTTGGGGTCAAAGGCAGTATTGCATACTTTATGAAAGAGAAAACTCTGCAGTCACACTAATGGGTTCAAATCCTGCCTCCCACATTTGATAGCTGTATGACCTTAGACAAGTTATTTAAATTTTCCAAGTATCAGTTTCCTCATATGGGGATGATAATAATAGTATTTCCCTAACGAGGTTGTATGAAATGAAGAAATATGTGTAATAGTATGCATGAAGTGTTTACCACAGCATCTGGCAGATAGCAAATACTTGATAAATATTAGCTTTTATTATTTTTATCATGATATGTAAGCTAACAGACTTTTAGAAAATCTACAGTCAATAAATGGTTTAGTATGGTATAACTAGGCTTTGCTATCACCATTAGTCTTGCCTTTCATAGTGCATGAACACAAAAAGTAAAAACATTATGGGTCTCAAATGAAGTAAAGCTTTTATAACACTCGATTTAAGCCGTTGTCTGTCAAATGGTTATATAACACCTGCCCCTCCGTGAAGAAGTATCTGACAACAACAATCATGAGGAGTATTTTATAGATGCATGAATAAGTAAAGAAGAAACATCTTGATTTTATAGAAAGTGTTTTGGGGTGGTTTTTATATTTAATAACATAAATAGATAACATACCATAAATTAGAATAGCACAAAAATATGTCTGAAACTAGCCTCAATCAAAAATTTTCCATTATTAGATTGTCACCTCCTGGAAGGCGACTTCTTTGTATCCTGTGTATGTTCTTTATATCTTACTTCATATTACAAAACACCTAGCAAAATGACTGTCACAAAAAATTCCCCAAAAATGTTGGGCAGAAAGAAAAATAGTGAACATTTGTTAGTCTGCCCACCATCTCTCAGTTTTTCTAGGAACAGCAACCATTATCCCACCCAATCTCCTGCTTAGATTCATTCCTTTTAAATTTGTGTCTCGAACGGGTGATACCACCTTCTTTTTTTTTTTTTTTTGTTTCGGAGGAAGATTAGCCCTGAGCTAACATCCACCACCAATCCTCCTCTTTTTGCTGAGGAAGACTGGCTTGAGCTAACATCCATGCCCATCTTCCTCTACTTTATATGTGGGTATGTGGGATGCCTACCATAGCATGGCTTTTTCCAAGCAGTGCCATGTCTGCACCCAGGATCTGAACTGGCAAACCCCGGGCTGAGAAGCAGAATGTGCGAACTTAACCATTGTGCCACCGGGCAGGCCCCAAGATGCCACTTTCTTACAGACTCTTTTTTTTTTATTTTTTTTTTTAAAGATTTTACTTTTCCTTTTTCTCCCCAAAGCCCCCCAGTACATAGTTGTATATTCTTCATTGTGGGTCCTAGTTGTGGCATGTGGGACGCTGCCTCAGCGTGGTTTGATGAGCAGTGCCATGTCCGCGCCCAGGATTCGAACCAACGAAACACTGGGCCGCCTCTTACAGACTCTTTTTTTATAGCTATAATCGTTAGTCCAAAAGGGTATATCACCTTAGCTGTGCCAAACAGATTGGTTCCCTAGAAATTTTCAAAATAGAGCTTCTTTGAGTTGAGTTTCTCTTATTTGCAATCAAGAGCCCTGACCAATACTGGAACTTGTTGTCTAATCTAATACAAGTGCCCTCGTTGTGTTCACTGAAAATTTGCTTTACATAAATACATTTCAAAACACAATACATATTTTTCTGTACATTGTAGTACATGACTTTCATTACACTGTGGATGGGGTACCATATCCTATTTGCATGTTTAGGCAAAAATAATAGCATAAGACACTTCTAATTTCTGTTTTAGATGAGTTAATACGATAGGATTTGCAAATGGTCCCATAAACTTTTTCTTCTAATGTTCCTTTTGTAAGCAATTCCCCCGGCCAAGAACTTACAGACTCCATCTGGTTAACCAAAAAAGTATGTATATACTTTGAAAATATGAGTCAATAACTTTTTCAAAATTGTGATTTTGATGCATTTAGAAATTTGGAAAATAATTTGATAAATATAACCAGGCTAAAGTTTTTTTTAAAAAGTTTGGGAATGATTTGATACAGTATTCTGAAACATAGCATGTGATAAAACATTTTTTCAGGATACACATAATATTAGTAAACTATAAGAAGGATTCAGTTGTATTTTGCTTCAACTGATACCCATTTTCTAGAGTGCAGTACTTTCAAGAGAAGCAAGAAGTTGGCAAAAAAAAAATGGAATCAATAGAAATAACCAGATCCTGTTCAATCTTTGAAGCCTGGTTACAGTGGTACTGATGCTGATGTAGACGACCTTCTGAGCTTCACTCTTGGAATATTTGGGCTGTACTTTCTTTTGAAGCTTAAGGCATGAAAACCTTTACAGAAATTCCAGTTACAAACTCAAACATTGTGTATTGATTTTGTCATTAAGTCTAGGCATTTGAGGCCACGTCAGCTTTAGATTGCAGTCCTCGATGATGGAGCAGGTTGACCTTTTGTGGCAAATTAACCTTTTCTTGCCCCTGTGGAGCATCAAAACAAAGCAAAAATGGATAACAATTGATAATGCTCACATTTTGGATACTTCACCTGAATAATAAATTATCTTAGCTTCCTAGGAAGAACATGAATGCAAGACAGGAAAACAAATCTATATAACAAGCAGGTTCACATAAATACTTATATTTAATTCAAAAATCAGAATTATATTGTAATTTATTTTCTTCTTTTTAATACTCTCTTATACATTTGGCTTCAATATGCTGAGAAAACATGGACCACTCATCGTCTCATGAATTTTTCTGGGAAAAGAGCTACAGAATGGACTATGCCTGTAGTGCCCAAACTTGTCAGAACAGTGGAACCACCTCAGAAACTTAAAAATGCAGATACCTGGGGTCCACTCCTGGAGATTTTGCTTCAGAAGATCTGGGACAAGCTCCAAAATCTTTATTTTTCACATACTTCATAGGTGATACTACTCATCAGTCAGGTTTTGGAATCAAAGGAGTAAACCAAGTTTAAGGTCTATTTTAACCCCACATATTCTGTAAGACTATAAAATTTTAAATCAAAAATTATTTAATCCCTAGTAAGTATCACTCCTGATTTCTATAATTAATTATTAGGACTACCTTTCTTCCATCCTTCCTTCCTTCATTCCTTTTTTCAAATCTATTCAAATAGAGTAGCTGATTCAGTTGGTTGCCTACCAAGTACCCAATTTCCCTTTCTTTTGTGTTAGCAAAATCCTAATTTTGTGCCAATGTCTATTCAATAAATAGTGATTAGTCTAAACCAATCATATTAGACTTATTCTAGAATTTGCCACAAATTGGTTGGTGGGATGCTATATTAATCAGAACTTGAGGGTAAATCTGGTGGAGGGCTTCAGGGAAAGGTTGTTTTGCTCTTAGAGCATGGAAGAAAGAGTTTGGCTCCCTTTGGCTGGGTATTATCCTATCTGTATGTGAAGACTGGAATTGTGACTGCCATCTTGTCATTATGAGGTGAACTAAGCTAACACAGTACCGAGGAGAGAATGGCAAGATGAAAGCTTCTGAGTCTCTGATACTATCATTGTGTAGCTAAATTAACCAACTCTGGAAATATCCTTCCTCTGGATTTCCTATGTGAGGTAATAAATCCTTTTGTTGATGTTGTTAAACTTATTTCAGTTGTAGTAACCATAATGATTCTTAAGAACAGTATCCTGGAATCTTGGCAACATTTTTTTATAGTCGTTTCCATATCTCTAATAAATGGCAAAGTTTCTATTATGTGAGTCTTTAACATGGTGTGTACCTCTGTATTAGTTTCCTCTGACTACCATAACAATTTACCACAAAATTGGTAGCCTACAACAACAGTAATTTATTATTTCACAGTTCTTGAGACTAGAAGTATAAATAAATGGCAGACCTACACTCACTCTGGACTCTAAGGAAGAATCTGTTTCTTGCCTCTCTCTGGTCTTGGGCTTTTCTTTGTTGGGAGGTTTTTGATTATTCACTGAATCTCCTTACTTGTTATTGGTCTGTTCAGATTTTCTATTTCTCCCTGTTTCAGTCTTGGTAGGTTGTGTGTTTCTATAATTTATCCATTTTACCTAGATTATCCAATTTTTGGTATAAAATTGTTCATGTAATTCTCTCGTAGTCCTTTTTATTCTTGTGGCATCAGTGGAAACATCAACTCATATTTGTGATTTTAGTTATTCAAATCATCTTTTTTCTTCACTAATATAGTTGTTTGTTAATTTTGTTGATTTTTTTAAAAAAATAACTCAGTTTTATTGATTTTATTGCTTCTCTATTCCCTATTTCATCTATCTCTGTTCTAATCTTTATTATTTTCTCCCTTATTCTAATTTTGGTTTAGTTGTCTCTTCTTCTAGTTCCTTAAATTTAGATTGTTGATTTGAAATCTTCCTTCTGTTTAATATAAATATTTACACCTCTGAACTTCCCCCTAACACTGATTTTACTGCAATGCCCAAGTTTTGGTATGTTATGTTTTCATTTTAAATTGTCTCAAGGTATTTTCTAATTTCTTTGTGACTTATTTGACCAGTTTGTTGTTTAAGTGCACTGATTACTTTCCACATATTTGTGTATTCTCCAGTTTTTCCTGTGCTATTGAATTCTAACTTTATTCCATTGTGATTAGAAAAAGGATATTTTTGATTGTTTCAATCTTCTTGAGTTTGTTAATTTTTTGGCCTAACATGTGATCTATCCTGCAGAATGATGCATGTACACTTGAGAGGAATATATATTCTGCCCTCATTGGGGAGAGTATTCTGTATGGTTCAATTGGGCTATGGTGACTGTCTAATCCTCTATTTACTTATTGATCTTCTGTCTGGTTGTTCTATCAATTATTGAAAGTGGAATATTGAAGTCTCCTACTACTATTATTATGTTACTTTCTATTTATCCCTTCAATTCTGTCATTGTTTCTTTATTTAGGAGTTCTGATGTTTGGTGTTTATGTTTATAATTGTCATATCTTCTTGATTAATTGGCATGCTTATCATTACATAATGTCCTTCTTTGTCTCTTTTAACAACTTTTGACTGAAAGTATTTTGTCTTATGTTAATATAGTCATTCCTGCTTTCCTTTTGTTATATTTGCATAAAATATTTTTCCATTCTTCACTTTCAATTTATATGTGTCCTTAGATCTAAAGTGACAGCATATTGTAGACAGCATATAGTTTCCCTCTCTTTTTTATCCATTCAACCAATCTATGTATTTAATATATTTACATTGAAAGTATTACTGATAGAAAAGGATTTATTATTGACATTTCGTTAATTGTTTTCTGTATGTCTTATAGCTTTCTTGTCCCTCCCTTCCTCTCTTAATGTCTTCCTCTACTTTTGATTGATATTTTTATAGTGACATGCTTTGATTTCCTTCTCATTTCCTTTTGTGTATATTCTATAAATATTTTCTTTGTGGTTACTATGCAACTACATATGATATCTTAAAGTTATAGCATTCTATTTTAAAATGATAAGTTAATTCAATTTTATCTTATTATCAATTGCGTAGAAAAGCTATAGTCCTTTATGGCTTCACCCCTTCTCTCTGATCAAGTTGTCTGTTGAACTCATCTAGTAATTTTGCTGTTGAGTTATTGTATTTTTCAGCCCCAGAATTTCCATTTGGTTCTTTTTATGGTTTTTATCTTTTTGTTGATATTCTAATTTTGTTAATGCATTGTTTTTCTGATTTCATTTAGTTGTCTTTCCACATTCTGTTTTAGCCACTTGAGCATCTTTTGACAGTTTTGAAAAATTCTTTTTTCATGCAACTCATAGATCTGTGTTTCTTTTCTGTTGTTTGCTGAATGTTTATTTCTTTGATTGGGCTATGCTTCTCAATTTCCTTGTATGTCTTGTAATGTTTAGTGGCATTTTGCATTTGAAAAAACTACCACAATGCTATACATCATATGCCATCATGCAAATGCAAATTAAAACAACAAAGAGATATCAGTACACACCTATTAGAATGTCCAAAATCTAGAACACTGAAAATACCAAATGATGGTGAGGATATGGAGTAACAGAAGCACTCATGCATTACACGTGGGAATGCAAAATATTACAACTTTGGAAGAGAGTTTTGCGGTTTCTTATAAAACTAAACATATTCAGCATATCATCCAGAAATTGTACTCCTTGGTATTTAGTCAAAGGAGTTAAAAACTTAGTGTCCACATAAAAACCTTGACACAGATCTTTATAGCAACTTTATTAATAATTGCCAATGCTTGGGAGCAACTAAGATGCCCTTCAGTAGGTAAATGGGTAAACTGTGATATATCCAGACAATGGAATATCATTCAATGCTGAAAAGAAATGAGCTATCAAGGCATGAAAAGACATAGAAGAACCTTAAATTCAACTTATTAAATAATATAAGCCAAGTTAAAAAGTCTACATACTGTTTGATGTCAACTACATGGCATTCTGGAAAAAACAAAACTATGGAGACAATATAAAGATCAGTCATTGCTGTGGTGTCGGGGACAGAGATGAATAGACAGAATACAGAGGATTTTTTGAGCAGTGAAAACATTTTGTATGAATTATAATGAATATATATTGCTATAGGTGTGTTCAAACCCATAGAAGATACAACACAAAGAGTCAACCAAAAGGTCAACTAAGAACTTTAGGTGATTATGAAGTGCCAATGTAGATTCACCCTTGCTAAATAATTTACCACTCTCGTGAGTGAAGTTGATAACAGGGTAGGCTATACATGTGTGAAACAAGAGGCATATGGGCAATCTCTCTACCTTCCTCTTTATTTTGTTATAAACCTAAAAGTGCTCTAAAAATAAACTATTAAAAAAAAAACTCCACACATTTCACAGTCTTTGCAAACTGTCATCCTGCAGTGAAAGACCTTCACCAATCAGCTGGGCTGGAGATTCTAAGACCTCTCAAATCATTTCTGATGTGTTGCTCCCCCGTGTCTGCTTGCAGAACTGCAGTTGTAATGCACTGCATGCTCTCCTCCCTTTCCAGTAGTTCTTAAACATTGGTGCTGGTTAGTCAGTGCTCTGAGTGAGGCAAAGGAGAAAGCAACCCTCAGCCAATCCAGAGCATTGACACATGGTCCACTCTTTTTTCACTTTGAAAGAGGAGCCTTAGTGTGGGCAGGTTTTTCCAGTTGCCCAACATTATGCCATATAGGGTGAGGGTCATGGGTGAGTGCACTGGATGCTGTGAATTTTATTTCTTTTGTTGCAATTCTTTCTTGGTTTTACAGTAGCCGGGATCCCAAAGGTTCTTTACTAGTCTCTATAGTTTTCACAGAGATATTCTGTCCCTATGTTGTTAACTTGGTGTCTCTTTGGGAGAAGGAGAGCTTGTAGCTTCATATTCTGCCATCTTGCTGATGTCACCTACTCTCAGAATGTTTTGAAGCTTCTGTAGAAATTTAGGGAAAGACTGGAAAACACCACTGCACTTAAGTTTTGAATATTCTGAGTTTTGGCTATCTATGGAACACTTTGCCAGGAAATCCTGAATGCTGATCTAGGATTTTTTTGACAAGAATGTGATCCTTACTCTTTTAAGTATTGTGACAGAGGTAGTATGATGTACTGGGAATTCTATTGCACTAGAACTAAGGAGACATGATTTCTACAACTATGTTTCCTTAGATAATCTTGGACAGGTCACATTCTTTCTGGGCCAGAGAAGACTGTAGTGGACTTTAAAATCTGCTAGATTAGTACTTGAATCTAGTTTACTCTCTTGGGAAGTGTGTGGATTTGAACAAGGTTCTAAGCTTCTTTTCACTCCAGCATTATTTATTATTATCCTTTAATAATTTTACATGGAGTAAAAGTGATATTTTTGAGTGCACAATCCTACGTATTTTGTTACATGTATAGATTCATGCAATACCTACCATAATCAGGATACAGAACAATTCCATTATCCTCCCAAATCTCCCTCATGCTGCCCCTTTGCATTCAATTCCTTCCCCTATAACTATTTCTGGGCAACTACTGACCTGTTTGTTCTCTGTCATTTTAGTTTTGCCTTTTCCAGAAAGGAAAATCACTGGTAAATGAAATCACTTGGTAAATAACCTGTTGAGACTGGCTTCTTTTACTAGGCATAAAACATCCGTGATTCATCTATGTCATTGACATATATCAATGATCCATTTCATTTCACTGCTGAGTGATATTCTACTGTATGGATGTACATACAAGTTTGTTATTCCCTCACCCTTTGAAAGACAGTTAAGTTTCTTTTAGCTTTCAGAAATTATGAACAGAGCTGCTATAAATATTCTTGTACAAGTTTTTGTGTGAAAATAACTTTTTATTTTTCTAGGTTAAATGATTAGAATGAGATTACTGAATCATAAAGTAGGTGAATTTTAGCTTCCTTCAAATATTCAAACTATTTTTGTAGAGCAGATGTACCCTATGGCATTTCAATCAGGAATGCATAAAAGTTCCAATTGCTCCTAATCTGTATCAACACTTAGTATTATCAGTTTTATTTTTACATTTTAACCATTGTAGTACATGTGTAGGAGCATCTGAAATTGATTTTTGTTTGCATTTACCAATAGCTAATGATATTTAGCATATTTTATGTGTTTATTTGCTATCTGTATATCGTCTTTGGTGAAATATCTATTAAAATATTTTGATCATGTTTTAAATTAGGTTATTTATTTTCTAACTGTTGTGCTTTGGATTATTCTGAATACAATGTTTTTATCAGATATTTATCAAGTGTATGCTTAGCAGATATTTCCTCCCAGTCTGAGGCTTATCTTCTCATCCTCTTAAAAGTATTCTTTTCTCAGAGGAAACATTATTTTTGATGGATCTAAATTTATCATGTTTTTTCATCTATAGATTTTGCTTTAGGAGTCATATCTAATATCACTTTGACTACCCCTTGATGTGAAGTTTAGCTTGCAGTTGATTCTTTTGCATATAGTCATTCAATTGTTCCAAAATAATCTACTGAAGAAACAATCTTTACTAAATTGCACTTATGTCTTTGTAAAACATCAGCTGGCCATATTTGTTTATGTCTAGTTCTGGACTGTTTACTCAGTTCTATTTATCTATATGTCTATTACTTCACCAACACCATGCTCTCTTGATTACTGTAGCTTTATAGTAAGTTAAAATTGGGTACTCCGATCCATTCAAATTTATTCTTCTTTTTCCAAAATTGTTTTGGCTATTCTAATTCTTTGCTTTCCCACATAAATTTTACAGTTATTCTATACCTATGAAACATTTTTCTTGGATTTTGATTGAAATTATATTAAACCTATACATATATTTGGAAAAAATTAAAACGTTAAATATATTGATTTTGATAATTCGTCCATATCCATGATATATCTCTCCATTTAAATAAGTCATTTTTGATATCTCTCATCAGCTTTTTATAGTCTTCTTTAAACAAGTCCTACAAATCTTTTATTGGATTTCTGCCTAAGAATTTCATTTCTGTAGGAGCTATTATTTAATAAATGGGATTGTGTGTTTTTTAAATAGCTTGTAATTTTTTATTACTATGAGAATATGATTGATTAGTATAGGATTGAGTCTTTGGATCCTGCAATCTTGCCAAAGTTTCTTATCAGTTATATGAGCTTTTTTGTACATTATTTGGGATTTCTATGTATGTCTGTACATTTCTTTTCCTCCTTTTATTTACCTTATTGCACTCGCAAGGACTTCTAGTACTGTGTTGGATATGAGAGATGAGATTGGACATCCTAGTCTTATATAATGTTAGTTTTTTAAAATTTGTTCTTTTGCTTGCTTTATAGAGGTTCTTTTTAAGATTAAGGAAGTTCCCTTCTAGAGCTAGTTTTCTGAGAATGTTTATCATAAACACAAGTTGAATTTTTTCAAATTCTGTTTTGTCATGTATTGATATGACCATATGGTTTTTCTTCTTTAGCCTATTAAAATGATTAATTACATTGACTTTTTTTCTTAAATAGACTTTATTTTTTAGAGCAGTTTTGGGTTCATAACAAAATTGAACAGAAAATAGAGGGTTTCCACATACTCCTTGCTCCCCCCCCCCACAACCTCTCATCTCCCAATAGTGCACACTACAGTGCTACATTTGTTAGAATCAATGAACCTACATTAACATGTTATTACCCAATGTCCATAATTTACATTAGGGTTCACAGTTGGTGTTTCACATTCTGTGGATTTTGATAAATGAATAATGACATGTATTCACCATGATAGAATTGAACAGAATAGATTCACTGCCCTAAAAGTCTTCTGTGCTCTGCCAGTTAATCCCTCTCTCCCCTATAGTGGGAATCATACAATATGTAAACTTTTCATATTGGCTTTTTTCACTTAATATATATTTAAAAGACATGGAGATCTTTTCATGGCTTAAAATCACCTTTCATTTTTAGCTCTGAATAAGATCCCATTGTCTGGATGTGCCACAGTTTATCCATTCACCTACTGAAGGACATCTTGGTTGCTTCCAACTTTTGGTAATTACTATAAATAAACCAGCTATAAACTTCCATGTGCAGTTTTTTGCGTAGGCACAAAATTTCAGCCCATTTGAGTATATACCAAGGACTGTAATTGCTGAATCAAATGGTAAAAATATGTTTAATTTTGTAAGAAACTGTGAAAATGTCTTCCAAAGTGAATGCACCATTTTGAATTCCCACTAACATTGAATAAGACTTCCTGTTGCTCCACATTCAAATCAGCATTTGGTGTTATCAATGTGTTGAATTTGGGGGCATTCTGATGGATGTGTAGTGGAATCTCACTATTATTTTAATTTGCAATATCCTAGTGATATATTATGTTGAACATCTTTTCATGTGCTTATTTTCCATTTGTATATCTTCTTTGATGAGGTGTCTATCCTGGTCTTTGTCTCGTTTTTTAAATAGCTTGTTCATTTTCTTATTTTTGGTTTTAAACCTTCTTTCTAATTTTGAATAACATTCATTTGTCAGATCTCTCTTTTGCAAATACGTTCTCCCAGTCTGTGGCTTGTCTTCTCGTTTTCTTGGCTTTGTCTTTTGTAAAGTAGACTTTTTTAATTTTAATGAAGTCCATTTTATCAGTTATTTCTTTCATGGATCATGCTTTTGATGCATCTAAATAGTCATCACCCTATTCAAAGTTATCTAGGTTTTCACTTACGTTATTTTCTAGAAGTTTAATAGTTTTGCAATTTTTACATTTAGGTCTATGAATCAATTTAAGTTAACTTTTGTGAAGAGTGTTAAGTCTATGTCTAGACTCAGTTTCTTGAATGAAGATATACAGTTCTTTCAGTACCATTTTCTGAGGTTATTTTTTGCTGTTGTGTTACCTTTCCTCCTTTGCCAAGTTCAGTCAACTATATTCATGTGGGTCTATTTCTGGGCTCTCTATTTTGTTCCTTTGATTTATTTGACTATTCTTTTGTCAACACCACACTATCTTGATTCTTGAAGTGTTGTAGTAAGTTTTTATATATAGTAGTGCCAATCTTCATACGTTGTGGTTTTTTCTTCATTACTGAGTTGGATGTTCTGTGTGTTTTGACTCTCTATATAAAATTTTAGAAAAAATTTGTCAATATCCACAAAATAACTTGCCAGAATTTTAATTGGGATTGCATTGAATCTATAGCTGAGTTTGGGAAGAATTGATATCTTGACAATATTGACTCTTTTTATTCAGAATTATGGAATGTCTCTCCATTTATTTAGGTTTTTTATTTCTTTCATCAGAGTTTTGTAGTTTTTCTCATGAAGATTTTATATATATATTTTTAGATTTACGCCTAAGTATTTCATTCTTTGGGTGCAAATGTAAATCGTAATGTGTTTTTCATTTGTTCATTGCTGGTACAAAAGAAAGTGATTGATTTTTTGCGTATTAACCTTATATCCTGAAACCTTGCTATAATCACTTAATAGTTCCATGCGTTTTTTGTTGATTCTTTGAAATTGTCTGTGTAGACCATCATGTGACTGTCTTCTCCTAGTTTGGTGAAAGTCTTTATCATGAATGGATGTTGGATTTTATCAAATGCTTTTTCTGCGCCTATTGATGTGATCATGTGTTTTTCATTTTACTCTGTTGATATCGTGGGTTATATTCATTGATTTTTGAATGTTGACCTAGCCTTGAATACTAGGATAAATCTCTCTTTGTTGTGGGGTATAATTCATTTTATACATTGATGAATTTTATTTACTAATATTTTGTTAAGGATTTTGGCATCTACTTTCCTGAGAGATAAAGATCTGCAGGGTTTTTCTCTTTTTTTGGTAATTTCTTTGATTTTGGTATTAGGGTAATGCTGGCCTCATAGAATGAATCAGGAAGTATAGCCTGTGATTTTATTTTTTGGAAGATACTGTAGAGAATTGATATAATTTCTTTCTTAAATGTTTGGTAGAATTCACCAGTGAATCTGAATCTGGTGCTTTCAGTTATCGAAGGTAATTAATTATTGATTCAATTTCTTTAATATATATATAGGCCTATTTAGATTATCTTTTTCTTGTTGTTTGAGTTAGGCAGACTGTGCCTGTCAAGGAATTCGTTCATTTTATCTGGGTTATTAAATTTATGGGCATAGGGTTGTTCATAGTATTCGCTTATTATTCTCTTGATGTTCAAGGATTCTGTCACTTTTATTTTTGAAGTTAATAATTTGTGTCCTCCCTCTTTTTTTCTTAGTTAGCATGGCTAGAGGCTAATTGATTTGATTGGTGTTTTCAAAGAACCAGTTTTGTGATTTAACAATTTTCCTCAGTGCTTTCCTGTTTTTCGTTTTATTGATCCTGTGCTAAATTTTTTTAAATTTCTTTTCTTCTGTGAACTTTGGATTTACTATCCTCCTCTTTTTCTAGTTTCCTAAGGTAGAAGCTTAGATTATTGATTTTAGGTCTTTCTTCATTTCTAACACATGTATTCAATACTAGATATTTTGCTCTAAGCACTGCTTTTGCTGCATCCCACTCATTTTGATAACTTGCGTTTTAATTTTTATTTTATTCAAAATATTTAAATATCTCTTGAGACTTTTGTTTGGCCCATGTGTTATTTAAGAATGTGTTGTTTAATTTCCAAGTACTTTAAGGGCTCTCCTGCTGTCTTTCTGTTATTAGTTTCTAGTTTAATTCTATTATGTTATGGGAGTTGACTTTAGATATATTATTTTAAATTTATTGTTTTATGACCCAAAATATGGTCTATTTTGGTGAATATTCCATAAGCTGAGAAAATTGTATATTCTGCTGCTGTTGGATAAATTATTCACCACAAATCAATCATATTCAATTTGATTACTCTTCAGTTCAATTATTGCTTATCTATTTTCTGCCTGCTGGATCAGTTAGTAACTGAAAGACAGGTGCTGAAGCCACCAACTACAATAGTGGATATATTTATTTCCTCTCTTGGTTCTATGAAATTTTGCCTCATGTAATTTGATTCTCATTTGATAGGTGTATGCATGTTTAGAACTGTTATGTCTTCTTGGAGAACTCACCTTTTTATCATTGTTTTATGCCCCCTTTTTTGTCACTGACATCTTTCCTTACTCTGAAGTCTTCTTTGTCTGAAATTAATATAGCTACCCCTACTTTCTTTTGATTAGTATTAGCAAGGTGTATTTTTCTCTATTACTTTACTTTTAATCTACCTGTGCCTTTATGTTTAAAGTGAATTTCTAGTGAACAATATATACATGGGTCTTGTTTTTGAATCAACCCTGACAGTCTCTGTACTTTAATTGATTTATTGTGTTCATTGACATTTAAAGTGATCATTGATATCTACCATATGAATGTATTAATATTTACTGTATTTACTAAGGTTTTCTATTTCATGGAGTTTTTTTGTTTCTTCTTACAAATCTTCCATTTCTTTCTCCCTACTCTGCATTAAATGAAGCATATTTTATACTTCCATTTCCCCTCCTCTTTTGAATATCAGTTATACATATTTTTATATTCCGTTTCTAGTGGTCACTCTCAAGTTTTCAATATACCTTTACAATAAACCCACTTTCAAATAACATTATATCACCTCACATCTGATACAAGTACCTTATAATGACAAAGTATTTCTAATTCCTCCTCATTCCTTGTATCATTGCTATTATTCATTTCACTTATACTTCACTTATACATGAACATAAATAAATACATATATATTTGAGTACACAATTACCATTATTATTTTAAACAATTTTCTGTTTGATAAATTAAGAAAGATATGTTTTTATTTTATTTTCATTTATTCATTCTCTAATGATCTTCTTTTCATTATGTAGATTTGAATTTCTGACCTACATAATTTCCCTTCTAACTGAAGAACTTCTTTTAACATTTCTTGCAAGGCAAGTCTACTGGCAACATATTCTCTCAATTTTTGTTTGTCTAAGAAAGTTTTTTTCTCCTCACTTTTTAAGGATAATTTTGCAAGGTACAGAATTCTAGGGTCTTAGATTTTTTTCCTCTTAATACTTTATTTCACACCAGTGTTTTTTTGTTTGCATGACTTTTGAGGAGAAGTCAAATGTAATTTTTATCTTTGGTCGTCTATAGATAAGGTTCCCTCCCAGCCTCTTTCAAAGTTTTTTTTTTTTATATTTGATTTTCTGCAGTTTGAATATGATATGCCTAGGCGTAGTTTTCAGCATTTATCCTGTTTAGTGTTTCTTGAGCTTCCTCTAACTGTTGTTTTCTGTCTAACATCTATTTTGGGATGTTCTTAGTCATTATTACTTTAAATATTTCTTCCATTCCTTTCTTTCTTTTCTACTTCATATTCCCATTAAGTGTATGTTACACCTTTTGAAGTTGTCCCACACTCCTTGATACTCTGTTCTTTTTTTTTTCAGTCTCCATTTTGCTTTTAATTTTTAGAAGTGCCTATTGCCATATCCCAAAACTTACAGGTTTTTTATTCAGGTCTCTCTAGTCTACGAATGAAACCATCAAAAACATTATTTACTGTTTTTGATCTTTAGCATTTCTTTTTGGTTCTTTTTCAGGATTTCCATCTTTCTACTTATATTGCTCATCTGCCCATGTGTGTTGTCTACTTTTCCATCAGAGTAATCAGCATATTAATCAGATTTGTTTTCAATTACTGGTCTGATAATTCCAACATCCCTGTCATAGCTGTGTCTGGTTCTGACGCTTGCTATGTCTCATTTTTGTTTTTGATCATGCCTTATAAATTTTTGTTGGAAGTTGGACAGAATGCATTAGGTAGAAAAAACTAAAGTAAATAGTCCTTAATAATGTAGTGATAATGTGTGGTGGAAGGGGAAGTCTCCTATTGTCTTATGATTAGGTGTCAGTCTTTTGAGTACATGGACTTTGAACTTCATAGTACTTCTCAATTATTTTCCCATCTTAGATAGGCAAAATGGCTAGAGAGGGTTGGATTTGATTATTTCCTTTCCCACTGGATGGTTAGGCTCTCATAATACCACAGCAGGTTAGAGTCTGTAAAATAGAACTCTCTCATGTATTTCAAAATGGTTACTTCTCCCCTCTCAACAAGAAACATGAGGAGACTCTTATATAATTTTCACTTTGACAACCTATTATATCTCCTGAGGTAAAACTCACAGAATTGTGGGAGCCTCCTTATGACTGAGACCACCTGAGATTTTTAACTATCAGATTTGTCCATACTGAGCCTCCAGTTATTTGTCAATTACAGTTCAGGTTTCCCTACCCCAGTACTGATTCCTGAAGATATTTCTGGTCATGGTTTTCTGCTCTGGTAATTTGTGATTCTCAGTATTTGTGTGACTGTCTCTCCAATTTTGAGGGCATTGGTTTGTCCTGTCACCTCACTTCTCTGATGGACTCAAGAAGAGTTGTTGATTTTTTCAGTTTATTTGGCTTTTTACTTGTTGTTAGAATGAAGTTGCAATTTCTAAGCTCATTACATGCTGGATCAGAAAAGTGGAATCCTATTAATAATTTCTTCAAATATTGAAAAAGTCTTGCCATAAACCCCACTTGATAGTGGGGTCTCCCCCTTTTTATATATTGTTGAATTTGATATTCTTATCTTTTTGTTGAGAATTTTTAGACCTATATTTGTAAGGGATATTCATCTGTAATTTTCCCTTCTTTTCAAACTGTCTGATTTTGGTATCAGGGCAATATTGACCTCATAAATGAGGTGCCAAAAGTTTTCTTCCCTTCTATTTTATTGAAAAGACTGTGTGGAATTAGTATTATTTCTTCTTTACAGTTTTGGTGGAAAGTACCATTGAAACAATATTGGAGTGGAGATTTCTGCTTTTGAGAAGTTTTTAGCTATATATTCAATTTTTAATAGATATAAGACAATTGAGATTATCTTTTGGGTAGTTTATGCATTTCAAGGAATTGGTCTATTTCACCAATTTGTCAAGTTGTGCAATTTATGCATGTAGTGTTTTTCATAATGCTTTATTATTATTCTTGTAATGTTTGCGTGATCTTAAGTGATAGTTGTTCCTGTATTTCTAATATTGTAGTTTCTCTCCTTGTTTTTTCTTCATCAGTATTTATAGATGCTTATCAGTTCAAATGATCTTTTTAAAAACAAATTTCTAAAAAATGTAAATAGTTATATCAACATGTAAAAGGGAGAAGAGTAAAAGTATAGTTTTTGTAAGCAATCAAAGTTAAATTGTTACCAGCATAAAACAGACTTTTGCATCTATAAGTTGTTTTATGGAAACCATAAAACAAAAATTTATAATAGATATCAAAAGATAAAGAAAAGGGAGTAAAAGCATGCCACTATAAACATCATGAATTTATAAATAGAAGCAAGCAAGAAAGAAAAGAATGGAACTACAAAATAGCCAGAAAACAATTAGTAAGATGACATTAGTAAGTCCTTGCTCATTAATAATTACTGTAAATGTAATTGATTGAATGTTCCAACCAAAAGATTCAGAGTAGCTGAAGGGATAGGAAAAACAAGCCCAACAATATGCTCCCTACAAGAGATTCACTTCAGATTCAAGGACACGCATAGGCTTAAAGTAAAAGGATGGCAAAATATTCCGTGTAAGTGGAAACCAAAGGAGAACAAGGATAGTTAAACTTATATCAGACAAAATAGACTTTAAGCCAAAAATGGTAACAAGAGATGAAGATGGTCATTATATGATGGTAAAGGGGTCAATTCATAAAAAAAAAAAATAACAATCATAGATAAATATGCACACAGTATTGGAGGATCTAAACATATTCAGTAAGTAGTAACAGTTCTGAAGGGAGAAATAAAAAGCAATACAACCATAGTAGGGGGTTTTAATAACTCTTTTTCAACAACAGATAAATCATCCAGACAGAAAGTCAACAAGGAAACATTGTGTTTGAACCATACTTTAGACCAAATGGAGCTAACAGATGATATATACAGAATGTTCCATGAAATAGCAACAGAATATACATTCTCTCAAGCACACAGGGAATATTCTTCAGGATAGATCAAATGGTAAGTTACAAATAAGTCAGCAAATTTAAGAAGAGGGAAATCATACCAAGTATCTTTCCCAACCAAAGCAATATGAAGCTAGAAATCAATAGCAGGAGGAAAACTGGAAAATTCAAAAAAATGTGAAAATTAATAAACAAGCTCCCAAACAACCCGTGGGTCAAAGAAGAGACCAAAATGGATATTAAAAAATGAAACTGGAAGCACAGCAGATCAAAACCTACATGGTGCTGCAAAAGCAGTTCTAGGACAGAAGTTCATAGTGATAAATGCCTACATTAAGAAACAAAAAGATCTCAAATAACAGCATCAATTTACATCACAAAAAATTAGAAAAAGAAGAACAAGCTATGCCCAAAGTTAGCAGAAAAAGTGAAATAACAAAAATCGGAGCAGAAAAAAATAAAATATACTCCATAAAAACATAGAAAAGATAAATTAAAGTAAAGGTTGTTTTTGAACAGGTGAACAAAATTAACAAAACATTAGCTAGACTATCAGAAAAACTGAAAGGACTCAAATAAAATCACAGATGAAAGAGGAAATATTACAATTGATATCACAAAAATACAAAGGCTCATTAAAGATTACTCTGAACAATTATAAGCCAACAAAATATAAAACCAGGAAGAAATTGATAAAATTCCTAGAAAAATATAACCTAACAAGACTGAACAATGAAGAAATAGAAAATCTGAACAGGCCAATATTAAGCAAGGAGGTTGAAGTAATGAAAGACCTCTCAACAAAGAAAGGCTCAGTACCAGATGGTTTCAGTGGAGAATTCTACCTAACATTTAAGAAAGAATTAAGGCCAATTTTTCCCAAACTATTCCAAAATATAAAAGAGGAGGAACACTCTCAAACTAAATTTATGAGTTCAGCATTACCCTGATACCAAAGCCAGATAAGGATACTAAAAAATTACAAATTACTATCCTTGATAAACATAGATACAAAAATTCTCAACAAAACATTAACATACATAAAACAGCTGCAGTTCTATACAGTAATAACTAAACATTTGAAAAGTAAATAAAACTATCCCATTCACAATAACATCAAAAACAATAAAATGTTTAATAAATATAACCAAAGAGGTGAAAGGTCCGTACACTGAAAAGTATAAGACTTGGATGAAGGCAATTGAAGAAGACACAAACGAATAGAAAGATATCCCATGTTCCTGGATTGGAAGAATTAATATTTTTAAATTGTCCGTTTTACTCAAAGCCATCTACAGATTCAATGCAACTTTTGTCAAAAATCCAATGGCATTTTTGTCAGAAGTAGAAAAAACTGTCTTAAAAATTGTATGCAGCTGCAAAAGACCCTAAATGGCCAAAGCATCACGCTTCCTGAATTCAAACTATGCTACAAAGCTATGGTATACACAGCAGTGTGGTACAGGCGTACAAATAGACATGTAGACCAATAGAATAGAATTTAGAATCCAGAGATAAACATTTTCATACACATTCTATTAACATCTGTCAAAGGAGCCAATAATACTCAATGGGGAAAGGATAGTCTCTTTGGTAAATGGTTCTGGGAAAGCTGGATAGCCACATGCAGAAAACTGAAAGTGGACCCTTATACCACTCACAAAAAATCAACCTGGAATCAGTTAAAGACTTAAACTTATGACCTGAAACCGTAAAATTCTTGGAAGAAAACATAGAGACAAAGCTCCTTAACATTGGTCTTGGCAGTGATTTCCTGGATATGACATCCAAAGCACAAGCAACAAAAGCAAAATAAATAAGTGAGGCCACATCAAACTAAAAGCTTCTGCACAGCAAAAGAAACAATCACCAAAATGAAAAGAGAACCTACAGATTGGAAGAAAATATTTGCAAGTTATATATCTGGTAAGGGGTGAGTATAGAAAATATATAAAGAGATACAACTCTATATCAAAAAAGCTGGCAAGTTGATTTAAAAATGGCATAAGAATTGAAAAGACAGTTTTCCAGAGGAGACATACAGATGGTCAACAGGTACTTGAAAAGGTGCTCAAAATCGCTAATCATCAGGGAACTGCAAATCAAAACCACAATGAGATATCATCTCACACCTGTTACAATGACGATTATCAAAAAGACAAGCAGTAAGTCTTGGTGAAGATGTAGAGAAAAGAGAACCATTGTACACTGTTGGTGAGAATGCAAATTGATACTGTCACTATGGAAAATAGTATGTATGTTTCTCAAAAAATTAAAAATAGATCTACCATATGATACAGCAATCTCACTTCTGGGTATATATTCAGCTAATTGAAATCAGGATCTTGTACAGATATCTGCAGTCCCGTGTTTATTGCAGCATTACTGACAATAGTTAAAACACAGAAACAACCTAAGCTTCTGTAAATGGATGAATGGATAAAGAATAATGAAATTATTCAGCTGTGGGAAAGAATGAAATTCTGCCATTTGCAACAGCTTGGATGAACCTTGAGGGTATTATGCAAGGTGAAATAAGTCAGACAGAGAAACACAAATACTGTATGATAGTATATGTAGAATCTAAAAAAGTCAAATACAAAAACAGACGGTAGAATGATGGTTACCAGGGACTGAAGGGTGGGAGAAATGGGGAGATATTGGTCAAAGGGTACAAGCTTCCAGCTAAGATTAACAAGTTTGAGGATTTTATGTACAGCATTGTGATTATAACTAAAAATACTGTATCAAATACTTTAATGTTGTTAAGAGAGTATATCATAAACTCATCACAAAAAAGAAATAGTAACTATGTGATGGGATGGAGATGGTAGCTAATAGTATGGTGGTAATCATTTTACAGTTATAAATGTATCAAATCAATACATTCTATCCTTTAAACTTACACAATATTATGTTGTCAACTATATTACAATAAAACCGAAAAAAATAAACTCATAAAACAAAAAATAAGCTTCTGGTTTCACTGATTTTCTTTATTGTTTTCTTGTTTTTAATTTTATTGATTTCAGCTCTCATCTTTATTAAGTCATTTTATTTTATATTGTTGCTTGATTTAGGCTTATTTTGATCTTATTTTTTCTCATTTTCTAAGGCAGAAACTTAGATTGTGGATTTGAGACTTACCTTCTGTACTAATGTATCCATTTACTGCTTTACATTTTCTTACAGTGACTTTTCAGGTGCATTCCACAAATTTTAATGTTCTATTTTCATTTTTGCTCAATTCAGCCTATCCAATGAACTTAAATTTTAACTATTGTGTTTCTGTTTCAAAAACGTCATTTGGTTAATTTTATATCTTCTGTATCTCTGCTGAGTTTTTATTACTCGACTTGTTCAAGTGTGTTTCCTCCCTCTCCTTAGAGCCTGCTTCTAATGGCTGCTTGAATTATGTTACAATAAATGTGATATTTTGACAACTAGTGACTGTAGTCTTCTGATTGTATTTTCCCTTTTTAGATGTTGAGATTTTAATTCTTTGTGTGTTGCATAGTTTTATTATATCTTAGACATTTTCAATATTATGCTATATTACTGAGTTTTATTTAAGTACTATGCATGTCTATTTTTACTTTTTAGTAGGATATTAATTTGGTTAGGTTCAGGCTGCAAGTCCCTAGCCTCCATCTCCTGGCTGTATTTTCAATGTCAGTTCAGTTTTCAAAGCTTTTTATACCTAACCACCACATCTGTTCCATAAGTGCTCAATGCAGCCAATCTGGGACCTGAATGGTGGTATATTCTCTAGTTCAGTTCTTATAACTTTGATATTTTTTTGAGTAACAGTCTTGTATGCTTAGCTTGTGAACGAGCACAGTAGTTCATACACAAATTTATGGCATCACTTTATTAAGCGCTCATCTCCATGATCTCCTGAAAGTTTCTAGCTCTTAGCGATCCCTCTTACTTTTCTTTTGACTTTTAATTAGGGGCTTCACTATCCCTACCATGCTACACACCTGTGGTAACTGCGTCTCTCTTTGAGGCTAAGCTGTGAGAGAAAAATTTCAGTGGGAATTGCCCACATTCTCTTGGGATTACAGTTTCTCTGGCCTTAGGGATTAGCTACATTTTCTTACCTTTGGAATTTTAGGCACCTGGCTCACCACTGCTGCAATCAATATTACTTACATCCTGGGATTTGCTGGGAGTTTGGGCAGGAGAGAACAGAAAATAAAAAACAAATCACTAAAAGGATGGATTTCTACCGTCTATGACCCATAGAGTATCCCTTTCTTGATTCTTGGGCTAGAAATAGAGTAGTTCTTTAGGAGCTCTTTCTGTCTCAGTTCTATGTTTCAGATTGCCTTTGAGTTCAAGCTGGGAGATACCAAAGAAGGAAAAATAGAGCAAAGTCTTTGCTTGCTCAGTGGTACCTCAAGTCATAGTTTTCATTTACTCATCCAACTGCTATCATTTACTTTCAGTCTTCAATGACCTGCTGAACAAATTCTTTCCAGGAGTTTTAAGCACATGCAGTTGGAGAGATGTAATGGATTATACTTATTGCTTCTTGACCACAACTGGTAACTATTGCTTCTTTAAGCCTTAGTTTCTCATCTGTCTCATGAGGATAGTAGTTATAAAGATAAATAAATAGTAGTTTTGAAAATATGTATCAAGTATCACAGTACATGGATTGAAGAAGTGCTCTCTCTACATATGATAATCATTATATTTTTCTCCTTTATAAAGAAGAGGAACTGAACTAGATTATCATTTTTCTTTTTTCCATAGTGCAATGAGAAATATATATACAGAAAAGTTTATAAAACTCATATGTACAGTTAAAGCTAAAGAAAGTCTTTAGTTTATTTTCCAGTATATGTCATTGGAGGATATAGTAAAATAAAATTAAGACCTAGCATTAATGGTATTTGCTTTTAGAAATGCAAGAAGATATGTTTATTAATACATCAAAATCTTTATTTAACAATATTTATTTAGTAGCTATTAAATACAAATCACATTGCTAGGAGTAAAAAATTAAGATTCTGGCTCTTCCAAATGCTCACTTATGCTTTGGTCTACTTTATTAAGATAAAATACCCTTTTCTGAAATGACATTCCAATATCAAGTATGTTAGTAGCCCTACAAATTTGCCTTGAAAAACATCCTGGACTACCTAATTTCAAATTTAACCTCTAACACATTATTTGGAACTAGTGGCAAAATATTCAGTTTTTCTCTGTCCCAGTTTTTTAATAGAAAATGGATTAAAATAAAATTAAAATTAATTAAAATAAAATAAAGCAATACCTATCTCACAGGGTTGATGTGAGTGTTATATGAGTTAATGAAAGAGTTGAATACATGTTAGTGCTTACTATTTTTGAAATTAATTGTGACTATAAGCATTCTATTAGATCTACAGACCTTTCTTTGGTCTACCACTCCATTCTTTTAGACCTTTCTGTGCACATTTTTTCTCCATTTTTCTGTTGCTAGCAGAAATAAAGTAAAAGTCTTTCCTAAATGACAACACAGTTCATAGGAAGCCTGTTTAGAGAAATAAAAATATCTTGTTTTATGTCATCAATTGCATTATTTTCAGCTGTTTGTTTTGCAGTGCCACTGTAACTACTATATTATGTTTCATGGGATGAGCTTTGAAACTTCTTACTAGTTAAATAACTTTGAGAATCTTCAGTCCTCTGAGTTTATAGTTTCCTCAACCATGAAACTGTAATATTGATATGTACTTTGTAAGTGTAGAGAGAATAATTCATTCAATTAACAGTTTTGAGCAGCTACTATGTGCCAGATAGCAAGTTGGAACTTGGATATACAAAGCATACAGAGTCACTGTCCTCATAAGGTTTATGTTCTAGAGGAGAGAGAGACATTACACAAATTATCGCAACATGATAGATAAATGTAAATTAAATTTAGTTAATATGAAAAACGGAGATGTGTGATGAGAATAAAAGTTATTTTTGAAGAAGGAATATTTGTTTAAACTAGAAATATGTCACAAATGAACAAAAAGAAAATTTAAAGTGTATAACAGAAACAGAGAATTTTGTGGACACTGAATCAGAAAAATAATTGGCTCATTCCAGAAACATACAGAAGGTCAAAATAGCTAAAGCCTACTTAGTGAGGAAGAGTAAAAATGAGCTTAGAAACATAATCAAAGGCTACTTGATCCATACGATATTATGGGCTATTAAGGACTTTGAAGGATGCAATGATAATTATTTTAAACAAGATAGTGGCATGGCTAAATGCATGTATTAAAAATATTTCCTTAGTTGTTCTTGAGAAGAAGAGATTAAAGGAGAAATTAGTGAAAAAGTTCTATGATTTACCAGACTGTTCACAACTTAGGAAATTGTAAATGAGGATTTTTTTTTGGTAGGGAAGATTTTCCCTGAGCTAATACTTGTTGCCAATATTCCTCTTTTTGTTTGAGGCAGAGTAGCCCTGAGCTAACATCTGTGTCCATCTTGCTCTATTTCATATGTAGGTTGCTGCCACAGCATGGCTTTATGAATGGTATAGTTCCATGCCTTGGACCTGAACCTGTGAACGTGGGCTGCCAAAGCAGAGCATGATGAACTTAACCACTATGCCACTGGGATGGCCCCTATGAGGATTTTTAAAAAAATTAGTTAGTGGACATGGCAATGGAGAAGAGATGGATTTATATAAATATAGCTATGAATTGGAGGTAGACTCAAGATTAACTGCTGGTAGATGAGATACAAGAAGTTAGATAAAGATATCAAGGATCACCTCCAAATTTCAAGCCTGAACAATTATGTCAAGAGAACTGCCATTTTCTGAAAAGGTGCAATGATAAGGAAGATTTGTAAGGAGAATATAACTACTTCAGATCATTCCCAAAGCATAATAAGAACTCCGTAAATGATGGCAATTTTCATTGTTCACTTATTCATTCAATCATTGTACAAATATTTCTTGACCTCCACTTTGTGGAGGACATTTTGCTAAACTCTGGGTATATAAAAATGGACATTGCTGACAGGTTCCTTACATTTATAGATCTTACGATTTAATACCTATTTAAAATATGCATTTTCTTTTCCCCTTATTGACAATAATGTGATACCTTACACTAGCATAGCACTTTATAATTATAAAATGTATTTATATACCCCTTAGAGGATATGAGTTTAAACATGTTCATTGATTGGTTAAAAGCAACCAACAAAAAAATTAATATTTTCTGTTCTTTTCTACCATTTGTTTATATCAACTGGTGTATACAATCATGCAACTTTTCAAATGTCTATTTAACATTAAGACCATATACCCCATGAATGGAATATACATATTGATAACTGTTGTGATGTCATTCTAGTGTGGATGTTGCAGTGAAAGTGAACCTATATGTTTTTAAAACGTGTGTGAAAGAAAAAGTATCTGTAAACTAAGACAGATTCTTGTTAAAAAATTATCACCAAGCCTTCAGGATTGAACATAACATGTATGCTATTTATTTGGAACACAAGATCAATTAACAAAAATCAATCACATTTCTGTATACTTACAATGAACATATAAAACAGAAATTGAAACAAAATACCTATTATAATTGATCCCAAAATTAAATACTTGTGTATAAATTTTATAAAACATGCACAATATCTATATATTAAAAATTATAAAATCTGTAGAAACAAATAAAAGCCCTAAATAAGTGAAAAGACATACTATGTTCATGGATTAGAAGACACAACATGATAAAACTGTCACTATCCCTCAAATTTATCTGTAGGTTAATTGCATTTCTTATCAAAATCCAAGCAAAGGTCTCTATAGACATAGAAAAGCTTCTTATAAAATTTGTATAAAAAATCAGACACTAGAATACCTAATTAAATTGTGAAAAAGACGTATAAAGTAGGAAGAATTACCTCTCCCTTTTGGTAAAGCCTTCTGTATAGTTATAGTAATCAAGTGAGTGTGATATTAATAAAGGGATAGATATATAATCAGTGGAAAAGGGTAAAGAACACAGAAATGGAGAAACACACAAATGCCAAACTGATTTTTGACAAAGTTACAAAACCAATTGGTCAAAACCAATTTTGAAAAAGTTACAAAACTTTCTCAATGGAGAAAGCATAGCCTTTTTAAACAAACGGTGCTAAAGCCTTTAGACATCCACAGGGGTAAGAAATGAAACACAAACTAAACCTCATATTTTACACAAAAGAAATACAGAATCCGAATAGACCAATCCAAGTAAACAGTTTTAAACAGTAATAAAAAAAACCCAAAAAAGCAAAAGTCCAAGACTAGTTGGTTTCTCTGGTGAATTCTAATAAATATTCAAAGGAGATTTATCCCACTCAAACTACTCCAAAAAATTGAAGAGGAAGAGATACTTCCTAACTCAGTTTATGAGGCAAACATTACCCTGATATCAAAATGAGAAAAGGAAACAACAAAGGTAATTTACAGGCCAATATCACAGATGAACATAGATCCAAAAGTCTTCAACAAGATATTAGCAAATTGAATACTACAGTATATTAAAAGGATCATATACTGTGACCAAATAGTATTTGTTCCAGGGGTGCAGGGACGGTTCAACATCCACAAATCAATGTGACACATCAAATTAATAGAATTATGAATAAAAATCACATCATCATCTCAATAGATGCAGAGAAAGCATTTGACAAGATTCTACATGAACTTATTATAGAAACTCTCAGTGAAATGGGTATAGAAGGAAATTACCTTGACATAATAAAGGCCATGTATGAAAAACCCACAGTCAACATTACACTCACTGGTGAAAAACTGAATGCTATTCCTCTAAGAACAGGAGCAAGACAAGGATACCCACTCTTAACACTCTTATTCAACATAGTATTGGAAATCTTAGCCAGAGAAATTAGAGAATAAAAAGAAATAAATGAGATACAAATTGCAAAGAAAGTAGTAAAATTTCACCATTGGTAGATAATATTATTCTATATATAGAAAATCCTAAAGAATCCACCAAAACACTCAGAAATAATTATGGAATACAATAAGGTTCCAGAGTACAAAATCAACATACAAATATCAGTTGCATTTCTATTCAATAACAATGAACTAGCAGAAAGAGAAATCAAGAATACAATCCCATTTACAATTGCAACAAAAAGAATAAAATACCTAGGAATAAATTTAGCCAAAAAAGTGAAAGAGCAATAGACGAAAAACTATAAGACCTGAATGAAGGAAATCGATGAGGACATGAAGAAATGGAAAGATGTTCCATGATCATGGATTGGAAGAATAAATATAGTTTAAATGTCAGTATTGCCTAAAGTAACCTACAGTTTCAATACAAACCCAATCAGAATCCTAATGACATTCTTTACAGAAATAAAACAAAGAGTCTAAAAATAATTATGGAACAACAAATGACCCTGAATAGTTAAAGCAATCCTGAGAAAAAAGGACAAGGCTGGATGTGTCACATTCCTTGACTTCAAAATATACTACAAAGCTATAGCAACTAAAACTGCATGATACTGACAGAAAAAGAGATACACAGATAAATGAAACAGAATTGAGAGCCCAGAAATACAATGCACACATCTATGGACAGCTAATTTTCAACAAAGGAGCCAAGAATATACAATGGAGAAAGGAATGTCTGTTTAATAAATAGTGTTGGAAAAAGTCGACAGCCACGTGCAAAAGGATGAAGGTAGACCATTATTTTATACCATACACAAAAATTAACTCAAAGTGGATTAAAAACTTGAATGTAAGTCCTGAAACCATAAAACTCCTGGAAGAAAGCATAGGCAGTATGCTCTTTGACATGATTTTAGTGGTAACTTTTTGAACACTAGGTCTCCTCAGGCAAGGGAAACAAGAGAAAAAATAAACAAATGGGTTACATCAAACTCAAAACCTTCTGTATAGCAAAGGAAACTACCAACAAAATGAAAAGATAACCCACAAACTGGAAGAAAATATTCGCAAATCATATATCTGATGAGTTGATTTCCAAAATACATAAAGCACTCATACAATTCAATAACAACAAAAATGAACAACCCAATCAATAAATGGGCAGAGGATATGAGCAGATATTTTTCAAAATAAAATATGCCAATGGCTAAGAGGTGCATGTAAAGATGTTCAACATCACTAATTATTATGGAAATGCACATCAAAACTACAATGAGATATCACCTCATACCTGTCAGAGTGGCTATTATTAAAAAGACAAGAAATAACAAGTGTTGGAGAGGATATAGAAAAAAGAATCCCTCATACACTGCTGGTGGGAATACAAACATGTTCAGTCACTGTGGAAAACAGTATGGAGATTTCTCAAGAAATTAAAAATAGAAATACCACCTGATCCAGCTGTTCTATTTCTGGGTATTTGCTCAAAGAACATAAAATCAGTAATTTGAAAAGATTTATGTACCCTTATATTCATTGCAGCATTAGTCACAATAGAGAAGACTTGGAAGCAATCTAAGTGTCCAGCAATGGATAAAGATAATTTGACATATATATATATATATATATATATATATATATATGTATATACACAGTGGGATACTACTCAGCCATAAAAAAAGATGATATCATGCCATTTGTGACAACATGGGTGGAGCTTGAGGGTATTATGCCAAACAAAGTGTCAAGGAAAGGCAATACTGCATGATTTCATTCATATGTGGAAGGTAAACAAGCAAACACATAGATGCAGAGAACAGATTGGTGATTACCAGAGGGGAAAGGGAGAGGGGAAAGGGTGAAAGGGGTTAAGGGGCAAATATTTACACTGTCTGATAGAAATTTGGCTTTTGGTGGTGAACACTATGCTGTCTATACAGAAGCCAAAAGATAATGATGTACATCTGAAATTTACACAATGTTATAAACCAATGTTACCTCAAGAAAATGAAAAAAGGGTAAAATAAAAATATAAAAAGCTCAAGATGCTTAAAAAAAGAAAGAAATTTATTTCATGTTTTGTAACATCAGAATAATTCAATACACAGAAATAAATTTATCAAAAAAGTAGAATCATGTGCACTCACAGTTACAAAACGTTGGAGGAAATTAAAGAAGACAAATAAATGTAAAAAGATCTTGTGTTCCTGGATCAGAAGACAATATTGTTAAGAGGGTAACACTCCCCAAATGGATCTACAAATTCCAGACAATCCTTATCAAAATCTGAGCAAGCTCTTTTCCAGAAATTTACAGTATATTATTTAAATTCTTGAGGAAATTCAAGGGACTCAGAATGGTCAAAATAAAGCTTGAAAACGAAGAATAAATTTGGACATATAGTTTTCAATTTCAAAACTTGCTACACAACTAAAATAATGAAAACTATGTGGTATTGACACAGATTAGACATACAGAGCAATGGAATAGAATTGGGACTCCAGTCAAAAATCCTTACATTTATGGTCAGTTGACTTTTTACAAGGGCGTCAAGACAATCAAATGGTGAAACGATTGTTTTTTCAACAAATGCTGAAGGACAAAGATGTCCACATGGAAAAGAATAAAGTTGGACCTCTGCCTCACATCACATACAGAAAATAACTGTAAATGTATCAAAGAACTAGATTTATGTGCCAAAACTGTAAAACTCCTAGATGAAAACATGGAGGTAAACCTTTATAACATTTTATTATGCAATGATTGTTTAATATGACATCAAAAGCATAAGTAAAAAATAAAAAATACTATATTTATTAGTCTTCATCAAGATTAAAATATTTGCTACTTCAAATTATACCATAAGATACTCCACATATAGTCGAAATTATTTTCAAATAATATATCTGCTAAAATATTTGTACCAGAATACATAAATAATTCAAATCACTTAAAAAATTGCCAAGTTTTAAAAATAACCAAGTGATCTTTATATACATTTTTCCAAAGAATATATACAAATAGCCAATAAGTATAGAAAAAGTGCCTCAACATCATTAGCCATTAGAGTGATGCAAATGAAAACCACAATGAGATACCGTGAAGAGGAAGATACGTTTCTCACTTAGTAGGAGGACTATAATAAAAAAGACAGACAACAACAATGGTTCATGAGAATGTGGAGAAATTAGAGCCATCATACATTGATAGTGGGGATGAAAAACGATGCAGCTACTTGGAAAACAATTTGACAATTCTTCAAAATGTTAAACAGAATTATTTGACTCAGCAATTCTAGTCTTAGATATATAGGCAAGTGAATTGAAAATATGTTCATACAAAAACTTAGACATGAATGTTTATAGCAGCATTATTCATAAGTGTCAAAAAGTAAATACAACCCAAATGACCACTGACACTGAATTATGATTGAATAAATAAAATGTTTTATTCCCATAATATGAAATATTATTCATCCATAAGAAGGAACGAATATTAATTCATGCTACAACTTGGATAATCTTGAAAATGTTATGGTACAAGATTTCTTTTGAGAAAATATTTTGGAATTAGACAGTTGTGTTGTTTGTACAACTTTGTGAATGTACTAAGCTGACTGGATTGCATTCTTTAAAATCATGAATTTTATGCTATGCTAGTTAGATCTCAGTAAAGATGATAAATACCAAATAATATAGTAAGTAACTATCTGGTAAAGATCATTAATATAAACTAATAAGAAGAATGAACAAATAAATAGTTCTAATTCTGTGAATGGGCACTAGTGGCTTGGTTTAATGTGACAAGGTAGAGCATCAAAATGGACTGTTAATGTGCTGTATCAGAAACAACTTAGAAACAAAGATGATGTACTCTAAAATCTCTTAGATTATATAATGTCATCATAATGAAGAAACTGGCAACAGGGATGTTTGTGCAAATTTTGAATAAAATTTTTTATGAAATAAGTGAAAAAAGTATTATTTCTAAATTAACAAATACTTTAATAAATATAATTAAAAAACTAATGACAGATCAAGAGATACAACAAGCAAAATGGTGGATTAGGAAGTACCAAGTCCTCTTTCACCCACGGAAACACAAAATAAAAAGCATAAACCAGCTAAAATAACCTTATAGGAGCACTGGAAAACAGTGAAACATCCACAGCAACCAAGTGAAAACCAAATAAAGAAAAAGTCTCATTAGAAATAGTAGAAATTTTAATGGTGGTTATACTTACCATTGCTGCACACACCCCCTGGTGTAGCACAATCTTGTTCTGGAGGAAGTGAAAGCCTGGGTCCCAATTTCTTCCTTGACCTGGAGGAAGAAAGGAAGACCTTACTTTCAAGGTTCTATCTGTCTAGGGGCTGCTGGAAAGATCGATCTCTGTATCACATAGGTTGGGGCTCAGGGACCAAAGTAAAGGCCATGCCAATGAAAGTTGCAGAGGACTTCTCATCTGAAGATACCTAGTATAAGACACTAAAGGTGGAGACATACAATAGATGACTTAAGGCCCAAAGGAGAGCCTTAGGTGAGACGCTGTGTGAAATTAAGTTATTCCAAAGCACTTGTGTATTTTGGGGAATTGTACAAGCCACATACAAGTCTAAGCAAAGCACATGCTCTGAAGAAAACATGAGAAGATCTCAAGTTTCACCTCAGGCTGACTCCAAGACTCAGAGCACACTCAACTAGTTAGTCAAGGACTGTGCCAACATAGAGCCAATCTGCAAAGATTGAGACATATGACTGATTTTTTTTTCAAATATTCAATTTTCTACAAAAAATCACAAGCTAAAAGAAACAGGGAAACATTGCCCATTCAAAGGAAGAAAGTAAATTGGCAGAAATAATCCATGAGTAAGAAAAAACATCTGACTAATTAGACAAGGAATTTTAAAAAATTATCTTAATTATGCTGAAAAAGATAAAAGAAAATAAAAAAAGGGCAAAGAAGTAAAACAAGCAAGGAAAGTGACAGATGAGTAAATGAAAATATCAACAAAGAAATATAAATTATGATAAGAAGACAATTAGAAATTATGAAGCTGAAAAATATAATAACTGAATTTAAAAAAATTACCAGAGGGTTTCAACAGTAGTGTTGAGGAAGAAAAAGAAAGAATTAGCAATCTTAAAGATAGGATATTTGAAATTATTGAGTCTGAGGAGCAAAAAGTAAAAAGAAAGGAGAAAGTGAACAGAGCTTATACGACTGGTGGGACACAGTCAAGCAATATATACATTATGGATGTTTCAGAAGGAGAAAAGGAAAAGAAATGGGCAGAAAGATTATTTGAAGAAATAATCATTGAAGACTTCCTGAATTTGATGGAAGACATGAGTCCAAGAATCTTAATGAATTCCAAGTATGATAAACCCATAGAGACTCACATTGAGAAACATTTAAATCAAATTTTCAAAAGACAAAGACAAGGAATCTCGAAAGCAGAAATAGAAAAGCAACTCATCGCATACAAGGAATCCTCACTAAGGTTATCAGTAGATTTCTAAGCTAAAACATTAGAGTTTAGAAGGCAGTGGGGTGATATGTTTAAAATGCTGAAAAAAAATTCAACCAAAAATTCTATACCATGCAAAACTGTCCTTCAAAAAGGAGAGCAAAATTAAGACATTCTCAGATAAATATAAGCATAGGGAATTCATTATAACTAGACATTGACCACAAGAAATGCTAAAGTGAGTCCCTTGGGTTGAAATGAAAGGGAAATGGAAAGTAACTCAAAGATATATGAAGATATAAAGGTCTCCAGTAAAAGTAAATACATGATCAAATACAAAACCATTACTACTTTAATTTTGGTTTGTGACTCTATTTTATAATTCTACAGGATTTAAAAAAACTAGTACATAAAATACATAAAACTAATTATAAATACATAAAAATAATTATATATCTATGTTGATGGTTACAAAACTTAAAAATATGTAATTTGTGATATCAATAACATAAAATGAGGGAGAGGTAACTGAGCTGTATAGGTGTAGAATTTTTGTGCATGATTGAAATTAAGAATCAGCTCTAAAGAAATTGTTATGATGATTTCAAGATAGTCTATGTAATCTGTTTAGTAACCCCCCAAAGATATCTATAAGATATAAACAAAAGAAAGTGAGAAAGAAATCAAACTGTGTCACTGCAAAAAATTGACTAAACACAATGGAAGGCGATAATTGAGTAAATGTGGGTCAGAAACATACACAAAACAAAGTGAGTAAAGGAAGTCCTTCCCTATCGGTATTTACTTTAAATGGAAGTGGATTAAACTCCTCAATCGAAAGGGATATATTGGCAGAAGAGATTTTAAAACCGTGATTCAAGTATATGCTGTCCATTAGAGACTCAATTTACATCTAAGCACACGAATAGATTGAAAAGTAAATGATGAAAAAAGATATCACATGTAAATCGTAAAGCAAAAGAGAGCTGGAGTGACTATACTAATGTCAGATTGAATATGGTTTGAGGCCAAAACTGTTATGTGAAACAAAAGACATGCACTGATAAAGAGTCGAGTCATGGACTTCTAGTTTCTGGTTCTGCATGTAAAGCGTTTGTAATTGGCCACTCCATGATAACAACAAGGATAAAGTGAAACAGAGTGAAAAATTAAAAATTCTTCTTAGATCTATGAGAGAGGAAGACACAGAGCAACCAAGATCCGAGACAGATGAGTAAACACTGGGAGTCATGGTTTACCAAAGCAGAGACTCAGAAGCAGAAACTCTCTTGGGAACTAGTGTCAGTGTAAGAAAACTTGAACTGTAATTGAGGAATTGCTGGAGGCTCACTGTGAACAAGTCCGAGAGTTAAACACTTCAAAAGGTTGTGACATCAGCATCATGGTGACATAAGGCATCCTTCACTTTTGTCCCCCTGCTCAACAGCACAAATTTGACATTCATCCATGGACAAAAGAGTCCTGGAAGAAGCTATAGGATCCAAGACCATATGCTGAGGGGCCTGGGAGGATCTTTGACCATGCATGTATCAAGTAATAGGCTGGTAGACCTCAGTCCTGGCTTTAGACCCTGCAGTGGCACATGAACTGGCTCCAGCCTCTCTTGACCATATTCTGAGATTGCTGGAGAACATTGACTTAGACAATCACTTGCAGATGAGAGAGCCTTTGTAGAAGTCCAGGTTCACAGAAGACAATTTCTAACACTCCATTCAAGCAAAATATATGAGTTTGGATGCATTGGAGTTGGTAAAATAGTTTAATTTTACCCACGTCACCCATATCCCAAGATGGCACAGCTTAGGGCCAAGAAAGATCTTCCTTGGCCTGTGGTTTATCCTGTGGGGTAAAAGGAAAGTGTTTGAGCAAACCCAGATTCCTCTTTAGCAGGACACTGCCAAAGAGACTTAATTCTCTCTCATCTCATCCAGAGCACCAAATCAGGAGCTCCATGACCAGAGAAGCAAAAGAGTCTTACAGAGTACTAGATAGGAATCTCAGAGAGCATTAAAGGGACATAGATACTAACCGAATTATGGATTACATCAAAAAGCCCACCTAAGGAACAGTGGGACACCTCTCCCACATATTTCCACAACTGGTTCATGGGCAAATCCCACACTCCACTTGCCTCACAAGTACCCTCCCACTCTGTAGCTGACTCCCTTTGCATGCTCCTGATCATGACATCAGCAGGCTTTGGCAGATGGCAGATGCAGAAAGATAGTCAAATCTCTGGGCAAGGGAGAAACCACAAACTAGAGCTTTAGTACTACCTTAAAGAAAAATAAGAGAGGCTGTCAGCAGTCAGCATGATGTATTGCAGGAAACAGAGAAGGCATACAATCTTAGAAACACTGCCATGAGAGAGACCAAGAAATGTGGGGCAGGTGTATATTTCTCCCCTGATGGCATTTAGTAAAGACTGGAGGAGATGACTACAAATGTGAAGACAGCAACACAAAAGTCCATGGAACATAAAAATACAAGGAAACATGACATCAAAGATGATCACAATAATCTTCTGGAAACCAAACCCAAAGACATGGATATCTCCAATTCAACAAATAATTCAAAATAGCTATTTTAAGGAAACCCAAAGAGCTACAAGAAAACACATAAAGGAAATTCAACAAAATCAAGAAAAGAATACAAGAATAAAGTGACAAATTTAGCAAAGAAATGGAAATCATAAAAAAGAACCAAAGAGAATTCCGGAGCTGAGGAATACAATTAATAAAATGAAAAACATGCAATGGAGAACATCAACATCAAACTGGATCAAGTGGAAGAAAGAATCAGTGCAATTGAATACAGGAACTTTGAAATTATTCAGTCAGATGAGAACAAAGAAAAAGAATGAAAAAGAGTGAAGAAAGCTTACATGAGCTATGGGATACCATCAAAAGGACGAATTTTTTAATCATTGGAGTTTCAAAAGGAGAAGAGACAAAGAACGGGCCGAACGCTTGTTTAAATAAAGAATGGCTGAGAACTTCTCAAATCTGGGGAGAGATTTGGATATCTAAGTTTATGAAACTTGTAAGCTTCCAAAAAAATCAACTTAAAAATCCACTCCAAGACACATTATAATAAAACTGATAAAAATGAAATACAAAGAGAACATCTTAAAAGCAGCAAGAGAAAAAAGCCTGTAAATTACAAGCGAACCTCCATAGAGTAATCAGTGACTTTCTCAGTAGAAACCTTACAGAAGAAGAGAGAGTAGGATGTTATATTCAAAGTGCTTAAAGAAAAAAACCTGCTAGCCAAGAATGCTTTACCAGCAAAGTTGTCCTTCAGAAATGAAGGAGAGATAAAGACTTTCCCAGACAAAAAAAAGTTGTGGAAATTTATCACCACTAGACCAGCTTTACAGGGAATGCTGGGAGGAATTACTGAAGTATAAATAAAATGATGCTAATTACTAACATGAAAATATACAACACTCTGGTAAAGGAAGTACATAGTCAAATTCAGAATACTCTAATACTGTAATATGGTGAAGTGTTAACCATTTAACTCTGGTAAAAAGGTTAAAGACAGCCCTGGTGTTGTAGTGGTTAACATTTAACACTCTCACCAACATGGCCTAGGGTTCATTTTCCAGCCTGGGAACTGTACCCACCATCTGCCAATAGTCATACTGTGGCAACTGCATGTTACTGTGATGCTGAGATCTATGTCACTGGTATTTCAAAATAACAGCAGTCTCATTCATGGTAGATAGGTCTCGACAAAGCTTCCAGACTAAGACAGACTAGGAAAAGGACTTGGTCACCCACTTCTGAAAAAATTAGCCATGAAAACCTTATGAATAGCAGCAGAGCATTGTCTGATACAGTGCCAGAATATGAAAGGATGGCACAAAAAAACCAGGCAGGGTTCCATTCTGCTCTATACAGAGTCAATAAGAGTCAGAATTGACTTGATGGCACTAACATCATAAAAGCTTAAATGACAGACTATTAAAAATAACCATAGATATACTAGCTTGTTAATGAGTACACAATAAAGAAAAGGTAAATTGTGACATTAAACACATAATAGGGGATAGTAAAAGGGTAGATTTTTTTGTATTTGATCAAAATTAAATTTTTATCAACATAAAATAGACTGGTATATGTATAAGATGTTTTATGTAAGCCTCCTAATAACCATAAAGCAAAAACATACACTAGATTAATAAAAGATAAAGAGAAGGGAATCAAAGCATACCACTACAGGAAATCATCAATTCTCTAAGGAAAGCAGCAAGAGAGGAAGAAAGAAAAAATAGACTGTAGAAAACAGCCTGAAAAGTATAATATGGTATAAGTCCTTAACTATCAACAATTACTCTAAATGTAAATGGATTGAATTCTCTAATCAAAAGACATAGAATGACCAGATTGATAAAAAAAATTCAAGGCCCAACTATATGCTGCCTACAAGAGAATCAATTCAGATTTAAAGACAAAAATAGGCTCAAAGAGAAGGAAGAAAAATCATAATCCATGCAAGTGGAAAGAGAAAGAGAGCAGGGGCAGCTATGCTTATATCAGACAAACTAGACTTTAAGTCAAAAATCATAACAAGAAAAAAAGGTAAAGTAATAATAAATGTGTAATAATAAAGCTGTTAATCCATTAAGAAGATATAATTATTGTGTATATATATCTCCAACATTGCATCAGCTAAAATATGTTAAACAAATGCTAAAAGATCTAAAGAAAGAAATAGAAAACCATACAATACTGATAGGGAAATTAATAAACCACTTTCAACAATGGATACATCATCTAGACAGAAAATCAACAAGGAAACATTGGACTTGCACCATACCTTATACCAAATGAACTTAATAATCATGTACACAGCATTCCATCCAACAGCAGCAAAATACACATTCTTCTCACACACACATAAAAAATTCTTTAGGATAAATTATATACTAGGCCACAAAACAACTCTTAGTAAATCTAGGAATACTGAAATCATACCAAATATTTTTTCAGATGATAATGATATGAAACTAGAAATCAACGACAGGAGGAAAGCTGGAAAATTTACAGTATGTGGAAATTAAACAACTTGCTCCTGCACAACCAATGGATCAAATAAGAAATCAAAAGGAAAATCACAAAATATTTTGAAACAAACAAAAAATGAAAACACAACATAATGGTACCTATGGGATGCTGCAAAAGCAGTTTTAAGAGGGAATTTTATAGCAATAAAATCCTACATTAATAAGAAAGATCTCAAGTAAATATGATAATGTTACATCTAAAGGAGCTAAAAAAAGAAGAACTAAATCCAAAGTTAACAGAAGGAAGGAAATAACTAAGATCAGAGCAGAAATAATGAAATAGAGAAAACAAACAATAGAAGAGATCAACAAAACTAAGAGCTGGTCTTTTGAAAAGATAGCAAAATCAACAAACCTTTTTCTAGACCAACTAAGGAAAAAGAAAGAAGACTCAAATAAAATAGAAGTAAAAGATGAGACATTACAACTGATATCACAGAAACACAAAAGATTGTAAGATACTATGTGCCGGCAAACTGAATAACCTAAAGAAATGTATAAATTTCTAGAAACGTACAACCTGTGAAGATTGAATCATGAATAGAAAATTTGAACAGACCAATAATGAGTAAGGAATTTGATTCAGTAATCAAAAACTTACCAAAAAAGAAAAGCCCAGTAACAGATGGATTCAGTAGTAAGTTCTACCAAATATTTAAAGAGAAATTACTAAAAATACTTCTCAAACTATTTGAAAAAATTGCAGCAGAGGGAACACTCTCAATCTCACTTTGTGGGGCTGGTATTACCCTAATACTAAAGCCAGACAAGGACCCCAAAAGAAAAAAAAATATTGCAGGCCAATATCCCTGATGGGCATAGATGCAAAAACCTCAACCAAATTCAACAATTCATCAAAAGGATCACAACGCATAATCAAGTGAGATTTATCCAGGGATGCAAGGATGGTTCAATATTCACAAATCAATCAATATGATACACCACTCTAAGAAAATGAAGGATAAAAATCGTACAATCATCTCAATAGATGCAGAAAAAGCATTTGACAAAATTCAACATCATTCTTGATAAAAACCTCAGCAAATTGGATATAGAAAAATATATCTTAACATAATAAAGGCTGCATACAAGAAGCTTACAGCTAACATCATACTCAATGGTAAAAAGCTGAAAGCTTTTCCTTGAATATTAAGAACAAGACAGAGATACCCACTCTAGCCACTTGTATTCAACATAGTACTAGAAGACGTAACCAGAGCATTAGGTAGAACAAAAAAATAAATGACATTCAAGTCAGAAAGGAAGAAGTAAAGTTATCTCCATTTGCAAATTAAATATTATTATTTATAGGAAACCCTAATGGTTCCACCTGATAACTGTTAGAACTAATAAATAAATTTAGTAAAGTTGCACAATACAAAATCAATATACAAAAATCAGTTGTGTTTCTACATACTAACAATGAAATATCAGAAAGAGAATTAAAGAAAACAATCCCACTTATAACAGCATCAATAAAAACAAAATAATTAGGAATAAATTTAATCAATGAGGTGAAAGATCTATACACTGAAAACTATAAGACATTGATGGAAGAAATTGAAGAAGACATAAATAAATGGAAAGATATTCCAGGTTCATGGATTGGAAGAACTGATATTGTTAAAAATGGTCACACTGCGCAAAGCAATCTACCGATTCAATGCAATATCCATTAAAATTCCAATCGTATTTTTCACAGAAATGGAAAAAAGAATCCTAAAATTTGTAGGGCAGCAGAAAAGACACCTAATAGCCACAAACTTGAGAAAGAATAAAGCTGAAGGCATTATACTTCCTGATTTAAAGTTATTTTACAAACCTATAGTAATCAAAACAGTGTGGTCTTTGCATTAAAATAGACACATAAATCAATGGGACAGAACAGAAAGCCCAGAAATAAACCCATGCATATATGGTCGATTAATTCTTATCAAAGGAACCAAGAATATGCAATAGGCAAGGATATTCTTTTCAATAAATGGTGCTGAGAAAACTGGTTGGCTACATACAAAAGAATGAAACTGAACCCCTTACACCATACACAAAACACTACTAAAAATGGAGTGATGACTTGAACATAAGTCCTAAAACCCTAAAACTTCTACATGAAAACATACGGGGTAAACTCCTCGATACTGATTGGCAATGATCTTTTGGATTTGAGACCAAAAGCAAAAGCAAAAATGAACAAGTGAGACTATATAAAACTAAAAACCTTCTGCACAGCAAAGAAAACCATCAATAAAATGAAAAGGCAATATATTGGAATGGGAGAAAATAATTGCAAACAACATATCTGATAAGGGGTTAATATCTAAAATAGACAAGGAGCTCATAAAACTCAATAGTAAAAAATCAAATAACCCCCATAAAAATGGGCAAGTGATCTGAATAGACCTTTTCCCAAAGAATACGTAGAAATGACTAGCAGTGCATGAAAACGTGCTCAACATCACTAACAATTAGGGAAATGCAAATCAAAACTAGAATAAGTTATCTCCTCACACCTCTTAGGATGATTTCTATCAAAATTAGAAGAGATAAATGCTGGCGAGAATGGATAATTTATATTATATCCTATTATACTATGTTATACGTTATATAATGTATATATATATCAGACAATAACAAGTGTTGTGAAATATCAGGAGAGAATGCAACCATTGCACATTGCTGGTTGGAATGTAAAATGATGCAGTGTCTGTGAAGACTATTGCTCCTCAAAAAAATAAACATACAATTACCATATGATTCAGGAATTGCACTTCTAGGTATATAAAAAAGAATTGGCAGGAAAATTTAGAGGACATGTTAGCACTCCCATGTTCATGCAGCACTAGCCACGATAGTCAAGATGTGAAACAATATAAATGTCCACTGATGGATGAATGGATAAAAACTGTGTGTTATATACTCATATGAGGTCTCTAAAATAGTCAAACTTATAGAAGCAAAAAATAGAATGCTGATTGTCAGAGACTAGGAGAGTGAGAAATGGGAAGTTGCTAATCAACACTTATAAAAATTGCAGTTATGCAAGATAAATAGGCTCTAAATATCTACTATATAAAATTGTGCCTGTAGATAACAATACTGTAGTGTACACTTAAAAATTAGTTAAGAGGATAGATCTTATGTTCAGTGTTGTTAGCATAATAACTTTTTAAAAAGTGAGCAAATACAATTCAAATCAATGATATTAATTAAAAAAATTAAAAGCAGGGACTCAAACAGGTATTTTTACACCAATGTCCATAGGAGTATTATTCACAATAACTGAAAAATGGGAACAACCAAAATGTTCATCAATAAATTAATGGATTAGAAACATGTGGTATATACATAAAATGGGATACTATTAAGTCTAATACAAAGGAATGAAATTCAATATGATACATCATGGATTCACCTTAAACACATTATGTTAAGTGAAATAAGCTAGGCACAAAAGGAAAAATGTGTATGATTCCATAGACATGGGGTACCCATAATAGGCAAACTCATAGAGCCAGAAAGTAGAATACAGGGTACCAGGGGTATATGACAGGAGGAGTGGGGAGTTATTATATAATAGCTACAAAGTATTAATTTGGAATGATGAAAATATTCCGGAAACCTCTAATGGTGATGGTTGTACAACAATGGGAATGTACTTAATGTCTCTGAATTGTACACTTAAAAATGATTAAAATGGTAAACTTTATATTATGTATATTTTACCAAGATAAGAAAACGAAATATGACGAAACATTTTTCAATGTTTTGGCCCTTTTCTATTTTTATTTTTGGTAAGCTATGGTCCTTTCCTTCAAGAGGATTGCAGTAGAGTTGTGCAGAGAAGATATTTGTAAAATTCATTATACTAAAAAGTAGACTGAGAAGTGCCAAAATAGGGTTTATGAACATAGAGCTATGGGAATTCAGGGGAAAGTGAGATCACTGCTTGTGGAAGAGATCACAAAATACTTTGTAAAGAAAGAAAATTGTAGCCAGGCGTTGTAGGACAAATAACAGTAAAACATTTGTAAATTAGGGTAGTGGAGGGAATCAAGTATAGAAAATTTCATTTATAGTCGTTTTTAAAAACTAATAAATAGCATTTTTTACAAACTAAAAAATAGCGTTAAAAAAACTATAGCAATCTTTTTAAAAAACTAAAAAATGCTATAAGTGAAATTTTCTATACTTGTTCCCCTCCACTACCCTAATTTACAAGTGTTTTACTGCTAGCTGTCTTATAAGGCCCTTTCCTTTCAAAATATTACTGCTCATTGACAATGCACCCAGTCACCCAAGATATCTGATGTACAATGAGATACATGTTGTTTCCATGCCTACTAATACAACATCCATTCTGCAGCCCATGTATCAAGAAGTAATTTCACATTTTAAGTCTTATTATTTAAGAAATACATTTTGTAAGGCTATAGTTGCCATAGATAGTGATTCCTCTGATGAATCAGGCAAAATCAATTGAAAACTTTCTGGATAGGATTCACCATTCTAGATGCCATTAAGAGAATTTGTGATTCATGGAAAGAGGTCAAAATATCAACATTAACAGAAGTTTGGAAGAAGCTGATTCCAATCCTCCTGGATGACTTTGTGGGGTTCAAGACTTCAGTGGAGGAAAGAACTGCAGATGTGGTAGAAATAGCAAGAGAATTAGAATTATAAGTGGAGCTTGAAAATGTGATCGAATAGCTGCAGTCTCAGGATAAAACTTTAATGGATGAGGAGTTACTTCTTCTGGATTAGCAAAGAAAGTGGTTTCAGGAGATGGAATCTACTCCTAGTGAAGATGCTGTGAAGATTGTTGAGATGACAACAAAGGGTTTAGAATATGACATAAACTTAGTTGATAAAGCAGTGGCAGGGTATGAGAGGATTGACTCCAATATAGAAAGAAGTTCTACTTTGTGTAAAGTGCTATTAAACAGCACTGCATGCTACAGAGAAATCATTCATGAAAGGAAGAGTCAATTGACACAACAAATTTCATTGTTCTCTTATTTTGAGTTGCCACAGGGGCCGACCTGGTGGCATAGTAGTTAAGTTCGCACACTGTACTTCAGGGATCTAGGGTTTGCAGGTTCCTGAGCATAGACCTACACACTGCTCATCAAACCATGCTGTGGCAGCATCCCATATACAAAGTAGAGGAAGATTGGCGTGGATGTTAGGTCAGGGACCATCTTCCTCAAGCAAAAAGAGGAAGATTGGCAACAGATGGTTAGCATTTTTTAATAATAAAGTTTTTTAAATTAAGGCATTTACATTGTTTTTTAGACATAATGCTATTGCATACTTAATAGACTACAGTATAGTGTAAACATAACTTTTATATACACTAGAAAATCAAAAAAGATCATGTGACTTGTCTAATTATGATGTTGGCTTTATTGTGGTGGTCTGGAACTGAACCCACAATGTCTCTGAGGTATGCTTGTATATTTTTCTGGGAACTATCCTTAAGTCCTATTTGATTAGCTCTTTGGAGGTAAAATAAGTACTTGTGAAATTGTTACAAATGAAACATATATAAATGTTTTCATTCTTTTTTGACAATCAAAATTGGATGAGACTACATCCTTAAGCAATGTTTCTAGAGACTAAACTAAACTGTAAAATATAATTTCATTCCCAATTTTATCCAGCTGTCAAAAAGTAATGCATATTATTTTCTTTCAGGATCTGAAGGGAATGTAAATATACTGAAACATAATAGTTGTTTCGAGGAGAAACTTTTTCAATTGTTTGAATTTCTAGCTAAACTCCCACTTTTTTCATGAAACACAATTTTTACTTCAGAGAATGACTAACGAAGAGGCTGCAATTATACACATGTGGATATTTGGCAGATATATTATCCAAAATTAACAGTGAACCTTTCACCTCAAAGGGAAGCAATTGAGGATATTTTTAGCTACTGATAAAATTTGAGCTTTCAACAAAAATGTGAATTTTGGAAAATTTATACAAGTCACCATGGACAAGGTAGCTTCTCCCACATAAAGACTTTTCTGATGAGATCAGTAGTGATGAGAATATTCAATATTGAAATAAAAATATTGAAAATTATTCTTTGTATCTTCTATTTGCATTACTACAGCATATTCAAAAGAAAGGATTTTTACCGTAAATATTTATATGATTAAAGTGAAGATTAAAAGCAAGAATTTTGCAAAGCCAGGAAATAGATGAAAATTTTTTTACCATAAAAAGGTTAACATAATTCTTGCCCTAGCACTAAAAGGCAATAATACAATAAAAATTTCCAATTTGAATAAAGAAATCATGTCCAAAGTCAGATGAATAAGCAATCAGGTCTGTGATACAAGATGCCATGCACAAGTTAGTCAAGTACAGTTTCAGCCCTTGGAACATGCCAAATTACAACTCTCTAAGGTGAGAGAAAAATAAAATTGCTGAAAGTACAACATACGTAAGGCAATTTTTTAAAGTCAATAACTGAAATGATAGCTATCCACACAAACTGTAGTGGGGTAATGAGGCAGTTGTTTTTCTAAATTTAGTAAAATTGACAACACATGCATACATACACACAGGCTTAGGTAAATCCATTTTTACTGATTAGATGGATAGATGATTTGGATTCACTGGACATATATTTCGTTTCTGATTCATTTTTCCTGTAAAAGCATAACCCAGAGGTAACCTTCTTTTGATCAAGTACAAAGCTGTCTAACTGCTTTGGCTATCCTACTAGATTAGTGTCACTGAAAGGTACCTAAAAGAATGCTTTGGTTAACCCATTGGAAGTGCTTGATAACAGAGGTGTAATAGTTATTTCTGCCTTGGGCATGGTTCTCACTAGGAGTACTATATATATTTGATAATATTTCACTTATAAATGTATTTATAGAATGCCTAACTATTGTACGTTTATTACTGTGGTGTGTGTTTCATAGTGAGAGTAAGGAAACTAATATTTATGATAATATTAATAATTACAACAAGCTTCTTTTTGAGCATGTATTATAAGTCAAGCAATATGCTAAGCATCCTCAAAATAAACCTTTGAGATGATGGTCATCTCTATTTTACATATGAGGAAATGATGGTTTAGAAATCTTATATATTCATTTGCTCAAAATCATAAAGCTAGAAAATACAGACAATTGTCAAACTCAAGACTGTTAGACTGTAGAGTAATACTGTCCACTAGAACTACCTATGATGATGAAAATTTTCTCTATTTTTGTCTAAAATGGTAGTCAATAGCCACATGTGGCTATTATGCACTTGAAATGTGGCTAGTGTAACTGAGGAATAAAATTTTACATAATATTAATTTAAATTTAAATTGCAGCATGTGGCTGGTAGTTACTGAATTGAGCAGTGTAGATCTAGAGACTATATTTTTAACCACTAAGCTACACTCTCTTTATTGATACTTTTATGTGGGCAAAGTATTGAGCTAGGGAGTCTACATGCATTATCTTTTAAAATTTTAATCAAAATACCATCAAGTAATTACTGCAGTTAGCCACTTTTAATTTTGAGAAAATGAGGCTCAGATTAGTTAACTAACTTACCTGAGGTAACATAGCAAATAAGTGAGAGGCCACAATGAGAATTTTGATCTGACTCAAAAACCATTTCCTTCCTGCTATATCACACTGATATAACAAAGCAATGCATAATCCCTATGCTCAAGGAGCTTACACAGCAATTAAGCAAATGAAAGAAAAGGCCTTACACTTATGGAAGAATTAAATTATAATGCAATTTAGTGTGAAACCAAGTACTGAATTATGTGATACAGACTAACTACTCATGTAAAAGAATGAGCAAACTGGGCTAGACTGAGTGAAGATATGCTTCCTGAAGGACACAGAACTCAATATTATTTGAATAGACAGAAAGGAGGGAACATTTCAGACCTGAGAGAAAGCATGGGCAAACACACCGAAGTAAACATTCCCCTTCTTGGATGATTTCAGTAGACTGAGAAAACTGGCCTGACTAAAGTGAAGTGTTCATATTCGGGAAAAGAAGGTGAAGAGCTTGGACAGATTAGACAGAATACAATTCTGGAGGACCTTGAAAGTCCTACTGATGAGCACAGATTTTATCACCAAGGAATAGAGTTAAGAGTGAAAAGTTTATTCTGGAGCAACAGCTGGGGTAAGAAAAAGGTCCACTAAAGGTTACATATTGAGTTTGCAGGATTCAGAGAGACTCTTCCTAATCATTATGTCTATAAAGATGAGACCAACATAACAATAAATCATGATAACTTATCCAATGGAGTTTAGTTCCCAAAGTAATCAAAAGTTCACCATCTAACACAGTCTCCACAGCACTGAGGACAGAAGAACTTTGATAATAGAACTTACTCTATGTGTTTGAAACATTCTTTGTCCCAAGAGTTCATAATAAACAAATGTCGGTTTTTCAGGAGTAGAGATTGAGATTTCTATAATGCTATGCTGCATATAAAAAATAACTCCTGAAAATAATGTAGCCCCGAATCTAGCCAAAGTATCCAGGCAATAAATTTAGATGAGGGGAGGTCTAAAAGGCAAAAGTTAGAAAAGGGCTATGACTGCTATTACAAAACTTAAGGAAGGTAAAACAAAGTCATCACTGTCTGATGTTTGGGAAGGTATTTAGGTACAGTTGGCTAAATGATTATGATGATTTAAATTATACAGCAAAACCCAGGAAGTTAGATGATAACTTTGAGCATATGCTTTATCTTATAATATAGAAGACAACGATAGTCTATCTAATATTAAAAAATGACAGAAACACTCCAAAATGGAAATCTTTTTAATCTTTAAAATTTCTCACAATATAAATAAAACTAATTTAAAGTTAAGAGTTATTCTTGATATGTTTTGGGGCAAACCAAACTTATTAGACTTGCTGTGTTGGGAGACGTGGAACAATTAGACCGATATTCCTCTTACATGAGTTTTAATTAAGGAGTAGAAAATTGAGCTGTATGATATTCAGCAAAGCCAGTCACAGACATATGCTGGAAGAGCATGATAAATTTGAGCAGGCTAGTGCAATGGAAGCAGGGGACAGAAGAGAAATAGAAAGTGCTCAAAGGTAAATGAATATATACCCATGGGTTATGCATACCATCCAGAAATAATTAAAATTGAAAGGGGGGGGTGGTGGGTTTTAAAGACCAATAAAGAGGTAAGGAGAAGTATAAAAAGTAATTAAGCATGCAGAAAGATCGTCCACAGGTTGTAGTACATCAAATTGCGGGATCAACTCCAATGATACCTTAATGAAGTTTAAGGGAGCACAAAGAGTGATTTTAAACACAAAGGCAAGAAGGAAAAGATATGTCAAAAGAGGTTGAGATTAAATAATAGAAAAATTTTCAAGGTCTGAATATCCACATGAAGGGGTACAAGAAGGGGAAAATGGAAGTGGTTTAGTTTTCTGTATTAAAAGAAGGAAAGGAGAAGAAAGAGGAAAAGGAGGAAAGCAAAATCCATGATCTTGCTTTACTCAGATAGAAAGACAATATTTTTAGGAATACTGTGCTGACAAGAGAAATGAGTATAGTACAAAGTATACCAAAGTGGAGACTCCTTAGAAACAGTAGGCAACACTTTACTGTGCTTAGAGAAAAATTATGTACTTTTGCCATGTTCTGTGTAGTCCCTGTCAAAAGCGCCCCCTTTCCTGTACACAGAATAGGAGCCAAATGCTAGCCTCCCACATGTAAAGAAAATTTGGGGCCTCAAGACTTCACAAATTTTTCATATCTACTTTAACAGAGCTTGAATAAGTAGATCCACATTGTTTGTCCCAAGGGCACCACTGTGAGCTTCTCTGATTTGATAGTTTGTATATAGGTGGCCCCAGTGGGATTGCTGGGAACTTCAGTAATCTGGTACCTGGATCCATGATATTTGAAGGTAGTAGTTTCACTAAGACACATTATCCATTGCCTGTTTGTATTTTCTCCTCCAAGCCTGAGGAAAGCTATTACTTCTTCCTTGGGGGAAGTTGTTGCATAAATTCAATTATTTTCAGGTAGTAATTACCAGACTTCTTGGATCTGAGGTCAATTATACTTCACAGCTAACTGAATATTTGATTGTGGCTCTCTGCTTATACATACCAGATGATGTGAAGATTTTTCTCATGTTTCAGAAACATTTGTATTTTCAGCCTAAGCCAAGATCAAGCTGCATAACATCTCTGTAGGCAACTCTCACCTAGTTGACTCAGGAAGAGTTCAACTGACAGGTCTCCCATAAGAGGCTCTGTACTGCCCACTACTTCACTCTGTGTGTTTTTAATCCTTTCCTGGTGCATAATCTTGCTGTCTAAACGTTTCTCAACTGCTCACATTCCATTACAGTTTTGCCTCATGGTCAGAAAATCCTACTCAATGCTCTGCCTGCATCATCCTCTTACATAAATGCACCAGAGGTTTCTGTGGCCATCTTGTTTCCTTTCCTCCCATTTGCCATCTGGATTTGACTTCATCCACTCATTCAGAAATAGAAATATACTGAATGCCTTTTCTGCACCAGATACTATATTAGGCACTAGGCACACAATGGTGAAAAAGGTAGACTAGGAGAATTGTATGTTCCAATAGGAGGAGAAGAACAATGAGCAAGTAAGTAAATTAATTTGGGGGTACAATACATACTACACAGAAAATGAGGAGAATAATATGATATAGAGCCATGAGGGATAATTTAATAAGGTAGCCCAGGAAGTGTTCTCTGAAGGGGTGACATTTTCGTTGTGACTTGAAAGAGGAGAAGGACTAGCCATACGAAGCTCTGTAAATTTCCCTTTCAAAATGCACATACTTATTTGGTGCACTTGACCATTCTGAATAAATCCAGATCCAGAAAAGGGTCATTTTGTTATTGGATGACCTGGCTTACAGATTATGCATGGACTGTCCCTCAAATGCTTGAATATAAAGAAACTTAAACCACAACCAAGCCATTTCATCCCAATGCTGTCAGCAAAGTTGTGCATCTTAAGACTGATACACCCTAAGTGAATGGCTTTCTATTCCTACTCCTGGCTCTAATTGGCTCTGGAAATTTTGACAAGTCCTTAGTCTTTCTTCATCTTAATTTCTTAGTCTTTAAAATAGGAAAAGTAGATTACATGTTTTGTTAGGATTTATTCAGTCTGACATTCTACAATTGAGATATTCCCTCAGGAACTGAGGTTGACTCCTGGGAAAGAGCAATGCGGAAGCAGTGAAAAGAGAAATGAAGAGGCAGGGTCAAAGCTATTGCAGTGCATCCATCTTATTCTCCAGAGTAACTACAAACATGTCAAATTTGGGAAAGTAAAGCATATCAGCGCACCTAATTTAGCTGGTTTGTCAAATAAATTTTGATATAATATTGTCTTAGGCTAGTGCATGTCTTCTTTTTTATTGTAAAATATACATGGCATAATATTTACCATTTTAACTGTTTGTAAGTGTACAATCCAATGACATTAAATACGTTTACAATGTTGTGTAACCACCACCACTACTTATACACAAAATGTTTTATCATATCCAACAAAAATTCTGTACCCACTAAACAATAACTATATATTTTTCCTTTTCCCATCCTTGGTAACCTCCATTCTACCTTCTGTATCTACGCATCTGCCTATTATGGGTATCTCATATAAGTACAATCATATAATATTTGCCCTTCTGTGTCTGTCTTATTACACTAAGCACAATTTTTAAAGGACTATTCACACTGTAACATATACAAAAATTCCATTCCTTTTTTTGGGTGAATAATAGACCATTGTATGTATATACTGCATTTTGTTTATCCATTCATCCATCGATGGGCATTTGGGTTGGTTCCACCTTTTGACTATTGTGAATAATGCTGTTCTGAGCATTGGTGTACAAATATCTGTTCAAGTCCCTGTTTTCAATTATTTTTAATATAAACCTAAGTGTGGAACTGCTAGGTCATATAGTAGTTCTATGTTTAACCTTTTGAGAAACCATCAAACTGTTTTCCACTGTGGCCACATCATTTCACATTTTCATCAGCAAGACACAAAGATTCCAATTACTCCACATCTGCACCAACATTATGCTACATTTTATTGATTATATCCATCATGGTAAGTGTGAAGTGGTATCTCATTGTGGTTTTGATTTGCACATCCCTAGTGTAATGATATTGACCACCTTTCAATGTGGTTATTAGCTATTTGTATATCTTCTTTGGGGAAATGCCTATTGAAGTATTTGCCCATTTTTTAATTGTATCTTTTTGTTGTTGTTTTTGTTGAGTTGTAGGAGTTCTTTATACATTCTGAATATTAATCCCTTATCAAAGTATAATTTGAAAATGTTTTCTCCCATTCTGTGAGTTACCTTTTCACTCTGTTGATTGTGTTCTCAGATGCACAAAATAATTTCTATGGAGTCTAATTTACCTTTTTTTTGTTTCCTGCATGTTTGGTGTCATATCCAAATCATTGCCAAATCCAATGTCATGAAAATTTCCTCTAAGATTTTTATTATTTTAACTCTTATGTTTAGGTCTTTGATCCATTCTGAGTTACTTTTTGTATATGGCATAAGGTAAGGGTCCAACTTCATTCTTTAGCATCATATATCTAGTTTCCCCAGACCATTTGTTGCAGCCTGCCCTTTCCCCATTGAATAGTCTTGGCACCCTTGCTGAAAATCAATTGACCATATACGTTAAGATTTTTTTCTGGGTGCTCAATTCTATTTATGAGTCCTGTGGGGGGACATGAAAACATTTAAAAGAGACTCTACCCTCAAGGAACTTATAATTTCATTGGGGAGTTGACACATTTGCGTGTAAAAAGTTCAATACAACATCAACAGGTGTGTATAGAAAATGAAGCCATAGTGAGCTAAAGGAGGGAAGTTTAACAGGTATGATAAGGAGTTGGAAGATAAGACCAAGATTAACTGGGCCTTTACAAATACATAGAAATAGACAAGGCTGAGGAGAGATGGAAAATGAGAATGAAACCAAGAAGATTCATAGCATCTTCTTGTTATGAAAAATAAGGAACTTGTCTCTGTAGTTAACTAAGAGTAAGTAGTAAAGACCTATCTCAGAGATATTGTGCATTTCATTCCAGACCACTGCAGTAAAGCAAATATTGCAATAAAGTGAGTCACATGAATTTTTTTGTTTCCCAGTGCTTATAAAAGTTATGTTTAAACTATAGTGTAGTTTATGAAATGTGCAATAGCATTATGTCTAAAAAAACAATGTGCATACCTTAATTAAAAATACTTTATTGCTAAAAAATGCTAACTATCAACTGAGACTTTAGCGAGTTGTAATCTTTCTGCTGGTGGGGGTCTTGTAAAACATGCAGTATCTGCAAAGCACAATAAAAGGTGGTATGTTTCTATGTCCTATTTCAGTCAAGGTATATATAGGGTTAAAGAAAACTCATGTTTTTGGTCCCTGCAAATGGGCAATCTACATTCTTCCAATCTACAAACTACCTCATTTTTAGTTTGCATAGATATATCTTTAATGCTTCCATTAGGAATTACTAACTCTTTGCATAATAACTTCACAAGATGTTCACTTCCTACAGGCAAAAACGTTAGTAAGGTTTTTATGGTTTTCCCTTGGAGCCACTAGAGGGAGAAAGCCATTTCATGGAGCCTGACACCTGGAATGGTCTATCTTTCGCAGAGTTGTTTTCTTAGAGTTTTGAGGGAGGAAATGTGAATACTTTCAAGTGTTTGAAATACATAAATCACATGAATGGATAAAACAAAGTTTCTTAATATCAAGTTTAGAAAAAATTCTATCAATCAAGGACACTTTAATTCTTTAACCTGCAAATTTGAACAGAGCTATTTTTAAAATTTATTGTTGATTCTTCCGCACAGCTGCAAAGCGAAAGGAATGACAGGTTCCACCAAGGCTACTTGATTGTTTAGGCAATCAAAGTTTATTGATAAAGGAAAACAGAACGAGGAGCGGGGATAAAGGGAAGCAACAAATCGGTATTTAACAACATCCACACCACAATCATCTGGGGAAGTCCCAATAGTTTGTACGGTGGGTGGGAGTGCCTATTGTCTGGGTCTGAGGCAAAGAGTCCTTTCCTCAGTGAGACTTCCAATTTCTCTATGTCTGTGGCATCCTTTTATCCTAAGGTTTCTCTAGGTTCTGACTCAGGGTTTCAGACATTTGGAAATGTTGAGTTATTTCTTCTTGTTCTCATGGATGGAGTGCTTCTATCTTTTTTGTTCCCATGGGTGGGATGTTTCTAAAGTCCTGTCAGGTGCCCGCTGGGGTGGCCAGCCGAGACAAGGAACATGACACAGTACATATTCTTTGTAACTTGTGCCTTAGAGTCAGGGCTGAAGTGACCATGTTTGTCCTCAAGCCCAGACACATTCCTTCATGTAGGGCCCAGGCCCAGTGTCCTTGGAAGGCAGGGAGGTCAATGAACTCTGTGCGTTGATGTACAAAAAGCTTCCCATTATAATTATTCCTCTAGTGTTTAATAATGGAACTGTAACAGGAAGTAAACACGGTCATGCTTCCCAACATAAACATTGGATGACTTCTAGGAGTTCACACTTATTTTGGGAGAAATCAATTACAAAATATCCTTTGATAATTCTCTGACACTGTAATTTAGAGACAGTTGGCATATTGAATTATATCATAAACAGAAATGTCACACCTTAACCAGTAAAACCATTTGTAAATGTTAAGCAATGCCTCCTATTTCCAGTATTAACTATTTAAAAGAAGCATTTAAAATTTATGTTAACTTGGTGAGAAAGAGAATAAACCTGTTCTCTTTGCCTTAGAAAATCAGTTAAAGGGTGATGATACGTGTCAAAATTGCTATCATAAAAATGACCTGGTACAAAAAAACATTAGGCACATCTTATGAAACTGATAGAAAACAAACTAGTCATATTTCTATTTCTTTTCCTACCAAGTTGGAGCAAAAGACTGCAATGCTTTTAAATAGGTTATTTCCAATAAATAACATATTGGCTACCAGAGACGACAGTGAATCAGTTGATTATATAAACATCCCAAATAAAAAGCATATTTCTTCTCTTTTTTGTTATAATCATGAGAGTGCTATCACTTAAAAAGAAGCCATCAACGTTTGAAAAAGCAAATGAGTTTCATGTTGACATTATCTATTTAAAGTCTAGTAAAACTCTCGTAGGAATTCTCCTTATAGTGAGATTGTACATTTGAAGGAGATGGCAGATGTGAAATATGTTTGTTCCTCTAACATGGGCAATAGAGAGCCACAGTTGCTGGAGTGTCCAGTCTCAGCCACAGAAGTTTTTTTCTCTGCTTCTTGCCCACACAGTTATTATCTGAGTGGCAATAATCCACAAATAGGGGTAATCATTGTCAGAGCAAGGTGTTGTGTTCACAATTATACATGGTGCAAGGTTTTGAGTGTCCCCAACCTAAGACTTGCTAAAAACATACAGAAGACTTTATTCCCCAGAACATAGCAAGAGTTAGAAGTAGAGTATTAGAAGTAGGGTCTAAAATAGTACCATAAAAAGAATTTTTATGACCACACGATGGGGGAGTAAACTCTCATTAATCAGATGAAGAGGCAACTTTTTCCTTCAAAGGCTCAATTTTACTTGCAGGAAAGGAGCATTTAAAGGGCTGTGGCCTTGCCCACGTTTCTCACATTTCAGACCCACAATAACAGCCTCCAAGCTTTTCCTTACTGGAACCGGCAACCACAGAGAGTACTGGGTGTGTTAGAGTTGCCATATATAGCCTGTGTCATTTATGTGTATTTTGTTGGCATCAATTTCTTTCAAATAGAGCATGGTTAGCTGCCTTTTGCCAAAATAACCAAGAATAAGGTTTTCTCTGCCTATCACGTGATGGAGTGACACAAAAACGTTTTTCCTTCTTTTTCTGGTGTTTTCAGCTAAAGTCAATACAAGAAAATTAAAAAATGAAATGGAGAGTGACCGTGTTCTATAAGGGAAAGAGCCAAGAAACTTGAGCCCCTGATTTTCTTCTAGATGCCACAACCACTATTGCTAACTGAGATTGTCCCTGGCTCCCTGGCCAGCAGGCATAGAGGCCTGAGTCAAGTCAGAGGCATGTGTTCATACTTGATCTTATTAGATAGTTCACCTGAGAGTGTTCTGAAGGGCTCCTTCTGGGAACAGAGCCAGGACAACACTAAGAAAGGCCAAGTGTTATAGTCTGAGTATTTGTGTCCTAAAATTCTTATGTTGAAACATTAACTCCTAATGTAACAATATTAGGAGGTGAGGCCTTTGGGAGGTGATTAGTTCATGAAGGTGGAGCCTTCAGGAATGAAATTAGTGCCCTTATAAAAAAGACCCCAGAGAGCTCTCTTGCCCCTTCTGCCATATGAGAACACAGCACGAGGATGGTTGTCTATGAAATCAGGATGAGGATACTCACCAGACACCGAATCTGCCAGTGCTTTGATGTTGGACTTCTCAGCCTCCAGAACTGTGAGAAATAAATGTTTACTGTTTAAGCCATCCAGTCTATGGTGTTTTTGTTATAGCAACCTGAAGGGAAAAAGATACGAAGTAAAAGATATGAAGAGGCTTTTAGCAGGCTATGGGGAGAATAGCAGTGCAGTCCACGTTCCAGTGGCACCTTCCACTTATGTGTTTCTGGGTGAGGGATGACTAGGACAGGCTTTACCCCTCTAATTCAGAAGCTGCCAGAAAATAGGTGACTATTGTATTGCAGCACTAATTATTTATTGTGTGAACTTGGTTCTCTCCTCTTTTTATTCTTCTCCATCATCTTATCCCAGCTTCAGACCCCAATGAGACAGATATTTTTTTCTTTTGGGACAGTGGAATGGTTGAGTATGGGGAGTTCAGCTTTCTTTTTGAGCTTTACTATTATTGTAGATTCTACTTGAAAAATGGGTTTTCCATCCAAGGCGTCTAGCCAGGGACAGTCTCATTTAAGCAGCTACATACAAGGTCTGAGTGGAGAAAGATCAGAAGGCTCTCTAGCCTCAAAATATGGGCTTATACTGCATGAGAGCTGGATGGCCACACTGGATATTATTTATCTCACTGATGCCCTACATAGGGTTGTCAATTTTTTTTGTTATTTTTGCTGAATAGGAACTTTGGGAAAAAGAACAACAAACAACTATATACTGTCACAAATGTTATGACAAATAAAATTAAAACCAAAAAGAAGGAAAGGGAAACACAATATAAATCTTCAAGGTAAGTGTAACTCTATAAAAGAGAAAAAATCCCATTTTGTGCTCCTTATTTTTCTCATTTATCTTTTCTTATAAGACTAGTAAAAACTTAGTCACGGATCAACACTGTTTCTCTCTCTGTCATATGATATACTTGTGTTTGTGTGTAGACATATACATATGTGTTTGTATTTGTACTTATATATGTCTATATAAAAGAAAATATTTCCCATAATTTATAAATACATATGTGTGTGTATGTTAGTCTAACTGATCTAGCTTTCTTACGGATAAGTCTTTTTTTAATTAAGTTACATAGCCTGGGATTGAAGTAATGTGTTTTAATATCTAAGGGCTAGGTAGATAGTTAGAGTACAGTTAGGTGATATATTTTAGAAATGGAGCAAGATGCACTATACAAACCTTTTTTCTCTGTTCCTTGTTATACTGGGCTTGACTGGGCTGCAATGCTTGCATCATTTAGGATATTTATATTCTGATTTTAAAATAAACTATATTTAGTATAGAAATGCTGCAAAATAAACAAAAAACTAAAAATGGGAAATATGACTCATAATCCTACCACCCTGAGATGACCACTTAATTTTTGTATGCTTCTATCTTTTCTCAAATAAATCTATTCAGCATAGTATTGTACATAATGTGCATAGTGTATTAGATCTTTTTATTTTATAAAAATAAACATGTGCACATTTAATTAATAAAATTATTATATCAATAAGTGTAAAATATTTTATAATATGGATGTACGATAATTTACTTCAGTAAACTCCTATTGCTGGAAAGATAGCTTGATTATGATCTTTTGAGATTATAGATACTGTTATATTAAATAGTTTAGTGTTTAAAGTTCATTTATATTTATTGATTTTTTCTTAGGCTAGATTCCCTAGATTTAAATTACTCAATTGAAAGACATAAACACTGCATAGTCTCATGGTAAATGTTGCCAAGTTATCTTAAAATGATTTTAGCTTACTTTCACTTAACTTTATCCAGAGCGAGAGAGGGCTGTGTCTGAGCAGATGAACATTTTAACATTTCCTGAGTATGTTTCCCACTTCTGTAGAAAGCCAGACTATTAGCAAGCATCTCTATGTTAGGGAGATGGGCAATTTTATAAGAAAGAAACTTAGGCTGCTTCTTTATGTAAAGAATACAGTGGTGATGAATGATTCTCATTGTTAAGTACTTCCAAACATACATGAAGGATAGCTTTCTACTCCGTGTGGTGGACAGTTATATTTACTGGTAAGGTTCTGTTGCATTTCAATAGCAGTTTTCCCCTTTATTCACCTATACAATTGCTTTTGATGTTGAGCATCAGAAATTTCTGAAAGGTGTTCTGATCAGTAGTACGCTCTGAAACTAAAAGGGAATGAGAGTGATTTTTATAATACCAGAACTGTACATCTGAATAAATGCTATTCTTCAACAAATTCAATTTGGGAAGTTACACATGTAATTCAACTATGCTATGAATACTTTGAACATTTGGGGGAATCCTATCTTTGAAAGACTTTCAAAGCCATGTCCAAACTCCATGTTCTAATATTCAAGTACATTTGCAAGCTATTTTTAGCTCATCAATCTAACCTTAGTATCAGTCTCTATAAGCTAGGTTATGACAAAGCAACAAACAATACCAAAATCTCAGTGGCTTAAAGTAACAAAAGTATATTACAAAGTTATGTGGTCTCAGCCATCTCTTCAGGATAGCTGTCCTCCTTTTAATGGCTCAGTCATATAGGATGCTTTGAATTTTTGGCACCACCTTCTCATTACTAGGCTTCAGGGTTTAAATCAGCAGAAGAAGAGAGATTAGAATTATATACCTACTTATAAGTGCTTCTGCCTGCAAAAAACTAATGACACTTACCTCATCTTTCACTGGCTACACGTAACTTCAAAGATGCAAGGAGATTCAACCTTCCCACGTGTCCAAAAGAATAGAAAGACTGGAAGTATTGGTCAGCACTAGTATTCTCTACTATGGCTTATCTCCTGTTACTACACGAACCACATGCAATAATTTCAATGAAGATACTACTGGTATTTGCAGTGTAATTGTTCATTTTGCAAGATTGTTGTGTGCACTGTAGAGTGCCCCCACTTTTGAGAGAACAAAAATTACCCTCACTCACTTCTAAACATCACAGTTATGGCCATGTTTGAGTACCATTAATTTGGAGTATTCTTAAACACTCAAATATACTCCATGGTTTCATTTCTGTATGTGTTTATTCATACATGAAACCTCTGCCTCTTCATGTCCACCTATAAAAATCTTATCACTCTTTCATACTCTAACTTAAATGTCATCTTTTACAAAGTCTTACTTATTATCCTCAGCTAGAAATGCTCTCTCCTTCTGAATTCAAGTCTTACAATACTTAATATATCGTGCCTTACATTATTCTTATTTGAAGTTATTTTGTAGAGTGGAAGGAACAAGAATTTTGAAGCCAGACTGACCTGGATCTGAATCCTGGCCCTGGTATTTACCTTCTGTGTGACTCCATGCAAGTTATTTAACTTCTCTGAACTTCATTTTTTTCATTTATAAAAAATGGAGAATATTATTGTCTTAGTCTGGTCAGACTGCTATGACAAAATGCCACAGACTGGTTAGCTTATATACAATAGAAATTTATTTCTTGTAGTTTTCAAGACTTAAAGTCTAAGATCCACTGTCTAGTGAGGGCCTACTTTCTGGTGGTGACTTCTTGTTGTGTCCTCACATTGTGTGGCTTAAGCACTTCCTAAAGGCCCCACCTACTAATGCCATCACCTTTGAAGCTTAGGATTTCAAGATATGAATTTTGAGGTGACACACATTCAGACCATGGTAATTATATACTTCATATAATTGTTGTGAGGACTAAATACTGAATGACATATAGATACCCAAGAAAACTGCTTTGTACAGAGTAAACACTCAGTAAACGGTAACTTACGTTCACCTTTTAGTCTTATTACATAGATTGTGACCCTATAACAGAAGCTCATAGAAGAGGGAGACAGAAAAAAATTTTCTCTCAGTTGTACCCATCTATTTCTCTCACTCATCTTTAAATCTTTTACCTCATCCATTTACAACTATGGTTACACATTATGTCAATACCTTGGCCCCACTTAAGACTAATAAATCATTATTTTGGAAGTGTGACTCAGTATTTTTAAGGCTTCCTAAGTGACTTTATTACATAGCCAGACTTAAGAACCACTCTGTATAGCATCTAAGACACAGTGTTTCATACATATCAAACATTCAGCAAATATCTATTGAATAAAATGAGTCACCACACAAATGAGCTAACTATATCACTGTTTTAAAACTTCATTTGTTAGCTTAAAATTATATTAGCCAACTTATTCAGGACTATGGTAATCTTCTTAATATTGTAATGGCATTTTAACTAAAAATCAATTCGTCCTCAAGGGATTATAATTTGCCACCATCAAGAATATTTAAAATAATGATGCTCACTCATGGAAGGTGTTTTTCAAAGGAGAGAAAGGTCCAAAAACATCTTTGAACAAGGGCAACGTTATTAGACCTCTGTTAATAGCTCCCCAAATAAGCTAAGTTGGGTGTGTGGACAAGTTTTAATTTATACGTTTATACGTGACATTTTGAATAATAAAGACTTTTCCATGCTAATCGTATATTTTATTCTTTTAAAACCTAAGGAGTTCATGGTATCTTCTCTTCAATGTTAGTGTAGATTTTTTTCTGCAGTTATTTTCTCCTTTCAAGGCTTCTCCAACGTATATTTTGCATAAACCTGAGAAATAGGTTAAAAGAAGTATGGAGTGTGAAACATGAATTGAGATCATGAGCATGAAATCATTTAATTTTTACACTAGTATTATAATTTGATCTTGCAGACACACTATTCAGTGATATCACCATATATACACAGCTAGGTTAATACATTACAATTTTCATGAATTATCTTCAGTCAATTAAAAGAATTAGCATGTGTTGCAGTCGATCACTGTTCCAGTCATCTATTGCTTTTTAGGGCTTTAAAAATGCATAGCAATGAATTCACAACACATAGTTAGCCTTTTAATATCTGGTGACATTGGAGATAGAAGATATTTAAGGCAGTGAGTATGGCACTTAAGAAGAGGATTTGTTTTTAATACTATAGTGAAGTCTAAGTAGTGGACTTGTCTTTATTATATAACACTTGACCTGATACTAGACACAATTGAGCATAATTTCTATGTTTCTTTACCACATTTTCTCCTTTACTTTAGAAGAAGCTTCTCTTGTGATCTTGATTTTGCAAGTTAAATTAATGTTAAGAATGGGTTTTATATCTCATCAGAACCACCTAAAAGTAATACAAAACTGAAAAACTAGCTGGAGACACAAGTAAACCTAAGGTATATAGAAAAGGAATGAAGCAGATGATAGATCAGTGTTCACTATTCCCAGACTATAGCTAACATAGTTTCTTTCCACGCAGTCGTCTATGTCCATCTTTCATCAGTTTTTCTTACCACTCTCTGGACTGGAAAACTATTGGGAAAATAGGCTGACAAAGAATTTAAGTCACAAATGCCAAGAATCTGTGTAAGATAATTGGTCCAAAATAGCCTAAGATTTTAATCCCTTCTTATTTCTCTATAAGTTCCCTTTATTTTCCCACATTCATAATGACTCCTAACACATGAGGTCAACGTCACATTCTCTCCCAATTGTGTCTAGCTACCTATTATGATGTACTAATTACTATTGAGGGGCTGGGAATTATGACAATGCCCAATCAAGTGAAATCCTTCTAGCACTTTGACCTCAACTTCAGTTATTACCACTAAGTAATAAATTCCTTTTTTGGTAGTGTAGTGAGAGATTATAGATATCTAATAGTGTCACTGGCTGACCACTTGGGTTAGAGTTCTTTGGTGCTGTCATCAAGATATAAAGTTGCCCTCAACTTTAGAGGATTTGACAGAAACTCCTAGCTGATTACCAAAACCACTTACTCTTCTGGGCATACAGTTAGACTAATGCCTCAGCTTCCTTTGCAATTAAATGTGGCCATGTTGTGGATTTTTAGTCAATGGAATAAGAGTAGAAGTTGTGCCATTTTCTGGCAAGTCTATATAAATAAGTAGCAATTATTCCTTCCCCACAACTTTATTTCAACTAAATGCAGATGACAATAAGGTTCTAGAGGATGGTGCATCCACATGATAGAAAAAAACCCATGTTCATAAATCACCATTTAGAAGGGAGTATCCCACCAAGAAGAAACATCTAATTCGAACAGTTAGTTTTTGTATTTTTTTATTGAGGTCATATTGGCTTATAACATGGTGTAGATTTCAGGTGTACATTATTATATTTCAGTTTCTGTATAAACTGCATAGTGTTCACCATCAATAGTTTAGATTTATCTATCACCATACATGTGTGCTCCTTTATCCCTCTCACCTTTCCTGCTCCTCTGGTAACCACTAATCTGTTCTTATCTATGTGTTGTGTATCTTCCTGTTAGATTTGCAAGAAACAAACTTGTACTGAGTTTAAGCTATTATACATTTTATTCTATTTGTTACAGTAGTTTAGCTTACCATACAAAATATACAGGCCCAGACACCCTTTTTGTCCCTATGCCTACAGGTGACAATTTCTTAATAAGACTCTCACATTAATGATTTTCAGAAGAGATAGATGTATATACTAGAATGTCAACTTCTAAATTTGCAATGACAAATACCTAATTCCAGTGGTAAAAAGAAAATGTATATGTCTTCAAAGTACTTCGCAAACTTAGGTAGTCATGGAACTAGTTAACAAATCCAAACATGGTGTGCATCAAGAGACTTGAAATCTACATCACAGGATAGATTGATAATTTATTATTAATCTACAATAAAGGAAACATGTCTAGAGACAGAAAACTCATATCCACCAGATGCAATGTCTCTCTTCTTTTCATCATGCTGGATAAACAAGTCTACTCAGAGAGTAGATCCTAAAAGTTCTCATCACAAGGAAAAAACCATGATTTTCTTTTTTTTTTTGGTAATTTTATGAGGTGATGCATGTTAACTAAACATATTGTGGTAATCATTTGGCAATATATGTAAATCAAATCATTAGGCTGTATACCTTAAATTTCTACAGTGCTGTATGTCAATGATATCTAAATAAAAATGAAAGAAAAAATAAAATTAAAAAACAAGGCTAAATTCTTACTTTTTTCCTCTTTTGTGCAGACTTTTGACAAACCACCACCAGCTATGATAATTCACTCTTTCTTCAGAGTATACAAGCACTGATTAAGTTACAGCTTTAGTTACATTCTAGGCCTGAGGAAACAAGCAAGGTGCCTTGATTACAGGAGACACACCATTTCCTGATAACCATAGTTGCATACTGTACTGCAACGTGAATGATGATAACTTTCTGCAGGTAGCCAATCTTATTCATTGTATGTTTTTTCTTTAACGTTTTATTGAGATTATGATAGCTCACAACCTTGTGAAATTTCAGTTGTACATTATTGTCAGTCAGTCATGTTGTAGGTGCACCACTTCACACTTTGTGCCCAGCCCCCACCCCCTCTTTCCCATGGTATCCACTAATCTGTTTTCTTTGTCTACGTGTTTAACTTCCACATATGAGTGGAGTCATACAGGGATTGTCTTTCTCTATCTGGCTTATTTCACTTAACATAATACCCTCAAGGTCCATCCATGTTGTTGTGAATGGGACAATTTTATCCTTTCTTATGGCTGAGTAGTATTCCATTGTGTATATATACCATATCTTCTTTGTCCAATCATCAGTTGATGGGCACTTAGGTTGCTTCCACATCTTGGCTATTGTATATAATGCTGCAATGAAGATAGGGGTGTATGAGACTTTTGCAATTGCTGATTTCAAGTTCTTTGGATAGATACCCAGCAGTGGGCTGGCTGGGTCATCTGGTATTTCTATTTTTAATTTTTTGAGAAATCTCCACATTGTTTTCCATAGTGGCTGTACCAGTTTGAATTCCCACCAGCAGTGTATGAGGGTTCCTTTTTCTCCACAACCTCTCCAACATTTGTTACTTTTTCTTTTGGTTATTTTTACCATTCTAACGGGTGTCGGGTGATATCTTAGTGTAGTTTTGATTTGCATTTCCCTGATGATCAGTGATGACGAGCATCTTTTCATGTGCCTATTGGCCATCTGTATATCTTCTTTGGAGAAATGTCTGTTCATGTCCCCTGCCCATTTTTTGATCGGGTTGTTTGGTTGTTTGTTGTTTAGTTGTGTGAGTTCTTTACATAGTATGGAGATTAACCCTTTGTCGGATATATGACTTGCAAATATTTTTTCCCAATTGGTGGGTTGTTTTTTTGTTTCAATTCTGTTTTCCCTTGCCTTGAAGAAGCTCTTTAGTCTAAGGAAGTCCCAGTTGTTTATTTTTTTCTATTGTTTTCCTTGTCTGAGAAAACATGGAGTCAGAAAAGATCCTTTTGATACTGATGTCAAAGAGTGTACTGCCTATATTTTCTTCTAGAAGCCTTACGGGTTCAGGTCTTACCTTTAGGTTTTTGACCCATTTTGAGTTTATTTTTGTGAATGGTGAAAAAGAATGGTCAATTTTCATTCTTTTACAGGTGGCTTTGCAGTTTTCCCAGCACCATTTGTTGAAGAGACTGTCTTGTCTCCATTGTATGCCCTCAGCTCCTTTGTCAAAGATTAGCTGTCCATAGATGTGTGGTTTTATTTCTGGGATTTCAATTCCGTTCCATTGATCTGTGAACATGTTTTTGTACCAGTACCATGCTGTTTTGATTACTGTAGTTTTGTAACATGTTTTGAAGTTAGGGATTGTGACGTCTCCAGCTTTGTTCTTTTTTCTCAGGATTGCTTTAGCAATTCTGGGTCTTTTGTTGCCCCATACGAATTTTAGGAGTCTTTGTTTTATTTCTGTAAAGAATTTCATTGGGATGCTGATTGGGATAGCATTGAATCTGTAGATGGCTTTAGGTAGTATGGACTTTTTAACTATGTTTATTCTTCCAATCCATGTGCATGGAATGTGTTTCCATCTCTTTATGTTGTCATCAATTTCTTTCAGAAAAGTCTTTTAGTTTTCATTGTATAGGTCTTTCATTTCCTTGGTTAAATTTACCCCAAGGTATTTTATTATTTTTGTTGCGATTGTGAATGGCATTGTGTTCTTGAGTTCTTTTTCTGTTAGGTTGTTGTTAGAGTATAGAAACGCTACTGATTTATGTATGTTGATTTTACACCCTGCAACAATGGTGTAGTTTTTGATTATTTCTAATAGTTTTCCAATGGAGTCTTTGGGGTTTCCTATATATAAGATCATGTCATCTGCAAAGAGCGAGAGTTTCACTTCCTCATTGCCTATTTGGGTTTATTTTATTTCTTTTTCCTGCCTAATTGCTCTGGCCAACACCTCCAGTACTATGTTGAATAAGAGTGGTGGGAGTGGACACCCTTGTCTTCTTCCTGTTCTCAGAGGGATGGCTTTCAGTTTTTGCCCATTGAGTATGATGTTGTCTATGGGTTTGTCATATATCGCCTTTACTATATTGAAGCACTTTCCTTCTATACCCATTTTATTGAGAGTTTTTATCATAATGACTGTTGGATCTTGTCAAATGCTTTCTCTGCATCTATTGAGATGATCATGTGGTTTTTGTTTCTCATTTTGTTATTGTGGTGTATCACATTGATTTGCTTGTGGATTTTGAACCATCCCTGTGTCTGTGCTATAAATCCCACTTGATCATGGTGTTTGAACTTTTTAATGTATTGCTGTATTCAGTTTGTCAACATTTTGTTGAGGATTTTTGCATGTACGTTCATCAGTGATATTGGCCTATAGTTTTCCTTCTTTGTGTTGTCCTTGTCTGGTTTTGGGATCAGGGTGATTTTGGCCTCATAGAATGTGTTAGGAAGTGCTCCATCTTATGCAATTTTCTGGAATAGTTTGAGAAGATAGGTATTAAATCTTCTTTGAATGTTTGGTAGAATTCTCCAGAGAAGCTGTCTGGTCCTGGAATTTTATTTTTGGGGAGGTTTTTGATTACTGTTTCAGTTTCTTTACTTCTGATTGGTCTATTCAGATTCTCTATCTCTTCCTGATTCAGTTTTGGGAGGTTGTAAGAGTCTAAGAATTTATTCATTTCTTCTAGGTTGTCCAATTTGTTGGCATATAGTTTTTCATAGTATTCTCTTATAATCTTTGGTATTTCTGTGGTACCATTGTGATTTCTCCTCTTTCATTTCTAATTTTTTTTATTTCCCTCCTTCTGCTGACTTTGTGCTTTGTTTGTTCTTTTTCTAATTCTGTTAGGTGTAGTTTGAGATTGCTTATCTGAGATTTTTCTTGCTTATTGATGTGACCCTGTATTGCATGACTTTCCCTCTTAGGACCACTTTTGCTGCATCCCAAATGAGCTGGTCTGGTGTGTTTTCATTTTCATTTGTGTCCAGATATTTTATTTCTCCTTTAATTTTTTCAATGATCCACTCGTTGTTCAGTAGCATGTTGTTTAATCTCCACACTTTTGCCCCTTTCCTAGCTTTATTCTTGTAGTTGATTTCTAGTTTCATAGCATTATGGTTGGAAAAGATGCTTGATATTATTTAAATCCTCTTGAATTTGTTGAGGCTTGCTTTGTTTCCCAACATATGGTCTATCCTCGAGAATGTTCCATGCACACCTGAGAAGAAGGTGTAACCTGCTGTTTTTGGATGGAGTGTTCTATATGTATCTATTAAGTCCATCTGGTCTAGTTTTTCATTTAATTCTACAAGTTCCTTGTTGACATTCTATCTGGATGATCTATCCTTTTGTGTTAGTGGGGTGTTGAGGTCCCCTACTATTATTGTATTGTTGTATCTCCTTTTGGTTTTGTTAATAGTTGCTTTACATACTTTGGTGCTCCTGTGTTGGGTGCATATATATTTATAAGTGTTATGTCTTCTTGGTGGCGTGTCCCTTTTATCATTATAAACTGCCCTTCTTTGTCTCTCTTTACATCTTTTGCTTTGAAGTCTACTTTGTCTGATATAAGTATGGTGACACCTGCTTTCTTATGTTCATTATTAGCTTGGAGTATCATCTTCCATCCCTTCAGTCTGAGTCTGTCTTTGTCTTTGGGGCTGAGGTGTGTTTCCTGTAGGCAGCATATTGTTGGATCTTGTTCTTTAATCCATCCGGCCACTCTTTGTCTTTTGATTGGAGAGTTCAATCCATTTACATTTACAGTGATTATTGAAGTGTGGGGTCTAATGCTGCCATTTTATCACTTGTTTTCTGGTTCTGCTGCATTTCTTTTGTTTCTTTCCCATGATATTTGGACTACCAACTCATGTAGGTAGTTTTCTATATTGTCTTTCTTTTTATTTGTAATTTGCATCTCTGTTCTTGTTATTTGTTTAGTGGTTACCATGTGGTTTATATAAAACATCTCATAGATGAGATAATCCATTTTTTGATAGTCTCTTATTTCCTTAGATTAAGCCATTCCATCCCTTTTCTCTTCCCCTTCTAGGTTGTTATTGTCAGATCTTTTTCTTCCTTTCTTCTTGTTTTGTGAGTTTGTGGTTAAAATGACAAGATTATATTTATTCTTGCTGTTTCCCTTCCTTTTATCTTTAATGTAATACTTAGCATTTGCTAACCTCTTCTTATGGAGAGCTGCAATTTTCTGATTTTGTCTTTCTACTTATCTCCTTTGCTCTGGGTTTTGTAACCCCTTTTCCTTTTATTTTTCACGTATGTGGGTCTTCCTGAGCCTTTCTTGTGGGGGGGTCTTGTGGCAATGAACTCCCTTAACTTTTGTTTATCTGGGAAAGTTTTTAATTCTCCATCATATTTGAAGGATATTTTTGCCGTATAGAGTATTCTTGCCTGCAAGTTTTTGTTCTTCAGAGTTTTGAATATACCACTCCACTCTCTCCTTGCCTGTAAGGTATCTGCTGGGAAATCTGCCGACAGCCTGATGGGGGTTCCTTTGTAGTTCCTTTTCTTCTGCCTTGCTGTCCTTAATATTTTATCTTTGTCATTGATTTTTGCAAGCTTCACTACTATATGCCCTGAGTAGGATTTTTTACATTGATAAAGTTTGAAGATCTATTAGCATCTGTCATGTGGAGTTCCATCTCTCTCCCCAGATTTGGGAAGTTCTCAGCCATTATTTCCTTGAACAGGCTTTCTGCCCCCTTCTCCTTCTCTTATCCTTCTTGGATACCCACAATCTTTATGTTGCATTTCCTATTTGAGTCGGATGTTTCTCAGAGAATTTCTTCATTTCTTTTTAGTCTTAGTTCTCTTTCCTCCTCTATCTGAAGCATTTCTATATTCCTATCCTCCAAATTGCTAATTCTGTCTTCCATATTATCGACCCTACTGCTCAGAGAGTCCGGATATTTCTTAATCTCCTCCAATGTGTTCTTCATCTCCAACATTTCTGATTGGTTCTTCTTTATAATATCAAGCTCCTCAACTAGTTGAGTTGTATATCTGTATTGTCTTTTAACTCATTGAGTTTTTTAATGATAGCTATTTTGAATTCGTTGTCATTTAGGTTATAGATTTCATTGTCTTTAGGATTGTTTTCTGGGTACTTGCCATTTTCCTTCTGTTCTGGAGATTTAATATATTTTTTCATACTGCTTTATGGTGTGGATTTGTGCTTCCGCATAGAGACAGAGTTTGGTTACTGCTTCCACTTGCTTCTACTGGTGGGGAAGGGGGAAGTAGCTATGCAATCCGCACTGAACAGGATCCCTGTCAGCTGTTCCTGACCAAGCCTGGGCCCCTCCTCATGATCACAGTAGCCCTGTGGGGTCTCCTGTCACCTGTGGGAACAATCACAAGGGAGCCTCAGGTTGCTGGTGCCTACTCTCACAGAGTACCTAGATACACTCCCTCCTTAGGGTCTGCCACAGTGTTATGGGCTTTCACAGCAGCCAGGAGCAGGTTCACCTTGACTTGCAGCTCAGCTACCTCAGTTCCTGCAGGATCTCATTTGTCCACTATGGGCCACAGCATAGCTATGGGTATCTAATGCAGCCTGTGGTTAGCTCAGCCAACTGTGCCACTTCTGCCCCAAGGCCTCCCAGCCTTTGATTGCTGGACGGGGCCTCTCCACTAATGCTGAGCAGAGGCTGTCCCTGCAGCTACTGTGAGACTGTGGATTTTCCCCCTGGACAAAGGAGCAGTCACACTGGGGCTCCAAATTGTCACTGCCAACTCATGCTGTCTCGCTGGGTCTCCCTTGCCCCCTTGGGGCCATAGAAAGGCTGTGTGTGCTAAATGCAGCCAGGAGGTTGCTCAGCCAGCCAAGCCCCTTTTGTCTCAGGTCCTCCCATCCTACTGATTGCCTGGCAGGGCCTTGCCACTAGGACCAAGTAGAGGCTTTCCCTGCAGCTGCTGTGGGACAATAGATCTTCCCACTGGGCTAAGGAGCAATCATAGGGGGCTTAGGGCTGTAGTCACCTGTTTCCACAGTCATGTCGCCAATGTATGCACACACCCACCCTCAGTGCAGCGGTGATGCTATGAACATGTCAGCTGGTAGAGGGTCATTTGCAGGAGCTAGGCTGTCTGGGGGTCAGAGAGTTTTCACCTATCTCCATTTCCTCTTATGGAGAAGTCTGTCCACCTTCCAACATATAGCACTGTGGATCTCTCAGGCATCCTGAGGTTCTGTGTGGATATCCTTTGTTGAACGATGAATGTCCAATTAATTTTAGTTCAAAGGGGGAGAGACAAAGAAAACTGCTCACTCTGCCATGTTGCTGACATCACTCTTATTGTATCTTTTACTACTTTTGTCTCCAATAGAATAAATTATCTTTACTTCGCTCAGGAACTTTGACACAGAGTACTTTGATTCCAGAAAATTAGGACTTTCAGGATATATGCAAACAGGGTTTTCCTGAATAAAGTAAGAAAATTAGAATTAGTCACAAATTATTCCTTTGCCTTAAGAAATCGAGTTCTAATTGTCAAAATATCACCATCTAAAGCAAAAACTATAGGAAAATCTCAAAAATTTCAATTTTTGCCTAAACTCCTCTCTAATTTTGCCTTCTCTCACTTGCACTCAGTTCTTATCATCTAAGGGCTTAAACATATTGATTTTTTCTTACTAAATGATATTATGACTCATCCAGCTAATTTTGTTGTCTTTTTTCCATCTTTTTACTTTCAACATATTTGTATCTTTGAATCTAAAATATGTCCCTTGTGGAAAGGGTATAGTTCGATCATGTCTTTTATTTAATCCATTCTGCCACTCTCTGCTTTTTTATTGCAGAGTTTAATTCATTTTTATGATTTTTCCAGCTTTATTGAGATATAGTTGACATATAGCACTTTATAAGTTTAAGGTGTACAGCATAATGACTTGACTTACACATATTGTGAAATCAATACCACAATAAGTTTACTTGATGCATATCATCTCATATAGATGAAAACAATAACTAAGAAAAAACATCTATGCTCGTTACAACTTTCAAATGTACCATATAGCATTGCTAATTGTAGCCATCATGTTATGCACTCCATCTTCAGTACTTACTTATCTAATAACTGGAAGTTTGTACCTTTTGATCACCTTCATCTATTTCTTCCACTTTCCATGCCCTGCTTTTGGTAACTATAAATATGATCTCTTTATATATACATATATTTTTTAAGTGCCACATATACATGAGATCATACAGTATTTGTCTTTCTGTCTGACATATTTCTGTTAGTATAATGCCTTAAAGTTCTATCCATGATGTCATAAATGGCAACATTTTTCTCCCTTCCTATGGCTAAAGAATATTCTAGTATATGTGTATTACATCTTCTATATCCATTAATCCATTGATGGACACATGGATACTTAGGTTGTTTCCATGTCTTGGCTTTTGTACATAATGCTGCTATGACCATGGAGCTTCAGATATCTCTTTGACATAGTATTTTTTTTTACCTTTGGATATATTCCAAGAAGTCGAATTGCTGGATAATATGGTAGTTCTATTTTTAATTTTTTGAGGAACATCCTTACTGTTTTCCCTAATGGCTATATCAACTTATAATCCTGCCAACAGTGCCCAAGGGTTCCCCTTTCTTGCCAGCACTTTTTATATTTTGTCTTTTTGATGATATTCATTCTAACAATCATGAGGTGACATCTCATTAGCATTTCAATTTGCATTTCTCTAATGATTAATGATATTAAGCATCTTTTTATGTACCCATTAGCAATTCATATGTCTTCCTTAAAAATATCTATTCAGGTCTTTTGCCCATGTTTTAATGGGAATATTTGTCGGGTTGTTTTGTTATTGAGTTGTATGACTTTATATATTTCCAATATTAACCTCTTATCAGATATATCACTTGCAAGTTTTTTTCCATTTGGTAGGTTATCTTTTCACTTTGTTGATCATTTTGTTTTGCTGTGCAGAAAGCTCTTAGCTTGATGTAGTCCCAGTTGTTTACTTCTGATTTTGTTGTTTGTGCTTTGTGTCACATCCAAAAAAATCTTGCCAAGACATATGTCAAGGAGATTTTTTCCTATGTTTTCTTCTAAGCATTTCATAGTTTCCAATCTTATTTTAAAGTCTTTAATCCATTTTTGAGCTAATTCTTGTAAGTGGTGAAAGATAGGGGTCTAGTTTCACTCCTTCACATGTGAAAATTCAATTTTTCCAACACTATTTATTGAAGAGACTGTCTTTTCTCCGTTGAGTGTCTTTGGTTCCCTTGCTAAAAATTAGTTGACCATATATGCTTGAATTTATTTTTGATTTTTGAGTTTTTTTCTATTGGTTTATGTGTCTGTTTTTATGCCAGTATCTTACAGTTTTTATTACTAGAACTTTAAAATATAGCTTGAAACCAGGAAGTGAGACACCACTCATTATTTCCTCTTTGTCTGGATTGCTTTGCCTATCTATTCAGGGTATTTTGTGCTTCTACATAAATTTTAGCATTTTGTTTGTACTTCTGTAAAAGAAATGCCACTGGAATCTTGACTAGGATTGCAGTGACTTTATAGATGGCTGTGGGTATTACAGAAATTTTAATAACATTAATTCTTCTGATCCATGAACTCAGAATGCTTTCTCATTTATTTGTGTCTTCTATAGTTGCTTTCATCAATATCTTTCAATTTTCAGTGTAGAGATCTTTCACCTCCTTGGGTAAATTTACCCCTGAATATTTTATTGTTTTTGATGCTATGGTAAAAGTGATCTTTCTTTAAATTTCATTTTCAGATAATTCATTGTTAGTGTACAGAAATGCTACTGATTTTGTATGTTAATTTTGTATCCCTCAGCTTTTCTGAATTTGTTGATTAGATCCAACAATTTTTTGTTGGCATCTTTAGAGTTTACTTTATGTAAAATCAGGTCATTTGCAAATAGATACAGTTATACTTGTTTTTTTCCAATTCTGGTGTTTTTCTTTCTTTTTCTTGTCTGATTGCTATGGCTAGGACTTCCAGCACAATGCTGAATAGGAATGATGAGAGTGAGCAGTCTTATCTGGCTCCTTATCTTACAGAAAACACTGTTTTTTCTTTACTTATTTTTAATGTGGTAACATTGGTTTATGATATTATATAAATTTCAAGTGTACATATTTTGATTCCTGTGTAGATTACATCATGCTCGCTACCCAAAGACTAATTACAATCCATCACCAAACACATGTGCCTAATCATGCCTTTTGCGCTTCTCCCTCCACCCTTCCCCTCTGGTACCACTAATCAAATCTTTGTCTCTATGTGACTGTTTTTTGTTGTTTTCATCTTCTACTTATGGGTGAGATCATACAGTATTTGACGTTCTCCCTCTGACTTATTTCACTTAGCATAATATCCTCAAGCTCCATCCATGTTGTCACAAATGGCTGGACTTTATCATTTCTTACAGCCAAATAGTATTCCATTGTGTATACATACCACGTATTCTGTATCAGTTCATCCCTTGACAGGCACCTATGTTGCTTCCAAGTCTTGGCTATTGTGAATAATGCTGCAGTGAACATAGGGGTGTATGTATCTTTATGTATTAGAGTTTTCATGTTCTTTGGATAAATACCCAGCCATGGAATAGCTGAATTGTATGCTAGCTCCATTCTTAATTTTTTGAGGAATCACCATACTGTTGTCCATAGTGACTATACCAGTTTACATTGCCACCAACAGTCTATGAGTGTTCCCTTTTATCCACAGCATCTCCAAAACTTGTAGTTTTTGTCTTTTTTCTTTTGATTTGGTGAGGAAGATTGGCGCTGAGCTAAGATCTGTGTCAATGCTCCTCTATTTTGTATGTGGGACACTGACATAGCATGGCTTGATGAGCAGTATGTAGGTCTGTGCACTCCCCATCAACAGCATATGACAGTTCCATTCTCACCACATCCTCTCCAACATTTGTTGTTTCCTGTCTTGTTAATTACAGCCATTCTGACGAGAGTGAGGTGGTACCTCATTCTTGTTTTGATTTGCATTTCTCTGATAGTTAATGATGTGAAACAGCCATTCATGTACCTGTCGATCATCTGTATATCTTCCTTGAAGAAAGGTCTGTTCAGAACTTTTGCCCTTTTTTTGATTGGGTTGTTAGGTTTTTTGTTGTTGAGATATATGAGTTCTTGATATATTTGGGATGTTAACTCCTTATCAGATATATGGTTTGAAAATATCTTCTTCCAATTGTTAGGTTGTCTTTTCATTTTGTTGATGGTTTCCTTCACTGTGTAAAAGATTTTTAGGTTGATGTAGTCCCATTTGTTTATTTTTTCTATTGTTTCCTTTGCCTGATCAGACATGGTACTTGAAAATATGCTGCTAAGCCTGATGTCAAAGAGCATACTGCCACTATTTTCTTCTAGAATTTTCATGGTTTCAGGTCTTACATTCAAGTTTTCAATCTTTCTTGAGTTCATTTTTGTATATGGTCTAAGGCAATGGTCTACTTTCATTCTTTTGCATGTGACCATCCAGTTTTCCCAACACCATTTATTGAAGAGATTTTCCTTTCTCCCTTGTATGTTCTTGGCTCAAATTTTCGAAAATTAGTTGGCCATATGGTTACTAGAGCTTTGTAGTATATTTTGAAATCATGGAGTGTTATACCTCCAGCTTTGCTCTTTTTTCTCATAGTTCATTTAGCTATTTGGGGTATTTTATTATTTCATATAAAATTTTAGGATTCTTTGCTCTATTTCTATGAAAAATGTTGTTTGAACTTTGATAGGGATTGCATTGAATCTGTAGATTGCTTCAAGAAGTATGGACATTTAACTATCTCAATTCTTCCAGTCCAAGAGCACAGAACATCTTTCCATTTCTTTGTGTCTTCTTCAGTTTCTTTCAACAATGTTTTATAGTTTTCAGTGTACATATCTTTCACCACTTTGGTTAAGTTTATTCCTAGGTATTTTATACTTTTTGTTGTAATTGTGAATGACATTATATTCTTAATTTCCTTTCTGCTACTTCATTGTAAGTGTATAGAAATACAACTAATTTTCGTATATTGATTTTCTATCATGGAATTTGACCACATTCATTTATTATTTCTAAAAGTTTTTTGGTGGATTCTTTAGGGTTTTCTGTATATTAAATCATGTCATGTGCAAATAGTGACAGTTTCACTTCTTTCTTTCCAATTTGGATCCCTTTTATTTCTTGTTCTTGCCTGACTGCTCTGGTAGCACTTCCAATACTGTGTTAAATAAGAGTGACAAAAGTGCCAAACTTGTCTGGTTCCTGTTCTTAGAGGGATAGCTGTCAGTTTTGCACAGTTGAGAATATTAGCTGTGGGTTTGTCATATGTGGCCTTTATTATGTTGAGATACATCTCTTCTATACCCATTCTATTTAGAGTTTTTATCATGAATGGATGCTGTTTCTTCTCCAATGCTTTCTCTGCATCTATTGAGATGATTGATTATTATTCTTCATCTTGTGAATGTGGTGTATCACATTGATTGATTTTACAGATGTTGAACAATTCCTGCATCCCTGGAATAAACCCCACTTGATCAAGGTATATGATCTTTTAATGTATTGTTGTATTCAATTTGCTAGTATTTTGTTGAGTTTTTATTTCTCCCTGATATCTGAATCACGTTTTTGCTGGATATTTTATTCTGGGCTGAAAATTTTTGTCTTTCAGAGATTTGAATACATCATTCCATTCTCTCCTAGCTTGTAAGGTTCCTGCAGAGAAATCCTCTGAAAGTCTCATAGGGGTTCCTTTGTAGGTTATTTACTTCCGCTTTGCTGCCCTTAGTATTCTTTCTTTGTCATTCATTTTTACCAGTTATACTACTATATGCCTTGCTGTAGGTCTTTTTACGTTGGCATATCTAGGCGATCTGGAAGCCTCTTCCACACAGATTTCCTCACTTTCCTTAGATTTGGGAAGTTCTCTGCTATTATTTCTTTGAACATGCTTTCTGCTCCATTCTCCTTCTCTTCTCCTTCTTGAATACCTATAATTCTTATGTTGCATTTCCTAATTGAGTCTGATATTTCCTGGAGACTTTCTTCATTTCTTTTTAGTCCTAGTTCTCTCTCTTCCTCTTTCTGGAGCATGTCAACGTGTCTATCTTCACTTAAGCTGATACGTTGCTCTATCATGTTCACTCGAGCATTCAGGGAATTTGTATTTTGTTTTCTCTCTTCAATTGTGTATTTCATCTCTAATATTTCTGATTGATTCTTCTTCATATTTTTAATCTGTGAAGTAGCTCCTGAACTCATTGAATTGTTTCTCTACATTCTCTTTTACCTCATTGAGTTTTTTTATAGTAGCTATTTTGAATTCATTGTAATTTAGATTACATATTTCTATGCCCTCAGGAGTGAATTCTGGGTACTTGTCATTTTCTCTCTGGTCTAGAGATTTGATATAGTGTTTGATATTGCTAGAGGAGGTGGGTCAGATCTTATGCTTCCTGGTATTATTTGATTGCAGTTACCACCTATCTCCACTGGGTGGAGTCAAGAGCCACATATTGTGAGCTCTCTGCCTTCAGCCAAGATCCCTGGTGGTGGAGCAGGCATGGGACAGGTGAAGGGAAGGGCGCATTCCCCTGTGTACTCTCTGGGCTTTCTTGCTCTGTTCTTGCTATCTGGTCTCCTGGGTTGTTATCTTGTTGAGGTCGACTTTCACAAAAGCTCTACCCCCAGTACAAGATCTTCCCTGTAGGCTGCATGGGCCCTCAAGTGTCCTTGATATTCCTGCAAATGATCGTCCCTTCCCCCATGCTTTCTGTCACAGAGCATCCCACAGTCCCAAATTACAGACTTTTGAGGAGGGAGTGAAGTTCTCTTTTACCCCATTCAAGCTTCTCTGAGTGGGGCTTCAGCCTCTCCACCGTCTGTGGTATGGTTGTGTGTCTCTCCAATGTTTTTGTGTTGTGTTAGGATGTCCTCTGTTGGACTATGGATACCCTTTTTCACTGTATGTTGGAGGGGAGACAATCCCGGGCAAGTTCACTCCACCATGATGCTGATGTCACCCTCCACATTTCATGTTTTTGATATCATACCTATCCTCTTTTTTTGTGTGTGGATATCCATTATCCTATTAGCATTGTAATAGGTAATATTAGCACTTTTGTCTTTTGACCTTCATATTATCTTCATAGGTGGTTGGTCTGCTACCTTTACTGTATTTTTGCCTTTACCATTGATTTTATTGCCTTTTTTGGGAAAATTTTGTTATTGTTATTTGTGGTCTTCTCTTTCCTACTTAAATTATTCCCTTTAGCATTTCTTGCAAACAGGTGTCTTGGTATTGAACTTTAAGTTTTGCTTGTCTTGGAAACTCTCTCTCTCTTTCCACTCTGAACGATAACCTTTAAGGCAGAGTAGTCTTGGCTGTAGGTTTTTTCCTTTCACACTTGAAATATATCAGGCCATTCTGTTCTAGCCTTTAAGGTTTCTGCTGAGAAGTCAGTTGATAGCCTTATAGGGTTTCCTTTGTATGTAACTTGTGGCATTTCTCTGGCACCCTTTAGGATTCTCTCTTTATCTTTAATTCTCGATATTTTAATTATAACCTGTCTCAGTGTGGACCTTTCTGGACTTATCTTGTTCGGTGTTCTCTGTGTTTCCTGTACCTTGATGTCTGTGTCCTTCCTTAGGTTTGGATAGTTTTCAGCTACTATTTCTTCAAATAGATTCTCTGCTCCATTGTCTCCCTCTTCTCCTTCTGGGATACCTATAATACGAATGTTAGTGCACTTAATGTGCTCCCAGAGGTCCCTTAGACTGTTTTCATACTTTTTAATTCTTTCTTCTTTTCTCTGTTCACCTTGGGTGATTTCCTCTAGTCTTTCATCCAGCTTGCTGATCCATTCTTCTGTCTCATCTACCTTTCTATTGAGTCCCTGTAGTGAATTTTTCATTTCCAGTATAGTAGTCTTCATTTCCTATTGGTTCTTTTTTATATTTTCCAGTTCTTTGTTGACATTCTCACTGAGTTCATCCATTCTTCTCCCAAGATCAGTAAACATCCTTATGACTTTTTGTTTGAACTCTTTTTTAGGTAAATTGTTTATTTCAGTTTCATTTAGTTCTTTTTCTGAGGTTTTGTCCTGTTACCTTATTTGGAACATATTCCTTTGCCTCCTCATTTTGTTTCTTTCTCTGTGCTTCTATCTATGTATTAGGTGGGTCAGCCATATCTTCTTATCTCGAGGATGTGGCTTTATGTAAGAGATGCCTTATGAGGCCTAGCAGTGTGCTTCCCTCTCATCACCATTTCAAAATGTTCCAGGAGTCACCCCTGTGTGGGCTATGTGTCCCTCTATGTGGCATGGTTGCTCTTACTGCAGGTGCCCAGGGAGACTAGGCTGTCCCGCTGGCTTGCTGGTTGTAATTTTCAGCCTTATGTGGCACTTATGGACACTTCAGTCACTTTATCGGGCATGGGGAATGCCAGCACAGTTGGCTGCAAGGTCTAATAGCACATTCCTATTACAGCTTTCCTGCTAAGTGAGTGGGTCCCCATTGTGGCTTGTTGCTTGACTCAGGGGCCTACAATTGCTGTAGTCCTCCAGTCTGCAAGGCTTTTGTCAGCTCTCTCAGGATTGCAGCTGAGGGGGGCTTGCCCTAGTGATGAGAGTACCCAATTTTATCAGGCTTTGTAAGGTGGAGCCAATCCCTTATTTGGCTGTTTGAGAAACTCAAGTCTTCTGCAGCTGACAAGCTCCACCACCCTCAGGGCCACACTCACTGTCAACACATTTGCTCAACGCAGAGGCCACGCATACCCCACCTAGGTCCCACACACTCCACCCACTCCTCACCTATGCCCTGCCCTGCAAAGGCAGACCCATTTGCCCACCTACAGAGGATCCAGGCAGCCACACCATACAGGCCCACAAGTTGCCCAAAAGCTTGCTGTTGCATGGGGCCAGTGCCTAGCGCAGGCTACCTGCCCTGGCTGAACTGGATTAAATCAGTTCTCTGGTGGATTGGGCAGACTCTTGGCTAATGGGCCAGGTGAAGAATTCCAATGGCTTCTGCTTGTGTCTGTGTGAGCCTGGCTGTACTAGGTCACAATAATGTTTGCCACTGATGTCTCTGTCCCCAGGGTGGTCTCCCTTCACACTGAGATGCACCCAGAGCTTATCAGGTGAGTCTCTTTTCACCAAAGCACTGTACACCTTTGTTTGTGGTGATGTTAGGTGAGTGAACTTTTGCATTGGCCCTTTAAGAGCTGGCTTTATGTCCCTTATGTCCAATAGCTTTTCTGGGAGTATTCCCTGTTGTTGTTATTAGCCAGCAAAGCCAAATATTGTGAGACTTCTATGTGCTGAGTCTAAAGGATGCTTACAGCAGTAACATTCCCCTGCTCAGGTCCCCCACTCCTCCAGGAAAGTCTGAGAACGTTAAGAGTGTTCCCAGCCAGCCATAAAGTGCTGTGGCTTGTTCAGTTGGCTTTTTTTCTCTCTAGAAAGGAATTTCTGCCTCTTCCACCTCAGGCAGGACTGTCTCTTATTGTGGGGGTTCGTCTTATACAATTTCAGTTCTCTTTCAGTGGTAATTATTCCCAGAGTAGTTGTAAATTTGTTGTGTCAGTGGGAGAAGTTGAGTTTAGAATCCGCCTACACTGCCATCTTGACATCTCTCAAGAAAACACTTTCAAACTTTTGCCATTGAATGCGATGTTTTCTGTGGGCTTGTCATATATAGCCTGTATTATGTTGAGGCATGTTCCATCTATACTTATTTTGTTAAGAGCTTTTATCATGAGTGGATATTGAATTTTGTCAAAAACATTTTCTGCATCTACTGAGATGATCGTATTCTTTTTATCTTTCATTGAATTAATGTGAAGTGTCACATTCTGATTTGCGTTTGTTGAACCATCATTGCATCTTAGTGATATATCCTGCTTGATCATAGTGAAATATTCTTTTAATGTGCTGCTTTATTCACTTTAATATTTGAGAATTTTTCATGCATATTCATCTGTGATATAGGCCTATACTTTTCTTTTCTTTTAGTGTTCATAGAAGGTTAATGCTGGCCTTGTAAGATGAGTTTGGGAGTGTCATCTCCTCTTTAATTTTTTGTAAGAGTTTAAGAAGGATTGGTGTTAATTTTTCTTTAAATGTTTGGTAAAATTCAACCAGTGAAGCCATCTGGTCTAGGGCTTTTCTTAATTGGGAGATGCTTGATTACTGTTTCAATCTCCTTACTAGTAATTGGTCTGTTCAGATTTTGTATTTTTTCCTGATTGGTAAGTTGTATATTCCTGAGAACTTTTCCATTTCTTCTAGGTTGTCCATTATGTTAGTGTATAGGTGTTAATAGTAGAATCTTATGACCTTTTGTATTTCTGTGTTATCAGATGTAATGTCTCCTCTTTCATTTATAGTTTTGTTGAATGGGATCCTCTCTCTTTTTTTCCTTCCTTAGTTTAGCTAAAAACTTGTCAATTTTTTATTTATTTATTTATTTATTTATTTCGGATGTACATCATATTTCGAATTCTGTATACATTACATGTTCACCACCCCAACACTAATTATAGTCCATCCCCTCACATGTGAGCCTAATCACACCTATTGCCCTCCCCCCTCCCCCCCTTCCCCAAAGGTAACCACCAGTCCATTCTCCAATGCTATGTGGGGTTTTTTTGTCGTTTTTATCTTCTACTTATGAGTGAGATCGTATGGTATTTAACTTTCTCCCTCTGACTTATTTCACTCAGCATGATACCCTCAAGGTCCATCCATGTTGTCACAAATAGCCGGATTTCGTCATTTCTTATGGCCGAGTAGTAGTCCATCGTGTATAAATACCACATCTTCTTTATCCATTCGTCCCTTGATGGGCACCTAGGTTGCTTCCATGTCTTGGCTATTGTGTATAATGCCACAATGAACATAGGGGTGCAAGTATCTTTAGGCCTTTGTGTTTTCAAGTTCTTTGGATAAATACCCAGCAGTGGAATAGCTGGATCATATGGTAGATGTATCCTTAATTTTCTGCGGATACTCCATACTGCTTTCCATAGTGGCTGCACCAGTTTGCACTGCCACCAGCAGTGAACAAGGGTTCCCTTCTCTCCACACCCTCTCCAACATTTGTCGTTTCCTGTCTTGTTAATTATAGCCATTCTGACCGGAGTGAGGTGATACCTCATTGTAGTTTTGATTGCCATTTCCCTGATAGCTAATGATGTTGAGCATCTTTTCATATGCCTGTTGGCCATCCATATATCTTCTTTGGAGAAATCTCTGTTCAGATCTTTTGCCCATTTTCTAATTGGATTGTTGGTTTTTTTTGTTGTTGAGCTGTATGAGTTCTTTGTATATTTTGGTTATTAACCCCTTATCTGATATATGGTTTGCAAATATCTTCTCCCAATTGTTAGGTTGACTTTTTGTTTTGTTGATGGTTTCCTTTGCTGTGCAGAAGATTTTTAGTGTGATGTAGTCCCATTTGTTCATTTTATCTTTTGTTTCCCTTTCCCGGTCAGACATGGGACTTGAAAATATGCTGCTCAGACGAATGTCATAGAGTGTACTACCTATGTTTTCTTCTATAAGTCTCAGAGTTTCGGGTCTCCATTCCCTTACACCATGCCCAACAATCAACTCAAAATGGATTAAAGACTTGAATGTCAATTTTGTTTATATTTTCAAGGAGCCAACTCTTACTTTTGTTAATCTTTTTTATTGTTTTTCCTGTTCTCTATTTCATCTATTTCTGCTCTAATCTTTATTATGTCCTTCCTTCTGTTGACTTTGGGCTCAGTTTTTTCTTCTTTTTCTAGCTCCTTGAGGCATAGAGTTAGGTTGTTTATTTAAGATTTTTTTCTTATTGCTTAATGTAGATGTTTACTGCTCTGAATTTCCCTGTTTTTGCTGCATCCCATAAGTTTTGCTGTTGTATTTCCATTTTTGTTTGTCCTAAGATACTTTTATATTTTGCCTTCAATTTCTTCTTTCATTCATTGACTCTTCAGGGTAATCTCATTTAATTTCTATGTATTCATGAGTTTTTCATTTTTCCTTAAATTTTTGCTTTCAAATTTCATACCATTGTGGTCAGATAAGATATTCAGTATGATTTTAATCTTCTTGAAATTACTAAGACTTATTTTGTGGCCCAATATATCATCTATCCTAGAAAATGTTCCATGCTTGCTCAAGAACAATGTGTGTTCTGCTGTTGTCAGATAGAATGTTTGATATATGTCTATTAGGTCCATTTCATCTACAGTGTTGTTCAAATAGCCTCTTTCATTATTGATTGTCTGGATAATCTGTCTATTGTTAAGAGTAGGATATGAATGTCCCCAACTACTATTGCATTGTTGTTTATTTCTTCCCTTAGTTCTGTTAATTTTTTCTTTATATATTTAAGTGCTCAAATATTGACTACATAAATATTTATGATTATTATATCTTCTTGACAAATTAACATCTTTATCATTATATAATGACCTTTTTCTCTTTTTACCATTTTTAGCTTTATGCCTGTTTCGTCTGATATAGGTATAGCTCCCCCTGTTTTTTTAAATCACCATTTGCCTTAATTTTCTTTTCCCACCTTTCACTCTCGGTCTTCGTGTGTCATTAAGGCCAAAGTGACTCTGTTGTAGGCAGCATATTGCTGAATCTTGTTATTTTATCTGTTCAGCCATTCTCAATCTTTTGACTAGAGAATTTAATTTTTTTATATTTAAATAATTTTTCATAGGCAAGGACATATTTTTCTATTTTGTTAATTCTTTTCTTAATTTGTTGTTTTATAGATCCATTGTTCCTTGCTTTTTATCCTGCTGTCTCTTTTGTGTGTTTTGATATCTTTTAGTATCAGTATGCTTTGTCTTCTTTTTCATGTCCTTTATGTAATTACTACAGGTTTTCCCCTTGCGGTCACCATGAAGCTTAAATAAAATAAGTTAAAAATATAACACCATATTTTAAACTGATAACATTGAGTTTAGCATTCCTAAACTCATATACTTTTGCTTCTCTTCCCCCTCAAATTTTACAGACTTGAGATTACTGATGTTAAAGTTCATATTTTTTTTTGTATTGTTTGTCCAATAGCAGATTATTTTAGTTATGGTTATTTTTAAATGGTTTGATTTTTAACTTTTAAGTAAAATTTGTAATTGAATTATGCACCACCATAACCATATTACAGAATCTAACTTTGACTACATATTTACCATTACCAATGAGTTTTACACTACTGTCATATGTTTTCATGATGTTAATTAGTATCCTTTTTCTTACAGTCAAAGAACTTTCTTAGTATTTCTTGTGCTGCAGGTCTAGTGGCGATGACATACCTCACCTGTTTTTTGTTTGGGTAAGATTTCATCTCTCTTTTGTTTCTGAAGGAAAGCTTTGTCGAGTATAGTTTTGTATATATAGTTTTGTTTATAGTTTATGTCTTGGTTGACACTTTTTTCTTTCAATATTTTGAATATATCACCCCATTTTCTCCTGGCCTGAGTAGTTTCTATTGAGAATTCTGTCTACTTTCTTTTGGAGGTTACTTTGCATGTAACTTCTCTCTTTTCTCTTGCTGATTTCAAAATTCTTTCTTTGTCTTTGACTTCTGACCCTTTAATTATAATATATCTCAGGGTGGCCTTATTCAGGTTCAACCGATTTGGTATACTTTGGGCCTCATGGAACTGGATGTCCATTTTTCTTGTGAGGTTTGGGAGGCTTTTAGCTATTATTGCTTCAATATACCTTCTATCCCTTTCTCTTTTTCTTCTGCTTCTGGAATTTCCATAATATGGATATTGTTTCTTTTGATTATGTCACATAGGTCCTGTAGTCTTTCTTCACTCTTTTTCTTCCTTTTTTCTTTTTGCCTCTATGACTGGAAATTTTCAAATGTCCTGTCTTGTAGTTCACTGAATTCTTCCTTCTGCTTGATTGAGTCTGCTTTTGAAGCTCCTGTATTTTTTGTAAGTATTGAATTCTTCAGTTCAGTCATTGCATTTTTAAGTTTTAGAACTTCTATGTTTTTTATCATTTCTACTTCTTTGTTCTACTACTCATTTTGTTCATGCATTGCCTTCCAAATTTAATTTAGTTGTCTGTGTATTACTGTAGTTCACTAAACTTCTTTAAGAGAAATATTCTGAGTATTTTGTTTGACTGTTTATAGATTTCCATTTCTTTATGGTGAATTGTTGGAACTTTATTAGTTTGCTTTGGTTGTGTCAGGTTACCTGATTTTTCGTAATACTTGATTCCTTATGTTGGTATCTATGCATTTGTGTATGTGGTCTCCTCTTCCAGACTTTAAAGGTATGCTGTGGTAGAGACAGTTCTTTACTAGTCAGCTCAGTTTGGATATCTAGATGTTTCAGGTTGGTAATATCCTAGGTCAGGTGGGCCTGGCTATCAGATTCTATTTTGGGTGAGAAAAGTTGGATAGGACTTCTGGATTGGGTTCCTGCCCAAGTGAGGCTGTAGGATTGGTTTTGCATTTGCTCAGCTTCTCTGGTCAGACTTTCTAGACTACTGGGACTGAGTACTATACTCAGAGGTAGGTGGGGATATGAATTAGCTTTCCTTGCCTGGTAAGGTATCGGAATGGGCCCAGAGGCCTGCATGGCTCATTGTTTGGAGTTTCAAATCAAGGAAGACTGTGTGCTGAATTTCCTGCCCAAACAGGGCTACCAGTTTTGATCTGCAAATGGGGCAAGTCATTGAATGTGCTCTCTGTTCAAGTGCCACTGTAAGCAGGGCTGTTGGATGAGCTATGCAGCTTCCTATATGTTCTTGTTATGTTCTCTGGTTCCGCTGGCTGAAGGCTGTACTTAGCAATAGGCAAGACTATGAATCAGTTTCTTTGCCCAGGCAGAGAGGGCAAACCAACTCCAAGAATGGAAAGGCTGTTTGTGGTTTTGACTCAAGCCAGCCCACACCCAAAGTTCCTTGATTGCACAGGGCTACTGACTTTGCTCTGCAGACAAAAATCTCTGCCTGCCATACTCTCTGCTTGAGTGTTGCTGAGCTGTGCAGCTTTCCAGGTGTTGCATCCAGGTTTTCTGGTGAATGGGGCCAGAATCTACACTCAGAAGTAGAAAGGGCTATGTATTAGCTCCGCTGCTTGGGTCAAGCAGGAAACTCAGATCCAAGCAGCCTCACAAGTGTCTCTGTCAGGCTTTCTAGCTGGGAGAGGTCAGGAGTTACACTCAGTAATAAGTATGTCTATGAACTACTTCCCCTGCTGTGGCAAAGCGAAAAATCTATCTCTAAGCAGCCTCTCAGGTGTTCCCTGTCAGGTTGTCTGGTTGGGATGGGCTGAAAGCTGCACTCAGAATTGGGAGGGCTTATGAGTTATCTCTCCTTCCTGGATGGAGCAAGGGGAGGGGCAGAGTCCAGTCTCAAGTACAGAAAGCGCTTTGTGGTCTTGACTCAGGCTAACCAGTTCTCCAAGTTCCCTGGCTGAAAGGTGTCAATGGCTTTGCTCTGTGAATGATCAGCTCTGCCTGTTTTACTCTCTGCTTGAGTGTTGCTGGGCAATACAACTTCCAATTGTTCTGACCAGGCTTTCTGGTTGGGCATCAAGAGTCTCTACACTCAGCAGTGAGCTACACTATCCTCAGATTCCCTGCCTTGCAGGGGGAGTAGTATGCAGACTAGGCTTAGTGTCACCAAGTGCTTCCCTTGAGGATGCAAATCAGGCAGACCTGCACCCCTCTGAGTTCCCTGGTCAGACTGCATCAATGTCTAGGCTCTGCAGGTAAACAAAGTCACTGATTGGGACTACTGCTTGGGTGTTCCAGGTAGGATCTCTATGCTCAAAGATCTGAGCATTGGTTGTTTCAAGCCCCTCCCCTTTCTCTATCACAATCAGATTCCCAGTGGTCAAGCTGAACAGATTCCCCCACATTCCCTATGAGGTGAGATTGGAGTGGGGACTCTCAAGAAGTGACCCACAATGCAGAGTGAACTGGATGTCCACTCTGGGCACTTTTTTCCCATTAGAGGAACCATAGACTCAGGGGAGACCTTTGGGTGTGATGGTATGCTGTCCTGGGTGAGCAACAATGTGGTCAATGTGTAGCTGATCCTCTCACCTTTCTAATGTGATCTGTTTTGGTCTCTGTGGTGCAGAGGGCTGCCTTAGCCTCATCCTCATATTCATCCCCCACTTTTCAGCTATGTTCTAGGATTTTCTCAGTGGTGTCTTGTCCATGAATAGTTGTTATTTGATCTGGTGAAGGGGAGCAAAGTCTGGAATGACCTATGTCATCACTCTCTAATGCATTTATTTTTAATGTAATTTCTGGGAAAATAGAGTATATAGATGCCACTTTGTTATTTTTTCTATAGGTCTTTTGTCTTAAGAAAGAAAAGTTTCCTAATGCCTTCAATTCTGCCTTTGTATAAAGTAGATAGTTTCTATCATACCATTTTAATACCTTTGTTATTTCTTTTAGCATATTTTTGGAGTTATTTTCTTAGTATTTTCACAGTAGATTGGAATTAACATCTTAATTTATAACAATCTAGTTAACATCAACTAAATTTCAATAGTGTACAAAAATGTTTCTTCTCTATACCTCCACTCCCTCTCTTACTGCATTGTGCTATTATTGACATACCAATTATATCTTTATACATTTTATATGCATCACCACACTTTTATCATTATTGCTTTATTAAATTGTGCTTTAAATTATATAGGAAGAAAAAAGTTTTACAAACAAAACTATTTTTATACTTTTAAAACTTATCTACGTACATATATTTACCTCTGCTTCTGTTGAAGATCCTGTGCAGTAATGAGTAACTTTTATCTTGATACTTTGAAGATTATTTCTTTGTTCTTTCTTTCAAGAGTGTATTAGTCACAGTTCTCCAGAGAAATAGAACTAATAGGATATAAATAGATATACATAAGAAGATTTCTTATGAGGAATTGGCTCACACAATTATGGAGACTGAGAAGTCCCATGATCTGATGTCTGCAAGCTGGAGGCTCAGGAAAGCCAGTAGTGTAGTTTCAATCCCAATCCAAAGGACTGAGAACCAGGATAGTCAATGGTGTAAGTCACAGTCTGAGTCCAAAGGCCTGAGAAATAGGAGCAGCAACGTCTGAGAGAAGGAAAAGATGGATTTTCAGATTAAGCAGAAAGAAAATTCTCTCTTCCTATGCCTTTTTGTTCTATTTCAGGCCCTTAATAAATTGGGTAATGCCTACCCATGTTGGTGAGGGTGATCTTCTTTACTAGCTACAAATTAAAATGTTAATTTCTTCCAGAAACACCCTCACAGGCATACTCAAAATTAGTGTTTTACTAGCTGTCTGGACATTCCTTACTCCAGCCAAGTTGACACATGAAAGTAACCATCACAAATAATTTTATTACAATGTGTCTGGTTTTAGATCTCTGAGTTTCTACTGCTTGTGTTTATTGAGGTTCTTTGATGTCTAGATCAAAGTTTGTCATAAAATTTGAGAAGTTATCAACCATTATTTTTCACCTATTCTGTCTGCACTGTTCTGTCTTGCCTATCCTTCTGGAACTCCTTTTCTGTGTATGTTGATAAGCAAGATTATGTCCCAGAGGTTTCTGAAACTGTTTATTTTTCGTTTTTTCTTTCATTTGCTCAGATTCAATAATCTCAATTGCCCTATCTTCAAATTCACTATTTTCTTTTGCCTTCTAATATCTGCATTTGAGTCCCTCCAGTGTGTTTTTAAATTATTTTACTTTTCAACTACAAAGGTTCTATTCAATTATTTTTTTATAATTTTATCTTTTTATTGATCTTTTCTATTTGGTGAGAAGTCATTCTTATACTTTCCTTTAATTCTATAAAATATTTGCCTTAGTCCTTTGAAAATGCATTCAATAGCTAATTTAAAGTGTTTGTCTAGTAAGTGCATCCTCTGAGCTTGCTCGTGAAAAGTTTCTATTGATTGCTTTTTTATTTATGTTTGGGCCATACTTTCTGGTTTCTTTGAATGGCTTGCAATTATTTTGTTATTGAAAAGTAGATATTTTAAATAATAAAATGTGTCAACCCTGCAAATCATATTCTCCTCCATACAGTGTTTCTTGTTACTGTTTATTGTTTGTTGACATTGCTTCTTTATTGACATTTATTAACTTATTTTGTCATGTCTTTATTCTTTGACCTGTTTGATCAATGAAATATCTGCTCAATTATATCAGTGGTCAGCTAATGATTACACACAGAATTATCTAAATTCCTGGAACTGAGAAGTCTCCCAGTCATTTCCCAGGTGCTGTGTGTATGTATTAGGGCACACTTTTAACACTCGTTCAAGCAGTTTACAACTCTGCCTTGGCCTTCCCCTCCTGCTTGTGCAGATCCTTGAGTTCCTTCAATCACAGTAAGAGCTTAGAGTCTTCTCAGTTTTAGTATACACATAGCTTTATGAATGCATCTACTTCTAAATTCCCAAGAATATGTTGAAAATTTTCAAGGCCCCTATGGCCATCTAATTCCCCATAATTTTTTTGTGTGTGAGGAAGATTGGCCCTGAGCTAACATCTGTGGTCAATATTCCTCTTTTTTCTTGAGTAAGATTGTCACTGAGCTAACATCTTTGCCAATCTTCCTCTATTTTATGCGGGATGCTCCCATAGCATGGGTTGATGAGCAGTGCTAGGTTTGAACCCAGGATCCGAACCTGCAAATCCTGGGCAGCCAAAGTGGAGTGTACAAACTTAAACACTATGCCACCAGCCCAGCCCAATTCCACAGGTATTTTTGTTAAGCTTTTTGGTTAGCCTATTGTTTGTTCCAGCTGTTATACACTACCTCAGGCAGCATTAAAGCTAAAGGATTGCTTGTAAATGTTTTCAGTAAATGCCCCCAGGGAAGAGCCTTTTAAGAGTTGGTGAGCTTCAAGTGGTGTCAAATAGAAACAGCCTTTCAAATTTTGTCTTCCAGGGAACCACCAGACAGGCAACATAATGACAATGCCCTAGGAATGAAGTCTTGAAGGAGCTCTATCCTGGTGAATGTCAGATTGCTATATTTCATTGTGAATCATGGGCTGTAGGATTTAAAGACTATACTAGAGCTACAGAAGAGTAGACAGGAATAGGGCAAGTGAAAATGAGAAAAAGCTCACTGCTATTACAAAAAATCAGCCTTTTTTTTTCCTCTTCTGACCTGGTCCACTCAATAGTCTCAAGAAGTCTAGGATGGAGTTCATTAGGGATGAGTAGGAAGATGACTCTTTCCATGTAGAGGAAGCTAATAATGAAATTTTATCCTTTGGGGCTGAAGTGTAGATACCTCCAACGTCTCAGGCCTTACAGAATCTAAAGATGAGCTTACTAGCTTGGGATTTCAAGGCTGGATTTTTGAATCATGGATATTTTTGAACTTGTTATCCTCTTCATATGTTTTACTGTTTGGGGCTTCTCCCATAAGATTCATTAAACCTCAGTGAATTATGTCCCATCTGGATTGGTTCCATGGTTGTAGGAGAGTTTTAAAGGGTAGACAGCAGCTATCTAGGATGCAAGATTTTGGTGGCAGCATTCGGTGGAGAAAAAATATACCAGTAGGAAGGCAAAAGTTGGGTAGGGAGCTGTAGATAAATTTGGAGATGCTCAATTTAGTCACCTTTTCTCACTTGACCTGGAACTCCTTGTTCCAAAAAGAAATTTGGTAGGGTCTGTTTTTTGAAGAAAGGCTATTCAGTTTAACTAAGCTGTCACAAAAGAGAAGGTAATTTTGCCTAGACCTGAGAAAATGAATAAGGTTCAATTTGTACATACCCAATGACACAAAAAATTCCAATCCTAGATATAATACCTTAAAAAAATGCTATCCTCACAACTAGAAGGACCTGAAACTAAGATATACAACTATGTACTGAGGTGATTTGGGGAGATAAAGCAGAAAAAAAGGATTGGCAACAGTTGTTAGCTCAGGTGCCAATCTTTAAAAAAGAAAAAGACAAAAAAGTGCTATCCTTATGCACAAGAAGTAATATACAATAATATACACTGTAGCATTGTTATAGAAAAAATTCAAAACATCTTAAATGTGCATCATCAGAGGAATAATAAACTCTGCTATGTTCATGACACATAATACTACAGGGCATTTAAAAATGACTGAAATAGAGTGATACGTTTCAACATAAAAAGGTATCATAAAATATTATTTCTTAAGAGAAAATTGCAGAAAGATGAAATATTATGGTACCATTTTTATAAACTTTAAAATGCATGCAAAATAATATTATTATAGCTATACATACAGAGAAAAACAATGAATGAAAATTATAACCACCAACGTCAGAATAGTGGTTATTTATGGAGAGGAAAGAAGTGGGGTGGAACCAAGAAGTAGTACCCAGTGGTCTTCAAATTAATGATAATGCTTTATTTCTCAAAAAGAAATTCTGAAGTAAATATTTAAAAAAAATAAGATTGTGTTTTGTTGAAGATAGAAATGCGACAATCACAGCCTTGAGCTATTATTTTTAAAAATTGTGCATAAACCTGCCAGACTAAATTTGCTGCCTTGTATTCTCTCCAGAATCTCTATTCTTAGATACTCAGAAAAAGCCAAAACGAAATTTGCTGCCACCACAGCCAGTAATTGCTGGTTTGAACCTGAGGTCAAGAGACATTATTATCCTTTAAAATAGAGAACAATTGAAACAACCACAATTAGAGGCTCAGTGATGAACAGTCACAGTGACACTGATACAGCTGTTTCCACTGGCCACTCAATTCTTAGGGAAAAGATATAGAAGAGAGTGGCAGAACCAAATATATATGTCAGTTTCTTGGAAACAGGTTGAGTAGTTTGGCACCAAGTAGCTAGCCAGAACCCTTCTGTACCATTCCTCAGTCCAAATGTATATTGGGAACCCTCCTTTATGATCCCATAACTTTAACCATTCTGTTTTTGGTATTTGTTTATAGATTAGTTTATTTGTCCCCTAGAAAGAAAGAAAGAATAAACGAAAGAAAGAAAGAAAAGAAAGAAAGAAAGAAAGAAAGAAAGAAAGAAAGGAAGAAACTAAGAAAGAAAGAAAGTAGAAGAAAAACTTTGATTCTCTTGAAGGAAGCAAACGTCTTTTGTTTTGTTAGGTTTTTAAATCTTTGGGTCTCTAGCATTTCTCAAAGTACCTGGTACATAGTGGAACATATTTGTTGACAGATTATATGAATAAACCTGCTGTGTAGAATAAGTTCTTGGTACTTGTGACACAGGACACAAATTTTAAAAATCCAAACAGGTTACAGAAACATCTAAAAGTATGTAGGGTAGGGTAGGGATTGATATCAAATCAGACAAATGTAATAAATGAGAACATTTATAGCACACTATAGCCATTATACAAGTATTTAGAGTGATGGGTGGTGGGACTTGGGGCTAAGTAGAGATGACAGCATGGAATAAATTTGCCATGTAGGTAGATGCTTTGTAAGTGCACTGTGAGTTGTGATTTACAGATGAGATAGCTATGGAAAGGTGGGTGGAAATGAAGGAAGATTATTGGGCCATACATAAGATTGCATTTCTAGAAAGTAGTGTGAGCTGCCAAATATTCTATCCAAGAGTTCTTAGACCTGCTGGGAATAATTTCAGCTGGACAGTCAAGAACCATACGTACACTTGTTTGGAGTATCTTCATGGTGGGAGATAGTCTGGTACTGTGGTTAAATGTCAGGACATTGGAGTGTAAAAATCAATGAAAGAATCTTCAACTAAATTGGAGTCAGGGCAGCCTGTAGGGGGACCTCTCATACCCTATAATGCATCATCAATTACTCTAAACAGGAAGAGATGTATGCTTGTGTCTCTGATGAGAAAGTGTTTTCTATTTTACTACTGAGCAGTAGGAAGGAACATTCCTCTTCCATGTGATCAACAGCCCAGCCAAGGAGAGACTGTAACAACCCAACCAAGGGAAAGCTCTAAACTTTGGACTCCAACAGACTAGTTGTTTATTACAGTAGCTTCAAACTCGCTCTTTTTATCTATCAAATCAAGCACTTCTTTTGATTCTCTGGACTTGCCTATAGTTTTTTCCATAGCTTAATTGTCCCCAGTATTTAGGGTCAGAAGTGGGATCCAAAGCAGATGACCCCTGGCAGACAACAACCCCTGGAATCAAACAAGCTACCTGCATTGAGCCCCTTGCGCTCATTGCTTCCATGAATCATTGCATACTTTTGGTCTGGTGAGTATCCTCTCAGATTCTGAGCTCAACTCCCTGTGTATTTTCCAATTTTATTTGGGATCAGTAAAGTTTTAGTCCTTTTTGGGGAGGAACTCTGCCCTTTCTGGTTCAAGGGTTTGTCCTTGGGCTCAAGGCTTTGTCCTTGTTGAGTACACAGTTGTTTTCTGAAGTGCAAGGGATTGGGCTAGCTGGAAATCCAGGAATTTTTTTTTTAAGATTTCTTCTAGAATTATGACTGGGAATCCAGCAATTTTCTTTTGTTTCTGAAATTAGGGCTAGGGCTCCAGCAACATGGGTTTTCAGAAGAATTTAAGAAGTGGGATCCCAGTCATTTAAATGTTCTGAAGGTATCCCTCCTTCAGGGACCCTGGCCAGGTTCATATTTAAGAACTTTGGGCCCCCAACATGTGCATATTTGGCTAAATGGGCCAAACAGACCATTAGTAGTCCAGAATTACAATGGCCATAATGGGGAACTTTGAATCTCCCCAGATTTGCTCTTCTCAGAACTAAATTAGAAAGCTATAGCTCTAAAATAAAACCAACTGAATAGTCTGCCTATTTTCTTAGGTACTTGGAGGTTTCTAGACATATCTAAGACTCCAAAATTGTCTCTTTGCCAAATACCAGTTCTAAATTAACCAAGGTGAACAAAGAATTGAAAGAAGCCAAAGTGACTTTTTAGATCTCTTTTTCCTCTCCTAATTCTTCTTTGTCTCCAGATATCCAGTGGCAATCTTGTGCAGATATTGGATTTGCAAGACAAGGACTTTAAAATAACCATCATAAATATCAGAAAGAACTAAAAATTGACAAAGAACTAAAGGAAAACAGGAAAATAATAACAAGTAAGCGAGAATGTAAACAAAGCAGAAGTATAAAAAGTATTCAAACAGAAATTCTAGAGCCATCTTGTGCTCAGGCCACACCCATGGCAACATTCTGTTCATCTTTCCTGACTCCATTGTCTCAGGCTCTGGCTTTGATATCATTTTCTCTTTCTGTTCTGCATCTCAACACCTATTCATTCATTAGGCCAAGATTTCTTTGAAAAATACCATGCATAAATTTCTCTCAAAATGGGGAAATAATTCTAGAATTTGACAGCATACACATAAAAATATTTGGTAAAACAAACAAACTTTTTGGCCATTTGAGCAGGTAACCTTAAATTAGTCCATCTGCCAGAAACACAAATTAAATCTAACAATTCCTTTGAGTTTTGTACCTGAGACGTGGTTACAATTTTTAAAATAAAAGCTTATAATATCTCTGTGTATATCTATGTATCTATGGATGTATCATATATATATATATTATACATGTAATTATTTTTTACTTTGAGACTTTGGTACTACCGAAATTAATTTGTAAATTAGTTCCATTTAATTAACTTGAAATTAAGCACTTATAAATTAAGTATTCCTTAATCTCAGAAATATAATAGAAACTAACCCAAATTGTCTTTAACATTACATGATCTAGGATTAATATTTAGTAAATAAAACCTAGCTCAATGTAGTGATTTAATTGAAACGAGCATGTCTTTACTTATCAATGATGAATATAATACAGACATACAACTTTTACTCTACTTGAGTTTATTAAGTTCATGTTATCTCTGTTACAATATTTGTCAACAAAGACAAATAACTTAAAATGATGGTTGACTGCTTTAATGTCACATGGAGTTTTTGTGAGTAATCTAAACAACTTTTGGGAGCAAATCGTCTAGAATGATGAAAATGGGATGAGTTTTTTGGGTGCAATTGTTGTGTTTTATTGTATGTGTGCTTGAAAAAAATAGCTTCCAAAATCTTTTGTTAACTTGAAACTTTAGAATTTTGATAAGTTAAATTAAATGATAAAATTTCATTGAATATCTGAATAATTTTCCAAACAAGATGAAAGACAAAATCATTAATTGCTGAACATAGGTTTGTCTACTTTGAGCTTCCTATTGCAGAGAAACTAAAGATAAATTTGAGTGTGTTGGTAACCATGTCTTGTGTCATATTAAAAGAGTATGAATTAACCAGTCCATAATTGCTTACTTCTTAGTGTTTACTAGGAATTAAGAATTCTAATATATGTGACTAAGGTTACAAGAAACAAAAAAAGGAAAGTAGAATATGTGTTTCATTAAAGGAAGCTATGAGGAATAAAAATGCATTTTGTTGAGGAAAATAAAACAATATTGCCCTAAAGAAAGCCCTGTTATTTTAGAATGAAAAAGAGCAAAACGTATAACAAAATCTGAATGTAAAAAGAAACTTTTGGCAGGAGGTATGGAAAAGAATCTTAGGAAAGGAATTTCATACACAGTCAGATCTGGCTAAGATTGGAATAAATGAATTTTAATATCAAAAGTAAACTGATACAAAATTAAATTTGGTTTTATTTTCTGTTAAATGGACAAGTTCTTTTGGGGGGCTATTTGCCTGCTTTTTATAACAGATTGTAAAAGTTTCTTTACCTATTAAGTAATATGCCTAGAAAACAGGGATTTTTGTGGTTTGTCAAAATAATTTCCTGTACTGTACTTATCAAGTCTTTGATTACTTAGAAAAACTGAGTCTTCTTAATAGTAAATGAGGTAAAGTTTTGCTTGCAACTATATAACCTTTTGTATTTGCCTTTGAAATCTTTTATTGTTATTTTGGTCATGTAGACATAATGTTATCAATTGTAATTCTAGTTACTATCTCAAAATGTATGTCACAAAATACCCAAATATCCTTGTCAATTGCATTATAATGAACCCTCATCTGATCCTTACCCATTGCCTTATTTAGTCTTTTGTCAGTTACAGACAATTATTACTTTACTCTAATGCTTTTACAAATATGTTTCATCTTCAAAGAGATTCATGAAAAAGACTTTGACAAGTACTCTGGAACACAGATTTTTGATAATTTTAAGATCATAGCTTTGAGCTGGGTAAGAATTTCTAAAACTTTTTGAAGACTGATTGCTTTGATGTTTTGTTTTCCAGATTTGAAGAACTTTTTTTCTCCTTTCCTTTTAGCTGTCTATAACTGATAGCAATTTGGTAAAGCGTATATTTGCAAGAAAGGTAACAGCACTTATCATTTCTCCCTACCTGATCTTTCTAGTATTTGGAAACTGAAGTATTCTTTTCATGACAATATATGTATTTGCATAAAATCAATGAGAATCTGTTCTCCTTAAAATAGAACACAACTGAAATTATTGGCTATGTTACCAAGACTTTGACTTGATTATCATATTTGAGAAACATGTACATAGATTCAGAAATGATCATACAGGTTTAAGGAACTACTGGAAAAACTTGGCCTAGTACCTTGGTTATAAGCCTCCAGCAAAGAAATCTTTAAAAAAAGCTTATATGCTTCTCTTCTTGCTGTATTTATATAAATACTCAGTCCAAGTTTAATTCAAACATTAGTTTTGGTAAGATTATCTTTAATAAAAATAGGAGGAAGTGTGAAAAAAATTATGTTTTCATCTATGGAGATAGTAAATTCTAGTCCTATTAATTATTTTTAAGGTTCTGTTATATACCTGTAAGCTGGGCTCTCTAAAATTCTTCTAGTTTCCTCAAATGTATAGCTGTGTGTCTTCAAACTAAGGTTTCCAATTTTCTCTTGCCCTTCTGATTTAAAATCAGTAAGAACAAAGACTTCTCTTGAATCTCCTCTAGAGGGACTATACCAGATCCTCCTCGTTAACCAGATGACAGCAAAACTTCAAGGACTCAAGTCTTGGGAACACATCTAAAAGCTAAATAAGACTCCATCTGACATCTTATTCTTTACAAAAGCTGGAGACTTCCAAATCAAATTTACCAGGAAGAGAAGCAGCCAACATCTGACGCAGAAAAGCTGCTTTTCCAAGATGACCAGACCAGGTCTGTACACATTTTTCTCACTGTTGCTTCCCTTTTTTTCTTCCTCTCTTTTTTGGAAGGACAATGCACTTTTTTGCATTCCCCAATCTTTTGTGGAAGGGAGAAACCTCTCTAATTGTTGGATTTGTCATCAGAAACCTTGACCTATCCAGGACAGGAACAATCCTTTGGCTAACCCTATAAGTAATTTTGCTGCAATTTCAAATGCCACTGTATGTTTAAGCTGTTTACTAGGCCCATTTTCTAAAGTTAGAGTATTAAGCCCACCTAATCTCATTCCTTGCTTCAATCTAACCCAGCCCTGGGATGGGAAAATCAGATCTTCTGAATATTTGGATGAAAAACTCTGTGGGGCAGCCAATGTAAACTGCGCCTTTCATAAACTTCTTGACATACCCATATAATTGGGCGATGTCTTGGTATGTAACAACATAATATCTGAACCTTGATTAAAAAATGTTCATGCCTCTATACCAACAATTGGGTCCGTAGGTGCTCTCACTTATGCAGGAGCCTTATGCACACCTCCTGACTACATGTTTATATGAGGAGGTTTTGGTAATGGCATTAATGCTTGGGTGGACTCATGCCTTGACAGCTGGAGGGTAAAAGGACAGAGTGCCCTTGCTATATTCACTGTTCTATTCTGTTATCATAACAAAACAGAAGCTTCCTATTAGTCCATTTCATTAAACCCCTATAATTGGCTTAAATGAGAACTTCCAGGGAGTGTACATGATTCTGGTTTGCCTCCCAAGGGAGAGCTTTCTTTTTGTAGGTTGTTGTAAGTGCCAATAAACAAATGATCATAAATCTGTCCCTCATATTAGGAGAGTTGACTGACTCCACAGCCAAAGTAGTTTCAGCCTAGCAACAATCACTTCACTCATTGGCTAAAATAGTTTTGGATAATCATATAGCCCTTGATTATGTACTTACAAAGCAAGGAGCTGTCAATGTGATACCGAAACCTCCTGTTGTATATGGATAAATGCCTCTGGAGAAGGAGAAATCCATTTACATAAATTAGGGAACAAGCATGTGGGTGACAACAAATTTCACCTAATGATCTATAGTCTTTGGATCTATTTAGCTGGTTACCTTCGGATCTGGGCCCCTGGCTTAGAACAATCGTATAAACTTGACTTGTTATGTTTCTTTTTAATTCTGCTCTGTATACTTGCTATTAAGTTCTGTACCTGTTGCTTATTGAACCTTCGTGAAAATGAAATGCCCAATAAGGTGATGTTGCTCAGTACCTCAAGATGATTTCCAATGCTTATGACCTTGACACAATAAAGATTTTAGATAAGAAGTGCCTGAGAGTTCTCCCTACTTCCCTTCATTAAACAGATGAAGCCTCAAGTGGTTTCTGGTCCATGCACTTTCCCTTCAATATGGGACATGAAACTCTGGAAAGGTCCTTCCTGATACTGAGAGACAAAGGTTACTGAATTTGGAAAACCTAACTCTTGATCAGTGATGCTTTTGGAGAAATATCTTGATAAAAAGAGTTAAATATGAATATTAATAAAAGAAACCTCAACTAAATTCAAGTTGAGAAGGGCTGTAGGGGGAGTTCTCTTGCCCTAGCATACATTGTCAATTACTCCAAACAGGAAGAGATGTACACTTGCATCTCTGACAGGAAGATGTTTTCTACTTTACTACTCAGCAGGAGGAAGGAAGATTTCTCTCCTTACTCAGCAATAGCCCAGCCAATGAGAGACTGTAACAACCCAATAAATCTGAAGCCTCTATGCTTTGGACTCCCAGTTTCCTCCAATAGACTCTTTGTTTATTACAATTCCTCACAACTCCCCCTTTTCCTCTGTAAAAGCACAACTCTTCTTTTGTTTCTCTGGATTTGCCTATGGTTTTTGCCACAGCTTGCATGTCCCAAATTGCAATTCCTCTGGCTGTTTCCAAATAAACTCCTTTTCCTGGAAAACAGCTGGCCAACTTACTTTTTTAGTTGACAGAAGTAATATAGACTGAGGTGTCTATTATGTCTCTGCCACTTATTTGTTTTTGATCCTTGAATGTTTTTTATTTATGTGAGCCTTAGTTTCCTCACCTCTAAAACATGGATTACAATAATACCTACAGACTACTGTTTTGTAAACAAACTCCATCCAGTCTTTCCTAATAAAAGTCACTATAAAAACTGGACAGAACACGCGGAGCAGCTATTTGACAACATTGACAAGTAAAGAATATCACATGGATTAATAAAGAAGAGAAAATTTGAAGTACCACCAAACTTGCCATTAGTTTGCCTTTTTTTTCTTTTGGTATTCCCTGGCCAAGACACAATGCAGCTCAAAACATGGAAGAGGGAAGTGACATCAACAGAGAGAGCCTCAGAAGACACACTCTAATTCTGGCTCAAAGAATGGAGAGGGTATCTCTAAATGGTCAGTAAAAGTGGAGAGAATTCACTTGTTTTTTATTTCTTCCTACTCTTGATCTTCACCTCCTAAGACATCCTATGAGTGTAAGAATAGCAACAATAGAGGCCATAGAAGCATAACACTCTCAGAGAGGTGGATCTTATTTTCTGATTGGAGTAGTTGTGGAGCCAATAGTGTGGGGCAAAGCCCAATTGTTTTTTCACTCTTTGTCCTCTCATTGGTTGGCCCTGAATGTGAGTAAAGATATAAGAAGTGCATGGGGTAAATAAAACCTAAACTTTCTGAATGGAAAACTAAAATGGGGAGGCCCTGGGAACCACAAAGCATTGGCAATATCACAGAGAGAATGGAGTCCTAGAAAGCAACCCATCCAAAATTGTGAATAAGCTCCTATGCTCATCCCAGAGATTCATGTGCTTATATTTGATCTTATTCAACATAATAAAGGCATTAAAAACACAGTAACAGCTTTGAGATAGATCATTCCCCAGTGGTACAGCCTGGTCAATGAGTGGCGTATACATGGGACAGTTCAAAATAGCACTGCAAATGATTTGAAAATTAAATTGATATTGAAACTACCATCCACAGAATTTGAGGCTTGAACCCAAAGGTCCATTGCATGTTAATACAGAACTTAAACAAAATGGAAAGTTTAATACTATAGTATTCTAACTTTTCAGAATACAACCCAAAATCACTGTTCATAATAAGAACAAGGAAAATGTCAGTTTACATAGAAAAAGACAATCTTCACACATCAACACATGCAAAGGCACAAATGTCAGAATTGCATGAAGAATCCTTTAAAGCAGCTGTCATAAAAAATGCTATAGAAACTAATGTCAAGTTCTCTTGAAAAGAACTAAAAAAATAGAAAATCTCAACTCAGGAGTAGAAAATATAAAGCAGAACTAAATTTAAATTTTGGAACTAAATAAAAAATCTGAAATTCAAAACTCACTGAAGGATATCAGAGAAAGTGGTGGAGTAAGGAACTCTGAGTTTCTGCCCCTCCAAAAATGAAATGAAGAAAACTGCAAACAAATTAAAAATTAATTTTTTTAGAAATATGAAAATTAACCAGAAGATTGGTGAAAACACAGGGAGTGCTTCCCAGTAAGAGTAGAGATATTTGTGGCCTTTTATATTATCCCCATCTGATCTCCCACTCCCCAGGAAAATAATAGCCTCGAAAACAACAGTACACATTCCTGGTACTGAAGGTTGCAGAACAGAATTCATTCACAGAAATTTGACACTATTGTTTTCACCAGTCTCGCAACTCCCTAGAGACAGACTTGAAAGACTTGTCTTTAATTCACCTAACTCAAACTCACCAGTGCAAAATGTGCTATCCCAGGTGTAGGGATTTATCAAAAACATTTTTTGGTAAATATTTTAGTCAATTCTGCCTCAGCTGACAGAAAACAGTTGGGCCAACAATAGACTAACCAAAATGCTTAGGAGGAAAGGCTGGGGAATAAAATGTCATAAGGTCTTTGAAAAGCTCCAACATATTCTTGGGAATATAGAGTGCCACCTACATGTGCAGTGGCTGTGAACATGCCCAGTAAAGACTTGAGAATGCCCAAAGATCATAACTCTAACTGGCTTTAGCTCTACACAGCAGCTAGAAAAGCTTAAGGCAGAATTATAAACTTTCCGACTGAATGTTGAAGGTGTGGCCAATATACAAACAGAGCAATGGCAAAGAACAGGACATTTTTGGTTTCAGGAATTTAAAGAAATTTCTCTCCAAACATTACCTGACCACTAACCTAATGGAACAGAGACTTCAGTGGCCACAAATGACAAAGAATACAGACTACAGAATAAGTTCAGAATCATCACAAATCAAACCATGATTACAACCAGAAAGATAACAGCAAACCCTTGAGAAGGAAGAGACTCTGATTTTCAGGAATGCTATATTATGATATTCAAAATGTCCAATTGACAACAACAAAAATTTTGAAGCATGCAAAGAGGAGAGAAATTATGGCCCATTCCCAGGGGGAAAAAATCAATAAAAAAAGTACTTGAGGAGGCCTAGAAATTCAATTTCTAGATGAAGACTTTAAGTCAGCTATTGTAAATGGTTATTTATACATTGTAAATATGTTCAATGAGCTAAAGGAAATTATATATAGAGAATTAAATGAAAGCTTGGAAATGATGTGTCACCAAATACAGACTATCAATAAAGATATGTAAATTATAAAAAATGAGCCAAAAAGATACTATACAGTTCAAAATCATAATAATTGAAATTATTAGAGCAGGTGGAAGAAAGAACTTGAAGATAGGTCACTTGAGAATTTTTTGTATGAAAAACAGAAGGAAAAAAGAACAAATTCTCAGAGACCTATGGTAAACCATAAACTTTATCAATATGTACGTAATGGGAGACCCAGAAGGAGAGGAGAAAGAGATAAGGCAGAAAGAATATTTGAAAACCTAATAGCCAAAATCTTCCAAAATTCAGTGAAAAACATGAATCTACACACACAAGAAATTCAATAACCTGCAAGTATGATAAGCTCAGAAGCTCCCATCTGAGAACATCATAATCAACTGTTGAAAGGACAAAGAGTATTTTGGAAGTATCAATAGGAAAGAATCATTAAATACAAAGTAGTCTCAATACAATTAACAGCAGATTACTCATCATAAACCATAGAGGCCAGAAGGCAGTGAGATGATACATATTGAAAAAAAACCCTTAAAAACCCAAGAATTTTTTTTTTTTTTCTGGGAAAGATTCACTCTGAGACAACATGTGTTGTGAATCTTCCTCTCCCCCCCCCCAAAGCCACAGTACATAGTTGTATATTTTAATTGTATGTCCTTCTAGTTCTTCTTTATGAGCGACCACCACAGCATGGATACTGCTGACAAGTGACTTGGTTCTGTGACTGGGAACTGAACCCAGGCTACTGAAGCAGAGTGTGTCAATCTTTAACCACTAGGCCATCAGGGCTGGCTCCAAACCAAGAATTCTTTATCTGGCAAAATATTCTTCAAACACAGAGGAGAAATTAAACATTCCCAGATAAACAGGAAAATATCAACATCATGGTGGAGTGAACTTTCCAGGTTATCTCTCCCTTTCAACAGACAAATAAAAAACATTCAGTCTCCCACAGAGGACATCCAAACACAATACAAATAACATTGGAGAGTCACACACAGCTATATGACAGAGGGCGTAGATGCTAGAGCCCCCCTTGGAGGAGGTGGAATGGGGTAAAGGAAAACGTTCCTCCCTCCCCTAAAGACTGTGATCTGCGAGCACAGAAACCCTCTGAGAGGGAAGGGATGGGGGAGGGGACGTTCATTTGTGAGAACATGAAGGATCCTGGAAGGCCTGTACAGCCTAAGGGAAGACCCCTACAGAGGGGAGAGCTTTCACAGGGGGTGACCTCATCAATCCAACACCCCAGAAGATAAGATAGCAAGAATAGAGTGAGATAATTCCAGGAGCAAGCAGGAGAAAGCAACCACCCCTCCTGCCCAGCACAGCTCCACCACAGGGGATCTCAGCTGAAGGCAGAGGGCTCATAATACTCAGATTTGACCCCAACCAAGTGGCAATAGGAGGTAGCTGCAACCAAATAATACCAGGATGTGTAAAAACAGAGCCACCTCCTCTAGCAATAACAAACACTATATCAAATCTCCAGACCAGAGAGAAAACAACAAGTAGCCAGAACTCAGTCTGAGGACACAGAAATATGTAATCTAAATGACAATTAATTCAAAATAGCTATCATCAAAAAAACTCAGTGAGGTAAAAGAGAATGTAGAGAAACAATTCAACAAGTTCAGGAGCCACTTCAAAAAAGAGATTGAAACTATAAAGAAGAATCAATCAAAATTATTAGAAATGAAAGACACAATGGAAGGCATAAAACAAAGTAAGGATTCACTGAACGCTCCAGTGGACATCATAGAGGAGTGTAGCTGCATAATTGAAGATAGACATGTTGAAATTCTCCAGGCAGAGTAGGAAAGAGAACTAAGACTAAAAGGAAATGAAGAAAGTCTCTGAGAAATATCCAACTCAATTAGGAAATGCAACATAAGACTTATAGGTATTCAAGAAGGAGAAGAGGATAATGGAGCAGAAAGCATGTTCAAAGAAATAATAGTGGAGAACTTTGCAAACCTAGGGAAAGAGATGGAAACCCATGTGGAAGAGGCTTCCAGATCTCCTAGATATGTCAATGTAAAAAGACCTACAGCAAGGTATATAATAGTAAAACTTGCAAAAATGAATGACAAACAAAGAATACTAAAGGCAGCAAGGCAGAAGAAAATAACCTACAAAGGAACCTCTATCAGGCTTTCAACAGATTTCTCTAAAGAAACCTTACAGGCTAGGAGAGAATAGCATGATATGTCCAAATCTCTGAAAGACAAAAATTTTCAGCCAAGAATAGTCTACCCAGAAAAAATAACATTCAGATATTATGGAGAAGTAAAAACTTTCACAGACAAACAAAAGCTAAGGGAGTTCATTGCCAGGAGACCCCCCACCCCAACCTACAAGAAATCCTCAAGAAGGCCCTCATACCTGAAAAAAAATCAGGGAGATAGGGTTTACAAAGCATGGAGATAAATACGTAGGCAGAATCAGAATAGGGTATGAAAACTCAAGTATAGAATTAAGGTAAAGGGAAGGAAAACACAAAACACAAATGTAATCTTGTCATTTAAACCACAAACTCACAATACAAGTTTGAATGAGAAGTGAGAAAAACAACTTAGGAGGAGAGAAGGAAAGAAACTGAATTGATTTAGACTAAGGAAATAAGAGCCCACCAGAAAATGGAATATCTTATACACGAGATTCTGTATTGAAATCTCAGGGTAACCACTAAACAACAAAGTGGAACAGAGACACAAATAATAAATAAGGAGAAAACAAAGAAACACATCATAAAAGCCTACATCGTTCAATGGGTAGATGAAAACACACAGGACGAGAAACAAAGAAAATGCAGGAGAACCGGAAAATGAGTGATATACTGGCTGCATTAAGCCCTCATATATCAATAATCACCCTAATAAATGAATTGAATTCTCCAATAAAAAACACAGAGTGGCAAGATAGATTAAAGAACAATACCCCAAAATGTGCTGCCTTCAGGAAACAAATCTCAGCTCCAATTACAAACACAGTCTCAGAGTGAAGAGATAGAAGATGATACTCCAAGCCAATGGCAAACAAAAGAAAGCAGGTGTCACAATACTCATATCAGACAAAGCAGACTTCAAGATAAGACAGGTAAAGAGAGACAAAGAGAGGCAGTATATAAGGAGCAAAGGGACACTCCATCAAAAAGAAATAACACATAAATATTGATGCACCCAACACAGGAGCACTCAAGTTTCATAAAGCAACTATTAACAAACATAAAAGAAGATATTAATAAGAGAACAATAATAGTAGGGGACCACAACACTCTGCTCTCATCAATGGATATATCATCCAGAGAGAAAATCAACAAGGAATCAGTGGAATTAAATTAAAAGCTAAACCAGTTGGATTTCATATACATATATAATGCACTCCATCCAAAAACAGTAGAATACACATTCTTCTCAAGTGCGCATGGGACATTCTCAAGGATAGAATATGTTGTGAAATAAGGCAAGCCTCAATACATTTAATCAAATTGAAATACTCACAAGCATCTTTTCTGATCACAAGACCACAAAGTTAGAAATTAACTACAAGAAAAAGCTGAGAAAGAGACAATGATGTTGAGACTAAACAACAAGCTATTGAACAAGCAATGGATTATTGAAGAAATTAAAAGGGAAATGAAAAATATCTGGACACAAATGAAAATGAAAACATACCATACCAACTTATTTGGAATGCTGCAAAAGTCATATTAAGAGGGAAATTCATCACAATACAGGCTCACATTTACAAACAATAAAAATCTCAAATAAGCCACCTCAAATTACACCTAACTGAATTAGAAAAAGAACAAACAAAGTCCAAAGTCAGCAGAAGGAGAGAAATAATAAAAATCAGAGCAGAAAAAAATGCTATTGAAACAAAAAAGGGAGTAGAAAGGATCAATGAAACAAAGAACTGGTTCTTTGAGAAGACAAATAAAACTGACAAACCCCTAGATAGACTTACAAAGAACAAAATAGAGAAAACTCAAATAAATAAAATTAGAAATGAAAGAGGAGAAATAACAAAGGATACCACAGAAATACAATGATTATAAGAGAATACTATGAAACGCTATATGCCAACAAAATGGATAATCTAGAGGAAATGGACAAATTCTTAGACTCTTGCCACTTCCCAAAGCTGAATCAGAAGAAACAGATAATCTTAATAGACCAATCACAAGGAAAGAGATTGAAACTATACTCAAAAATATCCCAAAGAATAAAAGCCCAGGACCAGAAGGCTTCCCTGGGGAATTCTACCAAACTTTCAGAAAGGATTTAATACCTATCCTTCTCAGGTATTCCAAAAAATTAGGGAAGATGGAACACTTCCTAACATATTCTACGAGGCCAACATCACTCTGATAACAAAGCCTGATGGGGACAACATAAAAAAGGAAAACCAAAGTCTCCGAATTGCAAAAACAATCCTGAGTGAAAAGAACAAAGCTGGAGGCATCACAATCTCTGACTTCAAAATGTACTACAAAGCCATAGTGATCAAAGCAGCAGGTACTACTATGAAAACAGACACACAGATCACTGGAATAGAACTGAAAGCCCAGAAATAATACCACACATCTACAGACAGCTAATCTTTGACAAAGATGTCAAGAACACACAATGAAGTAAAAATAGTCTCTTCAATTAATGGTGTTGGAAAAACTGGACAGCCACATGCAAAAGAATGAAAGTAGACCATTATCTCATGCCATACACAAAAAGAAACTCAAAATGGATCAAAGACTTGAAGATAAGTCCTGAAACAATAAAACTCCTGGAAGATAATATAGTTTGTACACACTTTGACATCAAACTGAAAAGGATCTTTTTGAATACCATGTCTTCTCAGACAAGGGAAACAAAAGATAAATAAAGACGTGGGACTTCATCAGACTAAAGGGCTTCTGCAAGGCAAAAGAAACTAGGATCAAAATAAAGAGACAACACATTAATTGGGAGAAAATAGTTGCAAATCATATACCTGACAAGGGGTTAATCTCCATAATATATAAGGAACTCACACAACTGAAAAATAAAAAAAAAACAGCCTAATCAAAAAATGGACAGATAATAACTGACATTTTTCCAAAGAAGATATACAGATGGCCAGTAAACACATGAAAAGATCTTCAACATCACTAATCATCAGGGAAGTGCAAGTCAAACATATACTAAGATACCACATTTTGCCTGTTAAAATGGCTATAATCAGTAAGACTAAAAATAACAAATGTTGGAGAGAGTATGGAGAAAAGGAACCCCTCATGCACTGCTGGTGGGAAGGCAAACTGGTACAGCCGCTATGCAAAACAGTATGGATATTCCTCAAAAAATTAAAAATAGAACTACCATATGACCCAGCTATCCCACTAATGCATATCTACCCAAACAACTTGAAATCAACAATCCAAAGTAAAATACTCACCACTATGTTCATTTCAACACTATTCACAATAGTCAAGACATGGAAACCATCCAAGTGCCCATCGACTGATGATTGGATAAAGGAGATGTGGTATATATATATACAATGAAATACTACTCAGCCATAAAAAAAACAAAATTATCCCATACATGGATGGGATGGACCCAACATGGCAACAACACGGATGGACCTGGAGGTAATTATGCTAAGTGAAATAAGCCAGACTGAGAAAGACAAACACCAGATGATTTCACTCATATCTGGAATATGAACATAGACATGGACAAAGAAAACAGTTCAGTGGTTACCAGAGGAAGGGGGGTGGCATGTGGTCATAGGAGGTGAAAGGGAGCACTTATGTGATGACAGTAAAGATATAATGTACAAGTGAATGTTCACATTGATGTAAACTATTATGAACTCCATTTGAAAAAAACATATGTCTTTTCCTAAGAGGAATTTCAATAACAATTGCTCAGAAAAAAAGATTAAAAAAATCATTTGACATTTACAATTGCATACGGTCAATTTCCCCAGAAAATAGACTCTGAGCAGAGATTTGTGTGCAGGGGGCTTACTGGGACATGCTCTTGAGAACATTCTCTTGAGAACCCCTGTGAGGAAGGAGGGATGCAAGATTGAGCAGAAGGAGAAGTTAAGCTTTGATGCAGTGGCAATAAGAGTCTTCACCCAGTCCCAAGGTAAGTTCTGGAACAGGAATGGACCTTTGTAGTTATGCCATTGAGGCAATGGGGCAAGGCCTTTGTACTGTCCTTTCCATACACACACATTGACTGGTCATCCACTGGATGCCAGACAGCCCACTTGGGTGACAACAAGTCCAGACAGGGACAGAGCTGTGAGCCATCAGCAGGTAAACTCCAGCAACCGGGGAAGCGGGCAACTCCTTCCTAACAGGGTTTTGGGTGGCACAATAAAGCCAACACTGCAGCAATACTAATTTTTAAAGCATATGAAACACATGGACAAAGAGAACTGTTTAGGAATTACCAGGAGGAAGGGGGTGGGGGTGTGTACCAAGGGTGAAGGGGCACATTTATATGATTACTGACAAATAATAATGTACAACTGAAATTTCACAATGTTGCCAACTATCATAACCTCAACTAAAAATAAATAAATAAAAATGTATGAAACAACAACAACAAAAACCCCGAAAACAACAAAAATTTCCAGATAAAATCTGAGTTTGTCACTTTCCGACCTGTCTTACAAAAATTAGGGAGGGACCAATTCAGACTGAAATGAGAAGACAGTAGACATTAACTTATCTACATGTTAGTAAATAAAGAAAAATGACAGCAAAATTTTGGAATAGGAAGCTTCATGCTAGAAACATGAAAACCAACCAGAAATATGATGAAATAATCTTATAGGAGATATGGAAAACAATCAAAGTGTTGTAGCAACCAAATAAGTGCCCAATAAAAGAAAAGGAACATTCAAAGTGGTAGGAAATGTCATGGCATTTTATTCACCTTTGCTCCAATCCCTTCCTGGCCTGATTGGTCTTGATCTACAGGAAGAATCAGATCAGGAGCAAATTCCTTCCCTCGATGTGAAGAGAGAAAATTAGACATTATTTTTATGCTCTTACCTGACTGGGGGCTGCCTAAAGGACTGTTCTATGTATTGGTTGACTTGGACTTCAGGTGGGGCAAAGTTGTAGGCAGTGCTTATGAAGGTTATAGGCAAACCACAGACTCACAAATGCCTGGGGCAAGAGATTACAGGTGGTGACATAGAATAGACCATCTAAAGCCCTAAAGAGTAGCTGAGTTGAGAATCTTTGGGAAACAAAGACAATCCAAATACAGTATATATACAGAAGAATTGAGAAAGCCACATGCAGAACCAGCTAAACACAAGCTTAGAAAAGACTGCAGGAGATCTTAAGCTTTTACCTCAGGCTTACCTTAGGATGAGAGAATGCCAAGATGATCAATAGAGTATTGCTTCAGCACACAGGTAGTATGCAAATACTAGGAAAAAAGTTGTTTTTGTATTTTTTCCAAATAACCATTGTGTAACAAAAAGTCGCAGAGGATACAAAAGAATAAGAAGATGTGGACAATTCAAATAAAAAAAATTCCAGAAACCATTCCTGATAAAGGACTGATATTGGATTTATTAGACAAAGACTTGAAAGCAAGTATCTTAAATATTCTCAAAAAACTAAAGGAAAATTGAGAAACAGCTAAAGGAAAACAGGAAAATAATAATGAGCAAATGAGAATATAAACAAAGTGAAAACATAAAAAGTAACCAAACAGAAATCTTGGATCTTAAAAATTAATAACTGAATTGAAAATTTACTAGAGGAGTTTAGTAACAGATTTGACAGGGAAAAGAAAGAAGCACTAAACTTGAAGAAAGGACAACAAAAATCATCAAGTCTAAAGAATAGTAAGAAAAAATAACGAAAAGGAAACACAACCTAACAGAATTGTTTGACCAAATCAATCAGTCTAACATAACACTATGGCAGTCCCTGTAGAAGAAAAGAGACAAAGGGTGTAGAGAGATTATTTGAAGATATAATGGCTGAAAGCTTCCAAAATTTGATGAAAGGCATGAATCTACAATTCAAGAAGCTCAATGTAATCTAAGTAGGATAAAACTAAAGAGACACACACTAAACTAAACTATAATCAAACTGCCAAAATACAAAAGCGAAGAGAAAAATTTTAAAGGAGCAAGAGAGAAGCAACTTGATGCATACAAGTGACCCTTAATTAGATTATCAATCAAATTTTTAGGAGAAATCTCAGAGCACAGAAGACAGCAACATGATATATTTAGAGTACCGAAAGAAACAAAAGACTATCAACTGAGGATTCTATGTTAAGCAAAACTGTCCTTCAAAACAGGAGAAATTAGGACATATTCCAAAGAAAAACAGATATAGTTTGTTTCCACTATTCCTGCCCTATGTGATTTTAAAGACATTCTGTCAGGCTTAAGTGAAAGAAAAATAGACACTATCTCAAGTTTAATATGGAGATATAAAGATCTCCTGTAAGATAGGCAAAGATAAAATTCCCTACTATTGTAATTTTGATGTGCAACTCCACTTTCTATTTTCTACAAGATTTAAAGTCAAATTCATAAAAATAATTATAGTTCTGGGGGCTGGCACAGTAGCACAGTGGATAAGCTCACTTGTTATGCTTCAGTGGCCTGGTGTTTGCTGGTTTGGATCCTGGGTGCAGACATGGCACTGCTTGGCAAGTCCTGCTGTGGTAATGCATCCCACAGGTAAAGTAAAGTAAGATGGGCATGGATGTTAGCTCAGGACTAGTCTTCCTCAGCAAAAAGAGGAGGATTGGCAGTAATTAGTTCAGGGCTAATCTTCCTCAAAAAAATGTATAATTCTATGATGTTGTTACACAATATATAAATACATAAATTGTGAGGTCTCTATTACACATTAGGGGGAATGGAGCTGTACAAGAGTAAAGGTTAAGCATGTGGTTAACATTAAGTTGGCATAGATCAAATTAGGTTGTTATAATCTTAGGATGTCATATTTAATCACCATGGTAACCACAAATAAAATATCTATACAATATTCACAAAGGTAAATGAAAGAGAATCAAACTGTCATTGTAAGAAATCAACTAGACATAAAAGAAGGCAGTAATGGATGTAATGAGAAACAAAAAGCCATGGGACATACACTAAACTAATAGCTAACTTGTACAAGCAAGTTATTTCTTAAGAAGTAAGGTATTACATTGTCAGCAGAGTCAGCTCTAAAATCAAAGCAGAGATTGGCAGAATGGATTTAAAAATTTATTACCCAACCATTTGATATTTATGAGAGGTTCACTACAAATCTAAAGGCATAAAAGGTTGAAAGTGAGAGAATAGGAAAAGATATTCATGCAATAACCAAAAGAAAGCTTGGGTGGCTATATTTGTTCTGCTAGTGTTGTTGAGTTGATTCTGACTCCTGGTGACCCTGTGGACAGCAAAGAACCCTGTTTGGGATTTTTGTGTTATCCTCTCACCTTCTGGTGCTATATCAGACAATGCTCTGCTGCTATTCATAGGGTTTTCACGGCCAGTTTTTTAAAAAATGGATGGTCATATCCTTCTTCCTTGTCTGTCTTAGTCTGGAAGCTCCACTGAAAGCTGTCCACCATGAGTGGTTATACTAATATCAGACACAATAGGCTTTAAGTCAAAAACCGTTATAAGAGAAAAAGGAGCACATTATATATTTGTACAAAGGTCAATTCATCAAGAATTTAAATTTAAATTTAATTGAAAACATACATGCAACAAATAACAAAGCCCCAAAATATGAAATGAAAACATTTACAGAACTGAAGGGAGAAATAGACAGCCCTACAATGATAGATGAAGATTTCCATATCCACTTTCAATAGTGGATAGAACACCCGGCCAAAAGATCAATATGGAAATAGAGACCTTAAACGCACTAGAAACCAATCAGATGTAAGCAATATGCACAAAAAACTGTACCCAACAATAGTATAATACACATTTCTCTTAAGAACACGTGGAATATTCTCTAGGATAAATCATATTTTGGGTTAAAAAATACGTTTTAATAAATTTTAAAAGATTGAAATTACAGAAAGTTTATTTCCAATCAAAATTTAATGAAACTAAAAAGCAATCACAGAGAAAAACTAGAAAATTAAAAAATATGTGAAAATTAAACATTCTCTTAGATGAGTGAAAAAATTATAACAGAAATTAGAAAACATGTTAAGTCAAATGAAAGCAAAAACAAAATAAACCAAAATTAATGGACTGCAGCAAAAGCCATTCTAAGATGGAAATTTATAAATGTAAATGCATACATTAAAAAAGAAGGTTGAAAATCAGTAACTTATCTTTATACTGTAAGGAACTAGAAAAGCAAAAGGAAACTAAACCCAAAACTAGTGCAAAGAAGAAAATAAATAAAGACTAGGACAAATTATTAAAATAGAAAATAAAAAATCAGTAGGGAAAATCAACATAACCAAGAGCTAGTTCTTAAAAATGGTCAACAAAAATGGCAAACTCTTAGCTAGATTGAGTACGAAAAATATAGAGAAGACTCAATGAAATCAGAATTAAAAATGGGATATTATTACCAATTTTACAGAATTTGAAAATGATTAAAAGAGGAAACTAAGAACAACTTTATACCAACATGTTGAATCACCTAGATGAAATGGAAAACTTTCTAGAACAATAGGACCTATGAAAGCTGAATAATGAAGAAACAGAACATCTGAACTCCTACAACTGGTAATAAGTTTGAATCGATAGTCAAAACCTTGCAACAGCAACAAAAAGCCCTGGACCAAATGACTACTGAATTCTACCAAGAATTTGAATAAAAATAAAGGCTAACCCTTCTATAAAGACTATTCCAAAACTTGAACAGAAATGAGGCTTTTATAATTTATGAATACAGCATTATTCTGATTCCCAAGCCATGGAAAGACACTACAACAAGAGAAAACAACAGAACAATATCTCTTAGCAATGTGATGCAAATATCCTCAATAAAACACCACCAACAAAATTTAACAGCAAATTATAAAGATTATACGTCATGGTCAAGTGCAATTGTAAACTTGTTCCTGGAGTGAATAGATGGTTCAACGTATGAATATCAGCGAACGAAGGAAGAATAATGTCAGCAAGATGGTAAGGTAGGGGTTACCAGATTTTCTTCCCATACAAGAATAATTAGACCGCTATCCATAAAAAAGAATAGACCTGGAAGGTCTCAAGAGTCTAGTTAAAAATGTATACAACACAGTGGAACAAAAAAATGGAGAAAAACTGTAAAGAAAGGATTGCTGGGGAGAAAGGATTAGCTGTGACATCTGGAGATGTCTAGGCACAAAAATAAGAATATTAGAAGCTATCGGTATCACCTAACTGGTAGGTGCCATTGAGGTCCCCAATAGTCTGCTCTGCAGGAGACCCAAGTACACTTGCCACTGAGAACCTCAACAGCCTCCATGGCAGCTGCAAACTTTGTGCAGCTTTCATAGTGAGGGTCCCTGTAGTGTTTGTTAGCATGGAATTCAGTGGCCTACTCAAAAGAGGATACTGACAGCTGTTTTCATTGAGGAAACCAACAGCCATTAGTTATTTAGGCCCTGGGAGAGGGAGGCAATTCTGTCCCCCTCAGAAGAAGCTGTTGTTGTACTGCCCCAAGGATAGATATGGACATCCAAATACATGAAGATCATAGTTCTCTATACAGAGTCACCTCAGATAAGATCTCATGCAGATAAAATCAAGATGAAGAGAGAATTTTGAATGCAATAATACAAAAGAAACTCATCTCATACAAGGCTCCTCCATAAGGCCATCAGTGAATTTCTCAGAGGAAACCTGTATACCAAGAGAGAGTAAAATGATATATTCAAAGTTCTAAAAGAAAACATTGCCAACCAAGAATAATTTACCTGGCAAAGCTAACCTTTAGAAATAAAGGGGAGATTAGAAATTGCCAGACAAACAAAAACTGAAGGAGTTCATGACCACTAAACCTAGCATACAAGAAGTGCTTGAAAAAAGGTTCTTGAAGCTTAAATAAAAGGATAGTAATGATTAACATAAAAACATGTAGTGGTATAAATCTCACTGGTAGAGGTAAATATAAATTCAAGTTCAGAATACTCTAATAACATAATGGTGGTGCATAAATCAATTAACTGTAGTATAAAGGCTCAAAAACAAATGTATTAAAAACAATGATAGCTACAATAACTTATTAATAGATACACAATATAAAATATGTATAATGTGACATCAAAAACATAATACATGTGATGCAAGGAATAGGGTAGAGTTTTTCAATGTGATCAAAGTTAAGATGTTATGAGCAATAAATAGACATAAATATAAGATGCTATGTAAGCCTCATGTTAATCAAACAGCAAAAACCTATAGCAGATACACAAAAGACAAAGAAAAAGAGGATCAAAGCATACAAATATGGAAAATCAACAAATCACAAAGGAAGACAGCAGAAAAGAGGAAGTAAAGAACTACAAAACAGAAAGAAAACAAGATAGCAATAGTAATTACTTAACCTATAAATAATTGCTTTAAATGTAAAGAAATTAAGTTCCCCAATCAAAAAACATAGAGTGGCTGAATGGATTAAAAAAAAAAACCAAACCCACTATATGCTACTTAAAAGAAACTCACTCCAGCTTTAAGGAAAAGCATAGACTGAAAGTGAAGGGATGAAAAGTTATTCCACATAAATGGAAACCAGAAGAGAACAAGGGTAGTTATAATTATATGAGACAAAATAGATTTAAAGTAAAAAAAACTAGCAGGAGACAAAGAAGATCATTGTATAATGAGAAAATGATCAATTCATCAAAAGGATATAATACTTGTAAATACATATGCACCCAACTTTGAAGCATCTAAACATATTAAGGAAATATTAACAGCTCTAGAGGGAGAAATAGACAGAATTTAATAAAGTTAGGGAACTTTAATAGCCCACTTTCAACAATGGGTGAGTCATTCATACAGAAAATTAATAAGGAAAAATGGATTTGAACTACAATTTTGAGTAAAAGGACCTAACAGACATATACAGAGCATTCCATCAAACTGTAGCAGAATACACATTTTGTCAAGTGTACATGGAATATTCTTCAAGATAAATCATATGTTAGGTCAAAAAGCAAATCTTAAAAAACGTAAAAACATTGAAACCATGCAAAGGGTCTTTTCTGACTACAATTGTGTAAAACTAGAAATCGAAAACAGTAGGAAAACTGGAAATTCATAATATGTAGAAACTAAACAACATACTCTTTAACAACCAATGGGTCAAAAAAGAAATTAAAATAGAAATCAAAAGAATCTTGAGACAAATAAAAATGGAAACACAGCATACCAAAAATTATGGGATGCAGCAAAAGCAGTTCTAAGAGGGAAACTTTATATCAATAAACACCTAAATTAAGAAAAAAAGAAAGATCTCAAAAATCAACCTAACTTTACCCCTCAAGGACTAGAGATAGAATAAAAAGCTCAGCCCAGAGTTAGCTAAAGACAAGAAATAACAAAGATAAGAGCAAAAATAAATGAAATAAAGACTGGAAAAAAATAATAAAAAAGATAAAAATTGAGTTTTTTAAGAAGATAAAGAACATTAACAAATACTTACTTAGACTAAAAAAAGACTCATAAATAAAATCAGATGTGAAAGAGGAGACATTACAACTGATGCAAATGATCATAAGAAACTGCCCTGAACAATTGTGCATCAAAGAATTGGATAACCTGGAAAATAAAGATAAATGTCTAAAAGCATACAACCTACCAAGAGTAAATCATGAAGAAATAGAAAAATCTGAATACACCTATAACTAGTAAGTAGATTGAATCAGTAACCAAAAATCTCTCAAGAGAGAAATACTGAGGACCAGTAGGACTTATGGATGAATTCAAACGTTTAAAGAATAATGAATGTCAATTCTTCCACTTTTCCAAAAAATTGAGGAGGTGGGAATAGTTTCAACTCATTTTAATGGGGCCAACATTATCCTGATACTAAAGCCAGACAAAGATGCTACAAGAAAATAAAATTATAGTCCAATATCTCTAGTGAATATTCATGTAAGACTCCTCAAAAAAAATCGCAAATTAAATTCAAAGCACATTAAAAGATCATATAGCTTGATCAATTAAGGTTTATTCCAGAGAAGCAAGGATGGTTCAATATATCAATAAATCAATAAATGTGATACACCACACTATCAGAACAAAGGATAAAAAATAGATGCAGAAAAAATATTTTAAAAAATTCAACATCCTTTCTTGATAAATACTTTTAACAAATAAGATAAAAGGAATGTACTTCAACATAATAAAGGCCATATATGGCTGCCCACAGATAATACCACACTCAATAGTGAAAAGCTGAAAGCTTTCCCTCTAAGATGAAAAACAATCCAATCATGCCCACTTTCACCATTTCTTTTCAACACAGTAATGGATGTCCTAGCGAGAGTAATTAGGAAAGAAAAAGAAATTAAAGGAAACCACATTAGAAAACAAGGAATAAAATTGTCTCTGTTTGCAGATGACATGAGTTTACATTTAGAAAACCCTAAAAACCAGCAAAAAACTGTTAGAACTAAAAAATTCAGTAAAATTGCAGGATATAAAGCCAACATAAAAGTCATTTATGTTTTCACAAACTAACAACACACTGATAAAGAAATTAAGAAAGCAATTCCACATATGATAGCAGCAAAAAGTGTAAAATACTTAGGAATAAATTTAACCAAGGCGGTGAGAGATCTATACAGTGAAAACTATAATATATTGATGAAAGAAATTGAAGCAGACAAAAATACATGGAAAGATACTGGTGTTCATGAATATTGTTAAAATATTAATTCTTCTACTACACAGTGCAATCTACAGATTCAATGAATGTCCTATCAAAATTCTAACGGTATTTCTCACAGAAATAATAAAAACAATTCAAAAATTTGTGTGGAATTACAAAAAGACCCCAAGTAGCTAAAGCAATCACGAGCAAGAATAACAAAACTGGAGGTACTAGAGTTTTATTTCAAACTACATTACAAAGTTATAGTGAATAAAATAGTATAATACTTGCATAAAAACAGACACATAGACCAATAGAATGGACTAGAGAACCCAGAAACATACCCAGGCAAATATAGTGAACTAATCTTTGACACGGATGCCAAGAACTCGTGATGGGGAAAGGATAATTTCTTCAATAAATAATGTTGTGAAAACTGGATGTCCACACATAAAAGAATGAAACTGGATCCCAATTTACGTTGTTCACAAAATTTAAGTTGAAATCAATTAAAGAGTTAAACTTAAGTCTTGAAATAATAAAATTTTAGAAGAAAACATAAATGAAATGTTCCTTCACATTTGTCTTGGCAGTGATTTTTTTGATATGACATCAAGAGCACAAGAAACAAAAGTAAAAACAAGCAAATGGGACTACATCAAACTAAAAAGCCCCCACACAGAAAAGGAAAGAATCAACAAAATTAAAAGGCAACATAGAGAGTGGGAGAAAATATTTACAAACCGTTTATCTGATAAGTGGATATACTCTAAAATATATAAGGAGCTCACACAATTTAGTAGCAACAAATAATCCAATTTAAAAATGGACAAAGGACTTTTTTCTAAAGAAGATACACAAATGGCTAACAGGTGTATGAAAAGATGCTCAACATTGCTAATCATGAGGGAAATGCAAATCAAAACCACAATGAGATGTTACCTCACACCTATTATGATGGCTAATATCAAAAGACAATTGAAAACCAGTGTTGGCAAGAATGTGGACAAAAGGGAGCATTTGCACATTGTTGGTGGGAATGTAACTTGGTACACCCGTTATGGAAAACAGTATGGTGGTTTATCAAGAAATTAAAAATAAAAGTACTTTAGGATCCAGGAATCCCAATTCTGGGTATATATCCTAAGGAGATAAAATCACTATCATGAAGAGATACTTGCATTCCCTTGTTCATTTTAACATTATTCACAATAGCCAAGATATGGAAACAACCTAAGTATCCATCAATGGATGAATGGATAAAGAAAATGTGGTGTGTATATATACTGTGGAATATTATTCCGCCATAAAAAAGAAGGAAATTCTGTCACTTGCAAAAACATGAATGGTCCTGGAGGGCATTGTGCTAAGTGAAATAAGCGAATCAGACAAAGACAAATATTGTATGATATCACTCATATGTGGAATCCTTTAATAATATCAAGATTAAAAATATCAAAACTGTTAGAAAGAGGGAATTGTATGTTGGTTGCCAGGGACTGGAGGGTAGGGAAAATGGGGAGATGTTTTCAAAGGGTACAAACTTTTAGTTAAAAGATTAATAAGTTCTGTGGAGCTAATGTACAGCATGTTTACTATAGTTAATAAAACTGTATTGTATACTTGAAATTTGGCTAATAGAATGAATCTTAAGCATTCTTACCACACAAAATAAAAAAAACCATCTATATTATATGATGGATGTGTTAATTAACTTGATTGTTGTAAGCATTTCACAATACAGTGTATATGTGTATCAAATCATCAAATTACACACTTTAAATATACTTTTATTTGTAAACTATATCTCAATAAATCTGGAAAAAAGAAAATCAATAAATGCAAAAGATTTCATTGACAAAATGTAGAAAAAAACATGAATATCTTGAGTCATGTGGAAAAATCATTTACCAAAATTCAATAACTTTTCATGATGGAAAAAACACTCAAAAAACTAAGAATGAGAAGTAAACTTCCTCAACAGGAAACTGCCTCAGTAATATAAAAGCCATATATGAAAAACTCATAGCTAACCTCATAGTCAATGTTGAGAGACTGAAAGTTTTTCCCCTAAGATCAGGAACAACTCATGACCTCCCACTTTCATCACTTATATTCCATATAGTATTGGAATTTCTAGCCAGAGCAGGAAAAAAAAAATGAAAAGCCAACCAAAATGGAAATAAAAATGTAAAATTATCTCTGTTCACAGATGACATGACCTTATATGTAGAAAATCCTAAACACTCCACACACATACATAAAAACTTTGGAACTAATAAATGCCTTCAGTAAAGTTGCATGATACAAAATCAATGCACAGATATCAGTTACATTTTATACGCTGGCAATAAAAACTAAATTATAAAATCAATTCAATTTACAATAGCATCACAAAGAATCAAATACTTGAGGAAAAATTAACCAAGTAGGCAAAAAAACTTGAAGGCTGAAAAGTACAAAATATTACTGAAAGTAATTAATGAAGTCATAAGTCAATGGAAAGACATCCCTTGTTCATGGATTTTAAGACTTAATATCGTTAAGATGTCAGTAGTACACAAATTGCTCTACAGATTCTTTGTAATCCTAATCAAAATCTCAGCGATACTTTTGCAGAAATGAAAGATCCTAAAATTCATATGGAATCTCAGAAGACTGTAAATAGCCATCAAGACTTTTAAAAAAGAAGAACAGGGGCCGGCTCCGTGGCTGAGTAGTTAAGTTCCCACGCTCCGCTGTGGCGGCCCAGGGTTCGGATCCTGGGTGCAGACATGGCACCGCTGATCAGGCCACGTTGAGGAGGCGTCCCACATCCCACAACTAGAAGGACCTGCAACTAAGATATGCAACTGTGTACAGCGGGAGTTTGGGGAGATAAAGCAGAGGAAAAAAAAAACACGAACAAATTTGGAGGACTCTCACTTCTTGATTTAAAACTTACTACAAAGCTACAGAAATTATGACAGTGTGGTAACGGAGTGAGTACTGACATATAAACAAATAAAAGAATAGCAAGCACAGAAATTAACCCTTGAATATATACTTAAATGATTTTTAACAAGGGTGCCAAGACCATTTAATGGGAAAGGACACTCTTTTAATAAACGTTGCTGGGAAAACCTTATATTCACATGCAAAAGATAGATGTTGGACTGTAACTTTACACCATAAACAAAAATTAACTTGAAATGAATCAAAGACCTAATATAAAAGCCAAAATTATAAAATCCTTCAAAAAAGAAAAGAAAGCTTCACGACATTTGATGTGGCAATGAGTTCCTGGATATAACCCCAAAAGCACAGACAACAAAATAAAAAATAGATAAAATAGACTTCTTCAAAATTTAAAACATTTCCATATCAAAGTACAGTACCAGGAGAATTAAAAAGACAATGCACAGAATTGGAGAAAATATTTGCAAATCATATATGATGAGGGATTAATATTCAGGATATATAAATAACTCTTACAATGCATCAACAACCCAAACAACCCAATTCAAAAATGACAAGTGACTTAAATTGACATTTCTCCAAAAAAGATATACAAATGACCAGTAAGTACATAGAAATATGCTCAATAGTCACTAGAGAAATGCAAATCAAAAAACTACAATGAGATACTACTTTACACCCATTGGAATGGCTATAATTTTTAAAAGAAATAAATAAATAAACATTGCCAAGAATGTTGAGAAATTGGAATGCTGTGCATTGCTAGTGGGACTAGAAACTGGCAACTCTGCTATAGAAAACAATATGGTGGTTCCATGAAAAGCTAAACATAGAATCCCACACCAGCCCCAAATTCTACTTCTATTTATGTATCTAAAAGAACTGAAATCAAGTACTTGAAGAGATATTTGCACACCAATGTTTATAGTAGTAGTATTCACAATAGCCAAAGGTGAAAACAAAGCAAATGATTATTGATAGATAAAAGGTTAAAAAATGTGACAGATTCATACAATTGGATATTATTTAGCCATAGAAAAGAATAAAGTTCTGATACATCCTACAACATAGATAATCCTTGAAATCGTTATGTTAAATGAAATAAGCTAGACAAAAATGACAGTATTGTATGATTCTATAATATCAAGTACTTAGAATAAGCAATTCATGGAGATAGAAAGTAGAATAGTGATTAAGATTGACTGAGGAGTGAGGAAACGGAGAGTTATTGTTTAATGGGTGCAGAGTTTCAGTTTGGGATGGTGAAAAATTTATGGACATGGATAGTGATATTTGCACAACTTGTTAATATACTTAATGCCACAACTGCACACTGAAAAACAGTTAAGATGGCAAATATTATGCTATGTATATTTTACCATGATAAAACTTTTAAAAAATGGAGTCTCAAAGAAGATATTATGAATTAAATAAAAGTGAAATACAGTATATTACAGTATATCAAAGTTTCTCAGATGTTGTCAACCAGTGCTTAAAGGAAAATTTAAGCTGTTTAATGTTTATATAAAAAAGAAAAGTTCTCAAGTCATTAATCTCACTTTCACCTTAAAAACTAGAGATAAAGAGCAAAATAATATCAAAAGAGGCACGATAAATGAATTAATAGAAATATGAGTAAAAATCAATGAAATTGTGGACATCATCATGTCAGTATGAAAGAATCCCATTTTGTCACTCGTGCAATCTACAGCAAGTAAAACATCCAAAATTCAACAAAAGCTACATTGCCCAACACACGAGGCTATCCGAAAGAGCCACACATCTGTATATACTAATGTGAGTGGAATGGAACACAGAGAGGAGGCCAAACAGGGGAACAGTAGAGGCAGGACACAGGACCATGGATACTCAGCTGTGACAATTAAGCCAGCCACCCCCAGCCCAAGAGAACTTGGTTGACAGCAGCAGAAGTGTTTATGTGTTTATGTGACTCTGGTCAGCCAGCTGTGGTGGCCCCTGTGACCATGGGCCACAAGGCAAAAAAACAACAGCTGAGGTGGTGCCCTAAAAACCCAAACCCCTCCTTAACCTACCCCTCCCTCTAGCACAATGGCAAAGCATTCACCCCAGGGGATCCTGGATGCCATCTCTGTGCCCCAGGTCATGAATCCAGTGATTGCAGTGAAGTCAGCAACAGTAAAAGCATTAGTTACTCCAAAAGGTGCAGGCAGTGATTAAAATAGTACTAGCAACACCATGAATACAGGCAGTGAAGGGTGGAACATGCAGAAAGAGAAGACAGAGAGAAGGGAACAGAGAGCTTATTTAAATAAATAATAGCTGAGAATGTCCCAAAACTGGGTAAGGAACTGGATATACAAATCTATTAAGCTAAAGGAATATTAAATTATCTCAATACAAAATACCTGCTACAAGACCCATAACAATAAAATTATCAAAAATCAATGACAAAGAACATTAAAAGAAGCCAGAGAGAAATAGACAATAATCTACAAGGGACTCCCCATTAGCATCTAAGCATATTTCTCAGCAGAAACCCTACAGGCCAGCAGAGAGTGGAAAAGTATATTCAAAATATTAAAAGATAAAAACTGTCAGCCAAGAATACTTTATCCAGAAAAGCTGTCTTTCAGATACAAAGGAGAACAAAAATGCTTTCCCAGAGAATGAGAAGCTGAGGGAATTCACCTCCACTAGACTTGCCTTACAAAAAATGTTGAAAGGAACTCTCTTACATGAAATGAAAAGGCAAAGGTATAGCTTTGAGGAAGGTGATAAATAGAATCAGAAAATTCCAACTCTGTATCAGAATGGGATAGTATGCACTTAATTATGCCATAGAAGTTAAAGGGAAAGGAAATATTAAAAATAACTATAACCACTTCGATTTGATAAGCTCACAACATGAAATGGGATAATTTGTGACGACAAAAACATAGAAGAGAAAGAGAAAAAGGATGAAACCTGCATAGGCAAGTGAAGATAAGATGCTATCAGCCAAAAAAGGACTATCTTATGCATGAGACCTTTACAAAAAACCCCATAATAATCACAAAACAAAAATTTAGTGCAAAGTTGCAAAACATAAACAAGAGGAAACTGAGAAATATATCACAGAAAACCAACAAACTGAAATGGCAGACAGAAACACGAAGAAACAGAAACAATGGAAATATAGAGCACCCAGAAAGCAGAAGATAAAATGGCAGCATCAAGTCCTCATATATCAGTGATCACCCTAAATGTGAATGGATTGAATTCATCAATCAAAATACGTAGAGGAGTTGAATGGATTATAAAACAAGGCCCAATATTCTTTCTCCAGTAGACCCATCTTAGTTCTAAAGACAAGCATAAGCCCGAAGTGAAGGGATGGAAGATGATACTCCAAGCAAATGGCAACCCAAAAAAAGCAGGCAGAGACATATTTGTATTAGAAAAAATAGACTTCAAACCAAAAAAGATAACAAGAGACAAAGATGAACATTAGATAATGATAAAGGGGATTATTCATCAAGATTACATAACATTTTTTAGTATATATGCACCTAACATAGGGGCACCAAAGTGCATAAAGCAATTCTTAACAAACTTAAAGGGAGAAACACAATTATACTGTCATTATTGTGACAGCAACACAATAATAGTAGGAGACTATAATACCACATTTATGTCAATGAATAGATGATTCACACAGAAAGTAAAAATGCAACCTTGACCTTAAATAAAACAGTAGACCATATGAACTTAATAGATATGTATAGACCATTCCATCCAAAAGCGTAGAATACACATTCTTCCCATGTGCACACAGAACATTATCAAAGATAAACCATATGTTGGGAAACAAAAGAAGTCTCAGTAAATTTAGGAAGACTGAAATCATATTAAATATCATTTCTGATGTCAATGTTATGAAACCAGAAATCCATTAAAAGAATAAAAGTCACAAGTGTGGGGAAACTATACAATATGCTACTGAACACCTATTGGATCAATAAAGAAATCAAAGGAATAATCAAAGAATACTTGGAGAGAAATCAAAATAAAAATACAACATACCAAAATCTATGGGATGCAGCAAAAGCAGTACTCAGGGAAGTTTATGGTTATACGAGAGTAACTTAAAAAACAAGAAAAATCTCAAATAAACAATCTAACATTACACCCAAAGGAACTTGAGAAAATAGGAACAAACAAAGCCAAAAATAAGCAGAAGGAAGGAAATGATAAAAATCAGAATGGATTAAATGAAATAGGGACTAAATAGACAATAGAAAGGATAAATGAAACTAAATGCTGGTTCTATGAAAAGATAAAATTAACAAATCTTTACTTAGACTCACTAAGAAAAAAAAGAGAAGGATCGAATAAATAAAATCAGAAAAGAAAAAGGAGAAAATACAATAGATACCACAAAAATACAAAGGGTTATGAGACTAGTATGAAAAACTATATGCCAACAAATTGAATAACCTAGAAGGAATGGAAATTTCCAAGCAACATACAACCTCCCAAAACTGAAACAAGAAGAAATAGAGTATCTAAACAGACTAATCACTAGTAAAGAGATTGAAAGAGTAATCAACACCTCTGAAAATGCAAAAGTCCAAGATCAGACTGCTTCTCTGGTGAATTCTATCAAACATTCAAAGAAGATTTAATACCTAACCTCAAACTCTTCTGAAAAATTGAAAAGTCAGGATCACATATTAACTTATTTTATGAGGCCAATATTATCCCAATACCAAAGCCAGACAAGGACAACACATACCAAAACGTACAGGCCAATATCACTGATGAACATAGAAGCAAATATTCTAAAAAAAATAGTAAATTGAATAAAATGATACTTTAAAAGGGTCATACACTACGATCAAGTGGGATTTATTCCAGGCATGCAAGGATGGTTCAATATCTGCAAATCAATCAATGAAACACATCGCTTTAACAAAATAAAGAATACAAACCGCATGATTATCTCAATTGATTCAGATAAAGCATTTGACAAGATTTAGCATCCATTTATGATAGAAATTTCAATAAAATGTGTATGGAAAGGTAGAATACCTCAACAGAATAAAGCCTATATATGACAAACCCACAGGGTATGTCACACTCAATGGTGAAAAACTGAAAGCTATCCCTCTAAGAAAAAGAGAAAGAACATCCTTGGGCATAGTATTGCTCTGGTCCCAGCCAGAGCAATTAATCAAGAAAAAGAAGTAAAACATATTTGAAAATAAAAAAATTGGAAAGAGAGAAATAAAACTGTCACTATTGGAGATGACATGATTTTATATGTAAAAAAACCCTAAATAATTCATCAAACAACTGTTAGAAATAATAAATAACTACAGTAAATTTGTCAGATACAAAGTCAACACAAAAATCAGTTGGATTTCTATACATCAGCAACAAAATAAAAGAGATATAAATCAAGAATACAATCCCATTTATAATTGCAACAAAAAAAAATAAAATACCTAGGAATAAATTTAACCAAGGATGAGAAAGACATAATGCATTATTGAAGAAGACATGAAGAAATGGAAAGATATTCCATGCTTATGGATTGGAAAAATTAACATAGCTAAAATGTCCATTCAATCAACAGATTCAATGCAATCCTTATCAAAATTCCAATGACATTTTTCACATGAATAGAACTAAGAATCCTAAAATTTATATGGAACAACAAAATACCCTGAATAGGCCAAGCAGTTCTGAGAAAAAAGAACAAAGGTGGTGGCATCACACTCCCTGATTTCAAATTATACTACAAAGCTTTGGCAATCAAAACATCATGGTATTGGCAGAAAAACAGACACACAGATCAAAGGAACAGAATCAAGAACACAGAAAAAAACGGTGTTTGGAAATCTGGAGAGCCATATGCAAAAGAATGAAAGTACATCTTCATACATAAAAATTAAATTGAAGACTTGAATGTAAGATCTGAAACCGTAAGAGTCTTTGAAGACAACATAAGCAGTTCACTCTTTTCCATCAGTCTTGGCAGTAAACTTTGGATTATGTCTCTGCAGGCAAATGAGACAAAAGAAAAAATAAACAAATGGGACTACATCAAACTAAAAACCTTCTCAATGGCAAAGGAAACAATCAACAAAACAAAAAGACAACCTACAAATCGAGAGAAGTTTTTGCAAATCATATATGTGACACAGCGTTAATAACCTAAAAATATGAAGAACTCATACAACTCAACAACAACAAAAACAACCCGATTAAAAAATGTGCAGAAGATATGAATAGCCATTTTTCCAAAGAAGATATACAGATGGCCAACAGACACGAGGAAAGATGTTCAACATCACTAAGTATTAGGTAAATGCAAATCAAAACCACAAGGAGACATCACCTCATGCCCGTCAGAATGGCTATTATTAAAAAGGCAAGAAATTACAAGTGTTAGAGAGGATGTGGCGAAAAGGGAACCATTGTACACTGCTGGAAATGTAAATTGATTTAGCCACTATGGAAAACAGTATGGTGATTCTTCAAAAAATTAAAAATAGAACTACCATACAATTTCATGATTTCATTTCGGGGTATTTATCCAAATAACAGAAAATTCTAATTTAAAAATATATTCATCCCTGCCTACATTGCAGCATTATTCACAGTAGCTAAGACTTGGAAACAATCTAAGTGCCCATTGACAGATGAATGGACAAAGATGTGGTATATATATATATATATATATATATATATATATACCACATGTATATATATATATATATATACACCACACAGACACATACATATACATCTATATACATACATATATATATATAATGGAATACTACTCAGCCATAAAAATAGATGAAATCTATGGACTTCGAGTGTTTTGCTAAGTGAAATAAGTCAGCAGAGAAAGAGAAATACTGTATAATTTCACTCATATGTGGAGGGTAAGACAGACAAACAAACACATAGATAAAAATAACAGATTGGCGGTTACCAAAGGAGAAGGAGAGTTGGGGGAGAGTAAAAAGGAGTAAAGGGGGACATCTGTACAGTTATTGGTGGAAACTAGACTTTTTGTCGTGAACATGGTATAGTGTATACATAAATCAAAATATAATGATGTACACCTGAAATTTATATAGTGCTCTAAGCCAATGTTACCTCAGTAAAAAAAAGATCTCAAATAAACAACTTAAATTTACATTTCAAGAAACCAGAAAAACAAGAAGAAACTAAAACCAAATTTAACAGAAGGAAGGAGATAAATATCTAAGTAGAAATAAATGAAATAGAGAATATAATAACAATAGAAAAGATCAGTGAAACTAAGAGCTGTTTTTTTGAAAATATAAAGTAAATTGACAAACTTTTAGCTAGACTTAAACTTAAGAAAATGGACTTAAATAAAATTATAAATGAAAAAGGAGACATTACAATTGATATTACAGAAATTCAAAGGATGATAAGAGATTACTATGATCAATTATTACCAACAAATTAGATAACAGAAGAAATGGACAAATTCCTAGGAACATATACCTACCAAGTATGAATCACAAAAAAATAGTTTTGGAACAGATCAATTACAAGTAAAGATATTGAATCAGTAATCAAAAACCTCCCAACAAAGAAAAGCCCAAGACTAGATGGTTTCATCAGTAGATTTAAACAAACATTTAAATAATTTACACCAATTCTTCTCTCACTCTTCCAATATATTGAGGATGGGGAACACTTCTAGACTAGTTTTATGAAGCCAGAATTAAAATTGATACGAAAGCCAGAAAAAGATACTGCAAGAAAAGTACAGGTCAATAACCCTGATGAACATAGATATAAAAATCTTCAACAAAATATTAGCAAACTAGGGGCCGGCCCGGGGTGCAGCAGTTAAGTTTGCACGTTCTGCTTCTCGGCAGCCCAGGGTTTGCCGGTTTGGATCCCAGATGTGGACATGGCACCGCTTGGCAAAAGCCATGCTGTGGTAGGCATCCCACATATAAAATAGAGGAAGATGGGCATGGATGATAGCATACGGCCAGTCTTCCTCAGCAAAAAGAGGAAGATTGGCAGTAGTTAGCTCAGGGCTAATCTTCCTCAAAAAAAAAAAATATATATGTATATATTAGCAAACTAAACTCAACAATATGTTAAAGGATCATACACTACAATTAATTCAGATTTATTCCATGGATTCAAGGATGGGTCAAGATATGCAAATCAATAAATGTGACACACCACACTAACAAAAATGGAGGATAAAAATCACATGTTCTCAATAGGTGCAGAAAAAGCATTTGACAAAATTCACCATCTACTTATTATAAAAACTCTCAACAAGGCGGTTATAGAGGGAGCATACCTCAATATAATATGAGCTATATTTGACAAGCCCATAGATAACATAATGCTCAACGGGGAAAAGCTGACAGCTTTATCTCTAAGATCAGGAACAATATGAGGATGCCTACTCCTGCAATATTTATTTAACATAGTGTTAGAAATCCTATCAATTAGGCAACAAAAATAAATAAAAGGCATCCAAATTGGAAAGGAATCAGTGAAATTGTCACTATTTGCAGATTACATGATATTATATATAGAAAACCTTAAAGAAACCCTAAAAATCTGTTAGAAGTAATACAATAACTTAGTATAGTTCCTGGATACAAAGGTAACATACAAAAATTAGCTGCATTTCTACACAACAACAATAAACAATCGAAAAAGGAAATTAAAAAGACAATCATTTACAATAATATCAAATGAATAAAGTATTTAGGAATAAACTTAACCAAGGAGGCAAGACTTGCATAGTGAAAACTACAGCATATTGTTGTAAGAAATTAAAGACACAAATAAATAGATTTCTTATGCTCATGGATTGGAAGAATTAATATTGTTAAAATGCCCTTACTACAGATTTAATGCAATATCTATAAAAATCCCAATAACATTTTTATTAGAAATAGAAATAGAAAAGAGAAAGAGAAATAGAAAAAGAAATCCTAAAATTCATATGGTACCACAAAGGACTCCAAATAGCCAAAACAATCTTGAGAAAGAAGAACAAAGCGTGAGGCCTCATACTTCCTCATTTCAAAACGTATTATAAACAATAATAATTAAAGCAAAAATGGTACAGGCATAAAAACAGATGTATGGACCAATGAAACAGTATAGATAACCCAAAACTAAGGCAACATATATTCACAAATGACCTTTGAGAAGGGTGGCAAGAATATACAATTTAGAAAGGATATCCTTTTCAACAAATAGTGTTGGGATAATTGAGTATTACATGAAAGAATGAAATTGCACTCTTGTCTTACATTATACACAGAAATCAACACAAAATGGATTAAAGATTTAAACATAAGACCTGAAGCCATAAAACTCTTAGAATAAAATGTAGGTAGAAAGCTTCATGACATCAGTTTTAGCATTTTTTTTTCATATGGCATTAAAAGCACAGGCAACAGAAACAAAAATAGACAAGTGGGACTATATTAAGCCAAACAGCTTCTGCACAACAAAGAAAACAAATCAAAAGTGTGCAACAACCTACAAAATGGGAGAAAATATTTACAAACCATATGTCTGTAAGGAGTTAAATTTTAAATTCTATAAGGAACTCCTACAATCCAACAGCAAAAGTGACCTAATTAAAATATGGGAAAAGGACTCAAATAGACTTATCTCCAAAGAAGACATACAAATGGCCAACAGGTATATTAAAAATGTTCAACATCATTAGTCTTCAGGGACATTAAAATCAAAATGACAATTATATATCACCTCTCACCTGTTAGGATGGCCTTTATCAAAAAACAGAAAATAACAAGTGTTGGAACAATTTGAACCCTTGTACACTGTTGATGGGAATGTAAAATGGTGCAACTGCTATGGAAGAGAGAATGGAGGTCCCTAAGAAATTAAAAATAGAACTACCATATGATCCAGAAATCCCACTCTGGATATTCATCCAGTAGTAGTGAAATAAGGATTTTGAAGAGATATTTGCACTCCCACGTTTGTTTCAGCATTATTCACAATAGCCAAGAGGTAGAAACAACCCAAATGACCATTGATGTATGAATAAATTTAAGAAATGTGGTATAGGTCTACAACGAAGTATTGCTCCTCCTTTAAAAAAGGAAATCTTGTCATATCCTACAACATAGATAAGCCTTCAGGACATTGTTCTAAGTGAAATAAGCCAGTCACAGAATAACAATTACTGCATGATTCCAATTATGTGAGATATTTCAAGTAGTCAAACTCATTGAAGCAAAAAGTAGAATGATGTTTGCCAAGGGATGGGGGAAGGGGGAAATGGGGAGTTGCTGTTCAATGGGTACAAAGCTTCAGTCATGCAAGATCAAGAGTTCTAGAGATCTACTGTACAACATTTTTCATTTTGCTTCTAGTTAACAATACTATCCTGTATACGTAACATTTCGTGTAAAGGGTAGATCTCATATTATGTGTTTTTTACCACAATAAAAAAGTTACTTATTATTATACAGTCACATTCCTATTCATTCTTGTTTTATGGAAACAGTCTCAAATAAGCAGGCTTTCTCAAAATATTTTGTAGACCTCTTTAATAAGAGCAAACTTCTTGCCAGCACCCTACAAAGAGGCTTTTGTGAGCAACAGGAGCATGAATTCATGGCAATATCTTAATTCACAATCTCTTCACAATATAAGTCGTCTTTCACAATACTAATCTCTTTTTCAACAATTATGTATTTTCTGTATCACAGTTATCTGTACACTTGAGGCAACCCACCTATCCTCCACAAGACGGTGAATTGTGTCATATTCAATTTTGCATTGTTGTACCATCTAGAACAATGTGTCTTCAATAAGCACATTGTAAGTCTTCAATAATGATTATTGCTCAAAATTCTCCACTAATATGTATTTGATGATTTAAATGGAAACAATCTATCTGTCTTAGGGCCATCTGCAAAAGCATCAATTTTCAAAGTTGATCAGTACTGAATAAAACTCAAAATTAGCTTTTGTATTTCAGGCATACATACAAATTTTGTACCTCTCACTGTCTGAATGATATGTGACCACATTACACAAATACTTTGAATCATAATTATGAAATGCAATAATATAGTTAAAGACATGCTCAAGATTACACCAAAGTGCTAATGAATTCACTTGCTATGCATCAGAGCTCAGTTTTTCTGGTTTGTTCATTCATTCATTTTGTTTTGTTTTACAATTCCACTTTAACCCACACACTCTATTATGTTTTAAAATTATTACCTTACCAGCTTTAAATTAATTAACAAGGTCTCAAAGTTTTGTTTCACTAAATTGTAGTTTTCATACAGTTAAGGAGGTGATAAGACAGAAACTTTGCAAAACTTAGAATCTACCTGGAGAGCAGCAGTGATAGTCATAGAAGTCACAGTAGCAGCACTACTTTCAAAGTCATTCCGTTCCCAAAGGTGTTACTTAAAATACAATGTCAGATAATCTGTTCTGTTTCAACCACCCCTAAGGTATATATCGAAATAATGTAGCACTGAGATTCACATGTGGAAAATTAGTGCTTTTTTGTTTAACTAGTGACTTGAAGGATCATTAGTGGAGCTTAATAAACATGCATATACCAGGCCTCTAACTCCAGAGATTCTGATTCAGTATGGCTGAGGTGGAGCCCAAGAATCTACATTTAACAAATTCTCCAACTGATTGTGATGGAGTGCTTCTGTGCCCCACACATTGAAATTCCGTAACTTAGGGTAAGAGTTATAGATGGAAAAAAAATGTGGTTCAGGAATCAGGAGGCTTGAGTTCCAGTTCCATCATCATGCCCTTATGAGAGTCCCTTCTATTCTTAGGACTTCATTTTCCTCAGCTTTTGAAAAGATGGGCTTGGAATCCACGGTCTCTGTGTTCCCTAAATCTCTCTTGCTCTGAAAATGGACAGGATTACAATACGTTAATAACTATACACACCCATATAAGCTGTATACAGTCCTTATCTAGCAAGGCATATTTTTAGTGGCTACACAAGCCTGCAGGGTGCTGTACTCATCTGTCAACTAAGAAGTTTAGCACCAGAGTTTAGCAAATACTTATAAAAGGTGCTTCCTACAGTGTGATGGGGCTAGTCTCAAGCTCAATTGGTTAACACAAAGTGAGGTGTCTAGACTAGCGGCATTCTCATCACCAGGGAATTTGTTAGAAATTCAAATAATCAGGCCTGTGTCAGACCTACTGAATCAGTAATTATTGGGATGGGGTGCAACAAGTGTTTTAAAAAGCCCTTCAGGTGATTCTCATGAGCACTCAAGCTTGCGATCCATTGGGTTAATACAAGGTACTAAGATCATAGCTATAATTTCCCCAGTAAAGACCAGACACTTCATTCAGTTCCATGATCATATGATGAAACTTGAGAAATTTCTGTCGCTAGAACATGAAATAGCAATGGTGGTTATCTTTATCCACAAATAAAAAGCTTACCCCAAATACCAAAATCTACTTGATACTATGAATGACTGCTTATCCTTTATGTAAATATTTTCTGCTATGCTCTAATGTTGTATATAACATGTTTCCCCAGTTAAGATGATTCTACCAGAGCCTGTGAAAGAATTCCATGTAGGCACATACTCCTCACCCTCTCAAGACATTCCATTTGACTCCAGCCATAAAGCTCTGGGATTCAGGAGAGCCGGAATAAGATTATGTATGTCAGTATTTTCTCCTTCGAGCTTTGTGAGGATTTTATGTAGTTTTGAGAAAAAAAATAAAAAGTATTTACATTTCCTGAGCATATGTATTACATATAAAATAAAACTGCCACACAGAGATGGATATTTGCATGTAGTTTTATGAAATAAACCACCTTCACAATATAGATAAAGTTTTTCTTATCCAAGCTGCATATTTACTTTCATTGAAATATTTTTAGTGATAGGACATATGCTTTGAGGAATTATATATGCTTTGTATTAGATACTCAGTTACACACACACAACAGGTGACTAAGGCACATTCAATGGTTATAATGTAGTCAATTAGGGAAGACTTGAGGGTGCATAAGTTAAAATGATTCCCTAGTCCTGACTGGATCCTTCTATCATGACCATTTTCTAATAGCACTGCTTGGTTCACTCTCTTATATTCTGCTTTAACTTTGGTAAGAGAGGATAAAGTAAATGAATGGAAAAGAAAAAGACCAAGATGGAGAGAGATTTTAAGAGGAAGAGCAGATGAAGAGGAATGATGTTCCTCTTCCTCATTGCTTTTCCTCACAAAATCCATTTACAAATGTTTATTGTGTACCTACTGTATACAAAGACTGGCACATTGTGCAGCTATGCAACATTTTAAAATACTAATTAGATTGCTGCAATGGACTGAACTGTGTCCCCCTAAAATTCATATGCTGGAGCCCTAACACCCATGTGACTGTATTTTGAGATAGGGCCTAGAAGGAGGTAATTAAGGTTAAACGGTGGGGAGGGGTTGATCTGATAGTATTAATATCTTTACAGGATTAGACACCAGAGAGCTCACTTTCTCTCTCTGCCATTTAAGGACATAGAAAGAAGGTGGTCATCTGCAAGCCAGAAAGAGAGATCTCACTAGAAATCGAACACTGCTGGAACCTTGATCTTGGACTTTCCAGCCTCTAGAGGAAATAAATTTCTGTTGTTAAAACCACCCAGTCTATGATTTTCTGATATGGCAGCCTGAGTTGACTAATGCTGTTGCCATTTATAGGTCTCTTTACAAAGGCTAGTTCGTCTTATTGTTAAAGCCTCCTTATGAGATAGGTGTTTCTATCATTTAAGTTTTACAGATTAGAACATTAAAGTTCAACAATTTGCTCAAAGTCACAAATCTAGAATGTGGCAGAACTAGGAATCAAATCATGATGACTGCCAAGCCATGGTCTAAACTAGCATAAAATATTAAACAATATACTTTTGTGGAAAAATAAAAATGCTCTAACTCTCCAAAAATTATAAAATAAATATTGCCAAAAAAGAAATACCAAAAACATTAAAATAAAGTAATTTAATCATGTAGAAGCTAAATTTAAAAATTCCACCCTGCATTTGTTTCAGTAACAGAAATTGGATAATTTTGAAAAGATCCTCTCAACTATCACAGCATACATGTGAGTTTCTGATGCAACATCAGTGAGAATAAGTGGTACTTTGTGTAAAAAGTACTCCTTTAAGGGATGCAAAGAGATCACATGTAGTTCCCACACTCAAGGTATGTTTAGTCTAGTCCAGAAAAGAATCTAAGACAAGTAAATAAGGTTAAAACACAAGACGGGATGTGACAAACACAGGTATAAACAAAATGTTAGAGGTGTTCAAAGAATGGAAAAATCACATTTGTGTTAGGTGCTAGAAATAGATTGGTGTGTAAGACATAGTCAGAAGTTATAATCTAACAAATGCTTGATCCCACTATCTTCATTGGAGGATAGCTGCAGCTAGCCCAGAAAGTTTGAACTATGCAGAGCCAGGGAAGAATTGGGAAGCCATCTCATTCCAAATGTTTTGTTATCTGTAACCAATGGGTGAATGCAAATGGAGACCAAGGGTTAGTGCAGTTTCATAGCCAGAAAGGCCTGTCCAAATGGGCTATCAAACCAAAGGCAAATAATTGGAAGTAAGACATGAAGCCAAGGGATAGGAGAGCTAGCTCAGAAATTTACAGTGAGGAAGAGCCAATTCAAATGGGTGAGCAGGAGAGCAGTCTGGGCAAACACCACGGACAGAAAATTAACAACCTTGGCTAGGTATTATCATGTTCTAGACAGGATGTTGGTGGACAAGCTCAATTCACTCAAGAACCTTGGACAGGACAGACAACATATACCATTTGACCAAAGTTAAATAATTGAGCTACGAACCAGTTCATTGTCCCATGGAAGTTACATCTGAAATACAATCCCTGGTTTAAATTCAGTGATTTAAAGTTAAATGTGCACAGCAGAAAAGTCTTCTTCTAACTCACCTAATGTTATTATGCATAAAGGTAAATATCCTCATATCCATCTAGTATCTGAAATTTTCCCAAGATCCTTTACTTATATTTTGTCATGTACTCACAATAGCCTGGTGAGATTGAAATTCTTACAACATGTTTAATAAAACCAGGAGGCGAAGTAAGGTTCAGAGAAGTCAAATAGCTGATAAGAAAACTTGGAGAAGGCCAAGTGTAAACTTCTAAAACTCCATTTGCCACAATAATAAACTAAAAAAACAATATCACTTCCCATGGGAGATGATTGTTTAACTATATTGCCCTAGATGAAGTATGGTGAGGTCAGATGCAGATCAAAATAGAGAAACAAGAAAAAGTTTTAGTTTGATATACTCAGTTCCTGGGAGAACGCAGACCTCATGTAGGGTCACTCAGGGGAAGCATCTGGTTGGTCAGGAGGCAGAGGGTGAGAGGTAAACTGTAGGAAAGTACTTTTATTATGGTTTCTAGAGGAAGAAACAGGAGATTTATGGCAAGCAGGCTTAGGATTGGCTAGTTTGAATAATTTGAGCAGGCTGTAAATTGAGATGTCCCTGGTTGTTTGGTACTAGGTCCTGAGGTGATCACGGCAGGTGTATTGTAGCCCAAAGTGTGAAAGCACAGTAAGGAAGGTGGTTGTGGGTCTGGACTTCACTGGCTGCTCAAGAAGTCTAACTGAACAGCCCCTAGACAGGACCTCAGAACTGAGTCAAGATGGCAGTTATAGAAACTATACTATCATGACCTAAGGCATGCAATGTTCATGGTCATATGTATCCTGGAAGGAACAGCAATTCATTCTCACAGAATGGATGCCTATCCTGCGTATGTGTTTGCATTTCCTGCTGACAGAGCTTCAACTAGTACCACTTTCTGGAGGGCGTATGAAATGTGTCATCTGTAGGCATGGAATCCCGTGCAACATAGCATCCTGCTAGGGGACCTCCTCCACAGTAAAGGAGCTAGGTGAAATGGATCTATGACCATGGAAACTACCAGTTGTATTATGTATCAAACCATGCAGAAGAATCTGGCCTAATAGAGTACTGGAATATCTTACTGAAGGAACAGTTGAAATGTCAGTTCAGAAGAAATACACTGAAAAGATGGGGTAACATCCTGCATGACTCAGTATGAATCTTCATTTAATCAGAAATCTCTATATGGTGCTGTGTCTCCAATAGGACCTAGAAGTGCAAACGAGAATGACCCCACTTATCATCATTCTCAATGACCCACTGGAGGATTTTGTGCTTTCTCATTCCTACAAACATAAAGTCTATGAGGTTGAGGATCCTGGTCACCAAAAGGGGGCATACTCTTGCCCTGAGACAGCAAAAGTCCCACTGAACTACAAGCCACAGCTTCCCATGCCATGGCATGTTGGACTCCTCGTGTCCAGAGACTGGAAGACAAGAAAAGAAGTTGCTGTTTTAGTAGAGGTAATTGACTCTAATCAGCAAGAAGCAGTAGGGCTGCTTTTACGCAATGGGGACAGAAAAGAATACACGTAGAACCCAGATGATCAACCTGGGAACAACTTGGAATTCTCTCATTCAGTTGTAACTGTGAATGGACATGTGCAATAACCACACCTGAGAAGGGCATAATTACCAAGGATCCAGATCTCTAAAAAATGAAGGTTTTAGTGACACCACCAGGTAAGCTATTAAAACCTGAAGAAGTAATAACTGAAGGAGAAGAGAAATTAGAATAGATAGTAGAAGAGGAGAGGGAGGAATAAAATTTGTGGCCCTTAGGCTAACTGCAGTGACAAGTTTATTTCCCTGGTCTCATTGCTTTAGGTTTTCCTTCAAGAAGTGAGTTCAATGCTGTGGTAGTATCCTATTGCCACTGTAACAGATTAGCACATAATGGCTGAAAATTGCAGAAATTTATTATCTAATACTTCTGGAGGTCAGTGGTCCAAAATCAGTCTCACTGGGCTAAAGTAAAGGTTTCAGCAGCATTGTTCCTTCTAGAGGATCTAGGCGATAGTCTGTTTCCTTGTCTTTTCTAGCTTCTAGAGGCTGCCTGAATTAAGTGGCTCATGGCCTAGTACTGCATCTTCAAAGCCAGCAGCGTAGTAACTTCAAGTGTCTCTCTGACTGTTACCTCTGTTTCTTTTGTCACCACTATCTCTCTTCTTCTGCTATCACATTACCTATTCTTCCTCTGCTTTCATCTCTGACTTTCCTACCTCCCTCTCACAAGGACCTCTATAGTTGCAATGGACCTACCTGGATAATCCAGAATATTCTCCCCAGCTCAAGATCCTTAACTTAATCACATGTACAAAGTCCTTTTTGCTATTAAAGTTTATAACTCACAGTTTTTTGGGATTAAGATGTAGATATCATTGGGGAGGTGGATTATTCTGTCTTCCACAGTCTACCCTCTAGCCACCAGAGATTTGTGTCCATCCCTCATACAGAATACATTCACCTCATTCAAAGATCTCCCAAAGTTTCAACACATTACACATGACGGCCGTGGAAAAGTTGCTCCTAATACCTGTATGGGTAAGTATATCTGTGTTGTGTATGGGATGGATTGTGGAGGTTAAGGAAACGTCCCATTCAAATATCTTTTGATGGAGAGCACGGAAGACTGACTTTCTCACCTCTAGATTCACGATTTTATCCATATTGTGACTATGGTTGCCAGATTAAGCAGTAAAAAAAAATACAGAATTTCAAGTTAAATCTGAATTTCAGTAAAACAACAAACACATTTAGTATGCAATATTTGAGATATTTGGGACATACTTATACTCAAAATCACTTATTTATTTGAAATTCAAATATAATTGAGTATCTTACATTTTGTCTGGCAGCCTTAATCAAAGCCAGGCTCTATGTCTCCTCAAACATCCCTTCTTTCCTTACCCCTAATCCCAGCTTAACCTAGAGAGAAAATTTTTCTATATCAACACACACACACACACACACACACCTCACACACATCTTCCAAAGAATATAGTTCAGTAGAGACTGATGTTTGAAGATTGAATTCTAAAGTTTTTACTCTTCTCCCATTGGCTAGGCAGGCCTCTGAGTGCTGGACTCAAGAAAGAAGTAGACTTGTAATCAAACCTAGCCTTTTTCCTGGTGACAGGATTTACTCTTTTCATATGATTCAACTTCAAAAAACTGCAAATGCAGAAGATGATAGCAGGTGAATATGAGAGAGTGGTAGCTGAACAAAGGTCATATTTTCCAGTGAGATTTCTACACCCTTACCAGTATTTAACAAAGCAGAAGGGATGTGCTTTATGTATTTTAACTACACTTTAAGTTGGCATTAAAAGATAATTCAGAATTGGAAATAAAATTGACTGACCTTAAATTTCCACTATTTGCATTTGATTAGCCTTATGTGGTGCTCTTTCTCTGTCTTCATGATATGAAATGCCTTTCACATTCTTGTTTTTTCTTGTTTCTTTCTGTGAAATACATCCTGCTATGGCCCTCCTCTCTCAGAATAATTTTTAAACTTTCCCCTTCTTACACCCCACTATCTGGCCCTGAGACTGTATGTTATTTCCATTTCTATGTCTTTCTGTACTGGAAATCATAGACCAAAATAAAGAAGACTGGGCCTCTCTTCCTTCATTTGTATTGTAACAAGGTATCAAGGATTTCAAATCAAGCTCCTACTAGTGTCTTCCACCACCAGTCAAAGAATGAAAAGGGAATCTTCCATTTCAGCTACAGCCTAGGATACATCATTCTGCCCCCCTTCTTCTCTACCGAGTCTAAATTCTCACACACCGTCAGCTGTCTGAAATACAGGATATCCTTATTGCAGTGTGGATGATCTCTAAATGAAAAATATATAATAATTTTTCTCAATTAAATATCCTGGCTTATTCTTCAAGCCCTACTTGGTATATATTCATGAATTTCTCAGCTCTTTCCCCCCTGCTTATTGTTTATCCATAGGTCTCAAGAAAACAAGACTGAGGATAGTTCAAGAGAGTAGTCTAAGATTGGACGACTTTAGGTTCAGAGGCTTGTTTTGGCCCAAAAAGGGTTATAAAATTCTGTTTATCAACTAGGGATTAGTAACCGAGTAGGAAGTCTGAAGCTTCCAAGGAGAGACACTTGGGAAACTTTGAGAATGAAGCAGAGTACAACCTAGGGAAGATAGAAGATAAGAGGAGAGAGAAAAAGAGAGAGAGAGAGAGCAAGTGTCAGCAAAAGTCCCATTTTTTGGTAAAGACAGTCTGAGTAGAGTTTTCCATCATTTGCAAGCGTTAGATACCTGATAATACACAATTTAAGAATTTTATTTCAGAATTCAGTCATAAACCCCAATTCTATGGAGTCAGCAATTTGGCCTTTCTCATTGTTTATCCTTTAATTTTTAATTATTTTCCTATAATACATACTTACAAGTTTTACCTTTTATCACCCTTGTTCCCTCTCTAATAAGCTACCCCATCAAATTATTTCAGAGCACTTCTGACAAAGGAAATTGTGTCTCTCCGGCTACTCAGTGATTACTTTACTCTCTTGGTGTCTAAATTCCCAATAGATTTTCTAATGTCTTGTACTGAATAATAGGTCCTTTTCACTATGTATCTCATTTTGCAGAACTTTGCCTGGTACTTTGATCTCAGTGAATGTACATAATAATGCCGGGGAGGGTCAACCTCAATGCGTTAAATATAACAGGTAAAGCTATAAAAATAGAAAGCAGACTTTAGAACCCTAAACTCTAGCATGCCTAACATGCCTGTAATGTTTGAAACACATTTTTCCTTGCTTGATATAGTCTGCTTAGTTTTACACTTTCCTGTTTTTGACCACGTCATCTTATTTCCTTTCATGTTTATAGCTGGCCACCTGCCTCACATGGTCTCAATCCCTCGCAGTTCATTGTTTATTTGTTTTCTATCTTGAATTTCCAAAGTGACAGTTTTCTTGGTTTCTCTGTTCTTGAAAGTTCCACAATTCCTGCAAGCTGGAAGCTTATCATCTCTCCTTTACTCAAGCCCCTTGATTCTTAGTCCTGACCTTCAAAGCTACCTGAGATTCACACTACCAAAAACCAGTGGCTTAGTATCTTACTAAAGGCCTGGCTTTCGTATTCCTATAAGATGCTTCCAGGTAGTTTTGTCTCAATTTTGCCTTAAAAGTAACAATGGTTACAATATAGTTTGACCATGATTTAATAACATTTGGGATCTGTTTTTCTTTACATTTTCCCCCCGTTACACCAAGTAAATGATTCACCTGAATTTTCACATACTTTTTGTTGTTTCACTATTGTACATAGTCTGTGGGCAATCACAAATTAGTACATATTCCCTAATCTAATAAATTTCTTTTGCTATGATCATGTGATCACTATCTTCATTAGGGTCTGATAATATATTAGTCGCCAATTGGAAGCTTCTAGATGTTTGAGAATCCTGTAAAAGTGATGAATTATACATGAATTTACTCTTTTGTTCTGAAAGATGATCTTTTTGAACGCCTTTTTATTCATTTACCTGTTCTTCTGTGAAGTTCGTCACATTAAACATAAGGACAAAGGTGCTAATGTGGTAACATAGCCCCAATCTCTTAAGTAGATGATTAAGCATATACACATCAGACAAAGTCTTGGTGTACTTGAAGAGAGGACTGAGACAATTTTGAGTTTGAGACGTATTTTACCAGCCCCTGCTTTTGGCATAGAAAGTTGTTTGGACCATTAGGTAGGACCTGGATAAACATGTAACTATGTGTATAGCTCCGGTAAAGGACACATATGACAGAGTTATTTCTAGTTAGGCTCACTTTTCAATGCACATGTACCCTAGAAGCAGATTCTTTACCTTTACGGAAGAATTGTTTAGAAATTGCATTTATCTTCAGTAACAAATACCTGGAAAAACATTGGCTTAAGTAACATGTAGGTATTAATTTTTCTCTCACAAAAAGATGCGTTCTAGAGGTAGGTGATCTAGGGTTTATTGAATGGTTCCGTGATGTCATCAGCTCCTTTTACTTTGCTTTTTCTCATTCTTAATGTGTATATAACTTCTAGTTTCAAGTTTACACCATGGTTACTAGATGGTTGCTATTGTTATAGGTAACAGAGTCAAATTCCAAATAGCAGGAAAGATTAGGGCAAGAGTATAAACATCTCTTAGCTGAATCTGACATCCATTCTTTTAAAGAAACTTTCCCAGAATGCCTGCTTAAATCTCACTGTCACCCCTATCTGCAAGAAAGCTGAAAAATGTGTTTTTTCTACAGTACTACTTACCCCAAAATTAAGTTTCTGTTATTAATGGAGAAGGTGAGAGTGGACGTTTGTAGGCAATTATCAGTCTTTTCCATAAGGATAGTGTTGGCTTCTATAGTTATGCAACGGCTTTGGGAAATGTCTGTAGCTTGCCTTTACTTCCTCCTTGAACAGTAGAGCTATTTGCTATTATTTTAATCTGGGCTATGCTCTTTAAATCCTCCTCAGTTCAAAAACTTTTTAATCTGTTTGAATTGCTAACTAAACTTTGATATCTCAATGCCAACCCCAAGTATAAAGGCAGTTTTGCTACAACCATTAAATTTTTGGATATATCCTGAATTAATGTTCAGAAATGATACTGGTTTGAAAAACTAGTTCTATGTTCATGTTAATAGACAAGAAAAGGGAAGCACAGAGTGGTTAAGTTGAATAAGGTCTCACAGCTTAAACCTGGAGGCCAAGACTGGTTATTCATAGCCCAATCAATTATATATGATCTCTCTCTCTCTTCTGTTTTCCACCTTGAATCTGACATAAATCACTCCCAATATTTTATGTTGTGTAAAGAGGTAAAAATAAACACATGACCTGTGGACATGTCCTATTACTTTGCAAATTGAAAGTGGTTTAGAAAGACACTCAGAAGACATGGATTTAAGACTCAGATTCACCATTTAAGAGCTATTGATAAGACCTTGAACAAGTAATACATTGTCCTCTAAGCTTCATTCTCTAATCTGTGCAATGAGAATGATAGTCCTTTCCCTGTCTATCTCACAGAATGATGGTAAGCAATATTTAAAATCTCACAAATTTATAATTCCCCTCTATTTTCACCACACCATTTTAGTTTATACCACCAATCCCTCTCACTTAGACTACTGTAACAGCATCTTGTTGGTCTTCCATTTTTCACCATATCTCCCATTCAAGTTTAATTTGTGCATTCAATTCAGAGTGACATTTTCAAATTGCAAATCTAATATACTACTTCCTTGCCTAAATCTTTTCAATGGCTCACCACTTCTCTTAGCATAAAGACAAAACACCCTATGAGGTTCTCATCATATAAGATGCCTCTCCTGACTACAGGATCTTTGCATATGCTAGTCCTTTTTCTCCTTCCCTCACATTCCCCTGACTCCAGATAGTCAGTCACATGCCTCAAACCTTAGACACCAGTTCACAAGTCAATTTTTCAGGGAATCCTTCCCTGATGCTCCATAAAGAAAAATTAATTTGGATTTTTGTTACATACTATTGTAATGCTCTGATTTTCTTTAATAACACTTATCACAGTTCATATTTATACATTTACTTCTATGATTATTTGATTAATGTCAATGTAGCCCATTAGACTGTAAGATTTATGAAAACCTGTTTTGTCCACCATTGTATCTTTCAACATCTTGCACAGTGCCTGTAATATAGTAGGAGGATCAATAAATATTTGTTCAATAAAAAAATCAAATGATATAATGAATATGAAAACACTTTTACATTGTGAAATGTTGTATATAATTCAAGTATGACTGTTATTTTTATCATCATCACTATTATTATCATTTCATGATTTCTATAAGCATCCTTCTTGGTACCTAGCATAGTACTAGTCATATGTCATATAGTATATATTTAATAAATATTAAAGAATTGAAATGCCAGAGAAAATCAGCTAATTAATGACAGCATGAATTAATACAAAATTTTAAGCGGATAGAAATGGCACAGCAGTTTGGAGAGGGAGAAAGACAGTGTGGATATCATTTCAGCCAGAGGCCAGATAAATTTTAACTGCCAAAAGCCTGGGGGTCCTTGGTCTATGGAAAGTCAGAAAGACAGTGAGGATAACAGAACACTAAGGTCCAAGCACACAAAAGAAGTAGAATATTAAGGCCAGGAAATTGTGGATCTCATTCTCTACACTGTTGCTCTTACCCCAAGAAGGGCACTATTGTCTGTTTACGCCTAAGATTGAATTTGTTGAATAGCTTTGCTAGGATGCTAGCCAGCCACATAATGAAGTTCAAGGAACTGAAATCTAGGCAAGGTAAGCTTTGATGGTGAAAAGAACAGAATGATCCAGAGCATTAGTATATGTACACAGAGATTTGGTTTATTTAAAACTCTACACTGTGGGAGCCTGGCAGTAAAGAAACAGTATGGGGCCGTTTCACTACTTGTGATAGCAAGACAGCATGTAAAGGCAAAAGAAGACATGGCAAGGATAATGGGTAGGAGGGGAGTAGAAAAGCCCAGGACAAACCTATTTTACAGTTTTGCCAAGGCTTTTGCTCACATCATCTCACTGGATAAAACCACTACACAGGAATGTAAACTTTCAATGAAATCAAAAGACATTTGAACTCTATGTCTGGTCAAGCCGCTCTTCCTATATTCAAGAAATGATTTTTTCTATCCTTGGAGCATGCAGATGTGGTTAGAAACAATCTTCTGCGAATTACCTCTCTAAATCAAACCTAAAATTGTGCCACTGAACCAGTACAAAACATGTGAGACTTATAGACCCACGGAATTGGTGCCATATCACCGAGCAGTTAGAAGAGGGGAGTCTTTTTTTCAATCCATCACTCACTTTAATATAAAACTAATTCCTCCATTTTATTCAATGATTATTATTATTATCATTGTTGTTATCATCATCATAACTGGGAATCCTCAAAGCTGGCTAGTGGGAATAAACACTGTACAGTAGGTATATTATTCAATGGGGATATTCTTAACAAGAAGATAAAAGGAAAAAAGCTAAAGTTGTTTCATAATTTTACTTTGAAGTCTCCCTCTTTCACATGTGTTAGTGATTCATCACTCTTCTACAACAAATGAACTTCATGTGGAAGAATCTACTAATCTCAAACTCCTGGCCAGGCTGATAATGCTATTTTCTGTGAGGTATTAAAACTGAAAATATTCCAAAAGTTACATCACATGGATACCATGCTACAAATTATAGTCGCATAATTCACATTTACATTTGAAATTTATAAGAAGTGAATAAGCAATAGAATTACCAAATATTTCTGAAAAGTTCCAAACATCTCTAATTGTAGCTCAATTTATATAACCTAAACAATAATCTTGAAAGGTAGTTGTGAGCAATTGCACTATCTATAAAGGATACAATAACATTTTATAGTATAAAATAAAAGAAAATTGATATTTATGTAAGTCAAATTACTTGGCTATGCTCTTTGCCAGAGTATCAAAAGCAAAGCAGGTTGAACTACAACAGGAAACTTTACGTGTTTTTATTCGAAAAAGTATTTTAGAGCACCTACTATGTGCCAGGAACTATTCTAGGTATTCAAAAAACAATGATGAGGAATACAAGCACTATCCCTTCACTTACCTTGCAGTAGAGGTGTGTGTGTAGGGGGCGCGGGGTGTTGGAGACAAGTAAACTAGAAAATGTAATGCAATGATGGTTAAAGTATAAATTGCTATGATATTATTAACCCTATTTTATAAGTGAAGAACTTTTACAAAAGATGAAAAAGTTGGGGCTGGCCCCGTGGCCGAGTGGTTAAGTTCCCGCGCTCCGCTGCAGGCGGCCCAGTGTTCTGTTGGTTCAAATCCTGGGCGCGGACATGGCACTGCTCATCAAACCATGCTGAGGCAGCATCCCACATGCCACAACTAGAAGGACCCACAGCAAAGAATATACAACTATGTACCGGGGGGCTTTGGGGAGAAAAAGGAAAAAAATAAAAAATCTTTAAAAAGAAGATGAAAAATTTAAAAGAGGTGAAGTGATTGACTCACAGTGACAGAGGCAGAACTCAAGTCTTTTGTGTAACAAATACTCCATTGCTTCGGGTATTGTTGTATATTGGTGGATATGGGGTATTTTGATGCATGTGGCAGTACCCAGCTTGATTTTCTGGTTACTTTAAGGGGAAAGGAAAGGTTTGGTGAAGGAAATAAGATGTCTCTTTGCTTCCGTGTTCAGCAGAAGCTATGTGATGGTATCAATGTCCTTGCCATGAAAGAAGAAACAACTTGAACTAGAATTTTAGAATGTATAATATTTTTAAATTAAAAAATGAAAGCTAGGACTGTATAGACATTATTTCACTCAAGGAGTTTTCTATAAAAGCACTATAGTAGACTATAACATTATGTGGCTTACCCTTGGGTAATACAATCGTGAAAGTGCTTTAGAAATAATAGATTTTTTTTGCAAATGAAGCATATTACTGTTACTTGGACAGAAAAGGATTTACCTTCTCTAAAATTGCTAGATTTACTATCCTTCTCTCACTTTATCATAAAATATTGTGATTCATTCACAGTTACCACGTAACAGAAGCCAATAGTTTATTTTGGAACAAGCCTACTGCACCTTCCTTCCAATTTCCCTTGCTCTGCACAGTTCCTTTTCTCTACTTAGCACTCAAGCAATGGGAGTAAGTTATCTCTGAGGAATGGTTTGTATACAGGAGCCATAAAAAGCATAATCCTGACTTCAGTTAGGCTGTTTGTAGGTGTATATGTTTTCATAAAACAGAAACAACAAATTCTCGGCAATATCTGTTGTCAATTTCTAGCCAAGAGGCACCAGTGCAGAGCAAATTCTTGACAGGACACATGGGTCCTAGCCGAGACAACAGTTCTCTCTCAAACACTGATACTGCATTAAAATTCTGGACTCTAAAACATGTGTTTCTTGTTTCGGGTTGTAGTAAGCAGAAGGGAAGCAATTACAAGATGCCAGGAGCAAAATTTGAGTAAAATATTTTCAAAAATCATTTCAAACATAACTCAATTAAATATGAGAAAAATATTTGTACAGACATTTCTCCAAAAAAGATATAAAAATAACTTATAAGAATATAATATGATTCTCAACATCATTATTCATGAGAGAAATGCAAATCAAAACCATGACGTACAACTTCGCAAACATTAGGATGGCATAATAAAAAAACATGGAGAATAAGAAATGTTGTTAAGAATTTGGAGAAATTTGAATGCCCATAATTGCTGCTGGGAATGTAAAATGGTATAGCTGCTTTGGAAAACAGTGTCACAGTTCCTCAAAAACTTAACTCAGCATTACTATATGACCCACCAATTTCACTCCCAGATATATACTCAAGATCAGTGAAAACAAATGTCTATGCAAAAACTTACACACAGGTGTTCATAGAAGCAGCATTATTTGTAACAGCCAAATGGTGGCAACAACTCAGATGTCTATCACCTGATGAATGGATAAGTAAATGTGGTATATAAATACAATAAAATAGTCTTTATCCATAAAAAGTAATGAAGTACTCATTCATGCTACAACACGCATGATTCTTGAAAACGTTACGCTAAGTGAAAGAAGCAAGACAATAAATATTGCATATTATATTATTCCATTTTTTGAAATGCCCAGAATAAGCATATCCCTAGAGACAAAAAGATAATTAGTGGTTTCCAAGGCCTGGGGGGCAGGGGAGAATGAGCAGTGACTCCTTAATGGGTACAGTGTTTCTTTTTGTTGTGAAAAAATGCTCTGTAATTAGATAGTGGTGATGTTTGCACAGTATTGTGAATATACTAAAACTGACTGAATTTTACACTTTGAAATACTGAACATAGCAAATTCAAAATAATTTAAATGCAACAAAGCTAAATAAAAAAGAAAGAAAGGGAAGACAATGAAAACTGGATTAAGGGTAGGTAATCCAGAGGAATAGAATAGTGGAGTGAAAATATGATTAATTAAGTAATTATTAAGGCCTAGGTTTAATTTTGGGTGCTGGATCTGTAGGTGTTTATTATAGTATGAAAAGTGACTTACCAAATGTAAAACACACTTTGGCCTGCATTCTTCTCTCCCTCTTATTTGTTTTAAATTTGTAGAGTGCTTCTATTGTGGTTTATTTCTATTCAGAAATTCCTAATTTCCTTTCGGTTTAGGGTAATTTTTAAAGTCTCTTTTGTGATTACACTATGGTTAGATAATTCTAGAGGAAATTCTTAGGATTTGTGATGGTGCATGTGAATGGCATGTGATATCAGTAAATAACACACCTTACAACAAACACCTTCCCAAAGGGGCAAAGAAGGCATTCTCATGCTCAATTGTCTCTTTTCTTTTGATATTAGCCTCCATTGTTCATATTAGGAAGTTGATTTTCAGGGCAGTGGAAGAAGGCTGAACTAGAATAAGACTAGAAAAGAAATGGGTATATAGAGATTCTTAAACTTATGCAACAGACAAACAAAAATCTCCTCTGTAAATATTTATTTCTTTAATATGGATTTGAGACATCATATCATCTCCTCCAAAGAAGCCAGTGTACATCACAAAATAATAAAACGTCATTTGTATATTAATTGTTATCTTCACTTCATTCAGGTCACTGTCACCTCCTCAGAGAGCCATTCCCTGACCATCTTATCTAAAACATATGTTCTACTCCATCATTCATTCTCTTTTTACTTTTCTTTGTAGTTTCTTCATAGCATCTATCATAGTACCTAATATTATGGTTTATATTTACTTATTCATTTCTTTATTGTATCTCCTCTAGGATGTAAGCTTCATGAGAGCAAAAATTTGTCTTGTTCATTGTTGTATCCTGATCACTTAGCATAGTGTCATTCACTGATGAATGTGTAAGTGAGTGAATGACCATCTGGGGCTCCTCAGGAAGGTCACGGCTACCAAAGCAATGTTTGAGGGTATTCAAGTACCAGCAACGAAATATACCTCTTGAAATGTTAATATTAATGTTGCTATTAGATCTACTTTTCAAAAAAAGGAAATAAGTCATGGAGTTCCTTACCAAAGGATCCTTTTATAGGCATTCATTATTTTTTTATTGAGGTCACAATAGTTTATAACATTGTGAAATTTCATTTGTACATTATTATTTGTACATTATTATTTGTCTGTCACCATAGATATGTGCCCCTTTTCCCTTTATGTCCATCCTCCTGACTCCCTTCTCCCCTGGTAACCACTAGTCTGATCTCTTTTCCCATGTATTTGTTTATCTTCCACATATGAGTGAAATCATAGGGCATTTGCCTTTGTCTGGCTTCTCTCTAAACATAATATCCTCAAGTTCTGTCCATGTTGTTGCAAATGGGATGATTTTGTCTTTTTATGGCGAAGTAGTATTCCATTGTGTGTATACACCACATCTTCTTTATCCGTTCATCAGTCAATGGGCACTTGGGTTGCTTCCACGTCTTGGCTATTGTGAACAATGCTGCAATGAACATAGGGCTGCATAAATCTCTTTGAATTGTTGATTTCAAGTTCTTTGGATAAATACCCAGCAGTGGAATACCTGGATTGTATGGTATTTCAATTTTCAATTTTTTTAGAAATCTCCATGCTGTTTTCCATAGTGGCTGCACTAGTTTGCATTCCCACCAGCAGTGTGTGAGGGTTTCCATTTCTCCACATCCTCTCCAACATTTGTTATTTTTGGTCTTGGTGATTATAGCCATTCTAACGGGTGTAAGGTGATATCTCAATATAGTTTTGATTTGCATTTCCCTGATGATTAGTGATGTTGAGCTTCTTTTCATGTGTCTGTTGGCCATGTGTATATCTTCCTTGGAAAAATGTCTGTTCATATCCTCTGCCCACTTTTGGAATGGTTTGTTTTTTGTTGTTGAGTTATGTGAGTTCTTTATATATTTTGGAGATTAACCCCTTATCAAATATATGATTTGCAAATATTTTCTCTCAGTTAGTGGATTTTCTTTTTGTTTTGTTCCTGGTTTCCTTTGCCTTGCAGAAGCTCTTTAGTCTGATGAAGTCTCCTGTGTTTGTTTTTCCTTTTGTTTCCCTTGCCTGAGTAAACACAGTATTGGAACTGATCCTTCTAAGACCAATGTCAAAGGATTTATTACCTATATTTTCTTCTAGGAGTTTTATGGTTTCACATCCTACCTTCAAGTCTTTAATCCATTTTGAGTTTATTTTTATGTATGGTGAAAGATAATGGTCTGCTTTCATTCTTTTGCGTGTGGCTGTCCAGTTTTCCCAACGCCATTTATTGAGAAGACTTCCCTCTCTCCATTTCTTGTTCTTGTCTCCTTTGTCAAAGACTAGCTGTCTGTAGATGTATTGTTTTGTTTCTGGGCTTTCAATTCTGTTCCATTGATCTGTGTGTCTGTTTCTGTACCAGTGTCATGATGTTTGATTACTCTAGCTTGGTAATATGTTTTCCAGCTTTGTTCTTTTTTCTCAGGATTGCTTTAGCTATTTGGGATCTTTTGTTGCCCCATATGAATTTTAGGATTCTTTGTGCTCTTTCTGTGAGAATTTCATTGGGATTCTGATTGGGATTTCATTGAATCTGTAGATTGGTTTAGGTAGTATGGACATTTTAACTTTGTTTTTTCTTTCAATCCATGTGCATGGAATATCTTTCCATTTCTTTATGTAATCATCCATTTCTTTCAAAAATGTCTTCTAGTTTTCACTGTATAGGTCTTTCACCTCCTTGGTTAAATTTATTTCTAGATATTTTATTGTTTCTGTTGCAGTTGTAAATGGGATTGTATTCTTGAGTTCTCTTTCTGTTTGTTGTTAGAGTATGGAAATGCAACTGATTTTCGTAAGGTGATTTTGTGCCCATAGTTGTTGATTGTTTCCCATAGCTGTCCAATGGATTCTTCAGAATTTTCTTTATATAAAATCATGTCATCTGCAAAAAGAAAGAGTTTCCCTTCTTCCTTGCCAATTTGGATATCTTCTATTTCTTTTTCTTGCCCAATTGCTCTGACCAAAACCTCCAGTACTATGATGAATAAGAGTGATGAGAGTGAGCACCCGTATCTTGTTCCTGTTCTCAGAGGGATGGCTTTTCGTTTTGCCCATTGAATATGATATTGGCTGTGGGTTTGTCATATATGGCCTTTATTATGTTAAGGTACTTTCCTTCTACACTAATTTTATTGAGAGTTTTTATCATTAATGGATGTTGGACCTTGTCAAATGCTTTCTCAGCATCTATTGAGATGATCATGTGGTTTTTATTCCTCATTTTGTTAATGTGTTGTCTTGCATTGATTGATTTGTGGATGTTGAACCATCTCTGTGTTCCTGGTATAAATACTACTTGATTATGGTGTATGATCCTTTTGATGTATTGCTGTATTCAGTTTGCCAATCTTTTGTTGAGATTTTTCCATCTATGTTCATCAGCAATATGGGTGTGTAGTTTTCCTTCTTTGTGCTGTCCTTGTCTGGCTTTGGGATTAGGGTCATATTGGCTTCATAAAATGTGTTAGGAAGTGTTTTGTCTTCAAATTTTGTAATAATTTGAGAAGGATAGGTGCTATATCTTCTTTGAACGTTTGGTAGAATTCTCCAGAGAACCCATCTGGTCTGCACTTTTATTTTTTGGGAGGTTTGTTTATTATTGTTTCGATCTCTTTACTTGTGATTGGTCTATTCAGATTCTCTATTTCTTCTCAGTTCAGTTTTGGGAAATTATATGAGTCTTAGAATTTATCCATTTCTTCTACATTGCCCAATTTGTTGTCATATAATTTGTTTTAGTATTCTCTTATAATTCTTTGTATTTTTGTAGTATCTCATAATTTCTCCTCTGTAATTTATATTTATTTGAGCCTGCTCTTTTATTCTTAGTGAGTCTGGCTAAGGGTTTGCCAATTTTGTTTATCTTTTCAAAGAACCAGCTGTTAGTTTCCATGATCCCTTCTGCTGTTTGTTCTTGTTGTTGTTGTTTCAATTTCATTTATTTCTACTCTAATTTTTATTATGTGCCTCCTTCTTTTGACTTTTGGCTTTGTGTTTTCTTCTTTAAATTCTCTTAGGTGTAGTTTAAGATTGCCAATTTGAGATTTTTCTTGTTTCTTAAGGTGGGCCTGTAGTGCTATGTATTTCCCTCTTGGGACTGCTTTTGCTTCATTCCATATGAGTTGGTGTGGTGTAGTTTGATTTCCATTTGTCTCCAGATGTTCTTTAATTTCTCCAATGATCCATTTGTTGTTCAATAGTATGTTGTTTAGTCTCCACATATTTGTCACTGTCTCAGCCTATTTTCTTGTAGTTTGTTTCCAGTTTCATAGTATTATGCTTAGAAAAGATGCTTGGTATGATTTCAACATTTTAAATTTATTGAGACTTAACTTGTTTCCCAGTATTGGTCTATCTTTGAGAATATTCCATGTGCACTTGAGAAGAATGTGTATTCTGCTGATTTTGGATGGAGTGTTCTATATATATCTATTTAGTCCAACTGATCTAGTTTTTCTTTTTTTAGTTCAAGTCTTTTCTTGTTCACTTTCTGTCTGGTTGATCTACCCATTGATGAAAGTAAGGTGTTAATGTTTCATACTATTATTGTGTTACTGTTAATGTTTCCTTTTAGGTCAATTAAGAATTGCTTTATATACTTTGGTGCTCCTGTATTAGGTGCATATATATTTATGTGTTATGTCCTCTTGGTGGAGTGTCCCTTTTATCATTATATACTTCCCATTTTTGTCTCTCCTTGTCTTTTTTATCTTGAAGTCTACTTTGATATAAGTATGGCAACATTTGCTTTCTTTGTTTGCCATTAGCTTGGAGTATTGTATTCCATCTCTTCACTATAAGCCTGTGTTTGTCTTTAGAGCTGAGATGTATATCCTGAAGAAAGAATATTGCGGGGTCTTATTTTTTAATTCATTTAGCCACTCTGTGTCTTTTGATTGGGGAATCAGTCAATTTACACCTAGAGTAATTATTGATATATGAGAGCTTAATGCTGTCATTTTACCACTTATTTTCCAGTTGTTCTGTATTTCCCTTGCTTCTTGTCCTGTGTATTTCGGACTGCCAATTCAGTTTCATGGCTCTATATGATGGTTTTCTCTTTTTTTTTTATCATTTGTGTCTGTGTTCTGGTTTTTTGTTTAGTGGTTAGCATGAGCTTTGTATAAAAGATCTTGTAGATGAGATAGTCCATTTTCTGATACTCTCTTATTCCTTTAGTCTAAGCAGGTTGGTCCATTTCCTCTTCCCCCTCTAAGTTGTTGTAACAATTTATTCCATTTTGTGTTGTGAGTTTGTGGTTACAATGAATTGAATACATTTATTTTTGATATTTTCCTTGCATTTATCTTTAGAGTTATAATTAAGTGTTTGCTAATCTGTCCCTATAGAAAGTCACAATTTTCTGATTTTGTCTGCCTATTTATCTCCTTGATCAAGTCTTTGTAACGCCTTTCTTTTTTTTCAGGTATTAGGGTCTTCTTGATCATATCTTGTAGGGGAAGGTCTTGTGGCAACTGGGAAAGTTTTTATTTCTTCATCACATCTGAGAGATATTTTCACTGGATAGAGTATTCTTGGCTGAAAGGTTTTGTCTTTCAGAATTTTGAATATAACATTCCACTATCTCCTAGCCTGTAAAAGTTTTGCTGAGAAATCTACTGAAAGTCTGATAGAGGTTCCTTTGTAGGTTATTTTCCTCTGCCTTGCTGCCCTTAATATTTTTTTCTTTGTTATTGACCTTCATCAGTTTTACTAATATATGCCGTGGAGAAGGTCTTTTTACATTGATGTAGTTAGGAGGTCTATTGGCTTCCTTTACATGTAATTCCCACTGTTCCTCCAGGTTTGGGAAGTTCTCAGCTGTCATTTTTTTGAGCAAGCTCTCTGCTTCTTTCTTCCTTTCTTCTTCCTCTGTAATACCTATAAAGCTTATGTTGAATTTCTTAATTGAGTTGGATATTTCTTGGAGAAATTCTTCATTTCTTTTTAGTCTTAGTTCTCTCCTTTTCTATCCGAAGCATTTCCAAATTCCTATCCTCTAGATTGCTAATTCTACCCTCTATAATATTAGCTCTGTTATTTAAAGTCTCCAGATTTTTCTTTATGTCAACAACTGTGTTTTTCATCTCCAACGTTTCTGATTAGTTTTTCTTTATAGTTTCAATCTCTTTTGTGAAGAATTTCCTCTTCATTAATTTTGTTCTTGGTCTTTCTGAGTCCTCCTGTAACTCGTTGAATTTTTTTTTATGATAGGTATTTTCAATTCTCTGTCATTTAGATTGTAGATTTCTGTGCCTTCAGGATTGATTTCTGAGTGTTTGTCTTTTTCTTTATAGTCTGGAATTTTAATATAATTCTTCATACTACTTGATGGAGTGTATTTTTGCCATCACATAGTGATTGTATCTGGTCACAGTTTCAACCTCCCACCACTGTGGGAAGGGGGAGCTGTGTATTCTGAACTGCCACAATCCCCATCAGCTGTGCCTGTCCAAGCCTAAGCCACTCTTTGGGCCTGCAGTGGCCCTGTGGTCTCTTCCACTGAATGGGAAAGCAATTACCCATGGATTCATGACTGCTGCTGCCTATTCCCACAGTCCTGCTGAGTTATGCTCTCCCCTTTGGGACTGCACAGGTACTATGGGTGTTTGCAGCAGATGGAAAGTTTCTTCACCCACTCATGCAGATCCAGCTGCCATCTGCTCCTAGGTCACACCAGCCATTATACTTGGTGGGCAGGGCCTCCTCACTGGATCTGAACCTGAGCCCCTCCCTGTGGACCGTGCAACATTGTGGGCTCTCCTACCTAATGGGGATGTGACCACATGGGATCCAGTCTGCCCTCACCTGTTCTCGCAGTCACACCAAGGAATGATCCCACCCTTGGGGCCACAGCAGTAATGTGAGCACTCTGGCAAGGACAGCCATTGCATGCATGTACTGGGTGGCTTGAGGGCCAGAGAGTGTTCACATATGTCCACCACTTCCCCTGGGGGTAGTCCATCCACATTCAGATGTATAGCTGTGCGAGTCTCTCAGGCATCCTGATGTGCTCTGTGGGTATCCTCCGTTGATCAATGAATGTCTATTTACTTGCAGTTTGATCAGGGAGAGACAGAGGGCACAGCTCATTCTGCCATGTTGCTGATGTCACTCTCTGTATAGGCATTCCTTATTTAATGCAATGAATACATTCTGAAAATAAACCTTCCGAAACTATAGTTTCTGTTTCTTTGTGTATTAGTGTCCTATTGTTGCTATAACAAATTACCACATATTTAGTGGCTTAAAACAACACAAATTTATTATCTTATAATTTTGGAGGTCAAACACACAAAGTGGGTCTCACTGAGTTAATAACAAAGTCAGCATGGTTGGTTCTTCCTGGAGGCTTTAAGAGAGTATTGATTTCATTTACTTTTCCAGTTTCTAGAGGCTGCCCATGTTCCTTTGCTTGTGGCCCCCTTCCTATCTCTTCAAAGCTAGAAATGGTCAGTTGAGTTACACATCACATCATTCTGACAGACTTTTTCCTCTTCCTTCCACTTTTAAGGAACCTTGTGATTACAGTAGGCTCACTTGGATAACCCAGGATAATCTCTCCATATTAAGGTCAAATAAATAGTAACCTTAATTCCATCTGCAACCTTAATTCCCCTTTACCATGTAACATTACATATTCAAAGATTCTGGGCTTAGGACTTGGACATCTTTGGAGGACCATTATTCTGCCTATCACACTATGTCACCAGTCATCCTTTGGGTGTGTTTATTTTCTTTTAGGCTAAGTCAAATTCTTTTCTGGAAGTAAGTAGGTATATTTATAAATATATTCACTAAATTTAGCCATTGTTCCTTAAATCTTCATTGATTTATTGAAGAACTCCTGAGTATCTAGTTTGTGTCTGACATAATAAATATAAAATCTCCCTGCTCTTGATAAGCTCTTATCTCTACAGTTAATAGATTTTCAGGGGCAGATATTCTTGAATCTTTAGTTTTCTGCTTCTCTTCCCCCTATACCAGCTGCTTTGTGTAGTTAACGATCTGTAAGCAGATATGTAAATGTATTTAGGAAACTTCATAATTAAAGGAGCCCTGCAGTGAATCTTCATGCAAAGCAAATAATTCTTTCATAATGCAAACAATCACCTCCTGATATATCCATCTTGTAATTTCATACTTTTACATACATAAAGCTCATCACTTTGAGAAAGCTTGTCAAGTCCTACCCCTTATCTAAGCCAAATAAGCTACAAATTGCCTAGGCTCACAGCATCACCTACCTGCTGTCATAGTAAGCAGGCAAAATCTCTTTTGCTGTCCCTCCCTCTTTCCCCTTAAGAACATTGTGCACACTCTACATTTCCTCTTTCACTGTGTCCCTTTGTTCACATAAGGCAATTTCCTTCATAGCTACTGTCTTCTTTAATCCAATTATCATTCTCTTCTCTTTGCCAAATCTTTCCCCCTTTATTACATAAAAAATTTCTCTCTTCCTTGCAACCCATATTTCATTCCATTTTTAAATCAAACAAAAGAATGAAATCCCCTGCTCATGATTTACAGGCTTATACATTGATGTTTATCACAGAAGCTTATCACATATTCTTAAGGAGTATTTGAGAGTGAAATCTACCATCATAAAAAACCAGTATCATCAACCACCAAAGTGCCTGAGAGTTCTCAGAAGTTCTCATCTGACTGTTCTCAAAAGAATTCCACTCCATTTTCACCTTTGTTACACCTAGAGGTTAGTACTTCTATACTAAAGATCATAGATCACAGTGCACACAGACCCTGATAATGAAGGGCACAAAGCAACCCTGGTGTATGCAGATTCTTCATACACAGCCGTGGTAAGACTCAGCTTTTTGACATCCCACCTGAGGTTCTCTTTTAGTAGGAGCTTATCACTACTCTGTAAGAAAGAGGGTCTCACAATCTTTGGCCCTTATTAGCTGTTTAAGCTTGTAAAACTTATGTAACCTCTCTGAGCCTCAGTTTCATAATCTACTGAGTAAAGATAGCCTTGTCCTTTGCTCATATTATTAGTTCCCTTTACTTTCTCTTCTACAAATCATAATTGTTAGACAAAGTAGGATCTGCTATGAATAAAGAATAGCACACTCAGACCTTCAAACCTTCAGACTCAGCCTTTGTCACCCAGGAACAGAATCAGCAGAGAAATTCCCAATTCGTTATCATCATCATCATCACCATCATCACCATCACATGAACATCACCTCACTTTTATCCATATTCTTAGACTATCCCCTTTCTAAAGTGTCTCAATTAATCTCAAGCATTAAAACATATTTTAAAACCAAGATATATGCCCATGCTCAAGAATCACAAACACATAAAACCACATTCAGCTACAGATATATTTTAGGAAGTGGGATAGTGTTTTTCCTTTTAAAGAAATTAAATGCATTTATATGGGGAAAGTACTCTACGTTCATTTCGAGGTCCCATTACTTTCACTCATGCATACAGACTCTTTAAATATTTATGTGACTTTGCTAGCCCCAGAAGATGTTTGAATGAGCAAGCTGATCAACTGCCTTTCTTTTACTTTTAACTCATTCATCCTGAATTTATATACTTACAAACTCAGCCCAGAATTGTCTACCCTTTGACCCATGAGCAGTCCTGAAATCTCAGTTATGACTTTTACCATCTCCTGACCAATATTATCCTTTCCCTCTGAATTTGGTTCCAACTTTATTCCACATTGCTCAGAAACAATCTAGTACCAATTCGACTTTCTTCTAGGCCTTTCCAATACATTGGCTGGGGCTGTTAGTATTCAACATGGGACAGTCACTCTGTAATCTAATGTGCTTTTCCCAAGTTATAACATTCAAGGTAAGTAAAGCATTATTTCATATATCTTGTGATTGCTCTTATTACAATTTTGGTTCTGTTTGAATGTTAATGTTCTAGCAGGATTATTGCGTCTGCTTTTTCTTTGCAAATATGCAATATTTCAGTTTTCATAGGCTGACTTGAGACTATAATTGCTCTTTTAACTCCCCTTAAATGCAAGACTATTAACATACAAAAACATATTTTGGATATAAGTATAAATTGACAATAAACCTGTATTGATTTTATTAAAATTTAGTAAATATGAAAATGGGTAAAATAATCACATTCCTCAGTTACAACCCAAATTTTGAGTAAGCCGTGTGGCGTGATTTGAACGATCATTTAGTGAAAAGTCCCTTTACCCAGATTATCAACTCTTGTGTCAGCATTTTACCGTTGTACCATAGTTCCTTTGGGATTTGAATGCTTATTTTTCCATTAAAGAGGTCACTGTACAAATGTTAATAAAGTAGAAGTGTTACTGAACCCAAAAACAGGTTCATTTACCTGCCACCTAGTAGGAACAATGAAGGAAAAAGCTGAAACACCAGGTTTGTGGCAAAGAAAGAGGTTTACTATCACCAAAAGGCAGCCAGGGGCCGTTCCCTTGGCTGAATGGTTAAGTTCACACATTCTGCTTTTGCAGCCCAGGGTTTCGCTGATTAGGATCCTGGACGCAGACATGGCACTGCTTATCAAGCCATGCTGAGGGGGCATCCCACAGAGCACAACCAGGGGCACTCACAACTAGAATATACAACTATGTACTGGGGAGCTTTGGGGAGAAGAAGAAGAATTAAAAAGACAAGATTGACAACAGATTTTAGGTCAGGTGCCAATCTGTAGGGAGAGAAAAAAAGGCAGCCAGATGAGTATGTCGGAGTTAGAACTCAGATTCACCTCCTCAAAGGGAAAAAGCTAGGGGTTTTTATCTGGGATTTTAGGTAGAGGAGGGAGAGCATGTTGCCCTGCTGTTTGGTGCCTTCCCACCAGCCTGCATTTGGCCTTGAAGATGGAACTTCTTTCCCCTTGACTGTCTGGACTTTTCTGGTTGGTTTCATCTCCAGCCTGTGTTTGCCCTTGTGAGGCTGAATCTTGATATCTGGACCTTGACTTCCTGGAAAAGACAGCTCACTCATATACTAAGGAGAGACAAAAAGATCTGGTTACTTTTAAACAACATTTGATTATGCTGAGTATGCACAGCTACCATTAGCAAAGCTTATCTCAAAGATTTTGTTCTCTTCTTCTAGCCCAGGGAAGATTTTTTAACCTCTTCATCCTCGGTTTCAGAAGGTGTTAAGTCTTAGCAGATAATAAATTTAGCTGACATGTAGGCAGAATTATAAGAATTACCCCCTGTGACTCTCCCTCTTGTATATGCTCTCCCCTTTGAGTGTGGGTAGAATCTATGAAAATGATGTAATATCACTGTCATGATTATGGCCCATTATATGGTAATGGGAGTCTATCAGAGTGAATCTACTCTAATCATGTGACCCTTTCAAAGGCAGAGAGTTTTCTTCATCTGGTTGCAGAAGTGACAGTCAGAGATTTAAAGCAAAAGGATTTGATGCATTGATTCTGGCTTTGAAGATGGAGTAGACTATGTGAGAAGAACACCAGATGGCTTCAAAGAGCTATGATTAGCTCCTTACTAAGAGCCAGCAAGGAAATGGGGACCTCAGACCTACAACCACAAGAATCCAAATTCAGCCAACAATGTGAATGTCCTTAGAAGCTGATTCTTCCAAGAGCCAACATATGAGAGTTAGGCCCAAGCAACATCTTGATTTTGGCCTTGTGAGACCCTGAGTAGAGACTATACCTGAACCTGCTGGGACTTCTGACCTATCAAACTCTGAGCTGGTAAATGGGGAGGTTCAAGCTACTAAATTTGTGGTAATTTGTTATTCAGCAATAGAAAACAAATGTAACTGACAACTTTAATACCTAACATCTTTATTGATAACTACTCTCCAGGAGCAATTAAGATGGAGGTAGGTGAAATAGAAGGTAGGTAGTCATGTATCAGAGACTAACTTAATCTCATTCACAGGTTTGCTAAGATCCAGTCTTAACTGTTGTTATATCAAGTACCTTAAATTGCATCCATTGCCAGTTTTTAGTCTGGCCTAATCAATGTTTTCAGTGGTTTTCAAGTCTGAGTTTCAAGTCACCAGGCACTTCCAATAATCACATGAAATGGATTCAACAAAAATTTTAATTAAGCAGATCCCCTTTACTAAGAATAAAGACTCACTATCAATTCAAGTTACTATTGCCCCTCCTCCATTTTTGGCAAGTTGGACATCATTTATATAATGTTGGAGATTATTATATAATTAATCATCCCTACAGAGATTAACAGTAATATCTGCATGTTGACATTCAATCGGTATAACTTTAATAATGATTTTTTCCAAACAATTATGTCAGCCAGAATGTTCCAAGATTGAGTAAAGGAAGTCACTCAAAGTTGGTCAAATGTAACCTATTTTGTGATTTCATTCGTAGTCTTTCCAAGCAATTAGTTAGGCTACAATATTTATAGCATATGTTATTTTAAATATCCATTTCTCTTATATGACACTTTATGTCTGCGACCCAATATATTGTGAAATCTTTTGTCACTGCACATTTCTAGTTGCTCGTAGAGATCAGCAAGAGCAGGCTATTCAGCCTGTCTAGAGTATAATCTCAAATCCCTTGGAGCAAGGGCTTTCAACAACTGCATTTCCTGATTACGGAATTGACTTTCAACTTCTGTTTGTAGTCTCTTCTGTCTTGGCATTTTAAACTGAATGTATGACATATCTGTTTGCTGTCACATTCAAATACTCTTTTTTCAATGGCCTTTTCTTTCTATTCCAAAACCTTGAGGCTTTTTTCTCGATGGCAATTCAGTATGCACATATTGTTGCATGTTTGTTTTTTTTTTAATAACTTTGAGAAAAGCTACCACCCCAACAAGAATTCCTGCCAGTTAGAGACTGGCCATTTTTTAAAAATCTGTTATTGAAGTGTGTCACTTACTAAGATTAGAAAGATGTATCTGAGATGCACATAAGTCTTCCGCCTGCTCCCCCTACCCCCAACCTCCACTCTCCAACTCCCATCCTGAAGCTTTACGGTAATGAGATGTTCTGCTCCTAAGGTCATCTTTTCAAGGAACATTTCACTGGATAAATAAATAAACTGCAGTGTGCACTTTCACTGTGCACTGTTGACTTCTGCAGACATGATTTAAAGGACATTATTGTGAATATCATAGGTGGCTACTGTAAATGATGGAGAAACCATAGGTCAATCACATCATAATAAATATAGCATACCTTTCTCAAGGCTACAAATAGCGGAAATTGGAATCATAATTTCACTATTAAATTATAAAGCCTAGAAAACACCATGATGCCTGGCAGTCTTCTCCCAAGAAGCTTTGTCAAGATTTTCGAGATAATACATCACATCTTACCAAGATCACAGAATCTTTAATTAAAAAATGTTATTGAATACATAGTCTTTTATGTTATTCAATGACCCTTATATAATGATTTACACAATAATTAACTTTTAAAATTCAATTCTAGAGAAAAATTTCCCCCTCTCAGTAAGCTGGCCCATTTCCTTCTATCAGGCTACCCATTTTATTCCTCTTTAACTGTAGCTGATACAATGCTCAATGCTAAAATTATAGCTTAAGTACTTTAACTATATCAACTCGGACATTCGGTATATTTACCTTCCCCAATTTTACCTTTTTATAAATTTTGCCATTTAAAAATGTATTAGCCTCTCATACTTCATAAGACTGTTTTTATCGTTTGTTAAACCAAGGAGAGTATACAACATAAATAAATAAGCCTTTTGTTAGTTATTTTGAAACGGTGTTTGAGGATGGGTTGAAGGAATAGACAAGGGGCAGAAGGGAGATTAATTCTCTTTCCAGGAGGACTTGCAACCATTCTACTACATTTTAGCTAATATATCTTAGAAGTCTTGATATTTAGAAACATTGTTTCACTACTTCATTTCTTTTTGCAACAGTTCAGACATCAACTCACTTCCTATGTTCTACCACCTTTGTTGTTGTTTTAATCTTGGGCTCAGACAAGAGAGATTCCAAAATTGCATGCCTAATTGGACTTGTCAATTTAGTTATCATTTTCAAAGTATTTTTCTTAGGTTTTCTGATATGTACTTTTGCTATTATTTCAATTTACTAAGTTTTGAAGTATAAGGAAGATCTTAACATTTGCAAAAATAAACACTTTTTTCAGGAATTATTCTTTCTAGGGAAAGCTCTCTTTCGGTTCAAATATCTAAAAATAACTAGAAATCTAGTGAAATATTTTACATTTGTTCATTCATTTGACAGGTAGTTTTTAGAGCGTACTATGAGTAACGCATTGTGCTGGTTGTTGGTGATACAGCAGCAAATCAGAAAATCAAAATCTTTACTCTCGTAGACTTCAGATTCTTGTGGGGTAAAGACAGTAAATATCCAAATGAGTAAATACATATTTTTCAAAGAAATAAATGCTAATTAGAAAAAATAAAACAGACTAATGGGATAGAGAACAACTTAGAGGAGTTGGTGGATAGGTTGAGCATCTTTACCTAAGGCAGACTGGAAAAGCCTTTCAGCAGAATTCATATTTTAACGGAGACTTGAAATATATAATGATAAATATCTATGTATAATTATATGTACATTCATTGAACAAATAGTTATTAAACTCATAAAATTTGGGGGCACTGTGCTAGGGTTCTGAGTAGGAAAAGTGAACAAAAACAGATATGTCCTGTTGGGGTTCATAATTAGTGTGAAATACTGGCAAACCATGGATGATAATAAAAAGTAAAAGGATATATGCTATGAAGTAAAGTGTGATGTGCTAGGAAAGCATATAAGAAGAGCAGCTTAATAAGTCATAGAAATTATAATGCAGTTGAAATCTGAAAGAATAGTAGGAGTTATATAAGGGAAGAATGGAGAGAGAAGTATTTCAGGCAGAGGGAACAGCATGCATAAAGGCCCTAGATTGGAAAAGGTCATGGCACTTGTGAGAAAGCAAAACAAATAATGTGGTTAAGAAAAGAAAGAAAAGAAGTTCCTGATATAAGATGGGGCTGGAGTTTAGATTGTGTCCAGATCATGCAGGGTCTTGTAGGTGATGTTAAGAATTTTTTTCTATATTCTAAGAAAAATTGGGAGACATCAAAAGTTTTTAGGGGCCATCCCAGTGGCACCACAGCTAAGTTCAGATGTTCCACTTCAGCAGCCCAGGATTCACTGGTTTGGATCCCGGGTGTGGACCTACACACCACTTGTCAAGCCATGCTGTGGCAGGCATCCCACATATAAAGTAGAGGAAGATGGGCACGAATGTTAGCTCAGGGCTAATCTTCCTCAAAAAAAGTTTTTAAAGTGAGAGTGACAATTAGTCATGTATTTTTAAAAATAAAGGATTAGGTGTGGGGAAAGAGAAAATGCGAAGATACTCGTTCAAGAGGCTGTTGTGGTTGTCTCTGTCAGGGTGATGGTGGCTTGGGTTTGGTGGTAACAGTGCTAATAGAGATGTAGAGGAAAGATCTATTTCAGGGATATATGGTAAGTAAAATTCAAAACATTAATTGATGGATAGGGTATGGAAGTAGAGAAAGGGGTGCCCAGTATGACTTCTAGATTTCTTGCTACTCAGCTGAATTGATGGAGGGCCATGGACCAAGATAAAGAACATTAAAAAAGGGCCAGAGATATTACCATGAGTTCACTTTTTGAACATATTTAATTTCATATATGACTACATTATGTTCATGTATTTATAGACTGCTGTTTAGAGTACAGCATTCTTGACTGAGACTACTTCAGAAACTGCCTCAAATTAGTTATTCTGAGAAAGTACTCATAGACACTTACACCATCTGAGACTCCTGCTGCTAGGACCTACCTAATCTCAAATCTCTTATACAGAGCTCAGGTCCAGATAGTGCCCGAAATTGTGCATAGTAGGTCTTGTGGCCCCTAAATTAAAGCTAATATTTATTTAGCACTTACTACATGTCAGACAATGATTTAATAATTTTATATTGATTACTTCATACAGTCCTCTCATCAATCCAAAGAGATAAGGACTATTATTTCAACCACATTTACAACTAGGGAAACTGAGTCTTGGCGTGATGAAATAACTTGAAAAGTGGGTAGAGACAGAATCCCAGAACTTGTGCTCTTAGCCACTATTGCTATTCTGCCTTAATATCTAAGTAAAGTCACTAAGCTATTCCATCTTGATATCCAAGTAAAGTGCAGACCAAAGTTCACCGACTTTGCCCCCATCCAAGGAGCTGCTTTCTGAATGTTCTTTTGGCTCCCCAAAAAGTGAATACTCACTGCCATTGCTGCCAATTGCTCTTGCACATGGTGAAGTTCCAAACACTTATGGGCCAAAAGGATCTTCATACTTTGCAGGCTCTCCCATGTAAGCTACAGAAAATGCCCACAATCTTTCAATGAAAACAGTACACCATATCTCTTATTTCTTTTTTCCTCAAAGTCCAATTTAGTTACACAAGTATAGCTAAATCTTGTTTCCTTATATGTAGCATTATTACCATGTGAAAGCTGAGAGAACGTGGATATTTAGACTTATGTACCTTAACAATGCATTTGTGTAAGAGAACATTAACTGTTTTCTTTAAATGATCAATCTTTCATAATGACCATAGTTGAAAGTGAAGAGAATTTGTTTTATCTTATTAGGAAGAATATGTTTTCTTTTAATTTTTAAATTTTTTTATTTATGAAATATCTCAAACATGCATAAAATAGTATGGTAGCTATGTAGCCACCAACCATATTTAATAGATCTACTATTTTGTCATGCATATATTGAGATTTCTATCTCATAATTTTTAGAAGATGAAATATTAGAAAACAGCTAAAATCCCACTATCTTCTCCTATATCTTCCACTTCTACTTCTCCAGAGGTAAAATATCTTAAAATTGGGGCCTATTATACCCTTTAGTAATTGTGTACTTTTGCTCTATACTGTACTGTACATCACATTCTGTGACATGCTTCTTTCTTAGTTCTTTTTGACCTGTATCCATGTTGTTGCCTAGAAAATTTATTCATTCATTAAGAGAGCTGTATATTACTCATTTGTGTGAATAAACCACAATTTATTTGCCCATTTCTATACAGATGGACAGTTAGATTCTTTACACATTTTTTACTATTACAAACAAAGTGTCAATAATCATCTTTTTGCATCTTCCCTGTACACATATATATGGGTTTCTTTAAGGAAGATTCCTGGAAATAAATTTGCTAAATCATGGAATAATTTTAAAATTAGTTAAAATTTCCAAATTGTTCTTCAAAGCTTTTATACAGATTTACACTCCCACAGGCAATATATAGGTCCACTGTTTACCATATCCCCACCAACATTTTGTACTATCATATTTACTATTTAACGAGTGGGAAAGTGTATAATTGACTTAGTTTTTGTTTCTCCTGTTGCTATTGAGGTTAAACCACACTTGATATGTTTAATAGCTATTGAGGTTTCTTTTTATTTACAGCATTATCTTTTGGGGGAGTCTTTAAATTTTAATTTTGATCAAATTAAAGCAAGTGTTTCTGAAAGACTATCATACAAAATGGTAACATCCTATCTATCCTTCCCCAATTATTAACCCAGTTCTCCAGAAGCAATATAGATGCAGTCAAAACACTCATATAGGAGATGGAGGACTACAGCACAAGCAAGGATAAACTGCTCATCCTAATAAAATTACAACCACTCTTCACCCTCAGAGTATCCTAAACTTTCAGTGGTAGCAATCAGGCCCAAGTTAAACAGTGTTAATAAAACAACACAAAAGATTCTGTCATTATAGGACTGTTATTGCCAGAGACCTAGTGATTCTTTAGAAGCACAGACCACATAAATACACAATGAAGAAACCAAACTATAAAATCCAGTGGTGGAGAATGGAAAATGATGTCGGCGGGCTTCTCATCTGACCCACTGCTTCAGAATAATTTGTCTACCCTAAAACATTGAAAACAGCCATGGAGACTCAATACTCTTCATGGAATCATTGATGTAAGGAATAGTTAATGCCTATGGCAACAGAGGTGACTTTTTCACGGGTATATTTTGGCAGTGGAGAAATACATTCTAGGATGTTGGAGTACTATGACAGTTAGTGGTTCTACCATGTTTGTTTTTAAACCCCAAGGAATGGAAAGAGACATGCTCCTTAAGAAAATAATGCTAGATGACTAACATTTCATAGGGCAAAACAAATGGACTACTTTTCCTGACCCTACTCTCCAGAGACTGGGAGGCCCAGTCAGAGGTAGTAAAATGTAGCTAGAGAACTTCTTTCCAATATTAGAAAGAATCAAGGAAGGAGAAGGCTAAGCATGTAGCTATGTCCCCAAAACGGACCTAAGAAACACATAGAACCACTAGATAGGCCTCCCTTTAGGAAGACCATAAGATTATTACTTTAAAGAATAAGTCCTTTGTGTCCAGTTCCTCCACTCCTCAATGCTAAAGGGATGCATGAAAATGGATTGTCCAATTTTAAATTTCAAATAAAAGTTATAAATAAATAAACATATTTCCACAAATACTTTGTCTCAAAAATCCTCTCTTTTTTTTTTTAAAGATTTTATTTTTCCTTTTTCTCCCCAAAGCCCCCCAGTACATAGTTGTATATTCTTCGTTGTGGGTCCTTCTAGTTGTGGCATGTGGGACACTGCCTCAGCGTGGTTTGATGAGCAGTGCCATGTCCGCGCCCAGGATTCGAACCAATGAAACACTGGGCCGCCTGTAGCGGAGCGCGCGAACTTAACCACTCGGCCACGGGGCCAGCCCCTCAAAAATCCTCTCTTGATTCAGAACTTACTAAAAAGATATATTTCTGTATCTGGAATCATAAGTTAGTTTCCTTCAGAAATAAGTCTTACCTTTTTAGGAGTCTTTTTTAAATCACTTTTAGTTAAAAAAATAATTAGATGAAAACTGGATGATAGCTTAACATTTTATGGATGGTTTAAGTCGTAAGCATGAATATTAATTATTAATGTGCTCTAGAAAGGAATCTGGGCAAGGTGAGGAAGTTCTAGTACTCACTTATCTTTAGTAAGTCATTTCACCTCTCTGGAGTTCTGTACACTGAACAGGTTCAACAAGATGATCTGTAAGAACTAATCTAAGCTGTTAACATTCTATGGTATTTTTCCCTTTTAGGACTTATTATCCAATGTGTTGCAAAAGAAAAAAAATGACATCCTTGAGGATTTCTGAGCATTGAGAAAGCTTATGCCTACTCTAAAAGGCCGTGAATTGATGGGCTTTTAAAGTTAATTCTAATTTCTTTCATTTACTTTCTTTTCTCTCCTCTTCTCAATTAGTCACTTCTCAGATAAATCTTAGTATCTTCCTACATTACACAAAATGCTTTGAGTGGACAATCTGAGGATCACTTCATGACTTTCTTATGAAAGCAATTTCATGAGATTTGAGACAGCCGTTTCCTGCTCATTTTCCATTTTTCTTATTTTTGTATCCTAAAAGAATAGGGCAGTTGACACTAATAGAATTCTGATGTCTAGGTAAATGGATTATTGAATATATTGGCAAAACTGTTTCAGCTCTTCTGGTCCCAACATGTAGAATTTTTGTTTCATGATTTTCTATGAGGTTTTGCAAGTTCACCAAGCTGTAGTGGCTTAAATTTTGATGGTAAATCTAACCAATCTACATAGATAACCCCTCCGTTATGCCCCTTAATATCTGGAAAGACATTCAGGTACAGCCCATTACAGAAATGAAACAACACTATTATACAATTACAAATGAACATGGAGGCCAGAGAGCGGCACAAAAAATTTCTTTTTCCCAGCATACCTGCTTTCCATTGCTGCATAACAAATTACCACAAACTTAGTGACTTAAAACTATATCCATTTGTATCTCATAGTTCTTCACACCAGAAGTTCAGGCAGGCTTTACTGGATTCTCTTGCTCAGGGTATCACAATGCTGAAATCAAGGTGTTGACCAGGCTGTTAAATGGAGGCTATGGGAAAGCATTTGCTTCCAAGCTAATCCAGGTTGTTGATACAATTCAGTTCCTCATAGTTAGAGGACTGAGGTACCTGTTTTCTTCCTGGCTTTCAACCAGGGACTTCTCTCAGTTCCTGGAGGCCACACCTAGGTCCTGCCCTGTGGCCTACTTCATATTAGATCCCATTAAAAAAAAGTGTTAAGTCTTTCTCACACTTGGAATTACTTTGACTTCCTTTTATGCTAGAACTGGATAAAATTCTGCGATTTTAAAGGGCTCATGTGATTAGGTTAGGCCTAATGGATAATCTTCCTATTTGATTAATAAGCCATCTAAAAAAATACATTTTTCAATGTAATGTAATCACTGGAGTAATACCAGGGGGCACAGATCATACAGTCCATCTTAGAATTCTGTCTACCACACAAGGTTGAGTCTTGGATAAATACCTAGAGGTCCTTTCTCTCTGGTGTTCCTTCTTTTTTTTTTTTTTTTTTTTCCTGTTTTGTATACCCCTATCCACTGTGGTCCTGGCTCACTCTTGCAACAACCGATCAAGTTAAAACCGTGAAAGCCATGAATCCTGTCTCCATTCTGGGAAGCCAGTAGTATACCCTGAAAACCATGATATTATTCCTTGAGTGTAGGCTTAGGTCATTCAAGGTTTTCCAGAGTAGAACATGGTTAAGACAAAAAAGCCTTGCTCTTGACAATACTAATTTGCTTTTCTATAATAACTACAGTGTATCACTATGCTAAAATCATCACCACATCATACACCTAGTGAAAGGAAGTGAAAGAACAGAAGTGTTGATAAAGTCAGAAAACCCATAGAGTTTACCATCAGTGTTACCTTAGAAAAAAACAATAACATAGATTCACAATCAAAGCACAACAGAAATTACCCATGTTGATTTCTTTCTTCTTTCCATTATTTTTTGAAGTTGTGACATATTACTTATTGTAACTTGTAGGTAATGTGTATAAAGCTATGTTATTAATCTCTGGATATGCATTTACCCCTAGAAGGCTTCTTTTTTATCATCGTCGATTTTGGAGGGTAATTTTCAATTATTTTTTAAGCTCGATATTGAGTTGACATTAAGCTTCTACATATACATGATGAAAATATTCATGAAGAGTCATTCGTACTCATGAGTGTGAATATAGTTTTATGTTGGGCACCTCCATAAGGCATCAGTTAATATTTTTCTATTTCCTTTTAATATGAATTTCCTTGTCAAATAGGTTCATGGCATATTGTTGAAATACACTCTCTTCCAAAACTCTTCAGAATATTGGAAATACAGAACAAGAACACTATTAACATAATTATGAGAGTACTTACTATGAAAAAACATTATCTCAGTGGTCGACATATGAATTTTATAGCCTTACCTCTTCCTCTGCTTCCAGTCTTCTGCATGCTGTCATGATGTATGAAAACATAAGAATTCTTTCTGGCCAAATTTCTCCTGATACGGTGCCTTCCCAATTCCCTCATTGTGATACCCAGAGTGGCCCTTTTCCTATCTTTCCAGAATTCATTGCTATGTCAGTAATTCTCCCTGTCTTGGTTATTTTTTTATTTTTCCCCCTTGGCTTACTGAAAGTGAGCTTTCACTGATTTTACAGGGAAAAGGGAAATTTGTTTGTTTTGTCTAACAGTTCCAACCTTTAAATTTCCTTCCCATGTGTTTCCAGCTCTATTGCTTCACCATCAGACAACATGTAGTTACCAGTCTACAGCTGTTTCTCTCTAACCAATGTCTAGATTCCTTTCCCATAGGCACTTCATCTGGTGCATAGCCTTGGATTTTTGAGTTTGCAGCCTATATATGTATACTAATTCATGTGTTGTAAAGAATGCTTTGGACTAACACTGTCTACATGATGTCAACTATTAAATTTTTAAAAAACCCACAAAATAATTCTCTGAATGTTCTTGTTTGGGTTCAGGCAAAATAACTGAATTTCTATTTTATTGCTCTGTTTTCTCCAGGAGTTAGGCATTGTGTAGGTGGAAACACTGTTTCAATACTCAAAATCATTGACTTATCCCATATGAGTCCACGTGAGTGATTGTGTCTTTTATTTTCCCCTAACAAATGCTTGTGAATTGCTCATGTGTCTATGCCATAACAAGTACAGTATTGATCCAGAAGCCATTCATTAGTCTTTCTGTGATACATAGAGTACATATACAAAATATGCTTGTATATGCGAAAGCATATGCATATAATTTTTTAAATATATACTTAATAATAAATAGTATTAAACATATTAATAATTAAAATAATAATTAATATTATTGGTCTTTGAATGGTGAGCATGATGTAGTCTACATGGAGGTTGAAATATGATGATGTACACCTGAAATTTATGTAATATTATAAACCAGTGTTACCTCAATAAAAAAATAAATAAAATGCTCAAAAATATTATTAATTGCAATATAATTGATTAAAAAGTAATAACAAATGCTGCTTGTTAAATTATAATAATAAATTATATATGTTTCCATATTGGACATGTATATATTACCATATTTTCTACAGCACGGAATATGAGTTGAGTTTTTGGGGAAAAATGAATAACAGGAAATGGCACTATGTTGAATTAGCCCTATGATACTTGTCAATGCCAAGAAGCTGACTTTGAATTGCAAAGAAATCAATTTGTACATGAATAAATTATGAAGAATGTTCAGTTCTGGAAAAAACATGCAGATATGTAATGTAGACAAATAAAAAGAGAATCCAAAAAATTGTAGTTGTAATTTGCTCATATATTTTCTCTCCCTTTTTTCTTCCAAGAACTATTGAAACAATTCAAGTTGGAATGTAAATTGTGTCTGAAATCTATTCCCTGACTACCCCAGAATCATTGTAATTTTGGTGTAAGTAAATTCTGAGAAACTGCATCCTAAATCATTGCTTGTTTTTAAAATACTAAAATCAAAAGGAAAGACACCTTTAATATCTATCAACAGTAACAAGTTTTATTATGTAGGGTTATCAGACCGTATTTTAAAAAATCTTCTTTGGAAACAGAGCTTTCAATTTCCCAGACTCCACATCAGACATTCAAAATAAACAAAAATGCAAATATCTTGAAGAGACTACATTTCCATTCAGGTGAAGAAATGAAAAAAAATATTCTAACTTAAACCCAACAAGAAATAACAGTATTAAAATCACTACGTGAGGGCATTTGCTATATCTGGTTCTAAATCCTTCTCAAACTTTAATAGTTATGAGCTACCTAACTTCTGCCTTTGCACAAGATTCCAAGAACATTAAACACCTGAGGTGGACTTTTGTTCATAGAAAATATAGCCAAGTCATTGTGAATCTGTAATGATGCATGCAGTCAAACTGAAATGCTTCTGAATTGTTAGCATAAAATAAATGAGCTATTCGAAGAACCAATTCTAGTGGCAACGTAACAAACCATAATGTAGAAACTGTTTATTGTGTTTGTCTCAGTAAAAGACTCTTTGAAAAAGTGCATTATAAGTATCATAGGAAATTTGTTTTTAAAGGTTCTTAGGATACTACTTCTAATGCCAGTTAATGGGAAGCATGAATGAACTGGAAGCAATTTATAAAAATACGCGTGTGAAATACAAACTACCATGAATTTCAGCCCTGCATTAATGAAAGTAACAATAATTTGAAATAATAAAACAATTTTTCCAAAAAAAATACTTGTTAGAAACATATTGTCACTTTAAAATATTTACAACTGTTTTAGAAGGTGAGTACGACAGAGACAGCTGACCATCAAACACTAATACTCCTTTTCCATACTGTAGAGCTGTTGCCAGGGACTATATTACCAGCTCTCCCTTGCATCTAAGTGGAGATACGTGACTGGTTCTGATCTGCTAAATGAGAATGGAAGTTTTGTGAGTAACTTCCAATACAAGGTAGTTAATTATCTACTGAGCTTTCCCCAATCTCTCTTCCATTTCCATGGCGACCTTGGAGATTATGTGTTAAGGATGATTACATCACAAAATGGAAGGAATCTGGATGGATCTCTGGCTCACGTTTGGAGCAGACATGCCCAGGTAAGCTATCTAAATAGGGACTTTTCATGAGGGAGACATAAAATGCTCATTGTGTTAAACCACTGATAATGATGTTGTTTGTTAAAACAATTAATCTACCTTGAGTAATACAGTCACTCAGGAGTGAGCAGGGAGCAGAAAGAGGAACTAGCTTGAAGTTTAAAATATTCAGTGAAGTAATTGATGTAAGAATGGTTTGAAACATACAAAGTACTTAATAGATGTGAAGGATCTGTATTATCAATCCACAACACAACTAATGCTCTTTAAAAATTAAGTTGATATAAGGAAACAATTTTACTGATTTGTTACCTACATGTCACTGCAAATTTTTTAAAGACTAATTTAAATTAATGCAATGAAAATCATAAGCAACTAATAAATGAGAAATCACCCATCTGTTGACATTTAGCCAAAGTGAAATAAGTAACATTTAAAAAAATGTATCTTGTGACCTCTTTGATTTTCCTACAGTTAATGAATAAGCTGTGCTACACTAAAAGTAATACCAAACTGAGACAAATAGGAAAATGTGGACAATGTGCTAACGGATGCCTTTCCTAACCATGTAGTTTGTTTAAAATAATGCTATGCAGGGAGTTTTTGAGATATGGATTCTAGTCTTGGCTCTTGATTAAGTCACCTTAGTCACTTCGCCTTCTAGGTCTTGTTTGTCATCTGTGAAATGAACTGGTTAGACAAGATGTCCTCAAAGTTCCATTCTAGATCCAAAACAGTTACATTTCTCTATCATTTATACAGCTATTCAATTTGTTAGGGAAGAATAATGACACTGAGTTTTTTAAAAAGAAGTACAATTTTTCCTCATCTGACTTATCATTTCTATAGAGGAGAAAGGATATGGGAAAAGAAAAAAGTCAGACTTTTCTTCCTCAATCTGCTTATTCCTTTGGTCTCAAAATTATGTTCCACATTTCTGTCTCTAATAGAACTCCTAACACAGGTGGCCTATTATGTGATTCTGACAATGAAGCTTATAGTAAAGTTGGCATTATCAATGCTAAATTTTATTGTATATTTATTTCAATGTCAGTCACTATGCTAAGCACTCAATATAACATTTTCTCATTTGATAATGACACTCCTATGAGACATGTTACTATTATCTTAACTTTAGCAATGAGGCAACTGAGATTTCAAAAGTTTAAGTAACTGCCTGAGATAATACACAGATAGTAAGTAAGACAGGATTCAAATTCAAATCTTCTTGGCTCTTTTATTATAAATAAACACTAAATATATAAAAGCTGGTATCCAGTGTCTAGGATATGTATAGATATGTAGATCTAACTGTATGTACATATTTATATATGTATCTATCTATATTGATAGTAATATAGATATATAAATATATTTGATGGAGCATAGTAAAAATAAATTAAAAAACATGTGTTTTTGGATTCTGCTTCTTATGCTGACTATGATTTTCTGGATGCTCAATGCAATATTTGAACATTTCATACAAAATTCCAAAGTACAGACACAAATTTCCTACCAAACATGGTATACATAATGAAGAAAAAGTGACAAGAGTCAGGAAGCAGTTCTCACAAGAAGTATAAACAGTGGAATCTCCATGGATTGATATAGGCAAGATTATCTTTAGGATGGCCAACATCATTGCCACAGTGCCCAGGGCAAAATAGGACTGATATGCAAAAACAGATTGACTGAATTGAATGGCAGCTGTCTATCAAGTAGAATATAGGTAAACTGCTTGCTTACTCTGTCACTGGCATAATTCTCATGTATCCACCAGCAATTATGATCAATAGTTTCATTTGGCAGGGAATGTAGAAGTCATTATTTCATTAAGCAGTAAAACTCAAAGTCTGCAGAGTTTGTTATTCCAAACTAATCCTTTTTTCCCATCCATAGTGAAATTCCTTACCACCACGGGCATCCCACAACCTGAACAAAAGTTTGCTGGGATGGATTAATAAAAGCATAGTTACTACAAGCCATCATGACACAATGTCTTTTGGATATTCAAGAGTACTTTGAAATATGCATAAAATATGTGTCCCAATACTTAAACCGCACTATATTAGGACATTGACAAGATGTTGGAATAGGAAGTTCCAGCCTATGCCGCCTCACAGAAACACCAATATAAACAACCATCTACACATAGAAATACCTCATGAGAGTTCTGGATTGCAGGTAAGAGATTACAGCACACAGACTGAGCCCAGATATGAGATAGAAAAAAAAATAAAACATTGAAGAGGATAGAAACAACAGGTCACTCCACTTGAGTCACCTCTTTGTCAAACATGGAGATTCCCTCTGCCTTGGAGCTCTCCCATGGGGAAAAGAGAGTGAACTGAGCATCTAGGTTTTGGCTCAAACCAGTAGTCTTTGACACCAGGCTGACACTTATCCTTGAGGCCCAGCTTAGTACCAGGCAGACCCGGGTACCTCTTCAAACTAAAAGGCCAGGCCTGCCCAAGCACCAGGCTACCACCATTGACCCAGGCCCCAGGACCACCCCTATCAATCCAGGCTCTGGGCTTGTTTAAGCAAATGTGGTGCCATGCTGGCCACTACGAACCCAGACTCCAGGCCTGTCCCAGTGCTAGGCTGGCCTCTGTGGACTCAAGCACCAGGCCCACACTCATCAACTCAGGCAACAGACTCACCTTAGTAGACCTTGATGTGTGGCCAGTCCATGTGGCCCCAGGCACTCACCCACATATGGACCCAGGCAACAAACTTGATTATACCCAGACCCAAGCAACAGGTCTTCCTGCTGATGGACCCTGGCAACAATCCCTTCCACAGTTACCACCAGTCAGCTCAGCCAGAATTTCTGGACAGGCTAACTAGTGAGGAGCTTTCCCTGACAAAGCAAGTCTGGAAAGACTGGAAGAGGTGACTAATTCTTCAAAAGAGCAAGCACCAACATCAGATTACAAATGTCATGAGGTATCAGAGAAATATGATACCACCAAATGAAAAAAAAACAAAGCATTAGTAAGTGATCCTAAAGAAATAAAACTGTGAGCTGCTTGAAAAAGAGTTCAAAATATTGTCTTCAAGGAACTCTTTGAACTACAAGAGAACACAGAAAAACTACCAAATGAAATCAGGAAAACAATGCCTGAACAAAATGAGAAGTTCAATAGAGATATAAACCATAAAAAAGAACCACAAATTCTGGAGCTGAAGAATACAATAAATAAACTGAAAAATTCAATACAGAGCTTCAACAACAGAATTGATAATGAAGAAGAAAGAATCAGTAAGCTGAAAGACAGATTACTTGCACTTATTGAGTCAGACCAAAAAATTTGGGAATGAAAAAGAGTGAAGAAAGCCTACAGGAGTTATGGAGCATAATGAAGTACATTATTACACATTATGAAAGTCTCAGAAAAAGAATAAAAAGAAAAAGAAGCAGAAAGCTTATTTAAAGAAGCAATGACAAATTTGCAAATCTGGGAAGGAAAATGAACATACATATCCATGAAGTCCAAAAAAACTCCAAATAGGAGAATCTAAAGAAGTCCACACAAATATACATTATAATAAAATTTTCAAAAGTCAAGGACAAAAAGTGAATATTGAAAGCATCAAGAGAAAAGTGACTTTTCACATACAGGGTGACCCCCATAAAACTGCTAGGGATTTCTCAACAGTAACCTTGCAAGCCAAGAGAGAATGGAATGATATACTCAAAGCACTGAAAGAAAAAACTTGCAATGAGAATATTTTATGGGGCAAAGCTATTCTTCAGAAACAAAAATGAGATAAAATCTTTCCCAGACAAACCAAAGCAGAGGGAGTTCATCACCACCAGACATATCTTACAAGAAATGCTGAGAGGAGTTCTTCAAGTTGAAATGAAAGAATGCTTTTTAGCAGCATGAAAGCATATGAAAATATAAAGCTCACTATAAAAGGTAAGTATATAGTAAAATGCAAAGAACTTTAATACTGTAATGGTGATACATAAATCACATTTAACTCAAGTATAAAAATATAAATACAATGTATATAAAAAAGTGTAACTTCAGTAATTTATTGATGGATACACAATGCAAAGAGATTTAAGTTATGACATAAAATGGATAAAATGTGGAGAAAGAGAAGTAAAATATAAAATTTTGTTAAGCAATTGTGGTTAAATTGCTATAATCTTAAAATAGAAAGGTATAACTATAAGATATTTTATGTAAATCACTTGGAAATAACAAAGAAAAAAATCCTATGGTAGATACACAAAAGAAAGTGAGAAAGGAATCAAAGCATACCATTAAAACATCATGAATCACAAAGGAAGATAGAGGTAAAGAAACAAAGGAAATGTAAAAGCATCAGAAAACAATGAACAAAAATGGCAATAGTAAGTCCTTACTTATCAATAATTACATACATGTAAATGGGTTAAATTCTCCAATCAAGTGACATATAGTCATGTGTCACTTAACAACAAGGATAAGTTGAAATGTGTCGGTAGATGTCATCATTGTGTGAACATCGTAGAGAGTGCACACACAAACCTAGATGGTATAGCCTACTACATACCTAAGGTATATGATATAGCCTATTGCTCCTAGGCTACAAAATTGTTCAGCATGTTGCTGTACTGCATACTGTGGGCAATTGTAACACAATGGTAAACATTTGTGTATCTAAATTTAGAAAAGGTGCACTAAAAATATAGTATAGAAGATTAAAAATGGTACACTGCTATAAGGCACTTACCATGAATGGAGTTGCAGGATAGGAAGTTGCTCTATGTGAGTCAGTGAGTGACTGGTGAGTGAATGTGAAGGCATAAGATATTACTGTACATTACTGTAGATTTTATAAAACCTATACACTGAATTTATAAAATCTTTTTCTTTCTTAAATAATAAATTAACCTTAGTTTACTGTAACATTTTTACTTTATGAACTTTTAGTTGTTTTAAAATTTTGTCTCTTTTGTAATAACACAGCTTAAAATACAAACTCACTGAAAGCTATACAAAACTTTTTTCTTTATATCATTATTTCACAAGCCTTTTCCTATTTCTAAAATACACTTTTTTTTTTACTTTATTAGCTTTTTGGTTAAAAAAACAAGCCACAAACACGCAAATTACCTAGGCCTACAAAGGGACAAAATCATCAATATAGTCTTCCACCTTGTGGAAGATATATAGTCAAGATATAGGGACAAGTCTTCCATCTTGTCCAACTGGAAGGTCTTCAGCTTCAATAGCATGCATGGATCTGTCACCTTCTATGATAAAAAAATGTCTTCTTCTAGAATACCTCCTGAATAATACACCTGAGGCTCCTTTTGAAGAGGTACCATTCTTTTCTGAAATATGTCCATGTTGGTTTGTTTCTTTTTTCATCATAGATTTGCTCATAAGCAGAGAATTCACCGTGATTATTCCTCTCTATTAATAAAAACATTTTTGGTGTTGCGGTCCATGTTTCCCAACTTTATAAGGAGCTAGTTGAGGTCTAAAAAAGCTTCTGTTGAGCCATTCAATGTGAATTTTCTTGGAGATTCTTCTTGTTTTTCTCCTACACTTACCTTTTCTCTTGCCTCTCCTTCAAATATGCATGTCTGTTCCAATTCCAACAGTTCATCATTAGTTGATTCTTCTAGAACCACTTGTAGGAGCCCCTCAATGTCATTCTCTTCTACACCCAGGTTAAAGCTGTTTGCCAGCTCAATCACAGCCGTGTTGATTATTGCAACCTCTTCATTCTTTAAATATCCTTTGAAGTCATGCATGGAAGTCTTGAATGTCTTCCAGATGCCATTCATACATTCCTTGGTGACATTGCTCCAAGGATGAGCAAGGTTCTTGCTGAAGTCAGAGGTGCTGTAATCCTTCGAAAATTGCATCAGCATCTTCCTCAGTTGCAGCAATAGCCTGGGAAATGTCCTCCTCAGGGAGCAGGCCTTAAAACCTACTGCAACTCTTTGATCCACTGGTCGAATCAAAGAGGTGGTGTTTGGAGGGAGAAATATTACTTCAATATTGGGATGAAGATGATCAACAATAAAAGGAGGATATCTGGAAGCATTATCAAAAATAAGCAAAACATTGAAAGGTATGATATTCTAGAAAAAGTAGTTCTCCATTTCACTGTCATAGCAATTCAGGAGGGCATCTTGCATGAAGATAGGCTAATCCATGATTTTTTATTGCTCCTATACTACACTGGCAGAGTGTGCTTATTGAGACGCTTGAAGGCCCTAGGATTCCCACAGTGCCAGATCACAAAGGATTTTCATTTTTAACCTCCAATATTGCCCCAAGCACAACTGTTATCCTGTTTTTTAAATCCTTGAAACCTGGCTTTAACTTGCTGCTTATGGATGAAAGTCCTTGCAGGCATCCATTTCCAGAATAGAGAGATTTCACTCATTTTGAATCTTGGCTGTGGGAAGTAATTTTCCTCCACAATCAGCTGATCTAGAATTTCCAAAAACTCTTCAACTGTCTTCACATCAGCACTCACAGAGTCATCACTCACTTTCATGTTATGTAATGAATACAGGTTCATGAATAATTTAAACCATCCAGAGCTAGCAGTAAATCCAACATTGTATTTATGTCCAACCTTTCCTTGGATGTGATCATCATGGTGCTAAGAGGGATACACTTCTGTGTCTAGTCTTCAATTCAGGTCAAGAGAAATTTCTACATGTCTGACATAGGCCCTGCTCAAATTTTAATTAGTTTTCTTGCCTTCAATGAAGCAGATGCTTCATCAATTTGTGTCACTTTATTCTTGTTTTTCAAGATCAAACCTATGGTGGAATGGGACATACCTGATTGATGAGCAAAAAGCCTCACGATTTCCTACCTAAATAGTGGCTAAGCACTTTAATTTCATTTCCATGTCAATCACTCCATGTGGCCTCCTACTTGCAATATTAACAGTGGATTTTGTATGCTTAGAGGCCATGATGAACAAAATAATGTGAGATTAAGTCAAGCACAAGAGAAATGATGCAGTTGAGACACAGTAAACATATATGTATGAGGCTGCTGCTGGCAAAATATGGCATGCTGTTTTACAGTGAATAATTTTTAATAAGTAGAAAGAGCAGACTGTAAAATAATGAGTACAACGTAATATAGTAAATGCATATAGCAATAACACAGTCATTTATCGTCGTTATCGGGGATTACATAATGTACATAATTGCATGTGTGATACTTTTGTATGACTGGCAGCTCAGTAGGTTCATGCATACTGGCATCACCATAAACACATGAATGATGTGATGCACTATGGTGTTACAATGGCTATAAAGACACTATGTGATAAGAATACCACAACTCTATTGCAATCTTACTGAACAATCATCATACATGCAGCTCATCATTGACAGAAATGTCGCTGAGTGGCACATGAATTTACAGTAGCTGAATGGATAAAAACCCAACACCCAACCATATGATGCCTACAAGAAACTCACTGCAGCTTTAAGGCCACACAAAATATGGAAGACAAGGAGAGGAAAAAGATATTCTATGCAAATGGTAGCCTAAAGAGACTAGGGGTGGCAATACTTATATGAGACACAACAGACTTCAAGTCAAAAATTGTCACAAGAGACGAAGATTGTCATTATATAATGACAAAGGGGTCAATTTGTCAAGAAGATATAACAATTGAAAATATGTATGCACCAAATATTGGAACATTTAAATATAGTAAGGAAATATTAACAGACGTGAAGGGTGAAATAGACAGCAATATAATAAGAGTAGGGACTAAAATATCTCTCATTCAAAACTGGAAAGATTATCCAGATAGAAAATCAATAAGGAAGCAGTAGATTTGAATAACACTATAGACCAAATGGATAACATACATATCAACACATTCCATCAAACAGAAGCAGAATACACATTCTTCTTGAGTGCATATGGAACATATTCCAAGTTAAATCATATGTTAGGCCACAAAAAATCCCTAACAAGTTTTAAAAGATTGAAATTATATCATGTATCTTTTCTGACCATGATGATATGAAACTAGAAATCAATAACAGGGGGAAAAGTGAAAAAGTCACAAATATGTGGAAATTAAAGACCACATTTCTGAACAACCAATGAGTCAAAGAAGATATAAAAACATACTTTGAGAGAATCAGTAACGGAAACAAAACATAACAAAATGTATGGAAGGCTACAAAAGCAATTCTAAGAGAGAAGTCTACATTGATAAATGCCCACACTAAGAAAAAAGAATCTCAAATAAAAACTGTAACTTTAAGCCTCAAAGAACTAGAAAAAGAACAAACTAACCCAAAGTAAGCAGGATGAAAGAAATAAGAAGTAGAGCAGAACTAAATGAAACAGATAAGGGGAAGAAACAATAGAAAAGATCCACAAAACTTAGAGTTGGTTTTTGAAAAGATAAACAAAACTGACTTACTTTTAGCTAGACTAAGTGAGCAAAAGTGGAGAAGACTCAAATGATTAAAATAATAAAGGAGAGAAGGGATAATACAAGTGATACCACAGAAATGCAATGGGAATACAGAAACAAGAGTCTACTATGAAAAATTAAATGCCAACAAATTGGACAGCATAGAAGAAATGGATAAATTCCTAGAAACATAGAAGTTACTAAGACTGATTCACGAAGAAGTAGAAAAATCTGAAAAGAGTAATAATGATCAAGGAGATTCAGTCAGTAATCCAAAACCTCCCAACAAGGAAAAGTCTGGGACCAGATGGCTTCTCTGGAAAATTGTAACAAACATTTCAAGAGGAAAGAATGGCAATCTTGTTCAATCATTTCTACACACTTGAAGAGAGAGAAGCACTTCAAACATTTTACAAGGCCTCCATTACTCTGATTCCAAAGCCAGTCAAGGACACTACAAGGAAAGAAATTTACAGGCCAATATCCCTGATGAACATGGATGCCAAAGTGTTCAACCAAATTCCAGCCAACCAAATTCAGCAACACATTGAAAGTATCATACACTACGATCAAGTGGGATTTAGCCCTGGGTTGCAAGGACAGAAAAACATATGCAAATAAATAAATGTGTTACACCACATTAATAGAGTGAATGATAAAAATCATACGATCATCTCACTAAATGCCAAAAAAGCTTTCGACAAAAATCAACATCCCTTGATGATAAATACTCTGAACAAATTAAGTACAGAAGGAATGTATCTCAACATAATAAAGGCTGTATATGACAAGCCCACAGCTAAAATCATACTCAGTAGTGAAAATCTAAAAGGTTTTAGTTCCCCTAAGATCAGGAACAAGACAAGTATGCCCATTCTCACCATTTCTGTTCAACATAGAGTGGAAGTCCTAGCTAGAAATTAAGGCAAGAGAAACAAAACAAAAGGCACCCAAATTGGAAAACAAGGAGTAAAATTGTCTCTGTTTTCAGATGACATGATGCTATATTTAGAAAACCTTAAAGACTTCACTAAAACACTCTTAGAACTAATTAACAAATTCAGTGATGTGGCAGGATATACATTTAACATTCAAAAATCAGTTCCGTTTCTAGACACCAGCAAAGAACTATTTGAAAGACAAAGTAAGAAAACAATCTCTTTTACAGTAGCATCAAAATGAATGAAATTCTTAGAATAAATTACACCAAGAAGGTGAAAGATCTCTACAATGAAAACTACAAGACATTGCCTAAGAAATTGAAGACACAAATAAATGAAATGATGCCCCGTGTTCATGGATTGGAAGAATAAATACCCTTAAAATGTTCATACTGCCAAAAATAATCTACAGATTCAATAAGACTCCTATCAAAATCCAAGTGGCCTTTCCCTGGAAATAGAAAACACTGTCCCAAATTTTATATGGAATCACGAATGACCCCAAATAGCCAGAGGGCTCTTAAGCAAGAACAGCAAAACTGGAGGCATCCTACTTCTTGATTTCAAATTATATTACAGAGATATATTAACCAAAACAGTATGGTAGTGGCATAAAAACAGACATATAGACCAATGGGAAAGAATAGAGAGTGAAGAAGTGAATCCACATATGTGTCATCTTTGACAAGGGTGCCAAGATTAAACAATGGGGAAAGGATAGTCTCTTCAACAAATAGTGCTTGGAAACTGGATATTGACGTGCTAAAGAATAAAATTGGATCATTATGTTACACCATACACAAAAATCAACTCACAATGGATTAAAGACATAAATATAAAATCTGAAACTTTTAAATCACAGGAAAATACATAGGGAAAAATCTGCTTAATATGTTCTTGGCAACGTTTTTTTTTTGGATTTTACATCAAAATGCAGACCAGAAAAAGAAAAAACAAGTGGGATGACACTGAATTGTAAAATTTCTGCACAGCAAAGGAAACAATCAACAGAATGAAAAGCCAACATACGGAATGTGAGAAAATATTTACAAACATATATCTGATAGGGGGTTAATATCTAAAGTATATAAGTAGCTCATACAACTGAATAGCAGCCAAACAAGTAACATGAATGAAAAGTGAGCAAATGACCTCAATAGTCATTTTTCTAATGAAGACACAGATGACCAACAGGTGTATGAAAATGTGCTCCACATCACTAACCATAGGGAAATGCAAATCAAAACTTCAATGATGTCTCACCTCACGTCTGTTTAGATGGCTACTATTAAAAAAATACAAGACAAGTGTTGGTAAGAATGTGGAGAAAAGATAACTCTGGCACATTGTTGATAGGAATGCAAATTGGCGTAACCATTATGGAATATAGTATAAAAGTTTCTCAAAAAATTAAAAAAAATAGAATAACCTTCTGACCCAGCCATTTCACTTCTGGGTATTTATCCCAAGGAATTGAAACCAGCTTCTCAAAGAGTTACCTGAAGTCTCATGCTCATTGCAGCATTATTTGCAATAATAAAGATATGAATATAACCTAAACATCTCTTGTCAGATGAATGGGTAAAGAAAATGTGGAATATACATGCAAAAGAATATTATTCAGCCTTGAAAAAGAAGAAAGTCCTGCCATTTGCAACAACATGGCTTTACCTAGAGGTCATTATGCTAAGTGAAACAAGGCAGACACAGAGGGACACATACTCTATTATCTCACTTATATGTGGAATTTGAAATAGTTAAACTCACAGAGGCAGAGAGTAGAAAGGTGATTCCAGGAGTTGGAGAAAGTGGGAATTTTGGAGATGATTGTGAAAGCGTAAGAAATTTCTGTTATGTAACGTGAATTAGCTCGGGAGGTCTACTGTACAGCATAGAGCCTATAGCTAACAATATTAGTGTATACTTCAATTTTTCTAAGGGGGTAAATCCGATGTTAAGTATTCTTACCACAAACAAAGTAACAATAAAGAAGGTGAGAAAAATCTTTAGGAGATGATGGAATAGCTATGGCCTTGATGGTGATGATGGTTTCATGGGTATATATTTATCCTCAATCTCGTGAAGATGTAAACATTAAATATGTGCAGTTTTTTAAAATGCCAATTATACCCTACTAAAGTGGTTTACATAAATACTTAAGCCACACTGACTTTAGGCAGGATGCAACAATTCAGATGTTCTCTAACTCTTTAAGCTTCAGTGAAAGTAAAAAGGCCACTCATATCTCCCGTCATATAAATTTTTTGGAGAGCATGAGCAATTAGACACAATTTTGTTCCCTGGAATAATCCATGTGATAATTTTTACTGTAGCTTATTTTTAAAAAAATCTTGTTATTCTGAAGTAATTATAGATTCAGAGGAAGGTGCAAAGAAATGTACAGGGAGATCCTATAAACACTTCACCCAGAATCCACCAACATCTTGCATACCTATAGTACAATATCAAAACCAAGCAATTGACATTGGAACAATCTTTGTGCTTATTTGGATTTCACTGGTTACATATGTACGCATTTATATGCGTGTGTGCATGTGTAGCTCTGTGTGAGAATTGAACATGTGGCTTCCTGCAACCTCCACCACAATCAAGATACTTAACTCTCCCATCACCCCATGATTCCCTGATGCTATCCCTTTAAAATCACAGCTACCAACCCTGTGATCATCAATTACCATCGACAACCACTAGTCTATTATCCATATCTGTAATTATGTTATTTCACAAGTGTTCAGTAAATATAATCATGTAGTAGATATCCATTCGGTATTGTTTTCTTTCCGCTCAGGATAATTTCCCTGAGATATATACAATTTGTTGCCTGTATCAATAATTCATTCCTTTTTATTGCTGAGTAATATATCATGGTTTGTTTAAGCATTCCCTCAGTGAAGTATATTTGCGTAGTCTACAGTTTGAGGAGATCACAAATAAAGCTGCTATGAATATTTATATGCAAAATTGTTCATGAAAATAAGTTTTCACTTCTCTGCGATTATACCTCATAGTGTAACAGTTGAGACTTATGGTAGATCCATTATTAGTTTTGGAAGAAGCTGTCAAACAATTTTGCAGAGTGGCTTTATCATTTTACACTCTGACCAGCGACGTATGAGTGACCTTGTTTCTCCAAACCCTTGACAGATTATGGTATTATCAATATTTTTAAAAATTTTGGCCATTGCAATAGGTATGCAGCAATATCTCATTGTGGTTTTAATTTGCATTTCTCTACTGGCTACTGATGTTGAACATCTTTTAATGTGCTTATTTCACATATGTATATCGTCTCTGGTGAGATGTCTGTGCATATCTTTTGCCCATTTTCCAATTAAGTTGTTTTATTTTTAATGTTGAGTGTTATAATTCTTTTGATATTCTAAACACTAGTCCTCTGTCTGATATGTGGCTGTGCTAGGCATTATAACGACACCTCACCTCCAAAGATGTCCACATATTAATTCCAAGAACCTGAGAATATGTTATGGTACACAGCATGGGGGAAATAATTTTTCAGATAGAATTATAGCTGGCCATCATTTTACTTACTTTGAGAAGGGGAGATTATCCTGGATGACTTGGGCGGACCTAATGTAATTTCAAGGGTCTTATCAATAAAAGTGGTAAGCAAGAGAGTCAGAGTTAAAAAAGGAGATAGGATCATAGAAGCAGAGGTTGAGTAATTACATTGTTGGCTTGAAGATGAAAGGAGCCATGAGCCAACAAATGAGGACAACCTCTAGAAGCCAGAAAAGGTAAGAAAATACGTTACCCCCTTTTTCCAGAAAGGAAAGCAGTCCTGTCAACATCTTGATTTTGGCCCAGGAGGACCCATTTTGGACTTCTGACATGCACAAATGGGAGATAATAAATTTGTGTTGTTTGAAGCTAACAAATTTCTGGCAATTTGTTACAGCAGGAGGAGGAAGCGAATACAGTAATTTGTCAATCTTTTACCCCAGTCGGTAACTTGTCTAAACAACTTCTATACAGGGTCTCTCATAGAGAGAAAAAAATAATATTGATGAGGTCCAAATTATCAATATGTAGTGTGCTTTTGGTATGAAGTCTAGGAACTCTTTGCCTAGTCCTGGGTCTTAAAGATTTCTTATTTTTTTTTTCCTACAAGTTTTAGAGTTCCATGTTTTCCCCTAAAGCCCATGATCCATCTTGAGTTAAATTTCTTTATAAGGTGTGAGATGTTTGTTGAGGCAGTCACTTGTGCTCTCTGTTTGTCTTAGTGATGCCCAAATGCTCTAGCATTATTTGTTGAAAAATTTATCCCTGCTTCATTGGATTGTTTTTGCTTCTTTGTTAAAATTAGCTAGACAGGGGCCGGCCCTGTGGCCAATGGTTAAGTTCGCACACTCCGCTCTGGCGGCCCAGGGTTTCCCCGGTTCAGATCCTGGGCGTGGACATGGCACTGCTCATCAGGCCATGCTGAGGCAGCATCCCACATAGCACAACCGGAGGTACTCACAACTAGAATATGCAACTACGTACTGGGGGCTTTGGAGAGAAGAAATAAAGAAAAAGAAGATAGGCAACAGTTGTTAGCTCAGGTGCCAATCTTTAGAAAAAACTAGACATATTTGTACGAATCCGTTTATAGATTCTGTATTCTGTATTATTTATTTATGTGTCTATCTCTCCACCAGTATCACATTGTTTTCATTAGGGGAGCTAAATAGTAAGCGATAAAATTAGGAAGAATGATTCCTTTTACTTTATTCTTCTTTTTTCAAGATTGTTTTGGCTATTTTACCACTTTTCCCTTTTGGTTTAAATTTTAGAATAAACCCCCTTCATCTATGAAAGACCTTGCTGAGATTTTGATAGAAACTGCATTTAACTTATAGGTAAATTTAGGGACAACTGACATCTTTACTATGTTGAGACTTCTAATCTATGAACACAATATGTTTCTTAAAGAATTAGGTCTTCTTTGATTTCTTTCCTCAGCATTTGGTAATTTTTATCATAGAGGACTTGTACATGCTTTGTTAGAGTTATAACTAATTATTTTATTTTCTTCTTAGCAATTGCAAATGGCATTGTGTTTGTAAATTTCAGGTTGTACTTGAACACTGTTAGTATTCAGAAATACAATTGTTATTTTTTTGCATGTGCTGATCTTGTATCCTATGAACTCACTGAATTTACTTATTACTTTTAGAATATTTTTGTAGAACCCTTGGGATTTTATATGTGGATAATTAGGTTATCAACAAATAGAGACTACTTTATTTCTTCTTTTCCAAGTGTGTTTTTTTTCCTTTTTCTGTCCTTGTACAGTGGCTATACCTTCTAGTACTGTTGACTAAGAATGGTGAGAGTAAAGGACTTTGAATTATTCCTTATCTCAGAGGGAAAACATCCAGTCTTTCACCATTAAATATGATGTTACCTGCTATTTTTTAAAATATACGCTCTTTATGAGATTACAGAAGTTCTCCTCTTTATGGCGTAGTGAGATTTTTTTTTTTTTACCGCGAATGTGTATTGAATCTTGCCAAATGCTGTTTCTGCATCACTTGACATTATCGTATGATTTTTCTTCTTCAGCTCGTTGATATGGTGCATTACACTGATTGGTTTTTGATTATTGAACCAGCCTTACATACTTGAAATAAATCCCGCTTGCTTGTGGTATATTATTCTTTTTATACATTTTTAGATGTATTTGTTAAAATTTTATTGAGAAGTTTGCTTAAGTTTATGAGAGATATTGGTCTGAAGTTTTCTTTCCTTGTGCTATCTTAGCCTGATTTTGGTGTCAGGGTATACTTGTCGGTGGTCTCCTGAGAAACAGAGCCAAAAGAATGTGGATAGAGAGAGAAAGAAATGCATTTTAAGGACTTGGTGCACATTGTAATGGAGCCCAGCAAGTCTAAAATCTGCAGTGTAGGCCACCAGACTAGAAACCAAGAAAACAGCCAATATTACTATTCAACTGCAAAAGCATGTGCTGAAGAATTCCCTCTTGCTCCTGGGAGCTCTCCTTTTGTTCTATTCAGGTCTTCAATTAATTAGATGAGGCCCACTCACATTATGGTGGGCATCCTGCTTTACTGTACTCAAACTCCACTGATAAATGTGAATCTCATCCAAAAACACCCCCACAGAAACATGTAAAATAATGGTTGACCAAATTTCTGGGCACCATAAATTAACACATAAAATTAATTATCACACAGGATAGTACTGGTCTCATAAAATGAGCTTGGAAGTGTCCTCTCCTCTTCTATTTTATGGAAGAGATTTTGTAAAATTGGTGTTAATTCTCTTTGAAGGTTTGGTAAAATTTTCCCATGAAAACATCTGGGGCTGGACATTTCATTTTTGGGGTATTCTAGTTACAAATTTAATTTCTTTAATAGTTATTGGGCTCTTCAGGTTATCCAGTTCTGTTGGACAGTTTGTGTTTTTTAAGGAATTGGCCAATTTCTTCTGAGTTATTGAATTTATGAGCACTATTTTCTTATTATCCTTCAATGGCTATAGGATCGGTTCCATTCCTGATATGGGTGATTTGTGCTTTATTTCCATCTTTGTAATATTACTAGAAGTTTGTCAATTTTATTGACTTTTTTAAGACCTAGCTTTTGTTTTATTAATTGTGTACATTGTTTTTTTCTTTTCAATTTCATTGATATGTACTTTCGTATCACATATGTTTGTATTTATATATGATCATGATCAGATGCTGGATAGCTTTCCTCAATTAGAAGAACAATGCAAATTAAGAGAACCTCCACTTTAGTACTTGCCTTCCTAGTTCACTACTCCCTCAGACACACTCTATTCCTGTATGGCCTCAAAATTTCTTAGTGAATCATTTGGCTTGGAGTTTGGCCTCCTGCATACCACATGTGAAATGGATAGATATATTTGAGGACTTTTAAACTAGAAAGAACTGTCACAACAAGTTCCATATAGTTCAGAATCATGCTTATCTCAATTCATAAGGAATTAAAAATGTAAGAAATTTAGAGCTTTATGTAAACCTCAATATTAAATCTATAGTAGACACTTGTTTCTAATAGATGTGCTTTTAGAGCAATTTTAGGTTCACAACTAAATTGAGAATATGGTACAGATATTTCCCATGTATCCCCTGCTTCTACACATGCCTAGCCTCCCCATGGTTGACACCCCCCATCAGGTTGGTACACTTGCTAAAATTGATGAATCTACATTGACGTATCCTTATCACCCAGAGTTCATAGTTTACACTGGGACTTGCTCTTGGCGTTCTACATTCTCTGGGTGTGGACAAATATATAATGACATGTATCTACTATTTTAGTATACCGAGAATTTTTGCTGCTCTAAACATCCTCTGTGCTCCCTGTATTCATTCCCTTTTTCTCCCTAACACCTGTGAACCACTGATCTTTTTCCTGTCTCTATAGTTTTCCCTTTTCCAGAATGTCATGTAGTTAGAATCACATAGTATGTAGCCTTGCAGACAGGCTCCTTTCACTTAGTAATATGTATTCTAAGTTTCCTGCATGTGTTTTCATGCATTGATTGCTAACTTCTTTTTATCACTGAATAATACTCAATAGCCTGGATATACCACATTAATCTATTCAAGGACATCTTGGTTGCTTCCAAAGTTTGACAATTGTGAATAAATATACCATAAACATTCTTGTGCAGCTATTTAGGTGGACAAAAGTTTTCAATGCCTTTGGGTAAATACCAAGAACTGTGATTACTGGATCATATGGTAAGAATATGTTTAGTTTTGCAAGAAACTGCCAAAATATTTTAATAAGTGACTTTACCATTTTGCATTCTCACCAGTAATGAATGAGAATTCTTGTTGATCTATATACCACCAGTATTTGGTGTTTTCAGTGTTCTGAATTTTGGCTATTCTAATAGCCACTTTTAAAAGACAACTTCAATTCTTTTTTCCCTTATAAATATATCTTTGGGTTTAAATTACTGGCATAATGAATACCACAAAGATCTCACTGCCCCCTGTTTAAATTGTGTTTTTATAATGGGTAAGTACTGATTTAAAGAGAGTGCTTTATTAAAATATATTAAAGATCAGCCAGTACATAATGAGACACAGAGTTAAAGGACACAGTGTGTGTGTGTTTGTGTGTTTGAGTCCGTGTGTACTTGCAATGTGTGTGTATTGGGGATGTCAGTGAGGAGATTTGTGTTAAGAAACCTCCTGGTAATCCTGGTACTAGCTCTACCACAGAATTCCTGAATTAATTTGTCAACTTTATCTTCTAATCTGGGGCTCTGTATCTTCATTTTAAAAGTAGAAGTTGTGATCAGATTATCATTGGCATCACTTCTGGCTCTAATGTAAGTGGGTTCCAGGATTATAAGAAAAAGAGTGAGAAAAGAAGCTGGAAAATTTCCATTTTACCCACTTTTAGTGTAAAATTCAGTGACACCAATTACATTGAAGATGTTGTGGAACCATCACCACTATTTCTAAAATGTTTTATCATCTCAAACAGAAACTCTATAATCATTAAGTAATAATTCTCATTCCTCCCTACCCACAGCCCCTGGTGACCATTATTCTACTTTCTGTCGCTATATAGTTGCCTATTCTAGGTCTCTCATATAAGTGGAATCATACAATATTTGCCATTTTATGTTTGGCTTATTTCACATAGCATAATGTTGTCAAGATCCATCCTTGTTGTAGCATGTATCAAAATGTCATTCCTTCTCATAGCTGGATAATACTCCATTGTGGGCATACAACATATTTTGTTTGTCCATTCATCTGTGAATGGACACATCAGTTGTTACTACCCTTTAACCATTGTGAATAATGCCACTGTGAATACTGGTGTAGAAGTGTCTGTTTGAGGACTCGTTTTCAATGTTTTGAGGTTTATACACACAAGGGGAATTGTTGGGTCATATGCTAATTCTATGACTAACTTTTGAGGAACTGCCACAATGTTTCTCACAGTAGCCACACCATTTTATATCACCATTTTACATCAAGAAAATATTGTTTCCAATTTCTCCACATCCTCGCCAACACTTATTTTCCATTAAAAAATGTATATCCGTCCTAGTAGGTGTGAAGTAATATCTCATTGTGGCTTTGATTTGCATTTCCCTAATGACGAAGGATGTTGAGAATTCTTTCATCTGCTTATCGGCAATTTATATGTCCTTTTTGGAGAAATATCTATTCAAGTCCACTGTCCATTTCTTAATTGGGTGGTTTGTCTTTTTGTTGAGTTGTAGATGATGTTGAGTTGTTCTCTATATATTCTGTATATTAATCCCTTAGAAGACATATGACTTGCAAATATTTTCTCCCATTCTGTGGGCTGTCTTTTCACTCTCCTGACAGTATTATTTTATGCACAAATGTTTTGAATTTGAATGAAGTCCTATTTACTTTTTCATTTTGTTGCTTTTCCTTTTCATGTCATATTAATGAGACCATTGCCAGATCAAGTGTAATTCTTATTTACCTTTATGATTTCTTATAGTTTTAGCTCTTAAACTTAGGTTTTTGATTCATTTTGAGTTAATTTTTAGATGTGGTATAAGGTAAAAGTCTAACTTCATTCTTTTTAGTCCTATCTTGGTATATCCAGCTTTACCAGCATCATTTGTTCTTCTTTCTCCATTAAATAATTTTGTCATTCTTGTTGGAAATGAATGGAACTTGGATATGTGGGTTTATTTCTTGGCTTCCAATTGTATTCCACTTGTCGATTTGCCTGTGCTTATGTCAGGCCTCCATTGTTTTGAGTACTGAAACTTCATAGGAAGTTTTGAAATCTGGAAGTTTGAGTCCTTCAACTTTGTTCTTTTTCAAGATTGTTTTGACTATTTGAGAGCTCTTGAGATTTTATATGATCTTTAGGACGAGTTTTTCCATTTCTTAGAAACACCATTGGGATTTTGACTGTGACTTCCTTCAATATGTAGATCACTTTAGGTAGTTTTGACATCTTAACAGTATTAATTCTTCCAATTCACGAAGACAGGATAGGTTTCTACTTACTTATGTCTTCCTTTTCTTTAAGCAATGTTTTGTAATTTCCAGTATACAAATATGTAGCCTTCTTGATTAAGTTTATTCCTATTTTTAGGAATAAATTGAGAATTTAGATATTTAGAATTTTTTTGATACTATTGTAAATGAAATTGTTTTCTTAATTTCCTTTTTGATTGTTTATCCTAGCATGTGGAAATATAGCTGATTTTTCATGTTGATTTTGTATCTTACAACTTTGCTGAATTTGTTTATGAATTCTAACAGCTTTTGGTTTTGATTGTATGCATGTATTCTTTAGGGTTTACTAGAAATAAGATAAATTCATCTGACAATATAGTTTTACAACTTCCTTTCCGATTTAGAATCCTTTTCTGTCCTTTTTATTGCCTAATTGCTCTGGCCAGAATTTCCAGTAATATGTTGAATATGACTGGTAAAAATAGGCATCCTTGTCTTGTTCCTGATCTTAGGAGAAAATCTTTCACAATTGAGTTTGATGTTAGTTGGGTTTTTTTAATATATGGCTTTTATCCAATTGAGAAGTTATCTTATATTCCTAATTTATTGATTGTTTTTTATCATTAAAGGGTGCTTGATTTTGTCAAATGTAATTTCTGAGTAAATTGATATGGTCAGCTTTTTTCCTTCCTTCTGTTTCTGTGGTTCATTCCATTGATTATTATTCATATGTTAAACCACCCTTACATTTGTGAGATAAATCCTACTTGGTAATGGAGTATAATTCTTTTAATATGCTGTTGAATTAGGTTTGCTAGTATTTTGTTGAGAATTTATGAATCAATATTCATGAAGAATCTTAATCTGCTGTTTTCTCCTTTTGCAGTGTCTTGGTTTGACTTTTATATCAGGACAATGCTGGCCTCATAGAATGAGTTAGGAAGTGTTCTCTCCTTTCATATGTTTTGGAAAAGTTTCAGAAGGATTGCTGTTTATTCTTTTCTAAGTGTTTAATAGAATTTATCAATGAAACCAGTTGGTACTGGGTTTAGTTTTGGAAACATGTTTACTAGGGGTTCAGTTGTCTTACTTATAGGTCTACCCAGATTTTCTATTTCTTCCTGAGTTAGTTTTGGTAGTTTGTGTGTTTCTCAGAATTTGTTGCATCTAAAGTTAGTCTCTTGTAGATGGTATATAAATGGATCATGTCTTTTTATCCATTCTTTCATTATCTGTCTTTTAATTTGAGATTTTCCTTCATTTGAATTTCAATTACTGGTAAGGAAAGACTTATTTTTGCCATTTACCTATTTTTTCCATATTTTACATGTGTTTCTTCCCTCAATTCCTCCATTACTGCCTTTTTAAAATTTTAATTGTTTTTTTGGTAGTGTACAATATTGAGTCCTTCCTGCATTCCTTTTTCTGTATATTTCTTGGTTGTTATCTTAGTAGTTATTTTGAGATTTTATAATTATCATCTTAAATTTAAAACAACCTAATTTGTATTGTACAAACTTATTTTTGATGGTATATAGATATTCTGCTCCTATCCGTGTCTGCCTCACCCTTTTTTATTGTTATTTTTACAGATTGCAACTTTATATATTGTGTAACAGTTAACATGAACTTATAATTATTGTTTTATGCTTTTGCTTTTTATAGCATATAGGAAATAAAACAGGAGTTAAAAGTCAAAAGTATAATAATGTTGGCTTTTATATTTATCTATACAGTTACCTTACTGGAGATTTTTATTTATTTGTATGACTTTGAGTTATTCTTCATAGTCCTTTCATTTCAGCCTGAAGGGTTTCATTTACCATTTCTTGTAGTGCATATCTTCTAGAAATAAACTCTTTTAGCTTTTATTTCTTGGAATTTCTTAATTTCTCCTTCATACTTGAAAGGATAGTTTGCCAGATACAGAATTCTTAAATTCTTGATTGACATATTTTTCTTTCAAGACTTGAAATGAATGTATTTCACTGCCTTCTGGACACCATGGTTTCTCATCAGCTACTAATCTTATTAAAAACTGCTTGTAGGTGAAGAATCTCATTTCTCTTATTGCTTTCGGATTCTCTTTTTGTTTTGCAACAATTTGACCATAATGTGTCTCAGTTTTGTGGCTCTTTGAATTTATTGCCTTTCAGTAATTTTGGTAAGTTATCAGTTATTATTTCTTCAAATATCATTTCTGCCCCTTTTTCCTTCTGTTCTCCTTCTATGACTCTCACATGCATATGTTAGTCCTACAAGTCTCTTAAGTTTTGCTTACTTTTCTTCGTTCTTTTTTTCTTTCTGCTCTTTAGACTCAATTTCAATTGTCTTGTCTTCATATTAGTTCTTTCTTTTGTGTACTCAAATCTGGTATTGAACTTTTCTAGTAGTTTTTCTTTCATTTCAGTTACTGTCCTTTTCAGTTCTAGAGTTTTTATTTGGTTCCTTTTTATAGTTTCTATACCTTTATTGATAATCACATTTTATTCATACATAATTTTCTTGGTTTCTGATAATTCTTTGTATTTTTTATCCTTTAGTTCTTTGAAGATATTTAAGATAGTTGATTTAAAGTTTTTGACTATTCAGTCCAATGTTTGGTCTTCTTTAGGGATGGTTCTTGTCAATTATTTTTTCCCTTTGAATGCACTATAGTTTCTTGTTTCTTTGTATACTTCGTGATGAATTTGTTGAAAACTGGACAGCCAAATACAAAGTAATAATTCTGGAAATCTGCTTCTCACTTTTCCCCAAGGTTTGCTGTTCTTGACTGTTGAAGGCTTAGCTTGTGTTCAGCAAGTGTTTTGACTAAGACTTCTTTGAATGCCAGGAGTTTTAAAGGAAAAAACCTTGTCCAGTTTTGTGGATTTGCTCTGTGTTGGGGTACTCCTTTAAAACTTAGGCAAGTCATTTACAATTCTGCCTCAGCCTTCATTTTCTACTACCACTGAGCTTACAAATCAGCAAGTAGTAAAAACTTAGTGTCTGCTCAGGACTTTTCTGTGCATGTACTTTTTCTGGGCATATGTGAGGATTTCTAAATTCCCCAGTATATACAAGCACTTTGGAACGTCCCAATCTCCTAAAGAAATTATCTTCCTAGCTTTTCCTCCCAGGTATAGGTGCTTTATTGAGTGCTTCAACTGCGATATTTTGCCCCAGGTGGTTTTAGGAATTTTTTTTAAATAATCTTGCAAAGTGAGTAATTTTTGCCACTTTTTCACTCTGAATGAGTTCCCAGTTAGGTAAAACACAGACAAGCACCTTGTGTACACCTTCTGGTATCCCTCAGACAAGTGAAAACAGATGAACAAAATAGTTTGGGTATATTATATACGGTGTTCTCTCAGGAACCAGAAACCAAAGTCCTACACTGAGAACATGAGCTGACTTATTCAAAACTGCCACCGAGCTAGTGAGTGGGTGAGGCAAGGATAAGTAAAACCATTCCATCACAAAGGTTTCTACTATTTTCAAATTGACTTTCTCTTGATTCAGCATTTTCTTGGTTGCTATAAACTTTTGGTTATTTTTCATATTTCTGACACAGTTTGTGACAGTTTCTGGTAGTTTTTTGATATTTCAGTGAAGGAATGGGAATTTGGAGTTACTTATTCCACCATTTTTTTGATGTTTCTCCATCAAGTGGTATTTTTTTCCCTCTATTTTCTTATACTCTCTTTCTAGGATACCAGTGGTCCAATATTATATGTATTTCTTATGTCTGTTGATACTCACTTGACTGTTCATATTTAGGAATAAATAAATATGTATTTTAGATAGTAGGTATGAGTTTCCATTCCTTCTGTGTGTGTAAATCTATATCTGTGGTTGCCTTCTTTTCTTAAAGTAAAAGTTAAATGTAAGATCTGCGTATATTTGTAGTAATTGGGAGTTGTGACAATTTTTAGGATTTCTTTTAGGGTGTGAGGGTGTAGAGTCTATCAGCACATCATGGGATTGTGGGAGACCACCAAGTGACAGAACAAAGAGGTCTTTACTCAAGTACATGATGTCTCACACTCGAAGCCCTTGTTTTCTTTGCAGGTAGTTTTTTTCGTTTCCTTATAAAATAATCCTATGGGTTATTTTGCCTGTAGGTAAATACCAAGTTGCCAATCACTCTAGAAGGGGTACGTGTGTGTGGGTGTGTGAATGTATGCAGTGTTGCTAAGTAGTGGTGCTGCACTGTTTTCAACCTCATATGACTCTCAAGTTCTGTACTTTCCTAGCATCTCTCTGGTGTTCCTCTGGGAAGATTGGATCTTATCCTCATAATTGTGCACATATTTGTTCTACTTTGTTTGTCAATATGCTCTCATTAGTTGATGATTCTCTTCCGTATCTTTCTTATAGGATTATTTTCTTTGTAAGTTTTTACTTCCTATCATTCTATACAGGATGACAAAGAATGACAGTGAAAAATGTGCTTAGTCCACTATGTTGTAAAGGAAACATACTGAAATTCTTAAGCTTTTTGTGATGGTGTCTGTGGTCCCCAAAAATCTGTTGAAAGGAATTTTCAGGTGCTAGAGTACCTTAGAAGATGAAGGTATAAAAAGTGATATCCTGGAGGGAAAGTGTCTGGACTCTGTTGCAGGCTGCTTAGACAGATGTAAGGAAGGATCTGTGAAATATAAAATCAGAAGCCTTAAACTGTGAATTACACAAGTGTAAAATTCTACTATTGGCAGAATTTAAAATTGGAAAGGAATAATCTGGAAAGAATGTCCATTGAGAAATGTTTCTTATTATGTGACAAATGGAAAATCATGAGCTAAAGCTGTAATTTTGTTATGAAACTTTATTACTGTTTTAAGTTAGTATAATTGAGACCAAGTGTCATTTTAATATATTGAAAGATCATGCTTCTGTACTTTCTTTATAAATCTTTGCTGTAAAAGAACAGAAGATTGACCATCTGTGAAAAATTATGTCAAATTAATAAACTGAAACGTCATTAAATTGGAGTTGAGAGGCTCAAGGGGGAGTTCTCATCAATAGCAAAGCCCAACAGGGAGGAGAAAGTCTTCCTACTCTTGACTGGCAAGAAGCTTACTCAATGAGAGACTGTGACAACTCAGCCAATGAAAAGCCACTACACCTTGAACACTGTTTACACTAGCCCTCCCAACTTCCTCTTGCCCTCTATAAAAGAGTTTCTCACCCCTTGCTTTTGGGGGACTTGGACATGGCTTGCCATGGTTACAGACCCCAAATTGAAATTCTTTGCTGATCCCAAATAAACCCACTTTTGCTGAAGAAAAGACTGGCTGTCCATTTGTTTAAGGTCAACATTTTGGTGGCCTATATGGAGATTCAGAGAAGACCCCCAACAACTCTGAGGCAAGTGAGCATATAGATGTGGTACCCACAACAGAGCCCATTGAGTTTACTCTTTTCTCACTGACCTTGGACTCTGAGCTTAAGTCTATTCTCCTATATCCAAGATTCAACCTGTTCTGTGTTTGAAGCTCTCTGGGCTTTACTCAAGATCTATTTTAAGGCTTTGCGCTTGTCCAGTGAAAAAGTTTGTCTGCGAGTACTCTCGTGGCACTTCTGCCTGACTCTTTGAATCATGCTGTACCATTGTAATCCTGTAACCTTTGGTCTGATTCCTTTTGGAACCAGAGTATTCCTACTTGGAACTATGTTAGTCTTCAGTTCGACTTTCAGATGGTTCATTGGAACTGTACAGGTCCAACCTTTGGCCACACTCCATTGGGAGCAGACTGCCCCTTGGAACTGCATTGATCAACTGTTGGTTGAAGTCCCTTGGGAACCAGACTGTTTTTTGAAACTGTGTTGATTCAACCCTCAATTTACCTTAATAAAAGTGAACTGTTCTATTGGGACTGGCTGGTGTCAAGCCTACAGGCTGTTTCAGCTGTTCAAGCTGTTTGATTTGCAAGCTGTTTAAGCTGTTTAATTTGTTTGAGTTGTTTAGGCTGTTTGAGAATTATTTCTATACTCTAGAGAAAAATCTACAAGAAATGGAATCCCAGTTATCTAAATATTATGAAAGTGTCCCCCTCTACAGAGACCCTAGCCAATTTTATGTTTAAAAACCACAGTCCTTCCTCATGCACATTTCTAACTAAATAGACTAATTTAATGAAAAGTAATTTAGATTATTAACGACAATTATGGGGAAATTTTGAACTCCCCAAACTTACTTTTATTAAAACAGAATTGGACAATCATAGCTCTGTAATTTCCAAAACTGAATGGAACATCTATTTTGATTGATATTTTGAGATTTCCAACTGTTGTCAGAAGTCTAAAATTGCCCTTTTCGAATAAAATTTAAAGATTAACTGAGACAAAGATTAAAGAAAGATAAAATGGCTTCCAAATCCCTGTGTTCCTCTCCTCCAGTGCCACCATGTTCCTCTCTCAGCTCCCTATGCTCAGGCCTTGCCATCTTCCTCTTTCCGTTCCTCTTTGGCGGCCTGGGGTTCACCCATTCGGATTCTCAGTGCAGACATGGCACTGCTTGGCTAAGCCATGCTGTGGTGGGTGTCCCACATGTAGAATAGAGGAAGATGGGCATGGATGTTAGCTCATGGAAAGTCTTCCTCAGAGCCATTACTGCCACTGCTCTTTTGATTAAGGTCACCGTGAAAATCATTGTGGAATCCCCTTTAACCATTTTGTACCCCATGTGGTAGAAGCTTTCTTGAATGCTCATCACACTCACCATATTTCAGCCAGCTGCCTGACCTACAAAATCCTTTTAACTGCTCCTCACATAACTCTTTTACATTGTAATAACCTTACCTCTGACACTCTCCTCTCCTTCACTACTGACAAAGTTCCTCATGATTGCTTAATACTGCCCAATCACCATCTAAATCCTTGTGATGATCTATAGAAAACTCCTTTGGGTAATGCCAACTTATGGTTTACTCATGGTTCTTATGTTAAAAGTGACAACAGCAAATATTGCGCTGGGTATGCTATTGTAACTCCTTCTGATATTGTTGAGGAAGCACATTTACCTATGGCTACTTAGCCTAATATGCTAAATTAGATGCTCTTACATGGGCTTGTACTTTAGCCAAGGGCAAAGCTGCCAATATTTATACTGATAGTAGATATGCTTTTGGAGTAGTCAGGATTTGGAATGTTATCTAAGTAGCATGGCTTTTTATTTTCAGTGAAAATAAAATTAAAAATCTCCTATATGTTCAGGAATTATTTGTTTCTGTACTTTTACCTACTGATTTCTAAAATTGACTCTCTGGAAGGTAAAGGAAATCATCTTGTTGACATTTCTGTGAGGAATGGAGACCTTTAAGGAACCAACAGTCAAGCCTCTGTTATGGTCCAAAGGGATACTTAGCCAAATTATAATTTAGAAAAACTGGCTAGAGTAGTGCAACAATTGGCCACAGTAAAGGAAAAACAAGGGAGAAAATTTAACAATTGTTAGTTTCATAAAAAGAGAATGCCATGGTTCAGACCAAATAACCACCCAGTCCTACCAGAGACTCTAAAATTACCACTCCTAACCATTCTGCATGCATTAAGCCATTGTTTTACTGACAAAATGATAACATTCATAAATCAATACTGGTGAGAAAATATTAAAAAGGCTGCAAAAAATGTCTACCTTACTTGTCCCATTTATCCAAAGTACAATCCATGGAAGCCTGTTTGTACTGCTTCTAAGCATGTTCAACTATCTAATGGACCATTAAAAGTTTGACAAATGAATTTTATACAACTTCCACTGTGTCATGCATATAAATGTTTTAGTCATAGATTTTATTTCCTTTTTAAAAATTTTATTGAGGTCATAATAGTTTATACCATTGTGAAATTTCAGTTGTACATTATTATTTGTTAGTCACCATATATATGTGCCTCTTTACCCCTTGTGACCACATAACCAGTCAACCGGGGGAAGCAGTCCCCTCTGGTAACCATTAACCTGTTCTCTTTGTTCATGTGCTGGTTTATCTTCCACATATGGGTGGAATCATGCAGTATTTGTCTTTCTCTGTCAGGCATATTTCACTTAACATAATACCTTCAAGGTCCATCCATGTTGCTGAAAATGGGATGATTCTGCCTTTATCATGGCTGAGTAGTATTCCATTACATATATATACCATGTCTTCTTTATCTATTCATCATATCTTGGGAACTTGAGTTGCTTTCATGTCTTGGCTACTGTGAATAGACTGCAACGAAGAAACGGGTGTTTAAGTCTCTTTGAATTGTGGATTTCAACTTCTTTGGATAAATACCCAGTAGTGAGATAGCTGGGTCATATGGTATGTCTATTTTTAATTATTTAAGAAATCTCCATATTGTTTTGCATAGTGGCTGCACCAGTTTGTATTCCCACCAGCAGTGTATGAAAGTTCCCTTTTCTCCACTTCCTGTCCAACATTGGTTATTTTTTGTCATTGTGATTATAGCCATTCTAACAGGTGTAAGGTGACAACTCAATGTAGTTTTCATTTGCATTTTCCTAATGATTAGTGATGTTGAACATCTTTTCATGTGCCTGTTGACCATTTGTACATATTCTTTGGAAAAATGCCTGTTCATATAATCTGTCCAGTTTTTGATCATGTTGTTTGTTTCTTTGTTGTTGAGATATATGAGTTCTTTATATATTTTGGAGATTAACCACTTGTCAGATATATGATTTGCAAATATTTTATCCCAGTTGGTGGGTTGTCTTTTATTTTGTTCCTCGTTTCCTTTATCTGGCAGAAGCTCTTTAGTCTGATGAAGTCCCATTTGTTTATTTTTTCTTTTGTTTCCCTTGCCTAAGTATAGACATGGCATTCAACAAAATCCTTCTATGACTGATGTTAAATAGTGTACTGCCTATATTTTCTTCTAGGAGTTTTATGGTTTCACATGATACCTTCAAGTCTTTGATCCATTTTGAGTTAATTTTTCGGTATGGCAAAAGATAATGGTCTACTTTCATTCTTTTGCATGTGGCTGTCCAGTTTTCCCAACATCATTCATTGAAGAGCCTTTCCTTTCTCCATTGTATGTTTTTGGCTCCTTTGTCAAAGATTAGCTGTCCATAGATGTTTGGTTTTATTTCTGGGTTTTCAATCTGTCCCATTGATCTGTGTTTGTTTTTGTAGCAGTACCATGTTCTTTGATTGCTACAGCTTTTTAGTATATTTTGAATACAGGGATTGTGATGCTTCCAGTTTTGTTCTTTTTTCTCAGGATTGCCTTAACTCTTCAAGGTCTTTTGTTGCCCCATGCGAATTTTAGGATTCTTTATTCTATTTCCCTGAAGGATGTCCTTGGGATTCTGATTGGGGTTGTGTTGAATCTGTAGATTGCTTTAGGTAGTATGGATATTTTAACTACGTTTATTCTTCCAATCCATCAGCATGGGATATCTTTCCATTTTCTTATGTCCTCATCAATTTCCTTCAATAATAGGGGCTTATATGGGCTGGCCTGCTGGCATAGTGGTTATGTTCAGCATACTCCAATTTGGTGGCCTGGGTTAGCGGGTTTAGATCCAAAATGTGGGCCTACAGCAATATTCAAGCCACGCAGTGGTTGCAACCCACATACAAAGTAGAGGAAGATGGGCAGTGATGTTAGGTCAAGGCCACTCTTCCTCATCAAAAAAGAAAAATCATAAAGTCTTAAAGTTTTCATTGTATAGGCCTTTCGCCTCCTTGGTTAAATTTTTTTTTTTTTTGAGGAAGATTAGCCCTGAGCTAACTACTGCTAGTCCTCCTCTTTTTTGCTGAGGAAGCCTGACCCTGAGCTAACATCCGTGCCCCCATCTTCCTCTACTTTATACATGGGATGCCTACCACAGCATGGCGTGTCAAGCAGTGCCATGTCCACACCCGGGATTGAACCAGTGAACCTCAGGCCACTGAGACGTGGAACGTGCTAACTTAACCACTGCACCACTGGGCCACTGCCTCCTTGGTAAAATTTATTCTTAGATTTTTTTATTATTTTTGTTGTGATTGTATTCTTGAGTTCTCTTTCTGTTAGATCATTATTAGAGTATAGAAATACAAATGATATTTGTAAAGTGATTTTGTACCCTACAACTCTGCTGTAGTTGTTGATTTTTTCTCTTAGAATTACGATGGATTTTTGTGTCTTCTATATATAAATTTATGTCATTGGCAAACAGTGAGAGTTTCATTTCTTCCTTGCCAATTTGGATACTTTTTATTTCTTTTTCTTGCCTAATTGTTCTTGCCAAAACCTCCAGTGCTATGCTGAATAAGAGTGGCAAGAGCAGACATCTTTGTGTTCTTCCTGTTCTCAGATGAATGGCTTTCAGATTTTCCCTGTTGAGTATAATGGTGGCTGTGGGTTTGTCATATATGACTTTTATTATGTCAAGGTACTTTCCTTTTATCCCCATTTTATTGAGAGTTTTAATAGTAAATGGATTTTGGATGTTGTCAAATGATTTGTCTGCATCTATTGAGATTATCATGTGGTTTTTGTCCCACATTTTGTTAATGTGGTGTATTATATTGATTGATTTGCAGATGTTGAGCCAAGACTGTGTCCTTGATATGAATACCACTTGATCATATTGTATGATCCTTTTGATGTATTGCTGTATCTGGTTTGCCAGTCTATTGTTGAGGGTTTTTGTATCTATGTTCATCAATGATATTGGCCTGTAATTTTCCTTCCTTGTGCTGTCCTTGTCTGGATTTAGGATCAGGGTGATGTTAGATTCATAGAATGTTTGACAAGTGTATGATCTTATTCATTTTTGGGGGATAGTTTGAGAAGGATAGGTACTAATCTTTGAATGCTTGGTAGAATTCTGCAGAGAAGCCATCTGCTCCTGGACTTTTATTTTTTGGAAGGTTTTTGATTACTGTTTCAGTCTCTTTACTTGTAATAGGTCTATTTAGATTCTGTATTTCTTCTTGGTTCAGTTTGGGAAGGTAGTACGAGTAAGAATGTGTCCATTTATTCTGGATTGCCCAACTTGTTGACATATAGTTTTTCATAGCAGTCTTTTATAATCTTTTGTATTTCTGTGGTATCCATTGTAATTTCTCCTCTTTCATTTCTAACTTTATTTATTTGAGCCTTCCCTCTTTTTTTCTTAGTGAGTCTGGCAAAGTGTTTGACAATTTTGGTTATCTTCTCAAAGAACCAGCTCTTAGTTTTATTGATTCTTTGTATGTTTTTTATGTTTCATTTTCATTTATTTCTGATCTAATTTTTATTATTTCCCTCCTTCTACTGACTTTGGGTTTTTGTTTCTTTTTCTTTTTCTAGTGCTGTTACATGTAGTTTATCACTGCTTTTTAGAGATTTTTCTTATTTTTCGAAGTAGGCCTGTATTGCTATAATCTCCCTCTTTGTACTGCTTTTCCTGCACCCCATAAGAGTTGATATGTTTTGTGTTCATTTTCATTTATCTTCAGATATTTCTTTATCTCCTTTTATTGCTTAATTGATCCAATGGCTGTTCAGTAGCATGCTGTTTAGTCTCCACATGTTTGTGCCTTTCCTAGCTTGCTTTCTTTTAGTTGATTTTTAGTTTCGTAGCCTTGTGGTCAGAAAAGATGCTTGATATGATTTCAATCTTCTTAAATTTATTTAGGCTTATTTTGTTTCCAAACATATATTCTATCTTTGGGAATGTTCCATGTAAACTTGAGAAGAATGTGTATTCTGTTGTGTTTGGATTGAATGTTCTATATGTATCTATTAAGTCCATCCAGCCTAGTGTTTTATTTAAGGCCACTGTTTCCTTGTTGACTTTCTATGTGGATGATCTATCCATTGACATAAGTGGGTGGTTACCGTCCCCTACTGTTATTGTATTGCTGTCAATTTCTCCCTTTAGATCTGTTATTAGTTGCTTTATATACTTTGATACTCCTGTGTTAGGTGCACATATGTTAATGTGTTATGTCTTCTTGTTGGAACGTCCCTTGTATCATTACATAATGCCCATCTTCATTTCTCATTATCTTGTTTATCTTGAAGTTTGCTCTGTATAAGTACAGCCGCACTCACTTTCTTTTGGTTGCCATTTGCTTGGAGTATCATCTTCCATCCCTTCACTCTAAGCCTTTGTTTGTCTTTAGAACTGAGATGGACCTCCTGGAGGCAGCATATTGTTGGAGACTGTTTTCTAATCCATCCAGCCACTCTGTGACTTTTGATTTGTGAATTCAATCCATTTACATTTAGAGTGATTGTTGGTATATGCAGGCTTGATACTGCCAATTTATCTTTTTTTTTTTTCTGGTTGTTCTATATTTTGATTGTTTCTTTTCCCTTATATTTCTGACTGCCATTTCAGTTTGATGGTTTTCTCTGATGGTTTTCTCAATCTTCTCTTTATTTATGATTTGTGACTCTGTTCTGATTTTTTGTATTGAGGTTAACATGAGGTTTGTGTAAAAGATCTCACAGATCAGATAGTCCTTTTGCTGATAGCCTCTTATCTCCATTAGCTTAAGCAGATTCTATTTATTTTCTCTTCCACTTCTATGTTTTACTCGTCACAAATTATTCCTTTTTGTGTTGTGAGTTTGTGACTAAATTGAAGTGCTTATAGTTATTTTTGATGTTTTCTTTACCTTTATCTATCATGTGATAATTGTTTGCTAATTTATTCTGATATAGAGCCACGATTTTCTGATTTTATCTGTCTATTTATCTCCTTGCTAAAAGCCTTTTAACCCTTTGCTTTTTTTGTTTCAGGTAAGAGGTCTCCCTACATCATTTTGTGCAAGAAAAGTCTTGTGGTGATGAACTCTCTCAGCTCTAGTTTATCTGGGAAAGCTTTTATTTCTCTGTCATATCTGAAGGATAATTTCACTGAATAGTATATTCTTGGCTGAGAGTTTTTGTCTTTCAGTACTTTGAATATATCATTGCATTCTCTCCTAGCCTGTTAGGTTTCTGCTGAGAAATCCACTGAAAGCCTGATTGGGGTTCTTTTTATGTTATTTTATGCTTTCTTGCTCACCTTAATATTTTTCCTTTGTCATTGTCTTTTGATAGTTTTGATATTATATGCCTTGGAGACGTCTTTTTGGATTGAAGTAATAAGGTTTTCTACTGACTTCATAGTAGTTGTATCTCCAGTTCTTTCCCCAGGCTTGGGAAGTTCTTAGCTATTATTTCTTTGAACAAACTCTCTGCTCCTTTCTCCCTCCCTTCTCCCTCTGGGATACCTATAATTATTACATTAGTTGTCCTAATTGAGTCAGATATTTCTCAAAGAGTTTTTTCATTTAAAAAAAATCTTAGTTCTCCTTCCTCCTCCACCTGAAGTGTTTCTAGGTTTTTAATCTTCGAGGTCACTAATTCCCTCCTCCATAAGGTCTGTTATATTTTTTATGCTTTCTGCACTATTTTTTATCTCATGAATTGAGTTCTTCATGTCCATAACTTGTGTTTGGTTGTCTTTTAAGGCTTCAGTATCTTTAGAGAAGTATGCCTTCTCCTCAAGAATTTTATTCCTGAGCTCATTAAACTCTCTTTATGAATTTTCTTATAAATCATTGGATTTCTTTATGACAGCTATTTTGAATTCTCTGACAGTTAGATTGTAGTCTTCTGTCACTTTAAGTTTGGATTCTGGAGACTTGCCATTTTACTCATGATTTTAAGTGTTACTATAATTCTTCATGATGTTTGGTGAATTGATCCTCTGCCAGCACATTTGCAGTAATAATTACCTTTTCTCATTTAGGTACTTCTTTGGTTCTGGTCTCCTGGGTGTCATGTTCCTTCACTGGCTCTCTATGGGCCTGGATGCTGCTGTCCTGTACCCAATCTGGACTTCTGTTCCCAAGTTGCCTTGGCGTGCTGGTTGCACCTCTGCCAGGGGTGCTGGGTTCATGGATTTCACTGTCACTGATAGGGGACCTGAGGACCCAGGGACTTGTATCCAGATCCTCCTGCTGGTGGAGCTGGTGTTGAGATTGCCACCACTTTGCTGGGTCACTGGTTCTTCTGTGGTTCCTGTTGCATTTGGACACAGTTTCCACCTTTCACTATTAGTGGGACAGAGGATGTTTTTTTGGTTGTGCTGTTGGGCCACTCTGTGTCCACATAGGCTGAACTGCCACCACTCAGCAGGGAGCATTCACATGGGTGGGGCAGCCATGGCATGGTGGGTGCTACTGTGGGCTTGGCTACTGCCACTCCACAAGTGTTCATGTGTAGTCTGGGCTTCCCCTGCCTCCTTTCAGTCACACTGGCCACTGTATGAGGATCCATGATCTGGATTGCTGCTGCTAGGGTGGGGGAAGAGGCTGCTCTCCTAGCTCCACTGCTTCCCAGAGGCACAGTGCACCCACCTTCAGATGTATAGCTGCATGGATCTCTCAGGCATTCTGTTGTGCTGTTTAGGGAATCCTCTGTTGGTTAATGGATGTCCATTTGGTTGTAACTTAGAGAAGATAGACAAAGGGAACAACTCACTCCACCATGATGCTGATATAACTCTCTCTTGGCTTTTTAATAATATCCATTCTGAAAGATGTGAGGTGATATCTCATTGTAGTTTAGATTGACATTATCAAAGGAAACCATCAACAAAATGAAAATACAACCTACCAATTAGGAGAAGGCATTTGCAAATCACATATACAATAAGGATTTGATATCCAAAATATATAAAGAGTTCATATAACTCAACAGCAACAAAACAAACAACCTGATCAGAAAATGGGCAGAAGATATGAACAGTTTTTCAAGGAAGATATACAGATGTCAAACAGGCACATGAAAAGATGTTTGAAGCAGAATCTTCATCTTCTAGGCAGATTACTTAAAAAGGTAAAGAAACTTTCCTTTTGACAAATGAAAGAAAGTTAAGTTCTAATCTTATGTAAGTACACTATTGATATTAAAGCAATTTTAAAATCCTTAAAACAACAATTCAATTTTAAGCCAACTTGAGTACACAAAGTGAATTTCTGTCTGCCTCTTCAATCTCTTGTATATATTTAGTTTTGTCTTTCATAACCTGAAGTTCTGGTTTAGACAAATTACTCTCATTTCCCTTGACCAAGTTTACCTTCATATTAGAATTTCTAACCTTTAAAAACTTTAATTTCTAGTGAAAAATAAATCAGCATACAATTATGAATTGCCTTTTACACTAGCATTCTGTGGCTTGGCCAATTTATTAATATCTTTTATAATTTTGGGGACTGGGTTAGTGGGTTCGGATCCCACATGTGGGCCTACACCACTCATCAAGCCATGCAGTGGTGGCTTATTATGATAAAGTCCCCTGAGAGCTAGTACAGCCAGACAAAAAGCATTTAAGAATTCCAGTATATTTGACTTGCCACCAAGATGCACTCGAGATGATAGAGACCAAGGATAGTATTCTTACTGGTCAAAAAGCCAAGCTCCAGAACGTAGAACAAGATGGAAAGAGAAACTTTACCCAGGTTTTCCTTACATCCATATTAACAGTTTTAGCTAAGCCTTGGGTCTCTTGGAGTCAAACTAAAATTTAGAAGGGATGTGTCATGGGCTTTAGGACTGCATGTTGTTTTTACAGTGTACCTCATTGCATGGAGATTTTCTTGAGGTTGGCAGGTAACCTATTATTGATCTAACCTGTGACCAGCTTAACCTATCATGGGAGCCTTCTTGAGATTATGAGTACCCTAATGGCTCTTAAGTGCTTGGCCTGTGCCCAACAATGTTAAAACTTTGGCTTCCAAGATGTCCCGTAGCAATAGCTCTTACCTCATGTGCATATTAACCCACCTACAAGGTTTATGGCCAAAGCCATAAACAAAAAGATTATACTAGGAAGAAGTATATGTTTCCAAAACTCTGCATGAACTGTGGTATCAAAACCCATTGGTGGGAGCTGAAGCTAATTTAGGCTACAACAGGCTTTATAGAGCCTATGTCTGTGTCCTGCCCCATGGATTTTCCTTTCTATAACAAATAGCAAAGAAGACAAAGAAAAAGAAAAGAACAATGACCATCTCTGGGAAAAAAAGCATCAATAAAAACCAAGGAAGACTCTAACGAATTTGCCAGAGTCACTAAGCCCAAGAAACTAGTTTCACATTTTCTCCTGCTAATCTAAATTTAGAAAAGGAAAAACTCGCCATTCTCACAAATGGGTCTTTCTAGGCTCCTCCCTGTCTACCACATCTAGTTTATATTATACTATAGTTATCTATGGAGATAGCTCCTTACTAGAATTGACCTTCTATCTTAAATTATTTTAGACAGTTGTGAAGAAGGTCAAAGTTTCTTCCTGAGTTTTTTATACTCAAAAATAATCAGCCCAAAATAATCAGGCCAGAGAGACACATTGTTGGATGGCAAATTCTGCTACCTTATACATGAAATGCCCATTATATAACCACACAAGAACAGGCCAAACTGCCTGATTGGGATTAAGGCCAACAGATTGTAATATACGTGAACAGTTCTTTTCATGATATTGCCAACACCTTTACCGGCTACCTTTGATACGGAATTAGACCAAGAAGGGGCCAGCCCCATGGCTGAGTGGTTAAGTTTGTGTATTCTACCTCAGCTGCTCAGGTTTTTGCTGGTTCAGATCCTGGCTGCAGATCTAGCACTGGTCATCAAGCCATGTTGTGTCTGCATCCCACATAGCAGAACTAGAAGGACCTACAGCTAGAATATACAACTACGTACTGGTGGTCTTTGGGGAGAAGGAGAAGAAAAAACATGTTGGCAACAGATGTTTGCTCACGGCCAATCTTTAAAAAGAAAATCACTAGAAGTATTAGTTATCTAACATTTATTTTATATGGCATATCACACAATTTTTACAATGATTTATGAGGTAGATGATATCATACTTCTGTTTTGTAAGTGAGGAAATTGAAGCATAGGGAAGATATACAACTGGCTCCCAAGGTCACACAGTTAGTTAGTGATAGATCCAGATCTTGAACTCAACAGGCTACCTGTTGATAGAGCTCCCTTAACCACTATGGCATACATAAGACAAAAGAATCATAACTGGTTCAGTTCCCTTCTGAGAAGATAATTCAAAGGAAGATAGACATGGTTTTCTTCCCCCTTTTAAACACATGGCTATTGCAAAGTGATAGAAGCATGGAAAGCTTAACAAATACAAAGAAAACCAAATCAATCCAAAATCAGAGTACTTAAAAGTCAAAAGCATGCTTTGCTCTATGACAGTATTTTTCTAATTTCTAATTTGCTCAAGATCATTTAGGCAGCATACAACTTCCACATCTAATTCACTGAACGTTGGATTTTAGTAACATTGAGTTATTGTGAGAATACTATTTAACATTTGTTAAATGCCAGCAATAATGAGGATTATGGAGACAGTGGGAGACACACATTTGTACCAGTGCCTTGAGCAACAAGTAGGTCTTTGTCTTGCTTTGGGGGAAAAGAACTATAAGACAAGGATAAGTAAGTTAGGTAAAGAGGAAAAAAAATATTAACAACCAAAAAACAAAACAAAATAAAATAAACGCCTCTCTTGTTTTATAAGACTAAATCTATGGGAAACGTAGTTACTGACATTTGTCTTGAGTGTCTACTTCCTCTTTTCCAGGATTCCCTTTTTCCTGCTTCTCTTCCTCTTTTCCAAATATTTACTAAATAAGAATCATGTCTGCTGTCCATAAAATACATGAATTCATACTAATCAAAATTTAGTCAGAGTGAAGTAAGATTTTTCCAGTTTTATTTAAAAATAGTTGACATACATCACTCTATAAGTTTGTGTATGACATGATGGTTTCATTTACATATATTATGAAATGATTACAACAATAGGTTTAGTTAACATCCATCATCTCATTTAGATACAATAAAGACAAAAAAGTTTATTCTTATGGTGAGAATTCTTAGGATTTACTCTCTTAACAACTTTCCTGTATTTCATACAGCACTGTTAATTATAGTCATCATGTTGTACATTACATCTCCAGTACTTATTTATCTTATAACTAGACGTTTACACCTTTTGACCACCTTCTTCCAATTCCCCCTACCCTTACTCCCCACCTCTCGTAGCCACAGTCTGACCCCTTTTTTCTGTGTTTGGGTTTTTTTTTTGGTTTCATATGTAAGTGAAATCATACAATATTTGTCTTTCTCTGTTGGAGTTATTCACTTAGCATAATGTCTTGAAGGTCCATCCATGTTGTTACAAATGGTAGTATTTTCTTGTTTTTATGATGGCTGAATTATATATATTTACATAAATATATATATTATATATATATATATATCACAACTTCTTTATTCATTCATCCATCAATGGACACATAGGTTGTTTTTATGTCTTTGCTATTGTAAATAATGCTGCTACGAACATGGGGGTGCAGATATCTTTTCAAGTTAACGTTTTTGTTTGCTTTGGATATATTCACAGGAGTGGAATTCCTAGATCATATGGTAGTTCTATTTTTAATTCTTTGAGGAACTTCTATACTCTTTCCATTGTGGCTGTGCCAATTTACAATCTCACCAAGAGTACACAAGGATTTCTTTTTCTCCACAACTATGCCAGCATTTGTTATCTCTTGTCTTTCTGATAATGGTCATTCTAATAGGCAAGATAAAAACCATATCTCATTATGGTTTTAATTTGCATTTCCCTAATGACTAGTGATATTGAATATCTTTTCATATGCCTGTTGGCCATTCATATGTCTTCTTTGGAAAAATGTATATTCAGGTCCTTTGACCATTTTTTAATTGAATATTTGTTTTTTTGCTATTGAGTTGTATGAGTTCTTTATATATTTTGAATATTAACACTTTACCAGATATATAGTTTACAAATGTTTTTCCCGTTTCATTGTCTTTTCATTTTGTTGATTTTTTTTTATTTTCACAAGCTTTTTCTTATGATGTAGTCTCACAAGTTTATTCTTGATTTTGTTGTTTGTGGTTTAGTTGTGATTTCCAAAAATTTGTTACCAAGACTAATGCCAGGGAGCTTTTTTTCTATGTTCTCCTCCAGATGTTTCATGGTTTCACGTCTTACATTTAAGTCTTTAAGCTATTTTGAGTTAATTTTTGTGAGTGGTATAAGATAGGGGTTGTTTCATTCTTTTAAATGTGAATATTAAATTTTTCCCACACCATTTATTGAAGATATTGTCTTTTCTCCATTTGGTATTGGCTTCATTATCAAATATTAGTTGACCATGAAATGATATTTTAGGAAAACAGTGAAAGGAAAGTATGTACTATCTTCTCACTTACCCAAGCTTGATCAACAGAAAGCTAGTTGCATAAACTTCATTTTCCTAGCCTCCCTAAGATAACCTTTAATGAGCCATCATTTAAAGTTTTGCTTTTGGCTTTTATCAAAACTTGATAAAGAAAATCCACTGGAAGATTATTTATTTGCTGTCCATTTCTTGTCAAAGACATTGTCCATTTTATCAACTGAAAGTCTCTGGAAAAGGTTCTATGTGATAAACTGCTTGGTAATTTTAGCATTGGAAAACAAGTGGGTTCCTCTGAAGAACTCATATACTTCTTTTAGCAAATCATGAGTGAAAGAGGCAGAGAATTAGCAGTCAGAAAGAGGAATAATCAGGAGCATGCACTACCAGGTAGCTAAGGAGAAGGAAATTATCAGAAGGTGTAAAAGGTAAGAAAAGAGGATGATTTGGGGGAAAAGCCCGCAAACTTCATTGGTAGCCTTTGTGCTAAGAGACTAGGAAGGGTGAGCATTGGGTCAGTAATAGTCCAATCTTTTGGCCTTAGCTTCATCTCCTGGCTCCTGAGGCCTTTACACATAGTCTCCTTCTCTTTCATTAACCTGGGGCAGCCATCCAGAATTTCTAATCACTATGCCAGTACTCAACAACTGAAATGAGCATCATCTAAATAACACCCTTGTGAGGGACAAAGTCATAACATATCTTTACTGGGTGAAAAGAAATGATTTCTTTTATAACATAGCTTTTAAACTGCAGCCTTTGTTCTTTAACCCATTCAACACTTTAATGACCAGTAAAAGGGTGGGCAGATTCATCCAAAGGGTCACTTTCCAAAGTATCTCAAAGAATATTCCCTAATCATGTGTCTGTCATGTTTAATTTCAGAGGTAAGAGTAGTCTAACAGTCATAAAGAGATAGTCTCATTAAATTACATGTATGATAAATGTGATAAATACCTGCCTTTTACGTATGTTTATATCCCAGTCTCTTTCACACCACCATCTTCTTAGAATGCTTAGCACAATGCCTTCCTTATTGTGAATAATCAATAACAGATTGATCATTGAAATTTCACAGTCATGAGATCATTATTTCTTATCATTCAATGTAATATATTTTAACATCTTTATTAACAGCTCAGATGAATTTTGAGGTGATATAAAGGGAAAAAATACACTTGAAACAAACACTGCTTCCCATGGGCATTCATTTAAGACTAAGTGCACTCATTTTTCCCATGTCCTTTCTGAAAGCACATCCCAGAAAATTTCATAAATGAGAGGCATTAGATAAAATGGAAAGTGGAGTTAAGATGAGTAATTATAACAGGAGAATATGTTCAAATTCTGTGAAAGGAGCATTTAGACCCCCCAAATTCCTTATTTCTGCCTGGTTAGCCAAACCATGATCTATCTCTCATCCTTTAAGGATTTAGAAGATTTTTTTCTTTGATGAAACTAATTGAAAAATTTTCCAGGATCTTGGACACTGGGCACAGTAAAAAGCTGGTGGTAATATTTGGTGGCTAAAAAAAAAGAATAAGTAAAAGGCTATGTACTGAATGCTAAGATACCAGTTTCTTGCCCTATCTAGATCTCATACTTCTGATAACCAAGTTTAAATACCTAAGGCAGGAGATTATTTTTTATTTGGTGAAAATTAACTGCTCCAAATAAAAGGTCTATAGATACTGATATCTTAGTGTTTCTGTAGTTTAAAAAAGCATGCTTGCTACCTGATCATCTTAAACTAGAACATAACAGTTATCAAGTTCCATTCATGCACACAGAGCTTCCAATCAACTTTTTAGAGCATCGTGTCTCAGTATAAATGGATTGCCAAAAATCTTCAGACACATGAAGGAAACCTCTAACATGAAAGATAGGAGACAAATAAAGCAAAATGCTGATTAGTTTACTCAGACAGTGTCAGAAGATCTTATACCCTTAAAACATGAATACAAGGCTATAAAAGAAAAAATAGAGAAAAGTAAAGATTATAGAGTTTAAGCATGAACATAGTCTGTGACCCCAGTTCAATAAAAAGCTCTAAAAATAAGAAGTGAAAAAACTCTCAAAGATGTGGATCTGAAACACAAAGGCTGAGATTAGAAAAAAAAAAAAAATCACTGAAGGCTAAATTAAGAGATTCAACTAAATGGAGCCCCAGAAGGAAAATAGAAATGAAATAAAGGAAAGTAACAGAAAAATAGAAGAAAAATTTCAAGAGCTGAAGAAGTACACATAATTTCACAGTGAACGGCCTCATCGGGTGATCACCACAATGAATAAATAAAAAAGATCCCTATTCAAAACAGTAAGGACAAAGAGCAATCTTAAAAAAAAAAATCAGAGGCATGAGTATAGGCCAGAGATAAAGAAAGAACTCTCATAAGGACATGTCATAAGCAACTCTGATGTAGAAAATAGAACATTGCTTCAAAATTCTGAGGGAAAATGATTTTGAATCCAGATATTCAGACAAAGCAGAACAATAAATCAGTGATCTGTCTAGATTTTCAGATATGCAAACATAAAAATTGTCTAAGGTTTTAACTGGAGGCTCTATTTCAATAAAATGAGAGAGAAAAAGTAAGACAAGAAATTGAGATTTTAAGTAATTGATGGAATATATAAAAAGATAAATCATTGGTCTTTGATGATGCAAACATTTACCTTTGAATGGTTTGAGAAAGGGCATAGTCAAAAAAGAGTTTGAAATACTCCAAAGTAAGTAATTAGATATGGGGAAGTATAGCCCACAGAATTTACCAAAAAGGAACATATTTTGTCATGTTGTAAATAACTTTATTTATTGTTAAAAAAATGGGTTGAGTAAATTGAAAGTGAGGAACAGAAGTCAATGAACATAGACAACTCTGTCAAGAACTTAACTGTGAAGGGAAGGGATAGGACACAAGCAAGAGCTATGTATAAGATTGATTTTCTATTAATTCTTGTCTTTAAACTTTAAAATTCTTCTTTAAGAACTTTTTTAATGAGAGAGAATTAAGTATGTTTATATGTTGATGGAAATAGAATACAACCAACAAAAGCAACAATTGTCTGGAAGTAGGCAATCAGTGTTGGCATTGTGGCTCTAGTTATCAGAGATAACAGGTTCTTTCAACTTTCTGCCCCACTTCCTAGTACATGGCTTCCATTATCAAGGTCACATCATAGTCCACATTGCAGCTGGATTTCTCTATTATATCCATGTGACTATGAGCAGAAAGGAAGCAGGAACAAAGTGCAAATAGGGAACCCTCCTGTCTGAGTCAGCCTCCTTTAATTATCCTTCCCTGAAGATCCTCAGAAAATTTCCGCTTACAACTTTTTGGCTAGAACTTAGTCACATGGCCACATCTTGCTACAAAGGAATCTAGAAAATGTAGTCTTCATTCTGAGTTCCAAGGTGTCTAGCTAAAATTTGGGATTCTATTTTTGAGAAAAGAATAATTGATGTTGGGATAGGAAATTAGTAGTGTCTGACATACCAGATTTCTTAGATTGCATTCCCTGGAAACAACCTCTAAAATGGCAACTTGCAATAAAAAGTATATTTATTGTTATGAAGTAAGGAAGGATGGATTGAGCAGAGGGGGAAAATGATCCACAATGTAGTTGAAACTGAGATATTAACCATTCCTATGAGCATCTTTGGATCTGGAATGTCCTTTCAAAGTTTTCCCAAATTGAAGCAAAGTGACTGAGCTTGTGTATCTGTGCAATAGACAGACTCGGATATGGACTGTCCTCTAGGAAGAGACATAACCTTTGCAAAGGTCAATTCCCAGTGATAGACAAAGATATGAGCTCAGTAGCTGATATTTCCAGTAGCTGGGTGATGGAAACATCACTGAAGATGGAATATGCGAAGAGCACTACATTATCCACGATATCTGGTAAATGTAGCAGAAGGAAAAAAAGGTAAGTAATGAATATGTTGACTAAGGAGGCATTACAGGAATAGAGCACAAGTTTGTGACAACATAGGGGTGGAGCACAAGTTGGTGACTATGTAGGGAAGAAAAAGGGCTAATAGCAAAGGACTGAAATTTTTTGTTAGTTATATGCAAAATAGCTTAAACACAAAAGTAGTCTATATTTTTAGCTTACAAATAATTTAAGGCAAGAATCCCTGGTAGGAAGGCAACACTCCTCCACTTCAGTTTTCCATCTTGTGGCTATGACCTCAAGATTATCTGCTTTTAGCTGGTAGAATAAGAATCAGCAAATAGAGAAGACAAATAGAACACATGACTTCTGCTCACATTCCATTGGTCATAACTTGTTATATAGATGCATGTAACTCAAATGGAGGCTGAGAATGTAGTGGAGCTGGCCAGCCATGTGCTTTGTACTTTTATTGCAATGAGAGAAGGGATAGTGAATTTTCTGAACAGTCATATCAAATAAACAAGTGCAGTGGAAGAAAGATATGTGGGAGCAGAGAGGTTTCATGGTTATGGTCAGAAAGCCGGATATTTTAGTTTAATATTTTATACATAAGAAGAATACTGGGTCATAATAAGGTGTGGCCATGGGTAGAATGATATCAAGTATGGATGAATTGCTGACTCATGGAGATTGAAAACTATGAAGCCATATTGTTGGAAAAGTCACCACATAGGACAATAATAATATTAACCAAAACTTATACAGTGCTTACTATGTACCAGAAACTCTTCTAGGTGTTTTACATCTACTAATTTAATTAATTCTTTCTATAATCCTATGAGCAAGTTACTATCATTATCCTCATCTTAGAGATGTGGAAACTGAGTAACAGAAAGCTTTGGTATCTTTTCCAAACTTATATAACTAGTAATAAGTGAAACAAGAATTAAAACAAGGAAAGACTGGCTTCAGAGTCTTTGTTTTTGTCTCTATGATAGCAAGGCTTGTATGGAGAGGAAGCCAGTGATTCAGGTCCATGTATTAAAAAGTCTGAGTGAGTGAGGAGAGGTGTGTACCTGAGAGAGAGAATGAGGGGAAAGTATTGTGTGGCATGAGCCTCAAATGAGTGATTTTTTAAAACTTTTTATTGAAATTATGATAGCTTACAACCTTGTGAAATTTCAGTTGTACATTGTTTTTTGTCAGTCGTGTTGTAGGTACACCACTTCCCCCTTTGTGCCCACCTCCCCACCCCCCTTTGCCCTGGTAACCACTAATCTTTTCTCTTCGTCTACGTGTTAAATTTCCACATATGAGTGGAGTTATACAGAGATTGTCTTTCTCTATGTGGCTTATGTCACTTAGCATAATACTCTCCAGGTCCATCCATGTTGTTGTGAATGTGAAGATTTTATCTTTTTTTATTGCTGAGTAGTATTCCATTATATCTATATCTATATCTATATCTATATATATCATATCTTCTTTATCCAATCATTCAAAAAAATAATATGAAAATATAAAACCATTCATTGATAGATACATTAAGGATCAGCAAAGATGTCACACTGATGGCACCAAATCAATTTTCAATCCTGACATTAAGAGGAATGTAATTTTTCTCACGAAAAGAGGCAACATGCCTCCTGTTGTATTCATCCACCCAGACACTCACTCATTTAGGGCTGATATAGCCAAGTTACCTGAGCAGTAGACAGCTTTATCGCCATAAAAAAAGGCAGATATATTGCACTTATATTAGGGATTGTAAACCTTCTGCAGACATTCCCAGGGATAACAAGACATTATCAATAACAACTTTTAATAAGCCATGAGGGATCTGAAACAACAATTATGTAGATGGAGTGGGAAAAAATGCTTAGCATGGGAAGCCTAACACAGGAAATTCCCTTTACCTTACGGCTAAAGCAATCGTCCTAGTTTCTTATTGAGGAAGGACTAGTGCCTAGTATCAGAACCTAATGTTTATCTTCCACCTTTTCAGTCTATAAGCATAGTTAGTAACCTACATAAGTTCTTACTCTTAAAGGTGGGTTTAGTCATGTTCAAAAAATACTTGTGGGCTAAACAAAGCACCCACTCAGGAACTATATCAGGACTATTACAATAAAAATTGATGTTATAGGGTACTTTATAAGCAGCAAGTCTATGGAATACTATTTTCATTTCATTAAACTCATTTCGCTTTTTGTGTGCTATAAATTACACAGTATCTTTGATACATGATTACCAGAAATTTAAATGATTTGCATAAAAGTAATTGAACAATTCTATCATGAGCAAGGCATATCTATTGCTCAGCTCATTTGACCATAGGATAAAGGTGCAAAAACGGGAGTTTTCTAATTCAACACTACTCTGGCATTGTGTCTACTCTGCTTTGAATTTCACATGTTGGGTTTTTCATTATAATAAGACTTTATAGCTATGGAAATGCTAAGTATTTTACATGGATTATCTCATTTAATGTTCATAAAAGTGTGGACAAAAATTTCCTATTGCCCTCAATTTGTGATAAGTAAACTGAGGCTTAGAGATATTGAGTAACTTACCCATACACACCTATGTGGTGGAGAGTATGCCATTCTAGCACCAATGTTCTTAAATAGTTTTCCAATGTGTAGTGAATATGCTTTTCATCTGGAGTGGCACATGTTTGAATGTTCTAGTAGATATTTATTAATTTTAATATATTTGAAAAAAACATAGCATGTACTTTGCTGCTATTGGGTGAAGGGTTGTATAAATGTCAATTAGATCAGGCTGCTTGATATTGCTGTTCTAGTCTTCCATATTCTTATTGATTATCTGTCCATCGAAATGTTCTATCAATCAGTGAGAGGAAAGCTGAAGACTCAAAGTACAACTGTGGCCTTGACTCCTGTATCTTGAAGCTATATTTTAGATGTATACTCTTTCAGGATTGTTAGTTTCCTTAATGACTTGATCCTTTTATTGATATGAAAAGCTCCTCTTTATTTCATGTTCTGAAGTCTATTTTATCTGATATTAATATAGTTACTGCAGCTTTATATAGATAAGTGTTTTGATGGTATATATTTCTTCTTTTAATTTTTAATATACCTGAATATTTTTATGTAAACTAAGTTTCTTGTATACAGCATATAATTGGTTCTTGCATTTATTCTTTCAATTTTATTGACTTATAATTGACATAGAGCTCTGCAGAAAAGTTTAAGGTGTATAGCATCATGACTTGACTTGCATATATTACAAAATGACTACCATACTAAATCAAAAAAAGAAAGAAATCCTGTCATTTGTGACAACATGGATGGACTGTCAAGGCATTGTGCTAAGTGAAATAAGTCAAAGAAAGACAAATACTGCATGTCTGCACTTTTATGTGTAATCTTGAAAAAAAAAAACTCAAAGAGAAAGAGACCAGATTGGTGATTGCCAAAGGTGGGGGGTGGGCAGTGGGGAGATTGAATGAATGGGGTCCAAAGCTATAAACTTGCAGTTATTAAAAAGGTAAGTACAGTGGCCTTACTTTTTTATCCAATCTATTCTGCTTTCTAACTGTAGAGCTTTTACCATTTATGCTTAATATAATTATGAATCTGATTTGGTTAAATTTACCATCCCATTACTCATATTTTATTTTCTTATCTCTCACTATTTCTTTTTTCTCTTATTTTCCCATCTTGTCTTGAAGTAATTAATATTCTTAATAAACAAATGAAAATGAAATTAAAAACAATATTTCCTTTTACAACATTATCAAATTAAGAATTATATATATAAGTGAACTCAACACAACATCAGTCAAAATCTCAGTAAACGTTTTGTAGAAATTGACAAGCTGATGCTAAAATGTACATTGAAATGCCAAAACCCTAGAATACTCAGTATAATTTTGAAAAAAAAGTTAGTTGAGGATCTTAGACAACCGTATATCAAGACTTAATATAAATCTACAGTAATCAAGACAGTGTGCTAATGGTGAAAGTAGATCCATAGACCAATGGAACAGAATACACACACCAAAAATAGATGCATATACATATGTCTGACTGATTGTTGAGAAAAGTGAAAAGGCAATTCAGTGGAGAAAGGACAGTCTTTTCAAGAAATGGTTCAGGAACAATTTTATATTTATACATAAAAAATTAACCTAGGCACAGAGTTTGCACCTTACATAAGAATTAACTCAGAACAGATCATGCACATAAATGTAAAATACAGAACTATAAAGTGTCTAGAAGAAAACAGTAGAAAATCTGCATGACCTTGGATTTGGTGATAAGTTTTTAGGTAAAAAATCTAAAGCATAATCCATGAAATAAAAAATTGATGTTTGACTTATTAAAATTAAAAACCTGCTCTGCAAAAGATACTGTTAGGACAATAAAAATGCAAGGGGCAGACTAGAAGTAAATGTTTGCAAAACCTATATCTGATAAAATACTTATATCCAAAATATATAAAGAACTTTTAAAATTCAAAAATAAGAAGAAGCAAACAATCCAATTGAAAAATGGGGAAAACATCTAAAAAGAAATCACCCCAAAGAAGAATTACAAATGGCAATTAAACATTGGAAAGGCTGCTCAACATCAGTTATAATTGTTAAAATGAAAATTAAAATAAAAATGAAGTACAACTACATAACTATTAAATGGATAAAATCCAAAAATCTGACAATATGAGTTACTCATGAGGAAGCAGAGAATATGAACTCTTCACTGCTTGTGGAAATTCAAAATAGTACAGTCACCTTGGAATACAGTTTGCAGTTTTCAGTAAAGTAGAGATAATCATACCATATGACCCAGCAATCACAGTCTTAGGTAATTACTCAACTGATTAGATGACATGTTTCTGTAAAAATCTGTATCCAAATAATTACAGCAGATTTATTTATAACTGACAAACACTGGAAGCAACCAAGATTTCCTTTAATAGGTTAATGGAAAAACAAGTTGTGGTATAATTTAAGACAACATACTATTTGATGATAGGAAAAAACTACTGATACACTCAACAACTTGGATGAAATTTAAATGTAGTTGGGTGATACTATAGTGGTAGATTCAAGGATCTATTCATTTATCAAAGCCCATAGAACTTTAATAAACCAAGCATGAACCTTAATTTACACAAATTAAAAATAATCAGGAAGTTGGAGGAATCTCAAAATGGAATCTAAACTGTGATGAAACAATCTAATTGGGTGATGTAATCTCACAGGAGAGACATATGAAAAAGATGCTTACCTATGTAGGTTTGGAACCTGTTTTGACTAGAAAATATAGGACTAAAGACAAGACAAACTCTAACATAAGCAATGGACTCTTGTTAGTAGTGTTGTTTCCCACAGGAGTAGGGGTTGACAATTTTGAAACTGCTGTATATTTATACTGGGAATGGACAATTGAGACCAGAAACAAGATTGTCTAGTGATGAGACAGTGAATTACCTATATTCCAACTTTTAGAGACAGGGTTTGTTTCTTTTTCTTCTTGTTGCTAAGAGATTTTCACATATTGAGGTATATGGGGTAATTGTAATTATTCAGTTTCAAAACTGATTCAGCTTGAACTAAAGAAGCCTGACTTATGGCCTATCAAACATACATTGTACATCTGCTTTAACCATTAAAGTAAAGAATGCATACTTCCTCTCCTACACTATATTGGTAACACCTTATTGACAACACCCTATTGATAACTCCCTATTGGTAACACCCATAATAGTCCCTTTCCTGACATAAGAGTCCTGCTGACCTGCTAATTTGCAATTAAATACCTCTTTAAAACTTTGAAAATGTATCCTGGGTGTGTTTAATGTATGTTCTTTGTTCTAAAAACATATGACTGTACTGGAAACTATGCTTCTCGGGAACACTTTCTAAACCTTCCTGGGTTATAATCTTCATTCTGGCTCAAGTAAAACTCTCCTATTTCTGTTATCTATTGAATGGTTGTTGGTTATTTCCATCAACATTTCTTGCATATTGTGGCAGAATTTCAGAGAAACCAAATGTAGACCACCTGGAATTTACTTTGAACTGGTGTTTGGTACCACTTGGACCCATTGAGCCTCTCTGGCTTCACAGCACTCTTCAGGTAGCCCCATTGAGTTACTCTGAAACCTGGACTTTCTTATTTAAGTTGTAGGTCCTTTTACATGAGCTGTTTCAAGTCTTAAGACTGGGTGTCTTAAGGGAATACCAGTACATTTCCTAAGTAAGAAATATCAAGAGTGAATTTCCTAGGCCAGGGTAGCCTAGGGGGAACTTCAGAGTGAATGGAGCAGGATGACATTTTTAATTTGGCTTTACATTACAAAGAATTGTGTCTATAAAGTCTGAACAAATTGTTTAGCCTCAAGAATGTGAGGAATCCATAAGAAATTATATCATGATCAGTGACTTCAAATAATCATCGAAGAATGCACATATGAGGATTGGTCATCCACGTAGTCCAAGCCCCCAGAGTAGTTTTAGACTGCTGGTGGGAGAAACTGAGACAGGTAAGAGAGTGCTCAATACCTTGTTTAGGGAATGACTCTCACAAACAGCACACTTCCGACCCACTACACTGTCCTTAGAAATTGTTCACACTTTATGGTAAAGCAAAACTAAAATAAAATGGAAATTTTGCTTCTAAAAGCTGATCAGTTCCCGAACAGACAGCCTCCCGTAGAACACTGGCTGGCTTCATGTACAGTACATACGGTGGAGCAGATAATTGCAATTGATTAACAAATTGGGGATAACTGCAAATGGTTGGATCTTTGGATCAAGATAACCCAGGATAATTTAAAATTACAGTGGACACTTTGGGACTCCTTTGAACCTCCAAAACTTGTATGTTAGCAATTAAAAGGAACATTCCAATTAGATAAGATCTTTAAAGAAGTTCACTTATTAAGTCATGGTTTTATGAACACCACTGTAATCTTCCTTCGAAGGAAGGCCCAATATGAGCCCTTCCCAGGGTTAATGAAACTCTGAGAGATTTTCTGGGAAACCACTCTCCTTAAACAGTCAAGGGTAAACTAAAATTAAAAGAATAATAATAGAGTTGTTCAATGCTGCCAGGAGTAGTTACTGTTTGTCCCAGCTGAAACCTGACGAGATATTTGAAAGGATTTAGTGACTTATGCTCAGAAATTCGACCTAATTAGAAGCTGGTATTCAAAGCCTGGTAGGAATTTTTTTTAGTCTTTCTTCCCTAAATTAAGATAAAACTAAGTACCTAGAGGGGAAAAAAGCAAATTAAGGATAATGTAATTGAATGGGTGTGTCTGTCCTTTGATAAGTAACTAACTTCCTCTCTTTATCTCCAAAAACACTTGTGACCTCTCTGGGAACTATTATCTAGACCATCCCAGATTCTTAAGTCTGGAAAAAAAGAGGTGGAAGGCAAAGAATCTTTTGGAGATGAAGACTGCTATGAAAGCACCCTTACCCAGATATATAAGGAAAATTTTTAAAACAAAGGCTATAAAATCTTTGTCTCATTTGTCTGTGTGTGTCCATATATATGCTATATGTGTGATATTTTTCTACCTCTGGATGGTATAGTTTCTGAAGGAGCTCTGTTTAATTGTCTTAAAATAAGTGCTTACAAAAATTATTTCCAAGTGTAATGGAAAATAATCCAAATGCCTTTCACCTTAATGTGATAAAAAAATAATAATAATAATCTTTGGTAAACAGCCCATTTAACTTTCTTGGTTTGAATGAAATAAGCATGCCATACGACTTATCAATATTGGATATTATGCAGCCACGCAACCTTCATTCTACTTGGATTTATTAGTCAAATAAGCTCATGTATCTCTGTTACAAAATTTGTCAGTAAAATAGCTTATAATGATATATGATTTTGTCTAATATCACCTGAAGTTTTCGTAAGTAATCTAAACAGAATTATTGGAAACGAGAAAACTGAATAGATGTGAAAAGATAAATGTTTATGGTGAAATTTTTAACAATAATTATATTTTATGGTGTATGTACTTAAAATAAGTTTGAAACCTTAGAATCTTGATAATTAAGTTAAATGATAGAAATCTTTTAAGCATCTAGATCATTTCCACATAAGAAAATATTAGATATTAATTACTAAATATAAGTTTGTCTACTTTTGGTTTATTACAGAGAAACTAAAAGATGTTTGGGTCTATTAGTAAATATGTCTTATATTTTTATTAGAGGATTATACTATGAAGTAAGACGTTTCTAGAAAATACAAAAGTATTTATAAATTTGCCAAGTCACAGAATGCTAACGTAAAAAACAGTTTACAATTGCTTACTTCTTAGTTTTCAGTAAACATTAAATTCTGCAATTGTTAAAAATTCTAGTTAATGCATACAATTAAAGCTGCTAAAAATCAGTAAGAAAAATATCTTTGTATTCAAGGAAAGTAGGATGTAGATTTTCAGGAAAGAAGGTATGTAGAATAGAAATATTTTTATTTGTTTTGTGAAGAAAGGTAAATTTGCCCTAAAGTACTAAGAAAGAAAAGAAGGCATAGGATAAATTCTGATGTAAAGAAAAAGTTATAGAAGTTTTGTGGAAGAAGAACCCTCAGGAAAGAGTTTTGTGCATGATCAATTTGGCTAAGATTTAAATGAATTTAATTAAGTGAATTAGTTTTAATATAAAAAGTAAGCTGGTAGATAAATTAGAATTTGGTTTTCTCTTTCTTAAAAGGATAATTTTCTTGGACCTTTATTATGCTCTTGATAAAGAGATCATAAAGATTTTATTTACTTTTGAGTGAGTCTCACTTTGGTTAAATGGACAACTAAGCATTGTTTCCCAGTGACAATTGTTTCATAGTGACACAAGATCAACGAACACTGTATCTTGTTTGATGAAGTGTTTTAAAACTTTTTGATATTTTTGGCAAGGTCCCCAAAATTCAAATCCTAAATGAAGACTTTCTTTTGAATTGAAAATTTCTCTGAGAATTTTCAGTGGACCGCTGACTTCTCAAATAAACTTTTCCTCTCTTCCTATAAAGAGAGAGATATTAAACTAATTAGGCTTATTTTTTATGCTAAATTGCATGGGAAGCATTGTCAAATAAATGATGATAAACCTTCTTAGGTTCTATTGTGTAGGAAAATATGATTCGCTATCTTAACCCTGCTACCATGTTCCTCTCACCACATGAGGAAAATGAAGATGACTGTGTTCTATTACCTTATTTGGTTTACAGATGGCTCTTACTTAAATGATAAGCAAGACATTATGCAGCTAGATACACTGTCCGGCCTCTGGAATGTCCACTACTTTCTATTAACTCTGCTAACCCAGTGAAAGATTTCCCACCACAGGCTCAGGAAATCACCACAGAAAAAACAAAGGTGGAACAAACAGGGGGAATTTTTCACACTACCATGCAGATGTGGTTTAGGCCTGATAACAAACCATAGTGACTATTAGAGCACAACTACCACTGCTCCTACATATGCATCAATTATGCATTGGGCACCTGAAAAGATACTTTTGTGGGGAAAACAATATTTTTGGAAACTTTCCCACAGTGACTCATAAAGCATTTACTCATTGTGCTATATGTCCTAAATTTAATCCCAGGAAAATGCTTCATGAGTCACAAGGTCACTCTTCCCTTCCCAAGGGACTCCTTGAGGTATGGACATTAAACTTTGTTCAAATGCCATAATCTCAGGGATATAAATGTTTTAATAATCATCTGAATGTTCTCACATTGGGTAGAGGCCCTTCTTTGCAGAAATGCAACAGCTTTAATAGTAGATAAATTATTGAATAGGATAATTCCTGTTTGGGGAATACCTACCAAGTCACACAGTAACTGGGGAACTCATTTCACTGGACAAATAATTAAATCTGTTTGTGACATTTGGCCAATAAAACATTTTAATTAACAGTACAATCAATACCCAATTGGCAAAGCTTTTCAGAAGCATTTAATCTCTCATGACCAAAAGCTCTTCTGCTAGTACTTCTCAATCTTAGATCTACACCTCTTGGTAATCATCAATTATCTCCTTTTTAAATAATAACAGGTGGCTTGCACAATTAGATGAGGAAAGTTATGAACTAACTTTGCTTAAGGGAAATATATTTCATTGCTGTCACAGTCTTATTGAGGTACTTAAAAGAAATGAAAGGTTGGTAGCAAATTCCTTTCACAGAGAGTTCCGGGGAGACAAAGACCTTAAGGATCATGGGCTATACCCTGGAGAATTTATTTACTGGAAGAGGCATAGAATGAAAGAGTCTCTGCAGCCCTGTTGGAAAGAACCATACCAGGTAATTTTAACCAATCCATGAGCTTCAGAATTAAAGGGCGTAGACTCATAGTTTCACATTTCTCATTATAAAAACCTCCTTTGCCTGAGTGGTTTTCAACTCATGTTTCTGACACCTGACTTTAACTAACCAAGACAAATACCTCCACACCAAGATGAGAAGAAGACAGTATCTGATGTAGACAGCTGTGCCAAGATTTTGCACCAGGCCTGTATTCCCAACCTTATATCTCCTCATTTAAACCCTTGCAATGCTGAAACCATATACTCATATTCTGTGTTTGTTTCTTTTAGGAAGACTAGCCCAGAACTAACATCTGCTGCCAATATTCCTCTTGTCGCTGAGGAAGACTGGCCCTGAGCTAACATCCATGACCATCTTCCTCTACTTTATATGCGGGATGCCTGCCACAGCATGGCTTGACAAGTGGTGTGTAGGTCCCCACCCAGGATGCAAACCAGCGAACCCTGGACCACCAAAGCAGAGCATGTGAACTTAATGGCTGTGACACTGGGCCAGCCCCTCAGTTTCTGTGTTTTTATACCTGATGAATCTTCCAAAGTGTCATCTTTGCTAAACCAAATGAAAAAGTAGGTAAATGCCTTAAGCAACCCTACAACTAGTCTTGATTTGTTTAGTTGGCTCCCTTTAGGTACTGGCTCCCTTTTGTGATCCAGTTTGCAAGTCTTATTTCTATTACTCCTTGGAATCCTTGTATTCGTCATAATATTCAAACTAATAACTCTTTTCTTTACTCAGTTTTGTAAGACTGGCATGCAGGCTAGAGTAATGATTGCTCAGCAAATTGAGGTGGTCATTGATCTTACAACCCCAGACAAATTTCCTTTTCTCATAAAAACTGTGTCTAAGGACTCATTTTTAAGCTGATTATTTAAAGTATTTAATTATCTGTTCTAGGATTATTATAAACAATGTAACTATAGGAAGTAATGTAAAAGTACATGTACAATGTTTGTGCAAAATCTAAAAATAATTGGCAAATTACATAACCTATGAAATGTTTCCCCTGTTAATATATACCTTTATGCTTGTCCACTGTATCCAACATTTTCCCCCCAATGTGGATAACTGGACAAATCAATGAAATGCCATAATGTGGTGGATGAATATCTGGGCTTACCTCTGAAGGCCACATGCATGGATCTATTGTATACAGTTCACCAAAGTCTTTGAAAACTGATCTTCAGGGTAAAGTATCACTAAGGTTATAGAACAACCACTGGGCAGTGCACATGCAGGGCAGATCAAAATAGCGTTACAAAGGATTTGGAAAATGAAGTGATGACATTTTAACCAAAGACCACAAAAAGCATATGGGAACTTGTGGCCTGAATACAACCAAGTTTATTGTCTATGAAACAAACAAACAAACAAATGCTGATAAAAAATCAGCATTCTCCTTAGAATTTAAACAGGACCAAGAGGGTAACATCCACTGAACAGACACAAAGAACAGTACAGAAGCTGTGAAAACCGTAATGACATTTGAACCAAAGCCAACAGAAAGTGAATAGAAAATTATGGCCTGAACCAATGAATCAATTGCCTACTAAGACAAAATAAAACAAAAATCAGCATTCTCTTCAGGATTTAAACAAAACTCAGAGCCTCATAATATAATATACAAAGGTAAAATAATCCAAAATTACTTGGAATATGAAGAATCAGAATATCAGAATTTGCAAGGGAATTGATAATCAACAGATGCAAACCCATAAATGACACAGATATTGGAATTATCAAAGACTTTATAGCAGCTATTATAATCATGCTTCAAAGAGTAAAGGCTAACATTCTTCAAACAAATGGAGAGATGAAAATTCTTTGTAAAGAAAAAAAAGTGAAGAATCAAATGGAAATTTGAGAACTAAAAATACAGTAATCAAAATTGTACTCACTAAATGGGTTCAATAACAGAATGGAGATGATAGAGGAGTCAGTGTACTTGAAGATAAATTAATAAAAATTATTCAACCTAAATAAAATAGAGAGAAAATATTGACAAAAATTAACAGAACCTCAGAGACCTGTCGGATTATAACAAAAACTCTAGCATTCGAAAAACTGCAATATTTCTATTAAATGTATATGGTCTAAACATACCAATGAAACAGTAGAGATTGTTGAAATGGATTTTTTTAAAATATCAAATTATTTGCTGTTTATAAAAAGCTCACTTTACATATAATGATATAGGTACTTTAAAAGCAACAGGATGAGAAAATATTTACCATCAAATTTTAGTTTAAAGAAAAGTGGTGCGGCTTTATTAATATAAGACGCAGAATATTTTAGATCAAGGAAAAGAATCAGTTATCAACAGGAACATAACCTAGTGCTAAAAAGGTCAGTTCACCAGTAATACATAACATAATAATCCTAAATGTACATACATTTATCAAGAGTTTTAAAGTACATGAAAGAAAAATTGATAGAACCAAAAGGAGAAATGGAGAATAACTGGTATTTTTCGCTGGAACATAATTTTCAGCGATCTTCTTGGAATTTCAAATGCAGTTGAAAGGCTTTCTAAATATAATTTAATTTTAGAAGTTTTCATGAAGTCTGATGAAAAAATAAAAGTTCATTACTATCAGTATATACAGGTAATAAGAATTTATTTTAAAAATGAATTTATGTGTCCTAGAACCTCTTATTATGTGTTTACTCAAGTTGCTTTTCTAATCTTTATGGAAAAAGTGAGAGTGAAGAGTTGATGCTTCCCCCTTCAGGGTCTATAACTATGTTTGATTTATCTCTTATAAAAGTCCCAACTCTGACATTTTGATAAGCATTTTTTTTAATTTCAAGTTTTTTATCCAGAAGACTCTTGAACTTTGAAACAATCAAATACGACTTGACCATCCCTTGCAGACCTTTGAATAAAAACTATAGAATTTCTGCACTAATTTAAGTTTTAAAGGAGACAAAATCAGTTGCACACATTGTTTTTCTCCTGATGGAATTATTGATGATGTTATCTTTCCATGGTACTCCCTGCCAATCAGTTTGTCATTAATGGGCATGCAGTAAGAAAAAAAATAAAGTATGCTATGAAAAGAAAAAGCTAGGGCATTCATTCATTTATTCAGCATAAAAACATTACATGAATGCCTATTCTGAGATATAGAGATTAAAGTGGACAGCACAATCTTTACTGTGAAACATCCTACTATTTAAAAGAGTTTAGAAAATTAGTTCACAAAAACAAAGTAATATAATTCTAACACATATACAGAAGTGATACAGTCCAATGAGTACTGTTCCCATGCAAAGCAAAGCCTGGGGAAATAAGTTTATTCCAATGATGCTGCTATTGCTCAAAACAATTTTGGAACTCTTCATTTGGAACTTCCTTCAGAACCTTTGGCACATCCTTGTGAGTATTTTAGTGGGATAAATTCACAGCTGTGGAATGCGGATATGATTTTTGAAAATAATCAAAAGCTTTACAAAGGAAAGATGTTGAAATAATGGGAACTGTAATTGGAGAGGTGCCAGGAGAATGGTGCTCAACAAATGGCTTGATTTTTAAGGGGGAAAAATGGATTATGGCAATCGATGTCAGTAAATCTTGGTATGCATGGCTCTCTGGCAAAACTGTAGAGTGGATTATTAAACAGATGGTTTGTAAGCACTTAGAAAGTGAGGTAGTGATCACTAAAAGGAAGCTTAAGTACTTTAGTAGTGAGTTTGTCATGGTAAACTCATGCCCCTTTCTAATAGCATTATCAGATTTGCCCAATTAGAGTAATGGTACATGTGGAAAGGAAAGAAAATTAACATTTATTAAACTTCTCTTTGGCACTGTGTTAGCCCTTTATATGCTTTATATCATTGAATCTTCACCAACATCCTACAAGAGACATATAATCACCCTTAATTTACTGATGAAGTAGTTAAGGCTCAATGAATTTGAGTAATGCAGCACAAAATTGATAAGCCTAAAATTAAAAAAAGTTTATTCAGTTTCAAAATTTGTGTTTGCTTTTTAAAAAAATTATGTAATATTTCAAACATACAGAAAAATATAATTAATATATCCATCACCCCCACACACCCCCTCAACATTAACAAATCCTAATGTTTTCTCATATTTTCTTCTAGTTTTTAAAGAAATAAATTTTGCAAATACAGTTTGACCTTTTATACCTTTCACCATCTCATTCCTTTTGCTTCTCCTTCAGAAAAAACTGTTATCTGGAAGTTGATATGAATTCTATCTACCCATGCTATTTCAATTTTTGCATATGTATCCATATGTCATGGTATTTAGTATTTCTTTTATGCTTTAAAACTTAATTAAATAGTATTATATTGTATATGTTTTTATGGAACTTCGTTTTCTCATTCAATACTATCATTGAGATTTATTCATGTTGATATATATAGTTCTCTAGTTCAATTATTTTTACTGCTCTAGAAAATTCCATTGTATGCTTTTTTATCCATACTCTTACTTAGTTTCCCCCCAAATTTGTACTCTGGCACTTAGTACAGCAATAAATATTCCTGTATATGTTATCTTTGTGCACATGTGCTAGAGTTTTTCTATATACCTTGGCATGAAATTGTGAGTAATGCACATTTCAAATTTACCAGCTATTTTCAAAATTGCTTTCCATAATTGTTGACCAATTTACAATCCCTTTGGTGTTAGTTTTTAAAATTTTTACCAGTCCTATGGGTCTGGAAAAATACTTCATTTTTATTTTAATTTGCCTTCCCCTGATTAATAATAAAGTTCATAATAGTTTCTTATATTTAATGCTCTTTCAAGTTTCCTTTTCTGTGAATTGCCCATCTATATAATTTGCTTATTTTTATATATATTTTATTTTACTTATTGGTTTGTAGGAGTTATGTCTTATGAATTGTATATATTTAATCATAGGCTATGGCACATATTTTTACTTTGTTTATAGTACTCTTTATTACAGAAAAATTTTGCTTTAATATTGTCAAATTTATTAATATTTTCTGTTATGGTTTGTGCTCATTGTGTCTTATTCAAGAAATCCTTTGGGCCAGCCTGTTGGTGCAGCAGTTAAGTGCGCATGTTCCACTTCTTGGCGGCCCAGGGTTCGCTGGTTCAGATCCCGGGTGCGGACATGGCACCACTTGGCACGCCATGGTGTGGTAGGCATTCCACATATAAAGCATATAAAGTAGAGGAAGGTGGGCACGGATGTTAGCTCAGGGCCACGCTTCCTCAGCAAAAAAGAGGAGGACTGGCAGTAGTTAGCTCAGGGCTAATCTTCTTCAGGACAAAAGATATCTTTCTCTACCTTGAGATATATATATATATATATAAAATTTTGCTTTCTATTAAAATAGCTATAGGTTTGACTTTTTACTTTGATGTCTTCAATGCATATGGAATTTATTTTTGTGAGATCTGTGAGGTAGGGATTTAACACATAGAGAATCAATCCAAAAATCTGATACTATATAGGATATTCTTTCCTTACTCATCTGTAATACCATCTGTGTTAGATATCACATATATGCACATATATATGCATATGTTCATATATACAATGTTTTTCTAGATTCTACAGTTTGTTCCATTAATCTTATCTGTCTCTGTGAAAATATCACTTTTTAAAAACAGATTATAACTTTATGACATATGTGGATATCTGGTATGGAAGTATTCCTCCTTTGTTTTCTTCTTCAAGAGTGTTTCTTGTATTCCTGGACATCACACTTCCAAATAAATTTTAGAATCAATTTTTATGGTAAATCCTATTGCTATTTGGATTGGAATATCATTGGATTTGAGATATTAATTAGAGAATTATTACCATCTTTATGAAATTATTTTCCCATTTAGAAACATGGCATATCTCTATTTATTCAGACATCTTTTAGAAGTATACTTCAAACATTTTATTTACATTTTGTCATTAAGCCTCAGGCTTATATCTCCATTAATAATATAGATTCACTGACAACATAGGCCTTGTGAAACATGTCTTTATGTCCTCTACAGTGTTTATTACAGTGTTAGATACATGATTGAAGCTAAGTAAGTACTGTACTCTTGATTTGAATCCATGGCATGACAGTTGATATCAATGTAGTTTTAACATTATACCTAACACAAATTCCTAACACTAGATATAAGAATATTTAATTCATGAATAAAATTAGATGATTATCAATATTAAGTCAAAAGTAGAAAATCAGCGATATGCTGTTTCATGTTAGGTTAGAAAGTTGACTCCGTGTGGTAACAATATTTCATCCCTAATATGGGGAAATTGAAGTTATGCACTTTCTTGTTTTTGGTATCGTCATTGTTGTGTAATTTTATGTGCATATTTACTTATAAAAACATGTTTGATAAGAAACAGAAGAGGAAAATGACTCTCAAAGATCAGCAAAAATTATATCCACTAAAACCAGAAGATGAGTGGCTCATTCAAATGCAGACTGTCTTCTGTGCTGATGAGCATCATTGTAGATACTAGTCAGCAAGCATCAGGATCCAGTTCACAGCAACAAAACCAGACCTTTTTATTCTTGTTTTCGTTAACTGAGAGAAGTTGACTCAAATAGAATTTTTCCAAAATTTGAAACAAAAGACCTAGAATTTCTAGTTTCAGAACAATATCTCATATACTCAGTTTTGCATGCTGTTTCCCTCTAAATATAGGTAAAAATACCCCAGAAATTATTCAACAGATAATGACAAAAGGACTCTGAAAGCTAGGAAAAAAGTATACTAGCTTCTTCATGGGTGATCTCACCTGTGAATAGAATTTGCAGCATAAAACACCTGTGTTTTCCTGCCCTCCAGTCAGTGGCATAAAGTTATCTGGGCATAGTGGCTTCTCTCTTGTGCCCTGTGCATGTTCTCCTAGGGAAATAAGGAAGCCAGGAAGATGTGTTCTATGCCTAATGGCAGCATCAGTAGATATTGAGTGGGAGAACCAGTAGCACCAGAAGAATGAAGCAGGCTAGAATAACATTACAAAGACTGAGGGGATAAACTGCCATTGGAACTAGAGTCCACAAAATTACATCAAAATCTATATGATAAATCTGATCAAGGTAACTCTCTGCTAAAATAGACTTACATAGGATCAGATGCCCCCTAATAAAATTAACAAAATTCTCACTATACAGTAGAAACTCACCCATCATAAGAAGACCTAGCAAAACCAAAGTTTGATTGAGTGAAATAAAAAAGCTGACACATATACTGAGGTAAATTGGATGTTGTAATTACCTGATGACGATTTTAAAACTACTGCCGTAAAAATCCCTTAATAACCAATTAAAAATTCTCTTCAAATAATGAAAAAATAGAAAGTTTCACAAAGAAAACATATAAATAAGAACAAAAAGGAAATTATACAACTGGAAAATAGACTGAGGAACAAATAAAACTTGTTGAATGAGCTCAATAGTAGATAGGACATGACAGAGAATAGAATTCTTGAATTATAAAACAGATTGATAGAATTTACTCAATCTAAATAACAGAGAGAAAGTAAACCAAAAGAAAATGAGCAGTGATATCTTAGACAATAATAAAAAATCTAACATTTTTATTATTAGAGTCCCAGAAGAAGAGGCAAAAGAGTGTAGGACTGAAAAGTTATTATAAGAAATAATGAGTGAAAACTTGTCAGTTTTGTCAAAATTCATAAACCTGCAGATTTAAGAAGTGAGTAAATCCCAAATAGGATAGGCTCAGAGAAAGTCATCCTCTAAAACATAATTAAGCTTTGGAAAAGTAATGAAAAGGGAAAAAACATGAAAAACAGCCAGAGAGGAATGACACAATATCTAAAAAGGAACAATAATGCAAATAAAGGTGGATTTCTCACCTGAAACAAGGAAGGTCAGAAAGAAGTGGCACAACAGATTTCAAGTATTGAAGGAAAAAAACACCTGTCAATTCTGAATCCTATACCTTGTAAAATTATCCTTTAGGAATGGAGGGGAAATAAAGACGTTCTCAGAAGAAGAAAAACCAAGTGAATTTCTTGCTGGAAGACCCACACAAATAATAGCTGAAGAAATATCTCCAAAGAGAAAGAAAATCACAATAAGAGAAGACTGGAAAAAATGAAAAATAAGGCTGAACATTTAGAAAGGAAAGAAGAGCAAGAAAACATAAAAGTAAAGGCAAACATAATAGATTATCCTTCACCTCATGAGTTTTTTAAGTCATATTTATGGTTCAAACAATAATTATAACACTGTCTGATGTCATGCTTAATGTACATAAGAGAAATACTTAAAATCATATGTTTAAAGTGGGAGAGAAAAGGGATCTAATGGAATAGAAGTTTCTGCACTTCACTTGAAGTGGTAAAACTTCAAAATCTGTAGCCTGTGATAAGTTATATATGTATATAAATGATAATCCATACAGCAACAACTAAGTAAGAAACAATGTACTAAAAAAAACCTTAAAAAATATACAAGCAACCCACAGAAGAATGAGGAAAGGAGAGAACAAAAAGAAAACTAAAAAGAAAATGGCAGACATAGGAGCTAACATATCAATAATCACTTTAAATGTAATTGGCGTAACTACAACAATTAAAAGACAGAAATTGCGGGGCTGGCCCCGTGGCAGAGTGGTTAAGTTCACGCGCTCCACTGCAGGTGGCCCAGTGTTTCATTGGTTCTAATCCTGGGCACGGACATGGCACTGCTCATCAAAACATGCTGAGGCAGCATCCCACATACCACAGCTAGAAGGACCCACAACGAAGAATATACAACTATGTACCGGGGAGCTTTGGGGAGAAAAAGGAAAAAAAAAATCTTAAAAAAAAAAAGACAGAAATTGCCAGAGTGGATAAAAAGCCACACGGACAAACCAACTGTATGCCATCCAAAAGAAACTCAATTCAAGCCTAATGACAGAAGTAGGTTGAAAGTAAAAGAGTGGAAAGAGATATATCATGCAAATAACATTGAAAAAGAGAATGGACATATTAACATCAAATAATCAAAGAAGGTTACTAGGGACTTAACTAAAATAGGATCGATCCACCCTGAAGTTATTGCAATTCATAATGTGTATGTACCAGACAACAGAACTCCAATACACGTATAGCAAAAATAGAGCTGAAATGAGACAAAGATAAATTGATAAATATAGTTGGGGACTTCAATAGCTAACTCTCAGCAATTGATAGAATTACTATTCAGAAAATCATCAAGCATGTAGAAGAACTAGACAATACCAAGATCCAAAAGGATCTAACTGCCATTTATAAAACATTCCACTCTACAACAGGAAAATACACTTTTTTCAAGCACTCAGGGAACAGTCACTATACTAGAATATATTTTGAGTCATGTTATTAATCTTAACATATTTAGAAGAATTGGTATTATACAGAGTGTGTTCTCTGATACTAATGGAATCAAACTAGAAATCAATAACAGAAAGACAATGAGAAAATCACCAAACACTGGGAGATTAAACAATATATGTCTAAATAATCTATGGGTCAAAGAGGAAATATAAAAAGATTTGAAAAAAATGAATGAAAATGAAAAAAATCAAAATTTGTAGGATGAAGCTAAAGTAGTACTGTGAAAGAAATTTATGGCACAAAATGCTTATATTAGGGAAGAATAACATGTGATCCAGCAATTCCACTGCTGGGTATTTATCCAAAGAACAGAAAAACACAAACGCATAAAGATACGTGCATCCGTATGTTCATTGCAGCATTATTCACGAAAGCCAAGACTTGGAAGCAAACTAGGTGTCCATCAAGGTATGAATGGTTAAATAAGATGTGGTACATATACATAATAGGTTACCTCTCAGCTATAAAAAAAGATGAAATCATGCCAATTGTGACAACATGGATTGACTTTGAGGGTATTACGGTAGGTGAAATAAGTCAGGCAGAGAAAGTCAAATACCATATGATCACACTCATAAGTATAAGATAAAAACAACAATAACAAGAGAAACAAACAAACACAGATACAGAGATAAGTAGAGTGGTTACTGGACTGGAAGGGGGGAGGGTGAGGGGCAAAAGGGGTGACAGGGTACGTGTGCAGTGATGGGTGGTAATTAGTATTTGGGTGGTAAACATGATGTAGTCTACACAGAAATTGAAATATAGTAATGTACACCTGAAATTTATATAATATTATAAACCAATTTTACAGCAATAAGAAAGTAACAATCATAAATCTTAGTTGTTACTGCAAAAAACTAGAAAGGGAAGAGCAAAAATTCCCAAAGCAAACAGAAGGAAAGAAATAATGAACACAAAAGCATAATCAATAAAATTGAGAAGAGAAAAACAATGTAGACAACTAATTAAACAAAAGTTAGTCATTTAAAAGTCAATATAATTGACAAATCTCTAGTAATATTACAAAGATAGAAAGAGCACAAACCACCCATACCAGGAGTGGAAGAGAGCATCACAAAAGAGCCTACATCCATTAAAGGATAATAAGAAAATAGTGCTCATGAGTTCAATAACTCAGAAGAAATTAGCCAATTCTTTAAAAAACACAAACTGCCCAACAGAACTGGATAACCTGAATAGCCCTATAACTATTAAAGAAATTAAATTTGTAACTAGAATACTCCCAAAAAGGAAATCTCCAGGCCCAGATGTTTTCATGGGAAAATTTTACCAAACCTTCAAAGAGAATTAACACCAATTTACAAAATCTCTTCCATAAAATAGAAGAGGAGAGAACACTTTCCAGCTCATTTTATGAAGCCATCATTATCCTCTGTGATTACTAATTTTATGTGTTAACTTGGCTGGGCCATGGTGCCCAGAAGTTTGGTCAAACAAAAGGAGAGCTCCCAGGAGTAAGAGGGAATTCTTCAGCACATGCCTTTGGAGTTGAATAGTAATATTGGCTCTTTTCTTGGTCTCTAGTCTGGTGGCCTACACTGCAGAATTTAGACTTGCTGGGCTCCATTACAATGTGTGTCAATTCCTTAAAATGAATTTCTTTCTCTCTCTATACACATCCTTTTGTCTCTGTTCCTCAGGAGAACCCTGACGAATATACCCTGACCAAAATCAGGCTAAGATAGCACAAGGAAAGAAAACTTCAGACCAATATCTCTCATAAACTTAAGCGAAAATTCTCAATAAAATTTTAACAAATACATCTAAAAATGTATAAAAAGAATAATATACCACAAGCAAGTGGGATTTATTTCAGGTATGTAAGGCTGGTTCAATAATCAAAAAACAATCAGTGTAATACACCATATCAACGGGCTGAGGAAGAAAAAGCATATGATAATATCAAGTGATGCAGAAAAAGCATTTGATAAGGTTCAATACCCATTCGTGGTAAAAAAAAAAAAAATCTAGTGCACTATAAAGAGGAAACCTTACGTAATCTCATAAAGAGCATCTACTTTAAAAAATAGCAGGTAACATCATATTTAATGGTGAAAGACTGGATGTTTTCCTCTCTAAGATAAGGAATACGGCAAAGACCTTTACACTCACCATTCTTAGTCAGCAGTACTGGAAGGTATAACCACTATACAAGGAAAGAAAAAGGAAAAAAACACACTTGGAAAAGAAGAAATAAAGTAGTCTCTATTTGTTGATAACCTAATTATCCACATATAAAATCCCAAGAGTTCTACAAAAATATTCTAAAAGTAATATGTGAATTCAGTGAGTTCATAGGATACAAGATCAACACATGCAAAAAAATAACAATTGTATTTCTGAATACTGACAGTGTTCAAATAGAACCTGAAATTTACAAACAATGCCATTTGCAAATGCTCAGAAGAAAATAAAATAATTAGCTATAGCTCTAACAGACATGTACAGGTCCTGTATGATAAAAATTATCAAATGCTGATGAAAGAAATCAAAGAAGACGTAATTCTTGGAAGTCTCAACATAGTAAAGATGTCAATTGTCCTTAAATTTACCTATAAGTTAAATTCAGCTTCTATCAAAATCTCAGCAAGGTCTTTCATAGATGAAGGGGGTTTATTCTAAAATTTAAACCAAAAGGGAAAAGTGATAAAATAGCCAAAACAATCTTGAAAAAAGAAGAATAAAGTAAAAGGAATCATTCTTCTTAATTTTATGGCTTACTATTTAGCTCCTCTAATGAAAACAATGTGATACTGGTGGAGACATGGACACATAAATAAATACAATAGAATATAGAATCTATAAACAGATTCATACAAACATGTCACTTTTTTTTAAAGATTGGCACCTGAGCTAACAACTGTTGCCAATCTTGTTTTTCTTTTCATCTTCTTCTCCCCAAAGCATCCAGTAAATAGTTGTATATTCTAGTTGTGAGTGCCTCTAGTTGTGCTATGTGGGACGCTGCCTCAGCATGGCCTGATGAGCAGTGCCATGTCCACGCCCAGGATCCGAACTGGAAAAACCCTGGGCCACCAGAACAGAATGTGCGAACTTAACCATTGGCCACAGGGCCGGCCCCTGTCTAGCTAATTTTAACAAAGAAGCAAAAACAATCCAATGAAGCAGGGATAAATTTTTCAACAAATAATGCTAGAGCATTTGGGCATCACTAAGACAAACAGAGAGCACAAGTGACTGCCTTGACAAACATCTCACACTTTATAAAGAAATTTAACTCAAGATGGATCATGGGCTTTAGGGGAAAACATGGAACTCTAAAACTTGTAGGAAAGAAAAATAGGAAATCTTTAAGACCTAGGACTAGGCAAAGAGTTCCTAGACTTCATACCAAAAGCGCACTCCATATTGATAATTTGGACCTCATCAATATTAATTTTTTTGCTCTATCAGAGACCCTGTATAGAAGTTGTTTAGACAAGTTACCGACTGGAGTAAAAGATTGACAAATTACTGTATTCGCTTCCTCCTCCTGCTGTAACAAATTGCCAAAAGTTTGTTAGCTTCAAACAACACAAATTTATTATCTCCCATCTGTGCATGTCAAAAGTCCAAAATGGGTCTTCCTGGGCTAAAATCAAGATGTTGGCAGGACTGCTTTCCTTTCTGGGAAAAGGGGGTAAAGTATTTTCTTACCTTTTCTGGCTTCTAGAGGTTGTCCTCATTTGTTGGCTCATGGCTCCTTCCATCTTCAAGCCAACAATGCAATCACTCAACCTCTGCTTCTATGATCCTATCTCCTTTTTTAACTCTGACTTTCCTGCTTACCGCTTTTATTGATAAGACCCTTGAAATTACATTAGGTCCGCCCAAGTCATCCAGGATAATCTCCCCTTCTCAAAGTAAGTAAAATGATAGCCAGCTATAACCCTATCTGAAAAATTATTTCCCCCATGCTGTGTAGCATAACATATTCTCAGGTTCTGGGAATTAATATGCAGACATATTTGGAGGGGTGGTGTCATTATGATGCCTATCACAGTCACATATCAGACAGAGGACTTGTATTTAGAATATCAAAAGAATTACAAAACTCAACATTAAAAATAAAACAACTTAATTGGAAAATGGGCAAAAGATATGCACAGACATCTCACCAGAGAGATACATATACATATGTGAAATAAGCACATTAAAAGATGTTCAACATCAGTAGCCAGTAGAGAAATGCAAATTAAAACCACAATGAGATATTGCTGCATACCTTTTGCAATGGCCAAAATTTTTAAAATTATTGATAATACCAAAAGCTGTCAAGGGTTTAGAGAAGCTAGGTCACTCATACTTTGCTGGTCAGAATGTAAAATGATAAAGCCACTCTGCAAAATCATTGGAGAGCTCCTCCAAAACTCAAAATGGATGTACCGTAAGTCTCAGCTCTTGCGCTATGAGGTATAATCGCAGAGAAGTGAAATCTTATTTTCATGAACAATTTTGCACATAGATATTCATAGCAGCTTTATTTATGATAGCCTCAAACTGTAGACTACGCAAATATACTTCACTGAGGGAATGCTTAAACAAACCACGGTATACTACTCAGCAATAAAAAGGAATGAATTATTGATACAGGCAACAACTTGTATATATCTCAGGGAAATTATCCTGAGCAGAAAGAAAATAATACCGAATGGATGTCTACTACATGATTATATTTACTGAACACTTGTGAAATAGCATAATTATTGAGATGGATAATAGACTAGTGGTTGTCAATGGTAAAGGATGATCAGAGGGTTGGTAGCTGTGATTTTAAAGGGATAGCATCAGGGAATCATGGGGTGATGGGAGAGTTAAGTATCTTGATTGTGGTGGAGGTTGCAGGAAGCCACACGTGTTCAATTCTCACACAGAGCTACACATGCACACACACACATATAAATGCGTACATATGTAACCAGTGAAATCCAAATAAGCACAAAGATTGTTCCAATGTCAATTGCTTGGTTTTGATATTGTACTATATAGGTATGCAAGATGTTGGTGGATTCTGGGTGAAGTGTTTATAGGATCTCCCTGTACATTTCTTTGCACCTTCCTCTGAATCTGTAATTACTTCAGAATAACAAGATTTTTTTAAAATAAGCTACAGTAAAAATTATCACATGGATTATTCCAGGGAACAAAATTGTGTCTAATTGCTCATCTCTCCAAAAAATTTATATGATAGGAGATATGAGTGGCCTTTTTACTTTCACTGAAGCTTAAAGAGTTAGAGAACATCTGAATTGTCGCATCCTGCCTAAAGTTAGTGTGGCTTAGGTATTTATGCAAACCACTTTAGTAAGGTATAATTGGCATTTTAAAAAACTGCACATATTTAATGTTTACATCTTCATGAATTTGAGGATAAGTATACAGCCATGAAACCATCATCACCGTCAAGGCCATAGCTAGGCCATCATCTCCTAAAGATTTCTCTCACCTTCTTTATTGTTACTTTGTGGTAAGAATACTTAACATAGGATTTACCCTCTTAGAAAAATTGAAGTGTGCACTAATATTGTTAGCTATAGGCTCTATGCTGTACAGTAGACCTCCAGAGCTAATTCATGTTACATAACAGAAATTTCTTATGCTTTCACAATCATCTCCAAAATTCCCACTTTCCCCAACTCCTGGAATCACCTTTCTACTCTCTGCCTCTGTGAGTTTGACTATTTCAAATTCCACATATAAGTGAGATAATACAGTATTTGTCTTTCTGTGTCTGGCTTATTTTGCTTAGTATAATGTCCTCTAGGTAAAGCCATGTTGCTCCAAATGGCAGGTCTTTCGTCTTTTTTAAGGCTGAATAATATTCTTTTGTATGTATATGCCCTGTTTTCTTTACCCATTCACCTGACAACAGATGTTTAAGTTTTGTTCATATCTCTATTATTGCAGATAATGCTGCAATGAGCATGAGACTTCAGGTAACTCTTTGAGATGCTGGTTTCAACTTCTTGCGATAAATACCCAGAAGTGAAATTGCTGGGTCAGACGGTAATTCTATTTTTTTGAACTTTTTGAGAAACTTCTATACGATATTCCATAATGGTTACGCCACTGTGCATTCTTATCAACAATGTGCCAGAGTTCTCTTTTCTCCACATTCTCACCAACACTTATCTTGTATTTTTTTAATAGTAGCCATCCAAACAGATGTGAGGTGAGACATCATCATAGTTTTGATTTGCATTTCACTATGTTTAGTGATGTTGAACACATTTTCATACACCTGTTGGCCATCTGTGTCTTCATTAGAAAAGTGACTATTAAGGTCATTTGCTCACTTTTTATTCATGTTACTTGTTTGGCTGCTATTCACTTGTAGGAGCTACATATATACTGTAGATATTAGCCCCTTATCAGATATATGGTTGGTAAATATTTTCTCACATTCCATATGTTGACTTTTCATTCTGCGGATTGCTTCCTTTGCTGTGCAGAAATTTTATAATTTAATGTCATCCTATTTATTTTTTTTTATTTTCTGGCCTGCATTTTGATGTCATATCCAAAAAAACCATTACCAAGACCATATCAAGGAGACATTTCCCTATGTATTTTCCTTGTGATTTAAAAATTACAGATTTTATATTTATGTCTTTAATCCATTGTGAGTTGATTTTTGTGTATGGTGTAACAAGGCAATCCAATTTTATCCTTTGGCACGTCAATATCCAGTTTCCCAGCACTATTTGCTGAAGAGATTATCCTTTCCCCATTGTTTAATCTTGGCACCCCTGTCGAAGACCACACATGCTTGGATTCACTTCTTCGCTCTCTATTCTGTCCCACTGGTCTAGATGTCTGCGTTTATGCCACTCCCATACTGTTGTGATTTCTATATCTTTGTAATATAATTTGAAATCAAGAAGTATGATGCTTCCAGTTTTGCTCTTATTGCTTAAGATTCCTCTGGCTATTTGGGGTCATTTGTGATTCCGTATAAAATTTGGGACAGTGTTTTCTATTTCCAGGGAAAAACCAGCTGGATTTTGATAGGAGTTGTCTTGAATCTGTAGATGACTTTTGGCAGTATGGACATTAAGAGTATTTATTCTTCCAATCCATGGACACGGGGGATCGTTTCATTTATTTGTGTCTTTTTCAATTTCTTAAGCAGTGTCTTTTGGTTTTCATCGTAAAGATCTTTCACCTCCTAGGTTTAATTTATCCCTATGTACTTCATTCTTTTTGATGCTATTGTAAAAGAGATTGTTTTCTTACTTTGTCCTTCAGATAGTTCTTTGTTAGTGTGTAGAAACTGAACTGATTTTTGAATGTTAAATTTATATCCCGCCACATCACTGAATTTGTTGGTTAGTTCTAAGAGTGCTTCAGTGAAGACTTTAACGTTTTCTAAATATAGCGTCATGTCGTCTGAAAACAGATAATTTTACTCCTCGTTTTTCAATTTGGGTGCCTTTTATTTTCCTTCTGTTGCCTTAATATCTAGCTAGGACTTCCAGTCGATGTTGAACAGAAATGGTGAGAGTGGGCATACTTGTCTTGTTCCTGATCTTAGGGGAAATAAAACCTTTTAGATTTTCACTACTGAGTATGATTTTAACTGTGGGCTTGTCATATACAGCCTTCATTATGTTGAGATACACTCCTTCTATACCTAATTTGTTCGGAGTATTTATCATCAAAGGATGTTGATTTTTGTCAAATGATTTTCGGCATTTAGTGAGATGATCGTATGACTTTTATCATTCATTCTATTAATGTGATGTATCACATTTATTTATTTGCATATGTTTTTCTGTTCTTGCAACCCAGGGATAAATCCCACTTGATCGTAGTGTATGACACTTTCAATGTGTTGCAGAATTTGGCTGGCAGGTATTTGGTTGAACACATTTGCATCCACGTTCATCAGGGACATTGGCCTGTAATTTTCTTTCCTTGTAGTGTCCATGATTGGCTTTGGAATCAGAGTAATGGAAGCCTTGTAAAATGTTTGAAGTGTTCCTCTCTCTTCAAGTGTGTAGAAATGTTTGAAAAATATTGCCATTCTTTCCTCTTGAAATGTTTGGTACAATTTTCCAGAGAAGACATCTGGTCCCGGACTTTTCCTTGTTGGGAGGTTTTGGATTACTGACTGAATCTCCTTGATCATTATTACTCTTTTCAGATTTTTCTACTTCTTCGTGAATCAGTCTTAGTAACTTCTATGTTTCTAGGAATTTATCCATTTCTTCTATGCTGTCCAATTTGTTGGCATTTAATTTTTCATAGTAGACTCTTGTTTCTGTATTCCCATTGTATTTCTGTGGTATCACTTGTATTATCCCTTCTCTCCTTTATTATTTTAATCATTTGAATCTTCTCCATTTTTGCTAACTTAGTCTAGCTGAGTAAGTCAATTTTGTGTATCTTTTCTAAAATCCAACTCTAAGTTTTGTGGATATTTTCTATTGTTTTTTCCCCTTATCAGTTTCATTTAGTTCTTCTCTACTTCTTATTTCTTTCATGCTGCTTACTTTGGGTTAGTTTGTTCTTCTTTTTCTAGTTTTTTGAGGCTTAAAGTTACATTTTTTGTTTGAGGTCATTCTTTTTTCTTAATGTAGGCATTTATCAATATAGACTTCTCTCTTAGAAGTGCTTATGTAGCCTGCCATACATTTTGTCATGTTGTGTTTCCATTATTGATTCTCTCAAGGTATGTTTTTATTTCTTCTTTGACTCATTGGTTGTTCAGAAATGTGGTCTTTAATTTCCACATATTTGTGACTTTTTCACTGTTCCCCCTGTTATTGATTTTTAGTTTCATATCATCATGGTCAGAAAAGATACGTGATACAATTTCAATCTCTTAAAACTTGTTAGGAATTTTTTTGTGGCCTAACATATGATTTAACTTGGAATATGTTCCATATGCACTCAGGAAGAATGTGTATTCTGCTTCTGTTTGATGGAATGTGTTGATATGTATGTTATCCATTTGGTCTATAGTGTTATTCAAATCTACTGCTTCCTTATTGATTTTTTATCTGGATAATCTTTCCAGTTTTGAACGAGAGCTATTTTAGTCCCTACTCTTATTATATTGCTGTCTATTTCACCCTTCACATCTGTTAATATTTCCTTACAATATTTAAGTGTTCCAATATTCGGTGCATGCATATTTTCAGTTGTTATATCTTCTTGATAAATTGACCCCTTTGTCATTATATAATGAAAATCTTTGTCTCTTGTGACAATTTTTGACTTGAAGTCTGTTGTGTCTCATATAAGTATTGCCACCCCTAGTCTCTTTAGGCTACCATTTGCATAGAATATCTTTTTCCCCACCTTGTCTTCCATATTTTGTGTGGCCTTAAAGCTTCAGTGAATTTCTTGTTGGCAGCGTATGGTTGGGTCTTGCATTTTTATCCATTCATCTACTGTAAAGTCATGTGCCACTCGGCGACATTTCAGTCAATGATGAACTGCACATATGATGATTGTCCAATAAGATTATAATGGAGTTGTGGTATTCTTATCACATAGTGTCTTTATAGCCATTGTAACACCATAGTGCATCACATCACTTATGTGTTTATGGTGATGCTGGTGTGAATGCACCTACTGAGCTGCCAGTCATACAAAAGTATCACACATGCAATTATGTACAGTATGTAATACTTGATAATGACAATAAATGACTGTATTATTGCTATGTGTATTTACTATATTATGTTTTAATCATTATTTTACAGTCTACTCTTTCTACTTATTAAAAAACATTCCCTGTAAAACAGCATGCCATATTTTGCCAGCAGCAGCCTCATACATATATGTTTTCTGTGTCTCAATTGCATCATTTCTCTTGTGCTTGACTTAATCTCACGTTGTTTTCTTCATCATGACCTCTAACCTCACAAAATCCACTGTTAATATTGCCAGTAGGAGGCCACATGGAGTGATTGACATGGAAATGAAATTAAAAGTGATTAAGGACTATTTAGGTGTAAAATCATGATGGATAGTACTAGCCAGTCAGGCATGTGCCATTCCACCATAGCTATGATCTTGAAGAACAAGAATAAAGTGACAGGAACTCTTGAAGTATCTGCTTAATTGAAACCAATAAGACTAATTAAAATCTGAGAAGGTCCTATAGCAGACTTGGAGAAACTTCTATTAACCTGCATTGAAGACCAGATGGAGAAGCATGTCCTTCTTAGCACCATGTTTATCATGGCCAAAGAAAAGGTTGTACCTGAATAAAATGTTGAATTTACTGATAGCTCTGAGTGGTTAAAAAGATTCAAGAATAGTTATTCATTATATAACGTGAAAGTGAATGATGAGTCTTAGAGTGCTGACATGAAGGCAGTTGAAGAATTTTTGGAAGCTCTGAATTAGCTGATTGTGGAGGAAAATTATTTGCCACAACCAATATTCAAAATTAATGAAATCTCCCTATTCTAGAAATGGATGCTTGAAAGAACTTTCATCCATAAGGAAACCAAGTCAGCGCCAGGTTTCAAGGCTTCTAAAGACAAAATAATAGTCATTCTTGGGGGAAACATTGGAGGTTAAAAATGAAAATCCTTTGTGATCTGGCACAGTGAGAACCCCAGGGCTTTCAAGCATCTCAATGAGCACACTCTGCCAATATACTATAGGAGTAATAAGAATTCATGGAAAACCTAGCTCTTTGGCCAAGTTGCCCTCCTGAATTGCTATGACTGTCAAATGGAGAAGTACTCTTTGGAGAATAGTAAACCTCTCAAGATTTTATTTATTGTTGATAATGCTCCTAGATATCCCCCTTTTACTGATGATCATCTTCATCCTAATATCAAAGAAATGTTTCTCCGTCCAAACACCACCTCTTTGATTTGACTGGTGGGTCAAGGAGTAGCAGTAGCTTTTAAGGTTTAGTACCTAAGGAGGACCTTTTCCCAGGCTATGGCTGCAATTGAGGAAGACACTGAGAAAATACTGATACAGTTCTTGGAGGATTACAACATCCATGATTGTATCAAGAACCTTGCTTGAAACACATAGATAAGGAGAACAGATTGGTGGTCACCAGAGGGAAAGGAGATGGGGGAGGGTGAAACAGTCAAAGGAGCACATATGTATGGTGATGGATGAAAACTAGACTATTGGTGGTGAACATGATGCTGTCTACACAGAAACTGAGATATAACAATGTACACCTGAAATTTACCCAATGTTATAAGCCAATATGACCTCAATAAAATAATTTGAAGAAAACAACCTTGCTTGGCCTGGATGCGATTTCAGCAAGGAATGTATGAATGTTATCTAGAAGAAGTCACTCAAGAATTTCATTCATGACTTCAAAGAATTTTCCAAAGATAAAGAGTTTGCAATAATCAACAAGGCTGTGATTGAGATGGCAAACAATTTTAACCAGAGTGTAGAAAAGGATGACATTGAGGAGCTCCTACAGGTGGTTCTTGAAGAGTTGACTAATGAGGAAATGTTGGAACTGAAATAGGAATCCATAACTGAAGAGGAAGCAAGAGAAAAGGAAACTGCAGGAGAAGAAAAAGAAGAAGAATCCCCAAGAAAATTCACAGTGAAGGGTTTACCAGAAGCTTTTGCAGATCTCAACAAGCTCCTTAGAACGTTTGAAAACTTGGACACCAACACCAAAAAGTTTTTGTCAACTGAGGAATTTTCATGGGGCATTATCTGCTTACAAGCAAATTTATCATAAAAAATAAACAAACCAAGCAAACCAACATGATCATATTTCAGAAAATAATGGCAGCTTTTCAAAAACACCCTCAAGTAAGTTCTTCCGGAGGTATTCTAGAAGAAGATATTGTTATCATAGGAGGTCACAGCTCCTTGTATACTATTGCCTCTCGAGACCTTCCAGTGGGACAAGATGTGGAGGTAGAAGACAATGATACTGATGATTCTAACTCTGTGTAGACCTAGGTTAATGTGTGTGTTTGTGTCTTAGCTTTTAACAAAAAAGATTAAAAAGTCAAAAAATATTTTAAAAAAAGAAAAAGGCTTATGACCTAATGATATAAAGGAAAAAAAATTTTTGTACAGCTGTACAATGTGTTTGTGTTTTAAGCTGTGTTATTACAAAAGAGGCAAGATTCAAAAACAACTAAAAAGTTTATAAAGTAAAAGGGTTACAGCAAGCTAAGGTTAATTTATTATTTAAGAAAGAAAATATTTTTTATAAATTTAGTGAATAGTGTTTATAAAATCTTCAGTAGTGTACAGTAATGCCTTATATCTTCATATTCACTCACCAGTCACTCACTGACTTGCCCAGAGCAACATCCAGTCTTGCAAGCTCCATTCATGGTAAATACCCTGTACAGGTGTATCACTTTTTATCATTTATACTGTATCTTTAGTGTAGCTTTTCTAAGTTTAGATATGTCTATATACAGAAATATTTACCATTGTGTTACAATTGCCTACAGTATACAGTACACAAATATGCTGAACAGGTTTGTAGCCTGAGAGCAATAGGCTATACCATATACTTTAGGTGTGTAGTAGGCTATACCGTCAGAGTTTGTATATGTACTCTCTCTGATGTTTGCACAATGAAGAAATTGCCTAATGATCCATTTCTCAGAACATGTACCCATCAAGTGAGACATGACTGTAGTGAATATCTTCCAGCAGTGTCGATGTGCCTGTTCACTGAGATATGATGTAAAGCAACTATCCCAATAAATGATGACTAATAACATCTAATATTGTAGGAGAATTACTCTCCTTTTTCTGAAATGATTTTTTCATCTATCTCTATGTAGCATCACAAGTTAAGAGATTTTTGCTCTTACTAGTCATGGAAAAGAAAGATCAGATCTGGCTCTACTTTAACTGCTGGTATGATCCTGGACTCGGGATGAATAATCTTAGACTTTCTGAACTAGTCTGTGAGTGACTATAAGTCTGTTGCAGGTACAATTAGAGATGGTCTAGAGATACTAAGGTTAAAATAGAATGTACTTTTTAGCTCAATACATTAAATTCCAAATTATTTGTGAAAAAACCCTTATAAATTGTTTGTACTTTCTTTTTTTCTTAATGGCTTTGTATAAATATATACCCATTCTTAATATTCTGCCCTTTTCTTACCTCCTCCATGATACGTTCGCTGTTCTTTCTCTATTATTCATACTAGAAAAAAATGGTTTTTTTTGTGCCTCAGTTCCAGGTCTTAGCACAGTCTTCTTCAGAACAGATATTTTTGTGTTTATGTCTGTCTTCCCACTAGACAAGGAGCTCTTTGAGAGAGAAGGATGTCTTTTGAACATTATGTGTATTTTTGGTAATACCTAGCACAGTAGTTGAGACATATTAGGCAATTAGTAAATATTTTTGAACTGCCTCTGTTGTTTGGGTATCAAGGTAACTAATAGATACTACAGATGTATTTTGTGTTATCTGTCTGTAAATTCTTTAGTCTTTTGAATTCCTGAAGAACAGTGTCAGAATAGCTCAACCAGCAAACTCTTCACTAACTTAACACTCTTTAAAATTATCACTAGAACACTTGTTAGTAAGAGACAAGATATTATCATTCATTCTCTGTAAAATCTACTTCATCGATTTACACCTCACCTAGCCACGTATTCTAGATCCCGGAAACTCAAATTTTTTCTTGGTGTGTTTTAAGTCTCTCTGCTTCTGGATACAAGATAAGAATGTGAGGGCTTCTTTATTGCACTGTTTTTAAACTGAGGCATAAGTTATCAATACAGCAATGGAGAGCAGAGTTTCTTTGTGCTTCTCATTGGATTCCGTTCACAGCCTTAAATGGATTGAGTCAAGGCCATGTTTTCATGCCATAGACATGCTATTCAAATACCAATGTGGCCACATTTGAAAAGCCACCCCGTACCACTTCATTGCCGCAGATGTCTTTTACATCTGGCAAGGGCCATTTCTCCACATGTCAACAGTAATTCAGTTTAACAGCTGTCTCTTTTGACAAGCTTAGTGTCAGACTCTAAAATGACAGGGTGACAGTTTTCCTTTTCTTGAACAGAACATAGTGCAAATTAACTATTTGAATACAAGAACATTGAATGCATTTAGAGCACATTTTTAATTTTTTTTTCTGAGCAAACTGAATAAGCTTTGGGATCTTATTTATGTGATTACGTGGTCTATAGTGTCAATGAAGCTGAGGATTCAAGGCATTTTTCAGGGTGCTTCAATCTGTACCTGAAATCTTTCAATGTATAACTAAAAAATTAAATGAAGGTAAAGCAATTATTGATGATAAACAGTGGAATATGAGAAACTAGGGTAATAAGCATTTGAGTTACATTGTCCAATCTCATCAGAGTTCTCTGTGGATTCAGGCAACAGAGTTAAAGTTCTTGCTAATATAACAGCTGATGATAGCATGAGCTAAATTTTTTTCATTGCAGACTGTGCATACCACCTTCTTTAAATGAAGCTAGCTAGGAGAGTTGGCCCTGGGCATAATTGTGAACATAATGACAAGACTTGCCTATGATGCTTTCCCAGCTATCTTTCATGTGTTTTTCTTTCTTTTTCTAATGTCTGCCTGTTTTCAAATAAGACCCAGGAACTTTACCCGTCTCTTGTTTGATTCTCTTGGGTCCAAGAAACCTGGATTGAAATACTTTCTGCTAGGCACTGAGCTGCACACTGGGGATACTGGGGGTAACAAAGGCACATATAACACCTGCCTTCATGGAGTTTTTACTCTATTAAGGTATTAATTTTCTAAGACTCCCATAACGAATTATACAAATTTAGCAGTTTAAATAGCACACATTTATTTTCGCCACAGTTGTGTAGGTCAAAGTTCTGTTGTTTGACTTGTTTCTCCGCCTAGAGTCTCACAGTGTCAAAATCAAGGTATTAGCAGTGCTGTTTTCACTTCCAGAAACTGTAAAGGAGAACCTGTTTCCTTGATCATACAGTTTATTGGTAGAATTTAATTCCTTGTAGTTGTAGAAGTAAGCTCCCCATTTTTTTGCTAGCTGTCAACTGAAGGCTGTTTCTAGCTTCTAGAGGCCACCAACATTCCTTGGCTCATGGCCTTCTTTCTCCATATTCAAAGCCAGCAATGGAAAGTCAAGTCCCTCTCATGTTTTAATTTTTTTTTTCTCTTCCTCTACCACATCTCTCTGATATCAGCAGGGAAAGGTTTTCTACTTTTAAGAAGTCATGTGATTACATTGGGGCTACCTGGATAATCTCCCAATCTCAAGGTCCATAACTCTAATAATACCTAAAAATTTCCTTTTGCCATCTGTGGTAAACACATGCACAGGTTTGGGGTATTAGGGCATGCACATCTTGGGGGAGTCATTATCCTCATAAATTCATGAGGAAAATAGAAATAAAACAAGTCTGATAATTTATAAAAGAAAAAGTACAGAATGTTATTTAAAAACCATTACAAGGAGGACTTAACCAAGAAGTTCCAGAAATATTTTCCTAAGAGAGTGATTTTTAAGCTGGATCTAAAGAGAGAGTAAGAGTTAGACAGAAGAATGAAAGTGCACAGGAGGAAAGTTTCAGAAAAAGAGAAAAGTAGGTATAAAAGCCTAGAGACAATCAAATGATACTTAAGCTACAACAGAGTCCATCTAAGGAACTAAAGCAAAACCAGCACTGCTGTATCAAGGTGGGAATTAGAAGGAGTTAGGGTATTAACCTGGATAAGCGTATAGGAGCTATAGTATGTTGGACCCTCTGGGCTACACTAATAATTTAGTCTTAATATTAAAAACATTAAAAATCCATTGAAGATTTCTACTTAGAAATGCCCCACACTTAAAATCTGTGTCATTGTACGTTAAATTAAGGCTCAATATTATGTGTGCCTGACGTCTGGAAGAAACTTGGAAGGCCTCAAATGACCTAACTGCAAATTTCTCTCCCTATTGTGATCCCACAGAAATGTCCCCTATATGACTAGCACTTCTTATCCCAGGGAATCATGATGTCTTCTTATCGTGAGTATAATGCTTCAGGTCCCTGACAGGCCATGGAATTATCCAAACCAGCCAATCATATTATGCCATGGGAACAAGGTATCACGTTACTCTCAATACAAGAATGTCTGGTTCTCACAGCCCTGGATTCACTCTGTTCCTGAGAACAACACCCACGTGGCCATGCATGGCATGTGGTCTCTTCCTCCTCTAAGTTGTGAGTGTATATGACTAATATACTGTAGAGCTCTCTTTCTCGTGTCAAGTATTATGTGTTTGGCCATCTACATAGCCCTAGCAAAGGAATCCTTCCCTAACCAAAAGGATAAAAGTAGGTGAATAAAACAAAACCAAGAGCCCTTTTTTCACCCACAATTTTTTTTTTAGGAAGATTAGCCCTGAGCTAACTACTGCCAGTCCTCCTCTTTTTTGCTGAGGAAGCCTAGCCCTGAGCTAACATCTGTGCCCATCTTCCTCTACTTTATATGTGGGACGCCTACCCCAGGATGGCATGCCAAGCAGTGCCATGCCCGCACCCAGGATCTGAACCGGCAAACCCCGGGGCACCAAGAGACAGAATGTGTGAACTTAACCACTGTGCCACTGGGCCGGCTCCTCACCCACAATTTTAATCTGACCTTTAACTACTTGTTAAGAGGACAAGTTAAGGTAATAAAAAATAAATTGCACTTAAGAATTTAGTGACATATAACAGTTTAGCAATCTCCCTCAATCCTGCTTATGTGAATTGATAGGATTTTTGTTTTTACAGAAGAAAATCAGAGAACATATGTCCCCTCCCAAAACTGATTTCCTAATAGTGTAATCACATTAATACACTTGGCAGTGGAGTAAATATTTGAGGCCTGGAGTTTTGACTGGTGCCTTTCATCAGACCACTTAAGCAAGTGCATACCAATGTATAGAGTAGGTCTTGCCTGCCTACTAAGAATTATTCCAAGCCCAAACTGAAAAGAGTGCATAATCGTGAGTCAAAGCATATAAATTTTGTATCCTCTTTTGTTATTAACTTGCAGTATGACCTTAGATAGATCATATCCCTTCCTTTGTGCCTCACTATTCCTCTTTGGAGGATACACATAAAAGAATTACAGTCAATAGTCTCTATAGTTTTATTCATTTCTGATATTTTATAACTGCAAAAATTCATGATTAAGGCTTTAAAGAGGTCAACTTCCTCTTGAACTCATAGACAATAATAAATGTCAAGTGGCCTATTGATAAGTGAACTGATAGAAATTTAGCTTCTGCGGTGCAAGAGGATGCTATCTCTTTTTAATTTTTAGAGTTCATCAAAGGCAGGAAAAGTTTTCAAATATTACTTTTTACCACTTCCAAAAGCATTTGTGAAAGTCACCTTAAATGGGTTACTTGTCTGTCCCAGAGTTAATGGTTATTGTGACTTCATTGCAGCAAAATGGCATAATTGAGAATTGATTGACGAGCCTCCTTTGCTAATAAGAATTACCTTAATCAATTTGAACTTTTTCTACCTTAATCAGCTTCATTTAACAGAAAGAAGAAAACTAAAGTGACATATGATTAGATTACAAAGGGTCAGACCTCATCTCACGATGGATCCCTGCCTTCACCTAAGTGCCTGCAGTTTACATTCAGCTCAACCTCAGACACAGACTCACCTCTCCTAGACTAGAACTCAATATAGCTTCCAGGAGGTGAAGCTAAGGAAGTTGAAAAACTTAATCACTATGGATAGCCTGCATTTTTATAAGAACAAACGCAGTCCCCTAATTAACCATACTCAGGGCTCTATCTCTAAGAAGGCTTTAAGGTCATAGTTGTCTCTTATTATAACAACCTCAATATTCAGAGATATGTATCAACCACCATGAACTTACCTCAATATCTTCTTACATCTCTGTCATTCATAGGTTTTCTTAAGTTCTCCTTAAACCTATTTATAGTCTCAGCCTGCATTCTTCATCATAGGAAGTAGGTACATGCTAAACAAGGAAAGATAAACTTATCTTTGACAGTTGAGAGGAGATAATGCTAAATGTTAGTAATGAAAACATGTAAACTAAGTTTTTCCCATCCCATATTTACTTTCTAAAACATAACCAAGTTACTCATGTATTTATAATGCCTTATTCCACTAAGCATAATGTCTTCAATGTTCACCCATTTTGTAGCATGTGTCACAATTTCATTTCTTTTTAAGGATGAATACTATTCTGTTATAGGTATATACCACATTTTGTTTATCCATTCATTCACTAATGGACGCTTGGGTAGCTTCTACCTTTTGGCTATTGTGAATAATGCTGCTTCCGATATTAGTGTACAAGCATCTGTTTCAGTCCCTGCTTTGAATTCTTTGAAATATATCTAGAAGTGGAATGTTGGATCATATGGTAATGCTATGTTTGATGTTTTAAAAAATCACTGAAGTGTTTTCCATTTGAATTTCACTATTTTACATTCCCACAAGCAACACTCGAGGGTTCCAACTTCTCAACATTCACATTAACACTTGCTATTTTTCTGCTATTTTTAATAGCCAGCCTATGAGTGCGAAGTAGTATCTTCTTGCATTTTCATTTGCATTTCCCAATGACTACTGATGTTGTGCATATATTCTTATGCTTATTTTGCCATTAGTATGTCTTCTTTAGAGAAATGTTCTACAATTTAACAACACAAAAGAAGACAACCCAATTCAAAAGTGAATAACAGAGCTGAGTAGACAAGAAGATATACTTTATACAAGAGCTCCATAAATGTCTGGGAGTTACTATGTGTGCCCTAAAGGAGAGCCTTATCTCTTGTAGCCACAAGGCTAAAATTGTTGAAAATCAAACATAGAAACTTATCCTGCAATTAGTTAGATTATAAAGCAAGGTGAACTCCCAGGCTCACAGGGTATCTACTAGTAAAGTGAGGGCATTGATAGGGAAAGAATGGAATCATGTAAGTTTTGGATGGGGGCGAATGGGAAGACTCTACTAAAGCTGGGGGCATTGAGACGCTAAATCCTGATGAATCTTCTCTGCCGGTAGAGGACGTCTTCCAACCCTCAGTAATTGGTCTCCCAAGCTCCAGCAAAAGTAGCCTCTCTAACCCCAGCAAAAGTGAGCTTTCCACCTCCAGTGGCAGCTCCACCCTCAGTGATATTGGCCTTTCCACCTCCATCAGAAGGAATTAACCCAACATTGCCTAAGGAAATGGTAGTTGCCTTCCCTGAGACAGTTGTCATGGAAGACTATTCTGATTCTCCTGAAGACTGTCCTTACCACCCTGCTTTGCTTCTAGACCTATAACTAGACTCAAGTCCCAGCAGGCCTCTAAAAGTGAGGTACAAGGTATAACCCATGAGGGGTTGCAATATACTGCAAAGAACTACTTAATTCTTATAAAAAGATTTATACAAGCAGAAATCTGGGGAAAATGTGTGGAAATAGATATAATGGGTGTGGGATAATGGTGGAAGAAATATAAAGTTGTATCAAAGTGCATTTATTGATATGGCTCAGAAAGCAGAAATTTTGAATTTAATGTTGCAGGTATGGGAGTTAAAAGTGACTCTAATACTTTGGTTGATTGGCTGAAATGTGGACCAAAAAATAGCCCACTGTGAGTGAATTAGAAATGCGTGATCCTTGTTGCTTTAATGTAGAGGAAAGGATTCAGAGGCTTGAGAATATTGGAAAGTTAGAGTGGATGTGTCATTTAAGATCTACACCCCGGCATTGCGGGGACCCAGAAGATATACCTTTCATCAATGCTTTGAGAAATAAACTTGTGAGGGGAGCCCCAGCATTCTTGAAGAGCTCCATAATTGCTCCTCTCTGTGGGCCAGACCTTACAGTGGGAACTACAGCTGCTCAATTGCAAAACCTAAATACAATGGGAGTAACTAGATCCTGGAGTGGCAGGAGCCACATGGCAGAATTCAACTGCCACAGGCAAAAAGGATGTGGTTGCATATGCTAATTGGACCTAGTAAGAGAGAAGTAGCAACTACTGTACACTTACTAGCAAGACATTTGAAGTCAGTTCCCTATAGGTGAATCAGAGAGCAAGTATTTATAATTTTGGAGCAAGGCCCTCCTATCATCTGCAGATAACTACTCTCCTTTTGAGAAACATATCTTAACCTGCTACTGGGCTTAGTAAAGACTGAATATTTAACCATGGGCCACCAAGTTGCCACACAAACTGAGCTGCCCATAATAAACTGGTTGTTATCCGATCTACCAAGTCATAAATGTGGGAATGCACAGCAGCACCCCATCATCAAATGGAAGTGGTATATACATTATCAAGCCATAGAAGGCCCTGGATTCACAACTAAATCACATGAAGAAGTGGCCCAAATGCCCGTGCTCCTCCATCTTGCTACACAACCTTCTGCATCATAGCCTGCACCTATGACATCATGAGAAGTTATGTATGATAGGTTGACAGAGGGAGAGGAGACTCAGGCCTGGTTTACAAATGGCTCTGCATGATATGCCTCACAACTGTAGCACTACAGCATCTTTCTGAGACCTTCCTGAAGTACTATGGTGAAGTGAAATCCTTCCAGCGGGAAAACTTTGGGCAGTGCACTGGTTGCTTACTTCACTTGGAAGGAGAAATGGTCAGATGTATGATTATATACCGATTTATGGACTGCTTCCTATGATTTAACTGGATGGTCAGAGACTTGGAATAAACATAATTGGAAAATGGCTGACAAAGAAATTTGTAGAAGAATGACATTAGTACAATGGCAGAATAGGAATTTTCTACCTGCATCCCTCCCCAGAATATTTATTTTGACAACCACTCATAAACAAAAGTACTTTGTGGGAGTCCAGGAATCCAGCAGAGAAATTCGAGAACACCATTGCAGCAAAAAATCCAAGGATACACTGAAGAGAGTAAGAACAGTTCCATTTTACCTATATCACTCCTGCCACAAAACAGTACAGCTCAGTGCCAACAGAGACCACAGTGACCTGCAATTCCTCCCACAGGGAAAAGTGTGAGTATAGTCAGTGAGTGCCTTGCCTCCTCAGCCAAGTGAGGCCCTGCCCATGAAGCCCACTTCTTTTATGCCCCACCTAAAATACTGAGGTGATTGGAAAAGTTGAAAGGTTGGGAGAGGCTGGGAGCACAGCAACCATGGGTCAGAATTCATGAAAGGGATGCAGATCTTACTAAATGCTCTGTGGATCCCATCAGAAAGCCATCTCATGCCTTGCCTGCTGATGCCTTCAATGGGTTCACAGGCACCCCAATGTTCTGCACAACTCACTCACATTCCATGGTCGCTTCTCTGCACTTGTACCCACTGAAAGCAAGTGTAAGCCTTTACATAGGATTCACAAGTACATGAAGAAAGTCAGCTTGAGTCTGAAGCATTGGGAGAAGTCACACAAACTTAAGCATTTTCTTTTTTTTTTCTTTGGTGAGGAAGATTAGCCCTGAGCTAATATCTGTTGCCAGTCTTCCTCTTTTTGCTTGAAGAAGATTGTTGCTGAACTAATATCTTTGCCAGTCTTCCTCTATTTTGTATGTGGGACACTGTCACAGCATGGCCTCATGAGCAGTGTGTTCGTCCATGCCTGGGATCCAAACCCAAGAACCCTAGGCTGCTGAAGTGGGGCATGCGTACTTAACCACTATGCCACTGGGCCAACCCCAAACAAACTTGAGCATTTTAAGGTACGCCTAGGAAAAACAAATCAGTGGCTGTCACATCTAGCCTGACATTTTTGGGACTGAGGAAAGAAATTCAGTCTTAAGAATTCCTCCCCAGAAAGTCAAAAAGTGATGTAGAGTGGGCACATCCATGAAAAAAAGTCTGAAAGATCCTCAGAGTCCCTATCTGGGCTGACTGATGAAGGTATTTTTCTCCCAAAGGCAGTAAGCAAATACTGGAGTAGATGATTGCATCTGTAAATGTGAGGATAGCAATGAAAGACTATGAGGAACACCAAAAATAAAAGACACATGCCACAACAAAAGAACACAATAATTTTCCATTAACCAACACCAAAGAAATGGAGATCTATAAATTGCTGGACAAAGACACCAAAATAATTGTTTTAAAGAAGCTCATGAGCTAGAAGAGAACACAGATAGACAACTCAATGAATTCAGAAAAGGAATATATAACAAGGGGATAGAAACTATAAAAAAGAACAAAACAGAAATTCTGGACATGAAGAATGCAATGATTGAAATGAAAAATGCAATAAATGGCCTATATCTATTAGATAAAATGAATCAGTAATTAATAACCTTCCAAAACAGAAAGCGCCAGGTGCAGATGGGTCCACTAGTGAATTTTATCAAATATTAAGGAAGGAATTATACCAATTCTCCACAATTTCCTTCAGAGGACAGAAGCAGAAGGAATACTTCCTAAGTCATTCTTGGAGATCAGCATTATTCTAATATCAAAAACAGACTAAGGTAGTATGAGAAAAGAAAACTAAAGACCAATATCTCTCATGAATATAGATGCAAAATGTCAGCAAAATATTAAAAAGGTAAATTCAACAATGTATCGGAAAAATTATACACTGCAACAAAATTGGATTTATCTCTGGCACACAAGTCTGATTTGCTATTCCAGAAACAATTAATTAAGTGCATTACAACAGCAAGCTAAAAAAGAGAATCACCTGATCATATCCATAGATGCAGAACCAACACCCATGCAGGGTAAAAACTCAAGTACACTAGGCAAAGAAGGGAACTTTCTCAACTTCACAAAAAGTATCTGCAGAAAACTTATAGCTAAAATAACTTAATGGAGAGAAACTCAAAACTTTCACATTAGGGTCAGGGAGAAGGCAAAGATCTCCTCTCTCACTACTCCTTCTCAACATTGTACTGAAAGTTCTAGCTAATGCAGTAAGACAAGAAAAGGCAATAAAATGTATACATATCAAGAAGGAAGAAATAAAACTGTCTCTGCTCACAGATATGATTACCAGTGCATAAAATAAAAAAAAGTCAATAACAAGAAAACCCCCAGAACTAAGAAATGATCACAGTAAGCTTGTGGGATACAAGATTAATATATAAAAGTCAGTCACTTTCCTATATACTAGTAATGAACAAGTGGAATTTGAAATACAAAAAATGAATCATTTGCATAAGACCACCAAAAAAATGAAATAAGTATACATCTACACAATAAGTACAAGATCTATATGAGGAAAACTACAAAACTGTGATTAAAAAAGCGAAGAGAAATAAATAAATGGAGAGATATTTCATGTTCATGGATAAGAATATTGTCAAGATTACAATTCTTCCAAATTTGATCTATAGGTAAAATGCAACCCAATAAAAATCCCTGGAAGACACTTTGTGAATATTGACAAAGTGATTCTAAAGTTTATATGGAAAGACAAAACCCAGAATAGCCAAGACAATAATGAAGAACAAAGATGGAGGACTGACACTATCCTGCTTCAAACTGACTCTAAGAAGCTACAGTAATCAAGATACTGTGATATTCATGAAATAACAGTCAAATAGATTAATAGGACAAAATAGAGAGCCTAGAAACAGACCTAAATATATATAGTCAACTGGTCTTTGATAGAAAAGCAAAGATAGACTTTTCCACAAATGGTGCTGGAACAACTTGCCATTAATATGAAAAAAAAAATTAAGCTAGACATAGACTTTATGCACTGCACTAAAAATAACTCAAAACAGATCACAAATCTGAATGTAAAATTAGGAGTAAACCTAGATTATGTTGCATATAGCAATGACTTTTTATATACAAAACCAAAGGCACAATCCATAAAAGAAATAATCGATAAGCTGGACTTCATCAAAATTGCAAACATCTGCTCTGCAAAAGACAATGTCAAGAGAATGAGAAGACAGTCCACATACTGGCAGAAAAATATTTGTGAAAGATAGATCTGATAAAGGACTGTTATCCAAAATATGCAAATAACTCTTAAAATTCAACAATAAGAAAATAACTTGATTAAAATATTTTCAAAAGATCTGAAAAGACACCTCACCAAAGAAGATATACAGATGGAAAATACACATATGAAAAGATGGTTTATATCATATATTCTCAATGAAAGGCAAATAAAAACACATCTATAAGAAAGGCCAAAATCTGGCACAGTGACAATATCAAATGCTAGTTAGGATGTGGTGCAATAGCAATTCTAATTACTTGCTGGTGAGAATGAAAAATAGTACAGACACATTGAAAGACAGTTTGGCTGTTTCTTACAAAACTAAACATATTCTTAACATACAATTGAGCAATCACACTGCTTGGTATCTATCCAAAGGAGTTGAAAACTCATGTCCACCTAAAAATCTGTACAATGATGTTCATAGCTTTATCTATAAGTGCCAAAACATGGATGTAATCATGATGTCCTTCAGAAGGTGAATGGATAAACTATGGTACATCCAGATAATGCAATATTATTCAACACTAAAAAGAAATGATTTATCAAACCATGAACAGATATGGAGGGATTTTAAATGCATATTACTAAATGAAAGAAGTTAATCTGAAAAGTGTACATACAATATGATTCCAACTACTATATGACATTCTAAAAAAAGCAAAACTATGAAGACAGTAAAAATAATAGTGGTTGCAAGGGGTTTGGTGGGAGGAGAAGAAGAATGAATAGGTTGTGCACAGAGGACTTTGAGGAAAGAGAAAATACACTGTATGATATGATAATGATGGATGGGTACATATCATTATATATTTGTCGAAACAGAATGTATGACACCTAGAGTGAACTGTAATGTAAACTATGTACCTTGGATGTTTATAGTGTGTTAATGTAGGTTCATTAATTTTACCAAATGTACCGTTCTGGTGGGGGATGTTGACAATTGAGGAGGCTATGCGTGTAGTGGGGGAGGGAATATATGGGAAATGTCTGTACTTTCTCCTCAATATTGCCTTGAACTTTAAGCCACTCTAAGAAAAAACAAAGTCTCAATAAAAAATACAATAGAGAATGTCAACATCAGATTAATCATAAGAAAAAATAATTTATGATATAGATGACAAATTATTTAAAAATGCAATCAGAGAAAAAATAAAGATGAAAACACAAAAAAAACATTAAAATAAGCATTATGGGAGTCCCACAAGTAGAAAAGAGAGGGACAGATGCAGAAATATTACTGAAAAAAAATAATCGCTAAGAACTTCCCAAATATGGAGTGAAATATGGACATCCAAGTACATGAAGCTTAAAATTCCCTAAAGACATTCAAAATAAAGGAGACCTTATCAAGACACAGTCAAAGAAAAACGCAGAATTTTGAATATTACAAGAGAAAGAGTCATCACACACAAGGCAACCTCATTAAATTTATCGGTAGATGTCTCAAAGTAAACCATGCAGGCCATAAGAGAGAGGTATAATGTGTTTAAAATGCTAAAAAAAAAACACTGTCACCCAGGAATGGGTTATAAGGCAAAGCTATTCTTCAGGAATGAAGAAGAGATGTAGACTATCCCAGAAAAACAAAGCTGCAGGAGTTAATCATCACTAAATCTGCCTGACAAGAAATATTACAATGGAATTTTTCAAGCTGTAATGGAGGATGTTAATTGAAACATAAAAACATATGAAAGTATAAAACTCACTAGCAAATGAAGTTTACAGTCAAATTCAGAAAATTCTGCTGTCGTGGTGGTATAAAAATCACAAACACTATTATAAAGCTAAAAAGACCTAAGTATTAAAAATAACTATAATCATAATTATTTGTCAATGGATACACAATATAAAAATATGCAAATGGTGACATCAAAAACATAAAATATGTTGAGGATGAGTAAAAGCATAGAGTTTTTGCATGTGATCAAATTTAAGATATTACCTGCTTAAAATAGACAGTATTAATTATAAGATATTTTATAAAATCTTTATGGTAACCCAAAACCAAAAACCTATAGTAGATACACAAAATATAAAAAGAAAGTAATCAAAGCATACAACTACAGAAAATCATCAAATCACAAAAGAAGGCATCAAGAGAGGAAAAAAGAAAGGAACTACAAAAAACCAGAAAACAATAAGATAGCAATAGTAAGTCCTTACCTATTAATGATTACTTGAAATGTCAATGGATCGAATTCTCAAATCAAAAGATATAAAGAGGATGAATGGATTTTAAAAAAGGACCCAACTATATGCTACCTACAAGAGATTCACCTAAGACATACATAGACTAAAGTGTCTCTCTAGAGACAAAGTAGGTCATTATATTAATGATGAAAGGGTCAAGTCATAAGTAGATATAACAGTTGTAAATATATATTTTCCCAATGTTGGAGGATCTTAATATATAAAATAAATATTAGCACAAATGAAAGAGAGAAATAGACAATAATAACAGAAGATTTCAATACTCTACTTTCAACAATGGATAGAAAACCAATAAGAAATCAACCTATTTGAATAAAACTGTAGACCAAATGTATCTAACAGATATACAGAACATATCATCCAACAGCAGCAGAATACACTATCTTCTGAAGCACACATGAAACATTCTTTAGGATACAATATATGTTAGGCCACAAAACAAGTCTTAACAAATGTAAGAAGATAGAAATCATATCAAGTCTCTTTTTCCAACTGTATAATATTGTAAACTAGAAATCAATAAAAGTAAGAAAATTGAAAAATTCAAAAATATATGGCAATTAAAAAACATACTCCTGAAAAACAATGGATTAAAAAAAATGAAAAGGGGGCTGGCCCAGTGGCGCAGCGGTTAAGTTCGCATGTTCCACTTCTCAGCAGCCTGGGGTTCAATGGTTCAGATCCCGGGTGCAGACATGGCACCGCTTGGCAAGCCATGCTGTGGTAGGCATCCCACATATAAAGTAGAGGAAGATGGGCATGGATGTTAGCTCATGGCCACTCTTCCTCAGCAAAAAAAGTGGTGGACTGGCAGTAGTTAGCTCAGGGCTAATCTTCCTCAAAAAAGAAAAAATGAACAGGGAAATCCAAAAATACCTTTAAAAAAACTGAAATGGAAACACAACATACCAAAATTTATGAGATGGAGCAAAAGCAGTTATAAGAGGCATGCCATAGGAATAAATGCCTACATCAAAAAAAAGAAAGATCTGAAATAACCAAACTTGAAACCTCAAGAAACTAGAAAAATAAGAGCAAAATAAGCCCAAAGTTAGCAGAAAATAGTGAATAACAAAGATCAGAATAGCAAAAAAAAAAAATAAAATGGAGCTATAAACATAATAGAAAAGGTCAGTTAAATTAACGAGATTTTTTAAAGATAAACAAAATCGATGAAATTTTACCTAGACTAAAAAAAATTAAAGAATGAAATAAATGAAATCAAAAATGAAAGAAGAAACATTACAACTGATAACACAGTATTACAAAAGATTATAAAACACTTCTATGAACAAGTATTCATTAACAATTTGGATAATCTAGAAGAAATAAATTCCTAAAAATATATGACCTATGAATACAAAATCATAAAGAAATAGAAAATATGAACAGAACAATGAGTAAGGTGACTGAATCAGTATCCAAAAACTCTCAAACAAAGGAACGCCCTGGACCATATGGCTTCTTGGGAGATTTCTACCAAACTTTTAAAGAAGAATGTCAATCCTCTTCAAACTCTTCCAAAAAACTGAAGACTAGGAAACACTTCCAAACTCATTTTATGAGACGTGCATTACCTTAAAACCAAAGCAAGACAAGGATACTACAAGAAAATAAAGGTATAGACCAACATCCCTGGTGAATATAGATGCCAAAATCCTCAATAAAATACTAGCATGCCAGAGCCAGCACTGATAGCTTAGAGGTTAAACTTTGGCACTCTCACCTCTTTGGTAGCCCAGGTTCATTTTCTGGTCATGGAACCACACCATCTGTCTGTCAGTAGCCATGCTGTGGTGGCAGCTCGTATAGAAGAACTGAAAGGACTTACAACTAGATATACAAAAATGCACTGGGATTTGGGGAAAAGAAAAACAAAAAGGAAGATTGGCAACAGATGTTACTTCCAGGCAAATCTTTCCCTGCCAAAACAAACAAACAAAAATCTTTAAAAAAAATTATCTTTGGGTGTAAAGACACTTAAACATATGCAAATCAATGCATCACTTTAACAGAATGAAGGGTAAACATTATACATTTCTCTCAATAGATGCTGAAAAAGCATTGTGCCATATTCAACACCTTTTCATGATTAAAAAACTCTCAACAAATGGTGTATGGAAGGAATGTGTACCTCAACATAATGAGGGTCATATATGACAAGCCCACAGCAAACATTACACTCAATGGTGAAAGCTGAAAGCTTTTCCTTTAGGTTCAGGAGCAAATCAAGTGTGCTCAGTCTCACCACTTCTATTCAACATAGTACTGGAAATGCTAGCTAGAGCATTTAGGCAACAATAATAATAATTACAGTAAAATAATAAAATACATCCATATCAGAAACCAAGGAGTAAAAATGTCTGTTTGTAGATGATGTGGTTGTATATATAGAAAACCCAAAAACTACAGCAAAATTCTTTTAGAACTATTAAGTGAAGTCAGTAAAATTTCAGGATACAAAATCAACATACAAAATTCAGTTGCATTTTTATATACTAACAACAAACTATCCAAAAGAGAAATTGAGAAAACAGTCCCCTTTATAGTAGCTTCAAAAACAATAAAATGCTTAGAAAAAACAACCTAAAAGATAAAATATCTGTATGCTGAAAGCTGTGAATTGTAGATGAAAGAAATTGAAGAATAACCAAATAAATGGAAAGACATACATTGTCCATGGATTTGGATATTTAATATTATGAAAATGTCCATACTTCCCAAAGCAATCTACAGATTAAGTGTAAACTCTATCAAAATTCCAATGGTATTTTTTGCAGAAATCACAAAAACAATCCTAAAATTTTTGTAGAACCACAAAATACCCCAAATAGGCAAAGCATTCTTTGGCAAGAGCAAAGCTGGTAGCATCACATTTCCTGATTTCAAATTATATTACACAGCTGTAGTCATCAAATCAGTATGGTGCTGTCATAGAAACAGACACTTAGACCAATGGAACAGAATTGAAAGTGCAGAAATCAACCTGTACATATATGGTCCACTAATCTGCAACAAAGGCACTGAGAAAAAAATGGAGAAAGGATTGTCTCCTCAATAAATCACGTTGTGAAAACTGGCTATGCATATGCAAAAGAATGAAATTTGGCCCTTAACTTACATCATATACAAAAATATCATCAAAATAAATTAAAAACTTAAACATATGAGCTGAAACCATACAACTTCTAGAATATAGTATAATGGAAAAAGGTGTAGAAATCCTTGTCATTGGTATTGGAAATGAATTTTTGGATTTAGCACCAAAAGCACAGGCAATAAAAGTAAAAGTAAATGAGTTAGAATATATCAAACTAAAACATTTCTGCACAGCAAAGAAAACAACCTACAAAATGAAAAAAAGAACATATGGAATGGGAGAAAATTTGCAAACCATATATCTGTTGAATTATTAACCAAAATATATCAGAAACTCATTCAATTGAGTAGCTAATACACAAACAACTTGATTAAAAAGTGGGCTAGAGACCTAAATAGACATTTTTTCAAAGACATTGAAATGACTAACAAATATATGAAAATATGTTCAACATCAGTAATCATCAAGGAAATACAAGTCAAAATCACAGTTACATAACACATCACACCAATTAAGATGGACATTATATATAACAAAAAAAAGAAAAGAAAATAACAATGTTGGTGAGTATGTGGAAAAATGGGAACCTTTGTGTACTCTTGGTGGGAAGGTAAAATGGTGTAGTAACTATGGAAAACAGTATGGCGGTTCCTCTAAAAACTAAGAATAGACTACCACATGATCCAGCAATTTCACTTCTGGGTATTTATTCAGAAGAATTGAAATCAGGTTCTCAAAGTGATATTTAAACTCTCATGTTCATTGCAACATTATTGACAATAGCTAACAGATGGAAACAATCAGTCGATTAATGAATGTATTAAAAAGTCATATACACATACAAAGGAATATTATTGAGCCATAAAAAAGAAATTAATTCTGTCACTTGGGACAACATAGAATAATTTGGAGGGCATTTTTCTAAGTGTAATAAGCCAGACAGAGAAAGATAAATACTGTATGGCATCACTTATATGTGGAATCTAATATAGTTAAACTCACGGAAACAGAAAGTAAAATGGTGACTGCTAGGGGCTGGAGCAAAAGATGTAAAGGGGAATTGCTGCTCAGTGGATTTAGAGTTTAATTGCGCAAGATAGAAAAATTCTAGAGATCTTCTGTACAGCATTGTGCTTATTGTTAACAATACTGTATGCACTGAATGGAGAGTGCTATCAGCATCATCACTCCTTTTTGTCCCCCATTTTTAACAATGAAGAATCGGCATCCATCCACAAAAAAATATACCCCTGTGAGAGGTGTGGGATCCAATAGAATACTCTAAGGAACTTGGGAGGAATGTCATCCACCTGTGCCCTGGGTAATAGGTCAACAGACTTTGATACAGGCTGTGGAAGCAGCAGAAATCAATAAACCAGCACAATGCCTTGTGGCAGTGGTTGGGAAAAACCTATAATCAGGCTTTGCTAGACACCCACAGACAACAGAGATTTTGTAGAAGCCCAGCCCTCCCAAGGAGAGATTCTAGCCTTCTATTGAAGCAAAAATATATATGAGTCTGAATACACGAGAGAAGGTAAGAGGACTTTGTCAGTGTCACCTATCTCGCAAGGTGACATGGCATGGGGTTGAAATAGACAGAGATGACTTCTGCTGCTGGTGAATGGGAGAGCATTGAGTGAATTCTTGTCTTCACAGCTGTGGGGGATTCTGCCAGAGAAACCCACTTCTCTCCCATAACACCCAGAGTATTGAGGTGGGACCTGAGAGGAGGAAGAAGATTGGAACAGAGGCAGGTAAGAATATCAAAGGACACTAAAAGAATGCAATTCCTGCTGATTATGTTTAGAACCCCACCAGGAAGCATGCTCATGAGCCACTGGGTGAACCTCATGTGAGGATACCCCCACCTGACCCATGAGTAACCCCACAACCCAAAGTGATATATCCATCCCTCCCCCACTTTGTGGCCCCTTGTGCAGGCTTCTAAGTGCAGCAGCAAGAACAAGCTCTGTTAGACAGGAACTGCCCTCATAAAACAGGCCAGGGTCTGTGAGAAAGGGAGAAATCACAAACTTGAACTGTAGCACTGCATCCTGGAATAGAAAATAGAGGTTTCCTGCAGCCAGCTTGGTGAATTGTAAGAACAAGAGAAAACATACATGCTTAAAAATTCAGCCAAAAGGAACAAGAAATTTAGAGCAGGTGTATCCATACAAGGTTGGAGCAAACCCTAGATAGAAGGAGAACTAATGAAATATATCTCCCACACAAAAATGGTTAGTAAATATTTGAGGAGATATCTGCATGTTCATTTGCAAAAACAGCAAAGAAAAACTCCAAGGAACATGAAGGACCAAGGAAATATTTCATAACTAAGAGATCAACATAATCATGCAGTGAAAAACTTAAAGACACAGAATTTTGCTATATAGCTGATAAAGTATTCAAAATAGTTTTCTTTAGGAAACTCAAGCAGCTACAATAAAACACAGAAGACAATTCAAAGAAATAAGGAAAACCATAGACTAGCAAAATGAGAAATTTAACAAAAATATAGAAATAATAAAAAAAGAACTAAACAGAAATTCTGTAACTAAAGAATTCAAAGAATGAAATGAACAATGCAGTAGAGCGTACCTACAGCAGAATAGACCAAATGGAAGATAGACTATGTAATCCAAAGGATAGAAACTTTGAAATAAGGATAGGAGAACAAAGAAGAAAGATTAAAAGAGTAAAGAACGCCTCAACAATCTATGCAATACAATCAAACTTACAAAAATTGTAATTCCAGAAGGGGAAGAGAAGGAGAAAGGCAGAAAGTTTTTTCAAGAAGAAATAATTTTAAAGAAGTAATATCTATAACTTCCCAAACCTGGGGAGAGAATTGGCTATTCACATTTAGGTGGCTAATAGATCATCCCATTATCTCAATCGAAAAGACTTTGTCTAAGAAACAAATAATTATATGAAACTGTCAAAAAAATTTTAAAAACCTACAAAGAGAGAGTCCTAAAAGCAGCCAGAAGAAAAAAAAAATCGTAACTTACAAAGGAACCCTCATTAGAATACCAGCAGATTTCTCAGCAGAAACCTTACAGGCCAAGAGACTGTGGAATGACATATTCAACATGCTGAAAGCAAAAAAGTGCCAGCAAAGAATAATGTATCCAACAAAGATATTCTTCATATACAAAAGTGAAATAAAGACTTTCTCAGACAAAAGCAGAGGGAATTCATCACCACTAAGCCTGCCTTGCAATAAATGATGAAATGAGTTATGCAAGCTAAAACTAAAAGATGCTAAACAGTAACATGAAAACACACAAAGTATATAAAACACTAGTAAAGGTAAATATACAGTCAGACTTAGAAAATTATATTTGTAATAGGATGTTGTGTTGACCAATTAACTATACTATAAAAGTTAAAGGAAAAAGTATTAAAAATAACTACAGCTATTATAATTTAACAAATGCAAGATATAAAAATAGATAAACTTTATTAAATATATAAACATATAAAATATAAAAACAAAAATATAAAACATCTATAAGACATTTTATTTAAGCCTCATGATAATCACAAAGCAAAAGCCTAGAGTAGATTCTAAAAGATAAAGAAAAGGAAATCAGAGTATATCACCAAAGCAAATCACAATTTACAAAGGCAGGCAAAAACAGAGGAAAAAAGAAACAATGAAACTACAAAACAGCCAGAAAGCAATTAATAATATGTAACTCCTTACATACCAATAATTACTCTAAATGTATATGGATATAATTTACCAATCAAAAGTCAGAGTGACTGGATGGATAAAAAAAGCAAGATCCATCTATGTGCTGTCTACAAGAGAGTCACTTAAGCGTTAAGGACACACATAGATTCAAAGTGAAGAGATGGAAAAAGACATTACATGCAAGTAGAAACTGTACTTAGACAAAATAGACTTTAAGCCAAAAACAGTAACAGGGGACAAAGAAAGTAATTATATAATGATAAAGGGTTCAATTCATCAAGAATTGAAAGAAGCAAACCATCTCTGTTCTCCAGCCTAAGGATGAAGTTGATTATTATTGCTGCCCATATGCCAGTAGTGGTACTTCCCACAACAGTTCAAGTTCATGGGAAAATAAGACCAAAACCTCCTTAAGCTGAGAACTCTTACCCTTAACCTCAAACTATCTGTTTTTTTTTCTTTTTGATTATTTTAGTTGGAAATAATTACAAAGAAAATTTTAAAAGATAGTACAAAGGATTCCTGTAAAGCCTTAAAAAAAATTGAAAGATCTCAAATAAACAACTTAGCTTTACATCATAAGGAACTACAAAAAGAAGAACAACATAAGCTCAAAAATTATTAGAAGGAAGGAGATAACAAAAATCAGTGTGAAAATACATGAAATAGACACCAGAGCACAAGAGAAAAAAAAAACAACTAAACTAAGAGCTAGTTTATCAAAAAGATAAAACTGACTAAACTTTATCTAGACTAATAAAAAAAGATGACAAAATCAGAAATTAAAGGGGACACATTACAACCGCTACTACAAAAATACAAAGAATCATAAATGACCACTATGAACAGTCATTTGCCAACAAATTAGATAACTTATAAGAAAAGCATAAATTCTTAGAAACATACAACTTATAAATACTAAATCAGGAAGAAATACAAAATCTGAACAAACTAATAATGAGTAAGGAAATTGAATCATTACTCAAAAGCATCCCAATGCAAACCCCATGGCCAGATGGCTTCTCTGGTAAATTCTACCAAACATTCAAAGAAGAATTAACAACAATCCTTTTCAAACTCTTCCAAAAATTTGAAATAGAGGGAACATTTCCAACCAATTTTATGAGGCCAGCGTTACCCTGATACCAAAGCCAGATAAGGACACTATAAGAAAGGAAATGTATAGATCAATATCTGTGATGAATATACATGTAAAACTTATCAAACAAATATTAGCAAATGAAATTCAACAGTACATTAAGAGGATCATACACCATTACCAAGTGGGATTTATTCCTGGGATGCAAGGATGGTTCAACATCCACAAATCAATTAATGATATGTCACACTAGTAGCATGAAAGATAAAACTTATATGATCATTTCAATAGATGCAGGAAAGTCACTTGATAAAATACATCTTTTCATGATAAAAACGCTGAATAAATTAGATAAAGAAGGAATATACTTCAACACAATAAAAGCCATATTCTACAAACCCACAGCTAACATTATACTGAATGGTGAAACATTGAAAGTCTTTCCTCCAAGATAGTAATAAGACAAGGATGCCCACTCTCACCACTATTATTCAATATAGGCCTGGAATTCCTAGCTAGAGCAGTCAGGCAAGATGAAGAAATAACAGGCATCCAAATTGGAATGGAAGATATAAAGTTGTCCTTATTTGCAGATGATATGATCTTATATATAGAAAACCCTAAAGACCCAAGCAAAAAAACTTTTGGAACTATACAAAGAATTCAGTAAAGTTGCAGAATATAATATCAACACACAGAAATCAGCTGCATTTTTATGCACTAATAACAAAGTATTTGAAAAAGAAATAAAACTGTTCCATTTACAAAAGTAAAATACTTAGGAATTAAATTTAACCAAGAAAGTGAAAGATCTGTACCATGAAAACTACAAAATTTTGATGAAAGAAATGGAAGACACAAATAAATGGGAAGATATCCTGTGTTCATGGATTGTAAGAATTAATATTGTTAAAATGTCCATACTACTCAAAAGCCACCTATAGATTCTACATAATCCCTATCAAAATTCTAATGACATTCTTCACAGAAATAGAAAAAAACTATTCTAAAATTTGTATCTAACCACAAAAGACTGTGAATAGGCAAAGCAATTCTGAGAATGCACAAAGTCAGAGGTAATACACTTCCTGATTTCAAACTATACTACAAAGCTCTAGTAACAAAAACAGTATGGTGCTAACAATAGACACATAGGCCAACGGACAATGCAGAGAGCCAAGAATTAAGTCACTGCATATATAGTCAAGTAATACTAGACAAGAGAGCCAAGAATTCCCATGTAAAAGGATGGTCTCTTCAACAAATGCTGTTGGGACAACTGGATAAACCCATGCAGAAAAATTGAATGGGACCCCTATCTTACACTAGTCACAAAAATTAACTTGAAGCAGATCAAAGACTTAAACATAAGACTCAATATCATAAAAATGTAGAAAGAAACATAGGGAAGAATCTCCTTGACACTGGTCTGGGTAATGATCTTTTGGATATGACATCAAAAGCACAAGCAACAAAAGCAAAAATAAACAGGTGGGACTACATCAAACTAAAAAGCTTCTGCACAGAAAAATAAACATTTAAATGAAAAGACAACCTGTGGAATGGAAGAAAATTTTTGCAAACCATAAATTGGATAAGAATTTAATATCCAAAATATATAAAGAACTGGTAGGACTCAACAACAAAAAACAAATAATCCAATTTAAAAATGTTCAGAGTAACTAAATAGATATTTTTGCAAAGAAGACATCCAAATGGGCAACAGGTACATAAAAAGGTGCTTAACATAATTAAATCATTACAGAAATGCAAATTAAAACGAAAGCGAGATATCTCCTCACACCTGCTAGAATGGCTATCAACAGGTCAAGAGATAATAAGTGTTGGCAAGGATGTGAAGAAAAGGGAATGCTTGTACACTGCTAATAGAAATGTAATGTGTTTGAGGCACTATGGAAACAGTATGGACATTCCTTTAAAAATTAAAAATAGAAGTACCATATGATCCAGCAATTCCACTTCAAGGTATAAATCCAAAGGAAATGAAAACAGAATATCGAAGAGATAGCTGCACTGCCATATTTATTGTTACATTATTCACATTATTTAGGAAAAAACCTAAATGTTTATCAACAGATGAATGAATAAAGAAGGTGTGAGATATATATATATATATATATATATATATATATATATATATATATGTGGTTCCATTGTGTATATATGTATATACACATATATACATATATACACAGTGGAACATTTTTCAGCCATGAGAGAGAAGGAAATCCTGCCATTTGTGACAATATGTATGGACCGTGAGGGCTTTATATTAAACAAGTCATACATAGAAATAGAAATACTATATATAGTCACTTATATGTGCAATCTAAGAAAGCCAAACTAGTAAAAACAGACAGTATAATGGTGGTTACAAGGGGCTGAAGGGTTGGGGCATTGAGGAGATATTATTTAAGGGAACATACTTGCAACCAGTAGATAAATAAGTCCTGGAGATGTAATGCACAACATAGTGACTATAGACAACAATATTAAAAACTTCAAAGTTGCTAAAAGACTAGATCTCTGTTGTTCCCATCACAAAAAAGAGATGATAATTATATGATATGATACACATATTAGCTAATGCTAAGATGGTAACACATTGCAATACATAAATGTATTAAATCAACACGTTTTATATCTTAAACTTACATAGTGTTATACATCAATTATATCTCAATAAAAAAATAAGAATGTAAAACTCATGTTATGTGCTTTCTATCACAATAAAAGTAAAAAAGATTGTGATACTCCTAAAGCTGATCTACAGATTCAAAGCAATCTTAGTCAAATTTCCAGCTGGCTTCTCTGCAGAAATTTATAAGCTGATCGTAAAATTCATATTGAAATTCAAAGGACCCAGAACAAAACATTCTCAAGAAGATGAATATAGTTAAAGGACTCTCATTTCCTGATTTCAAAATTTACTACAAAGCTACATGAGACATTCATGTACTGGCCTAAGTATAAACATATAGATTGAATAGAATTGAGAATATAGAAATAAACCCATACAGTTATTTTTAGTTGATTTTTTACAGGGCCATGAAGACAATTCAATGGAGGAATAAACAATGTTTTCAAGAAATTATGGTAGGACAACTGGATATCCATGTAAAAAAGAATGTATTTGGACTCACCTCACACTATACACAAAAATTAACTCAAAATGGATCAATGACCTAAATGTAAGAGCTAACACTAAAGCTCTCTTAAAAAATGATTAGCAGGCCAACATTGAGTGATTTTCCCACATGACAGCATAACAAGACTTATTACAGTTTCAACCCATTCAAGGAATGTGATCTTTTTAACAGTCAATCTGAAATTTCCTGACTAGCACTAGTCAGATAATCTACATGATTCCTGTTGCCTTCCTCTTAAAAGAAGATGTCCCCACCTGAAACAATCTTTTCTTTTATTTTTCCAATAACTTCCTTGCCCCACCATCCTGCTATAAAAATCTTCCATTTTGTACAACTCCTTGGAGTATCTCTCTACTTGCCAAATGTGATGCTGCCTGATTCATGAATTGTTTATTAAAGCCAATAAGTTTTCCAAATTTACTCAGTTGAAATTTTGTTTTTAACAACTCTTATGAGATTACATAGGTATAAGTCTTTGTGACATTGGATAAGGAAATGGTTTCTTAGATAACAAATCAAAGCAAAAGTAACAAAGAGGAAATTGAATTTAATGAAAACTCAGAAGTTTTGTACTTCCAAGTACACCATAAAGAAAGTTAAAAGACAAGCCATCTAATGGGAGTAAATATGCGCAAATTCTATATTTGATAACATAACTTGTATCTAGAGTACACAAATTACACTTAACAAGTCAGTAATAAAAAGGCAAATAATCAATTAAATGACCCAATTAAAACTGGGGAAATAATTTGAACAGGCATTTCTTCAAGAAAATATGTAAATAGCCAGTAAGCATCTGAAAAGATGTTCAACATCATTAGTCATTAGAGAAATGTAAACCTAAACCACAATGAGAAACCATGGCACATGCACTAGAATGATGAACATTAGAAAGACAGGCAATAATTGATTTTGGATAAGTTGTGGAGAACTGGGACCCTTATACATTGTTTATAGGAACATGAAATGTTATAGTCACTTTGGAAAACAGTCAGATGGTTCCTCACCATTCAAACATAGAGTTACCATATAGTCCATTGATTCTACTCTTACACACACCCCCAAACGAGTTGAAAAATATATTTCCACAGAAAATCTTGCACATGAATGTTTCTAGGAGGATTATTCTACTGACAATAGCCACACTAGGAAATAATCCAATGTCTATCAACTAATCAAAGGATAAACAAAATGTCAGTGAGATTCTGTTTGGGATTGCATTGATTCTGTAGATTGCAGTATGAACAATTTAATTATGTTTATTTTTCTGACTGATGAACATGGACTATCTTTCCATTTCTTTATGTCTTCTTCAATTTCTTTGAATAATTTCTTACAGTTTTCAGTGTACAGGCTTTTCATCTCTTTGGTTAAGTTTATTCCTGGATATATTATTCATTTTGCTGTGATTGTAAATGGGATTGTAGTATTGATTTCTCTTTCTGCTAGTTCATTGTCAGTGTATAGAAATGCAACTGATTTTTTAAAATTAATATTGTACCTTGAAACATTGCTGTAATTGTTGATTATTTCTAATAGTTTTCTGGTGGATTCTTTAGGTTTTCCTATGTATATAATCATCTCACCTGCAAACAGTGAGAGTTTCACTTCTACTTTTATAGGTTGGATTCTTTTTATTTCTCTTGGTTAATTACTGTGGCACTAGAGGATAAAAATATAGAATTTTACAGGTGGTGGAGGGGAGAGAACTAAGATTTTTTTTTAAATGAAGGAATTCTTTGAGAAACATATGACTCAATTAAGAAAAACAAGATAAACTTTACAGTTATTCCAGAGGGGAAAGGGAGGGAGAAAAGAGCAGAGATCTTGTTCAAAAAAATAATATCTGAGAAATTCCCAAACCTGGGGGAGATTCTATATTTACAATTACATGCAGCTAATAGAATGCCTAATAACATCAATGCTAAAAGACCTTCTTCAAGGCATATAATAGTAAAAATGACAAAAGTCAGTGACAAAGGGAAAATGTTAAGAGCAGCAAGGCAGAAGAAAATAACCTACAAAGGAAACTCTATGAGGCTTTCAGCTGATTTATTGGCAGAAACTCTACTGAATAGGAGAGAATGGAATGATATATTCAAAACACTAAAAGACAAACTTTCCTTCAGATACAATGGAGAAATAGAAGCTTTCCAAGATAAACAAAAACTGAGGGAGTTCATCACCACTAGACCTCCCCTACAAGAAACAATTAAAGATGCCCTCATATGGAAAACAAAAAGGCAAAGGTCTACAAAACTCTAAGCAAGGAGATAAATAGACAGACATAACCAGAAAACTGCATCTCTCTATCAGAACAGGGAGGCAAAGACTCAATATAACTTAAAAGATAATGGGAAAGAAAATATCAAAAGGAACAATAAACACTTCTACTTTGTCACAAACTCACAACATTTAAAACTGAAGAATTTGTAACAGCAATAACTCAAAAGGTGAAAGGAAAGGTAAGGAACATGCTTAGCTTAATGGAGATAAGAGGCTATTCGAAAACAGACTATCTCATCTATGAGATCTTTTATACAATCCTCATGGTACCCACTAAACAAAAATCAGAGCAGAGCCACAATTCACAAAAAGAGAGAAAACTGAGAAAGTCTGCTCAGAAAACCACCAAAATGAAATGGCAGTCAGAAATACAAAGGAAGAGAAACAATGGAAACAAAGAACAACCAGAAAACAAGAGATAAAATGGAAGCATTAAGCCCTCATGTAACAACAATCTCTCTAAATGTAAGTGCACTGAACTCTCCAATCAAAAGACACAGAGTAGCTGGATGGATTAAAAAACAAATCTCAACAATATGTTGCCTCCAAGAAATGCTCGTCAGCTCCAAAGGCAAACATAGGCTTCAAGTGATGGAATGGAAAACAGTACTCCAAGTTAATGGCCAAGAAAAGAAAGCAGGTGTTGCCATATTTGATCAGATAAAGCACACTTTAAGTTAAAAAAGACAATGAGAGAAAAAGAGGGGCAGTATAGAATGATAAAAGGGACATTCTACCAAGAGGACATAATGCTTGTTAATATATATACCAGCTAACAAAGGGGCACCAAAGTACATAAAACAATTGTTAACAAACTTAAAGGGAGAAATTAATAGCAGCACAATAATAGTAGGGGACCTCAACACTCCACTTATATCAATGAATAGATCATCCAAACAAAAAGCCAACAAGGAAATAGTAGATTTAAATAAAACACTTGATCAAATGGACTTAATAGATATATATGGACCATTCCATCCAAAATCAGCAGAATACACATTCTTCTCAAGTGCACATGTATCATTCTCAACAACAAACCCTATGTTGGGAAACAAGGCAAGCCTAAATAAATGTAAGAAGATTGAAATAATCCCAACCATCTTTTCTGACCACAATGCTATGAAACTGGAAATCGACTACAAGAAAAAAAACTGGGAAATTCAGAAATATGTGGAGACTAAACAACATGCTATTGAACAACCATTGTATCAATTAAGAAGTCAAATGAGAAATTAAAAAAAAATATCTGCAGACTAAAGAAAATGAAAATACGACATACCAACTCTTATGGGATGCAACAAAAACAGTCATAAGAGGGAAATTCACAGCAATACTGGCCTACCTCAAGAAGCAAGAAAAATGTCAAATAAGTTATCTTAAAATGCACCTAACAAAACTAGAAAAATCACAACAAACAAAGCCCAAAGTCAGCAGAAAGAGTGAAATAATAAGAATCAGAGCAGAAATAAATGAACTAGAGACTAAAAAAAAGCAGAAAGGATAAATGAAACTAAGAGCTGGTTCTTTGAGAAGATAAACAAAATTGACAAATTCTTAGCCAAACTCACCAAGAAAAAAAGAGAGAAGGCTCAAATAAATAAACCTGGAAATGAAAGAGAAGAAATTATGACAGCTACTACAGAAATACAAAGGATTATAAGAGAATACTATGACAAACTATATGTTCACAAATTGGATTACCTGGAAGAAATGGGTAAATTCTTAGACTCATACAACCTCCCAAAACTGAATCAAGAAGAAGTAGAGACTGTGAATACAAAAATCACAAGTAAAGGGATTGAAACAGTAACCAAAATTCTCCCAAAAAACAGAAGTCCAGGACCAGATCGCTTCTCTGGAGAATTCTATCAAACATTCAAAGAAGATTTAACACCTATCCTTCTCAAACTATTTGAAGAAATTGAAGAAGATGGATCACTTCCTAACTCATACTTGAGGCCAACATTAACCTGATACCAAAACCAGACAAGGACAACACAAAGAAGGAAAATTACAAGCCAATATAACTGATGAACTTAGATTCAAAAATCCTCAACAAAATATTGGCAAACTGAATAGAGTGATACATTTAAAGGATCATACACCATGATCAAGTAGGATTTATTCCAGGGATGCAGGGATGGTTCAACATCCACAAATCAATCAATGTGATACACCACATTAACAAAATGAGGAAAAAGAATCACACGATCATCTCAATAGATGCAGAGAAAGCATTTGACAAGATCCACCATCCATTTATGATAAAAACTCTAAATAAAATGGGTATATAAGGAAAATACCTGAATATAATCAAGGCCATATATGACAAACCCACAGCCAACCTCATACTTAATGGTGAAAAACTGAAAGCCATCCCTTTGAGAACAGGAACAAGACAAGGGTGCCAAGTCTCACCAGCCCTGTTCATCATAGTATAGGGATTCTTTTGAGGATGATGGAAACATTCTGGAACAGATAATGATGATGGTGGCACAATTCAGAATCAACCAAAAATGACTGAATTGTGCACTTTACAAATGTTAATTTTATGGCATGTGAATTACACCTAAATAAATCTGTTATTTAAATAATACGAGAGAGAGAGAGAGAGAGAGAGAGAGAATATCACTGTAGCTGTTATCCAGAGATCACAAAGCCACTCTTGCTGCAATCGCTGCTACTTCTTCCACAGTTGCCTCTTGACAGTCAGGAAATTGGTGATTAGCCACTGAAAATCTGAGTCCAACTACTGTAATTGCTTCTCAATCTTTACACAACCATGATTTTGTTTGCCAACATCTACAGCAACAGGAATAAATCTCTGTCTCATTTCTGTTTTCCTATTTTCACATCAGTGCATGTAATTGGTAGAATCTCATTCTCTTCAGGGCTAAGTGAAAAGAAATCTTAAGTATATAGCATTTTGTTTTGTTTTGTTTTGTTTTTGCTTTCTAGTCTATGCATTATAGGAAGCTAAGGATAGATTGTTGGTTCAGTGATCCAATACTCTGTAAACCACGATAGAAGGAATATGTCCAGGAATATGACATTTAAGGTACAATCTCAATAATGAGAAAGGAACAGCCATTAGCCATGTAAAAATCTGCAGAAAAAGCATTCCAGGTAGCGGCAGTAACAATTATGAGAATCCTGAAGTAAGAGATGATTTGTCTTGTGTGACTTCAGAAAGAAAGCCTTGGTATCTCTATATCTCTTAATAGTCATTGAAATCATGTTTTCTTCATTTTGTCTCTCTGTGCTGCATTCTAGAAAATTTCTTCTGATGTATTTTCAAGTTTACCAAGTGCTTCTTCTGCTATGTCAAATTTGTTTGCAAAGAATCCTCTAATTTTTAAAAATTTTGTTATAGCATATTTTTATTCCTGGCAGAGTTCTATTTATCATATTTTCAAATATCTAGGTCATTTAAAAGTATCCTGTTCTTTAGCATTTTATTTTATTATATTATATTAAATATAAGTTATATTTGTTTTGTAGTCTGTCTAGTCATTTAAATATTTAAAGAGTTTATGAGTCTGTTTTTGCTGTCTAATATTTTTTGGTTCTACTTCATGTTGCCTTCTTTTCTTACGTGTGTATTTATTTTTGAATGAGTGATGTTTGTTATGCTTGGAAATAGTTGTAGGTGATTTAAGGTCTAGATTGAAATGCCTTCCTCCAGAGAAGATTTATGGTTACTACTATTATATCCCAAAGGATACAACAAATTCAGGATCACTTTATACTATAACCACAGTTTGAGACTTTTTGGGGGTCCCACTTCAGTGATGTAAATTTGGTCTTTCAATCTACAGGATGGCCTACTTGCAGTTATAACTTTTCAGGGATGCCCTCTCCCAACCCCTATCAACCTGCTCATTTGGGTACAAAGGAAAAATTTTGTGCTCCCCTGGGAGTGGGTAAAGAGTTTATTTCTCGGAAACTTTTACCCTCATAGTATAGATTTTTGGAATCCAGATTTCATTAAGAAGGAGTTCTCTTATTAGACCCTGTAAAGTAGGGAAAGGCTAGACTTTTACCTCTTTCTAGAAGCTCAAGTTCACAAGGAAAGGCAAATCCCTCAGAGAAAAAAAAAAATTTTTGTTGTTCTACTTTCTTTTCTGGGTTCTCATGGTGAATTAGATTTTGGCCTTTTAAGTTCTTACTATCTTCTCTGCTCTTCAATACTTTTAAGATTTTTTAAATGAATTTTATCTAAGCACTTTTAAAGAGTCTTATTGGGATTCTTATTGTTCTGAATAACATAGCTTATCATCCATCTCCTTATTAATGCTGTATCTAAATCTATATTAAATCAGATAATCTTGTAATTCACAATTAAATAACTACTTTCTGTAAAACCACCTACTAAATACTGACTTTAAGACAAAATAGAAAAAGCTTTGTCTCAACTATTACAAACTCCAACTTTATTCACTTGGGGTCTTTACCCAGAGTTTGACGAAAATGACCCTAGCTCCTTTTAAAATTCTTCTTGGGGCAGGCCGGCCAGTGTAGCAGTTAAGTTCACATGCTCCACTTCAGCAACCCAGGATTCACTGGTTTGGATCTTGAGTGTGGACCTATGCATCACTTATCAAGTCATGCTGTGGCAGGCATCCTACATATAAAGTAGAGGAAGACGGGCCTGGATGCTAGCTCAGGGTCAATCTTCCTCAGCAAAAAGATAAGTTAATCTTCCTAAAAAAAAATTCTTCTGAATCTTATCTCCAGGTGTTCAGGACCCCTCAAATATATTCTCTTCAAAGCAATTGGAGTGATCTTCCAAAACCTAATTCCTGATCATGTCATTATGTTGCTTGTACCTTTTAATGCCTTCTCATTGCTCTTTGGACAAAGTTAAAAATAGTGACCGATGATGGCCTTCCAAGACATGCATGATCTCAGCAACTTAGTGTTCTCATCTACCACTACTTCATCTCACTTGCCATGTTCCAGGCACTTGCTTTTTCTCCATGGAAATGCCTTCTTGTCCTATGGTCTTCACAAATACTATTTCCTTTGCCTGTAGCAATGCCCTCCACTTTTCTTCTGACTAATTTTAATTTGTCCTTTAGGTCTCAGCTCAAATATCATTTCTTCAGAGAAGACTTCCTTCACTACTCTTATCTAAATTATATATAGAATTATATGTTTTCATATGACTGTAGTTTTCCTGCATCAAATGCAATTAAATCATTATTTAGATAATTGTTTAATGTCTATCCCCCCTGCCAACCTCTAAGCTCAGTGATGTTAGGGACTCTGTTTTGTTCATGAGTGAATTCAAATCAATTTTATTTATTGATTTCTTGCACATCACCTTACCTCTGATGACTCCTTTTTGTAGCATGCTACTGAAATGACTCATGGTAAGTTTTAGATCCCATCTGTTTGAACTCTCTTAACTCCTCTTCACTCAGCCTGAGCAGGAAGCTACAATGACAGCATAATCTCAATGAACCTTGGTGAGTAGATTCTCTTTATTCATAAAGAATATAATTTGTATTTTTACTTTGTATTTATGAAATTGTTTGCACAAAATAGTAGTTCTTATGAAAGCATTAGCTTTGATTTTGAAATCTGTAACTTCCACAAACTGCTGCAGCAGCAAAGGAGTTTTTCACAAACTGTTTTTATAAAAGCCTGTTTCCCTAACACCAAATAAAAATTTTGAATAATATTTCTGAACAGTAATGCAGCTAGTTTCATGACAATAAAAGTCCATTTTTAAACAATTGAGACTTTCACTTGCCCCAGGCATCTAGGTGATCAAATAATCTAGTGTAGTCCTTCTCAAACTATCTCTGGCAAAGGATAATTTTTTTAATACTCAATCTGTGACTAAAGTATACTTTTGTTAAATACAATAAAATGAATTACTAGAAATATATTTAAAAAACAAATATATATTAAATTCAAGCTCACCTATCATATTTGCATATTGCAGCAACGTCAAGCTGCCATAAAAATGTGTAAATACTTTTTCTTAATTTCCATTTTTATCTTGCTATTGATCACTTCACAAACCAGCTCCAGTCCTCAGACACTCAAGGAATAGCACTGATAGAACGCATTTGATCAGTGCTTCTTAAATTTTAATGTGCCTATGAATCACCTGTAGATCTTATTAGCATGCAGATTCCAATAGTTCTGAAATTGAGTCTGAGATTTGGCATTTCTAGCAAGTTACTATTACAGTATAAAATTATAGTTCTCTGCCTGATGCACATAACCAAGCCAGTTAATCATGGCATCAGCCTTTGGAGGAGAAATCAGCTTTTATTCTGTAAGATTGATCTGCAGGGAGACAGAAAGTGTGTCCCTTCAGATCTGTCTCCCCAATTCAAGATTTGGGGCAAAATTTAAGAAGTTAGGGAGAACATGCTGGCAGATGGAAATGCTTGTAGGAGAGGTTTTGATTGTTGAGCTTCAAACATTTATGGTAAGGTTTTAAACTTTTATGACAGGGTTCTAAACATTTATGATGGAGTTCTAAACCTTTTTAATGAGGTGGGGAAGGAATTTTAAGACGAGATCTTCCTGAATGAAGGACCCTTCTCTTGTGATGAGTCTGACTTTCAAGTTCCAGTCATGTCTCACTTGGTCCTTAGGTTCTCTGGGGAGGAGGATCCTTAGTTCTCAGGTTGTTTAAGATTATGACTTCTTCTTTTATGCATGCCCTGGCTACATGACTTTGCAGATTTTCTGAAAGGCAATTCTTAATCACTCTGTTGATAAGAGATGGTGTCAGTTGAACTGGTCCTATAGTGCTCATGGTTACATTACCAGGTGAAGTCTACAATGCTGCTGGTCTGTAAATCACAAGTTCAACAAGTCATTAGACTATAAGTTTCCTGTGAGGAAAGATTGTATATATTCATTCTATATTCCCAGTGCCCATCATGCCAGGCACAGAGTAGGTGCATAAGAACAGTCTAGTGTGTAAAGAATTGATCCGCTTGATGACCATTCCACTTTGGTAGATCCAAGGACTTTTTTTTAAAGACTGGCACCTGAGCTAATGTCTGTTGCCAGTATTCTTTTACTCCTCCTCTTCTCCTTCTTCTTATTCTTCTGTCCAAAACCTCCAAGTACATAGTTGTATATTTTAGTTGTGAATGCCTCTGGTTGTGCTATGTGGGACACCACCTCAGCATAGGCTGACAAGCAATGCCATGTCCACACCCAGGATCCAAACTGGTAAAACCCAGGGCCACCAAGGCAGAGTGCATGAACTTAACCACTCGGCCATGGAGCCATCCCCCAAGGACTTTTCTTATTTGAAAAAAAACTCCAAAACTTTTTGATTATGAGAGCAGACAGTGTTGAAGATTTTGTTTTTTAATATCCAATCTATCACAAAGGAATACTTTTGTAAAATACATTAAAAACAAATTACTAGAAAAATGAAATTAAGAAAATAAAAGATATACAGAATTCAGCTCCGTGTTTGGATGTTACAGCAATGGCAAATGTCATACATTGTGATTCTATCACTTACTCTAAATTCATGAAGTAGTTTGAAGGGGATTGCTTAAATCTAATGGTCCACTGCAACACTGATTCCCTAACAGTGACAAGAGATGGTGTTTCTTAAATAGGTAAAGGATTTATTGTTTTCAATTCACTGTTAATGTAACTACCACTTTGAATAGATGCTGTAAGAATTTTGTATTTGTGGGGTTTTTTTCTCCTTTCACTGAGCTGACCACATTGACTAGTTTAACTTGTGAAGCTCGTTATACATGCAAAATAGTATGAATATGATAAGGTTTGAGCAACTAGGGAGCAAAGCTCCATGAAAGCTATTCCAAGTATTGTCTTACTAATTTCAATAAGACATTATCTTTTAGGCATGGCTTTTCACCAAGTTTGTGACTCATGTCAGTGTCATCAAATTTCTCTCTGTTTTATGTCTACCTTATCTTGGCAAATTGTGACATAGTGGTTTTAGCAAAAAGGCTTTCAAAAAGCTTATAAAAAGACTTGTGAGTCTTCTTCAGCTTCAAAGAATTCTGTCAAAATCAGATTTGAAGTACGCCACACGAATGAACCTGTTCTTTGAATTATAGCAAATGGCTTTCAAAATCGAGGTAGGAGAAGGGCTGAACAAAACACGTTGCATTCAACTAGTCATGTAAGAACTTATCAGTGGTTTTATAGGGCTCCTTTGTGTATGGAGCCTTTGTGTCTTTGGAGCCTTTGCATTTTGCTTACCAAGACATGTTACAGAAATTGAGAACAGCCCTAGAGGATCCTTAGTGTCAACAAAAAGAAGCTTTATATTTCATTACAGGACCATCAGGGATTTGCTTATTGGTGTCTGAATTAATCAATAGCACCTTTGATACTTGTGACATTTATGCTATTATTTTATATTTTATATTTGTAAATTCATCACTCAAGAGTTCAATTCTTTCCTTTATCACTTTATTTGGTAAATGTGGACTACTTTAAAAAAATGTTAGGTTTGTTAACCTGAAAACAAGAGCCAAAATGAGAGGCATTTAATTAGGGATCAAAGTATTGCAATCAGGGCACATAGATTCAGGTAGCAACCCAAATAATGACCCACTAGGGAGTAAGAGGCAAGGGTTTTTTGAAAGGCAAAAGTGGGAGTTTTACATTGCAAAGAACGCTAATTGGGGTTGGCTCAGAAAGCTAATCTTGGCTAAACATAATTGATTGCTACAGCTAGCTAGATGGAGGCAAAAGCCCATCACTGTAACAAGTTGCAGTGTTCTCAGAATATTTGGGTCTTGACACAGTTTAAATGTTCATGTTCTTCCCAATGAAGATGCGCATAAGGCCCATTTCCTTAATGGCTTCCTGACTCCATTTTAAAGCCCTTAGACATAAGTGACTCCATTTTGTTTCACATTTCACATTTTCTCCTTTTGTTTGAGATCCTTCTCTGAAAGCATCACTGATCGACCACAGATTTGTTTAGTCTCAGGTTCTAGGATGGACCTGTCCCAGAAAATCGTGTCCCATGTTGGGGGAGAGGGAATCTTTTTCCTGTTCCCAGTAGTTATTCCAGGGGGTCAGTGTCATAAGGGTTAGACCACATTTGAGCAACAAAGAAGTGGTCAGGAAATGACTATCAGGCAGTTTTCTCATCCAGGAATTTCACCTGTTAGGTGAATAAGCATTATCTGTAATTTCAATACATCAGGTGACCATAATCATGGTGTTTCTAGAAGTTCTGGATCATATTTGGGTGAGTAGTAGCATAAGAAGTTTAAATACAAGTACCTATAGCAAAATTCCAATTATAATCATAAACAATATTTGAAGTCCTGATCTTACACAAGCAACTATACCCAACGGAAGCCAACTGAAAACATCCATAGGGGACCAGAGGGTGTCATTAAAAGATATTGGACCAGAGAGATCTTGTGCTATTTTTATAATTTTTCTGAGTTCTAGCTCAACTTCACCAGAAGAGTTCATCCAAGTACAGCAGGAGATGTTTGCTATGGCACAGATGCCACCCTGTCCTGCAAGGAAATAATAGAATGTTATTCAATTATCTAAGACAACCTTTGTTAGGAAATCCAGGCATTGTTGTTGTTGAGCAAAGTCTTGAGTGGTAGAATTTGCCAGCTTCTCTATGGTTAGGGTTAATTCTTTTAATAACAGGTCTTTATGGACTATATCAATCCAGGTGACAGAAACCTTTGGCATTTGGAACCAATAGAGAGTAGATGAGGTATAAAAAGAGGGTCAACAACTCCCTCCTAGACCAATGAGATTGTGGTTGTCTTTCTTCTTTAACAGAAATATCAAATGGAATACTATGGTATCCTAAATGGCATTGTCCTGTCATATACCAGCTGCCTAGACATTCATAAGCCCAGGGTTCCTCATTGGAATCACACACAAAGGGGTACTCAGAAGGGGCACATAGTACAAAGTGCCTTCTAGTTCTGTAGTAGTGTCAGTGGTCAGGAGCACTTGGTAAGGTCCTTCACATTGGGGCTCAAGGCCTGTCTTCCTCTGATGATACTTACAGATTAACCAATCACCATGGTCTAAACTGTGAGAAATGGGAATCTTTAAATTGGAATATGAGAAATCTTCTTTAACCTGTTGATGATAGACTGGAGCATAAGATGTTAGAGATTTACAGTAGCTGGTCATACTAGCATAAGACAACAAGGGATCAACAGAAGGTTGCAAACCAATAGACATTGGTCTGCCAGTGATTACCTTATGGGGAGTGTATTTATGTTTTCTAAAGGGGGTACAGCAAACAGTTGGCAAGACAAAAGGCAGTGCCTTGGGCCAGGGGAGTCCAGTCTACAGGTATATTACAAAACTTCAAAGACCATTGGGGCCAGCCCTGTGGCTGAGTGGTTAAGTTCATGTGCTCCACTTCAGTGGCCCGGGGTTTGGCTGGCTTGGATCCTGGATGGGGACATGGTACCACTCATCGGGCCATGCTGAGGCAGCGTCCCACATAGCACAGCCAGAGGCATTCAGAACTAGAATATACAACTATGTACTGGGGGGCTTTGGGGAGAAGAAGAAGGGAAAAGAAAAAGATTGGTAACAGATGTTAGCCCAGGTGCCAATCTTTAAAATAAAAAAAGATCAGGGGCTGGCCCCATGGCCGAGTGGTTAAGTTCGCGTGCTCCACTGCGGGTGGCCCAGTGTTTCGTTGGTTCGAATCCTGGGCACGGACATGGCACTGCTCATCAGACCACGCTGAGGCAGCGTCCCACATACCACAACTAGAAGAACCCACAACGAAGAATATACAACTATGTACCGGGGGGCTTTGGGGAGAAAAAGGAAAAAAATAAAATCTTTAAAAAAAATAAATAAATAAATAAAAATAAAAAAAGATTATTAACAGGACTAGAATCTAAAATATACAAAGGGGCAAACATAATTCTTCTCTCTATAATTATCCCCTTTTTTAATCAAAGATAGTCACAGTAAAACTAATTTCGTTGCATTAAAAGTTGGTGTTATTATTTGTATAAGTGAGAGTTTCTGAATTTAAGAGGGATCAGGTAAAGAGAAAAAGTGAATGTTTCATCTTTGTTTACAAAGGTATCTTACCAAAGAGAAAAGTTTTCTTTAAATCTGGAAAAGCAAAACATTAGAGCATTCTCATCAGTTCATGCAATCCCATGTTACTAATACTTGTCTTGCTTGAATCCAGTTTTTCCATTATTTTTCTTGACTTTGCCTGACAATTGAGAGTGATAATTCCAAGAAGTTTGCAAGGTTTTTGTTAAGGCTTGTATAACTTTTCCAGTAAAGTAGTTGCCCTGATTATTGAAGACTGTGGAAGGTATACCCCAAGTGGGAAACACATTTTCTAACACTTTCTTTGCCATTCTGAGAGCATCAGCTTCACAGCAAAGGAAGGCTTCAATCCATCCAGAAAACATATATGCAATAAAAATAACATATTAATAACTCATATTAAGTGGCAGTTGAATGAAATCTAGGTGCAGATCCTCAAAGGACCAAGAAGGAGGAGTTCTGATCCCTCTAGGGATAGAAATAGTTTTTCTCATGGTAGGCGAAGGAATGCCAAAATGAAAAATGAGGTTTGCCTGGGACCCGGGAAGAACCAAGCAGCCATCTTGGGTTTCTCATAGTCTTGGCTGTTTGCTTAATGTACAGCCGCTGTTTACCAATCTTAATTTCTATGATTCAGGAGCAGACTGTTGCCATTTTACAAGGACATCAGGATGGCAAAAGTCTGCCAATGAGAGGATTTTTTTCTGTTTGTTTTGCAAAAGCAGAATGAATCTATGTTTCATAAACTTTATAGATTCTATTGTTGCTGCCTTTATGTGAAATTTGGTTAAGGCATTTCCCTGATATTCAGATTCTGTCCTGTTAATATGAGCCTAAAATTTGATTACAGAGAACGTTTTAAACCAGGACATATTAGACTACTAGGAATTTCACATAATTTCTGGAACTCATATAAAGGCATAACATAAAGAAGGCATAATGTTATTTGTTATTTGAAAATGCTTCCCATGTAATTTAACATATCAAATAAGCTTAATCAGTTTAATATTCCTCTTTTTATAAAGACAGAGAACAAATCTTTTGAGATATCTCAGGGACACTCTGAAAAATTCCAAAGTTAGCTAGAGATAAAAAAGACTTCATTTAGAATTTGGTTCTGCGAAATTTGTCAAAGATATCAAAGAAATTTTAAAACACTTGCCTAAAAAGGATCACGGATTATTATGAAATATAATATTTAATTATCTATTTAACCAAAGTGACAAAAAGATTTCAAAGACAAACAGAAGATCACACAGCTGCAAAACCTTAGCTCTTTTTACTAGACAAGACAGCCTTTAACATGAAACAAGAAATAGTTCTGATAACACACAAAAAGTTAAGGAAAAACCTTTCATAGTATCTTATCAGGAGAAGACCAATATTTCAAGAAAATTTTGTTCTTTTAAGAGATTAAAAGAAAATTAAGTTCAATAGTTTTAATATCTATTGATATTAAAGTTTATTTTAAAAATGCTTTAAATAATTTTATTTTTACATATAGTTTTTATTTTACGTAACTTGACTACACAAGATAAAATTTTTCTCTCTCCTTTTATCTTTTTTTAACAAAGAGAAAAAAGCAATTTCAATTTTGTACCAGCTTACTTTTGATATTAAAACTTATTCACTTTCTTAAATTCATTTCAGTTTTAGCCAACCCTGATCATGCATAAAATCTCTTTCCAAATATTCCTTTTCCATAAACTTTCTATAACTTTTGTAGGTCTATTTTAGTTTGTCCCTTGTTCTCTTTTTCATTCACAAATACCCAGCTTTATTTTGTAAAAAATTTGTTTTTCTATCCTTCAACAAAAATGTATCTATATTCCTCATACTTTATCTTAGCAAAAAACATACATCATTTTCCTTGCATACAGGGATTTGTCCTTATTATTTTTAGTAGCTTTAATTATATATATTAGAATTCTTAACCCTTAGAAACATTAATTTCTAGTGAAAACTAAGAAGTAAGCAACTGTGAACTGTAATATCCATATTCTTTAGATTAGCAAATTTATGAATACATTTTACAATTTGTAAAGATGTGTTTCTTCATAGTGTAATCTTTCAATAAGACACAAAACATGTTTATTAATGTTACCACACCAGGTTCATTTTTGCCCATCACCTGGAAAACTCAACATTGAGATGATAAGATTGCAGCAGAGAGAGGGTTTTAATCACAAGGCAACCATGGGAGGAAGCAAGAGCATGAGTCTCTAATCTGCTTCCTGAAAAATGGGGACTCAGGGATATTTTTGGAGTGGAGAGACAAGGTGGTCTGATGTGGAGATAGGTGATTGGACGCGAGAAGAGTTGAGGTAATTGATGACCTGTGCAAGTGTAGTCAGACTCCATGCCACTTCATAGGATGCATGTTCACAGAATAGTGGAATTAGCATGATCTGAGGGTGGAGTTTTTAGCCTCTTGATGTCAAAAGGTCACTTATTTGACATCAGCACAGGCCCACTTGATGAGTTGGTGATCTCAACCAGCCTGAAGTGGACAAGGAGTTTTAATTTCTGAAAACTGCTCACACACCCATTACGATGGTGATACAGGCTCCAGGGAGATGTTATCTATAGGAACCTAGTGGGAGTCAGATAGCATATTGCCTAAGCAGCACAGTTAACAATGGGTGGGTGAAACAACTAAAAGCTATAAGCAGTAATTGCAAAAAGAAAATAAAAGCACTTTATTTCCTAGCTCCTTAATCATCAACGGCTAACTGTTTGCCAGTTTCATTAACAGACCCAAATTTGCCTTTATTTTCTTTGTCATAAGAAGCCAAAAGTAGATAAATCACTATTGAGTAATTAATATTTTACTTTTCTCAAAGTGTGCTTTTTGGTGAGGACGATTGTCCCTGAGCTAACATCTATTGCCAATCTTCCTTTTTTTTGTCCCTCCCCAAAGCCCCAGTACATAGTTATATATCCTAGTTGCAGGTCATTCTGGTTCTTCTCTGTGTTATGCTACCACAGCATGGCTGGATGAGCAGTGTGTAGGCCCATGCTCAGGTGCCCAAGATCCAAACCAGTGAACCTCAGGCCACAGAAGTGGAGTGTGCAAACTTAACCACTCAGCCATGGGGCTGGCCCCCCAGTTTTACTATTTTATCTTATCTAGAAATGATCTAGATATGCAATAACTTTCCCATCATTTTATTTAACTTAGCAAAACTTTACAGTTTCAACTTACCAAAAAGATTTGTAGAAACGATTTTTTTAACTTTTTATTAAGATTATGATAGTTTACAATCTTGTGAAATTTCAGTTGTACATTATTGTTAGTCATGTTGTAGGTGCACCCTTTGGGCCCTCCCCCACCCCCCCTTTCCCCTGGTAACCACCAATCAGTTGTCTTTGTCTATATGCTAAACTTCCACCTATGAGTGGAGTCATACAGAGTTCGTCTTTCTCTATCTGGCTTATTTCATTTAACATAATACCCTCAAGGTCCACCCGTGTTGTGAATGGGATGATTTTATCCTTTTTTATGGCTGAGTAGTATTCCATTGTATATGTATACCGTATCTTCTTTATCCAATCATCAGTTGATGGGCACTTAGGTTGCTTCCACGTCTCGACTATTGTAACTAATGCTGTAATGAATATAGGGGTGCATGGGACTTTTGGAATTGCTGATTTCAAGTTCTTTGGATAGATATCCAGTAGTGGGATGGCTGGGTCATATGGTATTTCTATTTTTAATTGTTTGAGAAATCTCCATACTGTTTTCCATAGTGGCTGCACCAGTTTGCATTACCACCAACAGTGTATGAGCGTTCCTTTTTCTCCACAACCTCTCCAACATTTGTTACTTTTTGTTTTGGTTATTTTTGCCATTCTAACAGGTGTAAGGTGATATCTTAGTCTAGTTTTGATTTGCATTTCCCTGATGATTAGTGATGATGAGCATCTTTTCATGTGTCTATTGGCCATCCTTATATCTTCTTTGGAGAAATGTCTGTTCATGTTCCCTGCCCATTTTTTGAGTGGGTTGTTTGACTTTTTGTTGTTGAGCTGTGTGAGTTCTTTATATATCATGGAGATCAACCCTTTGTCAGATAAGTAACTTTAAGTATTTTTTCCCAACTACTACATTGGTTTTTTGTTTCAATCCTGTTTTCCCTTGCCTTGAAGAAGCTCTTTAGTCTGATGAAGTCCCATTTGTTTATTCTTTCTTTTGTTTCCCTCATCTGAGGAGTTATGGTGTCCGAAAAGATCCTTTTGATACTGATATCAAAGAGTGTACTGCCTATATTCTCTTCTAGAAGACTTATTGTTTCAGGTCTAATCTTTAGGTCTTAGATCCATTTTGAGTTTATTTTTGTGAATGGTGAAAAAGAATAGTCAATTTTCATTCTTTGACATGTGACTGTCCAGTTTTCCCAGCACCATTTGTTGAAGAGACATTCTTATCTCCATTGTAGGCCCTCAGCTCCTTTGTTGAAGATTAGCTGTCCATAGATGTGTGGTTTTATTTCTGGGCTTACAATTCTGTTCCATTGATCTGTGTACCTGTTTTTGTGCAGTACCATGCTGTTTTGATTACTGTAGCTTTGTAGCATGCTTTGAAGTCAGGGATTGTGATGCCTGCAGTTTTGTTACTTTTTCTCAGGATTGCTTTAGCAATTCGGGATCTTTTGTTGCCCCATGTGGAAACTATTTTTAAGTACACATACCATAAAACATAATTTTTGCATCTAAAAATTCTTATTTCATTAGCATCTATATAATTCATTTGTTCTTATCAATCATACTTAGATTATTCATGAAAATTTTATGATACATTAAAGCATTAGCCATATTCTTAAGTTATTATTTTGTCATTGCTGTTGACAAATTTTGTAAGAGAGATAACACAAGCTTATTTGACTAGTAACCGAGGTAGAACAAAATTTTCATGTCTGCACTATATTTATTGCTAATAATTCTGAAGACATGCTTATTTTAATTAAGCCAACAAACTTAAACAAGGTTTTATTTACTACAGATTATTACATATTTTTCTTATTTTGTAAAACATTTGGGTTGGTTTCTGTTATATTTAGAAATAATTCATATAAGGACTTACTTTATGTTAATTAAATAGAGCCCTTCTTAGAAATTAATTTTGCTTGTACCATCAGAGGTAGAAAAATATAACACATATGTAATGTACATACATGTATATAGACAGACACAGACAGAGAGGTTATAGTTTTTATTTTAAAATTTTAGCCATGAATCAGGTATAATACAAAACTCATTGGTTTATTAATAATTGTGTTTCTAGCAGATGGAATAAGTTGAAGCTACCTGCTCAAAAGGATTTTTGTTGGTTGATATTTGTGGAGAAGTCATAAGGTCCATTTGCCTTCGACAAGGAGACTGTGAAGTAGATTATGGGCATGAGAGTATTTCCAACAGTCTGCATTCTAAATGAAACACTTTTCTTTTTTATTTTTAACTTCATGTTTTACTGATTGAGCTATCTAGGCTTAGTCTCAAGCAATTGTGGGTTTTTATCTCCTGGGGTATTTGCATTCCAAAGACATGGCAAAATTTACAACTTCAAAGGACACATAGAAAAAAATGTAAGTTGTGTTCTTAGGAATTTTAGGGTAATGGCTATTTGAATTTTTCCTTCAGTTTCAGAAACTGGGGATGGTCTAGATAAGAGTTCCCTGAGAGATGCTAAGCCTTTTGAGATAAACAGAGGAGGTTTGGAGATTGGTAAAAGGGAATGGGTGAAATGTTAGTTGCCTTTTGATTTGCATTTCTGGTTTTTAAAGATTTGTAAGATAAAGAGAGCTGCTCTCAATACATCAGGAATATGGATGTAACTTTAAATGACATCATACATTGATTTATCCATCCAATTACATTATCTCTAATTTGCTTCTTTCCTTCTGGGTACATAGTTTTATTTTAACTTCAAGGAGAAGATCTACAAAAAAAAGTTATATCACACTCTGAGTATCAGCTTCCAATTTTGCAAAATTTCTGATTATAAGGTTATTAAATCCTTTCAAATATCTTATCAGGTTTTGGTCATGACAAACAGAAAATATTTCTGGCAGTATTAAACAACCCCATTAATTCTAATTTTAGTTTCACCTAGGCTATTTAAGGGAATAATGTAGCAGTTTACCAGGAAAACATTCAGAGTCTTGACAACTCCCAGAGGGGCCTATGCAGGGTATGGCCTGTAACTTAGTGGACTTCTTTACAGTTGTGTAGCCTTTTCTCTTAGGTATCTCTTCTATCTTCAACTTTTCATTAGCCTCTGGCAGTGAAACTTTCAATGTAGGTGTTTTAGAATTTTGAAGGCTTTTCTTTTAAGTGCACCTTTTAAGTGGTTTTATCTAATTGGAACATTCCTTCTACTTGGCTATTGTAATTTTAAATCATCCTAAGTAATTCTGATCCATTGAGATGGAAATTTACAATAGAAGAGACTGTAATTCTTAAAAATAAATCCAGCTGAAGTTCTTGGGAGAGAGGGGAGAACTTTTTGGGAAAGTTTAGGAAATGAAAGCCCCATGTCAAAGAAAAGAGAACAAACTGGAATGGCAATAAGAATGACAATAGAGAAACCCCTCAATAATGTCAGAGTATCACAAATAAGAGAAAAAATTCTCCTGACGGAAGCCTTTCCTGTGGGAATGACTGTGAGCTGAAAAAGCTGCCCAGGCACTGAGACAGATCAACTCCTAGGCAATCACCCATGATCCCAAAAACGTCACTGACATCGACTAAATGGAGGGAGGTCAGAACTTGAGAGGTCTCATGATCAGAGGAGTTGGCAGTTTATGGAAAATGTGAATGCAAGGTGCTCATGTAGGTACTGTACCCTATCCCAGGGGACACCAGTTCACGAAGGTGAGATTGTTTAGGTCCCACTTTCTGACACCATGTGTGTTAACCTAAAAATAAAGACCCAAAATGAGAGGCAGAGAGGCATTTATTTGGGGATCAAAGAATTGCTATTCAGAGTACATAGATTCAGGTAGGAACTCAAATAGTGTCCCACTAGGGATTAAGAGGCAGGACTTTTAAAGTCAAAAGAGGGGGATTTGCATTATGAAATTGTTAATTGGGATTGGCTCAGAAAACTAATCTTGGCTAAACATGATTGCTAAGGCTAGCTAGAGGGAAGCACAAGTCCATCACTGTAACAAGTTGCAGTGTTCTCAGAATACTTGTCTTGACTCAGTTCAAAAGTTCACATTCTGCCTGATGAGGATGTGCATAAGACCCATTTCTTAAATGGCTTCCTGGTTCCATTTTAAAGCCCTTAGACACAAGTGGATCACATTTTGTTTCATGTTTCACAGGTATAGTAGTAAGGTAGTCATAGAAATTATTCCAATGTGTATGTCTTTTTTCAGACTATTTCAAATCTACCTCTCTCGCTAGGTGTAAATACCATGAGGGCAGGGATTTTGCCTGTTTTGGTTACTGTTGAAATTTCAGCATCTATGTCAATGTCTGCCTCATAGAGGATGCTTAATAAATATCTGTTGAATACATGTTCAATTACTGTTTTAGATACTACACTCAAAAGTATAGACATGATTATGAAGCTGGGTAGCTGAAGGGTACTGTAGATATTAAGCCAATTTGCTGTTTTCCTGTTTAACTTGAAGGGTAACTCAGTGGTCTCAAGGAGTTGTGAACTTGTTTTGAAGGAGAAAAAGAACGCCTTTGAGAAGATTGTGAATGGCCAGCCCTCAGTAGCCATTGAAACCCAGAAGTTAGGTTGCCCAGGGGCTTACTGGGAATGACCCCTGTGTTTTCCCAAAGCTCCTCCTGCCAAGCCCCTAAACTGTATAAAACACCTCCTGCTTCTTGTTCTTGGGGAGGTGGATTTGTGTGAACTCAGGCTCCTACCTACTCATTTTGGCCAATTCAAATAAATCTTTTTTTTTTTTTTTTTTAAGGAAGATTAGCGCTGAGCTAACTACTGCCAATTCTCCTCTTTTTGCTGAGGAAGACTGGCCCTGAGCTAACATCCATGCCCATCTTCCTCTACTTTATACATGGGACACCTACCACAGCATGGCTTTTGCCAAGCAGTGCTGTGTCCATACCCGGGATCCAAACTGCCAGACCCCAGGCCTCCGAGAAGCGGAATATGTGCAGCTAACCGCTGTGCCACCAGGCCGGCCCCTCTTTCTCCTTTTCTAAGCACCAATGTCTCAGTGTTTGACTTCCTGTGCATCAGACACATGAATTTGAGATTAAGAGGTTCAGTATCAATTTATTGGTATCTAAATCTGTATCTATAGATAGGTAGACAGGCATAGAAAGAAACATAAAATCAATTAGCCTGGTTTTTGATATTGCTGAACTTAAGCAATATTTTTTTAAAAAATTAAAGAGAAGGTAGTCAATGTATACTTTTAAAGACATACTCACTTATATCCAGTATGCTGCCTTTCTTACTAATCTTTAATATGTCACTCACAGCTTAATCTAACTGATTTTAGCCACATATCATATGACAATACTTCTTTTCAACTCATTTTAAAGCCTATCTTGAGTCAAATCTTTCCTATATCTGGTGGTACACAGGTCTAAAACTTAACTCAGGTCTATATGGAAAGAAAAGAACTTCACTACCAATAGTGGGTCACTTATACAGAACAAATTATTTTTATAACTCTTTATGTTATAGCATCAACAGAAGTAGACCCTCATATCAGAAGGGGAAAACCCAAGGCACACAAAAGTAACTGTAGCATCCCTTACTCCCATTTCCACTCAAACTCCTAATCAGAAAGTCACTTTCTATTCTTCTTTTAAAGAAGAACGCTATCTTCTCTATCCCTAATGCAATCTCGATTTGTAGTATTGAACAGTGGTTAGCAATGTCCTGGCAGCCTCTAACAGTTTTCCATTGATGCACACTGTTTATTTAAAGAGTATGTATCTACAGTCATAGAACAATCCACTTTGAATAGAAATCTGAGATGATATCAATGGTCTTACTACCCTCCTTTCTTTCTCACTTTGCTCCAGTGACAATAACCTCCTTGCCGTCCCTCAGGCATTTATGTCTTCCCTGCCTTATTTTTTCCATAATATTTATCACCATCTGTCACCCTACAGGTTTTACTTATTCATTTATTGTCTGTATCCTCCTACTATTTTTAATTTAACAAACACACATATTGCTCGTTATGTGCTATATTTTACAAATATTAACTCTTTAATCCTCATAATCATTGTAGGAGGTAGACACTGTTAATATATCTATTTTTCAGATGAGAAAAATGGCCATAAGTAAATTAAGTAACTTGTACAAGATCATATAAATATTAAGTGGTAGAGTTGGGATTAAAATGCAGATAATTCAGCCCCAGAGGCCACACCCTTAAACAAAATAGTATACTTAGAATATAAGCACTGTGAGGGTGGAGATTTTTGACTGTTTTTTTTTTTCCAGTGGTGTACTCTCAGTGCCTAGAAGAGTGGCTGGTTCATAGTAGGCTTTCAATAAATATTTGTTGAATAGATTAATGTATTACTTTCAGGGTGAAGGAACAAGTAACAATGTCTTTATACTCCTTGGAGTTTCCCCTGGTAGCTTGGAAAGGTGATATTTATCAGCTGCTTCATGGAATTTATCTAGTCCTGAGAGGGAGAAGTCCATTAATATGGCCTGACATGTTGGAAATACTCAGTGGGTTCTACAACAGCATAGTGTGCAGTGTTCATCAAAGTGTGTTATGAGGTTCTTAGGAGTGTCCTTAGGGTTGCTTAAGGAAGTAGGTGGAGAGTGATGAGAGGTTAGGGCTCTGAGCCACCAAATTATTCTTCAAACAATGATCTCTGCTTGTATTTGTTTCCTATCTTCAGATTTTGCTAAGGATTTTATTTGAACAATATTTGAAAATCACTGTTACAGTGGAAAGAATACTGCCTGGAGTCAGAAGACCTGAGTTCCAGTTTTATATTCTATCACTTACTAGCTATAACTCTGGCTCCGCCTTCTTCACGGGGTTACTATAAACATTAAATGACACGATGATTAAAACAAATGTCTTTTGGTATGCCCTGTACTGGCTCTACTGTTAGCAGAATAGATGATCCCCTACCTAGTAGAGTTAAGGAACCTCTAATAGCCCATCTTGCCACTAAATAAAGTATTTTCCCATTAGCCTGCTGCAATGCCTGTAATTGTTGCCATTAGAGTTACTGCTTTTGACTAAGAGAGTGCTTCAAGATGCTGCTGCTAAAATATCCTAAGAGGGAAATTAATCTACCCCCAGAAATTAGTGCACTAATATGGAATCATTTATCTGATTAGCAAGTCATCATCCAGCAAGAAAAAGTTCTTAAAGGAATAGGAACCTGGAATGGTAAATACCAAGGAAAGAGAAAAGGAGGGAAGGGCTTTGAGAGAGCAAAAATAAGAATCTCTCATATCGTTTAATCCTTTACAGTTTCCAAGCCATTTCCATGTCTTTTATCTATTTTATCTTCACAAGTATGCAGAGTAGATATGTATATGCCAATTTTACAGATCATGAAATTGAGGCTCAGGAAAATCAATCTAGCATGTACAAAACTGCACATGTACCTTGAAATGCCTTCTCCTTAATGCATCTATGACTCAATCAACTCATATTCACCAAACAAACTCAGTATATACTATTCCTCTAAAAGACATTGTTTGATCCCTACAGATTTGATAAGATACCCCCTTCCAGAATGCTGTGCTTCTCCCAATATAGCTAAATGAAATGTTAATGTGATTTCCTACTCAGTTGACTATTTCCACTACTAGATTTTAAGCATTCTTGATGGAAGAGAAACTGTTTATCTTGCTCACTATTGTTTTCTCTGTGCCTAAATTAGGTCCAGGCACATATATAGTAGTTGTCCAATAGATATTTAATGAATAAGTAAATGATTTATAAATGTTCACAGACAACCATCTACGCTCCTGAGTGGAAGTTGGGCCCTAGCAGAGCTTGGCCACCATTCAAATGGGAATAAGTGATCCTTGTATGAACTATTTTAAATCCTAGAATTTGGCCAACGTAATGGCCTTTTCCTTTTATGTAGGGCACTTTTTATATTCTTTCTAAAGAGACTCAATCCAAAAATAATCACTTATAATTAATACTTGCCAAAATTAAAACCAAGAAAATTGGCGTTGCATGGTAGCTTAGGTCCAGAAATCATTATGTTTCTCTAGTTTTCTTCTACTATTCTTTTTCATACAGGAACTAACTTTATTTTAATTATTGCAAATGTGTGACATTACTAAAAATTTTTTAAGTTAACAGGCTTAGAAGCAATCCAGAGAATTAAAACATATCTCAAATGTGTTCTTAATTTTGTTTATTAAAACCCAATTTTTTTAATTTTAATGCAAATTTAAATCAACTTTAGCACTATCATATTAATCAGTGGATATATTCAAATATTGTCCTCTGTGAAAGACATATTCTTGACATTAGCTTTTATGATTATCACTTTTAATTATCATATTTCAGCCAGTATATAGCAGAATGTCTTTCTGAAAAATTTAGTTGGACACTCTCATAAAATGATGTTCAATAACTGATAGTGTTTGGTTAGCATCTCTTTAATTAATAGAGATTTTATATAGTGGTGGATTCATTGATGAATTTCTTTCTATTTTCCTTTACCATTCGTAGTGAAAAGTGGAGTTGGAGAAAAAATCTGGAAAGTTCAATCCACAAAGAATGATTTTGTCTTATGACCATCTCAAGCAAGGAATTACCTTCATTCTGTATGTAGTTTTTACCCAATTGATAAAATGAAAATACCACACCCACAGAATTTTGATAATGCTCAAAGAACCATTTGCATCTTCAGTAGATTAACAAATATGTAAACTAAATTATCAAAAACTGATGTCAGGGGTTGGCCCCATGACATAATAGTTAAGTCTAGCACACTCCATCTCATCAGTCTGGGTTTACAGGTTTGGATCCCAGGCATGGACCTACACCATTTGTCAAGCCATGCTGCGGCAGTGACCCTCATACAAAACAGAGGAAGATTGGCACAGATGTTAGCTTAGGGCTAATCTTCTTCAAGCAAAAAGAAAAAAAAGGAATGTTGACAACAGATCTTAGCTCAGAGCAAAATCTTCCTCACCAAGAAAAAAAACACTGATGCTAATAAATTTCTGAGTTGCATTCTGAAGCTTTTATATTCTTAAAATCGTATAAAATTAAAAGTTCAGATGTTGTACTTGCATATATATTCACTTATGTGTAATCATGTTAAATGTATAATATGTAATGCTATTGGCAGCTATAAACATTGGGGAAGAAAGAGTATAGGACTATATTATTCTTTATGAATAATTACAAAGTACTCCATCAATAATGAAGAAAAATCAAGAAAGTTTAAACAAACACCAATGACAGTACATGCAATCTTCCTCACATTAACTTCCTGTAGTGTGTGAACACAATTTCTAGGGTGTAAGATTTGATTTTCTGATCTGGGTATTAAATATTTACTTCTAATTATAGTCTTAAGTGAGACAAAAACATAAACTAATTTGCATTATTAATGATGCAAGAAATGTGATGTTTAGTCTCTTAAGATTGGTAATAAAGAGAAAAGCATGTTGGAGATTTACTTTACTTTTTTTTCCTTTTGAAAGCAAGTTAAAATGATAAAACTTAATTAACTACTTAGGCATTACATGTTTCTGCCAACTAGAATACACAGTATGGTACTGTCTGAAATGGAACTAGGACTGCAAAGCTTCCATTTTCAGTCTCAGAGTCTCCAGGGGGAAATCAAATTGTTTTTTTCTTTCAACAGTTTGGGTGAGATGATATTTTGAGATGTTGAGAGCTGTCAAATTACAAAAACAGTAAAAGAACTCCCTCAAAGAAATTTGTTTTTATCTACACAAATGTTTCTGCTTGTTTGCTCTTTTATTCTCCCATTGATTTACAAAAAAGAAAAAATGGAGGAGGAGCTAAGAATATTTGCCACTCTTCTAAGCCTAAAAGGAGCAAACCAGTTTTTGTAGTAATCATTCACCAAGCCATGTCTTCCCCAAGCTCCTCTTTACATATAGTCTTACCTGCTTGATGATAGGCTCTCCAATGTGAACTAACCTGAAAACCTAACTTTCTTGCAAATGAAAGGGAGATCACTGGAGAACTCACTGCTTTAATCTGATGTAATAAGTGTTGGAGAATGGGATCATCTTATTGGGTTGAATACACTACACTATGCAAAATATTTGCACTCATCATTGGATCTCGATTCTATAAGATGATGAAATCTCTTGAACCAAAGTAGAAAGCACAAACAAATATTTAGATGTTGTGTCTTACAAACTTTTAAAAGTCCCAATGTTTTGTATTCTAAGAAATTAATGAAGTGTAAGAATTATTTACAGCTTCTTGGTCTTACTTAGATATTTTTTAGGGAAAGATCCACCCTGAGCTAACATCTGTTCCCAATCTTCCTCTTTTTTTTTGCCCGCCAAAGGCCTAGTGCATGGTTGTATATCCTAGTTGTAAGTCATTCTAGTTCTTCTATGTGAGCCACTGCCACAGAATGGAACTGACAGATGGGTGGTGTTGTTTCATGATCAGGAAATGAACCTGGGCCACTGAATCGGTGAGCACCAAACTTTAACCACTAGGTCATCAGGACCAGCTCGTTACCTAGATGTTTTGAACTCAACTGTGTCCATGTGGAGTGGTGAAAACTCATGGACCTTAGATGCATACAGAATTTGGTTCATAAAGTCAAGACTTTGCTAGATATGAACTTTAGGTGAATTCAAAATCTCTCAATCTAGATTACTTCATCTGCAAAATAGGAATACTAATGATACTTGCTGCATAGGATTCTGAGTATCAAACAAGAAAACATATGTAAAGAACATATCACAGTGACTGGGACATAGTACATGATCAGTAAACAATAACTATTGTTATTATTGCTTGAGTTTTAATTCTACAGATAGTATCTCTTAAAAAAGAAATCGATTTCTGCCTTTTGTATTTTTATTAGAGCATTGAGAAGATAGTTAACTTGTTCATCTTTTCTTAACTTTTATTTTAAAACGTTATTGAAAGGAGATTTTTCATTGGTGGAAAGCTTCTTAGTTGATTGTTAGTCATACCATGCTTTATCTTTAACTTACACTTTAGTTCCTTGTGAACTGAAAATTACGGAAAAATATATTTGAGGTGAAAAGAGGCGATATTATTTTGACAGTCATACCCCATACGAATCCTGTCTATGACTTGAGATGTGATTTTTGGTCTCATTTCCTGAAATGTTAAGTGTAGGACAGAATTCTGTCCAGTCAATCTTGGGAAATATGTATTTTATATTTTCCCTTGAGGAAACAGATTTACATTGGAAGAAGGTGGCCTTGTAGGACATTTGGTCCTGTCCAAAACATCCATAAGACATTTAGTCCACACCAAAATTTCCTTGATATTTGATCCTGTCCAAAACTCCCATAGAACAATTGGTCCATAAGATATTTGGTCCATGGCAAAAGGTCCTTGACATTTGGTCCTGCCTAAAACATCCATGAGCATATTTGGTTCATGCCAAATGGTTTTGGACAGAACCAAATCCCAAAAGGTTAACATATTACATAACCATATAATTATCAAAATCAGGAAATTAACACTGATACAATATTCTAATCTATAGAGCTTATTCAAATTTTTCCAAGTGTCCTACTAGTTTCTCTTTTTTTGCTTCAGGATTTGATGTTAGATCACATAGTAGACTAATTTTCATGTCTCTTTAGTCCCTTTTAATGTAGAATAGTTTCTGAGAATTTCCTCATCTTTTATTAGCTTGACACATTTGAAGAGTAAAGGCTATGGGATCTTCTTCATCTTGCTTTTGCCTAATGTTTCCTAATGATAACATTCAGGTTATGCATTTTGGGAAAGGATATCACAGAAATAATGTTTGTTCCCCTCTTAGTTCATAGTAATAGGAGGTCCATGATGCTGGTACATCTCATTATTGGTGAAGTTAGCCTCGTTCATTGAATTAAGGTGATATTTGCCATGTTTATGAATTGCACGGTTAATATTTTCCCCTTTGTAATTCAAAAGTATCTTATAGCAAGATACTTTGAGGCCATGCAAATATCCTGTTTCTCATAATACACTTACCCACTAATTTCATCATTCATGGCTAATTATTGACTCAAACAATTACCGTGGTGTTTACCAATGGCAATTTTTTATTTCCATAATTCGATCTGCGTTTATTAGTTTGAATTGCATTCTTCCTCATTGATGCACTTATTTGATTGTTTATTGGTATTAGTATGGATTCATTTATCCTTATTTAATTCTGTAGATTATAATATATCATCATCACTATTTATTTTTGCTAAAGTTTTCCTTTTGGTGGTTGGGAGCTCCTTCAAGTTGGATACGATAGACAGGTCTTCATTTTAGTTACCATATTTTTAGAAAATAAAAAGCTGTTTTATTAAACAATATTTACATGCTGGAACCTATTTATATTTGGGCTATTTTCAGGTACCAGAAGTGAGGAGATGTGGTACTCTTAAGTATGAGCCAAGTAGCCAGAGTTCTATTCACAGCTTAGCCAAGAACCAGTTGTCAGTGAGTTATTTCTCGTTCATTCACCTTAGCATTTTATTTTTTGAGGAAGATTAGCCCTGAGCCAACCGCTGCCAATCTTCCTCTTTTCACTGAGGAAGACTGGCCCTGAGGTAACATCTATGCCCATCTTTTTCTACTTTATATGTGGAATGCCTACCTCACCATGGCATGCCAAGTGGTGCCATATCTGCACCCAGGATCTGAAACGGCGAACCCCAGGCTGCTGAGAAGCAGAACATGTGAACTTAAATGCTGTACCACCAGGCCAGCCCCATCAGATTTTTTTTAATCAGTAAAAAGAGGGTAGGTGACTTTTAACAACAGGGATATTTTGAGTATAAAATCTTTGATTCATCACAAAGAAATAGGTGCTGGTAGTCAGTTGACAGATTTTTTAAAAAAATAACTTGATGAGGCGTCAGCCTGGTGGTACAGCAGTTAAGTTCACATGTTCTGCTTTGGCGGCCCGGAGTTCACTGGTTTGGATCCCTGGTGCAGACATGGCACTGCTTGGCAACCCATGCTGTGGTAGGCATCCCACATATAAAGCCGAGGAAGATATGCATGGATATTAGCTCAGGGCCAGTCTTCCTCAGCAAAAAGAGGAGGATAGACAGTAGATGTTAGTTCAGGGCTAAAGTTCTTAAAAACAAAAGAGGTAAAATAGCTTGATGGGGATGGGAGCAATTTAAAAAGAGTGAAGGAGGAGTGACATTAGTATCATGGTGGAGTGCACTCTCCCCTTGAATTCCCACTTCTGAAGTACAACCAAAAGGACATTCATACACCAACAGAGGACATTCACAGAGGACAAAAGATGTCTGAGAGACACACATAGCCATACCTCTGAAGGTGGAGGGCCTAGATCCTCCAGAGGAAGTGGAAACTTATAAGGGGGACTTTTCTCTTCCCAACTGCAGCCAGTGACCTCAGGACAGTGCCTGGCTCTGAGAGGAAAGGAGGAAGAGGCAGTCCTCCACAGGAACACCATTGCTCTCTGAGTTCCCTCACAGCCCCAGGAAAAGCCCCACACATAGAGGAGACTGAGCTGTTGTGGGGGTGTCTCCATCAAACTAGCACCCCTGGAGAGCAGTTGGAGAGGGCCCAGGGAGAATGCTGGGAATGCAAAGAAGAAAGAGAGTGTCTCTCCCCCAACCCAGCACTCCAGCACTCTGATCACCCAGAATGTTGAGCTCAGAGAGAAACAGCATCTTGGAAAGGTGCATAGGTCTCCGTGATTGCCCAAAGCACCAAGTGGAGAGAGAGGTAGGGGCTGGGAGAGGTGCATAGGTCTCTCTGATTACCCAGAACACTGAGAAGAGAGAGAGGCAGGGGCTGGGAAAGGTGTGCAGGTGTAAGAAGGCATCCCTTCCAGCTCCCAGCACTCCAACCATCTGATCTCCCAGAACACCCCACCAAGATGGAAGCAGCATCTGGGAAATGCACACAGGTCTACAGCATCACCCAGAGCAACAAGCAGAGTGAGAGGCAGGGGCTGGGAAAGGTTCACAGGTGGAAGAAGGCACCCCTTCCTTGCCCAGCACTCCAGCCGTCCAATCCCCCAGAACACTCTGCAGAGATGGAGGCAGCATCAGGGAAATGCATGCAGGTCTCCGGGATCACCAAGAGCACTGAGCAGAGAGAGAAGTGGGAGCTAGGAAAGGTGCCCAGGTGTAAGAAGGCCCCCTATCCTTTGCCCAGCACTCCAGCCCTGTAATTGCCCAGAGCTCTTCACAGAGAGAAAAGCAGAGGCCGGGGGAAAGGCAAGTGAAAGAAAGCACCCTACCCCATTCCCGGCAATCCTGATCTGCCATTGGTCAGAGCATTGCACAGAGAAAAAGTCAGTGGCTGGAGCTGGGGAGCTCCAGATCATGCTGTTCCCAGTATGTACAGCACCTGATCTCCATCTAGCAGTGGCAGGTGGAAACTGTGACCAGGTGGTAACCATATGGAGGCAAATGTCCACACCAACAAGCAGTATGAAAAAGTATATTAAATCTCCATACCAGAAGGAAAGAGACAAGTACCCAGAAACCAACCCTGAAGACACAGAAATTCATAACCTAAAAGACAAAGAATTCAAAATAACTATCCTAAAAAATACTCGATGAATTATGAGAAAACATAGAAAGACAAATCAACGACTTCAGGAGCCTCTTCACAAAAGAGATTGAAACACAAAAAGAGGAACCAATCAGAATTTTTGGAGATGAAAAACACAATGGATGAGATTAAGAAAAATCTGGATTCCGTAAACAACAGAGCTGACAATATGGAGGACCAAATTAGTAATTTAGAATATAGTAATATAGAAATGCTTCAGATGGAGAAGCGAGAACTAAGACTAAAAAGAAATGAAGAAATTCTAAGAGAAATATCTGACTCAATTAGGAAATGCAACATAAGGATTACAGGTATTCAAGAAGGAGAAGAGAAGGAGAATGGAACAGATAGCTTCTTCAAAGAAATAATACCTGAGAACTTCCAAAACCTGCAGAAAGAGCTGGAAATACAAGTGAATGAAGCCAATAGACCTCCTAATTTCATCAATGTAAAAAGACCTACTGCAAAGCATATAGCAGTAAAGCTGGCAAAAGTCAATGACAAAGAAAAAATACTAAGGGCAGCAAGGAAGAAGAAAATAATGTTCAATGGAACCCCTATCAGGTTTTCAGCAGATTTATCTACAGAAACCCTATGGACTAGGAGAGAGTGGAATGATGTATTCAAAATTCTGAAAGACAAAAACTTTCAGCTAAGAATATTATATCCAGTGAAAATACTTTCACATGTGACAGAGAAATAAAACTTTCCCAGATGAAAAAAAGTTAAGAGAGTTCATTACCACAAGAACCCCTCCACAAGAAATCCTCAAGAAGGCCCTTACATCTGAAAAAACAAAAAGGAAAAGATCTACAAATCCCTGAGCAAGCAGATGAATAGGAAGGCAATAATCAGAAAATGGCAGTACTTTATTAGATCAGGTTAGTCAACACTCAACTTTAACATTAAGGATAAAGAAAATGAAAATAACAAAATAAAAATAATCTCATCATTTTAACAACAAATTCACAACACAAGATGGAATAAGATATGATATAAATAACTTAGAAATGGAAGAGGACAGAGATTAATTGGCATAGTCTAAGGAAAGAAGAGTCTATCAGAAAATGGACTATCTCATCTATGAGACTTTTTTATACAAACCTAATGGTAACCACTAAACAAACAATTAGAACAGAGACATATATGGTAAGCAAGAAGAAAACCACCTTAGAAAAATAACTAATCAAATTGGTAGTTCAACACACATGGGAGGAGGGACGAAGGAAATGCAGAAGAATCAGAAAATGAGTGATAAGATGGCTGTATTAAGTCCTCATATTGCAATAATCACTCTAAATGTAAATGGACTGAATTCTCCAATCAAAAGACACAGAGTGGCAGAATGGATTAAAGAACAAGACCCAAAAATATGCTGTCTCCAGGAAACACATCTCAGCTCCAAAGACAAACACAGGCTTAGAGTGAAAGGACGGAAGACAATACTCAAATCTAATGATAAACACAAGAAATCAGGTGTTGCCATACTTAGACAAAATAGACTTCAAGGCAAAACAAGTAAAGAGATACAAAGAGTAACAGTATAAAACGATCAAAGGGACACTCCACCAAGAAGACACAACATTTATAAACATATATGCACCCAACACAGGAGCACCAAAATACATAAAGCAACTATTAACAAAGCTAAAAGGAGACATCAACAACAACACAATAATTGTAGGGAACCTCAATACCCCATGTACATCTGCGGAGAGATCATCCAGACAAAATTTCAATAAGGAAATAATGGAATTAAATGTAAAACTATACCAGATGGACTTAATAGATATATACAGAGCTCTCTATCCAAAAACAGCAGAATTCACATCCTTCTTAAGTGCAAATGGAACATCCTCAAGGATAGACCATATATTTGGAAACAAGGCAAAGCTCAATAAATTACAGATTGAAATCATATCTAGTATCTGTTCTGACCATAATGCTATGAAACTAGAAATCAATAACAAGAAAAAAGGTAACAAACGAACAAAAATGTGGAGGCAAAACAGCACTCTACTGAACAATCAATATATTATCTAAGAAATAAAGGGAAAAATCAAAAAATATCTGGAAACAGATGAGAACAAGAGTACACCATGGCAACTCATATGGGATGCTGCAAAAGCCATCCTGAGAGGGAAATTTATAGCAATACAGGCCCATGTTAACAAATAAGAAAAAGCTCAAATAAGCAATCTTAAACTACACCTAACAGAATTAGAAAAAGAAGAACAAACAAAGCCCAAACTCAGCAGAAGGAGGGAAATAATAAAAATTTGAACAGAAATAAATGAAATTGAAACAATAAAGACTGTAGAAAGGATCAATGAAACAAGGAGCTTGTTCGTTGAGAAGATAAAGAAAATTGACAAACTCTTAGCCAGATTCACGAATAAAAAAAGAGAGAAGGCTCAAATAAATAAAACTGGAAATTAAAGAGGAGAAATTACAACAGATATCACAGAAATACAAAAGATCATAAGAGAATATTATGAAAAACTATACACCAACAAACTGGACAATATTGAAGAAATAAATAAATTCCTAGACTCTTACAGTCTCCCAAATCTGAATCAAGAAGAAATAGAGAACCTGGATAGCCTAATCATGAGTAGAAAGATGGAAACAGTAATCAAAAACCTCCCAAAAAATAAAAGTCCAGGAACAGATAGCTTCTCTGGAGAATTCTACCAAACATTCAAAAAGGTTTATTACCTATACTTCCCAAACTATTCAAAAAATTTGATGGAAAAATTCCTAACACATTCTATGAGGCCAACACCACCCTGATACCAAAGCCAGGCAAGAACAACACAAAGAAGGAAAATTAAAGGCCAATATCGCTGGTGAACTTAGATGCAAAACTCCTCAACAAAATATTGGCAAATCGAATACAGCAGTACATTAAAAAGATCATACACCATGATCAAGTGGTATTCATACCAAGGACACAGGATTGGCTCGACATCTGCAAATCAATCAATATGATACACCACATTAACAAAATGTGGGACAAAAACCACATGATAATCTCAAGATGCAGAGAAAGCATTTGACCAGATCCAACACCAGTTCATGATAAAAATTCTCAATAAAATGGGTATAGAAGGAAAGTACATCAACATAATAAAGGTCATTATGACAAACCCACAGCCAACATCTCACTCAATGGGGACAAACTGAAAGCCATCCCTCTGAGACCAGGAACAAGACAAGGTTACCCACTCTCACAACTCTTATTCAACATAGTACTAGAGGTTTGGGTCAGAACAATTAGGCAAGAAAAAGATATAAAAGGAATCCAAACAGCCAATGAAGAAGTGAAAGTCTCACTGTTTGCAGACAGCATGATTTTATATATAGAAAACCCTAAAGAACCCATTGCAAAACTATTAGAAATAATCAATAACTACAGCAAAGTTGCAGGATACAAAGTCAACTTACAAAAACCAGTGGTATTTATATACTCCAATAAGGAACGAACACAATGAGAACTCAATTATACAATGCCATTTATAATTACAACCAAAAGAATAAAATATACAGGAATATCTTTAACCAAGGAGGTGAAAGATCTATACAAGGAAAACTACAAGGCATTATTGAAAAAAATCAATAATGACATAAAGAAATGGAAAGATAGCCCATGCACATGGATCAGAAGCATAAACATAGTTAAAATGTTCATGCTATTTAAACCAATCTACAGATTCAGTGCAATCCCACTCAGAATCCCAATGACATTCTTCACAGAAATAGAACAAAGAATCTTAAAATTCATATGGGGCAACAAAAGACCCCGAATAGCCAAAGCAATCCTCAGAAACAAGAACAAAGCTGGTAGTATCACAATCTCTGACTTCAAAATATACTACAAACCTATAGTAATCAAAACAGCATGGTACTGTTACAAAAACAGGCACACAGATCAATGGAACAGAATTGAAAGCCCAGAAATAAAACCACACATCTACAGACAGTTAATCTTCGACAAAAGAGCCAAGAACAAATAATGGAGAAAGGAAAGCCTCTTCAATAAATGGTGTTGGGAAAACTGGACAGCCACATGCAAAAGAATGAAAGTTGACCATTGTCTTTCTCCATACACAAAAATAGATTCAAAATGGACCAAAGACTTGAAGGTAAGACCTGAAAACATAAAACTTCTGGAAGAAAATATAGGCAGTACACCCCTCGATATCACCATTAACAAGATCTTTTTGAATACCATATCTAATGGGACAAGGGAAACAAAAGAAAAAATAAACTAGTGGTACTTCATCACACTAAAGAGCTTCTGGAAGGCAAAGGAAACCAAGGTCAAAATGAAAAAACAACCCACGAACTTGGAGAAAATATTTGCAAATCATATATCCAAAAAAGGGTTAATTTCCATCATATATGAAGAACTCATACAACTGAGCTATAAAAAACAAACAACCCAATCAAAAAATGAGCAGAGGATATGAACAGACATTTTTTCAAAGATGGTATACAGATGACCAATAGGCCCATGAAAACATTTTCAACATCACTAATCGTAAGGGAACTGCAAGTGAAAACTACACTTAGATATGACCTTATGCCTGTTAGAATGGCTATAATCACCAAGACAAAAATAATAAATGTTAGAGAGGTTGTGAAGAAAGGAGAACCCTCATACACTGCTGTTGAGAATGCAAACTGGTGCAGCCACTACAGAAAACAGTATGGAGATTTCCCAAAATATTAAAAATAGAAATCCCATATGATACAGCCATCCAACTACTGGGTATTTATCCAAATAACTTAAAATAAACAGTACAAAGAGATTTATGAACCCCTATATTCTTTGCAGCATTATTCACAATATCCGAGACATGGAAACAACCCAAGTGCCCATCAACCGATGGCACAAAATCCTCCCATTCGCAACCACATGAATGGACCTTGAGGGTATTATGCTAAGTGATTTAAGCCTGACAAAGACAAACACTAAATGATTTCACTTATGTGGAACATCAACTTAGGGACAAAAAGAACAGTTTAGTGGTTACCAGGGGGAAAAGGGGTGGGGGATGGGCACAAGGGATGAAGAGGCACATTTATATGGTGTCTGACAAATAATAATGTACAATTGAAATTTCGCCATGTTACAAACTATTATGACTACAATAAAAAACAAATTAAAAGAAATAAAAAGAGTGAGTAAAAGTTTTCTTGAAGATTACTAAAGGAAGCAATGCTGACCCAGAATTGCAAAAGGAGAGCAATAAGATTTGCAAAAGATTTGCTGTATATCTCTAATTAAAGAAGAGATGAAATTTTTGGCATTCTTTGGCATGTGCAACTCTGTAAATGTTACATCACCTCAAAAAGGCAGTATTGATGGCATTTCTACTGTTCAGTTCAGGAAATGGCTGTAGTACTACAAACGTAACATCTATTGCTTCAAATGCAGAATCAAAGGGAAAGCAACTCCTGGATTCAGGAAAAATTATCATTGATGAGTTGCAAATGTGAGAAAAAACTGAACACTTCTCAATAGGTGAATAAGATTTAAGGCTGGCAGATATAAAGTGAATAGGATTTAAAGCTGACAGATAGTAAAATCTCCTTTAAATAATACTTTTCCTGGTATTTTCTGGTGGGATAAATTTTACTTACAAATCCTTGTTATGTGCACTTCAACATTTTTCACTCTCATTGCATATGTTGCTATCTTATTCTTATACACAAAGAATATTTTCAACAAAAGCTTTTGCTGAAAATATTAAACATACAACAAAGAATATACATAAAACATCTTTGGCATCCTGTGGGGAAAAAATCATAATTCTTGAAGAACTATATTTTTATTCCGACCAAGATAGTATGGTTCTAATTCATGATTTCTCAACTTTAATTATAAGAAAGATAGTCTTTCATTGTCACAATGTATTTCCTTCATTATTTCATTCAGAGTAACAACTTTTTAAATTATGGCCAAACACAACAAATTGATTTTTTATTATAATTATAATCCTTTACCAGCAAGCAAATAATGCTTTCTTGGTTGGCAGAAAACACACACACAATATTTGTACATTTTTCTTTTTTATCCATTTTAATCATGATATAAACATCAACATCAATTCTTTAAATAAAAGGGCACTGTAAAATGTTCTCCCTATATTACAATGGATGTGTCCTATGAGACAATCAGTCGTTAGCATCTCATGTCAGTCAATTTCATAAAAACTAAGATGTCTAATTAAATATTCGTTTTTAATGCAATGCTGAGTTATAAAAAACAAACAACCCGAGTATAGGGTGACACTATTATTAATCACCTTCTTACAGGACATAAAATTAATTTTCCTCTTGAGGCAAATATGTCATTCAATAGCAATCAGATCCTCATTTACAGTTTATGGGAAATTTGAAATCATATTTATGCCTGAGAGTGAGCTCTCACAAAGTGGGCTGACCTGCTATAGCTTTGAGTTATTTAGAGGGCTGTGTGATCCACCCTAAATTTCAAATGGAACTTAACGCTCTCAATTCTGAAAGCTCTCAAGATGTTTAATTTACCATATCAAGAATTGTTTCCACTAGCTGGTTTCATTCTCAGATGCCAAGGAGGAGACTTACAGAAGCAGAAAGTGTACATTTGCCAGGGCTCAGTACCATGATAGCTTAGATTTTAATTTGTTCTCAGTCTAAAGTGATAATGAATAGGCCCATGGTAACTTTGACCAAATAGAAGCATTTTCACTTCTGAGAGTCCACAGCATAGTAAACATCTGATCAGAAGTACATGAAAACTTGAAACTTCATGATGTAAATATCCAGATACAGGTGCTCTCACATTATACCAAGCCCACTACGCAATTACAGCCTTGTAAACAGGATCCGGAGCCCAGGAAAGAGAAGTGACTGATTTACATCTGACTCAGGCAACTCAAAATAAATCGATAGGAAAGGCAAGAACAATGGCAAGCTGTGTACTGTCAGCAATAACAAATAATAAATGGGCGTGTGTAATCCATTATACGCATTTTACCCTATCCCCCTCCCTTGTGAACCAACATTCCTGTGGGTTAGATCAGCTGCCCATTTTACAATCAGGATGACTGAGGCATGGATAGGTTTCAACCATTTGCCCAAATATCCTTATAGGAACTGAGAAATATGGTTGTGCTTCATAGATGGGGATTCCCAGAACAATTTTGAGAGGGTGGGGAAAGGAGATGTAGGGATTGAAATTACAGAATTCCTGACAGCTGTTCAGTAAGAGCAGCAAAAAGCTGGAGTTATTAGATCTATGTCTCCTAGTCTTTAGCCCTTTGATCTTGCTCTGCTCCCTTGAAATTTTGAAAGCCTCTTAGGACATTAGTATGAACACCAGAATAGGTCATTTTAGAATAGATTAAAGGAGTTTGAGACAGCCCAAATTCTATTTGCCCTTCAAAACTGTCTCCAGTTCTTTCTCCCCCAAGAAAGACTCTCTCAGCTCACTTTAGCCCAGATGCATATGTCCTCCACTGAACTTCTCTGAAACAGTTTTTCCTTTATCACTCATTGTGATAGAGGTGATTAATCACGCTGTCTTATAGCAACTCACCTTTTTCTAGATCTCTGCTCTTTTGTATTATTTTAGCTTTTCACATGTTTACATCATTTCTAGTTCTAGACGATAAGCTCCTTGAGACTAGAGACTCAGATGCTTTTTAGCATCACTCTTGATACTTACTCAATGACTTTCACATATAGAAGCTCTTAGTATAAGTGTGGTGATTAATCGAGGATAATCAAGAATTAAGAAATGGAAAAAGAGAAAAACTCCACTGGAAATTCTAAAGATATTAAACCAGACTCAGAAACCGAAGGCACATAATATAAAGCTATGGCCTTTTGAGTCTCTAATCAACTAATTTCTTAAATATGTTCTCATTTCTAGTTAGTAATGTTAATTATTAACATATCCAATTTTAATTTAAAAGTTTTCTTTGGCAATGATTCTGAGGCAAAGTGAACACTCCATTGATTCTAAATTCTATTTTAATCATTGTAATGTTTTCTTTTCCCCAAATCATATAGTTGTTTTAAATATTTACTCTTTGCAATATAAATGAACTGTTTTTCCTAAATGTATCATTACTGGTGTGTGGAGACTGGGGCTATTAATCAGAGACTCTTTAATATTTTTAGATTGAGGAAATTCTCAAGTCAAAACTTGTTTTCTGATTTTAAATAAGTATCTGTTTTCCACAGACTGCTTCACTTAGACCAGTGATATTAAAGACAGAACACAATCCAGTGGAGTTCAATGTTTAATAAAAACATGGAACAGTGGATATAAATATTATCCACCATTGTTGAGCTCTCATTATGTGCTAAGATTTTGCATGCTAATACTTTACATGTAAAATTCTTTTCATTCTCATAATATCCTTATGAAGATAACTACTGTTACTAATCCCATTTTATAGATCAAAAACTGAACTCAAGATTGTCCAGTTAGAAAATCCAGAGCTAAGATTTAAATCCCAGTCTGTCTAACCAAAGATCCCAAACCGTTAGCTATGTCATCATCCTAGAAAGACCACACAGAGATCATGATCATATGTCCATGGCTTGACTGAATGAATGATTTTGGACAGGCTGAGAGCAGCAAAGGCATGAAACTAGACCAACACGAATGAAGCATATATTGACTGTGGGATTGTGACAGAAGAGACAGACTCAGGTAAGGCAATCTAGTCTGTAAGCAGAATGTATATGCAAAGGATATGGTCACAGAGAACAGGAAGTTCAGGCAAAATAGCATTACTATCTCGGGCTTGCTATGAGGTATACATGATTTAACACTTTGAAAGTGCATAAACAAGACTTAAGCACAGTTAGAACTCAATTAATTTTATCCATTATTATTCATTAGTATTATTTAAATCCAGCTAACAGAGCTAGCAGAACAGAGAAGGGAATCCAATTGGCTGTGAAACTCTGAAGTTCAGATAATTAGCTCAAGTAAATTCTGTCAGTAGTTAAGAGGGTCCCAATTATTCATCTGGGGTTCAGGGACAAGAACTCTAGAATTTTAAAGAAGTGAGTCAAGATTCCAATTATAAAGGGACAGGAGCACTAAAACAAGGTTTGACACATAGGAAATTATGATGTGTCCAAGTAAGAGTCCAATTAGCAAAACTAGGGCCCAAGATTGGCACCAGATAAATAGCAAGGGGGATATGATCCATAGTTCCCTCTATGCTCTACAGTTATGCTCTACAGCAATATCTAATGGAAGTTTTGTCTCCCGTCTGCTTTTCTGGCACAACTAGTCCTTGTGATCTAACATAGTCTAAACTGAAAATGTAAAGCTGCAAATTGCCAGAAGCTGAGTTGAGAGAACTACGGTTGTTACTCAAGATTATGAAGTGAACATGATGGCAGTTACTGGGAAGTTCAGTGTGAAGAGCTTGAAAGGGCAGTCCAAGAAGTAGACCAGAAAGCTAGCCAACTGTAATATGTGTTGAGAGGTAAAGATGAAGCAAGTAACAGACCGTCCAAATAAGAGGCCAGAATGCAAGCCAAGCTTGGAGAGTCTTAGGGGAGAAGCTCAAGCAGGGACTGAAATATCTGAAACCATACCTGGGAGACAATCTTATGTGCATGAAATTGCCGAAGTCAGATTTTGTCAAATGGAGCTCAAGATAGCCAAGTAAGCAGAAAACATAGTCACAGACTGGCAACACATTTTTATGATCAAAGTCTGAACTCAAAAAGTCAATTTTACTTCCTGAAGAGGTGGGCATAGCAGATGCTATTATAAAAATGAAGATCTTGTATCTCACAGATTAAATGATTTCTCTTCAAAGAGCATGAGAGTTTTCATAACTCTCTGAAGATAGAATTGCCCTCCATTCTTCGAAGAGAGAGGAAATCTGATTTGAAAAACAAATGAAGAGAAAGATAAAGGGAATCAAGGTTCTGAAGTTCTAATTTCATTTTTGCTATAAGCTGCGACCTTGTGCAAGTCACTTAACCTCTGCTTCCCTGATCTGAAATAAGGATAATAATTCCTGAGCACTCACTTGTATTATAGGATGTTATTTAAATAAATGATTCTAATATAAATATTTGATTTTTTTTAAAGTCTAACCATGTATGAAATAAAACATCAGAATGTTGACAATTTTTTAAGTTGTGTAAAGGTATGTGAGGAAGGGGTCATTCTACTATTAACTCTTCTATTGTACAATTATGTATAATAGAAATTTAAACACAAAAATTCTCAATCCTCACAGAAAAGAGAAGGTTAATTTCTCCAGTGGCAAAAGATGCACTCAGGGTATGGATGTTCTGGAAGAAGTAAGTCAGGCAAAAATAGCCAAGCATTCAAAGAGCATGCAATTCCACTTTCCTCAGGGCAGGAAATTTCACAGCCAAAAACCACTTGAAGAAGTAAGTCCTTTCAAATGCAAGGTAGCAGTATGGCTGAAGAGCAAATCAACTATCATTAGGGAGAAAATGAGGATGAGCTCTGGGCTTCCTTCCATAATTGGACGAGCATAACAGTTTTGTCTCTCTCAATAGGGAGAATTGAACTCAGTAACTCTCAACTAACAACTTACGATCCTGGAGTCACATTTAGCTCTCTAAAGGTTCGTATGCAGCCGTTGAAGAAATCCAGATAGAAAAAATAGGATCCTGAGTAACATCGGAATTGCGGTGGAGTGAGTTGTTTCCTTTGTCTCTCATTTCTAAGTTACAACCAGTAGGACATCTGTACACCAACAGAGGATTCTCTGCACAGCACACCAGAATGCCTGAGAGACCCATACATCTATACATCTGAAGTTGGGTGGACTGGATCTCCTGGGGGCATGGAACCAGTGGAGCAGCAGTGGTAGCTCCTGAGACTAAAGGCTCAGAAACTGCAGCCACACCTATGAACAGAGGCCCAGAAACTGTGGTAAAGCCCATGAATGGAGGCCTCAGAAACCGAAGCATCCCATGCTCCTGGAGGTGATGGAAACTAGTGCAGGAAACACAACAATATCTGTGACACAGCCCCATCCCCCTCCACTGGTGATAGTACTTTCGACCCTGGTTCTCCTAGCAGCAGGAGCTGAATTCAAGACTCCAATACCCCAGCAGCAGTGGCAGTGCCCATGACGTGAGTTTCCAGGAGTCCTGCCAGCACCTGACACCAGAGGCTGCAGAAACTGCAGCATCACTTGAGAATCAGCTTCCCTTGCCCCAGCAGTGGCAGGTGGTGGCACACACAACCTGAGGCTTCAGGAACTACAGAAATTTCCATGACCACCTCCTTCTCCATCCCTCAGTGGTGGAGCCTCTGACACTGACTCTTCCAGCAGTGGGTGCTGCATAAAAGACCGTGGGTCCCCTGCAGTGGAGCTTTCAAGCACAATATTGGTGCACATGCCAGAGGCTTCAGGAACCCCGGTAGTGCTCACAACCCAAAAACCCCTCTCCCTGTGGTGGTGGTGGTGTCTCCCATGACCCTGGCCCACTCAGAAGTGCCAGTGACACCCACAAATCCAGTGTCCTTAGCAGCAGCAGTGCCACCAACCCCAGAAAACCTGGGAGCAGCAGCACGGGCTGTTTATGAAACAACAGTTCCCAAGGCTTGGAGAGCTTGTGGAGAGCCAGAGAGGGATTTCATGACCCATGCAGCCCCAGAAGCAGCAGAATTGCTTATGTCCAGTGACTCCAGTGGTGACACTCCCAACTGCAGCAACATTGTAAGCAGCAAGTCACCAGCAACCTCAGAGGCACCAGCAGCACAATGAGGGCACTGATGACATCTCTGGCAAAGGCAGTGGAGGATGGAAAGCACAGGCTCTCAAATACAGTCAGAAGCAGCTCAGAATCAAAGTAAACAAATACTTACCTAAATAAGAAAGGTGTTTGCTACCACAAATGTGCTGGCAGAGGAACAACTCATCAAGCAACATGAAGAACTACAGTAACATCGTGGCACAAAAAGAAAATAACAATTCTATGGAAACCAAACTTGACAGAAACCAAACCTAATCTTACTGACAGAGAATTCAAAATAGCTGTCATGAAGAAACTCAATGAGTTGAAAGAAAACTCAGAAAGACAGTTCAATGAACTCGGAAATAAAATTAATGAACAGGAGGAGCATGTCACCAAAGAGATTGAAATTCTAAAAAAGAACTAAACAGAAATTTTGGAGCTGAAGAACGCAATAAATGAGATGAAGAGTAAAATTGAAAGCACTGAAATAGTGCAGACTATATGAAAGAGAGAATTAGCGAGCTTTAAAATAGAAATCTAGAAATGATTCCAGTGGAGGAGGAGGCAGAACTAAGATTTAAAAGAAAATAGAGAAATTCTGTGAGAAATATCCAATTCAATTAGAAAAAGTAACATAAGGACAATGGGACTCCCAAAAGGAGAAGAGAGGGAGAAGGGAGCAGAAAGCTTCTTTAAAGAAATAGTACAGAGTGATGTCATCATCATGTGGAATGAGTTTTTTCTTGGTCTCTCTCTTCTAAGTTACAATGAATAGGACATCCATAGATCAACAAGGACTCTGCACAGCATGCCAGAATGATTGAGCAATCCATACATCTATAAATCTGAAGGTGAGTGGACTGCATCACCTGGAGGCAGTAGAACTAGGGGAACATTGATAGCAGCTCCCAAGACTATAGGTTCCAGGAACTGCAGTGATGCCTGTCACCAGAGGCCCCAGGAATCTAGGCAGCCCATGCCATTGGAGGCACCAGAAATCACTGTGGGGCTGTGACTGGAGGCTTTGGAAACCACAATGATACCTGTGAAACAGCCCCCTCCCATTTCCCCAGTGGCAGTGCCTTTGACACTGGTCCTTCCAGCAGGGGGGCTGCATCCAAGACCCAGATACCCCCAGCAGTGGCAGCAATGCTTGTGACCTGATGTCCCAGAAACCACACAGGCCCTGGAGACCAGAGGCTTCAGGAGCCCCAGTAGTGCTCATGACACAGGTACCTCTCCCTCATGGTGGTGGTAGTGTCACCCATGACCCCAGCCCACCTGGCAGCAGTGGCAACCCCTGTGAACCCAGCACCCCTGGGAGCCATGTTGCCAATATTCTCAGATAACTCAGGAGCAGCAGCACAGGTGGCACACACAACAGCAGTCCTTGATCCTGTGGAGAGCCCACACAGAGCCAAGTAACAACAACAGCAGAGCTGACAACATGTGTATCTCGTTGTTGCAGAGGCACCCACAATTTCAGCACCCTCACCCATAACAATGGTACCTGTAGACCCAACATTCAAAAATGTGGTGGAGGTGCCTGTGACGCAGCTCTTGTCCCCCTCTTCCCCTCCTCACACCACAGTGGGGGAACATGCGACCCAGGTGACTCTGAGATCAGCAGAAGTACTCACAGCCCAGTGACCCCAAAGGTGACACCCAAGACTACAGTGAAATTATAAGCAGCAAGGTACCAGCAACCCAGTGGCAGAAGCAGCACAATAAGGGCACTGAAAATATCTCAGACAGAGGCAATGGAGACTGGAAAGTACTGGTTCTTAAATGCAACCAGAAGCACTTTGGAATCAAAGTAAACAAAGCCTTACCTAAATAATGGTGTATACTACCACAAATGCACTGGCAGACAAACAACTCATCCATCACCATAAAAAAACTATAATGACACAGTAGCACAAAGAGAAAATGACAACTCTCCACAAACCAATCTTGAAGTCACAAAATACTGTGATCTGACAGAGAATTCAAAATAGCTGTCATGAAAAAATTCAATAATTACAAGAAAACTCAGAGAGTTAAATGAACTCAAGAATAATAATAATGAAAAGAAGTAATATTTCAGTAAAGAGATTGAAACTCTAAAAAAAATTCAAACAGATATTCTGAAGCTAAAGAACACAATAAATGAGATGAAGAACAAAGCACAGAGCATTGGAAATAGAGCAGACCATATGGAAGAGAGAATTAGCAGACTCAATGATAGATATCTAGAAGTGTTTCAGGTGGAAGAGAGAGTAAATTAAGATTTAAAAAAATGAAGAAAGTCTACAAGAAATATCTGACTCAATTAGGAAAAAGCAATGTAAGAATAATGAGTCTTGCAGAAAAAGAGAGAGAGAGAGAAGGGAACAGAGGGCTTACTTGAAAAGTAATAGCTGATAATTTCCAAAACCAAGGGAAGGAACTGAATATACAAGTACATAAAAGTAATAGAACACCTAATTATCTTGACACAAAAAGACCTTCTCCAAGGCACATTATATTAAACATGTCAAAAGTCAATGACAAAGAAAGAATATTAAGGAAGACCAGAGGGGAAAAAATAATTACTTACAAAGCAACCTCCATTAGGCTATCAGTGAATTTCTCAGCAGAAACTCTACAGGCCAGGAGAGAGTAAATAATATATTCGAAATATTGAAAGATAAAAATTGTCAGCCAAGAATAAACTATCCAGAAAAGTTATCTTTCAAATATGAAGGAGAAGTAAAGGCTTTAACAAACAAATGAAAGCTGAGGGAGTTCTTTCCCACTAGACTTGCCTAACAACAAATCTTGAAAACAGCTCTCCTACTTGAAATAAAATGTCAAAAGTGTGCAAAGCTTTGGATAAGGTGATAAATACACAGATAGAATCATAAAATTGCACCAGAATCCCAGAATAGATACTAAATAATTATAACACAAAGTTAAAGGGAAAGAAAGCATCAAAAATAACTATTATCACTTCAATTTGATAACAAATTCACAACACAAAAAGGGATAATTTGTGACAACAAAATCACAGAAGAAGAAAAGGAAACGAATGGGACCTGCATAGGTTAATGGAGATAAGATGTTATCAGCAGAAAAAGGACTATCTCATCTATGAGATAGTTTATACAAACCTCATGATAAGCGAAAAACAGAAGTTCAGAGCAGAGTCACAAAACATAAAAAAAGAGGAAACTGAGAAACATATCACAGAAAACCACCAAACTGAAGTGGCAGACAGAAACACAAGGAAAACAAACAATGGAAATATAGAACAACCAGAAAACAAAAGACAAAATGCTAGTATTAAGCTTTCAGATATCAATAATCACCCTAAATGTAAATGGATTAAATTCGTCAGTCAAAAGACACAGAGTGGCTAGATGGATTTTTTAAAAAGATCCAACAATATAATGCTTCCATGAGACTTGTCTCAATTCTAAAGGCAAACAGAGGATCATAATAAAGGGATGGATGATGATAAAGATCATACTCCAAGCATATGGCAAGTCAACAAAAGCAGCTATGGCCATACTTATATCAGACAAAATAGACTTCAAACCAAAAAACATAACAAGGAACAAAGATGGACACTATATAATGATAAAGGAGACAATTCATCAAGAGGACATATTTGTTAATATATATGCACTTAACATAGGAGTACCAATGTGTATAAAGTAACTATTAACAGACCTAAAGGGAGAAATTGACAGCAAAACAATAGTAGTAAGGGACTTTAACACCCCAATTACATCAATAGATAGATCATACAGAATGAGAGGAAACAAGGAAACATTGACCTTAAATAAAACACTATACCAGATAGACAATAGAAATATATAGAACAATTCATCCAATAACAGCAGAGTACACGTTATTCTCCAGTGCACACGAACATTCTCAAAGATAGACCATATGTTGAGAAACAAAACAAGTCTCAATAAATTTAATATTGAAATCATATCAATTTTTGTACCACCAGCATCTTTTCTGACCACAATGGTATGAAACCAGAAATCAATTACAGGAAGAAAGCTGTAAAAGTGAAAAATATGTGAAGACTAAACAATGTGCTACTGGACAACTATTGGAACAATGAAGAAATCAAAGGAGAAAACAAAACAAAAAATATCTGGAGACAAGTGAAAATGAAAACACACCATAGCAAAGTCTATGGGATGCAGCAAAAGTGGTACTAAGAGGGATGTTTATGGCAATATATGCCTGCCTTTAAAAGCAAGAAAAATCTCAAATAAGCAACTTAACACTGTACCTGAAATAACTAGAAAAAGAAGAACAAAGTCCAAAGTCAGTAGGAGGAAGGAAATAATAAAAGAGCAGAACTAAATTAAATAGAGACTAAAAGACAATAGAATGGATCAGTGAAACCAAGAGCTGCTTCTTTGGAAAGATAAATGAAACTGACAAACCTTTAGCTAGACACACTCAGAAAAAAGAGAGATGAGTCAAATAAAATAAGACATGGAAGAGGAGAAATTACAACAAATACCACAGAAATGCAAAGGAATATAAAAGAATACTATGAAAAGCTATACACCAAAATATTGGATAACTTAGAAGTGGATAAATTCTTAGAATCATATAACCTCCTAAAACTGAATCAAGGAAAAACCCAGAATCTAAATAGACAAATCACAAATAAAGTGAAACAGTAATCCGAAACCTCCCAAAATACTAAAGTCCAAGATCAGATGTCTTCTCCAGTGAATCCTATCAAACATTCAAAGAAGATTGAATAATTATCCTTCTCAAACTCTTGGAAAAAATTGAAGAGGGCAGGATGCTTCCAAACTCATAAGACCAACATTATCTTGACACCAAAACCAGACATGGACAACACAAAAAAGGAAAATTACATGCCAATATCACTGCTAAGCCTAGATACAAAATTTCTCAACAAAATGTTAGCAAACTGAATACAGCAATATATTAAAAGGATTATAAACCACAATCAAGTGGGATTTATTCCAAGAATGCAGGGGTGGTTAAACATTCACAAATCATACAATGTGATACACTACATTAACAAAATGAAGAATAAAAATCACATAATAATGTCTATTCCCATGATAAGAGGTTAACATACATACACACACAAGAAAAAGAGGTTAAATATGATATCAAAAACATAAAATGTGGTCAGAGGAGAGTAAAAGGGTAGCGCTATTAGTAAGCAGTTAAAATTAAGTGACCATTAAATTAATATAAATTGCTATTTACATAAGTTATTATATATGAACCTCATGGAAATCACAAACCAGAAACCTATAATAAATAGATAAAATATTAGGAGAAAGGAGCCCAACATAATACTAAAGAAAGCCATCAAAGTACAAAGGAGGAGAGCAAAGGAAGAAAAAAGAAGCAGAGAAGAACTATTAAAACACACAGAAAAAATGTAACAAGATGGCAATAAGTACATATGTATCAATAGCTACTTTAAATGTCAATGGACTAAATGCTCCAATCAAAAGGCTAGGGTGGCTGATTGGATAAAAAAAACAAGACCCATATATATGCTGCATAAAGAGACAAACCTCAGACCAAAAAACACTCACAAACTGAAACTGAAGGGATGGAAAAACATACTCTATGAAACGGCAATGAAAAGAATGCTAGAGAAGCAGCACTTACATCAGACAAAATATACTTTAAAACAAAAACCGTAACAAGAGACAAAGAAGGGGACTACATAATGATAAAGGGAACAATTCAACAAGAGTATATAACACTTGTAAATATCCATGCGCCTGACATAGGAACACCTAAATATATAAAGCAATTATTAACCAACATAAAAGGAGAAATAGACAGTAACACAATAATAGTAGGGGACTTTAACACTCCACTTACACCAATGGATAGATCATCAAAACAGAAGATTAATAAGGGAATATTGGCCTTAAATGACACATTGGGATAGATGGATGTGGTAAATATATGCAGAACATTCCATTGAAAAACTGCAGAATGCACATTCTTTTGGAATGCACATGGCACATTCTCCAGGATAGTTCACATATTAGGCCACAAAACAAGTCTCAGTAAATTTAAGATCAAAATAATAACAAGCATCTCTTCTGACCACAAGGGTATGAAACCAGAAATCAACTCCAAGAAGAAAACTGGAAAAACCACAAATATGTGGAGACTAAATAAAATGTTACCGAACAAATATTGAGTCAATGAACAAATCAAAGGAGAAATAAAAAATAGCTGGAGACAAATGAAAATGAGACATGTAAAAATTTATGGGAAACCTCAAAAGCGTTTCTAAGAGGGAAATTTATAGCAATACAGGACTACCTCAACAATCAAGAAAAATCTCAATTAAACAATCTAACAGTGCCCTTAAAAGGAACTGGAAAAAGAAGAAACAAAGCACAAAATCAGTAGAAGGAATTAAATAATAAAAATCAGAGCAGAAATAAATGAAAGAGAGGCTAAAAAGACAGTATAAAAAATCAATGAAATGAGCAGCTTGTTCTTTGAAAAGATGAAAAAATTTGACAAACTCTTAGCTATACTCACCAAGAAAAAATGAGAGAAGCCTCAAATAAACAAAACTAGAAATGAAAAAGGACAAATTACCTCAGACACCTCAGAAATACAACAGAGTATGAGGGAATACTACAAAAGCTATATGACAACAAGTTGAACAATTTAGAAGAAATGGATAAATTCTTAGAATCATATAATCTTGTAAAACTGAATCAAGAAGAAATAAGAATTTGAATTGACCAATCACCAGTAAGGAGATCAAAACTGTAACCAAAAACCTCACAAAAAATAAAAGTTCAGGACCAGACAGCTATTCTACCAAACAAAGAGGACTTGATACCTACCCTTCTCAAACTTTTCCAAAAAATTGAAGAGGAGCGTAAGTTTCTTAACGCATTCTGTGAAGCCAATGTTATTCTGATACCAAAACCAGACAAGAACAACACAAAAAAAGAAAACTACAGGTCAATATCATTTTTGAACATTGTTGCAAAAATACTCAACAAAATACTAGCAAAACAAATACAACAATACATTAAAATGTTCATACACCATGATAAAGTGGGATTTATTCCAGGGATGCAGTGATGTTTCAACACCTGCAAATCAGTCAACATGATACAGCACATTAACAAAATGAAGAATAAAAATTTCATGATCATCTCAATAGATGCGGAGAAAGCATTTGACATGACAGCATCCATTAAAGTAAAAACTATGAATAAAATGGGTATAGAAAGAAAGTACCTCAAGATAATAAAGGCCATAAATGACAAACCCATAGTTAATATCATACTCAATGGAGAAAAACTGAAAGTTATCCTCCTAAGAACAGGAACCAGACAAAGATGTCAACTTTTGCCAGTCTTATTTAACACAGTATTGGAAGACTAAGCCAGAGCATTTAGGCAAAAAAAAATAAATAAGTGAAAGGGGATCCAAATTGGAAAGGAAGAAATGAAATTGCCACTATTTACAGATGACATGGTTTTTTATATAGAAAATCCTGAAGAATCCAGTAAAAATCTTTTATAAATAATAAATGAATATGATAAATTCATAGGATAAAAAACAACATACAAAAACCAGTTGCATTTCTATACACTAATAATGAAGTAGCAGAAAGAGAAATCAAGAATACAAGCCCATTGGGTCTGGCCTGATTGTGTAATGGTTATGTTCACATACTCTGCTTCAGCAACCCAGGGTTCATGGATTTGGACCCCAGGCATGGACCTACACACAACACATCAACCCATGTTGTGGAAGTATCCTACATGCAAAGTGCAGGAGGATCGGATGTTAGCTCAGGCAGAATCTTCCTCCAGCAAAAAAAGAAGATTGGCAACAAATGTTAGCTCAGGGCCAATCTTCCTCAAAAAGTAAAGAAACAAAAGAATACAATCCCTTTTACAATTGCAACAGAAACAAAAAATACCTAGGAATAAATTTAACCAAAGAAGTGGAAGATCTGTACACTGAGAACTACAAAAAATTGTTGAAAGAAATTGAAGAAAATACAAAGAAATGGAAAGATATTCTGTGCTCTTGGATTGGAATAACTGAAATAGTTAAAATGTCTCTACTTCCTAAAGCAATCTATAGATTCAATGCAATGCCTTTCTAAGACCCAATGACATTTTTCACAGAAATAGAACAAAGAATCCTAAAATTTATATGGAAGAACCAAAGACCCTGAATAGCCAAAGCAATCCTTTGAATAAAGAACAAAACTGGAGATATCACACTCCATGATTTCAAAGTATACCACAAAATTATAGTAATAAAAACAGCATAGTACTGGCACAAAAACAGACACACAGATAATGGAAGAGAATGGACAGCCCAACAATAAGCCGACACATCTACTGACAGCTAATTTTCGACAAGGGAGCCAAGATCATACAATGGGGAAAGGAAATTCTCTTTAAAAAATTGTGTTGAGAAAAGTGGACAGCCACATACAAAAGAATATAAGTAGACCATTATCTTACACTATACACAAAAATTAACTCAAAATACATTAAGACCTGAATGTAAGACCTGAAACCATAAAACTTCTAGAAGAAAACATAGGCAGTATAGTCTTCACCATCAGTCTTAGCAGCATAATTTCAAATACCATATCTGATCAGGCAAGGGAAACAGCAGAAAAAATAAACAAATGGGACTACATCAAACTAAAAAGCTTCTGCACAGCAAAAGAAAACATCAACAAAACAAAGACACCCTAACTACTAGGAGAAGATATTTGCAAAGCATGTATCTTAACAGGTTAATAACAAAAATATATAAGGAACTCATAAATCTCAGCAACAAAGAAACAAACAAATGATCAAAATATGGGCAGAGTATATGAACAGACATTTTTCCAAAGAAGATATACCAATGGCCAAGAGGCACATGAAAAAATGTTCAACGTTGTTAATTATTAGGGAAATGCAAATCCAAACTACAATAAGATAAAACCTCCTGTCAGAATGGCTGTTATTAAAAAGACAAGAAATAACAAGTGTTGGAGAGCATGTGGAAAAAACAGAACCCTTGGACACTGCTGGTCATAATGTAAATTGGTGTAGCCACTAAGGAAGAAAGTATGAGGAGTCCTCAAAAAAAGTAAAAATAGAAATACAATATGATCCTGTTATCCTACCACTGGATATTTATCCAAAGAACATGAAAACACTAATTTGAAAAGATATATGGACCCTTCTATTCATTGCAGCATTATTCACAATGGCCAAGACTTGGAAGTGACCTAATTTCCCATCAATGGATGAATGGATAACGAAGTTGTGGTACATATATAAAACTGAATACTACTCAAGTATTAAAAAGATGAAATCTTGCCATTTGTGACAATATGGATGGACCTTGAGGGTGTGATGCTAAGTGAAATAAGTCAGACAAAGACAAATACCACATGATTTCACTCATATGTGGAAAATAAACAAACACATAGATAAGGAGAACAGATTGGTGGTTGACAGAGGGGAAGCAGGTGGGGGCAGGGTGAAAAGGGTAAAGGGGCATGTGTGTATGGTGAAAGATGGCAACTAGAATTTTGGTAGTGAACACAATGCAGTCTATACAGAAGGCAAAATGTAATGATGTACACCTGAAATTTATGTAATGTTATAAACCAATGTTACCACATTAAATAAATAAATATAAAGTGAGATTCTTGTAGGCAACATAAAATATATAAATAAATACAATAAAATAACTACCACCGAGGATTGCAATGTCAACAGAAAGAAGATGAACTTTCTAAAATAATAAAAAAAGAAAAGAAAAAATAGGATCTTATTATAATTATATTGATGCTTTGAATAAGAGTAATATTATGCCCTTTGAAAATCCCAGAGCACTATTATAGAGTTGGATGAAACATTTTAAATACAGATGAACAAATAATGTAGATGGTTTTTATTTCTTCTCATTATATGGTAAGGGTCTTCACCTTGAGAAACTCGTGTTCAATTTATGATTCAGGTATACATCTATGGAAGGTCTCTGGTGCAGACTGAGCCTGAGTCTAATTTCATGAGGGACTGAAGATCCTAATGTAAAAAACATTATCTCAAGGAAAGAGATAAAATATTAACCAAAGACAATGAACTAGCATAGGTTGAGAGTGACTATTTTATATCCAGTAAGGTGACTCATTCAGATTGTTCTCCATTCAGTCTGAGTCCTAGGACTGAGAGTCTCCCTGAAGTGTTCTTCCCCACGCACCACCACTACTTCCTTTGACTTCATATCACTTCCTCAGGGAAGACTTTCCTGATCTCTTTTCCACTTAGTGTCACTCTCATAGCACCAGTCTTCCCCCAGAGCCTTTATTATACTTGTATTTTGGCATGTATTTGTGTATTTGTTTTATTATTGCTTACTTCCCCTACTAGTATGTTGCTCCACGAGGGCAGAAACTTGTCAGTTTTGGTTTAATATTGTATCTCCAGTGTCTAATGTAGGATTGGGTACTTCTCAACATTAATTTAATTAATAAATCTACCAATAAATTACAAAAGCTAAAATTTAAAGTAATCATTTCATTAAAATCCCTGCAAGACATTAGCAACTGCAAGGTGGAGTAGGAGTACTACAGCTTCATTGGCAACATAACCTGATAGCACCATTCAGGATCTTTGACTTCCAGGCGTCAGCAGACTTAATAAAACATTGTCACTTTTGACCTGGGAAATGAGTATTTTGTGTGCAGACGTTGGTGCCTTAGGCAGCAGACATCATGAACATGAGGTAAAGCAGGAGACAATAAAATTGGAATTATACATGGGAGTCAAGCAAACTAAGTTCAGGGATACCTGCATGTCATTCTTGATATTGTCCATAAATAGTTGGAAAATAAACCTGAAAGTTGAGTTTGAGCTCCTGAAATTGTAGGTGGAGCCATATTCAAAGATAAATAGGTTGATCATGTGTACTATGGTCCTATTTTTTGCCTCCAAGCTGATGTTGTTCTGGACGCTTGAATTTAGCTAGCTATTAAAATGATGAATAGAAATATGACTGCAATCATTTAAAAACAATTATTGTAAATCTACCCCATTTTTTGACTGGAATGTCCTCCTTTTTTAAATGTTCTGCTTTTATTGACCCAATCCGAAGAAATGAGATATACGTGTTGTTAAGTATTGTGAGCCCCTTAGTGTACATGATGCGTATGACTGAGTTGACCAGGTATTACCAGAATTAATTTGGACTTTGATGTCTGTATGTAGATCTGGATAGCACATACTCTCTCTGGGCACTGTATTAAGTTTTCTGTATTATATCTTCTTAATATTTATTTTCAACTAAGGAGCCTAAATCTCATACTTCAGTCTTATATCCAAGGATTTTGAAGTAAGCAAATAAAGCATGTGTTTTTTGTCAAAATATGTTATACTGATATCAACAGACTAAATATAAGGGGTATAGTATAACCAATGGGAGGAGCCTGAATTTTAAAATGTTATTTAAAAATGCTCTAATCTTCATTCAAATTGTAATTATGATTCTAAACAAATGATTTGTCTTTGTTTCTTTCCCACAAACTGTTTATTTGAGTTGAAGGTCTTAAAATATGGAATGTCTTTTCTCCTTCAGTGGCTTTGTGCTTACTTTTCAAGAATTCTAGCTGCTTTCAAGGGGCCCAGGGAAAATCTGTAACCTACTTTTTGAGCCACTCATTGTCTTGTATGTTTTTAAGGTGAATTTTTAATTCCCGTTGAATATTTACACATCAACAAATTGAGACAGAAAAGTAAAATAAAATTGATATCTAATCTTAGTGGAGTAATCGCCTTTTCCTGAAAATTAAGTGGAATAATTTCCCCATCAGTTACATTTTAGAAATGTAAATTCACACTTTACAAATTTTTCTGTCTTTGCTTCCAAATTAATAGATTATTGACTTCAATAGTTCTTAAGGAAATCTAAATTATTTCTTCTAGATTAATATAGCAAATGAAACAACAGCTATCATTCCATTCTAGATTTAGGAAGTAAGAGATTAATGAACTATACCTGTAACTTAAGAATGTCAAAAGGAGTTTCAAGGTCTCCATTACATAGGAGGTACTTAACAAGAAAAAACTTCAAAAGGCGTAAGCTCTATTATTTCAAAATAAGAAGAAAAACTGTATGTTGATGGCTTGGTGTAAGATGTATCAGCATACACTCATGTTTCTCTCTCTCTCTCTCTCTCTCTCTCCCTCTCTCTCTCTCTCTCTCCCTCTCTCTCTCTCTTTCTCTCTCTCTATATATATATACAGAGATATGTATAAAGAAATAAATATAGATATGTGCATATATACACGTTAATATGCATACCTATATTTCCTACTTCCATCAACTGAGAGGGTCTAGAAATAGTGACACTCAAAGTAGCAATGAGCACACCTAGCACTCAGATCTTCGTTTTCAAACACCCTTCCACAATAAAAGAAACCAAGGTTCCCTTTTTTGTTGTTGAGGAAGATTCGCCCTAAGCTAACATCCTTGTCTATCTTCCTCTATTTTTTAGTGTGTGGGCTGCCAGCACAGCATGGCCATTAACACAGCAGTGTAGGCTTACTCCTGGGAACTCAACGTGGGCCACCGAAACAGAACGTGCTGAACTTAACCACTATGCCACCAGGGCTGGCCCCAAATTTTCCAATTTTAATACAATTTTTTCACAAGTATTGCAAAATGTTTTTTAAAAATAATATATATAAATTCTATATTTTATATAAACTTTATACTTTAAATAAACTATGAATGATAAAAACATTACTATATATTACTATTGTAAATATATATATACACACATGCATATAGTCATCCACTGCATAACAGTGTTTCAATAAACAATGGACTGCATATATGACAGTGCTCTAATAAGATTAATGCCATATAACCTAGGTGTGTAGTAGGCTACACCATCAAGGTTTGTGTAACTACACTCTATGATAATCGCATAATGACAAAATCACCTAACGATGCATTTCTCAGAATGTATCCCCCCCGTCGTTAAGCAACACGTTTGTATGTGTTTGTGCATGTATCTAACTATCTCTCTCTCTCTCTCTCTCTCTCTCTCTCTCTCTCTCTCTCTCTATATATATATATATATATATATATATATATATCCCAAAGCATATATTGGAATATTTGATTTTCACAAAAACCTGGTATTCTTATCTAAGTCGTATGGATAAGGAAACAAAAGATTAGGGAGGTAAGGTGAATTTCTTAAAGCAACTTCATGTGAAGTCGAACTGGGACAAATGTTCAGATATCTGGATGACAAGCTTATTACACTGGAACAGAATAAGAGAAAATGTTGTCAGAATCCTTAATCCTATGTCTTCTCATCTCACAAGGGCAACTCACTTTTGTTCCTCAAACAAAGCATTTGAAGAGTAGTTGACCTAGAAAGGCAATTGCTCTTAGCCAGTATTAAATAGTTACCAAGTTTAATGCCCTGGACTACTTTCCTTCTCTCCTCATTGCCAAAGATATTCTTCACAAATGACAGAATAAAAAGAAAAAGATTGGGCAAAAAGGTCCTGATCATTCTATTTTTCTTGTCCAAGCTAAAAGATCAAAATGCCCATTCTCACAAGGCATTTCCTCAATCGAGTGGACATTTGTACTATAATTCAGAAAATGATGAGTTATACTAACTTCTGGGAATTGACTGGAAAGCTAATTATGACCTAAGTTTGGATTCAATGAAAAAAGGCATTCTGGAATTCAAACAATGGTCCAATAAACAAAGTTTTATAGAAAAACCCATTGGCACTTTGGAGATAGTTTATATACATTTAAATAGCATATTTTCTTACTTCTCACACTGTCTGCATTATTATTATTCACATATATGTTTAGTTCTCAAATAATGTAGTTGGTTAGTCATTGAAAAAGTTTGCCTTTGCAAATGCCCAGCTAACACTGAAAATGATACTTTTTTCCAGGTAGCTTTGTTCCTGTCCCAATTACATGGTCTTTGATTTTATTTTTGGACATTTACAGACATAGGGTAAGCAAATAACAACTACCACTTATTAAAATTTTACTGTGTGCTAGGAATTTTATAAATTCTGGTTTAGTTGATCTGAGGTGGGGTCTAATTATATTCAAAACGGCGACCTGGTTTAGCTGCATACTGATGGCTGAGAAACACTGACCTAAATTATTTAAGGCACATCTTCTCCATGAAGTCTTCTTCAATTATTCTGGTTCATATAACTCTATATCCTCAGAAATAATATTTTTCTAATAGACACCCCCATATAACATTAAACTACATTTTAATTGTCTCAGATATATTGATCTGTTTATCCTAGCTAAAATATAAGCTTTCTATGAATGAGAATATTGACTCACTTTTTTTCACTATCCACCATAGCACTTTGACAACGAACATGCATTGATTGCCTAGTGTGTGCCACATGATGTTACAAGTGCTTTTATTTATGTTATTTTATTTAATGCATAAGAAATGCTTGAGATAAGTATTATTTTTTCCAACTTAGAAATGAGGATTCTGTGACTTAGAGAGTTTAAACAAGCTCACCCAAGGATATACAGATAAACTCTAAGGCCCTGAGAATTCAAACTAAAATTTGTCCTGAGGTCTGTCTGGCTCCAATGCCCATGCCTGCTCTTTCCACAATATCAGTAATTTTCACCCATTTCCTTAGTAGTGGAGCCCTTCCTCCAAGAAAATATCTAACCCAAAGACCAATGCATAAAACAAATAGAACAGGCCTACTCTAATTCAACAGCTGGTGACTCAGACTCCTTCTACTTAACCTCAGTTTTTCCCCTCCATTCAACTCCTACAACCCACTCTCAAGTTGGTTCTAAAATGATACCTTGGAATCTCCCTGGACTCTTAGAAGCACAATTCAAAAATAATACCATGCTGTTCCACATTACTGGGCACATAGTAGAAACCAAAAAGTAAAAAAAGAATCAAAAGACTATATTTAGACCATCACTTCCCTATGGAGAATTTTCAATAAAGAGCACAGAAGATAATCTTTTTCTTAAAAGCATAGGGTGAAAAGATAAACAAACAAATGAAAAGCAGTGGAAGATAGCAGGTTAAAAAATAAGATGAGAGAAGGGGAGAGAGATAAAGAGAGTGTGAGAGAGAGAAATACAAGCCTTTTTAGCCCTACAGAGTCAATAATAAATGAACAATACGTGGCCTAGCTCTTCTAGAAACCTCTGGGATTGAATCAACCCTTGGCAGGCTCTAAGCCAATCCAAGCAAAAATTCTTGGCATAGTCGGTTAAGGCAACAAGCCTTAGTCATCACATGTTCTAGAGTAATACAGGAAAGTTCACTTCAAGAGGTTCTTGGGTTATAAAAGAAGAAAATGACTAGAACTAGCTACCATGTATTTCCTTTCTGACAGCTGCTAGGAAGTTCTGTCTGGACAGATGTATGTAGTTTTCCATTTGCCATCTAAAATGACTAACCCTCTTGGCCATGTCAAACAAATGCCAAGTCTAAGTTGCCATTTGAACACATCTTTGGCAATATGTAATAGGATAAACTGATTCAACTTAAACTTTTACCTCTACGAAAGAACTCAACAGGCTGAGGGAAATCCTGCAGAGTGCCAGAGAGGCGACAGTACACCAAACTAGTGTCAAGGGCAAATACCTCTTTAGGCTAGTCTTCTCTGTCAAAGTCTTTTTGTTTTACATAACCAGACTAGAACTGGGATACCTAATTCTGGACCGCGTGTTGTCTATTAGCTCAGGAGGCATTTCTCTTAGGTAACTCTCCCTTTTAATTGACTCTCATTACTTAAACAATAGATTTGATACTATACTTTCCTAGAGATGATTTTCAAACAGTATAAACATCAGGACATTAAACAAATTTCAGAGATCGAAAAGTGAAGTATACTGAGCAATTCTAGATTAAGAGATTGCTTTTCAAATTAAAGCCTTTGGATATCATAACTTTGGCTTAAGACTTCTGTTAAGTCATTTTCACTGTTATAGATCCTACAATTTAGCAGAGATCTCTTTTTTGGCTTGGATATTAAATGATAATTTCCACCCTACCTAATATAAGGCAATGAGTTTGTACTTCTTCCAATTATTCAAAAGTCAGTGGCTTATCTATTATCATTCATTCACTATTTATTGAGTACCTACAATGTGCTAAGCACTGTTCTACAGCAGAGATTTAGATTCAGCAGAGAATGAGACAAAGTACCTGCTTACAAGGAACTTGAATTTTAATAAGGCAAGATATACAATGCCCAAATAAACAAGATATTTAGGTAAATTTCAGATCATGACAAATGGCAAGAAGAAAAGAAAACAAGGTAATGGGATAGAGAGTTGAGAGCTACTTTAGATGGGCAGGGAAGGCTACTCCAAAGAAGTGATATTTGAACAACAATTAAAAAGTAATCCAACAAGTATTTTGATGAAGAACAGTCCCAACAGAGGGAATAGAAAGTGCAAAGTACATAAGGCATGAATAAGCTTCACGTGTTTGAGGAAAAACAAGAAGCCTGTGTGGTAAGACAATTGTGAGCGAGGGAGAAGGTAGGATGAGATGAGAGTGGAGAGGTAGGTAGAGGTCAGATCATGTAGGGCCATGATATGCTGTTTACATTTTATTATAAATGTAATGGACAGAGTTTTAAAAGTGCAGAGTTTGAAGTAAAGACGTAAGATATCTCATTTACAATTTTAAAAGATCAGATTGAATCCCTTGTGGAGAAGAGATTTTAAGGGAACAAGATAGAAGTAGGAATACTAGTTAGACAGCTATTACAGTCATCCTGGAAAGTATGGTGGTAGTCATAGAGATGATAAGTTTTGAAATTAGAGCAGATTAAGATAAACTAAAATTACGCAAATCTGTACACTGGCAAAAAAAAGAGGATGCATTTATTAAGTCAAAAGTCCAATCCAACTTACATCTTAATATTTATTTAATGTAAGTTAAGTAAAATTAATATTTACGTCCTGCTTAGTCTAAAAAACTAGGACTTGAGATGCCTTACAATAAAAAATAAAGATACAAATATTGTAAAATACTTCCTACAATACGGTTAGTTAACACATACTTTACCTCACAAGATTACCAGTTTTTGTTGTTGTTCTGGTGGGAACATTAAAGTCTTATTCTCATACCAAAAAGAAAAATAGAGATACAATATAACTATTATAATGATAAAAGGAAAAGAGCCAAAAAGTACAGGCAAAATAAAAAGCAGATTAAAAATTGCATTTTGCAGTTGAGCACACATTTTTTGTCTCAAATTTCCTGCTAGCCAGGGCTAATTTATCAGGCAGCACACTATTTATCAAGAGGAATACGTTCTTCAATTTCTTTCAAAAATATCTCACAGTTTTCACTGTATAGGTCTTTCACCTTCTTGGTTAAATTTATTCCTAGGTCTTTTACTCTTTTTGCTGTGATTTTAAATGGGACTCAATTCTTGATTTCTCTTTCTGCTAGTTTGTAAATAGTGTATAGAAACGTAACTGATTTTTGTATGTGAATTTTGTACCCTGCAACTTTGCCACATTCACTAATTATTTTTAATACATTTTGGTGGATTCTTTAAGGTTTTATATATATAGAGAATCGTGTATGGTCCAAAAATGGGCAGATGATCTGAACAGAAAATTTTCCAAGGAAGATAGACATGGCCAACAGACTTATGAAAAGATGTTCAACAGCACTAATTATTAGGGAAATATAAACCAAACCATAATGAGGTATCATGTCACACCCATCAGAATGGCTATTATTAAAGAAGACAAGAAATTAAAAGTGATGGAGAGGATGTGGAGAAAATGGAACTCTCATACACTGCTGGTGGGAATGCAAACTGATGCAGCCATTATGGAAAACAGTATTGAGATTTATCAAAACATTTAAAATAGAAACACCATATGATCCAGCTATTCCACTTTTGGATATTTGCCTGAAGAACATGAAAACGCTAATTCAAAAAGATAGATGCACCACTATGCTCTTCGCAGTATTATTCACAATAGCCAAGGCTTGAAAGCAACCCAAGTGCTCATCAACAGATGAATGGATAAAGAAGATAATACTACTCAGCCATAAAATAAGATGAAATCTTTCCATTCGCAACAATGTGGATGGATCTTGAGGGTATTATGCTAGGCAAAATAAGTCAGACAGAGAAAGACACATGCCATATGATTTCACTCATATGTGGAAGATAAACAAACAAACACATAGATAAGGAGAACAGATTTGAGATTGCCAGAGGGGAAGGGGGCGGGGGGAGAAAGAAAGGAGTAAAGGGGCACATATATATGGTGACACATGAAATCTAGACTTTTGGTGGTGAACACGATGCAGTCTATACAGAAGCTTAAATACAATAATATACACCTAAAACTTATACCATGTTATAAACCAATGTAACCCAAATAAAATACTTTTTAAAAAAGAGGAATACATTTTATCCTCTAGTACTAAACTGTAAGACAATGTTATTCTATGAATTCTTATACGTAAGGGCATTAAGCAAACTAATAGATGGTGTTAGTTTCATTTTTAGTATTACATTTAGTTCAACTGTTTCTTTGGCGTTTTGGGGATATAAACACTATTCTTACTGAGTAAAAATGCTTACTCTCTCTTATGTAATGTATCTTCCCAGCATCTACTACAAAGAAATCTGATCAAATAAGTTCATCTGACTTTTATTTCTCAAGCAATAACCTCTCTCTTATAATGAACTACTTATCTTTTTAACATCAGTATAATAATAACAATGATAATTTGAATAGCTATTACATGTACTAAGTGCTTACTATGTGGTATGCACCTTATATAGATTAGTACCTATTACTATTATCCACGTTTTATAAATGGCAGATTGAAATTTAGAAAGATTATGTGACTTAAACCCAAGGTCAAAGCTAGTAAGTGAAAATGTGGCACCCAAACTCAGGTTTGAAATGGAAATCCATGATCTTAATCATTACTAAATATAAGTGGAGAGCATTTTTAAGATTAGAAAGGATGGGGTTTTATGAAGTTAGTCAATGTAAAATGACTGTAACCTCTACTGAATCAATTTAATCTTTGCCCCCCATCCCTTTGTGGACATCTGAGTGAGGTGCTGCTGCACTCTGCTTTCTTCAACATTGTGGTCTGTCTGTTTTCAAGGATTGCCATGTTTGCCTGGGACTGTCTCAGTTTCTGCCTTTTATCCCGGCATAAGCATTAATAGCATCCCCCTTCAATCTCAAAAATGTTCAGGTTTGGGTAATAAATTACCTGGCCACCTAGTTTGACCTATAGCAACACAAGCGGTTACTGGAAATTAAAATACCTTCTCAATTTGGGCTTTCTCCTACTTAGGTAAGAAAAGCATTGCAAGAAATCTTTGGCATCAATTTCTCTCCTTTATCCTTTACTTTAACAAAATGTACCTCCAAAGAGGGGATAAGCTACAGAAAGAACAAATGATGGGGGAGGGAGAGGTTGATGAAGACACACCTTGTTGACACAATTTTGCTGAAAGCTAGAGTTCCAGTTGGATCTCTTGCCATTTACCTACCTCATCAGCTTCTGCTTCTCTGCATGATTTGCCTGTACTTTCAAGTAATAGTAGTTTCTCCCGTTAACAAATCCTATGTTAAAAATTTAAATACCAAATTGAAATTCTGCTTTTTGAGCCCTTGTGGATCTTGTTATCATTATATAGAATTACTTTAATTCACATCTGGGTATTAAATAAAGAACATTCTTTGACAAAAGGATCATAATGAAAAACTGTGTTACTGGCCAGAATACATTTTAGTAAATGGCATTCATTAGGAGGCAGCATGGTCCATGCAATATGAGGCAGGCTGCTCTGGAATGTGGGAGATCCAGGATCTAGTCCTGGCTCTACCCCAACACTGTACGTACTTGGGCAAGTCATGTCCTTGCTATGAGCTTCAGTTTCTCTATCTGTAAAATGAAGGTTTTGGACTTAATGATTTCTAAGCTCCTTTTCAGCTCCCTGGCTTTCTTTGATTTTACTCACAAAAATTCATGACATGCTTATTCTCCAAGTGGAAGTTGTGATTTCAAGAGCTTTGCAAATGAACTTGAAAGAATTCTACCAGAAGTAAAAGCTGAATTGCCTGGCTGATGGAAAAATTGGGGAGGGGGGTAGTAAAATCATGCAAACATGATTACCAGGGGCATATTTATCCCTCTTAAAAGAACAAACTGTTTTCAAGCACTTTTGAAGCATCCATTTATATACAAATCCATTTACATACAAATTCTTGATGACAAATAATTCTCAATTCATTATACTAGCTCCCAGAGGCCCTTTACTTGGCAACACTTTGTTAGCTTGGTTCAGGTTGCTGTAGCTCCTTGACAGTAATAAAATTGCCTTTCAAATATTCTATCAGTTTTTTAATTATAAAATTTTTAATTAAAAATATTATTCAGGCCCCCAATTAGACTGAATTAGCCTGGTTTTGTGTTACCACATTTTTGTTCATTAAGCTCTGCCAAGGCTCTTGCCGCAGAATACCCATCTCCAGCTGCTCTCTGGCCTCTTCTCCAACTCAGTGAGCATGAGAAGCACTGTTTCTCCCTGAGTGCCCACTGTGCCAGGGGCAGCCACATGGACTTAATTGGTAAAGGTCTGTTCCTGCCATCCTCAAATATTTTTGTCCCTTGGTATCTATTAATCCTTCCTCCCCATCCTGGCTGACTTTATGAGAATCTTGTCCAGCCTTTTCTTTTCATGGGCATGACAGTTGGATTGAGAGGAGCTGGGATAGATATGGTAAAATAATCCACAAAACCAACATAACCCCAAACTGCATCTGAAGAGTTTTTAGGCCAGATCATCTTAAAATATGTTCCAAGAACTACCTACATCAGTACCCTCTAAGACACTTGTTTAAAATTCAGATTCTTGGCAACCACTTCTAGAATTATTGAGTCCGAATCTTTGGAGATAGTTCCAAGTGGTATATTTTTCACATGTTCCTCAGATGATTCCATCACATACTAAATCACTATGAGTTTATGTTACCAGACACAGAATGGCTCACAATGGAATTAGAAAGAAAAAGCATTGGGAAAAACCTCTGGGATAGCTAACGCTAGTATGCGTTATGGCAAGGTAGTCCTCTAAAAACTCACAAAAGCTACAACCATGTCAGTAGTAATAATTGCTTATAATAGATAATAATTATTGAGTACTTACTATGTGCCTGGCATTTCTCAAAGTGCTTCATCATTGTCATTATACCAACTAATAACAGGCACCATTTATAGAGCTCACTTCATCTTTTATCAGCTTTGTCTCATTGAACTCTCAAAAATCCTATGAAGTAGGCACTATTATTATTATTTCCTTTTCCAGATGAAAAAACCGATGCCCAGTGAAGTTAAATAATTCTCTATAAGTTGAGTACCTAGTAAAGTGGCAGAACCTGGAAGTAAAGTGTTTTCCTCACAAGACAGTGAACTCTGGAAGGGCAAGGACAAAGCCTGCTTCGACTCTGAGTCCCACTTCCCAAGCTGGAGCTTGTACAATTCAGGGGCCTCGATAAGGTTGAGCCAAAATGAGGCTAAGGCTGTCCTTGAATGTAAAGGAGGAGAGAGGGGAGGGAGTTCCTAGAGTTCCAAGAGCTGCGAGGCCTAGTTCTCACCCTGACCACCTTCCAGTAGGCTCAAGCACTTTGGTTCTCAGAATCTCTCCCCCATCCTCTCTCCCATTAATTTTATAACCCCATACCAATGTCTTTTATGTTTCCTTAATACCCCCACATCCTGAGAGGTTTCAGTGAGCATTGTGGCTACCTAGAAACCCGTATCTGACTCAACCGAGGAGTTTTCTCCCCTTACTAATATTCTTTGTCTCCATCTCTCTGCCTCTTTTCCCTCCTGGGCATGTGGAACTAATGTGATAAACCAAAGAAGTAAAAGATATTACAGCAAATAAAGAAAAACAATATGTTAACTTTCTCCTATGAGTACAAGAGCCTTTAAAACCTTTAATCCAAAGAGTAACTAATTCTGGGAATTTCAGACATTGTTTCAGCCACTATCATGGATAAATTTAGTCCCAGATGGAAGGCCAAGTGCACTGTGTAGATGCATAAACTACACCATGAATCTATTAACATCTGATTTGTTTCCAAAATTGAAAGCTTGTCCATCTATGATATTCCAAATAGTATAAAAATGATTTTTCTATGTTTCAGGATATTCACCATCTTCTTAGCTTTTTCCTAATTAGATTAAATAGCTTGCTTGTTTGTTCACATTCTTTGAATGGGTTCCCACCATGTCAGTAACTCAAAAGTGATGTGTTTCACTTTTTGAGGCTTAAATCACATGATGATGGACTTACAAGAAGTCAGCCTTCTCAAACTGTCATAGGCTGATATCATATAGTGAATTTCCAGTAGATAGATTTATTCTGTAATATATTCTTGCTACAAGTTAGCAATATGAAGAGAATGCAATTTATGGCAAAAAACAAAGGAAATAAATTAAACATCAATTAAGTACGGCCTAATTACACTTATGAAGGAGAACAGAACTGGAGTGAAAAAGGAAGAAACAAGCAGACAATTCTGCCTGGTTATGCACTGACAGAGTCATGTCCTCCTTGCCTCATGCCTACAGCATCTGAGAAATGCACAGGTACTGAAGGTGCAAGCCTATAATGTGAGGTAAGGGTGAGAGCATAGGGATTATTTCTCTTGTTCTCACACTTGGACTTTTATCTCTAGTCTGAGGAGCCCTTGTAAGGAACCCTCCAATTATAGGAGGTGAAATATGCTGATTACTGGCTGAACCTGGTAGCTTCCTCATCATTAAAAATGAATCCTTTTATGACTAATGAAAAATGAGTTTTAGTTTCTTCCTTTATTACTATAGCTTTTTAAACTGCTTTAACCTTTCTTTCTTAAAAGTTCCACTATTTTAACTTTATTTCAAACTTCTTAAATAACTAGAGTCCAACTAGTAAAAAGATATGATTAATGAGAATACTTACTCCTCCCTGGTTAGGAAAGATTGAATAGATTTCAGAAGAAAGTAGGTCACAATATTTATCAGGTTGAGGAGGGTTCCTTCTGTTCCAGTTCATAAAGACTTTTTATCATAAATGGGTATTGGATATTGTTAACTGCTTCTTCTCAGTCTATTGAAATGATTATGTAGTTTGTGTACTTTATTCTATTAGCATGGTGGTGTTTTTTCGATTTTTGGATGTTAAACCAACTTTGAATTCCTAGGACAAATATCACTTGGTCATAGTATATAATCTTTCTTACGTGTTGGATTTGGACAGCTAATATTTTGTCAGGTTTTTTGCATCTATATTTGTGGGAAATCTTGGTCTGCAATTTTTCTCTTGTGGTATTTTTGTCTGACTTGGTCTCATAGAATGAATTGGGAAGTATTCCATCCTGCTAAATTTTTCGGAAAAGTTAGCTGAGTGTTGTGATTATTTTCTATTTATATCTTTGACAAAATTGACCAGTAAAGACATCTGGATCCAAGCTTGGTTTTGTGGGAAGATTTTTAGTTACGAATTTAATTCCTTCATTTGTTATACTTTGACTCAGATTTTCTATTTCTTATTAAGAGAGCCTTGTTAATTTGTGACTTATAGGCATTTGTCCATTTCTTCTAAGTTGTCAAACATGTTGGCATAAAGTATTTCATAGTATTGCCATATAATCATTTTAATTCCCGAGGAGTCAGTGGTAATATCTTCTCTTTCATTTCTAATTCCCACAATCTATGTGCTCTCTTTTTCTCTTGATTAGTCTATGTAAATTTTTGCCAATTTTGTTGTTTTTTTCAAAGAACTAACTTTTGATCTCTTTTATATTTTCTGTAGTTTTTGTGCTTTCCATTTTATTAATTTTTGCTCTTTTTATTTTTGTCACTTTATTTACTTCTGGTTTGATTTAATCTTGTTTTCTATATTTTTAAGGGAACATCTAGCCTAATTTGAGAACTTTCTCTTTTCTAATGCAGGCATTTGAAGCTATAAATTTCTCTCTAAGTATCAGTATAGTTGCAGCCCATAAATTTTGGCATATTGCTTTTTATTTTCATTCAGCTAAAAATTCTAATTTGTATATTTATCCTAAATTAGAATTAACAAATGTATTCCTGCTGAAATGACCCTTTTATCATCATAAAATATTTCCTTCTCTCTCTGGGGCAACCATTATGCATATGCTGGTAAACTTCATGGTATCCCATAGATATCTGAAGCTTTGTTCATTTATTTTTATGGAAATATAATTGACTTATAACACTGTGTAAGCTTAAGGTGTGTGGTGTATTGATTTAAGATGTGTATATATTGCAACATGATTACCACCTTAGAATTAGCTAACACCTCTATCACATCACAGAATTATCACTTCTTTTTTGTGGTGAGAACAATTATGATCTAGTATCTTAGCAACTTTGAAGTTCATAATATAGCATTGTTGAGTATAATTTCTATACTGTCTATTAAATCACCAGGACTTATTCGTCTACTAGTTGCCAGATTGTACCCTTAAGCAACATCTCCCCAATTCCCCTGCCCCCAAGGACCCAGTAACCACCATTCTACTTTCTGTTTTTACAAGTTCTGATTTTTCAGATTCCACATATAAATGATTACATACAATACTTGTCTTTCTCTTTCTTACTTATCTCACTTAGCATAATACTCTCAAGGTCCATCCATGTTGTCACAAATGGCAGGATTTCCTTCTTTCTCATGGCTGAATAATATTCTAGTGTGTGCATGTGTGTGTGCCCATGTGTATATAAATATTTGTACATATATAATCATATATACACACACACACATATATGTATATATCTCTCAAATCTTTTTTGTCCATTCATTTGTTGATGGACACTTAGGCTGTTTCCATATATTGACCATTGTGACAAATGCTGCAATGAACATAGCAGTTTTTATTCCCTTTGAATACATACTCAGAAGTGGGATCGCTGGATCATATAGTAGTTCTATTTTTAATTTGTTTAGGAACCTTCATACTGTTTTCCATAGTAGCTGAACCAACTTACAATCCCACCAATGGTATACAAGGAAGGGTTCCCTTTTCTCTACATCCTCACCAACACTTATAGCTTGTCTTTTTTTTAATTAATTTATTTAAAATTATTTATTTAAAATTTTTTTTTTATTTTTAGAGGAAAATTAGCCCTGAGCTAACATCTGCCACCCATCCTCCTCTTTTTGCTAAGGAAGACTGGCCCTGAGCTAAGATCCATGCCCATCTTCCTCTACTTTATATGTGGGATGCCTGCCACAGCATGCCTTGACAAGCAGTGCGTAGGTCTGCACCCAAGATTCGGGCCGGTGAACCCCAGGCTGCCGAAGCAGAACGTGCGAACTTACCCACTGCGTCACCAGGCACCCTATCTCTTGTCTTTTTGATGATAGACATTCTAATAGATGTGAGGTAATGTCTCATTGTGGTTTTCATTTTGCATTTCCCTGATGATTAGTGATGTTGAGTACCTTTTCAGGTATCTGTTGATCATTTGGATGTCTTATTTTGAAAAATGTCTATTTGGTTCTTTTGCCAATTGTCTAATTGGATTGTTTGTTTTTATGTTATTAAGATGTATGAGTTCTTTGTATATTTTGGATATTAACTCCTCATGCAATATATGGTTTGCAAATATTTTCTCCCATTACATAGGTTGTGAAGTTTTGTTAACTTTTATTCATTTTTGTTGTTGTTACTCAAACTGGGTAATTTCAATTAACCTATTTTCAAGTCTAGTGATTTTTTTCTTTGTGAGTTCAAATCTGCTGTTGAGGCTACCCAGTAAATTTTTTACTTTGGTTATTGTTCTTTTAAACTGCAAAATTTTTCTTTTCTTTTCTTTAAGCTTCAATCTCTTTAGTGATCTTTCCTATTTGGTGTGATGTTATTCTTATGCTTTCATTTATTTTAATAAACTTAGTTTCCTTTAGTTCTTTGACCATATCATAATGCCAATTTAAATTGTTTGTTAATCCAAAATCTGGGCTTCCTAAGGGACAGTTTCTATTTTAAAAGGTCTTCATTCCACCATTCCAGAAGTCTTACTCTCTATGTAATTTAGTTTTAACACGTAAGAATTGTTTTGTGCCAAGAATACGTATATAAAATATGCCCATTTACAAAATTAAACTTGTATTCCATTATTTATCACTATATGTTTGGCATAAAAATATGCACATAATGCTTTGAGCCTGGGAGGAAATTCATTTTGAATCACAGCACTCACAATCACACAGTCCCATGATGTTGTATTCTACAGAATTATACCATGGTATTTTATGGCTAAATTGACTAGAATGCCACAGTGAATCTACCAAATTCTCAATCAAGAAGGTGTCTTCCTTTTGAAAGGTAAAAGTTGCATATATGCAAAGGAAGAAAAGGCACTCGCCCAACAGGTTTCTGCATCATATGTTTACGTATTGTCTTGCGGTTTTGTCGTATTGGCATTAATGCTGAATGTTCTGTACCCTTAGTCCAAAAGATACCTAACAAAATATACATCCTGTCACTTACTATTTTATTCTCTTTTAAATGCTTGGTGAGGAATATTCTTTATGATTCATTTGTTCTTACAGAAAAGACTTCCAAGTGTGCGCTGAAACTTTCAAAAGAACAAAAGATGTTGAAGTTGGAGTCATGACATATATTCTGAGCTGTTTTTCTACGTAAATGATAGGTTTTGTTAAGGTACTTGGGGTATTATCTAATACTGGTTGTGCTTATGTTATACAGCTATAAGTCATGGAACAAGCTGAAATACCCTTTTAAAATGTGCAAAACTCTATGACAATGTACTATTTCATAAAAACGATGATGGGACTGAATGATTTTCTTTCACAGTTTTATAACATGAACAAGTGAACTTGCTCTTTTGCCACTGGACACCTCAACAAACTTTTGACAAAGCGTGGCCTTTCTTTCTTTTTTTTTTTAAAGATTGGCACCTGGGCTAACAACTGTGGCCAATCTTTTGTTTTTTTCTGCTTTATCTCCCCAAATCCCCCCTGTACACAGTTGTATATCCTAGTTGCAAGTCCCTCTAGTTGTGGGATGTGGGACGCTGCTTCAAAGTGGCCTGACGAGTGGTGCCATGTCCGCACCCAGGATCTGAACCCTGGGCTGACGCAGTAGAGCACACGAACTTAAGCACTCGGCCATGGAGCTTGCCCCTAAAATTTTAAGGAAGATTAGCATTGAGCTAACTGCTGTCAATCCTCCTCTTTTTGTTGAGGAAGACTGGCCCTGAGCTAACATCCGTACCCATCTCCCTCTACTTTTTTTATATGTGGGACGCCTACCACAGTATGGCTTGCCACGCAGTGCCATGTCCGCACCTGGGATCTGAACCAGCGAAACCCAGGCCGCCGAAGCAGAACGTGCACACTTAACCGCTGCACCACCTGGCCTTTCCTTGAAAGCTGAGGGATTATAGGAATAGACTCTGATAAGATTTACTTATCTAGAGAACACCAGCCCTAGGATGGGATTCATAGTTCATGTTTATTTTTACACTTTATAATTTACATAAGCATCCCTAGTATTTACCACCTTTAGAATTTGTTGTTTACATGTATATACCCATCATTATCCATGAGTCCTTTGTAAAAAATGAATAAGTGCCATGTATACCTCCAATGCATATCAAAATATCTACTACATAGGGAGTGAGCAATTAATAGTTCTTAAAAGTAAACAAAGTTGTTCTTCATGAATAAAAATGCTAAGCAAAGGCTAAACATCAGAAAATTGAATAAAGAGAAGGACTTATTGAGTGCTTACTAAGTACCAGGCAATGTTGTAAGCACTTTATATGCAGTAACTTATTTAATCCTTTTAGAAAACAAATGAACAAAAACGAACAAAGAGATAGATGATTTCTATGTGAAAACACTGAAACAGAGTGGTTAGATATCTTGACCCAAATCCCCATAGTAAGTGATGGATAAAAGAGTAAATCCCAGGCAGTGACAGTAAGTACAGGAGTGGCTCATTTACTAAAAAAATGTAAACTTCTGTGGTAAACTTCTTTACTGATTGAACCCTAGGCCAATTATTTTTCAATAACTCTTTCTCGAGCGTTGGGTACCCTCTGAAGTTATGCTGTGGAGGCTGCAGAGGAGTATAATCTAATAACCATTTGCCTGGTTCAAGTGATGATATCCTAGAAAATAATTAATACTAAAGATAAGGCACATGATTTTGAAAAAAAAATCAACTAGCTTCACTATGCCTTTGAATAAAAACATCTCCCACACCATATGGGAAAGAGTTCATGAAACAAAGTCATTGGTTTTACTGGATAGTTGGGTAACTTTATCAATTGTTTATTTTGAAAGGAAAGATTCACCTGAGCTAACATCTGTTGCCAAACTTCCTTTTTCTTCTTCTTCCTCCCAAAAGCCCTAGGGCATGGTTGTATATCCTAGTTGTTAGTCCTTCTAGTTCCTCTATGGGAGCCACCACCACATCATGGCAACTGACAGATGAGTGGTGTGGTTCTGCAACCAGCAAATGAACTCGGGCTGCCAGAGTGGTGAGAGCACCGAACTTTAACCATTAGACCATCAGGGCTGCCTCTCAATTCTTTTGAATTAGACACAGAGAAATTCTAAGTGGAATAAAAACCATATAACCATTGTGACGTAAGGAGATGAAAAGGGAAGTAATTACTACAATAGCTACCTAACTACTCTCCCTGTTACCATCCTGTTCTATAATCCATTCTACCTCTCTCTTCTTATCACTCCTTCCCTTGCTCACTGTGATCCATCTGTGCTGGCATCCTTGCTGTTCCTTCAGCAGGCTAGGTTCCTTCACCATCCCTGCAGAAAGAAACAATGTTTTTCTGCTGAAAATGGCAGAAGTATTTGCACAGAGGCCAGTACGGACATAGTTAATGGTCAGCTTTGTCCCATCATTGGATAGAAGTGGATGCCACAACATAAAATGGAAGGGAAAGGCCTGTCTATGTTAACTCAAAACATGCACCAGACTGCCTGGGTTTCTACTGTAGCTCTGAAATTTGCTAGCTGTGTGAATTTTATTTAATTTCACTCTGCTTCAGTGACCTCATCAGTAAAATAGAAATAATAATGATGTTTGCCTCATCATATTTTTGTGTGGATTATAGGACAAAATCAATGAAAAGTGCTTAACTCAATGCCTGGTTCATAGCAATCTATCAGTAAATGTCATGTACTATTATTACTATTATCATTATCATTCTTACTTAAAAAGATTAAATGCAATAACATATTTTATCTGGCACACATCTTCTTATCTGGTACATACTATATTACCTGACACAAATCACATTATTTCATTAAATCATTAGAAAAACCCTATGAGGCACTTATTCATTTCTCCAGTTTTAGGTGAGGAAACTTAGGTACAGAAATGTTAATTAGTCTAGGAAGTTAGGTCTGGAAGCATGTAAAATTGGATGAGGAAAACCTGAGTTAAAGCCACATCTATAATGATAATAAATTGTAGATTCTTTGATGTATTGCAATTGAAATGCTCCTCATTGGTCTGGCATAACAGTTTAGCACCTGAGTTCAAAAGTCATATTACTTGATTCAAATTCTAGTTTCACAATTTATAAAGGCTAGATTCTTAGACATGTTAGTTAATCTCTCTGAGCTTAGTCCACTTGTATATTAAATTGAGGACATATGATCATCTGCTTTACATGATTTATTAAGATTGTAATTATATATGTAAAATACCTAGCATAGGACCAGGCACATGGGAAGTGTTCTGGAAAGATTAGCTATTACTTATTATAAATGAGAAACATACTTATTCCATGTGCCATGATTTTCACAAGCAATTATTTTTCCAGGCATATTTTACATCTTAGAAATATAACATGCTGACATTGTACACAAAGCTGACACACTTAGCCCACCCAAATTAAAACATGTGCTTTGAATTGTTTTCTCCAGTAGTAGCAATGAATTTGCAGGAAAACATCTTCCTTGCCTCATCTAGCCTTGTAAATAAGGTCTCTATTTGCCAGATCACCAGCCAGGATAAAGACAGCCTACTTTATCTTTGAATGATTGACCTCCTGAATAAAATATTTCTAAGTTATCCTAATAAACAGCAGACACAAATAAACAAAGGCATAGTTAGTCAAATTGACTTAGCCCTTGTTTTGAGAACCAAACCTTGACATTCAGCTTCTCGTTAAATTTCAGTCTGCATTGATATTCTATCAGAAGTAAAATATCTGTTTTGCAGACAGAAAGGGAGAATTTGTAATACACTAGAAATTTCATGTATAAAAAATCAACTTTTCATCAGGATTTTAAATTGAATTTATAACTATATTCAAAAGGCTCACTTTTTTTCCCATCTCTGCATTGCTAGTACTGTTGATGGAGAAAATTTTTTTGTAAAGTATAATGAATGAATAAATGAAAGACTGAATGACCTTTTCTCAACAACAAAGCAATAGTCAATAAAATGTCTAGTTAAATAGTAACTCTCTACTAAGTTCCTTTTTAAGTTATTTATTAAGAATGGTCCCAAAGAGGAACACAAAACCATGTGGTCATTCTTACACGAAATAAACAACAGATTTCTAATTTCTTTTTCTTTTTCTTTTTTTTTACTAAACATCACATATGCATAGAAACATTTTCATTAAATGCAAGAAAAATGAAGTTGAAATGCCTCATTTACGTTTCCTCTTTATTTCTGCTTTTTCCAGGATCTGTATAATTTCTGATTTTGTTAGTATTTTGAGTTCCTTCAAATTTCAGACCTTTCTATAAAGTTAGCCTCAAATACTATAATATCTTATTAGATATTTTAGTAATATGTAATGCACAGTCTCCTTACAGAAAATCCATAGTTGTAGGAGTTTCCAAATGAAATTTTCAAACTCCCATTTAAACATGAAAGATTTGCCCCTTAGGAAGATTCTGTGAAAAAAAATGTGCCATAATAAGTACCTTCCTCAATGCTAACCACGGATTTCCCTATTACTACTATTGTTTAAAAAACAACAAGCAAACTGCAGTTTATAATACTAACACAATAACTTTTACTATCTTCATAAAATTATAAAAACAGAGGAGAGTAGAAGAAAGGAAGCTGGTAGACTCTATTGATTTTAATAAGGCTGATATGTAAAAATAAGTGCATTTGTCAATTGGAAAATAAGAGCTCTTTAACTTCAGAAAAAGCACTTATTCTCTGCTTTAAGCAATGAAAGAGGAAGTGTTCTGAGTCTATTCAATGAGTTTGAAAATAAATGAACTTATTTAAAAATGTTAGTTTATTAAACTAATTAAAATAGAACTAAAACCAGATAAAATGAGATTTTATTAACTTCTTTTAAATTGTTGTTTTTATTTAGTTAAAATATATTGCCCTTTGTTAATCATGAAATGAGCTTTCTCTGCATTTGGCTAGGCACTGTTTGCCAATTTACAAATTGATTCTTTTAATGCGTCTTGGCCCTGACACAGATAGACAGTTCATATCTATACTATATATTATTTTCACTGTTATCTGGCTGTGAAATCTCTCTCCAACTGCCATGTTTACTACACAATTGGCAAAGAAATAAATTGACACTGAAAAATAACCATCTCAGCTGATGTTGAGCTTAAAATCTAGAACTTAAAGAAATAAACCATTAAAGAAATATCAATAACAAGACAACAAATGTGAACTGGCCCTTAGAGATGGTTTTCAATTGTCGCACTCAGTGGATTTACAAATTTCAAGACAGAGAAAAGGAGCTATCTTATGCATGGATGAACACCTGCCAACATAGTCTACACATATTTCAAACATTCTTATACATCCAAAATACCTCGAAAAATCTTTCATGCCAAGTGACTGGCCCATTGTTAATCAGCCACAGTTCATAGCAGGTCAGCCTGGCTGGGGTACATCATTTTGCACATCTATTATTCTCAAAGAAGAAACAATGACTTAAGGGAAGTCTTCTTAGTCCTAAATGTTGAGTAAGGGTTTGAATTTTAAGTTTGAATTTTTAACTTTTTCTCCCTCAAGAACACAAACCAAATGCTACAGAAGTTTGAAATATATAGGCTTACTTAGAAATAGTTGATGTTCTAGTTTAGATGCAGTTTAACAGCTTTCAAAAATATGTAGGTTTGGCTTGAGAGATTGAAGGGAAGATGGCACTGTAGGAGGACTCTGAACTCCCATCCTCCCATGCACACAACAAAGTTACAACTAGCTGTGGAACAATTACCTCTGAGAAAGAACTGGAAACTGGATAAAAAGAACCCCAACATTAAGGGACAACACTGACTGAGGTGAAAGAGGCAGAAATACCTTTCTGTTGAGGGAAAAAAACACATTCTAGCTGTGACACTTCACAGTCAGGAGCAATCTTAAGGTACAAAGGTTTCCTGGAGGAGCTGGGGATCTGAGAGGGAGAGCTATACCACAATAAGAAGACTTTGAATTCAGCACAACTGAAACAAGTGTCATAATACCTGGCTTTACTTGCTGTTAAAACCAATGATGACTATCTCCAGAAAAGTTATCCAACATAAGAGAAAGAAAAGCCTGTACTTAAAGGGCCCACAGACCCATTCTGGAAACCAGCACAAAATCACCAGAAAGAAAGCTGCATAAAGCTTTGGTAAAAGAGACTCACTTGATAAGTTATGAACATGTCTCAGAGAGGCAGGAAGTGGCTAGGATCCCCCTCCCCAGGGATTGAGACACTGGCAGCAGTCTTTATTGTGTCCTATTATAGACATGCTGACACAGACACTGGAAGATGCTATTGGATGACTTCCTGTGGCCTGTTAGTGCAGACGTTTGCCCTACCTTCTAGAACAGTTCAGCCAAGGTAGGCAGCTTGCCCTAAGGAATGGCCCCACCCACAAGCAAGCCCACAGGGAATTTGTGGGCCTGCATAGGTGAGGTGTGTTGGACTTCTGTAGTGAGGAGAGTGGATCCACCTCCATTGGGCAGAGCATGCACGAGGGACAGGACCACAATGATGGAGCATGTAGGCCAGCAGGCAGTGGGGCATGTCAGTTGCAGCAGACTTGTGCCACTGGCCTTCTTAAAAAGCCACATAAGGGATCTGCCCCATCTTACCATGCCTGAAGTGATTGTATGCTGCCATGCCTGGGGATAGCCAAAGCCACCTACACTCCTGAGACAGCTGACACCAGTCTCACAGTCCAGAGACCTACAGCAATTGTGAGCCCCTGAGCCTAGCAATAAGCCACACTGGGGGCCTGACTCACTAAACAGAAACTATGCAGCAAATGTGTGCCATTAGACCTTGAAGTCAACTGAGATGGGGCTCCCTCCACCAAATAAAGTCACTAAAGTGACTGTAGCAGCTGCGTGCATGTGAGTCTTACAACCAGATGGCCAGAAGGCTAGCATTGCTTACACATGCACCTGCAGCAATAGCAACCCTGCTACAACAGAAGGGCATACATAGTCTACACAAGGGGTACTGCTGGAACATTTCGAACTGGTGATGAGATGGAAGCACATTGCTGGGCCTCATAAAGCATCTCTTACATAAGGTCATATCTCCAAGATTGGGAGACATAGTTGATCTACCTAATATATGGCTATAAGAACAGAGAAATAGCCAAAATGAGGAGACAAAGGAATATGTTCCAAATAAGAGAACAGGACAAATCCTCAGAAAAAGAATTAATGAAACAGAGAGAAAAAATCTACCTGATACAGGGTACAAACTGTCATAAGGATGCTCACTAACCTTGGGAGAAGAATGGATGAATTCAGTGAGAACTTCAACAAAGAATTGGAAAATATAAAAAGGAAACAATTGGAACCGAAAAACACAATAATGGAAATGAAGAATTCACTACAGGGAATCAACAGCAGAGTAGATGACACAGAAGAATGAGTAAGGTAGCTGGATGAAACAGTATAGGAAATCACCGAAGCTGAACAGAAAAAATAAAAAGAATTAAAAAGAATGAGGACAGTCTAAGGGAACTCTGGCACAGCATTAAGAGTACTAACTTCCGTATTATAGATGTCTCAGAAAGAGAAGAGAGAGACAAAGGGGCAGAGAACCTATTTGAAGAAATTAGTTAAAAACTTCCCTAGCCTGGGGAAGAAAACAGATATCCAGGTATAGGAAGCACAGAGAGCAGCAAACAAGATGAACCCAAAGAGGTCCACACCAAGACACATTATAATTAAAGTGTCAAGAATTAAAGATAAAGGCAGAATCCTAAAAACAGCAAGAGAAAGGCAACAAGTTACATACAAAGGAAACTCCATAAGGCTTTCAGCTGACTTCTGTATGGAAACCTTACAAACTAGAAGGGAATGGCATGATATATTCAAAGTGCTGAAAGAAAAATATCTATAGCCAAGGATAACCTATCTGGCAAGTTTATCACTCACAATGTAAGGAGAGATAAATAATTTTCCAGAGAAGCAAAAACAAAAGTAGTTTATCACCAATAAACTAGCCTTGAAAGAAATGTTAAGGCGACTTATTTAAGTGGAAGAGAAAAGACTGAAAATAGGAATAAGAAAACTGTCAAAAAAAATCACTGATCAAGGCAAACACACAGTAAAGGTAGAAGAATAACTGCCTATGAAACTAATATGAAAGTCAAAAGACAAAAGCATTAAAATGATCTATTTCCATGATAAGAGGTTAACAGATCCACACACAAAAGAAGAGGTTAAACATGATACCAAAAACATAAAATATGAGGAGAGGAGAGTAAAAATGTAGGGCTTTTAGTAAGCAGTCAAACCTAAGAGGCCATAATTAAACTTAATATATACTGTTATTTACATAGGTTATTATACATGAACCTTATGGTAATCACAAACCAAAAACTATATTAAACACACAAATAATTAAGAGAATGGAACCCAAACACAATACTAAAGAAAGCCATCAAATAACAAGGGAAGAGAGCAAGAGAAGAAGAAAGGAACAGAAAAGAACTACTAAAACACCCAGAAAAAAGTAACAAGGTGGCAATAAGTACTTATCAATAGCTTATCAATAGCTACTTTAAATGTCAATGGACTACAGGCTCCAATCAAAAGAGATAGAGTGGCTGATTGGATTACAAAAAACAAGACGTGTATATACGCTGCATACAAGAGGCACACTTCAGACCTAAAGACACTCACAAACTGAAAGTGAAGGGATATAAAAAGATATTCCATGTGAATGGCAATGAAAAGAATGCTGGGGTAGCAATACTTATATCAGACAAAACAGACTTTAAAACAAAAACTGTAATAAAAGGCAGAGAAGAGCACTACATAATGATACAGGGAACAATCCAACAAGACAATATAACACTTATAATATCTATGCACCCAACAAAGGAGCACCTAAATATATAAAGCAATTATTAACAGACATAAAAGGAGAAAAACACAGTAACACAATAACAGTAGGGGACTTTAATGCTCCACTCACATTAATGGATAGATCATCCAAACAGAAAATCAATAAGGAAACATTGGCCTTAAATGACTCATTAGACCAGATGGACTTAGTAAACAAACACAGAATATTCCATTGAAAAATCACAGAATACACATTCTTTTTGAACGCCTATGGAACATTCTCCAAGATAGATCACCTATTAGCCCACAAAATAAGTCTCAATAAATTTAAGAAGATCGAAACAATACCAAACATCTTTTCTGACCACAATGGTATGAAACTAGAAATCAACTTAAAAAAGAAAACTAGAAAAACCACAAAAATGTGGAGATTAAACACAATGCTACTGAAGAAATATTGGGTCAATGAAAAATCAAAGGAGAAATAAAAAAATACTTGGAGACAAATGAAAATGAAAACGAAAACGAAACGTGCCAAAATTTATGAGAAATAGCAAAAGCAGCACTAAGAGGGAAGTTTATAGCAATACAGGCCTACCTCAACAAACAAGAAAAATATCAAGTAAACAATCTAACAGTGCACCTAAAGGAACAGGAAAAAGAAGAACAAACATAGCACCAAATCAGTAGAAGGAAGGAAATAATAAAAATCAGAAAGGAAATAAGTGAAATAGAGACTAACGAACAATAGAAAAAGTCAATGAAGCTAAGAGCTTATTTTTGAAAAGGTAAACAAAATTGACAAAACTTTAGCTAGACTCATCAAGAAAAAAAGAGAGAAGGCTCAAATAAATAAAATCAGAAATGAAAGAGGAGAGATTACAATGGACACCTCAGAAATACAAAAGATAATAAAAGAATACTGTGAAAATTTACACAGCAACAAATGGGGTAATCTAGAAGAAATGGATAAATTCTTAGAATCATATACCCTTCCAAAACTGAATCAAGAAGAAACAGAGAGGGGCCGGCTCCGTGGCTGAGTGGTTAAGTTCGCGCCTTGTGGCGGCCCAGGGTTCGGATCCTGGGCGCGGACATGGCACCGCTCGTCAGGCCACGTTGAGGCGGCATCCCACATCCCACATCTAGAAGGACCTGCAACTAGGATATACAAGTGTGTATGGCGGGGGGGGGGGGTGGGGGGGGTGGGGAGATAAAGCAGAAAAAAAAAAAGATTGGCCACAGTTGTTAGCCCAGGTGCCAATCTTTAAAAAAAAAAAAAGAAGAAACAGAGAATTTGAATAGATCAATCACCAGTAAGGAGATCAAAACTGTAATCAAAGACATCCTCAAAAAACAAGTCCAGGACCAGATGGCTTCTCTGCTGAATTCTACCACACATTCAAAGAAGACTTAACCCCTATCCTTCCCAAATTCTTCCAAAAAATTGAAGAGGACAGCATGCTTCCTAACTCATTACTTTAGGCCAACATTACCCTGATAGCAAAACCAGACAAGGACAATACAAAAAAGGAAATTTACAGGCTAATATCTGTGATGAACATAAATGTAAAAATCCTCAACAAAATACTAGCAAATCAAATACAACAAAACATTACAGAGATCATACACTATCATTAAGAGGGATTCATTTCAGGGATGCAGAGATTGTTCAACATTCTCAAATCAATCAATGTAATAGACCACATTAACAAAATGAAGAATAAAAACCACATGATGTTCCTAATAGATGAAGAGAAAGCATTTTACAAGATAGAGCACCCATTAATGTAAAAACTATGAATAAAATGGGTATAGAAGGAAAGTACCTCAACATAAGGAAAGCCATGTATGACAAACTCACAGCTGATCTCATACTCAACTGTGAAAAACTGAAAGCTATCCCTCTAAGAACAGGAACTAGACAAGGATGCCCACTTTCACCACACCTATTTAGCATAGTATTGGCAGACCTAACCAGAGTAATCAGGCAAGAAAAATAAATGAAGTGTATCCAAATTGGAAAGGAAGAAGCAAAACTTACTATTTGCATATGACTTGATTTTATATAGAAAAACCTAAAGTATCCACTAAAAAACTATTAGAAATAGTAAATGAATACTGTAAAGTTGCAGGATACAAAATCAACATATGAAAGTCACTTGTGTTTCTTTACACTAACAATGAAGTAGCAGAAAGAGAAGTTAAGAGTACAATCCCATTTACAATCACAGTAAAAATAATAAAATACCTAAGAATAAATTTAAACAAAGAGGTGAAAGACTCGTACACTGAAAACTATGAAACATTGTTGAAAGAAATCAAAGAAGACACAAAGAAATGGAAACATATTCCATGCTCTTGGATTGAAGAATTAACATAGTTAAAATGTCCATACATCCCAAAGCAATCTACAGATTCAATGAAATCCCTATCAAAGTTGAATGAAATTTTTCACAGAAATAGAACAAAGAATCCTAAAATTTATATGGAACAATGAAGGACCCCTAATAGCCAGAGGAATCCTGAGAAAAAAGAGCAAAACTGGAGGCATGACACTCGCTGATTTCAAAATATGCTAAAAAGCTATAGTAATCAAAACAGCATGATGCTGGCAGACAAAACCATACAGATCAATGAAACAGAATAGAAAGCCTTAAAATAAACTCACACATTTATGCACAGCTAATTTTTGAAAAAGGAGCCAAGAACATACAATGGAGAGAGGAAAGTCTCTTCAATAAATGGTGTTGGGAATACTGGACAGCCACATGCAAAAGGATCAAAGTAGACCATTGTCTTACACCATACACAAAAATTAGCTAAAAATGTATTAATGAGTTGAATGTAAGACCTGAAACCATAAAACTTCTAGAAAAAAAACATAGGCAGTACACTCGAACATCGGTCTTAGCAGCATCTTTTCAAATACCATGTCTCACCAGGCAAGGCAAACAAAAGAAAAAATAAACATATGACTACATCAAACTAAAAAGCTTCTACACAGCAAAGGAAGCCATCAACAAAATGAAAGGACAAAGCTATCAATTGAAATATCGAAATCGAAATATAATGATGTACTCCTGAAATTTATATAGTGTTATAAAGCAATGTTACCTCAATTTAAAAGAAATAGATATAGTTAGCTACAAATACATACATATATATATATATGTATATACAGGTTTGAGTCTGGTTCAAACTAAATCTTGTGTGTGTATGTGTGTGTGTATAAAATATTTTTATTCAGTTGATAACTCATTAAAAATATGCCAATCAGCACAGCTCATTTTGGTTATAATATCTTGGTCTAGTTTAGTTCAAATCTTACTGTTTACAAAAGAGATGAACAGTGAAAATTTTTCTCAATAAAGGCTTTCAATAAATTCTTGGTCCAATCACTTCCCTTCTCTCCCGCTAACCAAGATATGCCAGGCCCTAAATCCATTTTTAGTTTTTGCCCCAGAGAAAGGGCTGCACATCTGGAGAAGTAAACCAGAGCATTGGTTCCTATGAGACAACTAACATTCTTCAGAAATAGCGGGGCTTTATGTGATCTGTTTATAAGTCAGAGGACAGAACTTGGGCTGAGAACCTGCAAATGCCAGGGGGACAAAGGAGCAAGTAGCTGACCAGTAACATTGCTGTATAAAAGTTTTGTTACTGACCAAAGCACATTTGTGACTTGGTGGAAGAAAAGGAAGGAAAATTAGCATAGGTTGAGAACACACTACATGCCAAATACTTTGCTATTTGCTCTAACATATACAATCTCATTTACACTCACAACAACCCAACGGTATAGGTGTTATTACTCCCCACAGTTTTGGATATGAATAAACTATCAGCCCATATAGGTTAAGAAACCATTCTAAGGTCACACAGTTAATATATGGTGGAGCCTACATTTAAACCCTCCACAGCCCATACTCTTTCACTTCTAAAAGAGCTGAGGGAAGAGGTAGGTGGGGGTATTCTGGCCTTCATACTGGGAGCAGCATCTTCAGTACTGTTAAAAGCAGCTATTACCAAGTCTTTCTATGCAGTTCTACATGGTCGTTTTCCAGACCTCTCTCTTTCTATTTCAGTAAAGAAAGCAATGACCAATAGCAAAAGCAGCAGGTAGGAAATAAATAATATACCTATTCATTAACAAAAAACAGTACTCATATAGTTGCTTATTTATACACATAAATAGATCCTTCTGGATTTAAGCACATAAAGTTCTGAGACAAATTATAAGTATTCATTTTGTTATTACTCATACTGATGACGGAAATCATGTATGTAATCCAAAATACAAAATTCAATTGAAATAAAATATTTAAGAAATTAGGTGCCAAGTGCTGAGCTTGGCATTAATACAGTCCTTCTCAAACTTCTGTATGCATAAGAAATCTCCTGGAAACTTATTTTAAAATTCAGATTCCTAGCACCTATCCCTTCAAAGATACTGACTCAGTAGACCTGGGATGGGCTCAGGTATTTGCAATTTTAATAATCACTTCGGGTGATTCTAACATCAGTAGTTCCTTAACCACTCTTTGAAAATAAATAAATCACATACTTGGGGTAGGGATGGTATGGAAGAAAATTTAAATCAGCTTTTGCATTTTACATTTCCTAACTTATTTATTTAGTTAATTTAAGATAATATTGTTTAATCTTAATCAACTATACTTGGCAAAAGTGTTTCCAGAAATGTGCTTGTTTGTTAACAGGAGAATAGAAACAAAATATGCAAGTTTCAAAAGACCAAAGGTGGGGGAATGAGGAAACTTAATCAAACCAACAAAAGATAAGAGATGAAGAAAAAGAAAAACAAACCTAGATGGAAGGTACGAGAAGATGGCAGACATAATTCCGATATATCACTAATCACAAAAATCATGAATGGGTTAAATGTACATATCAACTTTCAGGTTGCTGTTGTTGTTAATCCAGCTACATACTATTCATATGAAGTCAAACCAAAGTAAAAATACACTACTTAAAATAAAGGGATAGAGATAAATATACCACGAAAATACTAACGAAATGCAGATTCCTCAGCATTGCCATCTAAGGTTTTGACTCAGAATTTGCTTTTTTAATAGGTGTTACAAGTGATGCTAATGCAAGTTGTCCTGAGAAAGGCTTAAGTAGAGCACAGTTCAAGAGAATGTCTTCTTTGTCTCAAAAAGCTTAAAAGTAATTTCTACCTGGATTTAGATTTACATTTTCACATGAATATATTTCAAATTATTGGAATTTACTGTAATCAAATAACGGTGCCACACAGGAGGACCCATATCCAGAAAACCTGGGAAGTTTTTAAATCCCTAATTCTGAAATTTCCCCATCTTTTTTGTAAAGCTATCAAAATTAGAAGCAGGTAGCTCAACTCTTAGATTGATGCAAGGCATTACCTTAAACTGAAAGTTCTTCTCTTATAATTTTCAGAGAAGAATTCAAATGAAGCTAAGTGGATATATTTTAATGCCCAAATCAATCTAATTAATCGCCATATGCCTCTCCCAAAATCAGTCATAGAAATTTGAGGGAGGAAATTTGCTTCCATCAGCTAATGGTATCTTGAACATTAATAAAGAGCAGATATTTTAGAGTGGAGGATCTGACATGCACAGTATGGGTCACATTTATCTAATGTGCAGATTGATAGGTTGATCCCAACACTTGGAATAGGGCGCTAAGAGAGGTATAATGCATTTCAAGGAGCAGAGTCCACTACTATCTTTTCTACATCCTCTCTCACCATTTCCCCATATAAGTTGTGTGTGCCAATAAAACCATCCTACTGTTCACCTTTTGGGTTTTCTCACCTCCAAGTATGTTTGATTTTTAAAAGAAGCTTCTAAGAAAATGAAAAGACAGGGAAAATATTTTAAAACACACATCATATAATGGACTCATATCCAGAATGTATAAAGAGCCATGATAACTCAATAATAACAAGACAAACAACCTGAAATAGCCAGTGCAAACACTTTAAGGTGGGGGCATGCCTAGCATGTTGAAGGAGGCTACTGGGACAAGAGCAGAGTGACTAAAGGAGAAAATAATGGAAGAGAAGATAGAAGAAGGAGAGTTGATCATCAGAACTTATAAATCCTGATAAGGACTTAGCTTTTATCCTGAGTTGGGCAGGAAGACAGTAGGGCAGGAAGACAGTAGAGCAGGAGTACTTGACTTTGAAGGTCTTTGGATAGAATTCAGAAGGTTTGTGAGCCTAGACAGGAAAAAAAAATACATCTTTATTTTCACAAGCTCCTAACTGAAATTTAGCATTTGGCATTTCTTTTCATTATGAATGTAGCAACAAACCACAGTAGCATTAACATTATCTGTAATTTTGTCAAAAGTAGAAATCAAAGACAGTTTCATATCATATTATAGTTGTTGCAGTTATCTCAAAATATCAGTCACATTCATTATTATCTGGAAATTATGGTAGTTATTAGACTTGACCCTAGATCTTGTTATTTAATGCGTTAATTAAGAAGCATATTTATTGCTACATCATACGTTTGGTTTTTTAAAGTATTTTGACTATGTACTTCAGAATAATTGGTTTACCTTATATTCTTTTTTAAATTTTATGCATTTTTAAATATTCTGAGAGGGGATCCAGAGGTTTCAGCAGACTACCAAAGAGGTTAAGAACCTCTGGACTAGGGAGTTAAGGGCAAAGTAATAAATGCATTTTACACTTTTAAAGTATCGTTCTGGGTATTGTATTGAGAATAAACTAGTGATTTGGGAGCTAGAACAGTTAGGAGTATATTGCTGTGATCCAGGGAGGAGATTATGGTGGCTCAGATTAGGATTGTAGCAGAGTAAGAGATGAAACTGGTTGGATTTTTGTTGTATTTTGAAGCTATTGCCAACAGGCCTAGCTGATGGATTGGATGTAGGATATGAGAAAGGGACGTGTCAAGGATAACTCTAAAGTGTTTCTGTGAACCTTACATTATTCTGGAAATTTAGAATTATAAAAACAAAGCTAGAAATTCTCACAGACAACTCCATGCCACATACTTCCCCAGAGAAAATGAAACCGAATATGAAGAAGGTAAAGGGGATGATGGCAAAGGGGAACAAATTGTTATCTCAAAGTGATATCCACCCACGCCTTTTTTGACATTTTATTGCCCTCAGGAATTTTATTCAAAGATACAGAACCATAACCTAGTGCAACAATATAAAATAATTTACAAACCTACTCTTCAGAGCTGTGGAATATCTGTGGTGTGTTTTAGGGACAAATTTGTCTAGGTATCCTAAAGTTGAAGGATAGAAGGGACTTTAGTTCAAACTGTGCTTTAGATCAACTACTATAGTATACTAAACATGTTGTCCACTTAATTGCTGTATCAGCTCAAAGTTAAGTTGAAAGCAGCAAAAGCACCCAGAATTTTCTATAAAATGACACTGAGACAAATGCCCTTGTCAGAAACAGAATTCTGGCCTTGATGAACCAGCACCAACCCACGTGACAATTTCCATATCTAATGTGTCATTAACAAGGGATTCAGAAAAGTTTGTTGTTGTTGCTGTGCTGCTTTTTAATGGGGTAGAAGGGTAACAGGAAGGTGACAGAAATTTTATTTATATCAAAGACATTTTGAAGTCTAATAAAATTCAAAACAATTTCAAATGGTGAATTGGTTTCCTTGCCAACTATTTTAAGACTATTTCATCTCAATGAAGTATATAATGATGAATAAAGCCATCTAATTTCTAACCTCTCTACTTTTTTAATGTAGAAGACTTGGCATTTATAAGAAGCTTTGGAAAGATCCAGAATATATAATCAAATTATTTCATTCCAAAGAATAGTAAGGCAAACAATGATTCATTCTTCTTTTATTCTTACCATCCTCCTTTTCTGGGCTCATTTTCATCAGCGATATCACATTTTCTGAAAGATAATCCCTGAATGGAATAAAGTGAGGTAGAGATGCCCAGGGATGTTTATTGTTAGATTTAGGATGCTTTTATGTGACCATGGTTTCCAGAGAGAGCAATCAAGATTGACTTGCGGGTGAGTGTTTGCTGAGACGTTGCTATCTTGGATATTATTTGCTTTTTAGCTCATTCTAATGCTTCCAGTCCTCTTGCAACCTGCTAGTAGAAAATCCATGCAAATTTATAAGATGTGTGATCTCTTATCAAGAGTTCAGTCAATGTAACTGGCCTTAAATCATCTAAGTCTATCATTCTCAGTCTTTCATTCAATATCACAAGCATCAATAGATATATTAGGAGACCTGAGTTAACTTCAGGGATAGGTGGATTCTTATCTCTTTTTGGATTCTATCTGTGGGAGTCAGCAACTTCTGAAGTAGACTTACTCTCCCACAACTAATATTAAGCCCAAATCCTTCCAGTCAAATGGAAGGGGTAATAGAACTTGTCACTCCTCTACCGGAACTCCCATAGCACTTAAAGGCTGAACTACCTACTAGCATGTCACTATTATGGATTGTTTTGATTGGCACTCTCATGATTTTACTGCATGTCTCACCTTCTCCAAGGGTCCTATAAATAACTCAAAGGTGAATATGTCTGAAATCTTACTCCCTACACACCCCACTTCACAAGAGAAAGTCTCCATCTCTTCCAGTATTCCCCGTTTCAGGAACCACACTTCTACTTTCAAAACTTGAGACTTTAACTCCTAAATATCTCCCTAATGTGTGAGTTTCTTTCCTCCACTTCCAGAACCATTGCTAAAACTGCTATCATCTCTCACATGGGCTACCACAGTAGTATCCTAGTTTATCTTTCTGCTTCCATTCTGGCATCCTCCCATCAATTCTCTACACATCAGCCAAAGTAATATTTTCAAAATAGAAGTCTATTATGGCACTTCACCAGTTCCTGCTCAAAAACCCTTAAAGCCTTCCCTTTGTCTGTGTGAACAGACCCATATTTACTTCTCTTACCTCATATCCCACATCTTCCTCTTAATCTCTGCACTCTCCCCACACTACGTATTGAATTCCTCAAAAGTGCCCTGTTTCCTCCTACTGGAGAATCTTTCTCTAATTAGAGCATTATTATCCTTTCCTCGTCAACTCTTTGGCACCTACTCATCCCTCAGATCTCATCTCAGGGAAGACATCCCTTACTCCCTAGACAAGGTGAAACCCCCCATTATGTGTTTTCATAACATTATGGACCTTTCTTCCAGTTGGAATTTTATAGTTATTTGTGTGATTCTTTGATTGGCATGTGTTACCCAGCCAACAACAATACTATTTAAGTTCTATGAGGGAAATACAGCAATGATTTTTGTTAGCACATTGACTTGCATATAGTAAATGCTCAACAAATATTTGTTGAATGAGTGAATAAATCAAATGTTTAATCTTTATTTTAATGATCCTCAGAATTATTTAGGGCAATGATGAAACCATAGTAAGAACATAATCAATCATTTTGGGCCTATGGCTTGATATTGGACCTTAGATTGAACAAAAAATGATGAGGATTTCTACATTTGCTTTTCAACCAGGAACCTAAATTTGGAGTTTTAAAAAACAGGAGATGCAAGAGAATACAGTGTCTAGTTTCTTAAAAATACATAAGTGATGAGAATGTAGATAAATGAAAACATCAAGTGAAATGCAGTAGATGTCCTTTTAGTCAAAGAAATTGAAAAGTAGAACATTGTGGTTTAATGTTTTCTTGGTTAACAGTGAGTTTACACATTTACCATGCACGAATTTCCAACATTTGAAGAGCTAGAATAAGATAAATAAAACAAAAACTTGAAACACTAAACCTATACTGAGCATACCTACATTTTATTTTGAAGTTTTAGAATGCACTTTAAGATCTTACAGTGTGCCAGAATCATCACGGTAAAAACCAGTTATCACTGACTTCCAGACTGTCTGGATAGAGCTATTTAATGAAATATTCCAGTTATGGGAACATATCTTAATGTTTTCTCATAGTAATAGGTCTAGTTATGACTGGAAGGAAAGATCTGAGGGTGACTTTCATTAACATATATGCATTTCCTTCGGTACCAGGTGTCAAAACAGAATACACCTGGGTGTGAATTTGTACAAATTCATATTTGTATTTGGCAGAAAGACACACACCCTCCAAAAAAGCTGGTCTGCAGATGAGTATTGCCTTGCAAACTGCCAAACCCTGATGGTCAGGCATCATGGGAAAACTTTTAATGTCTATCTTGGGTTTTGGACAGTCCTAGGGAGTTTCCGTCCTGCATTTGATATTCTAAGGTGGATCAAATTCAATATGGTTTCATTTATTTATCATTTCCAAAGCTACTAGAAGAGAATGAAAAATGTATTGACTGAACCATGGATATTAGGAAAAACATAAAGGGAAGAACAATGTTTAATTAAGACCAATTAAAATGAAAGAAGAAAACCTAGCACAGTATCTTTCATTTGTTGTTCACTTAACATACAACACCGTGTAGAAGTATTAACAAAGGAAATGTATTTTGAGGCAGAAAATGTATTTCAGCAAACATGTATGAAACCCTATTATATAAACGGTTTTCAGTAAATGAGGCCAATGTTTTAGCAACGGAACTATGACTATATGACTACTTGATGAAATATTCGGAATCACATGTGTTGTAGAATTCCTTTTGTTCCCTTCCAAAATGGGACTTTAAAGAGTTAATCAGATCGTTGAAAAAGTCACAATTGATCTATTTACCTGGATTTTTTTACCTCCTCTCTTCAGGTGGCTCTAAGTATTGGTTAGTATACATTTTGAGCTGAAGCTATATCATGTGTTCTAATGCCCAAACAATGTTGTCCCGTTTACCCAATATCCCCCAACCCACTCTCCCAACAGACCAGTTGGAGGCCTCAAAAGGAGCAAGCGGTAAGGGAAAAGAGTGATGACATTGGGCCATCAGAGTGGAAAGAGGAATAAAAGAATTAGTTTAGAGCCACAGAGTAGGAGTAGTTTTGGCAGTGACTGGCAACAAGTCTAGCTACCCTTAATTCTAGAGAAAGAACAAATATAAGACTTTCACATACAGTTTACTGAGCCATTTTGGTCATTAATCTCCCCTGACCCCCAGACATGTACCCATAGTTGTCAGTGTCGTTGAGTTGATACCAATTCCTAGTGACCCTGTGTACAGCAGAGTGGAACCCGGCCCAGTCTTTTTGCACCATCCTCCCACCTTCTGGCTCTACGTCAGACGGTTCTCCACTGTTCTTCATGGGATTCTCATGGCTAATTTTTTCAGAAGTGGGTAACCAGCTCCTTCTTCCTACACACACAGCCATAGTTACTGCCATGGTCTGAATATTTGTGTACCCTCCAAATTCATATGTTGAAATCCTCAAGGTGAAGTCCTCATTAATGGAATTAGTATTCTTATAACAGAGACCCCACAGAAGTGCTTCACCCCTTCCACCATGTGAGGACACAGCAAGAACACACTGACTACAGACCAGGAAGAATGCCTTCACCAGAATGTTATCATTTTGGTATCACAATCTTGGACTTGCAGCCTCCAGAACCACGAGAAATAAATTTCTGTCATTTATAAGGCACCCACTACAGAGTATTTTGTTAAAGCAGCCCAAACGGACCAACACAGCCAACTAAATAACTCATTAGCTTTCTGGGACCTTATAATTTATGAAGAATCTACGTTCATTTTTTTTTTTTACTGTGTAACTTTCAGGTGTACAGCTTTATAATTTGACATCTATATACACTACAAAGTGATCACCACCACAACTTTAGTCACTATCCATCACAATACAGTTGGCCCGCTTCATCCATTTGGCCCACCCATGAACCCCCTTCCCCTCTGGTAACCACAAATTTGTTCTCTGTATCTGTGAGTTTGTTTTTGTTTTATTTTGTTTGTTCATTTATCTTATATTTTTAGATTCCATATGAGTAAAATCAAATGGTATTTGACATTCTCTTACCTATTTCACTTAGCATGATACCCTCAAGGTCCATCCATGCTGTCACAAATGGCAGGATTTCATTCTTATTTACGGCTGAGCAGTATTCCGTTATATGCATACACACACACACACACACACATATATATATATATATATACATACCATGTATTCTTTATCCATTCATCTATCAATGGACACTAGATCCTTTCCATATCTTTGCTATTGTAAATAATGCTGCAATGTACATAGGTGTGCATACATATTTTCAAATTGACATTTTTTTTTTCTGGTATATACCCAGAAGTGGAATTGCTGGTCATATGGTAGCTCTCTTTTTAATCTTTTTGGGAATCTCCATTGCTTTTTCCATAGTGCGTGTACCAACTTATCTTCCCACCTACAGTGCAAAGGGTTCCCCTTTCTCCACATTCTCACCAATATTTATTATTTCTTGTCTTTTTGACAATAGCCATTCTGACAGGTGTGAGGTGATATCTCATTATGGTTTTGATTTGCATTTCCCTGATGATTAGTGATGTTGAGCATATTTTCATGTGCCTGTTGACCATCCATATGTATTCTTTGAAAGAATGTATATTCAGGTCCTCCGGCCATTTTGGAATCAGATTGTTTATTTTTCTCTGATATTGAGTTGTATGAGCTCTTCATAAATTTTGGATATTAACCCCTTATCAGGCATATGACTTGTAAGTATTTTCTCCCATTCAGTAGATTTACTTTCCATTTTGGTGAAGGTTTCTTTTGTTGTGCAGAAGTCTTTTAATTTGTTGTAACGACGCTTGTTTATTTTTGCTTTTGTTGCCTTTGATTTTGGTGTCAAATCCAAAAAATCATTGTCAAGACCAATGTCAAGGAGCTTGCTGTCTATGTTTTCTTCTAGGAATTTTATGGCTTCACGTCTTAAATTCAGGTCTTTAATCTATTTTATGTTTATTTTTGTATATGTAGAAAGATAGTGGTCCAGGTTTATTCCTTTGCATAGAGCTGTTCAGTCTTCTCAACATCATTTATTGAAGAGACTGTCTTTTCCCCATTGCATATTCTTGCCTCAATTTTGTAGATTAGTTGACTATATAAGGATGGGTTTATTTCCATGCTCTCTATTCTGTTGCATTGATCTCTATGCCCACTTTCTTGAGAGTTTTTATCATAAGTGAATGTTGAATTTTGTTGAATGCTTTCTCTGCATCTATAGAAATGATATTATTTTTATCCTTTGTTTTGTTAATGTGATGTATCACATTGATTGATTTGTGGATGCTGAACTATCTTTGCATCCCTGGAATGAATCCCACTTGATCATGGTGTATGATTCTTTTAATGTATTGTTGAATTTGGTTTGCTAATAGTTTGTTTAGGATTTTTGCATCTATGTCATCAAGGATACAGGCCTGTAATTTTCTTTATTTGTGGTGTCTTGGACTGGTTTTGGTATCAGGGTAATGCTTGCTTTGTAGAATGTGTTTGGAAGGTTTCCCTCTTCAATTTTTTGGAAGAGTTTCAGAAGGATAGATATTAAATCTTCTTTGAATCTTTGAATTCACTAGTGAAGCTGTCTGGTCCTGGAATTTTGTTTGTTGGTAGGTTTTTGATTACTGTTTCAATTTACTAAAGATCATTTTCTTCAGATTTTCTGTTGTTTCATGATTCAGTCTTGGAAGTTTGTATGTTTCTAGGAATTTATCTATTTCTTCTAGGTTGTCCAGTCTGTTCACATATAATGGGTAGTAGTAGTCTCTTATGATCCTTTCTATTTCTATGATATCTATTATAACTTCACTCCTTTCATTTCTCATTCTACTTATTCGAGGCTTCTCTATTTTTTCGTTAGTCTAGCTAAGGGTTTGTAGATTTTGTTTATCTTTTCATAGAAGTAGCTCTTAGTTTCATTGATCTTGTCAATTGTTTTCTTAGTCTCTATTTTATCTTTTATCTCTATTCTGGTCTACTATTTCTTTCTTTCTACTAATTTTGGGCTTTACTTCTTCTTCTTTGTGTAATTCCTTTAGGTGTAAAGTTAGGTTGTATATTTGAGATTTTTTTGTTACTTGAGGTGGGCCTATATTGCTATAAGCTTCCCTCTTATAGCTGCTTTTTCTGAATCCCGTAAATTTTGGGATGTCATATTTTTGTTTTCATTTGTCTTTAGGTATTTTTTATTTCTCCTTTGATTTCCTTGATAACCCATTTGTGGTTTAGTAGCATGTTCTTTAGTCTCCACATTTTTGTGAGTTTTGCCATTTTCTTCCTGTATTTAATTTCTAGTTTCATACCTTCATGGTCAGAAAAGATGCTTGATATGATTTCAATTTTCTTGAATCTATTGAGACTTATTTTGTGGCCTAGCATGTGATCCATCCTGAAGAATGTTCCATGTGCACTTGAGAAACATATCTTGCTGCATTTGTATGGAATGTTCTGTATATATCTATTAAGTTCATCTGATTTAATGTGTAATTTTAGTCTGATGTTTCCTAATTAATTTTGTCTGGATAATCTATCCATTGATATAAGTCAGCTGTTAAAGTTTCCTGCTATTACTGTATTGTTTTCAATTTCTCCTTTCAGGTCCATTAAAATTTGCTTTACGTTTTTAGTGCTCCTAGGTTAGGTAAATAGATACATATAGATACAGATATATGGAGAGAAATATTATATCTTCCTACTGGAATGATGCCTTTATCATTAGGTAATGCTCTATCATTAGGTATTAAAGTCTCTGTTTTAAAGTCTATTTTGTCTGATTTGATCATAGCTACTCTGGCTTTGCTTTCAATTCCATTTGTATGGAATGTCTTTTACAATCCTTTCACTTTCAGTGTTTGTCCTTACTTCTGAAGTGAGTCTTTGTAGGCAGAATATAGATGGGTCTTGTTTTATTAACCTATTCAGCCACTCTACATCTTTTGATTGGTGAATTTCATCCATTTACAGTTAAAGTAGTTATTGATAGATATGTACACATTGTCATTTTCTTAATTGTTTTCTGGCTGTTTTTGTAGTTCCTCTCTGTTTCCTTCTTCTCCTTTCATTTTTGTGGTTTGATGGCTTTCTTTAGGGTTATGTTTAGAGTACTTTCTCATTTTCTTTTGTGTATTTAATATAAGTTTTTCCCTTGTGGTTACCATGAGGTTCACATAGAACTTCCTATGTAAATAGCAGTCTGTTTTAAGTTGATAACAACTTAAATTTGAACACATTGCAAAACTTCAACTTTTTACTCCCCTCCCCATGATTTATATTTTTGATGTCATATTTTACATCTTTTTTTATTTTATGAAACCATTAACAATTTATTTTAATTTTAATTTTACTACTTGTGTCTTTTAACCTTCATGTTTGCTTTATATGTGATTGATCCACTACCTTTATTATATATTCACCTTTTCCAGTGTGATTTTTACTTTTGTATGTTTTCTTCTTATTGATTGGTGCCATTGCTTTTCAGCTTATGGAAGTCCCTTTAATATTTCTTGGCTATGAACCCTTTTAGCTTTTGCTTATCTGGAAAATTCTTAATTTATCTTTCAATTCTGAATGATAACCTTGCTGGGTAGAAAATTCTTGGTTGAAAGTTTTACACTTTCAGCACTTTAAATACATTATGCCACTCCTTTCTGTCCTGTAAAGCTCCTGATGAAAAATCTGCTGATAGCCTTATAGAGTTTTATGTGTACATAACTAGTTGTTTTTCTCTTACTGCTTTTAAAATTATCTCTTTGGGGCTGGCCTGGTGGCTCAGAGGTTAAGTTTGCACGCTCCACTTCAGCAGCCCAGGGTTCACTGGTTCAGATCCTGGGTGCAGACTTATGCACCACTTGTCAAACCATGCTGTGGCAGGCGTCCCGCATATAAATTAGTGAAAGATGGGCACGGATGTTAGCTCAGGGCCAGTCTTCCTCAGCAAAATGAGGAGGATTGGTGGCAGATGTTAGCTCAGGACTAATCTTCCTCAAAAAAAAAATTCTCTCTTTGTCCTTAACTCTTACCATTTTCATTATAACAAGTCTTAGTGTGAGTCTTTTTGAGTTCATCTTATTCAGAAATCTCTAGGCTTCCTGGACCTGGATGTCTGTTTTCTTCCCCAGATTAGGGAAGTTTTCAGCTGTTATGTCTTCAAATAATTTTTCTGGCCCTTTCTCTCTCTCTTCTCCTGCTGGAATCCCTGTAATGAGAATGTTATTCTGCTTAATGTTGTCCCAGAGATTCCTTAAGGTATTTTTGCTTTGTTCAATTATCTTTTTCATTTTGCTGCTCTGTCTGGCTGATTTGCACTGTTATTTTTCTAGCTTACTGATTCCTTCTTCTACTTTATTCAGTCTGCTTGTTGAACCCCTCTAGCATATTTTTTAGTTCAGTTGTGACTTTTGTTTTGTACTTTTTTATATTTTCTCTCTTTGTTGAAGTTCTCACTGTGTTCATCCATCTTCTGAGTTTGCTGAGCCTCTTTATGACCACTACTTTAAACTCTTTATCATGTGGATTGCTTATCTCTGTTTCATTTAATTCTTTTTCTGAGGATTTGTCTTGTTCTTTTGTTTAAAACTTATTCCTTTGTCTCATTTTGGCTATCTCTTTGTATTTGTTTCTATGTATTAAATAAATCTGCTACATCTCCCAGACTTGAAGGAATGGACTTATGTAAGAGATGTCATATGGGGCCCGGAGGCACAATCCACTTTGGCCATCAGAGCTAGGTGCTCAAGGTTGTAGGCTGCATGCTCCCTTCTGTTGTGATGGGACTGTGGCTGCAGCATAAGTGAAGGTAGTGCCCGGTCTTGCTGTGGGGCAGGGCTGGGACTACTGTGGTACATTGGTGGGCTGGGCTGGTGCCTGGCCTTGCTATGGGATGTGGCCATGACTGTCATGACATGTTAATGCTTGGGGCTGACTCCTTGCTTTGCTGGGAGAGTAGCCACTACTGCTGTGATACACTGGTGGGTGGGGCTATTGCCTGTGCAGGCTGCCAGGTATAGTCAAAATGCAGGTTTGGACAGGGCTCTTAGTGAGGTGCACCCTCTGGCACTAGCAATTTAGAGGGAGAATTCTAAAATGGCTCCTTCCAGTGCTAGCATTAGTAAGTTAGAATGCGACTGCAAAAATGGCTCCCAGTACCAGGAGAGAGTCCCTCCTGCTTCCTGCCCCTCTGGAAGATGCTTTAAGATTAGTGAGTGGGTCTCCTTCCCTTATAGTCTATATACTTTTCAAACTGGTGCTTTTGCACTGGGTTCCATGTCAAGGGGGTCTGTGTCAGGGCCATTTAAAAGCAATTTTTCTCTTCCTTATGGTTCTATTGTTTTCCTGGATGTAATCCCCATTGTTTTCAAAGCCATATGTTTCGCAGGCTCATCTCTCTTGTGGGGGATCTAAGGGTTAGGGTGAGGTTACTGATGTGGAGTTCGAATCCCTTGAGTTCACGTCTCTGCCTCCTTTGTCTGTCTCAATGTTATCCTTTTATCCTTTTTGTGTTCCTCTAGTCTTTGGGTCCCTTTCGGGGGGATTATCTCATATGTTGATTTAGATTTGTTGTGTCTGCAGGAGGAGGTGATTTCAGGATCTTCCTATGCCACTATCTTGAAACACCACTATCCCCACCCCCACCATCACATCCCTTTTTATGTAGTAGGTATAATAACGTTGGGTTTGATAATATCAGAACTGAGCTCCTTGAGTTCCCAAGTAAGGACTATCATTTTGCTCTTTAGAGAATGTTGAAAGCCCTGACAAATATTTTGACCTTACTGACTATGCCACTATTTTTCAAAGTGTGGTAAAGGAACTTGTACATTAAAGATGTGTAGAAGCCTGTAAAATTCAGCTCACTGGACTCTACTCCATGTTATGAATCAAATCCCTTGGAGTGGGACTAAGGCATCTACATTTTAGGAAGCTACCTAGTTGGTGTTGATGCTGAAGTAAAAGTTGACTACATCTTCCTGGGAATTGGAGGAGGGTAAGTAGAATGCTCCCATTCAGATTTTATCATTAATGTGAAGAAGAAATTGGAATCGGGAGAAACTGGAATCATGGAGACCAGTTAAGGGGCTATTTCAATGATCCAAGTCAGAGATAATAAGGGCCTGAACATTTCAGAGGTGGAATCAACAAATTTTGTAATGCAATTTAACCATGGTTCTAATTTTCATAGAAAGAAAATCCTAGATTAAATCATTATCTGAATATATGTAGTAGTATCTTTATTCTGCAGAATAGAGAAGGATTTTTCAAATAAATGTCTCCCTGAGCTACACATCATTCTAAGTGTAATAACAATTGCACTGAAGGTACAATAACAGATCCAATTTAAAGTATTTGAGGCAAAAGATCTTAAATCCCACCTTCTTATAATCTGTAATGACAGGACTGAGTATGCATATAACCAGTAAAAGAGAACAGGACACAAGTAAAATGTCCATAATCTCCACTCTTACTACCAATCTTGATTTTTAAAGATCATTAAAGACATTTTGAGTAGACTGTGGTTTATATCAACCCTTAAAATTCTTTGCAGGTGACATCATAGCTCTATTCACTTTAAAGACAATTTTTAAAACTAAACTACTACCCTACAGGACTGGCTAAAACTTCTTTAGAGTTAAGATCAATAAACTTCCCTAGAGGAAAGCTCTTATATTATTACAGCTGTGGAAATCTTTTCTATTACTCTTAATTTCTTGTATTTTACTTAGGTTATGGAAATAGAGGCGATAACGTAGAGAAGGGCTGCTGTTCACAAAAAAACCACTGTAGTACTAGATTTCAAAAAAGTCCTAAAATCCACTAATTAATGTCCTTTGTTTACTTCTAGTCCCATTTCTCTGAAAGACTGGCTCTCCTAAGATCAAATTGTGGTGGTGATGAATTTTGCCACTTTTCCTCCTAGACGTGGAACTGCTCTCTTGAACACCAGGTCTTGGCCAAGACCCTAATACCTACAGATTGCCTTCTCTGATGCCAGATTCCTGCCTGCTTATTTGACTCTGCAAATGTCACCTGTTCCCAACTTCCCCACTGCTGCGGTCAGATAACCTGTCAAGGTAAGCTGTTATTTCATCTTGAATCTCCCTGTTGCCTACTGCTATATTAGACTCTTCCCCTTCTTTAAACAAGTTTTTCCAGGAGACTGGATTTTCTCTGGAGAATATTTCCTCCTAAATGGGAATGACAGATTTGAGAAGCTGATAATAATAATAAAAGCTGATTTATTTATTGCCCTGCAACAGACTTACATATATTAGCCTATTTAACTCAAAAACAACAAGATGATATAGGTACCCTTATTATAGATGAGAAAACTAATACTTATAACATTTAATTAGTTGGTATAAGTAACAGAATTAGGAAATGGTCTAATTTCAGCTTCCATTTTCTTCCAGTCAGCCCTATTCCATTGTGGTAATGAGGCATTCCCATGTTGTCACAAGATGTGATGGATAGTTGTTAAATGTAAAGTTTAATATCAAGAGGCATCCCTAAGCTGAAACACACACACATACCCGTCTAATTTCTTCAGTTTAAGGGATCAATCAGAACACTCAAACGGCCTTTATTCCAGTTTGGAAATTGAGACCTCATTGTTTTTTTACCTTGACATTTTACTGAGTGATTTCAGTCTAAGACTTAGTCAATTCCTTGAGAAACAATACAAGACCTGACTAAATACCACAACTGTCTCAAGAATAAAAGTCCATGACCCCAAGAGTGATTCAACTGTACAAGTGCCATGAATTACAAAGATACCTAAAAGGATCTGACCCACATGCAGATAAGAATATAGGTCTCCAAATTAAAAATGGGGGCGTAAATCAACAATACATAAATGTGTATTTGGATGGGCTCAAAGAAAATAATTGAAATTGGTGTGCATGTATACATGGAGAAAGAGAGCGCTAACATCTTCTAAAAACCAAACCAGGCTAAATTCAGAGGTCTCACTCAATTTGAAAAAGTCACATTTCAAATACTGGCCTTTCTAATTTTGCATTCTACTATGAATGTGCTGCTGAGTCACAGCTACATCCTACCATCACAGTCCTGGCATTTGTTTGGCCCAGTTATTTTGCGTGACTTTCCTTTGTGAAGTGAGAAATACTAATTATTGTCATTTTTCAGCAATGTCTATGAATATGCCTACTAGCTTACAGGTGTATGGTACTTCTAGACCATGGTTTCTCAGGAGTGCCACTATTGACGTATGCAGCCAGGTAGTTCTTTGTTGTGGAGAGTTGTCCTATACACTGTAAATGTTTAGCATCATTAGGGGCCTCTATTCACTAGATACCAAATAACATCTCACTCTTCTAGATGTGATAACCAAGAACATCTCTAGACATTGCCAATGTCCTCTGGAGGACAATATCACTCCATATTGAGTGCTACTGCTCTGAACAGAAAATTAGTCAGCTACCTACATTTCTTAAATTACTCCCTCAACGAATTCTCTCCCTTCCAATGCAATAATTGGTTATCTAATAGTGGTTGCTGTTTGGAAATTTTGAAACACATTTAAAGAATGGAAGCTTTGCCACTCTGGAGTGGATCTTACCTATTAATTTAACTTGCGTTTTAAATAAAGTCATGCATATTAATTTGAGTGTTTATTCTATGTTCCTAGACATGGAAACACAGACACACACAAAGAATCAAATACATATACAGTTTATATCTTCTATCTGCACAGCCACCTCTCCATTTATGACTGCACATGTATGATTCAAAAACAATTATTTAATATACTAAAAAATAAAGAATAAGATATTTTTCTTTGATTCAGTTCTTTCTTCCCTTATCCTTTACTCTGACAAATACTTCCTTAAGGTTCAATGTGGCAGGAATGGAGAAGGGAGTCCTTCATGGAGAACTCATTCAGCCGCTTAGCCCAACAGCATAAATTTGATCTCGTAATTAGTATTCAACTCAGCATCTTGGACAGAAACCAGTGTTACAGCCAAGAGGTGGTTTAAATCACATAAATCATAGATCAATGACAGAACTCGAAGCACTGGATAGATTACAAAAGTAAAGCTTTAGTTAAAAATAGATTAACTGTTTCCCTGCAGGAATTCTTTAATCCCTCCAAAATATATAAAACAAATAAAATTGGATCTAATTATTTTTGGTAGCATATGCATGCAACGTAAGTCGAAATGTACTTTCCCTTCTCAGCTGCATTGATGTTTTGCAAATGTGGAAATGTATGTGCACTCTCTACCCATGAAAATATTCCACATTCCTAAGACTTTATTTTTGCATGATATTATAAGAGCCACAAAATACGTTTGTTATAGTAACAACTGTGCAATAGTGATGTGAAAGCTGTTTTACATTACTTTATGAACGTCAGATTTTTAACTTAAAATTCAAACTAAAAAATATGTTCCCGTTTTTTATGAAACAATGGATATCCTTCAGTCCAAATCTTGTATCTACCAAAGTGTACATATATGTAGATGTCATAGTAAATAAAACCACTAAAAATGGTAAGCTGTATCAGTTTTTTAATAAGAAATCAGCCCACTACCAAATAATCATCTCATTAGCTCTTTCCCCGTTCTTCTCTTAGAATTCAGAATTATTCAAAACTATGCAAAAATGATTTGTAATCATTTAAATAAACACATCTTCAAATGTAGCATATTATGAATTTCTCAATAAAATTGACAATTCAATTTTAAGTACCATTAAACATTTCTTTTTTTGAAAATCTAAGCCATTCTACTTTAAATTAAAAGTAGTTATTGAATAATAACTGAAACTGAAGAACATATCCACAGCAAAAAAAAAAAAAAAGGAAAGTTTTTCTAATAGAATTCCAAACCACTAAAAAAAAATCAAATAGGCTAAATGCAGAGTTTAGACACATAATCCTGTGATTTTAGACACTCTTTCTTGGAGTAAGTAAATTAACTTGTAGATTATATTTGCTGGAAAAATGATTAAATGTCATGAAGAAAACCAAAACTATACAACTGAATTTTGCAAATGATACTCTAAAGGAAAGAAAATTAATTAGAACTTTTCTGGTATGTACCAATTATAGAATTAGTACCAACATATTAAAAATGTCATTGTGTCAAAATGAAGACGATATGTAAGTAAGAATATTTTTCACTGTTTTTCCTCTGAAGTTTTGTACTTTTGAAATATTCTTGTGGCTCCTCTTTATGAGGAAAATGCAAATACTTCGAAAGCATAATTGCATTCCTAAACAGGAAGGTAAAAAACTACTGTTTTCAGCAATAAAAACAGTGTGTGTGTATTTTTAAACTACGGGTATTCAAAATGGGAAATTTAATTTTAAAGTGTTGTTTCTAATGGCTACATAAAAATACAATGTTTCCGATCAAAATTGGTAGGAAGGTATGCTGCTCTCTACTGTTTCACTATATATTATTTGATACTTAGTCAAGTTAGGTTTATTAGGTTCTATATTTATAAATTTTGTTAAAAATCATATGAAATTCAGAGTATATGCATGATGTTTGGGTTGATTTATGTAATTCTAAAATTAATAAATAAGAATAGAGTATTTTCACATGAAATTATGTGTTTTCTCTTTGGATCCAAAATCTCCAAGCCTGCTTGTGTTGAAGTTACTCCAAATTATACCAGTTTCAACTTTGTGTCCAGTGTAATCCAAACCTTAACATTTGACTATATGCACAATATATGTAAACAGATTCATTATATCCGAAAACCTTGGTCACATTAGTAGAGATTCACTTAAGGAATATTAGATATCCGCAGGATGCTCCGCCATGCTCTATCAATGGGTTGCAAATCACAAAATCTTCTTTTGATAGTTTTAGATAGTATTTTTTCAAAGTATTGACTGTTTAGATGTGTTTAATGGACAGCGTAAACCGCACACACACCCAAGTTCAAAAGAAAAAAACATTATTATCCAAAAATTCAAGTGGCACCTAAGATAAAAAAAAAATCCACTATAGAATAGAAACTACTATTCTGGGTGTGAACAGACATTCAAGATCGGCATTTGAAATATTTTTTTTTCAACCATTGGGAATGAATATTCTGGAGTGAGATAAGTTTACAGCACTAAATTCTTCTTTCCCTTCAGTTTATAAGAAGTAAAACGATGCCACGCTGCCTTCAGTATTCACCTGATGAAACATGTGAGATAGAAAAGGAATGAAGCGGAAAATGCAGTCATAAAAGTTCATCATTTTGCCCAGTGACGCCATTATGTCGGTTTTGAAGTCAAATCTTTCATCTAAAATGAAAATAGCTAATATATAATTAAGAAAATTTTTCAAAGGGATTCAAACTCACAGGTATGTATGGATTTTAATGAGTCTGAATAACAAATGTTTTACAAGAAAAAATAAAGGAAGAGAGAAGAATTTGGTAAACTGTACCAGATCTGTTGCAAACTAATGGAATTTTTAAATACCACCTAATGCAAGTGCACTCTATAGCTAGTCATAAGATTAAAAGCTTTTCAAGTTGCTATCTTGGGAAATTTCTTTCAAGGAAATTACTACAAAGCCTTGTTTTAGTATGTTCCCCTACTGTGCTTCCCACTGTGTTTTTTTAATAAGGAAAGCTATCCATCCATAGAGGTGTATCCTGTTCTCCATGCTTCAGTGTCTAGCAGCAGGCAAATACAGTAGACACTCGGGTATTTGACTCTTTAATTTTCACTCCATAATGTTGATGCTTGCTTTTGCTGACTGATGCATACATCTTCATGGTTGTTTAATTATGAATGGGCACAGATTTTCCCCACCCCATAAACTCCCCCCTTTCTAGTCACCCTCAGCCAAAACAGTACATAATCTGAAGTGTCTCTATGTAAATAAGGTAATAGATGTTTGGTGTAACCATAACAGAAAAGTGAACTTGTATGGTTCAAATTATTGAAAAACAGAAGGCAAATTTAATTACATAGGATCAAATTATTTTATTATTAATATATAAAAGTAAAGATCAAAAGCTACTTTAAAAATTATAAATTTTTAATTTTTGTTTTATATTTTCAAATTATGCAGAAAAACAGCCATCAAATAAAAGATCACTGAAAAATCTTATGGAAGACTCCTGGAGTATCTTATCAAAATTTGTTCTCATACTGTTAAAATTAAGACTACCAGAATTAAAATAACAGAGAAGAAAAAATATTATTTTTGGCACATAAGGATCTCTTTAATTGTTATTTTAAAACTGAAACAACACCTGTCTCTTTTTGGGAAAAAAATACTTATTTTATTACACTTATTTTATTAGACTTCTTTCATTAAAATCACAAAATGGTGTTTTATTAAAAACAAGAACAAATAAATGCATTGGGCATTACACTTTTTAGGCAACCAGCTATGGATTTGGCTATTTGCAGATTCACTTATCCTGTCCTTAGAGACACTTTATGTTATTGGATAACAAAAACTGAATTCTTAGTAAATCCTAAAATTCCTGCCTTCTGTAGAGTTGTGTATTGTTTTTAAAGGCCCAGATAGGGCCATCAAGTCTGGGGCAAGCATTTTTCTTCTTCCTTTTATTTTGCTGAGGAAGATTTGCCTTGAGCTAACATCCATGCCAATCTTCCTCCATTTTTAGTATGTGGGAGGCCAGCACAGCATGGCCACTAACAGAGTGGTGTAGGTCTGCTCTTGGGAACCAAATCTGGGCTTCCAAAGCAGAGCATGCTGAAATTAACCACTAGGCCACAGGGGCTGGCCCTGAGGCAAGCATTATTGTGACCAATTTTTTCATTACCAGAATTAGTTACATCAAGAAAAGGTGCACTTATTCTGACTAAATATGTTCTTTAGAAATGGTGACATAGATTTTTTTTAAAGATGTATGAAAACTGTGAAATTTCATATAAATTCAGAAAATATGCATGCTGTTTTTATTATTTATTTCTAGAATACTACTACCTCTCCCCACACAATATACCCACAAATGAGTATACACTGACTCACTGACTCAGTCAAGAAAAAAATTATCTCTTGAAAATAAAAAAGCAATATTTTTCATGATTTTTGTTTCTGATTTTCATAACTAATAGTGACAGAAATACTTAGCTTAAAAAAAGCATTTCAAAAAAAGATTCTTATATTCAAAGACAGTCAATAGATTCTAATATTTTAATACTTCAAATATCAAATAAATAGGAAGATTTTTTAAGTACAGTGTTTCAATTTCACTTGTAATGAAATTAACATTGGTAGATAAAAATGAGATTGTACAAAGACTGGTGGTGTGGTGCTACCAGTATTGGATTGTGCTGCATCCATGACAACAGAATGGAAGGTTGCTTTTAATGCTATTATCTTACATACTCACAGCTGAATGCCCATACAGCTGTACTAAGAAAAATCAAGTTTCAGATCTGAAGCCACTAAACTTACATATACTGTGCATAGAGTTGCAAATACAGAAAAGAATAGAAAGATTAATATTATAGCTGGAAATCTCTCAAAAGCCCTTATTTCAAAAAGCACATAGATTGGCTAATTGTCAAACATTCAAGGAACATTTATTGATGCCAACAAATTCAGTAAAAAGAAACATTTTGCTGCTAGTTTGCTTTTGAGAGCATAATCAGCAAACTAAGAGATTATTCAATCTTACTCTACAATAAAATTGAAAATTGATCATTTCTTTTAAATAAAGATTAACTCAATAGAATATTGTCTGATACACCTATGAAAAAGAACAAGAGAAAAAAGGAAGAAAAATGCAACTATATACATTTTACTGATTGATTAAATAAAGCCTCGTTGCCTCTTTAAAATAAAACAGCAAGAACAGAGTACCCAAATTTCAGATTCCTCCTTTCCTTTGTTTTAAAGATGAGAATCTATTACCTTGTGTAATTAACTGATGATGATGATGAGAGAGAGAGAGAGAGAGATAGATGTTTATGAATCCCTAGTCTGAGGCAATCCTATATTGAACCCAAAGTATCTAGGTGACAGTTACTTAGTAAAGTCCATGACTACACTTGGCTGCTTTATGATGGAGACTCTAATTACATTACTGTTAGCCTTACCATCTCAGAAACTAAGAGAACGCTTCCATAAATCCTTTTCCTATATAGTAGTTCCTTTTCTTCTCTAATGGAAGGATTCCTGTGTCTATACACAGGCAACGTGAAATGGAAATTAGGGCTAATTCTATTCATCATAAAATAAAAAAGAGACTTGGAAATTAGCCAACTAATTGGAATAATGTCCACTGTCAAAATAGAAAACCCAATACAGATTGAAAGACAGACAGAAATATACACACATAGTATGAGATAAAGCTTGAATTACGCAGTACAGAGTAGTGCTGTCAAAGAACAATCTAACGAATTAGTCCAGAAAGTTAAATGTTTAGTTTCAAGATTCCTTTCCACCTTTTTCACCTTGACAGTGGTTATGCTGGCATCTTTAATAATAAATTTAGATTTTACCACAGAATAATTTGAAATGTGAAATATTGGTCTTGATTTAGGTATCAAATGAAACTGAAATGATCCCTTCTTCCTTTTACTTTGTTTTAGGAAATTCTCAGTGTACGGTTTAGGCAATTACAAGAACAGCTCAGGAAAAGAAGTTATTACTGAGTCAAAAGTGAGCTATTTGTCTTGTCTGTCATTTACACTGATTAAGTGTAATAGATAATTACCCTGTGTTCTTCTTCATTACTATACTAACATGGTCAGATTGTCCTACGAATCTATCCCATATCTACATTAATTTATCTATTTTAGCTCATTCATTCAATAAATGTTTATAAAGCATTTACTGTGTGTGTCAGGTAAGTCATCAGCAACTGAACTTTCTAGCAGGAAGTATTATAGTACAATATCATAGGTTCTAGTCCCAAACTGAGTTCAAAACCCAGTGCTACTACTTAACAGGGCTGTGTGGCTTTGGGTAAGATATTTATCCTCTCTGTGCCTCTGTTTTCTCATCTGTAAAATGAGGATGACAATATTACCTATTCAGAAGGTATTCTAAGGATTAAATTAGTTGAAGTAAAGCACTCAGCTCAAGAATTGTCATAATAAATGCTAAAACATATTTGTTAGCATAATTATTCTTCATCCAGATGAATCACCAATAAACCAAGCAAAGACTGGAACTACAGTCAAAAGATGACAAAGACCACAATCTTAAGTAAAATTTTAATACACGACAAAAATTGGGAAAAAAATTAAAAGGGAGGAATATGAGGCTCCCATATAAGAGTGACCCTATCAACAATAGATTCAGATCAACCTTTGAATCCAATCACTATATATGACTAAAAATGACTACCCCGAAAAATAACGTGAGGGAGGAGAAAATTTACCCCTTCCCCTCTTGGTTCTTATGACTGGTCAAATAATTAAAATAACATAAAGCAGGTTAACAGGAGAAAATCAAACAAAGTTTAACACATGCACACAGGAAATTCACATAAGCATGAAGAATGCCAAAGACAGTCAGGCAAAAAAGTATACATGTCATTCTGGACTAGGGAGAAGAGATCAGAGAAAGGAGGCAATTTACAAGATGATGAAATGAGTTAATGTTTGGAAAACAAATGTTTGTGGGCCATCTACAGATGTTGGCACACACAGAGGAAGGTCTTTGATCAAAAATCCCATGCTAGGTTCTTCCCTGTCTACCAAACCTAGGTCATATTATATTATAGTTATCTAAGGTGATAGCTCTTTCTTGGAAAAGCCCTTCTATCCTAAATTCTTTTAGGCAGTTAGGAGAAAGTTCAAAGTTTCTTCCTGAGTCTTTTGTTCTTAAAAATAATCAGTCCAAAATAATCCTCAAGCAAAAGAGAAACATTTTGGGGTAGCAAATTCTGCGCCCCTATAACAACAAGAGGAAGCCTAAGTTATAACATTTGATTGTCATAATGCCAAATTACCATAGGAATCCTTTGTTTAGTATAACAAAATAAGCTTAACTTTTAGCATAACAATTAATTTGTGTTTTTGTATTTGTCTTCCGGTATCCTCCTACCCATCCACCCAATTTGTATTTTCCTTTCTGTAATTCACGGTTCAAGACCTTTCCTCTAGGGTGTTTTGTTCTCACTAGCTTTGTCTTTTCTCTATAAGCTCAAATCTACCCCTCCCTTCAACCTCAACGTACCATTATATTGAATTACACAACGATAGTTTTTTTTGGTTATAATGATATTATTAGCTAATATTCATGGAGCACTTACTATGTAGAAGGATCATTGCTAAGCAATTTACAATTATTTAATCTTTATAATATCTCTATGGGATAAGTGCTGTTATTCTCATACTCATTTTATAGACGGAGAAATTGAGGCTCAGAGGTGATAAGTGATTGCACCTTTAGTGTAGAGAACATGTTTAAGAATTAATCATTTTTATGTGCCCCAATATAGTGATCTGCCATTGTGGAGCCTTAAGAAATTTTTTTTTTTTTGAGAAAGATTAGCCCTGAGCTAACTGATGCCAATCCTCCTCTTTTTTCTGAGGAAGACTGGCCCTGAGCTAACATCCGTGCCCATTTTCCTCTACTTTATATGTAGGATGCCTGCCACAATATGGCTTGCCAAGAGGTGCCATGTCCGCCCCCGGGATCCAAACCTGTGAACCCCGGGCGGCCGAAGCAGAATGTGCACACTTAACCGCTGAGCCACTGGGCCAGCCCCGAGCCTTAAGAAATATTTAAAGAGTGACTGTATTTTCACCACTGTCTTTCTTCAGTATTCTTTAATATCCTTGTCTATATCCTGTCGTGTATAATGAACCAAATAATCTTTAATGTTGCTAACATTAATTGTGTTTAGTATTTTATTTGTTCATGAATTCCCAAGCCATGTGTTAGGTTAAGGAGAGGAGCATGAATAGAAAGAGCAACATATTATACTCTAAAGACATCTTGGCTTCTTCTATAGATACCAAAACATCTGGCTCATTTAAGTAATTCAATCATCAAAATATTTTATAAAGTCAGCCGTTATAATTTCTCACCCTTGAACTAGGACACATGGCCTTGCAGATATAAGTGCAATTATAAGGACAATGGGAAAAAATATTTGAAATTAGACCTGTCCTGAAAAATCCAGGGCATATGGTTACTAAAAACAAGTAGGATTGAATTGAGCAGATGTTTTAGCACCATGCAGACCCAAGCTTAATTTGTAAAGATTTTATGCATGTTTCAGGAAAGCACTGTGTGGCTGTGTTTTAAAATTGTTCTGCTCTGTTTTAAAGTGTTTAAAATATTCAGAAAAACAAAAGGGCAGAGTCCCCTGTCGGGAGCAATATAGTTCGGAGAGGAAGCTAGATTGGAAAATGTAAAGTTTGGTTAAAGTGATCCCTTATGTTGGAAGATGTAAAGTTTGGTTAGAGTGATCCCTTATGATGTAAATGACACATAAGGGGAAGGAAATGCTCCTTGAGGTTACTGGAAAAAAGAAGTCTTAAAGTAGCCAATTCTCCCCACTTTAAGGAGAGAACTTGTATTTTTGGACATAGCACAGAATATCTGTTTCCTGAGTTCCAAGGCACTAAGCCTGCCAAATTGATTTACCCTAGCTTAAATTCTCAAATATCCAACAAGTGTTTCTGACAGAAAAGTGTATCTAAGGATTTATGATTTCTAATGCAGGTTGAAGAGATCACCAAGATTTAGCATGGGTTCACTAATAGGCAATCTTGCCAAATTAAGCAAATCTCCCTTTTTGAAGGGTCCATAGATTAGTAATCATCCCCTTTCTCTTCACAAGCTAGAACAAATCCCTCCTTTCCATTGAGTCATCAAAGTATATTATCTGAACCTCTTTTTGAACACTGTTTACCGTGCATTATAACTAATTATATTGTAATTTTGTCTTTTTTTTTACTAGACTGTGAGTCCTTTAAGGTCAGTAGTCATCTTTATTGCCACTGTGTAGCAAATGCTCAAAAAATAGTTGTTGAATCAATGGGAGGATGCTATAGCTACAATGTAGTTTTATTTTAGCAAGGTCCTTGACTATCGTTTTCCATAATATCTTTGTGAACTAGATGGAAAACATAAGCTATATGACAGTACTATTAGATGAGGTTGTGCCTGGTTGAATAATCATACAAAGAATATGAGTTAATGAATCCATATCAACCTGGAAGAAATTTCCTGTCCTGTTTAACACTTATAGGTACTTTAAACAAATACATTAATGACTTGCTGGTAAACTCGATGGATGACAAAAATCTAAGAGATAAAACAGGATTCAGAAATCTAGAAGGTTAAACCAAAACTAACAGAATATAAAATGGACAAGAAAAGATGTAATTTCTCTACTAAGAATTGCTTAAACATCAATTGCAAGTACAGACTAAATTTAATCATTTGTGTAAAATAGAAGTCCTCAAGATTATGCACAAGATTAAAATGAGCCAACAATAGAAAAGAAGACAAATAAGTCACTCAGGTGGTATGGGAGGCAGCATAAACTAGCAGTTTATATACTCATTTATGGAGTTACGCAAGTTTGAGTTCAAATGAGCCATCTATTAGCTATAAATCCTTGAACGTCCTAATCAACATCTCTGGTTCTCAGTGTCTTCATCTAGGAAATGGAAATGAAATCACCTACCTCATAGGGTTGTGGTGATGATTAAATTAGATAATCCATTTAAAGTACATAAGCATTTCTGATACATAGTAAACACTCAAAAGAGAAAAAAGGGGCCGACCTGGTGGCGCAGTAGTTAAATGCGCCCGTTCAGCTTCTTGGCAGCCCAGGGTTTGCCACTTCAGATCTCGGGTGCAGAAATGGCACCGCTTGGCATAAGCCTTGCTGTGGTAGGCATCCCACACATAAAGTAGAGGAAGATGGGCACGGATGTTAGCTCAGGGCCAGTCTTCCTCAGCAAAAAGAGGAGGATTGGCAGCAGATGTTAGCTCAGGGATAATCTTCCTCAAAAAAAAAATAGGAGAAAAAATGTATCTCTGGACAAAAGTTATCCTTCTGCATTCTGCACTGCTCGGAATAAATCTGTAGTATCATCTCCACTTTTGATCCATTTTAAGAGGAATGCTGGCTCAGTGGAGACCATGCAATGAGTCCACGGGATCTTAAAGGATCTGGAAATGTTCTTATATAAGGAATTGTGAGACCTTGGAGGGCAGGAAGGGCATGTTTGCATTTTCTCAAGTGTTGAAATGCCAAAATGTAAAATAGGAATTAAATTTCTATCTCGTCCCATATGGGAGAAAAGTAAATTTAAAAAAACTATAGATACAAATAACAAAGAGGTAAATATCAATTTGTATTCAAAAACATTTTCTAACAATGTTATCAGTTAATGAATTAGGCTACCTTATAAGAAAAATAACCTCCTCATTTTGAAGGTATCCAAGCAGAAGCTAACTGACTTCTCATTAAGGATGCTGAAAAATAGATTCCTATACTGGTAGGACTAGGTTATTTCCAACTCTAACATTCTCTGATTCTATAAAACAGAGACTATATCCACATGAGGCAAATATACTATTATTTTGAACTACAAAATTTTCAAATTCTGTCTTCTTTGTCTACACAGCAAACAGCCAAATTGACTAATAAGTGGTAAAGGAAGCAAGTGGCTAAAGATAACATAAAGAGTTGACCTACACACATCTGCATAGTGTAGTGGAAGAAATAACAATCTGGGAAAACTATGTATTTATTACCTCTGTATCTTTAAAAAGATATCTACTTTTATAGCATCTCAGTTTTCTATCCATAAAATAAGCGAGTTGGACTAGATGATCTTTAAGGGCATTTTCATCTATAATAGCATCCTATTGGTTACTTCTTGGAACATCATTTACCTGGCCATCATTGATAGCCAATCAAAACGATCAAAAATGATCAAAATTGACCACTCTTCTTCCACACTACCATAGTCCTACAAAATTACGAGTGGATCAAGTATTTTGACTAGGTTACATCCTTCACTAGTGCTGAACCCATTTGTTTCAATCAACATTTCGAGGAAGTTTTTAATAGTGAATAGTGCTACGAGAAACTCGCAGTCACACATATGTGCCAAAACTTTGTTTTGCATTAATGAGATATCATGTACCATTAGTGTGTGGAGAATAACTTCTTCCTAGTCACAACATATCTCTGCAGGAGTGCAGAAAGCAAAAATGAAAAATATATATGCTTCCAGTGTTTGTAATTTGAGTCAAAGAACAGCATGATGAAAAATATAACAAGTTGTATTATTTTATATTAGAAAAATAAATTGTAAACTTGAAGACACACCCCATTGCATACTGTACATATATTTGTTCTTTCTGACTCTCTCTCAAGTTCCTTAAAAGATATATTAATTCCAACCAATTCTGCACCCTAGGTGCCCTACTGTTTCTTTCTTCTTTGGGAAAAAAATGGCAGCTTTTCTAGTCCCTCAGTTACCTCTAGTAGCAAATTAATCAGTCATTGGGAGTCAAGAGGGATTTTCATTTTCCATTTTAAAGGCCTTCAACCCATGGAATTAGCACTTTGGACTGTTGCCAAGGGAAAACCAATCTCGAAGAAAATAAAAGAAGGTCTGGAGGTTGGAGAAAAGCCTTTAGATTTTGCTAAATGGCCCAAGGTGGCACAACATCCGACCTTCTGATGACCCCAGTGAGGACAGATGGGTTGTAACTGAAGGCATCTTCTATCTATATACTCTTGCTACACTCATATTTCTAAATGAGCACCGTGAAGAAATGCCATTATTGTTAATGTTCTTTTTCCAGATCTACATTTCAGATAATGCCCATCCTTCCGCTTGATCAGTTCTACAAAGAGAAATTTGAAGCAGGAAGCTGGTGAGCTCATTTTCCAGTTCAGAAATTCTTAAAAGAAATTATCCCCTAGTTAGGTAGGTATTTTACTGTAAATTAATTTTAGATACTGTAAGAAATGACCTCAGATACTGCCCCATCTGTCTCTTTTGACAACAGTCTTGCTGTTTGAAGTTGTTCTTCAAATTTCACCAGCTCAAGGAGAAGAGTTCCTTCTTGGAGAGTTCCCAAAAGAATCTACACACCAACAAATATGGTCATTAGCTCTCTAGAAGGCATGAAAATTCATCAGGGCTTCCTCCCTCCAGCTGGGTAAAACTTGGGATGTGCATGTATTGAAACGCTGCCAAGTCTCTTAAAACTATACATTTTTGTTAAGTTTCAAACACACGTTTGCAAAACACTTTCTGTACAATAAAGGATTACTGGCAGTCTTAGAATTTCAAAAATCTTTAGGGGCATAAATATAGTCTTTTTTTGCCAGTGTAGTAAAAATGTAATGTGGAAAGGCAGAAAGTGTGGGAAAATCATGTAATGGGAAGTTAGTCCTTCTGTCATTTCATCTGTGGCTAGTTAGCTTTGTTGGCTAAATCATGACATTAATAAGACCATGGTGACAAGTCTTATCTCCACGAGGGCCAATTAGCATCATTTCTTTCCAATAACACAAATTGCAACCATCACCTCAGCGAACCAGAGGCAAACACTTAATTTTTTCACAAGAGAAACCAGGTGAGTGTGACTGGCTCAGTGCAAACCTAAGCGCATGACCAGGAAACTTCTTTCAAAGGGCAAGCTCTCCCAATAAACTTTCCATGTACAAGAGCCAGCATAAATGGAAAGTGAAAACAATTAACATTTATATAACATATTTTTGTCTGTAAAGCATATTCACATATATTATCATACTTGTTCCTCACAACAGTTATGAGAGGGAGATTATTACCTTCATTTTACAGAGAAGGAAACTTGGTATACTTTTTTCAGGGTATGATGAGCTCTATTACATCCTATAAGGAAAAAAAAGAATTTCACAGCTTTAAGTACTAAAAGGAGTAAAAAGCATTTTGCAGCTTTGAAATTTTTTATATGGGAGCAAAAATTTATTTTTTATAGAATTTTCATGAAAAACAAAGGTAAACGTAAAGGTGGCTCAAGTTACAACATGCATTCCCTTTAAAATCATCAAAAAAACTGAAACTAAAGTGAGTTTTCTACCCAGATTCTCTGGACAATTGCTTCAATTTACCAGTTTATTGTATATGTATACAAATGCTCCCAATCAGATAAGGCTTAAAAATTATTTCCTCTCATTGGAACACTCACAGTAACTCTATGAAGTAGAGATTATTTGCCTTATTTTTATAAGTAATGAAACAAACTCAGAGGTTATGTGACTTGCCCATTTTCTTTACACGTAATATTCATCTGCATTAAGGAGTTACACAATTAAAGATCTATAAATAATGAAACCACCCCTGAGACAACATTAAATTATTGGCCATCAAGTGAAACCTGCCTGTCTGGTTTTTAGTTCCACTTTGAGTCACTCATAATTCCATAGAGCCAGCCTAAATTATAAGCAATTACCATAATTAAGCAGAAAGTATTCTCAGATCTTTTTCATCACCTCCTTTTTGACTAGCTTTCCCTTCTGTGAATGCCGTAGTTCTAACTATCCAGATATTCTAAGTAATGCTTTTTCTCTTTGTCTAAGCATAAGACAGTATTTACTTTCTTAACCCCCGAAAAAAGAAAAATGAATTAGAGAGCTGTGTTGGGAGCAAGACTAATAGGTGTACAATTTTTTCTAGGCTTTTGGTTTGATTTTTCTTTTTACTAAATTGATACACTGTTTAAGTTAACAAATATCCAGTTCTTTTCATGTCCCAATTTTTTTTTTTAAATTCCTATTCTGTCATAACACTTCACTTTTGGTAGCATCTTCCAGGTGACATACCAAAGGATTTTATGTGGGGAAATATAGATTCTAGAAATGTTAAAGTACACTAGTCATCTCCATTCTGTACCTCTCACTAGCTTTATTTTCTGCCACAAGGGGAAAAAATTCAAAAGAGAAAAACAAACAGATTTTTGCAAAGAATGAAGCTCTGCAAAATTACAGCAGCAGCACCACTTTTTTCATTTCCATAATTTTGCAAATCCAACGAAGTGTAGAATTCATTAGTTTTGCTTCACATAAAAGGCTTTCTGTTTAGTACAAGTTCCCTGTAATCCATTCTGATTAAGTTTACAAATGTCTGCCGATGTGTCTTCAGATATATTGCATTGCAGTTATCCGTGTTAATATAAGAAAAAAATCTCCAGAAGATCTCACTAGAAAATCAATATGATAACTACTGGTGATCTACCACTTTCAGAGAGTGGGAAAATAGTTACTTTTTCCAGATTTCCATGTCAGTAATTACCAATTAAGCGAAAATTTTTTCTCTTCATCTCTTCTTTTGGGGCAATATATTTAGTTGAAATAAAAAAAGAAAAAATACCCCTAACCCACACCACGAAATCGCTAAATAACATTAACTGTGTATAGTCAAATGAAAAGAAAAAAAATGCTGTCTTACTTTGAGGCGGTTGTCTCAGGCAGTAAAAATGTCACTAAAAGTTGATTCCATGATGTTAAATCAAAGTAGTACGAAAGTGGTTGTTGCAAAAACTAAATATGGATAACAGATTTATTTTTAAAGAAAGAAGTTAATCAATCTTAAAATATCTTTTTTCGGTTTGCTTATTTAATTTTTCTCTAGAAAGGGTTGACTAAAAACAGCAAAAATGGGGTGAATTAATATTTAATGAGGCATTTTTAACCATACAATATTATTTCACTTTAACAATAACAGTAGTCTACTTAAAGAATGTCTTAATAAGAAATTGTCCTGTTTTGGTTCTAAAACATTCTTGTGTATAATAAGCTGCCTCATAATAAAGGGAATTTCTGTGGACATCTTCAACTTCCAGCTAAGTGTGTATAGAAAACAGTTACTGTCTATTTTCAGAATTTTTTTCCGGACCAAAATATTTGATTTTAAAAGTTCTGCATGTTTTCCCTTTAATGCCCCATATAAATTCTAAATATGTAAAATCTTCTGTTTTAATGTTCTCCTAAAATTCATCCCCATTCCAAACCAAAAGAGTAATTTGAATACTTCTATACACCATAGCTACTTTAACTTATTTTTCTCAAATTTCAAAATTCTAGTTTGGAGCAGAAATACAGGCAGAAAGTCAAATCACAAGAATAAAATGAAACAGCCATCTAATTTTATAAAATTGTATCTAAGGAGCCTAAGTTTTAATGCCGTGTGTGTGAGCATGCATGCCCACATGCACACCCTCGAGAGTGTGTTTTGTGTATATAATGATTAAAAATTTACCAAAAGTCATGAATGCCATTTTACTGTCACTTCCTTTGATTAACCTTCACCTGACCTCACTCCCTAAGGCAATTTTAGATTCTTTTTGTTTCTGCACTCAAATTCTTCAGTCAAGCAGGTGAGTTTATTAAAAATCCGTCATTAAAATGAATTCCTCGGAAGTAATTTTTTGTGATTTTTCACAGATGTTTGTTATAAAAATGAAATTATTTCCCACTAAATATAAAAACCAGTTGTGATTATTCAATTGGTAGGGCAATTCGGTTCACTGAGGACAGACCTAAACTAGGCAGTTCTGCAGTTCTAGCAATTCTTCCCTGGTCAGTGAAATCAGTACAAACGATACATAAATATAAAGAGAGAAAGGATGTTATTGTAATCATAGGAAGTGCTTTGCTGCAACTGAGCTGGAAAAAATATGTATAAGCATTTATAGGATTCAAGAGTATACTGTGAAGTGAAAAGAGGTAAACAAAAACAACTTGTTTTTAAAATATTTTCTGTCCTACATGATGGTTTTGAAAACCACTGTTTTCTATTAAAACAGTTGCCTGAAAAAATGGATTTTTAGGTAATTTCCTATTATTCATTAGCATAATTAAAAGCAAATATTTGAATTTTCTTTATAAGCTTATTTTATAATAATATATCACAGAGAACTTGCCAATATTTCATAGAGAAAGTAAAGATACAGGAAAGGAGAAAGAATAGCTTTAATTACCAAAAATGAAAAAGATCCTTTGAAAAGAATTAAGAAGGTAATAAAGCACATTCTGGGGTTCTTCTGATACACTTCTTATCCTTACTCCCTTTTCATCTTTCAGAAATTGCACAGCCAAAAGTATCATTCTACTTGCTAATTACAAGAGAGAAAATAAAACTTTACGATGGAGGGACCAAGTTTACCACTCTAAACAAAAATCACTCACCATCACTAATAGGTGGAAAAACCAGACAGTATATGCCTTTTGATAAAATGCAATATGAAGTACGCAGCAGCATCTATGCAACATATTTACTAAAAGTCTTTAGACTTAACTTTCAGTTCACAGGAAATACAAGGATGTGAGGAATAAATTAAATACCACAAAAAAGGACGTAACTAAATGTAGAAGATCAAACATTCCTTAAAACCACGGTCCCCATTTCTTTAACAGCTCAGGTTTGTAAAGAAAAAAAAATGAAGAGTCTGTTAAATTAGAAAAATTATGCCCGATGATGTTTGATCGGATCCTGATTTGAGTAAGCTATAAAAGACTTTGTGGACAGTAGGGGAATTTAAATATAGATTAGAAATTAAATTACATCAAGGAATTACTCGTCATTAGTAAGTGTGATAATGATAGTTTGGTGATGTAGAAAAATGGCCCTATTTTTCGAAGATGCATACGGGTAAAATTACTGGTAAAACATCATGATGTCTAAAATAACCTTTAAAATAATTCAGAAAAACGTAGATGAAACAAATGTGGCAAAATATTAAGGCTCATTAAATCTTAGTATTGAGTATATGGAGCTCACTATATGATTCTATCAGCTTTTCTGTGTGTTTAGAAGATTTTATAATAAAGAACTAAAAAAAACGCTACAAACCCAAAGAGACCAGAGACTACTTCAGATGACATTGAAATTCCAGGAGAGCACTGTTTCCTGTTTGCTCTCCTTTTTACTTGCACCTTAGGTAGCATTTTATCCCTCTCTCTCCCACTCCCAGTTTCAGAATCCAGAGCCTGAGATTCACGGTTTGCCTGTTCCTGAAACTGCTTTCTACTTCCTCATAAAAAAAAAGAGTTCTCAGGTTAGGGTTCTGGTCTATGTGAACTGTAGGGCCTTGATACAAAAAACTACTTCCTTCCAGAAATCTGGCAAGTAGGCCTTGGACTAGAACTGTTTAGAGACCTTTTTAGGCCTTATGTACTTTTAGATTTGGAACCCCTGGCCCACATCATATCAAGAATATTAAAATATATTTGATTGTATATTAAATATAATTTTGATTTTAAAAGTCTAAATAATTTTATTAATATTATACATTTGAGTTTTGCTAAAAAATATATTGTGATTTAAGCTTTATTATACTTATACATAATTATTTAATAATTGAGTGACAGTTAACTAGGTGATATGTTACTTAGAAATTTAAACATGTTTAAATTTTGATATTTCCATTTTCTTTGCATATTTTAAAGCCAGTACATTTTTTCAGGTTCTGAGCATGTTTACAGGTTCTTGAAAAGCTTAAAGTTCCTGGCCTGGACGTAGGAATGTGACACCATCAAATAGGACAACTAACCCCGAGGAGTAGCCCCGCCTGTCCCAGGTTTTACATATTTTGACTGTGCAGTTATCTGTATTGTATGCAGTGTGCGTAAAAGAATTGTGTTTAATTGAATTAGAAACACATTGAATCAAATTTTATTATAACTGAAAGAGAATATTTATAGCAGAGCTCTTAAACTGCAGTCTATTCATAAGCTTTATGGGAGCACCATTCTCCTCAAAGTGTTGGTAAAATGATGTGTGAATATGCGTGGGGGTGAGGGTGACTCTATGTCTTTCGCCATTTTCTGGTGGGGGGTCCTGAGTTTTCATCACTTTCAAAATTTTTGTCACCATCACAGCCCCACCTACACAAAGAGAGTCACTATTTCTAGTCTAAATCCCTCCTGTTAAAGGTAGGAAATTAGAGGCCAGCAAGAGGAAGGGAATTGCCCAAAGTCTCACAGCTGGTTAGGGTCTGGAGTTTAAGTCTCCTAACTCTAAGATCTCTATCCTATCCTTGAAGTCAGTCCTAAGTCCATCTTAGACCATTGTTCTGTCACTGTGTTACTTTAGGCCTAAGCATCTTGAGGGAGATCTCTGATTCTCACATGGTTTAAGGTACTTTTAATGTTTAACAGCTAAGTTGCTGTAAGTGTAAACAGTTTGAAACGAGGAGTCTTCTTACCTTGCTATGCTAAATTATAATCTAGTGGTCTCTGGCATCAAAAGAGATCTTTCTTGACTTTATTTTGCAAAAATTCTTAGCGACAGTGAGATGAGATTTATTTTAGTATTCCTCTAAAAGGGCCATGATCACCAAAGGGAAGAAAGTCATGTTTAGTGGTTTGACAGAGCAGTCTGAAGGTCTGGGTTTCTTCTTCATTCAGCTGCTAAAATATAGAACAGAATGACAGGGCTGGGTAATAATCTTGGGGCAGTCACTAAACCACTTTGGGACTCAGTTTCTTTCTCTGGAAAAGAAGTAATATCAATTCTGGGGTCACCTACTTATGACACTGTGGCCCATGAAAATTATTGCGTGTGAAGGAATTTTCAAGATTTTCATACAAAAGATATCCCATCTGTGATAAATCAACAAAAAGAGAATGCAATCTAATGTGACATCTCCTGAAAAACAACATCTCTGCTACTTAATCTGTCCTTTGACCTCATAATCCAAAATTATTCTTGATAGCTTTATTCCCTGGGCCTGCTTTCAACTTCATCTCCCAATCATGTCAAGGAGAAATGGAGATCTTCTTTTAAAATAACTTCTATAACCAAATCTATAAACTAAGCAGTTGCTTTTTTTGTTAATTTTTTCCAATAATGGAAAGGGTCTTCTATTAAGAATTACAGTAATGAAATATGGCAGTAAATCTTAAAGTGTGCCCTTCCTTAGGCTGCAGTTATGTAAAAGGTTATATAGTACAACAGTTATTAATCCTTCTTCACTTTGACAATTGATTTGAATACAGCGTCTGTTGTAGTCTTTTTATAATACAAGATCACAAAAGTTCAAAACTAATTTATTGCTCTTTGTTCCACCAGGCAAAAAGTGCACCTTATCAAAACTGTTACTGTCAGATCGATATTGTGCTGAAACAAAAATGCAGATTAGCTGTTAAAGACTTCTCTTTTTAGCTGCATTCATGAATTGCTTAGTAAAATCCAAGCACTGTGGTGGAGGGGGAAAAAAAGACTTCAGAAGAGAATTTTAAAATGGAGCAGAGAGGCAAGTAGGAAAAGAGGTCTCATAAAGGCTCCATTCCTAAAATTCACCGATGTAAATTTAAGAAATTTACATACTTAAATAAAACACTGATTGTAGTTAGTATGTGTAGATATTGAACTTGAAACTGGAGACTAGTCGTGGTGAAGACATCCGTTCCCATTTGGACCAGTTTCTAGTTTCGAGTTCAATAATACCGGAACATACGTCCCAGCATAGTTCTGCTTAGATGCCAGAATCAAAAGTATTTGAGAAGACTGGAATGGTTTGGCTCATGTTAGCGATGCAAACTTATTGGATTTAGAGGCTAATAAATTCCCAGTTAAAGTACAAAGCCCTCATTGATGTTTAAAAGAAAACCCGTAACTCCACACTGTTCAACGAATGTTTACAAGGAAGGATAAAATGTAGCTAGCATTGTTTTTCAAATAGGCCTATTCAGAAAATTCATCAATCTTTTCTCCCTCTGCCCTTCTCCATTATCACCTCACCTCTGGAGGTCAGAAGAGTGCACAACCCCACATGGGGTTAGATGAAAGAAGGGAGGAAAGAGGAAGTATTTGACTACAAGCTTATTTGAATAAAACTGCACAAATTCTGAAAATAGATGCTGAAATAGACAGTGGTTTTTTATGCTGCCCTCAGGCATTGATACCTTCAACTTGTGTGCATATTTATATCCGTGTATTTCACCGTTAGGTGAGAAACAGTTACCACAGCAACCTCCAATTCACCTGGAATCTTTGCTATGCCAATAAGGCCATGAGATTCTTTCTCATAGGAAAAAACATAGCATATAGCAAGTAAAATGGTGTGCCATATATACTGCATTTACAATCAAGCGCATTCATCTCACGTCATCCTTGTTCATGTCATCCAGCTGATCAGTGGTAGAACATGAGAACAACATATGTCAGGTCTTTCGAATTTGCATCTCTTCCCATTATCCACTCTATTCCCACTGGAGTTTATAACATTTTCAGTGAGTTAATATTGGTTAAAGTTTTCCAATTGTCAGGACACATTCAAGGAGAAGGCTTGTACATATATATATTCTATTCTTCATTGGGGCTCTTCACTTTTACTTTACTATTATAGAAATGCTTTCTTTAAATATTATGTGAGTCAGTAATGGTGCATTTAGCTTTAATGTTTACACAAATAGGGAGAACGAAAGAATTAAGTTATTAGAATAATAATCCCACATAATTATTTTCAGTGGACCTTAGCTCATTTATTACTTTGTAGGTTTCAAGTCACCTTAAGAACTGAAAGCTTTCAAATGTAAAATATATCCAATAGCAGCCTTCAGTTAGTTCCAAATACATAATTTTATCCCATTGGTGAAAAAATACAATTGCAATTGCAAGTTAAAATTCCACATTTTCTGAGAATTTTCTTTTCTGTTTCAGTGAAATTGCTTCCAATTTTTTGGTGGTGAAAGTTTGTCTCTTTGAGCTTTTATTATGTGAAACATAATCCTGCAACAGTATTTGGGTTTCCCATCTGGTGCACTATAATCTAGTTATCTCAATACTGACTTTCTTTAGACATTTAATTTACAAAATACACCAATAAACAAGAAGGTACAAATAATGGGAAAGGTGATTCCAATTTCCAGCTTGTTTTTGGAAAAGGGGTTTAATCCTTATAGTTAAACATCTTTCAAATACATATCGATGTATGGATGGGTAAAAGTATGTTTTGTTTGGGATGTACTTTAGAATTCTCCAAGAGAAAGAGAAGAAGAATGAGAATGGCAAATGTTTATAAATATTAAATCTGAGTCTTAAGTACATGGGTTTTCATTGTTACTATTCTTTCTGCCTTTGGATATATTTGAAAATATTTATAATAAAAGTGAAAACAAAGTCCAGAATGGAGTAGTTTCAAGAGTTTTCCCCCAATAGAGTTTGGTAGATACAATTTAACCTTATTTTACTTGATTGAAGAAACAGCCAAATAGGTACATTCTTGACACTTTACACACACTATCTCATTTAATTTTCACATTAATCATTTTATGTAGATATTACTCAATTTTATAGATGAGGAATTGAAAGTTGAGAATCGGTGGGAGACAAGTCTGTCTAACCACAAAACCCACTGAGTTCTGAATGTCTCCACTCTAATAAGGATCTAACTCTCACCATTTAGGACTGGAGACACTAGTAAGTATGAGAAAGTAGGCTAGAACTGTGCTAAGGTCTGGAAGATATTTGTTTGTGCTTGTTTTGTGTTTTACTAATTTCCTAATAAGTGTTTATTTTGATATTTTTCATCATCACCTTTCATTCCCTGAAAAGCAGAGAATAACATTAAAGTTCAGGCCACAGAGTTGACAGTTAAAATATGGGGAAATATTTGAGGCATATTTATACTAAAAACCTAGCCTATTTAGGCATTCTGTATTTTTATTTGCTAAATCTGGCAACCTAAGGTTAGTAAGACATTTTAGTAGTTGGGTCATAGTGAATTGAAGTTTTAATAAACACTGAGAAGGAAATATAAACACTGTCTCCATTACGATGAAGAGACACTCTCAAATCTTCAATATTACTGAAAAGCATGACTTCCTCCCAAAAATAGGCTCAAAATTCTAAGTAGAGTATGATTTAAGATTTCCATAATGAATATGCCCTGTTTTTATAATTTAAAACATCATTTTTAATTTTAAAATAAACGGATTTCCACTTTGAAATAGTTAACTGAATACTTCTGGATAAATGCAAGGGTTTTATTGTTTTATTTGCTTTTGAAGTGATGTTTATTTCTGTCAGCACTGAATTGTCACAGACCTTTTTCAGACTCCAAGACAAATTAATTACATTATCCATACTCAAAAAAATTATTAATTTGGCTCATTTATATTTGTTTCTGTAACTCATTCAATTATATTTTATTAAAATATTTTACTTTTGACAAAAATTGGAGAAGATATTGACACATTATAACCACACATACACACACACACAATCAGAGAGACACTCACAAAGACCTCCTTTTCATTTTTTAAATTATATTTTGCCTTCTGTATAGACTACATTCTGGTCTCCAAACGTCTAGTTGCCCTCCGTCACCATACAAACGTGCCCATTTACCCCTTTTGCCCTTATCCTGCTTTTTCTTCTTTTTAATAAAAGTAGAGTTGCCACCCGGTGGTGCAGCGGTTAAGTGTGCACATTCCGCTTGAGTGGTCTGGGGTTCGCCGGTTCAGATCCTGGGTGCGGACATGGCACCACGTGGCAAGCCATGGTGTGGTAGGCGTTCCACATATAAAGTAGAGGAAGATGGGCACGGATGTTAGCTCAGGGCCAGTCTTCCTCAGCAAAAAGAGGAGGATTGGCAGCAGATGTTAGCTCAGGACTAATCTTCCTCGAAAAAAATAAAAATAAAAATAAATAAAAGTAGAGATCTCTCCAAACACTCAAACCTACTGGGAGTTTAAACCAAATCAATGAAAAAACCCAATATTAAATAAAATGTTAAGATCTTGGGGGAATTTTTTCTGTTATGATATGTTTAGGTGTGTTTAATTGTGGAATGGAAAAGGGGAAAGGAAGGGGACCAGTGATAATCACCAATAAACCAAAACAACCAGCCAATTCATTCAATTGAATCAACTTGTCAATTTAGTCGGGGGTAGGGAAATGAGTCTAATTTGTTAGTGGACTGACACAGCCATAGTAAGATAAAGTAACTGTATGTTCCATGTAGTTTGCTTGCAAAAAGTTGTTTGCCTCTAAAACTTTATAGGCAAAACAAAGTAAATTAAGAAAAACACATGTGGGCTTCTTCACTTCGTCCAGGACAATTATCAAAGCTCTTGCTTGTATCCAAACATGATTAATATCTTTTAGTGCTTTCTAGTGCCTTCTGACATTCTGTTTGTCCCAAATCATGATTCAGTATTGGCAAAGCTGGTATGAGTGGTTGTCCTCACAGAATTCCATCTGTGAACCCTGCTGAGATTAAGCATTGATCTTTTCATTGGACTATACAGCGTATGGAAACCATCAACACAAACAAACCCTCCCCAGTGAAGAAGAAAAATAAGTCGGCAATTATTTCAGAAATTTTTCTTTACAAACATGACTCAGAAAATGGAAGGAATGATTGAATTAAACAAGAGCAAGAGCAAAGCTGCAAATTGAAATTGCTAAGAGATGTTTATAAAGACGTATGGCTGGTTTGCTGCCTATCTGTAAATATGCTTCCCATTTAGCAAAATAATGTTTATGTTTCCACTTAATTTATAAGATTTTTGAAAAATGTTTATTAATAGTTTTTACAAACAATGAAGGACCTTCACTCTCCTGAGCATTTTATTTCCACTAACTTCTAATATTCCACTTTACATTCAAAGATTCTCACACGTTTATCTTCATATGAATCATTATCAGACTGCCTGATTCTATACTCATATTCCACCCTATACAGGGAGTTTATCTCCATCTTTCTTCTACTTTGCAATCTTATACCACACCCCTTCTTGTTTCTTCCACATACCTGAACATCTTGACTCATGCCACCTGTACAAATCTCAATCTTTATGGCTCCAGCTGAAATCATACTTCCTCTACGAAATCCTGCCCAGCTATGCCAACTCACACAAACTGTCCTCTTTTCTCAGCCCCTAAATGTGATTCTTAAAGTGGTTCAAGGAAACTAGGGATTTCTAAGGCCCTTTAATAGAGTCTGCGACACTAAAATTATCTCTGTAAAAGTACTGAATTTAATCTGCCTTTCTTACTGTGTGGACATTTGCACAGATGGTGCAAAAGCAATAGGGGTTAAAAGTGCTAGCACCTAAGCAAAAGTCAACGCAGTGGCACCTAACTGCTAGTTATCATTGTATTCTTCATTGCCACAAACTTGCAGGTTAGGAAAAAAAAAAAACGGTTTCACTTAAAAACATTCTTGGTGAAGTAGCAAAGACTATTAATTTTATTAATACACATTTTAATAATTTTGAGATAAAATGGCAAGTCTACATAAAGTACTTTTGCTTTATACTGAAATATGATGGATATCTCCAGAAAAAGCAGATGTCTGGTTGTTTGAGGTACAATCTGTTAGTCATTTTTTATATAAACACATTTTTTGCTTGAAACAAAAACTGATAGACAAAGCATGGTCATTTAGACTTGGGTATTTGGCAGATATTTTCTCAAAAATGAAGGAAGCAAAACAGTTACTTCAATGAAAAACTGACATTATTTGCTACCAAAGATCAAATTTGATCTTTCAAGCAAAATTTAATATATTTGAAAACTTGCATCTACCACCACAAGCTTGGCAGCCACCCAATATTTAAAATTGTTCTTATGACACGGGTGGTGAAGTTAACGATTGTGATTTTTGGATATTATATAATTAAATACATCAATATTTAGAGATTTGTGTAACTCAGTGAACAAACATTTTCCAAATGTCAGATTCATTAGCTTGGTTTCATATTTTACATTGCAATGACCTTATCTGTTACAACTAACACTTATAAAGCTTTGATATAGTATCAAAAGGGAATATTCACAATTCTCTGAAAAAGCTATTAAAATCCTCCTTTTTCAAACTTCATATCAGTGAAATGATAGATTTTCTTTACATATTTCAACAAAAAAAAAACATATCACAAAAGATCCCACTAAATGCAAAGTAGATATCAGAGTACAGCTGAGATATGGTCAAAGCAAATAGATGGGATGGACCCTCCACTTAAAATTTGATTTGAATGTTGCCTACATAGACCAAAAGAGTATGCAAAGATTTATTACTCACTTAAGAGATTTTCTGGGTAGAGCAGGGAAGGCTCCCAAGCACATCAAAAAGTAGTGTGAGAAAGAAATAAGGGGTAAATGGCCTTGGATTTGATTTTGTTTAGGGGATGAGGTCGTACCAGGGTTTGCATGCTTTGAACTCCTCACTGGTGCCAAAGTGTGCATGCTTTATTATCAGCTGTTCCAGTTATGGGACAAAAGGGGAGGAGGTGGGGAAAGGACTTAAAAGTTGTCAACAGACAAACCTTAAAAACAGAATCAAACACTTTGTTACAAGCTATTTTCTGTTAGATAAAACATTCAAAAGATTTGCAAAAAGTGTAAAAAATGCCACCCTTCTCATTAATTTTTTTTATTTGGAAAAATGTAATTTTATTTTTCAAAAGATGATATTTATGCTAATGTGTAATTGGTTTACTGTTGTTATTTTTAAAGCATATTTTTAAATTAAATTTAAAGAAGCAAAGAAGGTAATTATATAAGGAAGGTATCAATTCATCAAGAGGATATAACAATTGTAAGTATTTATGCGCTCAACATTGGAGCACCTAAATATATAAAGCAAACATGAACAGATCTTAAGGGAGAAATAGACAGCAATACAATAATAGTAGGAAACTTCATTACCTCACTTTCAACAATGGTTAGATCATTCAACAGAAAGTCAATAATGAATCATTGGACTTAAACAACATGTAAACTAGATGAAACTAAAAGACATTTCATCTAACTGCAGCAGAATACACATTCTACTTAAGGGCATTTGGCTTATTCTTGAGGATACATCAAATCTTAGGCAACAAAACAAGTCTTGTAAATGTAAGAATATTGAAATCATATCAAGCATCTTTTCTGACCACAATGGTGTAAAACTAGAAATGAATTATAAGAAAAAATCTAGAAAATTAAAAAATATGTAGAGATTAAGTAACATGCTTCTGAACAACCAAGAGGTCAAAGAAAAAATCAAAAGAAAAATTTTTAAAAATATCTTGAGACAAATAAAAATGGAGGCACATATCAAAACTTATGGGACACACCAAAAGCACTTCTTAGAGGGAAGATTTTATATTTCTTAATGTGAACGCCTACATTAAGATAAAAGAAAGATCTCAAATAAATAATCTAACTTTACACCTCAAACAACTAAAAAGAGAAGAACAAATTAAGCCTAAAGTTAATAGACGGACAGAAATAACAATGATCTGAGTGGAAATAAATGAAATAGAGACTAAAACGACAATACAAAACATCAAGGAAACAAGAAGCTGTGATTTTGAAAAGATGAACAAAATAGGCATTTAGCTACACTTACCAAGAAAACAAAAGAGAGGACTCAAATAAAATGAAAAATGACATAGGAAACATTGCTGCAGATAGCAAAGAAATATAAAGGATCTTGAGATTACTATGAACAATTATATGCCAAAAATTTGGACAATCTAAAAGAAATGCATAAATTCCTAGAAACGGACAACCTACCGAGACTATTATGAATAAATAGAAAATCTCAACAAATCTATAATGAGTAAGGAGACTGGATCGGTAATTAAAAACCTTCTAATCTAGAAAAGCCCAGGACCAGATGGCTTCACTGGTGAGTTCTACAAAACATTTAAAGAATTAACACAAATTCTTTTGAAACTTTTCCAAAAAATTGAAGGGAAGGGAACTCTCCCAAACTAATTTTGTGAGGCCAGCGTTACCCTGGCACCAAATCCAGATAAGAACACTACAAGAAAAAAAAAATTATAGATAATATCCTTGATGAAGATAGACACAAACAAAATATTAGAAAACCAAATTCAATAACACATTAAAATTGTCACACATCATGACCAAGTGGGATTTATGCCTTGGATGCAAGGATGGTTCAACATTCACAAATCAATAAATGTGATACATCACATTAATAGAATGAAAGATAAAAATCATATGAATATCTTAGCAGATGTAGAAAAACCATTTGACAAAATACATCTTTTCATAATAAAAACCGTCAACAAATTAGGTATAGAGGGAACATACCTTAAGATAATAAAAGCCGTATGTGATGAGCCTACAGCAAACATCATAGTCTATGTTGAGAAGTTGAAATTGTTTCCTCTATGAAAAGAAACAATACAAAATTACCCACTCCCACCACTCCTATTCCACATAATACTGGAAGTCTTACTGGAGCAATCATGCAAGAAAAAGAAAAAACTGGCATTCAGAATTGGAAAGAAGAAGTAAATATGTGTCTGTTTGTAGAAGACGTGATCTGTTTTTTTTTTTTTTTTGAGGAAGATTAACGCTGAGCTAACATCCACTGACAATCCTCTTTTGCTGAGGAAGATTGGCCCAGAGCTAACATCCGTGCCCGTCTTCCTCTACTTTATATAGGGGACGCCTGCCACAGTATGGCTTGCCAAGCAGTGCCATGTCCACACCCGGGATCCAAACTGGTGAACCCCGGGCAGCTAAAGTGGAACATGCACACTTAACTACTGTGCCACTGGACCAGCCCCAAGACATGATCTTATATCTAGAAGATCCTAAAGACTTCACAGAAAAACTGTTAGAATTAATAAACAAATTCAGTAATACTGCAAGACACAAAATCAATGCATAAAAAATAGTTGAGTTTCTGTATGCTAACAATGAATTATCAGAAAGAGAAATAGAACAATCTCATTTACAATGGAATAAAAAAGAATAAAATAATTAGGAATAACTTAACCAAAGAGGTGAAAGATTCATACACTGGAAACCATAAAACATTGTTGAAAAAAATTGAAGAAGACACAAATAAATGGAAAAACTATTCTGTGCTAGCAGATTAAAAGAATTAATATTGTCAAAATATCCATACAACCTAAAGTAACTTATAAAATCAATGTAAACTCTATCAAAATTCCAATAGTATTTTTGAAGACAAATGGAATAAACAACTCTAAAATTCATATATGGAACCAGAAAAGACCCCAAATACCCTCAGCAATCTTGAGAAAGAAGATCAAAGCTGAAGCATATCACTTTCTGATTTTAAATTATATTGCAAAGCTATAGCAATCAAAAGAGCATGGTATTGGCATAAAAACAGACACATTAGGGCTGGCCCAGCGGCATAGTGGTTAAGTTCGCACGCTCCACGTAGGCAGCCCAGGGTTTATAGATTTGGATCCTGGGTGCAGACTTACACACCGCTTATCAAGCTATGCTGTGGCAGGTGTCCCACATATAAAATAGAGGAAGATGGGCACAAATGTTAGCTCAGGGCCAATCTTCCTCAGCAAAAAAGAGGAGCACTGGTGACGGATGTTACCTCAGGGCCAAACTTCTTCTTCAAAAAAAACCAGACACATAGATCAATGGGACAGAATAGACAGCACAAAAATAAACCCAATTGTACATGATCGATTGATTTTTGCAAAGGACCCAAAAATATACAATGGAGAAATGGTAATCTTTTCAAAGAATGGTGTTGAAAAACTAGATAGCCATATGCAAAAGAATGAAACTGGACCCCTACCTTAAACCATTCTCAAAAATCAACTCAAAATGGATTAAAGACTTGAATGTAATACCTGAAATCATAAAAATCCCAGAAGAAAATCAAGGTGGTAAGTTTCTTGACTTTGGTCTTGGCAATAAGTTTTTGCATTTGACACCAAAAGCAATAGCAAGAAAAGCAAAAATAAATAAGTGAGATTGCATCGAACTAAAAAGTTTTTGCACAGTAAAGAAAACTAGCAACAAAATGAAAAGCCAATATAAGGAATGGGAGAGAATATTTGCAAATAGCATGTCTGATCAGGGGTTAATATCCAAAATAAATTCCAAACCCATACAACTCAATAGTAAAAAAGCAAATAATTCAATTAGAAATGGACAAAAAACCTGAATAGAAATTTTTCCAAAGAAGACATACAGACTATATATAGTTCATAACAACTTATTGTGTAATTGAAATTTGCTAAAAGAGTAGAACTTAAACGTTTTCACCAATAAAAAGGTAAATATGTGAGGTGATGGATGTGTTAATTAACTTAATTGGTGGAACCCTTTCACAATGCGTATGTATATCAAACCATCAAGTCTCACTCTTTAAATATCTTATAATTTTATTTGTTAATTATACCTCAATAAAGCTGAGGAGAAAAAAGAAAAGAAATATCTCAAACCACCTAACATTATACCACAAGGAATCAGGAAAAAATTATATACATATTTTAAATTTTTCTGAATTTTAATTTCTAATGTGGTAAATATTAACAGAAAAGTCTCACAAAATGAAAGTCCTTTACAGTACTCTATACACTCAAAATATTTTTGAGTGTAAAGAGTTCTTGGGACAAAAGCATTTAAAAATCACAGTCCTAGAACTTCAGAAGATGTTATACTTCCTACAGAATTATAGTTTTTTCCTTACTCATTAGCGATAGAACTTTTCAAATAAAATGTCATGTAGAATCCCAATATATAAAACAAATTTAATATGAACTATTCTGATTGAACCTGGTCATGAGAATTGACTCCCTTCTAACCTTTTGGGCTTTCTAGGTTTTATGAAATATAGTGTAAAAGCTGATGCTCTAGGGTGTCAGAAAATAAAAGTACTGTCTGAGCTTGATTTCTTCATGACAGCATCACTTACTCTTCAACTTTGTCTTCCACAAATAGTCCCCATACATTTTGAATAAGTTAAATTCATCAATATCCACTCTTTTTTGGGGGGAGGGTCTCTATGTTTTAATATATTCCCGTTCTTCTTTCTGAAATGACCTTATTACTCACTTTTCAGGTCTCAATCAACCTCCAATAGTGAAGATCTAAGATCCATTGTCTCCTATAACATGGCTATATTTCCTAAAATATTTAATTCAACTTCTCTTAATATCCAGCAATTCCACTGCTTTGAATTTATCCTCTGAATATGCTTAATCATTTAGAAAAAGACAAGTGTACAAAAAAGGTTATTGCTGCAGTGATCGCAATAGCAAAAAGCTAGAAACAACCTAAATGTTCATCAACCAAAGGCTATAGTTAAATAAAATATGGCACATCCAAATAATGTAAGAGATATAGAGACAAAGATATTCTACAATGGATAAATCACATTGTAGAATAGTATGTATAATAAAATTCTAAATCTTTATAAATTAAAAACTTACATGAGGAAAATTATATCATAATCAAAGTTAAAAGACCAATGAAAAAGCAATTAAAAATATTTGCAATACATAGGACAAAGGGCAAATAGTCTCAACATGTGAAGACTTCTCATAAATATATCAGAGGAATACCAAATCCTGAGAGAAAAATTAGCTTAGAATATGAACAAGAAAAACACTTAAAATATATAAATGGCTTATAGACATATGAAAAGTTGTGTAACATCATTCATAATTAAAGAAATGCAAAGTAAAAAAAACAGTTAAAATTTCCTCTTGTCAAAATGACAAATATCAAAATGTTTAATAATGCTCAATGTGAAAGAGAGTATGGGTAAAAAGGCAGTTTCATAAAATGTTTATGGGAATGTTAAATAATGGACTTCTCTGTAGGGCAGATTAGCAGAATTATTAAATCTTAAAATGCTCATACCCTTTGACTCAGGGATTCCAAATCCAGGAATTTATCCTACAGATTTACTTCTGCATTGTAGAAACCTTGCATATGAGGATGTTTAATGCAGCATTACTGTAAGAACCAAAGTCTTAGGTTTAGTTAAATAGATCGTGGTGCATCCAAACAATGGAATACTGAGCAACTTTATTTTTCAAAGCTGTTTGACTTTAAAAATTGACTTTTGGAGCCAGCCCCATGGCTGAGTGCTTGGGTTCATGTGTTCCGCTTCGGGAGCCTGGGGCTTGCCAGTTTGGATCCTGGGCACAGATCTGTGCACCACTCATCAGGCCATGCTATGGCAGCATCCCACATGGAAGAGCTGGTGTGACTTACAACTAGGATATACAACTATGTGCTGTGGCTTTGGGGAGAAAAAAAAGAGAGAGAGGAAGATCGGCAAGAGATGTTAGCTCAGGGCTAATCTTCCTCACTGAAAAGCATAACTTAAAAAAAATTGGTTTTTAAGGGTCCTTCTCACCCAAACTTCTTTCTCAATCGCAGAAAGAGATGGGCAGTTAAAAGAAAAAAATATCTTAGAAGATCAGTCTTTTTTTTTTAACATTGTTGAGCTATAATTGACTTTAGTACTACACTGTCTTGATTACTATAGTGTTATAATAAATCTTGAAGTCAAGTAGTGCAAGTCCTCCAACTTCGTGTTTCTTTTTCAAAGCTATTTTGACTATTCTACACCTTTTCCATTCCCATACAAATTTTAATACTAGCTTGACAGTTACTACCACAACATTCTCATGAAATTTTGGCTAGGATTATATTGAATTTACAGATGAATTTGGTGAGAATTGATTTCTTAAATATATGGATTCTTTGGATCTCTAAACATGATATATTCATCATTTATTTAAATCTTTAATTTCTCTTAGAAATGTTTTGTGCTTTGCAGTATACTGGCCTATTACATCTTTTGTCGGATTGGCGTCTTTTTATTACATATGTTTGTATTGTAAATGATATTACTTTTTAATTTCAATATCCAAAAATTCATTGCTAGTATATAAAAATATGAGTGAGTGACACTGAGGAAACAGCATTTCCAGAGAGACATATCAAGGAGGCTTAAAAATGGGCACTGCAACAGGATTCATGATAGACTTGCAAAGGCTCCACATATTTCACCAATACAGGCCTGCCCCTCACACACGCCCTGCTCCTTGCGCCTACCCTGCCCCTCAAGGTGAACCCACTTGCCCCACTGTGGCAGTCCTACGCACTCTTCCTATGTGGGCCCACAAGTTTCCTGAGGGCTTGCCGTTGCATGGGGTTAGTCCCTAGGGTGGGTTCCAATCCCCTGGCTGAGCTGGATTAAATCAGTGCTCTAGTGGGTAGAGCAGACCGCTGTGCTAACAGTCCAGGGGAAGAACTCTAATACATCTGCCAGAGTCTGTGTCAGCACACCTGTACTAGGTCACAATAATGGCTACTCCCATCGTCTCAGTCCCTAGGGACGTGGTCCCAGCTTGGGGAGGTCTCACCTATTGCTGAGATGCACCCAGAGCCTATCAAGTGAGTCTCTTTTCACCAAAGGACTATGCACCTTCCTTTCTGATGATTTTATGTTGCTTTCCAAAACAGACGAATTTGTGCATGGGCCTTTTCTTTTTTTTTTTTTTTTAAAGATTTTATTTTTTCCTTTTTCTCCCCACAGCCCTCCGGTACATAGTTGTGTATTCTTCGTTGTGGGTTCCTCTAGTTGTGGCATGTGGGACGCTGCCTCAGCGTGGTCTGACGAGCAGTGCCATGTCCGCGCCCAGGATTCGAACCGACGAAACACTGGGCCGCCTGCAGCGGAGCGCGCGAACTTAACCACTCGGCCACGGGGCCAGCCCCTGTGCATGGGCCTTTTAACAGCTGGCCTTTTCTTTCCCTTATGTTTGAAAGATTTTCTGGTGGTATTCCCTGTTGTCATTATTATTCAGTAAAATCAGATATTATGACAATCATCTCAGATGTGCTGAGTCCAAAGGCTGCTTATTGTGTCAAAGCTCTCCCACTCAGAGCCTCCACTCCTCCAGGGAATGCTTTGTACCTTAAGATTGCTCCCAGCTGTGAAGTGTCATGGATATAATGTGGCTTTTTCCTCTCCAGACAGGAATTTCTGCCTCTTCCACCTAAGTCAGCACTGTCCTTTGTTGTGGGGGTTCTTTTCATCCAGTTTTCATTTCTCTCTCAGGGGTAATTGATCCAAGGGAAGTTGTAAGTTTGTTGTTTCTGTGGGAGGAGGGGAGTTCAGAGTCTTCTTCCACCACTATCTTCCCAGCAATGGGTCCTGTTGTATAAGGGCACTAATTTCATTCATGAGGGCTTTGCTGTCATGATCTAATCACCTCCCAAAGGTCCCCATCTCCAAATAGGATCACATTAGGGATTAGGTCTCAACCTATGAATTTGGGGCAGACACAAACATGCTGTTTATAGCATTCTGCTCCTAGTACCCTAAAATTCTTCTCTTTCTTCAATACAAAATACATTCCTTCCATCCCAGTGGCCCCAAAGTCTTAACCTGTTTCAGCATCAATTCTGTTTTCAACAGGAAGGTCTCCAAATCACACCTATTGAGACTGAGAAATCCCATGATCTTCTGTCTGCAAGCTGGAGACCCAGGAAAGCCACTGGTATAGATCCAGTCCAAACCCAAGGACCTGAAAGCCAGGGGAGCCAATGGCGTAAGTCCCAGTCCAAGTCTGAAGTCCCAAGAATCAGGAGCACATATATCCAAAGGCAGGAGAACATGGATGTCCCAGCTTTACAGAAAGAGTCAGCTCATCCTTCCTCCATCTTTTTGTTGTGTTCAGGCCCTCAATGCATTGGATGATGCCAACACTCATTGGTGTGGGCAATCATCTTTACTCTGTCTACTGATTTAAGTGATAATCTCTTCCAGAAACTCACTCACAAACACATCTAAAAATAATGTTTTACAAGCTATCTGGGCATCCCTTAGACCAACAAAACTGACACATAAAATTAATCATGGCAGGTGTACCTTAAAATATTAAAAATAGAATTATCATATGATTCAACAATTCTATTTCTGGGTGTATACCTAAAAGAATTAAAAGCAGAGTCTCCAGGAGACATTTGTACACCCATGTACATAGCAGCATCATTCACAATAACCAAAAGATGGAAACAACCCAAGTGCCCATCAGTAAATGAATGGATAAACAAAATATGGTATATACCTACAACAGGATATTATTCAGCCTTAGAAAGGAATGAAATTGTGACATATGCTACAGCATGGATGAACCTTGAGGACATTATGCTTAGTCGAGTAAGCAGTCATTAAAGACATTACTCCACTTGTATGAATCACCTACAGTAATCAAATTAATAGAGATAGAAACTATAAATGTGGGTGCTGGAGTTGAGAAGAGAGAGGATTGGAGCTGTTGTTTAATGGGTATGGAGTTTCAGTTTTGCAAGATGAAAAGAGTTCTGGAGATTGCTTGCACAAAGATGTAAATATACCTACCACTGCACTGTACATTAAAAAATTGTTAAGATTAAAAATTTTATGTTGTGTTAACCAAATTTTATTTACTTATCTGTCAACAGAGACTTGGGTAGCGACGACCTTTTATAGATTGTGAATAATGTTGCTGTGAACATGGATGTACAAATGTCTTTTCAAGAATTTACTTTCAATTCTTTTGGATATGTGCTGAGAAGAGAAATTTCTGAATGATATAGTAAGTCTATTTTTAATTTATTGAGGAACTACCATACTGTTTTCCATAGCAGCTGTACCATTTTATATTCCCACCAGCAGTACACAGGGTTCCAATTACTCCACAACTTCACCAATGCTTATTTTATGTTTTCCCAATGGTAGACATCTTAATGGATGTATGGTTGTATCTTATTGTGGTGTTGATTTGCGTTTACAATATGACTAGTGGTATTGAAAACCTTCTTATTTGCTTATTGACCATCTGCATATCTTCTTTGGACAAATATTGATTCAATTTGGTTCAATTTTGATTGGGCTGTTTGTTTCTTTGTTGTTGAATTGGAAGTGTTATTTATATATTCTAGATAGTAGCCACTTATCAGTTATATGACTTGCAAATATTTTCTCCCATTTTACAAGTCATGTGTTTGTTTATTTTTTCCTTTGGTGCAAAGAAGTTTTTTAATTTTGATGCATTCCACTTTATCTATTTTAAATTTTGTTGCTTGTGCTTGGTGTCATAGCCAAGAAATCACTGGCAAAGCCAATGTCAGAAGATTTTCTATGTTTTCTTCTAAGAATTTTACAGTTTTAGGTATTATGTTTAGGTCTTTGATCCACTTTACTTACTTTTTGCATATGGTAAGATAATGCTTCAACTTCATTCTTTCATGGGTGGATATTCAGTTTTCCCAAAACCATTTGTTGAAAAGGCTGTCCCTTCTCCATTGAATGGCCCTGACACTCTTTTTAAAAATCATTTGACCACATATGAAGGGATTATTTGTGGGCTCTATATTTATCCCATTCATCTGTAAGTCTGTCTTTATGCCAGCAATGTTGTTTTGTTTTGTTTTTACTGTAGCTTTGTAGTCAGTATTGAAATCAGGAAGTTAGAGATCTCCAACTTTGTTTTTCTTTTAAAAGACTGTCTTGGTTATTTGGAGTCCCTTGAGATTCCATACGAATTTTAGGATGAATTTTTCTATTTTTGCAAATAACACCATTGGGATTTTGATAAGGATTGCATTGAATCAGTAGATCACTTTGGTTGGTATTGACATCATAACAATATTAAGTGTTCCAATCCATAAATACTCAATATCATTCCATTTATTTGTGTCATCTTTAATTTCTTTCAAAAAATGCTTGTAGTTTTCACTATACAAGTCTTTTGTACCTGTGCATTGCTTTTGCTGTATCCTATAAGTTATTGTATGTTGTTTTCATTTTCCTTTGTCTCAGGTATTTTTTTATTTTCCCTTGTGATTTCTTCTTCTACTCATTGGTTATTTAAGAGTGTTATTTAATTTCCACATACTTGTACTTTTTCTAATTTTCACTCTGCTATTTATTTGTAGTCCCATGGTAATCAAAAAAGATACTTTGTATGATTTCAATCCTTTATATTTATTAAGGCTTTTGTGACCTAACATATGGTCTATATTAGAGAATGTTTCATGTGCACTTGAGAAAAATGTGCATTATCCTCTTCTTGGATGGTTGTTCTGTACATCCAATTGGTCTACAGTGTTGTTCAAGTCCTGTGTTTCCTTAATAATCTGCATGGTTATTCTATTTATTATTGAAAATGGAGCATTAAAGGTATCTACTTTTAGTCTCATTGCTTTTAAGATTTTTCTTTATCATTTGTTTTGATAAATTTAATTATTGTATGCCTTGCTGTAGTTTCCCTCATGTTTCTTATGCTCAGAGAATATTGAACTTCTTAAATCTATGGGCATATAATTTTCAACAAATTTGAAAAATTATCAGCCATAATTTCTTCAAATATTTTTCTGTTTCTGCAATTTTCGCCTCTCCTTTGTGATCTCCAATTACACGTATATGAGCTGCTTAAAGTTCTACTAAATCTCAATGTTACTCTTTTCATTTTTTTCTGTTTCATTTTGTAGAGTTTTTATTTCTACAACTTTACATTCACTAATCTTTTCTTCTGAAATGTGAGTTTTTCTGTGAGTACCTTCCAGCTTATTTTTTGTTTCAGACAAAAAAAAAAAATCTCCAGATGTTTAACTTGATTCTTTTCTCATTTTCCATATATCTACTTAACATGCTTAATCTTTCTTCCATGTTCTTGGTCATATGGAGTAAAATTATAATAACTGCTTTAATGTCCTGTTCTAATAGTTATATCACATGTGTCATTATCTGTTTCAGTTTTGATTGGTTGATTTTCCTTCCCATTATGGGTCCTATTTTCCTGCTTCCTTTCAAGCCTGATAATTTTTATTGCTTACCAGATATTGTTCATTTTACTTTGTTCAGTGATAGATATTTTTGGACTTTTATAAGTATTCTCGACTTTGGATTTTGGATGCAGTACAGTTATTAGAAAACAGTTTGATCCTTTTGAGTTTTCCCTTTAATATTTGTTAGGCAAGAGAAGAGCAGTATTTAATTTAAGGCTATTTTGCCCCAGTATTGAGGAAAACCCCTTCTGAACATGTTCCACAATACCATGTGAATCTTGTGGTTTTCCAATCTGACTTGTGTTCCAGGACTTCCTGTCCCAATATGAATGATGGGTCTTGTTCCCTTTAAACGTTTCAGGTAATTGTTTCCTTAGCCTGTGTTAGTTTCCTCATAAGCATGTGCTCTGCAGTACTGCTGAGTACTTGAGAGGGTAGAACATACAGTATCTAGTTACAGATTGCGGATTATAGAGTCAAAAATCCTGATTTTTAATCTTGGCACAATATTTACTAATTCTATGAGTTTGGGCAAGTTACATATCCTCTTTGTACCTTTGTTATGTCATATGAAAAATAGTGTAATAACAGTGCTTATCTCATAAGATTACTCTCAGTATTGAAGTAGTTAATATATGTGAAGGATTTAGAATATGGCTTGGTACATTTTGAGTTCTCTATATGCTTTTATTATTATTATGGAGTATTGTATACGCATTAAAATAATGTTTTCAAAGGATATTTAGCATGTTGGAAAGTCCTCTAATATAATGTCATGTGAAAAAACAAAGAAAAATATTGAAAAGAAATACAGCCAAATGTTAACAAAGTCTTTCTGGGTAGAAACATATGCTAAAGCTTTTATTTTCATTTTTATTCAAAATTATATTTTCCAAATTTCCCTCAATAAACATCTTTTGTCCTTTACATGTAGCTGTATTCAAATTTTTAGTCAACTACTAATCATGTTTTAATCAACAAGCAATACATGAATACATTCTTATTCTAAAAGATTTAAGCAATACATAGAAACATAGAATAACTTAAAATTGAATCACCACAAACCTTGCTAAAAAGATAAATACTAGGCTCCATCCTCACAGATTCTGATTCACTTGATCTGAAGGTACGTCATGCAAATCTGCATTTTGAGAAGCATCTGAGTTATTCTGCTGTCTATGGACTGAACTTTGAGAAATATTACCTTGGGAAGACAGAGAAAAGTTCTTTTTTTATGAACACAACCCAATTCATTTCTTTCCCCTTCAGAAACATATCACTTTTACAACCAGCGAAAAACAGGCATTCATGATGGGAGTTGGATACCCACACAGCAAGAAATCAAGGGCAACATATGTAGAATCAAAAGTTGTAGTCAACCAATGCTAAATTTAATCACATACTTCAATAATTTGCTGGCAAATTTGACAGATGTTAGCTGCATTTAGTTTCACTCATCCACAGAACAAAATAAATAAATGAATAAATGTTGAAATTGGGGTAACAATGGCTGCAAATTAAAACTGGAAATATGTCAAATGCTTTGAGATGTGAACTCTACGTCACTCCTAATGCCATCAAGTCAATACTCTATTTAAAACTCATTAGTGGCTCCCCGGGAGAAAATCTCCATCATTATATTTGAACTCCTGACTCGTTGTGGATTCTCTACAATAACTCCCCACCATCTCTACTCAAACTCATCTTCTAATACTCAACAATAATCCTGTCACGATAAGCTTCTTAGGAAAAATGAATGTTGTATTCATTTTCAACTCCTTGGATTTGTTCCTATAGTTCCCACACTAAATCTTTCCACCTCTTCCAACCCATATATTCCTTAAGGTCCAACTCAAGGCTTCTACAGATTCTCTAACCCTTCTCTCTTTTGAAAGCCAGAGTGCAGTTCAAAAACTCTTAATAAACGCACGTGAATAAGACATGTTCCTTGCTCTCAAGAGAATTCACAGTTTAGTAAACCAAACACATCGTGTACATTTGGTGAGTATATCTCATTTCTTTGGTAAATCAAAGACAAGGTGGATATACACACATATACACATACATATGCAAATATACATACATGCATATATTGTATATTTCAAGCAGGCTTCAGAAACATCATTCTCAGCAGTGATTCTCACTTTCCATTATTATAGTTGTAGATATAAAACTAGATGTAAAAGATGTAGAAGACTGACTAAATAGACAAAGAAATATTCTATGATTTGTATATTTCTTTAATGTTAATTTTTCCACTTTATTACCCCATTTGCTTCTTTCTCTTAAATAGTGTCTACATGGAAAAAAATTGAGTTCTGGTTAGATTAGATTTTTTATATGTATCTGCTTATTCTATTTTTATTTCTGTTTCTTTACATTTCCATTTAAACTTTGAAAACATCATAATAGAAAAACGACTCATATTTCAGTCAGCAATAACTATGTGCTCTTTGAAGACAGAATTATATATTATGAAAATCAAATGAAATAATGTATGTTCAGGCACTCTAAAAATTATAAAATACAAGTGATCATCAGCATTATCATTTCTTTATCTTACATAGTCAAAGTCCATGGTGAAGAATCAATAAATATTTGTTGAATTATTTTCTTATCAATTCAGTACTATTTTCCATCAAGGGAGAGTGACATATGAGGATATGTAGTCTTTTTTGCTACATTTCCTTTAAGTCTGAAGAAATAGAAATATCGAATCCATGATGAACAATTCCATTGTTTTTATTTTGATTCATCTGAAAAGAAAAAAATAAGAATCGGAATTAACTGCATCACATTCTTCTCCATTCATAAATATTTTCTAAAAAAATTCAGTTACTACTCATACTACCCACACAAAACCCAAAAAGTCAAGCAATGCAAAACAAAATAAAACAAAAAGTAATATGTTAGTTTAAAAGAGAAAGAAGTGGAGTGACATCACCAAGATGATGACATAGGTCATTCCCAATATGATGCCACTCACAAGAAAAAAAAAACTAACATTTATTCATAGACAAGACATCACTGTGGTAATCCTAGAACACGGAGGTGAGGCTGAAGCAACCCTCTGCACCATAGAGACTGAGATGGACTGCAATAGAAGGGTAAGAGGAATGGCTACACTCTGCACCACTCCTCCCCTAGGCTGGGGAAGCATCACACTGAGAAGGTTCCCCTGAGGCTATGGTTCCTCCAGTGGTGAAAAGTGAACCCAAAATGGACATCCAGCTCCTCCAGCATTGTGAGTAGCTTCTTTAGAGACCCAGTCTGGTCTCACAGTGATTGTGGGGGAATCTTCAGGGCTTGACCACTGGGAATTGGATTGTAATCAGGTAGGAGGAAGGGGCTTGCAGCAACCAGCTCTTGGACCTTGGTAGACTGTGTTCCTACGTGCAGTGCCCAAGTAGAAGTTCCAACTAGTGGCTTTGCTCATCTGAAAAGCCAATATAATGGTGCAGTCTGATCAGGGAACATGGCAGAGCACAGGTTTGCCTGATTTGAGGCCTCAAACAATGAGTCTTTTCAGTCGTGGAAACTAGTTTGCCTTCTGCCCAGGCAGGAGAGCTAAGTCACAACCCTGAACACTGCCGAGTGTAGTTCCCAGCCCTGTCTAACCAAGAAGCCTGGATAGAAGACCTGAGAGGCTGATTAGCCTAGCAAAACTTGAGCAGAGAGCTCAGCAGGCAGTGCTGACTGTTTGAAGGGCAGTCAGGGTCCTCATTAAGCTAGGGAAAATGGAGCATGGTACTGCTTGAGTCAAGACCACAAACAAAGAGCCTTGCCATCCTTAGAGCTGGTTCCACCACCTTGCCTGGGCAGGGGAGCTAATTCATAGCCTCACCCATCGCTTAGGGTACCTCCTGGCTCACATGACCCGGATGTTTAGACTGAGCAACTGGGAAACTGCTTGGCTCAGCAGCACTTGAGCAGAGTCTGGCCAGTGGCTCTGCCTGTTTGCAGAGCCAAGCCAATGCTTCTGTCTAGTCAGAGAGTTTGATGCATAGTTATGCTTGATGAACTCCTAAAACAAGAGCCTTACCAGCCTTAGGGGCTGTTCTGTGGTTCCCCCCTGGGCAGGAAAGCTAATTATTAGCCTGAGCCAAATCTGCATACAGGCTCCAACTGGACCTGGCTAGGAAACCTAAGCTGAGCTCCTGGAAATCTGTGTAATACTGCAACTTTGATTACAATGGCACCTAAGCAGAGAGCCTGCCAGTGGCCTTACCCATTGACAGAGTTAATATGGTGGCCCATCAGGCTAGGGAACTTGATGCATAGTTCTGCCAAATTTGATCCTTGAACGAGAGCCTTGCCAGCCTTAGTGCCTGCATGAGTGTTTTGCCTGGGCAGGGAAACTAATTCACACCCTTGCCAATTGCTGAATCCAGCCTTCAGCTGACTCAACAAAGGAATCTAACCACAGCACATGGGAAGCTGTGTAGTTCATCCTACAGCCCTGCTTACAGTGTCACTTGAGAGGAGAAAAGAAGTTGTGGTTTTCCCCATCTGCAGAGCAAAATTGGGCAGCGTATTCAGTGCACAGTCTTGCCTGATTTGGGTCCCCAAACAATGAGCCATGCAGGCTTTGGGGCCTGTTCTGCTACCCTGCCAGGGCAGGGAAGCTAAGTCATAGTCCCATCTACTACTGAGTATAGTACTTAGTCTTGACCATCTAGGAAGCCTGAGCAGAGAACCCAGGCAACTGCAGAGCCAATCCTACCACCTTACTTGGGTAGGGAACCAAACCAGCAGTCTTCCACAACAGTTCTCAGCCAGTGGTACGATCCCTACCAACCTCAGAGCACATTCAGTGGCCTCATCCAAAACTAGACCCTGATAGCAAGTCCCACTTGCCCAAGGAGGCTACCAGCCTATACAGAGCTCCAAGGTGAGAAGACTGGTGAAGAACTGTCTCTTCCAAAGCAAATCTTTAAAATCTGGAAGACAAGACTGCTTACACAAATGCACAGATACCAACCTAAGGAATCAAGGATCATGAAAAATCAGGTAAACATGACATACCCAAGAAAACCAATAAAGCTCTGGTAACTGACCCTAAGTAAATGGAGATCTACAAACTATCAGACAAGGAATTCAGAATAATCCTCTTACAGAAGTTTAGTGAACTACAAGAACACAGAGACAGACAAATAAATGAAATTAAGAAAACAATACATAAACAAAATGAGAAGTTCAACAAAGACAGAAACCATCAAAAAAAAAAAAAGAACACAGAAATCCTAGAGCTGAAAAATACAATGACTGAATTGAAGAATTCAATAGAATCTTCAAATCACACTTGATTATGTGGAAGAGTGTCCTAGAAGACAGGGCATTTGAAATTATCCAAAGGAACAAAAACAAAAAAGAATGCAAATTATTAAATAAAGTCTATGGGATAAAATCAAAAGAAACAATATCCCCCTTATGGGAATTCCAGCAGAAGAGAAAGAGAAAGGGACAGAAAGTATATTTAAAAGAATAATGGCTACAAACTTCCCAAACCAAACCAGGGGAGAGAAATTGACATCCAGATCCATGAGGCCCAAAGGACCCCAAATAGGTTGAACCCAAATAGGGCTACATGGAGACACATTATAATTAAACTGTCAAAAATGAAAAACAAAGAAATAATTTTGAAAGCAGCAAGAGAAAAGAGAGAAGCTACATACAAGGGAACTCCTATAAGACTATTGGCAGTTTTCTCAACAGAAATTTTTCACACCAGGAAAGAACAGGATGATATATTCAAAATAATGAAAGACAAAACGAGACTGGAAAACTAAAGGGGAAAGAAAAAGTATCTAGAGATAAATGAAAATGGAATCACAACATACCAAACTTATAGAATGCAGCAAAAGCAGTTCTAAGAGGGAAGTTTTTAGCTATAGACACATACATCAGGAAAATGGAAAGGTTTCAAATAAACAACCCAAGTCTATACCTTAAGAAAGCAAAAAGAGAAAAATGCCCTACACCCAAAGTACCAAAATAAAGGAAATAATAAAGATTAGAGCAGGAATAAATGAAATAGAGAACAGAAAAACAATAGAAAACATTAACAAAACTAAGACTTGGTTCTTTGAAAAAGTAAACAAAATAGACAAAACTTTAGCCAGATATACCAAGAAAAAAGAGACAGGAGTTAAATCACCAAAATTATAAATGGAAGAGGAGACATTACAACTGACATCACAGAAATACAAAAGAGCATAAGAGGATACAATGAATAATGATGTGTTAACAATCTAGACAACCTAGAATAAATGGATAAATTCTTAGAATCATGCAACCCACCAAGACTGAATCAAGAAGAAATAGAAAATCTGAATAGAACAATTACTAATATGTATTAAATCGGTAATCAAGAATCTTCCAACAAAGAAAATCTCAGGACTAGATGGTTTCACTGGTGAATTTTTAACAGACATTTGAAGAGGACTAAACACCAGTCCTTCTCAAACACTTCCAAAAACTTAAATTCCCAAACTAATTTTTCAAGGCCAGCATTACCTGATCTCAAAGCTACAAAGGAACACTACAAGAAAAGAAAACTACAGGCCAATATCCCTGACCAATATAGAAGCAAAAATTCTCTATAAAATAAGAGCAAATGAAATTCAGTAGCACTTTCAAAGGATTATTCACCATAATCAAGTGTGATTTATCCTTGTGATGCAAGAATGATTCAATATAAGCAAATCAATAAATGTGATGCATCACATTAATAAAATAAAAGACTAAAATCATGATCATCTCAATAGATGCAGAAAAAGCATTTTAAAATCTTCAACAGCCATTCATGATTTAAAAAATATAAGAAATTAGGTATAGAAGGAATGTACTTCAACATAATAAAGGACATGTATGAGTAGCCCAAGCTAATATCATATTCAATAGCAAAAATTTAGAAATTTTTCCTCTAAGATTAGAAACAATACAAGGGTGCCCACTCTCACCACTCCTATTCAACATAATACTGGAAACCCTAGCCAGAGTAATCAGGCAAAATAAATAAATGCATAAATAAATAAAAGTTATCAGAATTGGAAAAGAATTAAAATTGTCTCTATTTTCAGATGACAGTAATTTTTATATAGAAAACCCTAAAGACTCCACAAAAACACTGCTAGATCTAATCAGCAAAGTCTGAATTCAGCAAAGTCCCAGGGTAAAAAATTAACATACAAAAATCAGTAGCATTTCTATAAACTAACAAAAAAATTATTTGAAAAAGAAATTAAACAATGGTCTCATTTACAACAGCATTAAAAAAGTAAAATAAAATACATAGGAATATATTTAACCAAGGAGGTGAAAGATCTCTACACTGAAAACTAAAGACATTGGTTAAAAAAATTGAAAAAGACACTAATAAATAGAAAGATACCTCATGTTCCTGGATTGGAAGAATTGTTAAAATGTCCATCCTACTCAAAGCCATCCATAGATTCAATATAATCCTTATTGTGATTCCAATGGCATTTTTTTACAGAAAGAGAGAAAACAGTCCTAAAATTTGTAGCAACCACAGAAGACATCAAAAATCCAAAGCAATCCCGACAAAGAACAAAACTGGAGGCATCACACTTTCTATTTTCGAGCTATATTGTAAAGCTATAGTGATCAAAACAGTATGATACTGGCATAAAAACAGGCATGTAGACCAACAGAACAGAATGAAGAGACCAGCAATAAACCCATTCATATACAGTCAACTGATATTTGACAAGCAAGACAAGGATACTCAATAAATAAAAGACAGTCTCTTCAATAAATAGTGCTGGGATAATTGGATATTCACATGTAAAAGAATAAAACTAGATCCTATCTTACACTGTTGACAAAAATTAATGTGAAATGGATTAAAGATTTAAATGTAAGTCCAGAAACCTTAAAACTCCTAGATGAAAACGTAGGAAAACAGCTCTTTGTCATGGGTCTTGGCAATGATTTTTTAGATATGAGACTTAAAGCACAAGTAACAAAATAAAAAATCAACAAACATGACTACGTAAAACTAAAAAGCTTCTGCACAGCAAAAGAAATGACCAACAAAATGAAAAGCAACCTACAAATGGAGAAAATATGTGTCAGTCATATATCTGATAAGGGGTTAATATCCAAATATATAAATAATTCACACATCTCAATAGCAAAGAAACAAAATAATCCAATAAAAAGTACACAAAGGACCTGAATAGATATTTTTCCAAAGAAGATAGTCAATGGCCAACAGGTACATGAAAAAGTGTTCAACATCACTAATCATTAGGGAAACCCAAATCAAAACTATAATGAGATGTCATCTATGCCTATTAGAATGGCTATCATCAAAAAGACAAGAGATTGGGCTTGCCCTGTGGCTGAGTTGTTAGGTTCACATACTCCAGTTCAGCAGCCTGGGGTTTGCTGGTTTGGATCCTGGATGTGGACATGCGCACCACTCAGTGGGACTTGCTGTGGTGGCATTCCACATAGAAGAACTAGAATGACCTACAACTAGGATATACAAATATGTACTGGGGCTTTGGAGAGCAAAAAAGTAAAAAGAGAAGGATTGTCAATAGATCTTGGTTCAAGGCCAATCTTCCTCACCAAAAAAATAAAAAAAGACAGGAGATAAATGCTGGCAAAGATATGGAGGAAAGGGAAGCCCTGTGCACTGTAGGTGTGATTGTTAGTTGGTACAGCCACTATAGAAAACAGTATGGAGATTCCTCAAAAAATTAAAAATAGAACTAACATTTAATTCAGCAATTCCACTTGGTATATACATCTGAAGGAAACAAAATCACTATGTCAAAAAGATATATGCACCCCATGTGCATTGCAATATATATATATATAATATTCCATTATATATATAATAGAATACTATAAAAATGAAATTAAAAATAATAAATAAAAAATTTTAAATGCTATAAAAATGAAATGCTATCATTTACAAGAATGTGTATAAAACTTGAGGACATCACGCTAGGTGAAACAGCTCAGAAAAAGCAAATATGCCAAATGATCTCACTTTTATGTGAAATACAAGAAAAAGCAAAAAACTCTTGTAAAACAAGAGATAAGATTTGTAGTTATCAGAGGTGAGGTGTGGGGAGTGGTGGATTGGATGAGGGTGGTCAAAGAATACAAATTTCTAGTTATAAGATAAAAAGTCCTGAGGATGTAATGTACAACATGATGACTATGGTTAATATTGCTGTATAGTATATGTGAAAGTTGCTAAGAGAGTAAATCCTAAAAGTTCTTACCACAAGGAAAATAACATCTTTTTTTCTTTTTTTTTGTATCTATATGAGTTGATGGATGTTAACTAAACTTATTGTGGTAATCAATTCATAATATATGTCAAGTCGTTACACCATACATCTTAAACTTATACAGTACTGTATGTCAATTATGTTTCAATAAAACTGAAAGATAAAGAAATCAACTACTCACTAACTAAATAAATAAGTAAAAGAGAGAAATGGAAATCATTGTGTTCTCACAACCAGGAACACTTTCTTCACTATCGATATCCTAATAATTCTTGTCCCAACCAAAAATAGATCTCAATATAAACAATTCCTTTCATTAACTCCGGGCATGGAGGCAGAAAAACCTACTAATACTTTTATACTATTAACCAAAGGACTTGTAAACAAAAAAATGATACCTATGACTTAAATTATCTGCTATGTAAGAAGTTTTATTAGATACCTGCCGGATCATTACAAATTATGACTCAAGAACACGGACCTTTTGTTGCCCAGATTGGTCCCAGAATTTTCCAAAAATACAAGAAGCCTCTGTTTTTGCATTATTATATGGACAAGAAACCTTGTTTCAATGCTAAAATCAGAATGGTGAGAGAAGATGACCATAATTAGAGGTCTTAGAAATAGTGAAGGAATCAGAGAACACCAAATGATGAGGAATTGCTTACTTTGGAGCAGCCTACTCTACTTGAGGGGTGTGAGGAACCTAATTTAGCAATAAAAATAGAGGTGTACAAAAATATCAATACCTATGTGTTTTAGGCACTAATTGGTCTGCAAGCCAAAGAGTGGTCATATGAGTTTCCATCTATTGTTATTAAAATGCTCCTTACAACCTGTTCAAATCCCAAGCAGTGTGTTATATCTCCAAGTCACATTACCAGTCGTCATGAAGTGAGTTCCAGAAAAGTCCAGTAAAAATACTCTGCCCTTTATTTATAAACTTTGACATTTTTATTCTATGTTTATATTGTTGTTGCTTGATTTGGGGGGATTTTTTGTATACTAACACATATTTCCAGAATTAAGGAAGCTGGAGGGATGCTGGAGATAGAGCTATGAGAGGATGATGAGGGTACCAATTAAAGGTTCGTTAATAGAGAAGAAAGCATCCCATGGGCTAGAGATTAGACAACTTCAGGGAAGAAGCTGAAAGTGAGATTGCACATTTAATTTACCTGGGAGAATCTGATACATGGCCGTGAAATATGCTGAGGTAACGCTCCAAAACACAAAGGTGAAAAGATGGGCATGGCAAAAATTAAGACAGAAAAGCAGGCTAGGCTTTGAATGGAGTCCATAATGGGTTCAGGAAATGGAAAGAGAATCAAATGAGCTAGAGATCAAGGACCTGAAATTCTAAGAATAGGTAAGTCAAGAACTAGCCCATGGTAAGGATAGGAGCTGAGACAAACAGAGACGAGCTAGCAAAGAGCTGATCTTGAGAAATTACCCTTAGGAACTGAGTCAACAGTGACAGCAGAGCCAGAATCTACTGGTAATACCTAACTAAGGTAAAGGAACTCTGTCCACAATAAGAAGAAACAAAGTATTTCTCAGACACCTTCCATGAGCCAGACACTGTGATGAGTGTTTTACATGCATTATCTCATTTAATCCTCACAAGAGGACATCCTTGTTATCCTGCAAGATAACATTATCATGAAAAACAGGATTCACTTAATTCCAAAGTTATTGCTCATACTTTTTTGCTAAGCTTCCTCTCTACTCCCTCCAGATGGAAACCAATATGGATGAAAAGAATATTTGAGAGGATTGCTAACACCTTCTTAGAAAAGTGAAAAGTGGATTATGATTTATCTAGAATCATTAACTGTTTGATGGTCCACAAGTTTTAAGCTAGGATGTTACTGGGCTGAATTATGTCTCATCAAAATTCATATGTTCAAGTTCTAATCTCCAGTACTTCAGAATGTGCCTGTATTTGAAGATAGTCTTTAAATGGGTAATTTAGTTAAAATCATGTCATTAAGGAAGGTCCCAATCCAGTATGACTGGTGTCCTTAGAGAAAAGGAAATTAAGACACAGCCAGTTAAAGAGGGAACACCATGTGAACACACAGGGAGAGGATGATCATCTACAAGCCAAGGAGAGAGGTCTCAGAAGAAACCAACACTACCCATCCCTAGATCTCAGATTATCAGCCTCCACAATCTAGTGAGCCAATTCCTCAAAATAACTTTCTGTGGTTTAAACCACCCAGTCTGTTGTACTTTGTTATGGCAGTCCTAGCAAATTAATACGTGGGAGCTACTTAAAGTCACAGCTATCCTTGAAATGAAAGAGCTGATTAGATACATTTTTCAACTTCTCAATGAATATTATTTCCTAACTCCTCTCAAATGATGTTGTTCTATTTTTGTAATTAATTCTTCTGTATTAAACTGCTGTTAACTCTGTAAGCACATCAAATCCTTTTAAAAGTATGTAAGATATAAAAAAGGAAGAAAAATAAAACAGATTGGTAGTTACCACAGGGGAAGGGGATGAGGGGAGGTAAAGGGGTACATATATATGGTGATGGACGGAAACTAGACTTTTGGTTGTAAACAAGATGCAGTCTATACAGAAGTTAAAATATAATGATGTACACCCAAAATTTACATAATGTCATAAACTAATGTGACCTCAATAAAATAAATTTTAAAAAGGAAGGAAAAAGATATCTCATAGCATAATATAAACAGAACATAAGTTAAATAATTGTAAGAAAGCTTTTATATTTGTCTATATTGATCCCCCAATAGGCAATTTTATAAAGAGTGAAAATTTTCTAAATGGTGTATTTTAAAATATGCAGTACAAGGGAAATTTTGTCCTACCAGTTCTTCAAGGTAAACATAGCACACATCAATGGACAAGGTATCAGAAACATTCAAATCTAAGTTTTAATTTATTTGGTTCACTGTGGCCCAGAGGCCTTGGCTAGAAAAAATGAGTTATTCTTGCCAGTACATAAAAGTTTATTGAGAAATAGTATTTAGAAAGGTTTAAAATGCAATGTTTATTACTACTTTACAATTGCATAATGCTAAAGTTCATAAAGTATGTTCTTATAATAAATGATACTTCCAAAACCATACTAGGGAAACCAAACACTTTTGACAATACCAGTCTTACTCCACCCAAACCCCATTGAAAAAATTACTCTCCACGTTTCCATCCAACCAGCAGAGGCAGAAGAGGGAGCCTGAACTTCAACCCTCACCTGACTATAACAAAGACACCTCTTCCCTCACAGTGGCAATTGAAGCCAAGTGTGAGTCTGGACCTCCATTGACACTTAGCAGTAAGGAGGTACTCATGCCCTGCTTTGTGGTGTCAAAAGAATCCAAGTAAGGAGGCTGAACTTCCACTCCAACTTGGTGATAAGGAAGCATCCTTGCTCTTCTCTGTCACTGAAAGATGAGTGGGGTGTCTGGAGTTTGACCCCTGCCCAGTGGTGATCAAGGTTCTCCTCTCCCATATCATGTGAAGTGTAAATGAAGGCTGAGTGGAAACCTGGACTTCTACCCACACCCAGCAATAATAAGATAGCACTCTCCACTTTTCCCACATATACAGTGTGAGAGTAGTTCTGTTCAAATATATGATTTTAATAGGCCACATAATCTCTGAAGAACCACAATGCCCAGGTTATAATTGAAAATCTTTTGTCATATTAAGAAACAGTAAAATGTCAACTTGAATGATAAAAAAAACAATCAACAGATACCAACACTGAGATGACAGAAATGTTGGAATTACTTGACAAGAATTATAAAGCAGCCACCATAAAAGTGCTTTCACAAACAAGTAAGAGCAAGCTTTATGTAAAACAAACTAAGGATAAACATAGCTATATGACTTGCTCTTTATCATACTGAGAGGCTGACACTACAACCTCTATCTCTTAACTCACAACTTTGCCACAAACATGAAACCTAAAATAAATTCTAAAACTAGTCACATAAAATTAATTTTGTATATCATTAAAATTGGTAGATTATCTTCCAAAGGAAAAGTTTTGGCGTGCCAAAAGTTAAATTTATAAGTAAAACATAAGACTGAAAATTTGCATATTTCCATAAGTTTACTTAAATGTATACCTGCCTTTTCTCCACTAATAGACTAGAAGTTGCTTGAAGGCAGAAACAATCTCTCAGGCTTATATATATATTTCTTATAGTGACTAAAAGAGTGCCTGAAAAATAAGTGTTCAATAAATATTCATTGAATATAATTAATATCTTGTATCATATTTTATGACACATTAAGACAGCATCTATCTGTGATGGACCGAATGGTTGTATACACCCAAAATTTGTATGTTGAAGTCCTAGTCCCCAGTATGATGTTATTTGAAGGTGAACCAAACATTTAAATAATAATTTAGCCCAATCTTCCTCAAATTCTTGCAAAAGTGTGAAGAGGAACAAACACTTCCAAATTCATTCTGTGAGGCCAGCCTTACTCTGATATCAAAGCATGAGAAAAACACTACAAGAAAAGAAAACTATAAACTATGTGCAATGAATATTGATCAAAAATCCTTAACAAAACACCAGCAAACAGAACTCAAAACACATAAAAAGAATTATATCAGGCAAGGGAAACAAAAGAAAAAATAAACAAATGGGACTACATCAAACTATAAAGCTTCTGCACAGCAAAGGAAACCATCAACCAAACAAAATCACAACCTAACAATTGGGAGAAGATATTTGCAAATGATATATTCAATAAAGGGTTAATACCCACAATATATATATTAAAAAAAAACCTTACACAGTTCAACAACAACAAAAAACAAGAAATCTGATTAAAAAATGGGCAGAAGATCTGAACAGATATTTTTCCAAAGAAGATATACAGATGGCCAACAGACACATGAAAAGATGGTCAACATCACTAATTATTAGGGAAATGCAAATAAAAAACACGATGAGATATCACCTCACATCCATCAGAATGGCTATTATTATTAAAAAGGCAAGAAATAACAAGTGTCGGAGAGGTTGTGGAGAAAAGGGAACCTTCATACACTGCTGGTGGGAATTTAAATTGGTGCAACCACTGTAGAAAACAGTATAGAGATTCCTCAAAAAAGTAAAAATAGAACTACCATATTATCCAGCTATTTCACTTCAAGGTATTTATCCAAAGAACACAAAGCACTAATTCAAAAAGTTATATGCATTCTTATGTTCATTGCAGCATTAATCACAATAGCCAAGACTTGGAAACAATCTAAGTGCCCATTGATGGAAGAATGGATAAAGATGTAGTATATATATTCAATGGGACACTACTCGGCCATAAAAAAAGATGAAATCTTGTCATTTGCAGCAACATGGGTGGACTTTGAGGGTATTACAAAGCAAAAATAAGTCAGCTAAGCAAAATAAGTCAGATGAAGAAAGACAAATGCTGTATGATTTCATTCATATGTGGAAGATAAACAAACACATAGATATAGGGAACAGATTGATGGTTACCAGGGGGGAAGGAGAAGTGAGGAGAGAGCAAAACAGGTAAAAGGGCACATGTGTAGTGATGGATAGCAATTAGACTTTTGGTGGGAAATACAATGTAGTGTATACACAAGGTGAAATATAATTATGTACACCTGAAATTTATACAATGCTACACATCAATGTTATCCCAATAAAAATGAATAAGAATTAAAAAATAAAATAATAATAATAACTACAAAAATAAAGAAAGGATTATATACCATGAGCAAAAGGAGTTTATTCCCAAAATGCAAAGATAGTTCAACATGTAAAACTCAATCAATGTAATAAATCACATTAACACAATGAAGAGAAGTAAAACACATGACCATCTTACTTGATGGAGAAAAGCATGAGACAAAATTCAACACATTTTTGTAATAAAAATACTCAACTTAGGAACTGGAGGAAATTATTTCAACATAATAAAGTCTATAAATGAAAAACTCACAGATAACGTCATACTCAATAGTGAAAAACTGAAATTTTTTTCTCTAAGATCAGGAAAAAAACAAGAATGCCTACTTTGGCTATTTCTATTCATTATTCTACTGGAAGTTCTAGCCAGACCAATTACACAAGAAAAAGATATGAAAAGAATGGAAATTGGAAAACATGAAGTAAAATTATGTCAGTTTGCAGAAGACATGATTTTATATGTAGAAAATCATAAGGATTGCACCAAAAAACCCTGTTATCACTAATAATCAAATTCAGGAAACTTGCAAGATACAAAATCAATGCACGAATCAATTGTGTACCTATACACTAATAATGAAGAATCCAAAGAGGAAATTAAGAAAAAATTCCAATAGCATCAAAAAAAATGAAATACTTAGAAATAAACTTAACCAAGGAAGAGAAATACTTGTACGACAAAAACTAAAGAACTCTGCTGAAAGAAATTAAAGATGATACTACTAAATGGAATGATATTCAATGTTCATGAATTGGAACACTTAATGTCTTTATGAAGTCAATACTAATTGAAGTGGTCCATAAATTCAATGCAACTCATACAAAATCCCAATGATATTTTTCGTAGGAATAGAAAAATTCATCCTAAAATTCATACGGCCTCTCAAGGGAGTCCACATAACCAAAACAGCCTTTAAAAAAATGAACAAAGTTGGAGAACTTGCACTTCCTGATTTCAAAACTTAGTACAAACTACAATAAAAACAAAACAGCTAGTGTGCTACTGGCGTAAAGACAGAGATATAGACCAAAGAAACAGAATAAAGAGCTCGGAAAGAAAACCTTGTATATATAAACAAAGGATTTTTGACAAAGGTTCCAAGACTATTCAATGGGGAAAGGACAGTCTTCTTTTCAGTAATTGGTGTTGGGAAAAATGGGTATTCCCAAGCAAAAGAATGAATTTGAATCCTTACATTAACCCACATACAAACATTAACTCAAAATGGATTAGAGACTTAAATGTAGGAGGTAAAGCTAAAATTATAAATCTCTTGAAGAAAACACAGAGGTAAACCTCCATGACATTGGATTTGGCAATAATTTCTTGGATATGACACCAAAAGCACAGGCAACAAAAGTAAAAGTAGATAAATTGGAATGCATCAAAACTAAAAACCTTTGTACATCAAAGGAAATACCCACTAGAGTGAAAAGGCAATCCAGAGAATTGGGAAAACTATTTGTAAATCATATATCTGTTATTGGGTTAATATCTAGAATATATAAAGAACTCCTCCAACTCAACAGTAACAACAACAACAAAGCCACACAGACAACCTGATTAAAAAATGGGCAAAGGACTGGAATAGACATTTTTCAAAGAAGATAAATAAATGACCAATAATCACATGCAAAGATACTCAATGTCACTAGTCATTAGAGAAAAGTAAATCAAGACCACAATGAGATATCACCTCACACCCATTATCAAGGCTACTATCAAAAAAAATAAAGACCCAGAAGATAACAAGTCATGACACAGTTGTAGATAAATTGGAACCCCTACTGCTTTGTTGGTGACAATGTAAAATGTTGCAGCCACCATGGGAAACAGTATAGAGGTTACTGAAAAGATTGAAAATAGAATTACCATATGCCTCATCAGTCCCACTTCTGAATATATATCTAATATATTTGAAAGCAAAATCAAGAAAATATTTTGACAACCATGTTGATTGCAGAAATATTCACAACATCCAAGAGGTAGAAACAACCCAAATGTCTATTGATGGATGAATGGATTAAGAAAATTAAGAAAAAAATATAACAGAATATTATTTAGCTTTAAAAAAGTAGGAAGTAGGAAGTCTTATCACATGCTACAACATAGATGAACCTTGTGGACATTATACTAATTGAAACATGCCAGTCACAAAAGACAAACACTGTATGATTCCACTTTCATGAGGTATTTAAAGCAGTCAAACTCATAGAAACAAATATTAGAATTGTGGCTTCAGGTGCTGGGGGAAGGGGAAATGGGGAGTTGTTGCTCAATGGATATAGATGTTCAGTTTTGCAAAAGGAAAACTTCCTGGAGATCTGTTCCACAACAATGTGAATATAACTTAACATACTGAATTGTACACTTAAAATGGTTAAGATGGCAAAAAAGTCACAGAGATCATAGTGTTGACTACAATGGTATGTATATACACGGATATATATGTAAACAGATTAGAATATTTCTACCTCTGTATCTATTTAATATTTTAATATGTAAATACGTCATAAAGGAAATTCCATTAAAACATCAGATAAAGAATTTATTCATAAATAGTACTATGACATTATCAATATAAAAAAGTGAGCAACAAATCTGAACTGCCAACTCACCAAATAAGATATGCAGATGGCAAATAAGGATAGGAAAATATGCTTGGTATCATATCATTAGGGAATTTTAAATTAGAACAGCAATGATATCCTACTGGATACCTATTAAAATGACTAAAATAAAAAAACACGACAACACCAAATATAGTGAGGATATCGAGCACCAGGAACTCTCATTGCTGATGGCAATGCACAATGGTACAGTCACTTCAGAGGAAACTCTGTCAGTTTCTTACAAAGTTAAACATAGTATTACCATTCCATCCAGCAATTGAGTTCCCAGTTATTTACCCAAATAAGTTGAAAATTTACATCCATACAAAAAAATATACATGGATGTTTATAGCAGCTTTATTCATAATTACCCAAAGTTGGAAGCAACCAAGATGACCCTCAATAGGTGAGTGGATAAACAGACTACAATATATCAATACAATGAGACATTATTCAGCAATAAAAAGGAATGAGCTATCAAGCCACAAAAAGACATGGAGGAACCTTGAAATCATATTGCTGACTGAAAGAAACCAACTTGAAAAGGTACATACTGTATGATTCCAACAATGTGACATTTTGTAAAAGGCAAAACTATATAAACAGTAAAATGATCAGCGGTTTCCTGCTTTTAGGAAGTGAAGGGAAGGAGGGACGAATAGGTGGAACACAGAGGATTTTTAGGGCAGTGAAACTATTGTGAACAATATAGAAATTATGGATACATGACATTTAGATACATGGGTTTATCAAAACACATAGAACTATATAACACAAAGAGTGAACCCTAATTTAAATTATGGACTTCAGTTAATAATAATGTATCAATTTGACTCACCAATTGTAACAAGTATATCACACTAATGCAAGATATTAATATTAGGAAAACTGGAGATAGAGTCACATGGAAACTCTCCGTACTTGCTGCTTGATTTTTATGTAAACCTAAAATTACATTAAGAAATAAAATCTATTAATTTATAAACAAAACAAAAAAAATGATGAAGCTCCTCTGTGTATTGATATGAAAAGATCACCATGTCTGTTAACTTGAAGAAGCAAGATGCAAAATATTGTGTATAGTAATCTTTCATTTGTGTAAAAAGAAAACAATTAGGGAATAAATATTTTATGAGCTTTTACATAAATATAAAAATCTCTGTGAGAATATGCCAAACAAGAAGTTTGTAATAGTGGTAATCAGTTATACTTGGGGGAAATGTGAGGGATAGGAATGGGAAGGATACTTTTAAAATTAAAATGTTTTATCATCTTTGTTTAATGTTTGAACTACATAAATATATTTTCTTCTAAAATATTAAACTATTTTTTAACTTAGAACTTTCAATATTCAAGACTTAAGGCATTAACATCCAAACTCCAATCATTCATATGTAAACTTCAAATTTGTATAAATTACTTTTTAGTATTTTTACCCAATATTCTGTATTTTCTCAAGTATGTTTTTACATCACTATTCACTTTAGGAATGTCCTAAGCAATAGATTCCATTAAATTATGGGTTTAATATATTAGTTATATTTTTAATAATGTTAAAATGTATCAATGATATTTTTTAAAATTTTCTTTGTACTACAAAAATGTCATCTTACAAACAAGTCACTAGTGTCAAGCACATTACACTTCAGAAAAAAAAACTGTTTTAGAGAATACCATTTGGCCTGCTTGGAAGGTAACTCTCAGAGGATGAGCTGATTAGACTAATACCCCAGGAGTCTGGAACCACAGAACAAGGCTGATTTCTAGAGACAGAGAAAGGGAGTTCCTTGCCTGTTGTGGGATTTATTTATAGAAGTGAGAAAGAGGTATTGAAAGTAGGCTAACATAGCATTGTTCTAAGTCATCCTAAGATCAACTAATTTCCCATATCAAGTAAATTGAAACTCAGAAAAAGCAAGTGTCTCTATCTTGTACTTCATCTAGGAAGTTGCATTGTTGTTAATAGCCTGGGATATGGAGTTACAAAGACTTCTGTTCCAGTTGCACATTTCCATTTTTGAGCTGCCTGACCTAGTGCAAGTTACTTAACCTCTGAGTCTCAGCTTTTTCTCTTTGAATATTGAACCAATAATATTACCTAGTACAGATTATGGTAAGAATTATATGAGATAATGCACATAAAACATTTATGACAGTAGCTGGAACAAAGTAAGTGCTCAATAACTAAAGATTATAATATATTTTTAATCATCTTTATTTGGAACACAGTACAGTTTTTTTCCAGTATCAAACATGGCTTCACAGTATAAGCTAGAGGAACAGAGGAAAGTAGTAGAGAAAGTGATGTTGCTCATTTAGGAAAAACTGAAACATCAGCTTATGATCAACTGGTTAAAACTGCTCAAATTACGCTATCAGAAATTACCCTCCCAGAGTTAAGGTTAAATTCTATCTTTAAGAATGCGGGGGTGGGAGAGTTACACAGCAATTCCCTTCCAAGTTTTTTGCACCCTAATTGTTTGAGTTGTATGTAGAAATAAAATTAATTGTTCTGTTTCCTGAAAAACATCATACGAGCAAAGGCAATTTCTGACTGCATATACATAATGCAAACAAATTACTTCAAAGTGAAAGGGAGTGGAGGAGAGTCAAGCAACGTATTTGATATCATATGCTATATAGAGCTATTTTAATATAAAAAAATCGAACAATTTTTTAAAAAACTGTGCAAAATCAGTCCTGTACTAAGGATGTGCAACAATATTTTCATATCCTGCCTCAACAGTTTCTATACAGAGAGCATTGCCTGCTAGTGTCATGTATACATGGGATAAAATAACATCAGAGTAGACAAAATTACCTAGGAATATGTTAATTCTTCTTTTCTCCAACTTTTCCGACTAGATCTTTTTGCATATTGCAAATATAAAACTGATTTTGGCCAATTACAGTCAAATGACAGATTTCAGCAAGCCAAATGAAAGAGGATCATAATATGGGTAGCAAAGATTACTATGCATTCACCAAAATCTGTTTCCTTTTCTCCTAAGCAAACAGACTACATTTTCTAGGTCCTTTTCGGTTAGGAGTGGCCATTTACCTCATTTCTAACCAGTGCAATGTAGACAGAAAATGAAGCATACCATTTCCCGGTCTGATTCATAAAAACTTCATGCACATATTTTTATAAACTAAACATAGAACTACCATTCAACCCAGAAATTGCATTCCTGCACATTTATCCAACAAAAAGGAAAATTTATGTTCACACAAAAACCTATACATGAACTTTTAATGCTGATTTATTTGTGATAGCCCAAAACTGGAAAAGATCTAGATGTCGTTTAACAGATGAATGGTTAAACAAACTGTAGTGCATCCATATCATGGCATAGTACTCGGCAATAAAAAAGGAATAAACTATCAACACAAACCTTGGATGGATCTCAAGGAAATAATGCTGAGGAAAAAATGCCAGTCTCAAAAAATGTCACATACTGTATGATTGCGTTTACATAACATTCTCAAAATAACAACATTTTAGAGGCAGAGAACAGGGGAGTGACTGTCAGGGATTAGGGATGGGGAAGGGGGAGGAATGTGGGTATGATTATAAAGCAGTAGGATGAGGGAGATTTTTGTGGTGATGAAATAGTTCTGTTTCTTGATTTGGGTGGCAGTTATATGATAAAATGACAAAGAACTAGATATACACAATGACAATTTTCTGGTTTTTATATTATGCTATAATTATGTAAGATGTAAGCAATAGTGAAAACTGAGTGAAAGGTATGTGGAATATTTCTGTACTCTTTTGCAGCTTCCTGTGAACCTAGAATTATTGCAAAATAAGAAGTAAAAGAATAAATGTCCCTCATACACAATCTTCTTTTCTTTCCACATCTGCTAGCTGAATGGAGAGGACTCAGAACAACATGTTGAAAATGGCTGAGCCACAAAATGGAAAGAGTCTATGCCCTTAATTCACCATGTTCATGGTTTACCTCATAATTTGACATATTTGTGAGGAAAAATAAATTTCTGCTGTGCTTTTTCAGAGTTTATTTTATATGAAAGATAATTATACCTTATATAATAGTCTACAAAATGAGTATCTTAAAACTTGAAATACTTATAAGGTATGTTTTCTAAAGTACTGTTACAGGTCATTTTGAGGGTCACAAAACTAGACACACAGATCAATGAAACAGAATTGAGAGCCCAGAAATATACCCACACGTTTATGGACAGCTATATTTGACAAGGGAGCCAAGAGCATGTGATGGAGAAAGGAGAGTCTCTTCAATAAATGGTGTTGGGAAAACTGGGCAGCCACATGCAAAAGAATGAAAGTAGACCATTCCCTTACATCATGCACAAAAATCAACTCAAAATGGATTAAAAACTTGAATGTAAGACCCAAAACTGTGAAACTTTTAGAAGAAAATATAGGCAGTACACTGTTTGACATTGGTCTGAGCAGCATATTTTCAAGTACCGTGTCTGACCGAGCAAGGGAAACAAAAGAAAAAATGAACAAATGGGACTACATCAAACTAAAAAGCCTCTGCACAGCAAAGGAAACCATCAACAAAACAAAAACACAACCTATCAGTTTGGAGAAGATATTTTAAAACCATATATCAGATAAGGGGTTAATATCCAAAATATACAAAGAACTCATACAGCTCAACAACAAAAAAACCAACAACCCAATTAAAAAATGGGCAAAGTATCTGAACAGAGATTTCTCAAAAGAAGATATATGGATGGCCAACAGACATATGAAAAGATGCTCAACATCATTAGCTATCAGGGAAATGAAAATCAAAACTACAATGAGGTATCACCTCACTCCAGTCAGAATGGCTACAATTAACAAGACAGGAAACAACAAATGTTGGAGAGGGTGTGGAGAGAAGGGAACCCTTGTTCACTGCTCGTGGCAGTGCAAACTGGTGCAGCCACTATGGAAAGCAGTTTGGAGTACCCTCAGAAAATTAAGGATAGATCTACCATACGATCCAGCTATTCCACTGCTGGGTATTTATCCAAAGAACTTGAAAACACAAATGCATAAAGATACATGCACCCCCATGTTCACTGCAGCATTATACGCAATAGCCAAGACTTGGAAGCAACCTAGGTGCCCATCAAGGGACGAATGGATAAAGAAGATGTGGTGTTTATACAAGAGGGACTACTACTCAGCCATAAGAAATGATGAAATCTGGCCCTTTGAGACAACATGGATGGTCCTTGAGGGTATTATGCTGAGCGAAATTAAAGGGAGAAAGTCAAATACCATATGATCTCACTCATAAGTAGGAGATAAAAACAATGACAAACAAACACATAGCAATGGAGGTTGGATTGGTTCCTACCATAGGGGAAGTGCTGGGAAGGCAAAAGTGGTGATTAGGCTCACATGTGAGGGGATGTACTATAATTAGTTTTTGGGTGGTGAACATGATGTAATCTACACAGAATTCGAAATATATTACAATGTACATCTGAAAGCTATATAATGTTATAATCCAATATTACTGCAACTAAATGAATAAATAAATAGTCAAAATTTTAATGACATCTCCAAAATAGTGACATAGGAGACCCCAGCCTCCATCCCCCAACAAAAACCAACAATTAGCCATCTGTCCACGAACAAAAATGGCTCTGGGAGAGCTCTGGAGTCTACTTTAAACCTTTAACAACACAGCGGAACAAAAAAACCTGAGAGTAACCATGCAAGAAGAGAAGGAAAACAGCTTCATTTTGCCTGCATCGTCCCAACCTCCAAGCCAGCATTACTCAGCATCAAGGGGAAACTCCCCAGCTAGGAAGAGATCCTCTTATAAGGAAAGAAAGAGCAGGAAGAGTGACAAGCTTCCTAGCCTTTTGGGTCACCACATGAAGACATCATGTTAGTTTCACCCCACCCAAATTTTCAAAGCTGAGAAATATACAGATGGCTAGGATCAAGAAAGAAAAGCAGAGGCTGCCAATAGCAGCCATGCAGTGGGGACAACCACTATTCATAGTGCCCTGCACTGAAGACAAATTCAGGTGATTTTGCCACTGGAAAAACTATGGGCAGCACAGCTGCCACAAATATCCTGCATATTTCACCAGCTTTCACCCCACAGGTATTTGCATTTTCTGATGCCAGCCACCTGAGTCCCTCCACAGTCCCTTCCACCCCTGCTTCTTCTGGAGACCAGGAACTATACTGGCAGCCAGTCTATGACTCTGTAGCAGAGTGAGGACAAGACACCAGCTTAGACTCTCACTGCTAACTGCTACCATCATGCAAGCCCAGGGAGAGACTGCAGCCATAGGAGAGCATGCCAGCAACCAGGACACCACAGCTGCCAGTGAGCCCATAGTTGGCCTCAGCTCTTGCTGCATGCCCTGACCCCCACTGCTACATAGATGTCTGCAAATGGCATCTGCCAATACACACGCACCTGCAGCTGCCTCCCTCAGCAATGCATGCATACCACTGGTTCTGACCACCACTGCTACCTGACCTGGTCCTTAGCTGCTGGAACTGGATGCAAAACAGCTCTTGCAGCTACTGCAGACTACCCTCAGTGCTTGTCAAGGACAACATAATTATCAATGATGTGGACCCCAGTGACTTGAGCTGAAGATAAGTGATGTCTCCCTGGACCCAGTGCCATTACATGTCCCTCTACTTGTCCCCCTTTACCACTAGACCTGGGGTCATAGCATATTCCAGAGTGCTGCCACTCACAGATAAAGCATTCTGTTACAGAAGTCAGTTCATAAACTCTACAAGAGGTGACTACTGTGTCAAGGGCAAAGAGCTATACAAGGCTACAGTCATCACAAAGAATCAGAGAGATATGAGTCCAACAAATGAAAACAGTAAACCTCAGTGACTGGCTCCAAACTAATAAAGATCCAGAAATTGCTGAACAAAAAATAGAAAATAATTTTTCTAAAGATGCTTAGAGAGCTACAAGAGAAGAAAGATAAACAATTTAATAATGTCCAGAAAACAATATAGGAACAAAATAAGAAGTTCAGTAAAGAGATAAAAAACATAAGAAAGAATCAAATGTATATATAGTGAATTAATTTATGACAAAGGAGCCTAGAATATACAATGGGGAAAGGACAGCCTCTTAAATAGTGTTGAGAAGACTGGATAGTCAAATGCAAAAGAGTGAAACTAGACCACTATCTTAAACCATATACAAAAATAAATTAAAAATGGATTAAATGGCGGGATCAAGATGGCAGAGTGAGTAGTCTTCTTTGTCACTCCTCCTTCAAATCTACAACTAATTGGACATTCACTGGTTAACAAAGGATATCCAGATAGCATCTCAAGATGCCTGAGAGACCTGTGCTGCTATACATCAGAAGGCGGACGGACTTCCCCCCGGGAGGAGGTGGAGACAGGTGAAAACTCTCCGATCCTCGACCCCTGGACAGCCTAGTACCTGCAAGAGGCTCTCTTCCAGCGGACTCCCCCATAGCATAGCCATGCACCAAGGGCAGGAGTGTGCACTCACCAGTGGAGCGATGGTGAAAACAGGTGACTACAGCCCTACCGAAGCCCCCTGTGATTACACCTAAGCCCAGGGGGAAACTCCAGGACTCCGCACCTGCCAGCAGGGAAAGCCTCTGCTCACCATTAGCAGAGAGGTCCGCCCAGCATTCAGAACACCGGGAAGCTCCCAAAGAGCTGAATCCCCAGCAGGGCACCAGCCCGCCAGCCGCTGCCAGGCCGACAGACTCTGGCTGTGCATGGGACAGTGAAAGAGGTGCCCAGAGTTCCCATGGACGTGCTTGGGGGCTGGGTGGAGCTCCAGTGCCCAGCTTCGTGGCCCAGGGGTAAACTCCAGTGTCCTGTACACGCCAGCAGGGAAAGCCTCTGCTCACCATTAGCAGAGAGGCCCCTCCCAGCATTCAGAACACCGGGAAGCTCCCAAAGAGTGGAATCCCTGGCAGGGCACCAGCCCGCCAGTCGCTGCTGGGCCCACGGTCTCTGGCTGTGTCCAGGACGGTGCAAGAGGCACCCAGAGGTCCCATGAGCATGGTTGGGGGCTGGGTGGAGCTCCAGCACCCAGCTCCATGGCCCAGGAGGAAACTCCAGGGTCCCGTACTGCCGGCAAGGAAAGCCTCTGCTCGCCATTAGCAGAGAGGCCCCATCCAGCATTCAGAACACCAGGAAGCTCCCAAAGAGCAGAATTCCCCACAAGGCAGCAGCCAGCCAGCTGCTGCTGGGCCCACAGACTCTGGCCATGTCCTATATGGGGCAAGTGGCTCCCAGAGATTCTGTGGGAGTGGTTTGGGGCTGGGTTGAGCTCCAGTGGAACGGCTGCATGGCCCAGGGGGAAACTCCAGGTTCCCACAGCAGCCTCAGCAAAAGCCTCTGCACAGCACTCATTGAGAGGTCCCGACCGGCAATCACAAGGCTCGAAGGCCTTGGGGCAAATGTAGCACAGCTAGGTGAGCTAACCACAGACTGCAGAAGATACCCATAGCTCTGCTGGGACCTATAGTGGACAAGTGTGATCTTGTGGGCTCTGACAATGACAGAGCTGCAATTATAGGTGATCCTGCTCCCAGCTGCTGGGAAAGCTCATAACACCACTGCAGACCCCAAGGAGGGAGTGCGTCTAGGTGGTCTGCAGCAGTAGGCACCAGCAGCCTGAGGCCCCCTTGCGATTGCCCCTACAACTGACGAGGAACCCTACAGGACCACTGTGACTACGAGGAGGGGCCCAGGTCCAGTCAGTAACAGCTGACAGTGTTCCTGGTTGGTGCAGTCTAAACTGCTGCTCCCCCCCACACACCAGTTGCAACAAGTGGAAGCAGTAACTAAACTCTATCTCTATGCAGAGGCACAAAGCCATGCCATCAAGCAGTATGAAAAAATATATTAAATCTCCAGAACAGAAAGAAAATGATAAGTACCCAGAAAACAATCCCAAAGACAATGAAATCTATAACCTAAATGATGATGATTTCAAAACAGCCATTATTAAAAAACTCAATGAGTTAAAAGAGAATTCAGATAGACAACTCAATGAGTTCAGGAGCTATGGCACAAAAGAGCTTGATACTATAAAGAAGAACCAATTAGAAATACTGGAGATGAAGAACACAATGGAGGAGATTAAGAAAAATCTGGACTCTCTGAACAGTAGGGTCGATAATATGGACAACAGAATTAGCAATTTGGAGGATAGGAATATAGAAATGCTGCAGAAAGAGGAGGAGAGAGAACTAAGACTAAAAAGAAATGAAGGAACTCAACGAGAATTATCTGACTCAATTAGGAGATGCAACATACGGATTATAGGTATACCAGAGGGAGAAGAGAAGGAGAAGGGGGCAGAAGGCCTGTTCAAAGAAATAATGGCTGAGAACTTTCCAAACTTGGGGAGAGTGATGGAACATCATGTGACAGAAGCCAATAGATCTCCAAACTTTATCAATGTAAGAAGACTAACCCCAAGGCATATAGTAGTGAAGATAGCAAAAGTCAACAACAAGGAGAAAATTCTAAGGGCACCCAGGCAGAAGAAAATAACCTACAAAGGAACCCCCATAAGGCTATCAGCAGATTTTTCAGGAGATACTTTACAGGCTAGAAGAGATTGGAATGAAATATTCAAAACTCTGAAGGACAAAAACCTGCATCCAAGAATACTCTACCCACAAAAATATCATTCAAATATGATGGAGAAGTAAAAACTTTCCCAGATAAACAAAAGTTAAGGGAGTTCATTGCCACAAGACCTCCTCTTCAAGAAATGCTCAGGAAGAACCTCATACCTGAAAAAACAAAAAAAGGAAAGGGGTTACAAAATCCAGAACAAAGGAGATAGGCAGAAGGATGATAACAGAAAGTAGCAGCTCTCTATCAGAACAGGTTAGCAAAAGTTAAATAAAACATTAAAGATAAACAGAACAGAAACACCAAGAATAAATATAACCTAGTCATTTTAACCACAAACTCACATCACAAAAAGGAAGAGGAAAAAAAATCTGACAATTACAACCTAGAACGGGAAGAGAAAAGGGATGGAATGTTTTAATTTAAGGAAATAAGAGGCTATCAGAAAAAGGACTATTTCATCTACGAGATGTGTTATACAAACCACCTGCTAACCACTAAACAAATAACAAGAATAAAGACACAAATTATAAATAAGAAGAAAGCCAATACAGAAATTTACCTACTTGAATTAGGAATCCAAAAATCATGGGACAAGAAACAAAGGAAATGCAAAAGAACTGGAAAACAAGTGATAAAATGGCAGCAGTAGGCCCCCAAGTTTCAATAATCACTCTAAATGTAAATGGATTGAACTCTACAATCAAAAGACACAGAGTGGCAGGGTGGATCAAAGAACAAGATCCAACAATATGATGCCTCCAGGAAACACACCTCAGCCCCAAAGACAAACAGACTCAGAGTGTAGGGATGGAAGACAATACTCCAAGCTAATAATGAACAAAAGAAAGCAGGTGTTGCCATACTTATATCAGACAAAGTAGACTTCAAAGAAAAAGAGATAAAGAAAGACAAAGAGGGGCAGTATATAATGTTAAAGGGACACTCCACCAAGATGACATAACACTTATAAATATATATGCACCCAACACAGGAACACCAAAATTTGTAAAGAAACTATTAACAAAACTAAAACAAGACATCAACAACAATACAATAATAGTAGGGGACCTCAACACCCCATTAACACCAATGGATAGATCACCCAGACAGAAAATCAACAAGGAAATTATAGAATTAAATGAAAAATTAGACCAGATGGACTTAATAGATATATATAGAAAGCTTCATCCAAAAACAGCAGGTTACACATTCTTCTCAAGCGCACATGAAAGATTCTCAAGGATAGACCATATCTTGGGAAACAAAGCAAGCATCAATAAACTCAAGAGGGTTGAAATAATATCGAGCATCTTTTCGGATCATAATGCTATGAAACTAGAAATCAGCTACAAGAATAAAGCTAGGAAAGGTGCAAAAATGTGGAGACTAAACAACAAGCTACTGAACAAACAATGGATTACTGAAGAAATTAAAGAAGAAATCAAATATTATCTGGAGACAAATGAAAATGAAAACACACCATACCAACTTATTTGGGATGCAGCAAAGGCAGTCCTAAGAGGGAAATTCATTGCAATACAGGGTCACCTCAATAAGCAAGAAAAATCTTACATAAACTGCCTCAAAGTACACCTAACAGAATTAGAAAAAGAAGAACAAACAAAGCCCAAAATCAGTAGAAGGAGGGAAATAATAAAAATTAGAGCAGAAATAAACAATATTGAAACAAAAAAGACAGTAGAAAGGATCAATGAAACAAAGAGTTGGTTCTTTGAAAAAATTAACAAAATCAATGAACCCTTAGCCAGACTCACTAAGAAAAAAAGAGAGAAGTCTCAAATAAATAAAATTAGAAATGAGAGAGGAGAAATCACAACAGATACTGAAGAAATACAAAGGATCATAAGAGAATACTATGAAAAACTATATGCCAACAAATTGAACAACCTAGAAGAAGTGGGTAAATTCCTAGACTCATACAACCTCCCCAAACTGAATCAGGAAGAAATAGAGAATCTGAATAGACCAATCACAAGTAAAGAAATAGAAACAGTTATCAAAACCCTCCTCAAAAATAAGAGTCCAGGACCAGACAGCTTCTCTGGAGAATTCTACCAAACATTCAAAGAAGATTGAATACCTATCCTTCTCAAACTATTCCAGAAAATTGAGAAAGATGGAGAACTCCCTAACACATTCTATGAAGCCAACATCACTCTGATCCCCAAACCTGACAAGGACAACACAAAGAAGGAGAACTACAGGCCGATATCACTGATGAACATAGATGCAAAAATCCTCAACAAAATTTTGGCAAACCGATTACAGCAATACATCAAAAAGATTATACACCATGATCAAGTGGGATTTATACCAGGGACACAGGGATGGTTCAACATCCGCAAGTCAATCAACGTGATACACTACATTAACAAAATGAGAAACAAAAACCACACGATCATCTCAATAGATGCAGAGAAAGCATTCGACAAGATACAACATCAATTTATCATAAAAACCCTCAGTAAAATAGGTATGGAAGGAAAGTACCTCAACATAATAAAGGCCATATATGACAAACCCACAGCCAACATTATACTCAACGGACAAAAACTGAAACCCATCCCTCTCAGACCAGGAACAAGACAAGGGTGCCCACTTTCACCACTCTTATTCAACATAGTACTGGAGGTGTTGGCCACAGCAATTCGGCAGGAAAAAGAAATAAAAGGAATCCAAATAGGCAATGAAGAAGTAAAACTCTCACTGTTTGCAGACGACACAATCATATACATAGAAAACCCCAAAGAATCAATAGGAAAACTATTAAAAACAATTAACAGCTACAGCAAAGTTGCAGGGTATAAAATCAACATACATAAATCAGTAGCATTTCTATATGCTAACAATGAACTAACAGAAGAAGATCTCAGGAACTCAATCCCATTCATGATCGCAACAAAAAGAATAAAATACCTTGGGATAAATTTAACCAAGGAAGTGAAAGATCTATACAATGAAAACTACAAGACTTTCTTGAAAGAAATCAAGGACGACATAAAGAGATGTAAAGACATTCAATGAACATGGATTGGAAGAATAAACATAGTTAAAATGTCCATACTACCTAAAGCAATCTACAGATTCAATGCTATCCTTATCAGAATCCCAATAACATTCTTTACAGAAATTGAACAAAGAATCCTAAAATTCATACGGGGCAACAAAAGACCCCAAATTGCTAAAGCAATCCTGAGAAAGAAGAACAAAGCTGGAGGCATCACAATCCCTGACTTCAAAGCATACTACAAAGCTACAGTAATCAAAACAGCATGGTACTGGTACAAAAACAGGTGCACAGATCAATGGAACAGAATTGAAAGCCAAGAAATAAAACCACATATCTATGGACAGCTAATCTGCGACAAAGGAGCTGAGGGCCTACAATGGAGAGAAGAAAGTCTCTTCAACAAATGATGCTGGGAAAACTGGACAGCCACGTGTAAAAGAACTCAAATTGACCGTTCTTTTCCACCATTCACTAAAGTAAACTCAAAATGGATCAAAGACCTAAAGATTAGGTCTGAAACAATGTCTTCTAGAAGAGAATATAGGCAGTACACTCTTTGACATGAGTTTCAAAAGAATCTTTTCAGACACCATAACCCCTCAGACGAGGGAAACAATAGAAAGAATAAACAAATGGGACTTCATCAGACTAAAGAGCTTCTTCAAGGCAAGGGAAAACAGGATTGAAATGACAAAACAGCCCACTAATTAGGAAGAAATATTTACAACTTATTTATCCAGCAAAGGGTTAATCTCCATAATATATAAAGAACTCACACATCTCAACAACAAAAAATCAAACAACCCAATCAAAAAATGGGCAGGGGACATGAACAGACATTTCTCCAAAGAAGATATCTGGATGGCCAAAAGACACATGAAAAGAAGCTCATCATCACTAATCATCATGGAAATGAAAATCAAAACTACACTGAGATATCACCTTACACCTGTTAGAATGGCAAAAATATCCAAAACCAAGAGTAACAAATGTTGGAGAGGTTGTGGAGAAAAAGGAACCCTCATACCCTGTCGGTGGAAATGCAAGCTGGTGCAGCCACTATGGAAAACAGCATGGAGATTTCTCAAAAAGTTAAAAATAGAAATACCTTATGACCCAGCCATCCCACTACTGGGTATCTATCCTAAGAACCTGAAATCAGCAATTCCAAAAGTCCCATGCACCCCTATGTTCATCGCAACATTATTCACAATAGCCAAGTCATGGAACCAACCGAAGTGCCCATCAACTGATGATTGGATAAAGAAGATATGGTATATATATACAATGGAATACTACTCAGCCATAAAAAAGGACAAAGTCATCCCATTCACAACAACATGGATAGACCTTGAGGGTATTATCTTGAGTGAAATAAGCCAGACAGAGAAAGATGAACTCGGTATGACTCCACTCATAGCTGGTAGTTAACATATAGACAAAGAGAACTGATCGATGGTTACCAGGGGAAAGGGGGTTGGGCGAAGGGCACTAAGGGTGAAGTGCTGTACCTACAACATGACTAATAATAATGTACAACTGTAATTTCAGAAGGTTGTTAACTATTATAGTCTTAGTAAAAAAAAATGGATTAAAGACTTGAATGTGACATCTGAAACTATAAAACTCCCAGAAGAAAACATAGGCAGTGACCTCCTTGACATTAGCCTTGGCGATGATTTTTTGGATTTGACACCAAAAGCAAAAGCAACAAGAGAAAAAATAAACAAGTGGGAATACATCAAACTAAAAAGTTTCTGCACAACAAAGGAAACCTTCAATAAAATGAAATGGAAACCTAATTAATGGGAGAAAATATTTGCAAATCATATATCTTATAAGCTGTTAATATCCAAAGTTTATCAAGAGCTCATACAACTCAATATCCAAAAAAAACTGATTAAAAAATGGGCAGAGGATTTGAATAGACATTTTTTCCAAATAAGACATACAGATGGCCAATAGGTATATAAAAAGATGTACAGCATCCCTAATCATGAGGGAAATGCAAATCAAAACCACAATGAAATATCACCTCACATCTGTTAGAACAACTATTATCATAAAGAGAACAAATAAGTTTTGGTGAGACTGTGGAGAAAAGGGAACTCTTGTGCACTGTTTACGGAAATGTAAACTTGTGCAGTCACTATGGAAAACAGTATGGAAGTTTCTCAAAAAACTAAAACTAGAACTGCCATATGATCCAGCAATTCCACTTCTGGATATTTATCCAGGGAAAACAAAATCACTAATTTTAAAAGATATATGTACCCGCCATATTGCTGAAGCATTATTTACAATAGCTGAGACATGGAAACAACCTAGATGTCCATCAATGGATGAATGGATAAAGAAACACAAACAAACACACACACACACACAGGAATGTTATTCAGCCATAAAAAAGAATGAAATCTTGCCATTTGCAACAACATGGATTAATCTTGAAAGCATTATGCTATTTGAAAGAAGCCAGACAGAAAAAAAATGCCATATGATCTGACTTATATGTGGAAAATATTTTAAAAACTTAGTTCACAGATATATAGAACAGATTGAGGTGTGGGGGTGGAGGGGGCTGAAATGGGTGAAGAGGATCAAAAGGTACAAATTTCCAGTTATGAAATAAATAATTCATGGAAATGTAATATACAAGATGGTGATTATAGTTAATAATACTGTATTGCATATTTGAAGGTAGCAAAGAGAGTGAATCTTGAGAGTTCTCATTGCAAGGAAAAAGAGTTTGTAACTATGCTATGGTAACACATATTAACTGGACTTATTGTAGTGATTATTTTACAATATACCAGTATTGAATTATCATGTTGTGCACCTGAAACTAATATAATGTTATTTCAATTATATCTCAATTTAAAAAGTAATAAAAGAATCTAACAAAAATTTTGGAACTGAAGAATAAAATGACTGAGTTGAAGAATTCAATAGAGACTTTCAACTGCAGACTTCACAAAGCAAAAGAAATAATTGGTGAGTTATAAGACAGATAAATTGAAATTATCCAATTAGAGAAGCAAAAAGAATGAAGAAAGTTGATGAGACTTATGAGACACAATTAAGTAAAACAATCTAGACATCATTGAAGTCTCAGAAGAAAAAGACAGATAAAGGTTTTTGAAAAGATAAACAAAATTGACAAACCTAAAGCAAGACTAAAAAAAGAGAAGATTCAAACAAATGAAATAAAAGATGAAAGAGGAGATATTTCAACTGTCACCACAGAAACACAAGAGATCATAAGAGATTACTATGAACAATTCTGCATCAACATATTGGATAAGGTAGAAGTGGATAAATTCCTAGAAACATACAACCTACAAAGACTAAATCAGGAAGAAATAGAAAATCTGAACAGTCCAACAAAGAGTAAGGAGATTGAATCAGTACTCAAATGGCTCCTCTGGTGAATTCTATGAACATAAAGAAGAATTAAGACCAATTCTTCTCAAACTCTTCCAAAAATTGAAGAGGAAGGAACACTCTCGAAGTCATCTTACAAAGCCAGCCCTGCTTCAAAGCCAGATAAGGATACTATTAAAAAAAGAAAATTACAGATCAATATCTCTAATGAACATCGTTGGAAAAATTCTCAACAAAATATTAGCAATCCAAATTCAACAGCACAGAAAAAGGATGATTCACCATGATCAAGTGGAATTGATCCTGGGATGCAAGGATGTCCAAGATATGCAAATCAATAAATGTGATACACGACATTAATAAAATAAAAGATAAACATCACATGATTATCTCAGTAGATGCAGAAATAGTATTTGATAAAAGCAACATCCATCCTTTCATGATTAAAATACTCAAGAGACTGTGTATGAAAGGAACATGCCTCAACACCATAAAGACCTCATATGACAAACCCATATCCAATGTCATACTCAGTGGTGAAACATTGAAAGCTTTTCCTCTAAGTCAGGAACAAGACAAGCGTGCCTACTCTCCCTACTCCTATTCAACATAGTACTGGAATTCCTAGCTAGAGCAATTAGGAAAGGAAAAAAAAAGTAAAAGTCATTCAAACTGGAAAGGAAGAAGTAAAATTACATCTGTTTGCAGATAATATGATTTGATATATAGAAAGTGCTAAAGACTCCACAAAACCACTCTTAGAACTAATCAACAAATTCAGTAAAGTTGCAGAATACAAAATCAACATAGCGAAATCAGTTACACTCCTATACACAAACAACAAAACATCTAAAAAATCAAGAAACAAAACAATCCCATTCACAACAGCATCAAAAACAATGAAAACTTAGGAATAAATTTAACCAAGGAGGTAAAGAGAGGTACACTGAAAACTATAAGAGTTTGAAGAAAAAAATGAAGACACTAACAAATTGAAAGAGATCCTGTGTTAATGGATTGAAAGTTAATATTGTTAAAATGTCCATACCACCCAAAACTATCTATAGATTCAATACAATCCATATCAAAATTCCATGGTGTTTTCACAGAATTAGAAAAAAAAATCCTAAAATCTGTATGAACCCACGATAGATCCTGAAGAGCCAAACCATCCTGAGAAAAAACAAAGCTGGAGGCATCACACTTCCTGATTTCAAACTTATTACACAGCTGTAATAATCAAAACAGTATGGTACAGGCATAAAAATAAACACATGAACCAATTTAACAGAATCAAGAGACTAAAAATAAATTCTCCCATATATATTCAACCAATATTTGACAAGTGAGCCAAGAATACTCAATGGAGAAATGATAATCTCCACTAAATGGTGCTGGAAAACTGGATATCTACCTACAGAAGAAAGAAATTGGACCTCTATCTTATAACACTCACAAAAAGTTAACTCAAAATGGATTAAAGACTTAATTGTAAGATGTGAAAAATTAAAACTTCTAGAAGAAAAATAAGTGAGAAGCTCCTTGACATTGGTGTTGGCAATGATTTTTTGGATATTACACCAAAATCACAAGTAATAGAAAAAGTGTTTCCATGTGTGTAGGGATTTACCAAAAGGAGACTCAAGGGACATTTCTGGATTGATAGAAAAATTTTTTTAGATTAATAGAAAATTTATATATCTTTATTGGAATGTTGTTACATGGGCATATACATTTTTTAAACCTTGAAATTATACACTTAAGACCTGTGCAGTTCACTTTATTGAATATATCTCAATTAAAACATTACATTTGAATAGCCAAGGAAACTTTTAAACGTTGACTAACAAGAGGGAACCTAACTTGCCAGATCATAAAAACAATAATTAAAATATTGCCCTATCTGAGTGGGAATAAATAAATAGATCAATAGAATAAAATAGAATGTCCAGAAGCATATATGAATTATATGTATTATATGCTAAAGATGGCATTTTAAATCAGTATAAATGCATCATTCATAGAGATGGGACTACTAGATAAACATTTGAGGAAATAAATAAAATAAAATTAGATTTCTATGGCATGTCTTACAACAAAAGAAAATAGATTAAAGATATAAATATGTAAAACAGTAATCACAGAGTCATTAAGAATATATAAATGGTGAAAAATAATGTTGGGGTGGACAAAGCTTTTCTAAACATAGCGCCGTCAGCAACATCCATAAAAAGAAAGCTTGATAACTTTGACTGCGTAAGATAGTTTAACCTTTTGGGCTGAAAAGATGCCACAAGAAAGGTTAAAAGATAAATCACAAACTGTAGGAAGTTCTGCAACATATATGATAGATAAAAAGTTATTCCTGTTCCAGTTCAAGATGGTGATGTAGGAAGATTCTGAACTCACCTTCTCCCAAAGACTCACCAAATCCACAACTATATATGAAAAAATTTTCTTTGAAAAAACCCCTAAAAACTAGTGGAGCAACCCCTTATGATTTGGCAATTGAAAAAATACAACATCGAAATGAGTAGGAAAGACTGAGACACAATCTCGCCATAAACCCCACCCCAAGCCGAGCGACCTACAATTCGGTTCGAACTCGAAACTTGCAGCTGCTCTCTGAGAGTTTAGGGGTTCATACTCCACATCAGGCACTCCAGTGACAAGCCCCCAAAATATCTAGCTTTGAAAGCCAATGGGGCTCATGTCCATGAGACCCACGGGGTATATGGTGAGTTGACAAATGGCTCTTAAAGGGCTGGTGCATAGACTTACACAACACAGAGCTCAGCACAGAGGCAGCCCTGTGGCTGCCTTTAAAAAGTGCCCAGACAGTATGTGAAAGAGACTCATTTGCTAATTTTAAAGTGTTGGTCCCAGAGGCAGCGGCCTGCTGGGATATTCTCAAGGGCCAAGGATGGAAGCTGATGAGTGCCATCTTCCGTGCTCTCCCTCTGCTAGGCTAAAGCCAGTGGGTGCCTTTTTTTAAATTTCCTTTCTGGCTGGTGCCTTTTTCTCTCTTTTTTCTTTTTTTTTTCATTTTAAAGTTTTCTTTTTGTTTCTCTTTTTTGGTGAGTACCATCTTTGCACTCCCCCTCTGCCTTATTCCAGCCAGCGGTCACCATCTTTGTAGTCTCTGCCACATTCTAGAGCACTGGTATCTCCTGGGAGGAAGCTTCTACACACATCTGGTGCTCTGGTTTTTAGGTTTGGTGACTTGAGTTTTGTGGCTACCACCCAAGGGGTTTCACCTAGCTCTGAAGGCCTGTGTCTCATGGGACTGTAAGAATTGTAGAGACAGTTCTTGGCAGACTACTTTTCCCAGGGCACTGCACATTTAGCAGACTGAAACACAACCCCAGTCTTTCTGAGAAATAGCCTATTTGCTTGTCCATGAGCTTTGACCTAAGTGTCATGCTTCTGGTTTGGCACACTTATAGGGGCCTATAGAGGTGTTCTCAGGGAATGGAGGCTGTTGGATGCAATCTTTGAACTTCCCATCTGTCTCATTCCAGCTCACTGGTATCTTCCAGAAAGGAACGTATATCCTTGTATGGCATCCGGAATTTTGCAGTCACTGCAAGGTGACAGCTTTACATTTCTTGGCTCTGGTAACCAGCAAGGCTCATGCTCAGGAGTCCTACAGGACTACAACCAATGAAGAAAGAGTTCTTAAACAACTACCATCTTTAGGGCACAACAAGAGGCAATAGACCCAAAAGCTCAATCTTTCTATGAAAGAGGCCTGTTAGCTTAACATCATAGCTACAGCCTGAGAGGAAGGCTTCTAATTAAACACAGATTTGAGGGTTGACTGTAATGCTTTTCAGAGACCTTGGAGGGCGTATGGTGTCTTAGAACACTGCCTCTGTTGTGCTCCAGAGCATAAGCTTATCTCAGAGGGGAACTCATATGTATACCCGGTGCCCCAGTTTTTATATTTGGTGCCCCAGTTTTTGTGGCTGCCACCCATGGGCTACCCTTGATCATCTGACTGTGGTGGTCAAGGGGGCTTGCATATGTGGGCTCCATGGGACTGTAACAATCAAAGAGACAGTTCTTGACAGGCTGCCACCCCTCAAGACACTGCACAGACAGCAGACTAAAATATACCCTGAGCCTTTATTTGAGAGAGGCCTACTTGATTGTCCTAGGGTTTTGAACTTGGAGCAGGCTTCAGTTTTTGTACACGTCTAGGGACTACGGAAGTGCTCTCAGATAGCATAGGCCAGGGAGCACAATCTTTGCATTCTCCCTCTGCCTCACTACAGTACACTGGTATCTCCCAGAAAGAAGAATATACATTCATCTGGAGCCCTAATTTTTGTGACTGCCACCCAGGCAACATCTCCAGATTGCCTGGTTCTAGTGGCCAGTGGGGTTTACAATTGTGCTCCTACAGGACTGTATATATTTGTATTTCTTAAAAGCTTCTGCCTTAGAGTATGGCTCTCTATCTGTCTCAATCTAAGTGCTGACTGAGATCCTCCTTTGGGACACTCATAGATCTTGGTGCACACTCAACTACTGGGAAGTATTAAAAATAAAATAGGCTGATATACAGTCACAAAGGTTTGAGAGACACCCAAGAAATAGGGAAGGATTAAGTGATTAGTTTTATCTGCTACACAAGGTCCATACTTCAAAACTAGGAGAGGTGGCTGTTTCATCAAATGCATAGAAACCAACATAGAGAGTCAAGAAAAATCAAGAAACAAAAGAATATATTTCAAATGAAAGTATAAGATAAAAACTCAGAAAATTTTAATGAAATGGAGATAAGTAACTTACCTAATAAAGAGTTCAAAGTAGTAGTCATAAAGATGTTCACTGAACTCAGGAGAAGAACGGATTAACACAGTGAGAATTTCAACAAAAGTATAGAAAATATAAGAAAGTACCAAACAGAGGTCACAGAGCTGAAGAATACAATAACTGAACTGAAAAATACATTAGAATGTTTCAACACCAGACTAGATGAAGTGGAAGAGAGGAAGGAACAGTGAACTCAAAGATAAGGCAGAGGAACTCACCCAATCAGAGTAGCAAAAAGAAGAAAGATTATAAAAAATGCAGACAGCTTAAGGGACTTATGGGAACATCAAGCAGACTAACATTTGCATTAAAGGAGTCCCAGAAGGAGAAAAGAGAGAAAGGGGCAGAAAATTTATTTGAAGATATAATCAATGAAAATTTCTCTAACCAGGGAAAGGAAAGAGACATACAAATTCAGAAAGCCTAGAGTGTTAGAAATAAGATAAACCAAAGGGCCCACACCAAAACACATTGTAATTAAAATGTCAAATTGAAAGACAAAGAGAGAATCTTAAAAGCAGCAAGAGAAAAACAACTTGCTATGTAGAAGGGAACCCCCATAAGACTATCGGAAGATTTTTCAGCAGAAACTTTGCACATCAAAAGGGAGTGGCACAATATATGCAAACTGCTGAAAGAAAAACCTTCCAAAAGAAGAATACTTTACCTAGCAAAGTTATCATTGAAGTGATAAAAAGTTTTCCAGATAAGCAAAAGCTAAAATTCATTACCACTAAACCAGCTTTACAAGAAATGTTAAATGAGACTTCTTTAAGCAGAAAGTAAAGAGTACTAATTAGTAACAAGATCACACATGAAAGTACAAATCTCACTGGTAAAGGTAAATATAAAGTAATGGTAGTCAATTAATCACACAAAGCTGGCATGAAGGTAAAAATACAAAAGTAGTAAAAATGATTGTAACAAAAATAATTAGTTAAGACATACACAAGATAAAAAGTTGCAAAATCTCACATAAAATGTAAAAATGTAGACCTTTAAAATTCATTCAATCTTGTGATTATCAACTAAAAATAGACTATCTAAATATAAGTTATGTGTAAGTCTCATCATAACCACAAAGTAAAAACTATAGTAAGCATATAAAAGATAACAAGAAAGGAATCTAAGCATACATCTAAAGAAAGTCACCAAAACACAAAGAGAGCAAGAGAAGAAAAAAGGAACAGAGCAACTACAAAACAGGCAGAAAAAAATAAACAAAATTGCAGTAAGTACATACCTATTAATGATTACTTTCTGTGTAAATTGGCTAAATTCTCAATCAAAAGACATAGAGTGGCTAAATGGATTAAAAAAGAAAATGAAAAGACAAAACTATATGGTGCCTACAAGAGATTCACTTCAGATGTAAGAAAATAAACAGACTAAAAAGTGAAGGAATGGAAAAGATATTCCACATAAAAGGAAACTGAAAACAAACTGGCTTAGCTATACTTATATCAGAAAAAATAGACTTTATAACAAAGACATTAGTAAGAGATAAAGAAGGGCATTACATAATGATAAAGAGGTCAACCTAACAAGAGGATATAACATTTGTAAATATTTATGCACTCAATGTAGGCTCACATAATTATATAAAGCAAATATTAACAGACCTAAAGAGAGAAATATACAGCAGTAAAATAATGGTAGGAAATTTTAGTACCCCACTTACATCAATGGATAGATCATCCAACAGAAAATCAATAAGGAAACATCACCCTTAAATGACATGTTAGACAAGATGAGCTTAACAGATATACACAGAACTTTCCATTCAAAAGCAAGTGAATACACATTCCTCTCAAGTGCACATGGAACATTCTCCAGGATAAATTATATTTTAGGCCACAAAACAAGTCTTAACAAATTTCAGAAAAATGAAATCATATCAAGCATCTTTTCGGAACACAACGGTTGGAAGCTAGAAATCAATTACAAGAAGAAAACTGCAAAATTCACAAATATGTGGAGATTAAACAATATGATACTGAGCAGCCAATGGATCTACAAAGAAATCAAAAGAAAAATAAATAATACCATGAGACAAATTTAAAAGTAAATAAAACATACCAAAACTTATGGGGTACAGCAAAAGCAGTTCTAAGAAGGAAGTTAATAGCAATAAACGCCTACCTCAAGAAACAAGAAAAATCTTGAATAAGCAACCTAACTTTACATCTCAAGGAACTAGAAAAGAAGAAGAAATGAGGCCCAAAGTTAGTAGAAGGAAGAAAATAACAAAGATTAGAGCACAAATAAATGAAATAGAGACTAAAAGGATAATATAAAAGACAAATGAAACCAAGAGCTGGTTCTTTAAAACGATAAACAAAATTGACAAGCCTTTATCTACCCTACTAATAAAAAAAGAGAGAGGACTCAAATAAAAGCAAATGAAAGAAGAGACATTATAATTGACACCAAAGAAATACAAAGGATCAAAAGAGGTTACTATGAACAATTGTAGGCAATCAAATTGGACAACCTGAAACAAATGGATAAATTCCTAGAAAGATATAATTTTCCAACAATGAATCATGAAGAAATATAAAGTCTGATCAAAAGAATTACTGGTAAGGAGATTGAATCAGTAATCAAAAACTTTCTAACAAAAATGTAGAACCAGATGGCCTCACTGGTGAATTCTACCAAATATTCAAAGAATTAATAGCAATTCTTCTCAAACTCTTCCAAAAAATCGAAGAGGCAGGAATACTTCTAAACTCATTTTATGAAGCGAGCATTACCCTGATATCAAAACCAGACAAGAACACCACAAGAAAAGAAAATAACAGACCAATAGCCCTAATAAACTTAGATGCAAAAATTCTCAACAAAACATTAGAAAAATGAATTCAACAATACCTTACAAGGATCTTGTGACATATTCAAGTGGGATTTATTCCAGAGATGCAAGCAGAGTTTAACATCCACAGATAGATCAATATGATACACCACATAAACAAAAGGAAGAATAAAAGTTATGGAATTGTCTCAATAAATGTAGAGAAAGTATTTGACAAAAGTCAACATATATTTATCATAAAAATCTCTCAACAAAGTGGGTATAGAGGGAATATATCTCAACATAATAAAGGCTATCTATGACAAGCCCACAGCTAATATCACACTCAGTGGTGAAAAGCTTAAACTTTTTCTTCCAAAATGAGAACAAGACAAGGGTGTCCACTTTTGCCTCTTTTATTCAACATAATATTGATAGTCCTGGCCAGTGCAAACACAAGAAAAAAAATAAAAAACACTCAAATTGTAAAAAATGAAGAAAACTGTCACTATTTGCAAATGACATGATATTATGTATAGAAAACCCTAAAGATTCCATCAAAAAACTATTAGAACTAATAAATGAATTCAGTAAAGTTGCAGAAAACAAAATCAATATAAAAAATCCGCTGCATTTCTATATGCTAACAAAAACTATCAGAAAGAGAAATTTTAAAATCCCATTTACAATTGCATCAAAAAGAGTAAAATATCTAGGAATAAATTTAACCAAGGAGGTGAAAGTCCTATAAATAGAAAACTCTAAGACATTGATTAAAAAAAATTGAAAACGACATAAATGTATAGGTATTCTGTGCTTATGGATTGAAAGAACTAATATTGTTAAAATTTCCATCCTACCCAAAGCAATCTGCAGATTCAATGGAATTCCTATCAAAAATGTCAATGACATTTTTCACAGAAATAGAATAATCAATCCTAAAATTAGTATGGAACCACAAAAGATTCCAAATAGTCAAAGCAATCTTGAGAAAGACAAACAAAGCTGGAGGCAACACACTCTCCGATTTCAAACTATATTACAAAGCTGTAGTAACCAAAACAGTATGGTAATGGCATAAAAACAGACACATAGATCAGTGGAACAGAAAGAGCCCAGAAATAAAGCCACCTATATGTCTTCAATTGATTTATGACAAAGAAGCCAAGAATGTACAATGGAGAAAGGATGGTCTCTTCAATAAATGGTATTGGAAAAATTGGGCAGTCACATGCAAAAGAATGAAACCAGACTACTATATTATACCATACACAAAAATTAACACAAAATGGTTTGAAGACTTGTATGTAAGACCTGAAACCATAAAACTTCTAGAAGAAAACATAGGCAGTAATCATCTTGGCATTGCTCTTGGCAATGTTTTTTGGGATTTGACATGAAAAGCAAAGGCAAGAGCAAAAATAAAGTGGGATTACATCAAACTAAAAAGTTTCTGCACAGCAAAAGAAATTTTATACAAAATGAAAAGGAAACCTACTAAGTGAGAGAAAAAATTTTCAAATCAAGTATCTGATAAAAGATTTATATCCAAAATATGTAAAGAACTCATAGAATTCAATAGAAAAAAACCAAACAATCCAGTTAAAAACTGGGCAGAGGAGGGGTTGGCCCAGGTGTGCAGTGGTTAAGTTCATGTGCACTGCTTCAGCGGCCTGGGGTTCCCCAGTTCAGATCCCAAGCTTGGACCTAGGCACCGCTGCTCAAGCCATGCTGTGGCAGGTGTCCCACATATAAAGTAGAGGAAGATGGGCACGGATGTTAGCTCAGGGCCAATCTTCCTCAGCAAAAAGGAGGATTGGCAGTGGATATTAGCTCAGGGCTAGGCTTCCTCAAAAAAAGAATGGGCAGAGGACCTGAACTGATGTTTTTCCAAAGATGGCCAACAGGTACATGAAAAGATGTTCAACATCCCTATCATCAGGGAAATGCAAATCAAAACCACAATGAGATATCCCCTCACACGTGTTAGAATGGTTATTATCAAAAAAAAAAAAAAGAAAGAACAAATGCTGGTAAGGATGTAGACAAAAGGGAACCATTGTGCACTGTTGTTGAGAATATAAATTTGTGCAGAAACTATAAAAAACAATACAGATGTTCCTCAAAAATTAAAAAATAGTATTACCATATGATACAGCAATCCTACTTTTGGGTATTTATCCAAAGAAAATGAAAACACTAACTCGAAAAGGTATATGCACACCCAATGTTCCTTGTAATATTATTTACGATAGCCAAGATGTGAAATAACCTATGTGTTCATCAGCAGATGAACAGATAAAGAAAATTTGGTGTATGTATATTCAGTCATAAATTATGGGTGACGTGGATGAAATGAGTGAAAGGAGTCAAAAGGTACAATCTTTTTGTTATAAAATAAATAAGTCATGGAGATGTAATGTACACCATGCTGACTATATTTAATAATACTGTAGTGCAATATTTGAAAGTTGCTAAGGCAGCAGATCTTAAAAATTCCAATCAGAAGAAAAGAATTTTGTAACTGTGTTTGGTAACAGATGCTAACTAGACTTACTGTAGTGTTTATTTCACAATATATACAAATATTGAATCATTATGTTGTACTCCTAAAACTAATATGATGTTGTATTTAAATTATATCTCACTGAAAAAAATTACCATTCTTAAATTATGAAGAATTATGGTTAATAAATAGAAATATTATTATCCCAATTAGAAAATATTCAAAGCACACAAACAGGAAGTCACAAAAGAAATAAAATCAGCATGTAAAAAAAATTCAACATTTTACAAATTAAAAATGCAAACTTAACAAGATAATGCTTTTGGCAGTCAAATGTAAAGATATTAAAAAGATGAATAAACATCCATTGTTGTGAGAATTTAATAATAGAAGTATTCTCATATACCACTTATGTAAACTGCTACAAGTTTTTTGAAGGATGTTTGAGATGATTTAGGTAAAAAAATTTTAAATGTTAATATATGTAATATAACACTTCTGTTTTTAACCTAAGAAAATAATAATACTCATAGACCATAATATGTATACAAAAATTTTCATTGCAGAATAATTTGTAATATAAGAAAATTGAAAACAATATAAATCTTCATTAATAGGAGACAGATGTGTCAGTGTGAAAGTATACTCATGTATGATGGCATAACCTATATTTTTAATATGAAAGATCGCCCATAATATATTGTTAGGTTAAAAACTGGCTGCAAGCAAACTCTGGGTCCAAGGTCATGCTTTGAATTGACATTATTGAGGCCTTACTGCTGCTATTCTGCACTCCAATCCTGGGGTTCCAGGTCACAGTTTGATGTACCATTACTAAAGTGTGCTGCCCCTGCTCTGTGCCCTGCTTCCTCAGGTCCGAGGTCACAATTTGACCCACAGTTACCAAGACGTGCTGCCACTGCTTTGAGTTCCACCACTGGATCCCAAGTCATGGCTTTTATCTGTCTGTCATTGCCAAGGCCAAGCTGCTGCTGCTCTGCACCCTGCCCCCTGGATCCCAACATGTAGCTTTAACAGGCCATTATTGGAAATGTACTGCTGCTCTTCTGTAACCATCCCATGGGACCAGAATGGGGACTTTGACCCACCATCCTCAGGAAATGCTGCTACTGTACCCTGGCCCCTGGGCACAGGCCACCATTGCACCCTGTCATCCCTGGGCTTATGCCACTGCTGCATCCCCCCCAGGCCTAAGACATTGAAATGAGCCCCAGAGGCATACAACCTACTTACACAGGATATTTGCACTAATCTTCACCACAGACACGAGCACCACTGCCATAGCAAGTGCACGTGCGCCCCAGGACCCAGACACTGTGGTAGTTCTGCATGTGCCTGATCCCAGGACCCATGTACCTCTGTCACTTGTCAGTGCTATAGACCAGGTATCAAAAGGGATCCCTTTAGTGAGAACCTCTTCCCATGGGTAAAAATGGGAAATAGGAGGACCCTAGCAGCCATCAACTCTGGGTTACCCAATAACTCTAGCTACTACTGCTACCCACGGGACCTCTGCAGTCTTGGCCACAGAAGACTCCCTCAGGTTTCACCAATGTTGACCTCAGATGATGGAGCTGCAGAGTAACTATGCCACTGTGCCTTTCCAGGAACCAGAGATGCTGCAACCCACCCAGCTGGTACCCCAGGAGCCACCTTCACATGAAAGTCTTTCCCCACTGAAGCCAGTCCAAAAAGGTTGGAAATGTGACTGCTCCCTCAAATGTGCAGACATCAAAGCAAACCATCAGAAACACAAAAAAAGCAAGGAAACATGACACCATCAAAGGAACATAATAATTTTCCACTAACTGTCCCCAAAGAAATGGAGATCTGTGGGTTACCTGAAAAAGTATTTGAAATAATTTTTTAAGAAAGCTCAGTCAGATTCAAGAGAGCACAGATAACCATCTCAGTGATCTCAGGAAACCAATGCAAGAAGAAAACAAGAAGTTCAGCAAAAAGAAATCATAAAAAAAGGACAAAACAGAAATTTTGGAGCTGAAAAATACAATGAAGGAAATGAAAAATGCAATAAATAGATTCAATAGTAGGTTCAATCCAGCAGAAGAAAGACTGAGAGAACTTAAAGACAGATGTTTTGATATTATCGAGTCAGAGGAGAGAAAAGAAATGATATTGAAAAAGAGTGAAGAAAGCCTACCTGAATTATGGGACATTGAGTGTAGCAATATTTTCACTAAGCAGTACCAGAAGGAGAAGAGAGAGAGAACAGGACAGAAAATTATTTGAAGAAATAATGGCTGAAAATTTCCCAAATCTAGGAAGATACATGGACATCCAGGTACATGAAGCTCAAACAATAATCAACCCAAAGAGATCTTAACTGAGACACATTATAATCAAGCTCTCAAAAATTAAGGACAAAGAGAGAATGTTGAAAGCAACAAAAGAGAAGGACCCATGTACCAGGGACTCCCAATAAGGCTATCAGCAGAATTCTCAACAGGAAATCTTCCAGGCCAGGAGAGAGTGGGATCATATATTCAAATTTCCCAAAGGAAAAACCTGCCAGCCAAGAATTTACCCAGCAATGTTGTCCTTCAGAAATGAAGGAAAGATAAATAATTTCCCAGAAAACCAAAAGGTGAGGGAATTTATCACCACCAGACTTGACTTACCAAAAATACTAAAGGTAATTCTGCAAGCTTAAATGAAATGATGCTAGTTAGTATCATGTAAACTTATGGAACTATAAAATTCAATGGTAAAGGTAAATCTATAGTCAAATTCAAAGTACCCTAATGCTTCAGTGATGGTGTGTAAATTACTTTGACTATAATGTATAGGTTAAAAAACAAAAGTGTTAAAAATAACTATAGCTACAATATCTGGTTAATGGATATACAATATAAAAAGATGTAAATTGAGACATCAACAACATAAAATGTGGAGGAGGAGAATGAATGTGTAGACATTTTTATGCAACTGAATTTAAATTGAGATCAACTTAAAATAGAATGTTATAAGATGTACTATGAAATCCTCACAGTAATCTCAAAGCAAAACCCCATAATAGATGCAAAAATGATGAAAAGAAATAAATCAAAGTATTACAAATCCAAAAGATTATCAACTCACCAAGAAGGGCAGCAAGAGAGGAAGAAAGGAACTACAATACAATCAGTATTTAACAAAATGGCTATGGTAAGTCCTTGCCTATCAATAATTACTTTAAACGTAAATAGTTTAAATTTTCCAATTAAGCAACATAGAATGACTGAATGGATAACCAAAAACAAGACTCAACTATATGGTGCCTACAAGGACTAACTTAAACTATAGGAATACTCATAGGCTGAAAGTGCAGGAATAGAAAAAGATGTTCCTTGCAAATGTAAATCAAAATAAAGCAAGGTTAGCTATGCTTATATCTGCCAAAGTAGACTTTAAGTTAAAAACTGTAGCAAGAGACAAAAAATGTCATTATATAATGATAAAAGGGTCAATTAATCAAGGATGTAATTATTTTAAATATATACACACCAAATAATGAAGCACGAATATATGGTAAAAATTATTAACACATCTGTAGGCAAAAATAGAGAGTAATGCAATAACAGTAGGGAATGTCAATACCTCACTTTCAGCAATGGGTAGATTATCTAGACAGAAAATCAATAAGAAAATAATGGGCTTGAAATACACTTTAGACAAAATAGACCTAAGAGACATATACAGAACCTTCCATCCACAGTAGCAGAATACACATTCTTCTCAAGCTCAAACAGAACATTTTCCAGGATGGATCATATGTTAGGCAAAAAACAAGTCTAAGCAAATTTAAGAAGATTGAAATCATATCAAGTATCTTTTCTGACAACAATCATGTGAAACTAGAAATCAACACCAGAAGAAAAGCTGTTAAATTTACAAATATGTGGAAATTTAATACCACGTTTGCACAATGTGTCAAAGAAGAAATCAAAATTTAGTAATAAATATCTTGAGACAAACGATAATAGAAACAGAAAATACCAAAACTCATGAGAAGCAGAAAAAGCAGTTCTAAAAAGAAAGTTTATATTGACAAATTCCTCCCTCAGTAAAAAAATCTCAAAAACAACCTGATCTTACATCTTAAGGAACTAGAAAATGAAAATTGAAGTAAGCCCACAGTTAGTAGAAGGAAGTAAATAAAGAAAGATTAGAGGAGAAAGAAATGAAACATAGACTAGAAAGACAATAGAAAAGATGAATGAAACTGAGTCTTTTTAAAAGACAAAGAAAATTGACAAATCTTTAACTAGAGTAAGAAAAAAAGAGAAATGGCTCAAGTTAATAAATTTATAAAGAAAACAGGAGGCATTACAACTGTACCATAGAAATACAAAAGATCATAAGCGACTACTTTGAACAATTATATGGCAACAAATTAGACAACTTAGAAGAAATGGATAAATTCCTAGAAACATAAAACGTACCAAGAATGAAACATGAAGTAACAGAAAATGTGAACAGACCAATAATGAGCAAGAAGATTGAACCAGTAATCAAAAATCTCCCAACAAATAAAAGCCTAGGGCCAGATGACTTCACAGGTGAATTCTATCAAATATTTAAATAAGAATTACCACCAGTTCTTCACAAAATCTTCCCCAAAAATGGAATAGTAAGGAACACTTCCACACTTATTTTACAAGGACAGTATTACCCTGGTACCAAAGCCAGATAAGAAGACTGCAAGAACAGAAAACTACAGTCCAATATCCCTGATGAACATAGATGCAAAAATCGTCAACAAAATACTAGCAAACTGAATTCAAGAGTACATTAAAAGTATTATACACCATGAACATGTGGGATTCATGCCTGGGCTATAAGAATGGTTCAACTTATATATATTCATAAATGTGATATGTCACATTAACAGAAGGGAGGATAAAAATCATACTGTCATTTCAATAGATGCAGAAAAAACATTTAACAAAATTCAATATCCTTTCATGACATAAACCCTCAACAGGTTGGGTATAGAAGGAGCATACCTCAATATAATAAAGGCCATATATGACAAGCTCACAGCTAACATCACACTCAACAGTGAAAAGTTAAAAGACTTTCCTCTAAAATCAAGAACAAGAAAATGATGCCCACTCCTGCCGTTTCTATTCAACATTGTACCAGAAGTCCTAGGCATAGCAATTAGGCAAGAAAAAATAATAAATATATCAAATTGAAAAGAAAGATGTAAGATTAACTGTTTGCAGATGACATGATCTTATATACAGGAAACCCTAAAGACTCCACCAAATAACTATTAGAACTAAACAATGAATTTAGTAAAGTTGTGGGATAACCAACATACAAAATCAGTTGCATTTCTATACACCAATTACAAACTGTCTGAAAAGAAATTAAGAAGGCAATCTCATTTACAATAGCATCAAAACAATAAAATGCTGAGGAATAAATATAACCAAGAAAGTGAATTACTTGTGCACTAAAAACTATACTATGTTGACGAAGGAAATTGAAGAAGACATAGATAAATGATAAGGTATTCTGTATTGTTGGATAGGAAGAATTAATATTGTGAAAATGTCCGTAGAGATATATAGATTTAATGCAATCTATATCAAAATTCTAATGAAATCTTTTTTCAAAAATAGAAGAAAACTAAAATTTGTGTGGAACCACAAAAGAGCCCAGATACCCAAGCAATTTTGAGAAAGAACAAAGCTGGAGGTATCACACATCCTTATTTCAAGTTTATTACAAAGATAATAATCAGAATAGTATACTACTGGTATAAAAATAGGCCCAAAGTCCAGATGATCAGAACAGAGAGGTCAGACATAAACTCACAAATATACAGTCAGCTAATTTTTGGCAAGGGCACCAAAAACACACAATGGGGAAAGGATAATCTCTTTAATAACTCGTGTTGGGAAATGGGGTATCCACATGAAGAGAAAAAAAACTGAATCCTTATCTTATACCACTCATAAAAATTGAAACGGATCAAAGATTTAAATATAACTACTGAATCCATAAAACTCCTAGAAGAAAACATAGGAGAAAAATCTTTGATATCAGTCTTAGCAGTGATTTTTTGGATAAGACACCAAAAGCACAGACATCAAAAGCTAAAATAAACAAGTAGGGTAAATCAAACTAAAGAGCTTCTACACAGCAAAGCAATCAATAAATTGAAAATGCAACCTACAGAATGGCAGAAAATATTTGTAAACCACATATCTGATGAGGGGTTACTATCTAAAATATATAAAGGATGCATGCAACTCAATAGCAATAAAGCAAATAATCCAGTTAATAAGTAGGCAGGAGACCTGAATAGACATTTTTCCAAAAAAGACAAACAAATGCTCAATAGGTATATGAAAAGGAGCTCAACATCACTTATCATCAGGGAAGCTCATATCTAAACCACAATGAGATATCACCTCATGCCTATTAGAATGACTATTATCACAAAGACTACAGATAACAAAAGTTGGTGAGAACGTGCTGAAAAGGGAACCATTATACGCTGTTGGTAGCAATGCACATTTGTACAATCACTAATAAAAACAGTATTGCACTTCCTCAAAAAATAAAACAGAACTACCATACGATCAAGCAACCCAAATCTTGGCTATATATCCAGAGGAAATGAAATTAGTATCTTGAAGAGATACCTGCACATTCATATTTATTGCAGCATTATTCATGATAGGTAAGATATGGAAACAACCTAAATGTCCTTCAATGTATGAATGGATAAAGAAAATGTGATATATATATATATATATATACATATATATATATGTATATATATATGTATATATATATATATCATTAAAAAAACAAAAAAGAAGAAAATTCTGCCATTTGCAACAATATGGATGAAACTTGAGGGCACTATGCTATGTGAAATAAGCCAGACAAAGAGAAATACTGTATGGCATCACTGATATATGGAATTTAAAATTTCAAAAAGCTGATTTTATAGAAACAGAAAGTAGAATGGTGGTTTACAAGGCCTGAGGCAAGTGGTAAATGGGGAGACACAGGTCAAAGGGTATAAATCTTAAGTTTTAAGAAGAAATTCTGAATATTTAACGTACAGCATGATGACTACAGTTAATAATGCAGTATTGTATACTTGAAAGTTGCTGAGAGTAAAACTTAAGCATTCTCATCACAAAAAGATTTAACTATATGAGATGTTGAGTGTATTAATTATCTTGATTTTGGTAATCATTCCACAATGTATATCAAATCATTAAATTGTATACTTTAAGTATATACAATTATATTTGTCATTATTCCTCAATAAAGTTGGGAAAAATATAAAAACAGGATGCAAGGACAGCTAGTCTTTGACAAAAGAACCAAGAACATAAAATGGAGAAAGGAAAGTCTTTTTGATAAATGGTGTTGGGGAAACTGGACAATCACATGCAAAAAATGAAAACAGACTATTATCTTACACTATCCACAAAAATTAACTCAAAATTGATTAAGGACTTGAATGTGAGACCTGAACCCATAAAACTCTTCAGAAGAAAATTTAGGCAATACACTCTTTCACATCCGTCTTAGCAGTATGTTTTCAAATACTATTTCTCCTTAGGCAAGGGAAACAACAGAAAAAATAAACAAATGGGTCTACGTCAGACTAAAAAGCTTCTACACAGCCAAGGAAACCATCAACAAAACAAAAAGAAAATATTTGCAAATCATGTATTTGATGAGATAATTTCCAAAATAGAGAACTCATACAAATCAACAGAAAAATGAACAATGCGATTAAAAAAATGGGCAGAGGGTATGAACAGACTTTTTCCAAAGGAAATGTACAGATGGCCAACAGGCACATGAAAAGATGTTTAACATCGCTAATTATTAGGGAAATACAAATCAAAACCACAATGAGATATTATCTCACACTTGTCACAACAGCTATAATTAACAAGACAAGAAATAACAAGTGTTGGAGAGGATATAGAGAAAAGAGGACCCTCATACACTGCTGTTGGGATGCAAACTGGTGGAGCCACTATGTAAAACAGTATGGAGATTAACCAAAAATTAAAAATAGAAATACCATAAGGTCATGTTATTCCACTATTGGGTATGTATCCAAAGAAGATGAAATCAACAATTCAAAGAAATTTATGCATCCCCATGGTCATTGCAGCATTATTCACAATAACCAAGACTTGAAAACCCAAGTGTCCATCAATGGGTGAATGGATAAAAAGGATGTGATATATACACAATAGAATACTACTCAGTAATAAAAAAGATGAAATCGTGCCATTTGTGACAACATGGATGGACCTTGATGGTATTATACTAAGCAAAATAAGTCAGACAGAGAAAGACAAATACTATATTATTTCACTCCTATGTGGAAGATAAACACATAGATAAGAAGAGATTAGTAGTTACCAGAGGAGAAGGGGGTAGGGGGAGGGTGAAAGGGATAAAGGTCACCTATGTATGGTAATGGATAGAAACTAGACTATAAGAGTGATAATAATACAGGCTACATAGAAACTGAAGTACAATAATGTACATCTGAAATTTATACAATGTTATAAGACAATATAACCTCAATTAAAAACAAAACACTGAAATAATTTGACTTCAGAAAAATTAGCCTGTTTATAATTCTTACCTTTATCCTCTAAGAAAATAGCATATTTCTTCATTTGTAAAATTATATTCTTTACCAAAGTGTTGTACTTTTTTCAAATATTCCTAATAAAGTTTTATTAAGGTTTTCTATAGATATAGTTATGAAATTTTGCTATTGTTGCTATTGTGAATGGACTCCACCTATATTTATTTCTTTTAATATTTCTGGAACACACTAATTTTAAGAATTGCTTGACTAACTCTCTAAGGTTCTAGAGACATAAATTCATTCTGACACACACAAAAAAAATACAAGCTGCAAGACTTGCAGTTTCTGGTCCAGCATGTAAGAAGCTTAGAAGTCGACATTCCATCCATACAAAGAAAAGGCTGAACAACCTGAAAAAAATTCTTGGATTCATCAGAGAAGTAAGGTCACAGGGCAAACCACTGCCCCTCAAATTGGAGAGACTGAAAGATAAATACAGAGACTCACAACTTACTGGAGCTTACTAGTTAAAACCTCTTCCAGAACCAGTGCCAAAATGGGGAAATCTGAAATACAATTGATAAATTTCTGGAGGTTCAGGGTGGATAAGACTGATTGATAAATCTCCAGGGAGATCTGATAATTGGGAGATCCCCACACTTTTGTGAGTTTTACCTCCTGGAGCTCTACCACACTTTCATAGTGAATATCAGAGAAAATCCCTTCATGCTTCTGGCAGGGGGAATGGAAAGGAGACACTTTGAAATACACCACTACATTCTGTTCTTCTTAACAAGTCTTCCCTCAGGAGAAACTTTTTGTAGACACTTCTATTACCTCACATAATTGCCTGTTTTTGTTTTTTGGGTTTTTGTTGGTGAGAAAACAATATCTACTCTGTTAACAAATTTCAAGTATGCAATACAGTATTATTAACTATAGTCATCATGTTGTATTCAACAAGAGCCTAATCTTCTGGGGTTTTAGCAGAGCCTAACTTACCTGCGGGCAGGGACATACACAACTCCAGCCCCCTCTAGCCTTCCATATGGGAAAAGGGAAACACCCAATGCCAGCCCACTCTAGCAATCCTGTCCCATTTTAACAGGGAAAAAAACCTAAAAAGCACATGTGAAGTTCACAATCTAGAGGGCATATGCTTACTAAATGACTGAGACCTAATCATAGGATGATAGAATGCTTCCACTCCCTCAAAACCTTACCACCACATTGCTAAAAACATATATACAGCAGTTCCTTTTACCCAGCACACCATACCTGGCTATCAAGAAAAAAATTCTAAGACATACTAAAGGCAAAACCACAATTTGAAGAGATAGAACAAGCATCACAACCAAACTCAGATATGGCAGAGATGTCAGAATTATCAGAAAGGGAATTTAAAATATCTATGATTAATGTGCTAAGGAATCTAATGGATAAAGTTAACAGGAGAAATAGGAATTCCAAGAACGAACCAAAAAGAAATTCTAGAGATCAAAAACATTAACAGAAACAATGCCTTTAATAGTCTCTTTAGCAGACCAAACAGGGCTGAGGAAAGAATCTCTGAATTTGAGTATATCTCAATAAAAACTTTCAAAACTGAAAAACAAACAGAAAAAAGACTGAAGAAAAGAAACAGAATATGCAAGAATGTGGAACAACTACAAAATGGGTAACATATGATAAGGAAAAAGCAGAAGGAGAAGAAAGGGAGAAAGGAACAGTAGAAATATTTGAAACAATAATGTCTAAGAATTACCCCAAATTAGCGTCAGACACCAAATCACAGATCCAAGAGGGTCAGAGAACACAAAGCAGGATAAATGCCAAATGCAAAAGAAAAGAAAACATGTAGACATATCATTTCCAAACTAAAGAAAATCAAAAATAGAGAGAAAATCTTGAAGGAAGCCTGATTAAAAAAATAAAACTTACCTATATAGAGCAGCAAAGGTAAGAATTACTTACAACTGGTTCTCAGAAATCATTCAAGCAGAAAGTGAGTTGAATAAAATATTTAAAGTTTTGAGGCTGGCGCAGTGGCACAGTGGTTAAGTGCGCATGTTCTGCTTCAGTGACCCAGGGTTTGCCGGCTCAGATCCCGGGTACAGACATGGCACCGCTTGGCAAGCCATACTATGGCAGGCGTCCTACATATAAGGTAGAGGAAGATGGGCACGGATGTTAGCTCAGGGCCAGTCTTGCTCAGCAAAAAGGGGAGGACTGGCAGCAGATATTAGCTCAGGGCTAATCCTCCTCCTCAAAACAAATATACTTAAAGTTTTAAGAAGGAGAGTGTTTGGAAGATGGCAGCATAAGAGTATCCTGAACTCACCTCCTTCTATGGACACAACAAACATACAACTATTTGTGGAACAATTTCCTCTGACAGAGATCTGGAAACTGGGTGAAAAGAACCTCCACACAAAAGGACAACACAGACAGGGGTGGAAGAGGCAGAGATATAGCCCCAGTGAGGAAAAAAAATCACACCTTAGCTGTGGTGCTTCACAGCTTGATGCGATCTCAAAGATACAAAGCTTTTCCCAGAGAAGTAGAGAATTTGAGCTCCACATTAGGCAACCCAGACCTTAGATCTAGTACAAGAGGGACGATACCCTAAAACACCTGGCTTTGAAAAACAATGAGGAATAAGTCCAGGAAAGCTATAGAACTTCAGGGAAAGAAAAAACAGCTCTTAAAGGGCCCATGCACAGACTCGACCTGGAAACCAACACAAAAACACCACATAGAAAAGTGCACTGTCCATTGATAAAAGAGACACACTTTACTAAGCTCAGAGTGTATCCTGGAGAGGAGCCAGAAGCCTGGAGGAAGGGCCATTATTGTGACCTAGTTCAATAGTGCTGACACAGATGCTGGCAGACAACATTAGAATCCTTCCTCTGGCCTGTTAGCACAAAGATCTGCTCCAACTACTAGAGCACCCAAGGTGAACAAGCATAGAGAAAGCAGCAGGTAGCCTGCCCCACAGACTGATCCTGCCCACCAACCAGCCCACAGCAGACTTGTGCCCCTGGGCATCAGAAACAGCCACACAGGGGATCTGCCCCCAAACCAACACATGAAACAAAACAGTTGTGTGCTGCTATGCCTCGGCCTACCCGTACATCAACACTCCTGAGGCAGCTGTGCACTGCAGAGCAGCATAGCCAGTTCTTACCAGAGGCCTGCCCCACCGAAAAGCTACCTGATGTCAGCCATTTGCTGCATAGCCAGCCTCACCAGGGCAATGTGTGTCCCAGGGCCTAGCAAATAGTCATGCTGGGGGCATGACTCAATGACCAGCAAAACTGCAGTAATTGTGTGTAACGAGACCTCACAACCAGCCAACTGGGGGTCCAGCCTAGCCTAAAAGTGTGCCCACAGAAATAGGAACTTCACCAAAACAGAAGGGCACACACAGGGGTCACCCCTGGAGCATGTGGCATGGGTGATGACAGGTGAGCATGCTGCTGGGCCCCATAAGGCTTCTCTTACCTAAAGTCACATCTCCAAGATTGGGAGATGTAGCTGATCTACCTAATACATAGATATAAGCACAGAGAAGTAGGCAAAATGAGGAGATAAAGAAATATGTTCCAAGTAAGGAAACAGGACAAACCCTCAGAAAAAGAACTAAATGATACAGAGATTTTAAAAGTCTACCTGATAAACAGTACAAACTAATAGTCATAAGGGTGCTCACTGATCCTGGGAGAAAAATAGATGAACACAGTGAGAACTTCAACAAAGAACTGGAAAACATGAAAAAGAACCAATCAGAACTGAAGAATGCAATAATGGAAATGAAAAATTCACTAGAGGGAATCAATAGGAGAGTAGATGACACAGAAGACTGGATCAATAATCTGGATGAAAGAGTTGAGGAAATCACCCAAACTGAACCAAAAAAAAGAAAAAAGAGCTAAAAAGAATGAGGGAGATCTAAGAGACCTCTGGAACAACATCAAGTATACTAACATCTGCATTATAGGTGTCCCGGAAGGAGAAGAGACAGACAAAAAGGCAGAGAACTTATTTGAAGAAATAATAGTTGAAAACTTCCCTAACCTGGGGAATGAAACAGACATCCAGGTACAGGAAGCACAGAGGGCAACAAACAAGATGAACCCAAAGAGGCCCACACCAAGACACATTACAATTAAAATGTCAAGAATTAAAGAGAGAGAGTATCCTAAAATCTGCAAAAGAAAGGCTACAAGTTGCACACACAAAAAAAAAACCCTCATAAGGCTGTCAGCTGACTTCTCAGCAGAAACCTTATAGGCTAGAAGGGAGTGGCATGACATACTCATGTGCTGAAAGAAAAAACACTACGGCCAAGAATATTCTATTTGGCAAGGTTATTATTCAGAATAGAAGGAGAGATAGAGTTTTCCAAACAAGCCATAACTAAAGAAATTCATTACTACTAAATCGGCCTTACAAGAAATGTTAAGTATGTAAGTGGAAAAGAAAAGGCCACAAATAGGAATGAGAAAATTATCAAGAAAAAAATTGCTAGTAAAGGTAAATATACAGGAAGGGCAGTGGTTCAACCACCTATAAAGCTAGTAGGAAGGTCAAAAGACAAAAGTACTAAAATCATGCATATCTATGAAAAGAGGTTAAACACTACAAAAAAAATAAAAGATACAAATATGATATCAAAAATATAAAACATGGGGAAGGGGAGTAAAAGCATAGGGTTTTTAGCAAGAAGTCAAACTTAAGAGACCATGAACTAAATACAGATTGCTTCTTACATAAGTTATTATATATGAACCTCATGGTGACCACAAACCAAAAACCTATAATAAATACACAAAGAAACAAAATAGAAAGGACTCCAAACATAACACTAAAGAAATCCGTTGAATCACAAAGGAAGAGAGCAAGAGAAGAAGAAAAAAACAGAGAACTACAAAAACATCCAGAAAAAGGTACCAAAGTGGCAATAAGTACATACTATCAATAATTATTTTAAATGTAAATGGACTAAATGCCCCAACCAAAAGACATCAGGTTGCTGAAATGACAAATAAAAAAAAAGAGTCAGATATATGCTGCATGCAAGAGAAACACTTCAGAACTAAAGACATTCACAAACGAAAATTTAAGGGAAGGAAAAAGATATTCCATGCAAATGGAAATGAAAAGAAAAAGAAAGATAGCATAGCAATACTTAGACAAAATAGACTTTAAAACAAAAACTGTAACAAGAGACAAACAAGGGTAGTACATAATGATAAAAGGAACAATCCAACAAGAGGACACAACACTTGTAAATATCTATGCGCCCAACACAGGTGCACCTAAATACACAATGCAAATATTAACAGATATAAAAGAAGAAATAGACAGCAACACAATAATAGTAGAGGACTTTAACACTACATCACTGGATAGATCATCCAGACAGAAAATCAACAAGGAAATATTAGCCTACATGACACATTAGACCAGCTGGACTTAAAACATATATATAGAACATTCCATCCAAAAACTGCAGAATACACATTCTTTTTGAATGCACATGGATTATTCTCCACGATAGATCACACATTAGGCCACAAAAGAAGTCAATAAATTTAAGAAGATTGAAATAATACCAAGCATCTTTTCTGAACACAACAGTATGAAACTAGAAATCAACTGCAAGAAGAAAATTAGAAAAGCCACAAATATGTGAAGAGTAAACAAAATGCTACTGAACAATTATTGGATCAATGAAGAAATCAAAGGAAAAATTAAGAAATATCTGGAGAAAAATGAAAAAGGAAATATAATATACCAAAATCTATGGGATGCAGCAAAAGCTTAACTAAGAGAGAAGTTTGTAGCATTACAGGCCTACCTCAAGAAACAATAAATAGGGGCCAGCCTGGTGGCGCAGCAGTTAAGTTCACACGTTCCGCTTCTCGGCGGCCCAGGGTTCACCGGTTCGGATCCCGGGTGCGGACATGGCACCGCTTGGCACGCCATGCTGTGGTAGGTGTCCCACATATAAAGTAGAGGAAGAAGGGCACAATGTTAGCTCAGGGCCAGGCTTCCTCAGCAAAAAGAGGAGGAGGGGCAGATGTTAGCTCAGGGCTAATCTTCCTCAAAAAAAAAAAAAAAAGAAACAAGAAATCTGCCAAATAGACAATCTAACAATACACCTAAAGGAACTAGAAAAAAGAAGATAAAACTAAGCCAGAAATCAGTAAAAGGAAGGAAATAATAAAAATCAGACCTTAAATAAATGGAATAGAAACTAAAAAGACAATAAAAAAGATCAAGAAAACTAAGAGTGAGTTCTTTGAAAAGATAAACAAAATTGACATGCATCTAGACAGACTCAACAAAAAGAAAGAAAGAAGGCTCAAATGAAGTCAGAAATGAAAGTAGAGAAATTACAACAGATACAACAGAAATACAAAGGATTATAAGAGGATATTGCAAAATGCTATACATCAATAGATTGGATAATCTAGAAGAAATGGATAAAATCTTAGAATTATACAACCTTCCAAAACCGAATCAAGAAAAAATAGAGAATCTGAAGAGACAAATCACTAGAAAGGAAACTAAAACAGTAATCAAAAACCTCACTAAAAACAAAAGTCCAGGACCAGATGGCTTCCCCAGTAAATTCTACCAAACATTCAAAAAAGATTTAATATCTGTCCTTCTCAAACTCTTCCAAAAAATTGAAGAGGAAGGGGTACTTCCTAACTCATTCTATGAGACCAACATTACCCTGACACAAAACCAGAGAAGAATGACACACGACAGGAAAATTACAGGCCAATATTGCTGATGACCGTAAATGCAAAAATCCTCAACAAAATGTTAGCAAATTGAATACAACAATACATTAAAAACAGCATACACTATAATCAAATGGTATTTATTCCAGGGATATAAGGATGGTTCAACAGCCACAAATCAATCAACAGGACACATCACATTAACAAAACAAAGAATAAAAATCATATGACCTTTTCCAGAGATGCAGAGAAAGCATTCAACAAGATACAGTATCCATTTATGATAAGAAATCTGAGTAAAATATGTATATAAGGAAAGTACCTCAAGATATTAAAGGCCATATATGACAAACCCATAGCTAACATCATACTTAACGCTGTAAAACCTCTAAGAACAGGAACAAGATAAGGATGCCCACTTTCTCCTTTCTCCACTCATATTCAGCATAGTTTTGGAAATCCTAGCCAGAGCCTTTAAGCAAGAAAAACAAATAAAAGTGATCCAAATTGGAAAGGAAGAAGTAAAACTGTCATTTGTGCAGAAGACATGATTTTATATATAGAAAACTCTAAAGAAGCCATCAAAAGAACTATTAGAAATAATAAATGAATACAGTAGAGTTGCAGGGTACAAATTCCACAGACATAAATCAGTTGCATTTCTATACACTAACAACGAAGTAGAAAAAAGGGAAATTAAGAATACAATCTCATTTACAATCACAACACAAAGAATGAAATACCTAGGATTAAATTTAACCAAAGAGATGAAAGTCCTGTACACTGAAAACTATAAAACATTGTTGAAAGAAATCAAAGAAGACACAAAGAAATGGAAAGATATTTTGAGCTCAGGGATTGGAATAATTAACCTAGTTAAAACATCCACATTTCCTCAAGCAATATACAGATTTAATGCCATCCGTACCAAAGGCCCAATGATATTTTTCATGGAACTAGAACAAAGAATCCTAAAATTTATATGGAACAACAGAAGACCCCAAATAGGCAAAGGAATCCTAAGATAAAAGAACAAAGCTGGAGGTATTACATTCCTTGATTTCAAAATATACTACAAAGCTAGAGCAATCAAAACAGCATGGTACTAGCACAAAAACAGACACACAGATCAATGCAGCAGAAGCAAGAGCCCAGAAATCAACCCACAGATCTATGGACAGCTAATTTTCAACAAGAGACCCAAGAACATACAATGAACAAAGGAAAATCTCTTCAATAAATGGTGTTGGGAAAACTGGACAGCCACACGCAAAAGGATGAAAGTAGACCATTATCTTAAAGCATACACAAAAATTAAGTCAAAATGGATTAAAGACTTGAATGTAAGACCCAAAATTTTAAAACTCCTAGTGGAAAATATAGGCAATACACTCTTCAACATTGGTCTTAGCAGCATCTTTTTGAATATCATGTCTCCTCAGGCAAGAGAAACAAAAGAAAAAGTAAACAAATGGGACTATGTCAAACTAAAAACTTCTGCACAGCAAAGGAAACAATTAACAAAGTGAAAAGACAACCTAACTATTAGGGGATTTTTTCAAATTGTATATCTGATAAGGGGTTAATATGCAAAATATATAAAGAACTCATATAACTCAACAGCAAAAAACCAAACAACCCAACCAAAACATGGGCAGAGGATCTGAACATACATTTTTCTAAAGAAGATATACAGGTGGCCCAGGGGCACATGAATAGATGTTCAACATCACTAATTATTAGCGAAATGAAAATCAAAACTACAATGAGATATCACGTCTTACCCATTGGAATGGTTATTATTAAAAACATAAGAATTAAAGTGTTGGAGAGGATGTGGAGAAAAGGGAACCCTCATACACTGCTAGTGGGAATGTAAACTAGTGCAGCCACTATGGAAAACAGTATGGAGATTCCTCAAAAAAAATTAAGAATAGAAATACCATATGATCCAACTGTTCCAATTCTGGGTATTTATCCAAAGAACACAAAAACACTAAGTTGAAAAGATATATGCACTGTTATGCTCAATACAAAGAGATTTGCACACCCCTGTGTTCATTGTAGCATTTTTCACAATCACCAAGATGTGAAAACAACCTATGTGCCTATCAAAGAATGAATGGATAAAGAAGATGCAGTATATACATATACAATGCAATACTACTCGGCCATTAAAAAGGTGAAATCTAACCATTTGCTACAACCTGGATAGAACTTAAGGGCATTATGCTAAGCAAAGTAAGTCAGACAGACAAAGCCAAATACCATATGATTTCACTCATATGTGGAAGATAAAGACAGCAGCAACAAACACATAGATAAATTGTTGGGTACCAGAAGTGAAGTGGGGAGAGGGGCGAGGGTGAAAGGGATAAAAGATCACATGTGTATGGTGACAAATGGCAATTAGAATTTGGGTGGTGATCACAATGAAGTCTACATAGAAACTGTAATATAATGATGTGCATCTGAAATTTACATAATGTTATAAACCAATGTTATCTCGATAAAAAAATTTTAAAAATCAATCTAGAATTCTGTACCCTGTGGAATTATCCTTCAAAACTGAAAGAGAAATAAAACTTTCCCAGATAACAAAAATTGAGAGACTTTGTTACCACTAGACTTTCCTTACAAGAAATGTTAAAAGAAGTTCTTTAGAGATAAAGAAAGTGATATAGGTCAGAAACTCAGAACTATATAAAGAAAGGTAAAGTATCAGAGAAGGTAAAATAAAAACTTTTACTTTTGTTATTCTTAATTGATATAACATATAATTTGTTCAAAATAATAATAGCAACAATATATTCTATTATGTATGCTTATGTATAAGTGAAGTGAATGACAACAATTATACAGGAGACAAGAGGGAGGAGTTAGGACTATTTTGTTATCTTAAACTACAGGTGCTATCCATGAAATGGTATAGCGTTATTTGAAGGTGGACTTAAATTAATTGTAAATATATATTGCAAACTAGGGCACACACTAAATAAAAGTTTAAAAATGTATAATTGATATGCTAAGAAAGGAGAGAAAAATGAATCATATAAAACATTCAATAAAAACCCCAAAAGGCATAAAAGGAAGGAAGACAAAGATGATAACAAAGAACAAAAACAACAAACAGAAAGGAATAACAAATATGGTAGATGTTAATCTGACTATTTTGATAACCACTTTGAACATCAGTGATCTAAATGCATCAATTAACAAATGGAGATTGTTGGAGTGGATCAAAAAACAAGACCCAAGTATATGTTGTCTACATGAAACCCACTTTAAATGCAAAAACACATATACATTAAAAGTAAATGGAGGGAGAAAGACACAACACGGTAACTATAAAAGTGAGCAGGAGTAGCTGTATTATTTTCAGACAGAACAGACTTGAAAGCGAGGAAAATTATCAGGGATAGAGACTCACTACATAAATGATGAAGGGGTCAATTCTCAATAAAAAGAAAAAAATTACCTTCTTTAATGTGTATGTGCCTACCAACAGAGTATCAAAATATGTGAGGCAAAACCTGATAGAACTGCAAGCATGAGTAGATACATACACTATTACAGTTGGAGACATCAATATCCCTCTATCAGAAATGGACAGACCCAGCAGTCAGAAAATCAGTAAGGACATAGTTGAACTCAACAGCAGCATCAATCAACTGGATATATCGGACATCTATAATCACTTATGCAACAGAATAGACATTCTACTAAAGCTCACATGGAACATTCACCAAGATAGACCACATTCTGGGCCATAAAACACACTTTAATGAATTTAAAATAATAGAAATCACACAATGTCTGCTCTCAGACCACAATTGAATTAAACTAAAAATTAGTAACAGAAAGATAGCTGGAAAACTTAAAAATACTTAGAGATTAAACAACACCCTTAATATGAAAGACATGGGTCAAAGAATACATTTCAAGGGAAATTTAAAAATGTTTTGAAAGTAAAAACATCACATCAAAATTTATGGAATGCAGTGAAAGCTTAGAGGAAAGTTTGTAGCACTGAATGCATATATGTGAAAAGAAAGATCTAATATCAATAATCTAAGCTTACATCTTAGGAAACTAGAAAAAGAAAAGCCAGTTAAATTCAACATAAGCAGAAGAAAATAAATAATAAAAATTAAAGCAGAATCAATGAAATTAAAAATAGAAACTCAATAGAAAAAAATCAGAACCAAATCTCGTTCTTTAAAAAGACCCAATAAATCTCTAGCCAGACTAACCAAGAAAAAAAAAGATATAGGATACACATTACTAGTATCAATAATAGAAGAAAGGATGTTATGATGGGTCCCATGGACATTAAAAGGATAATAAAGGAATACTATAAAAAACTGACTGCCACAAATTTGATGCCTAGATGAAATGAATCCATTCACGAAAGACACAATCTGACAAGAGTCAGTAGAAAAAATAGACAATCTGAATAGGCCTATATCTATTGAAGAAAATGAATCAATAATTAATAGCCTTCCAAAACAGAAAGTACCAGGTCCAGACGGGTTTACTAGTGAATTATACCAATTCTCTACAATCTTTTTCAGAAGATAGAAGCAGAGGGAATACTTCTTAACTTATTCTATGAAGCCATAATTATCTTAATAGCAAAATCAGACAAAGATATTATTACAAGAAAAAAAAAGACTACAGACCAATATCTTTCATGAACTTAGATGAAAAATTCTCATCAATATATTAGCAAGTTGAACCCAACAATGTATAAAAAGAATTATATACAACAAATAAGTGGGATCTACCCAAGTTATGCAAAGCTGATTAAATATTTGAAAATCAACTAATATAATTCATCACATCAACAGGCTATTATCTTGATGTACAGATTTTGATATGTGTTGTAAACATAAGTACCCATTTATGTATCTATTATTTTTCATAAAAAGCGTCATAATGTATACATTATTTGTAGCTTTTTTTTTACTTTTTATAATGTCAATGTATTTTAAAATACATTTTATTTTTTAGAGCAGTTTTTGTTTCACAGAAAAATTGAGCAAAAAGCACAGAGAATTTCCACATACCCCTCTGCCCCTACATATAAATAGCCTCCCCAATTGTCAACATTTCCCACTAGAGTGGTACATTTACTATACTGATGAACTCTCATTGACACGTTACTATCATCCATAGCCTATAGTTTAAATTAAGGTTCACTCTTGGTTTTGTACATTCTGTTGCCTTGGACAAATGCATAATGAAATGTAGCCACCATTAAAGTATAATACAGAGTAATTTCACTACCCTAAAAATCCCCTTGAATATGTGGAATTTTATTTTCTTCTTTATAATTTTATGAACTTGTAACTTTTATACAAGTTACTAAAAGAAAAGCTATCTGTATTTTGGAAAATAAGAATCAGTAAGTAAACTTTTTCTGGACATTGGTGATGCATTTACTTTTTAAATCAGTGTGTATTTGCATTAATTAACTAAAGACCAAGGATGTTTTTTATTTACCAAAAAAACCAGGCTTGTACTATGTTCACTTAGTTTCATAAAGCTAGAAATCAATAGCAAACTGTTTCTAATGTTGATTTTGTCTGATCTTCATGAATTGAGACCATCTTTTGCAATATAAATATGTACCCCAACTCCATAGAACCAAATATGATCCCTTCAAAATAAAAAGGATATTTGTGTTATTTTCCATCTTTCCTCAAGATTAACATATAGAGTTTTTAGTACTTAGTATAACAGCTGTCCACTATAAAGAAAGACTTAGAGGATGAAATATTTCATGAAGATACTATGTCTGAAAAATTGTAAAAGGAAAGTATGTCAGAAAGAAAAACTGGTATTCTTGGTGGAGAAGAGCACATAAGACCATCTTTTTCCTCCCGAAAACGTCTCAAAGAAACTTATAATGGAGAAATTAGAAACTCTTAATTCAGTTAAATAATATGCACAGATAGGAAGGATTTTACTACAAAGAGGAGAAGACATGATTTGTTTTAAAAAGCAAAAGATCTCCATAGCAATTTCTTCATAAAGTATAAGCCAACATTTAAGTCACGGACTAATTCTATTGTTTATATACCCACATTATTATGGATATTCATAGACGTCTAGTCCACCTAGTATGTTATCATTTACTAACATGTGCTCCCTCTGCTGGATTGCTGGCCATACAACAAGAGAGAACATTGGTCTTGACAAAAATTTCACTATTTTTAGCCATTCTATCCATGTTGTATGGAATATAAAATTATTAATGATTTTAAATATGAATAAATATAAGTAAATGTCATAACTTTGTGATAGTCATTTTTTGGCTTGGCATGTCTCCTGTTTTTCAAGCATCACGAAATGTATATTTAGTAATCCAGAGCATCTTTTGAATTGGACATTTATAATTGTGATTTTTTATTACAGATCCATCATCATCTTTCCTTGATGCTGATATCTTATTTTCCTTTATACTTGTAATTCAAACTTCTGTTTGGAGATCTACTTCACACTTGCATGTTGGTGTTCACATTCTTCTATCTCTAGGTCACTATAGTCCTGGTTTTATTGGGACAGTATCAGGTTATGTATTGTCCTTATAAAAGTATTGGATGGGAAATGGTCTCCCTAGATGACTCATAACCCGTTTGTCACTACCTACACCTGGCTATCAGCTTCATGTTTGATTCTTTGACAAAATATAAACTGGTGAATTTTACCTATCCTATTCACAGTTCCTTATCTTCTCTTAGAGTAAAATTAATCTGTGAACAAAATGGTGGATAAGCTAAAAGATTTGGTGACTACGATAAAAGGCAGAAGCTATTTTCCACTGTTGAGAACTGCTACTTTGGTAGGATAACTGATGATGGCAAAGAGACGCACACCTTGCCTGCTCACAAATTCTCAGGTCTCTCTGGGAATGATACACTTTGCTTAACCAAGAGCTATTCCTAGGCCTTTGTTCTTTGATGCTGTTCTCTGTCCCTTGTGTGCAGTTAAAAGGACTGCTTTATTCCTGATTATTTTTTCTTGATTATGATGACTATGGAAACAAAGGGTACTAATGAATAAATAAAAAGCATACCCATGAATAAAATAAAAAATGATTGCATTAAAAACATAATGCACTTCCTATGTCTGAATTCTATCTTTTTGGTGGAATAAATCAGTTAATAAAAGAAACTTAATTGCAAATGGACAAAGTAGATCCCAGTTTAAAAAATTATTTGAATTTTAGTGCTTATAACTGAGACATTATGCATTCAGTTTGCTCTAGGGTGCTCGAGTTGCATCAGCAAAAGGATTAGTTAGTTAATTAATTCAGATAACAATAATAATGGTGTATATTAGTGGATAGAAAACCTGAAGTCCCAAAAGACTACATCTGGACTACTGAAGAACTATCTCGGACTTAATCTCAAGTGAGGTAAAGTTTCAGAATCTATTTTAAAGTAAATTAAAATGTATAAATGGAACAAGAAAAAATTTGTCAAGATCTAACTTGAAAGTAGAAAATAGACTACATACATGGTTTCCATTAACAGTTTAAAACCAAGTAAAATGCAAGAGACTCACTTTGTGGATGTCTAAGTAGAAAAATCATTAGTGGTTACAATGTGTTACATGCATTAGCCATTCATCTACTCTAATTGAAATATATTCTCTTTTCATATAAATGTTCAACTCCCAAAGCATTCACATATGGTTCTTAGAATATTTGCTAAACTAGCTTCCTCCTAGACTTAGTCATAAGCCAAACTTAACAGCAAAGACCATTTATATATCTGGCAAATTTGAAAAAAGCAATACAAAGGACAAGGAGGGCATGAAGTTCTCTAAAAATGGAGCTCTTTGGTGAGGCAAGCAGAATAATGAGCAGCGGGAGAAATATGAGTAATTAAGGCAACAGTATCTCTACAGCTTATGGCTGATTGACTGAAGCTACAAGTTAGCTCTGGGCAAGAAAACATTGAGCTTAGAGTTCTAATGTTATTGAAAGCCAGATGAGAAGGGCTAAACTGGCATTGTCATTAGAAAGAGGAAAGTCAATTGGTTTAAGATGCCAGTTGTCCCCAGTCCTGTAAATATTAAAGGAGAAAGTCAACGAGATAAGTAAGCATTTGGGAGCTAAATGAAATACGAGGGGTGTCTTTTGAAGGAACAAGATAAAAGGAAGGGAGGATAAGAGGGAGGAAAGGGAGGTGGGAGATAGATTCTAAATGATCTATCATGGCGATTTAAAGTTGCACAGTGAAGTGAAACACAGAACATTTTTATCCAAGGGCTCTAGGCAAGGAGAAAAAGGGGAACCCTGATAAATTATCTTGGAAATTAATGTCACGCTTGCTGCTAATAATTTTTCTGATCTCTCCCATTGTAATTATTCCCAATTATTATGCATTAATCATTCTTCATATGGATTTCAAGTGTCCATAAAAATACTCTGAAAGAAAATGTATTAGAAATGAAAAAAATTAATCACCAGAAATGGTAATCTTGTCATTTTAGATATTTCAATGCTCTAAAGCAGGGGTCAGTAATATTTCAGAAGTGAGATGCCTAATTGCTGACCTCTGTTTTTTGCATATCCATTGCAGGAACAGGCATAGGCGAAGAACTGCAGGAAGATTCCCTCATTTAAATATCTTCCCAATTTCTTCCAAACAATTATAAGTTAATTGGATAAACAAGCTTAAAAGTTCTTCTTTTAAAATGAAAAAAAAGTCTAACTATATCAGATACTATATTAATCATTAATTCATTCAATGATCATTTATTAAGTGCCTATTATGAGCTAGGCATTGTGCTGAGCACTATTGATACAATCAGAGGCAAAGCAGATATGTCTCCTGCCCTACTTTTACTCAAGTGTATGGAGAGAACTCCTTTCAGCAGCCTTAAGACGCCCATAGTTTAGATTCAGGACGAAATTTGAAAACATAGTATTTGTAGGCCAAGGGGCAAAACGTGAAGAGGGAGAGGGCTATGAAAACAAATGTCTCCTGTTTCCCCAGGTTTGACAATCACAGTTACTGAGAAACACCAAATACAATAAGTTATGGAAGTCTAAAAGAGAAAAATTGCCCTCTAGTTGGCCTACACTTTCCACAGTTGATTTTGGTGGATTATCATTCTGAGAATTCTAAAAGAGAGTTGTTAAATAAAGAAGAGATTAAATATATTGTAACTATTTATTTCTCAATATGTCTGTAATCCTGTCATCAAACTATGAGAAAAGGTCGTTTCCTTTTCATCTTTGTTTTCCACAGTATATAGATCAGAGCATTGTACAGAGTGTGTACTCAATAATTATTGAAGGATTGACAGAATATTGAATTCACCACAATACAATAGATGTAGTTTCTACTTGTGCATCTGATCTTTTCAAGCAAGAGCTGAAAGCATAATTGTATAAGAAAAGCACCTCATGAGGTTTTAATCAAATTAATTTTAAAAAGGATTACATGCTTAGAAAAGCAGCAGTGTGTGTCACTGGGTAGATGTCATTCTGATTCTTAATTTTTAGTTGGTCAGCTTTTTCCCTATTTTGTGGTGATACCAGCTGCTGGAACATGATCTAATAAAAAACAATAAAAATAGAATGTGTCCTCTTTTGACAGACAGGATTGTTGAGATAGTTTTAATAAGTGAAATAAAATTTCCACTTTAACTTTCAAACATTTTCATTAACCTTTTTGTAAAGAGTAAATGGTAAGTGGACAGTTTCAAAATAGTTGGAAAGGTTCTGCTTTTGGAAAGCATCTCAAGGAAGTAGATTTAGTTGTGGAATTTTTATGCATCTAGATTTTCCAGCTTGGTTACCAAATTCCCTCTCTTTTAATTCATGGGAAACTCAACACAGAACTTTTAGTGATGCTGTCACACTCCTAACTGTCCAAATAGTGGCATTAAATAAAATGTATTGGATCAAACTGAATTTACTTAATGTTTACTATTTTTAAAACATTATTTAGTAAAACTAGCCTTGAAACTAAGTTTTTTCAAGTGAGTGACAAGAATTTTCATATTTGAAGCATTTAACATACATTACATAATTGTTCCTCATAAACTATCTTCAGAATTATATTTAATAGACACAAATATTGAGATACTTTGCTTCATGTTTTAAGGGGAAAAAAAGGAACTAAACTTTTAAAAATGGAGCTTTCTGACTATTACAAAGATGTCACATAATCTTAGATTCCAAATTGTATGCATTTTGATTAAGAAAACAAAGTTTTGATGAAACCATACGACCATACGTGGCAATACTCAAGACTTAAGTACGAGAAACAGTAAAAATTTCTGCTTTTGTCCTTAATCTGTAATCAAATCTACAAATAAACACTACATATATTTACGAGGTTTTTAAAATTTCTTGTTTCTGTATGTGAAAACCAACAATCTGATAGAAGGAAAGTATTTTCGTCTAGGTGCGAAATTCTCAGCCATTTTGACATGCAGGTTACAGCTACAGCTCTTATCTGAGAACTGTTTCATTTGATCAGCACCAAAGCACATTCAACATACTGCACTGCCAAACAAGAACATAATGTTTTGAGCAAAATAACACTTGTAAGACACTGATACTGCAAATACAATCCCCCAAATAACTCTTTCATATGCATGGAATCATTCACTCACTAGTAACATTGACATATTTTCTAAAGACACCTTCCAATAGAATAATTATTTAAAATAGTACTGAGCCACCCCGGATGACCTAGTGGTTCAGGTTTGGCATGCTCCACTTCTGTAGCCAGGGTTTGGTTCCCAGGGGTGGAACCACACCATTCATCTATCAGTAGCCATGCTGTGGTGGTGGCTCACATACAAGAACTAGAAGGACCTACAGCTATGATATACAAACATGTACTGTGGCTTCTGAGAGGAAAAAAATTAAAAGAAGATTGGCAACAGGTCTTAGCTCAGGGCAAATCTTTTCTGGCAAAAATAAACAACAAATAAATAAAATTAAAGAATTAAACAAAACAACATAAAATAGTAGAGACATTAAGGCAGAAAAATGCTTCACAGAGAAATTCAAAGAGACATAGTAAGACAGTGGAGAAGAACTCAGAATATAGCTAGCAGTAGTAAAATTTTGAAGCAGGACCTGTCTAATTTAGATATGCCCTGTATTCTTTGTCTCTCTTTGCAATACCTCCTTCCTTTTCTGGAGGTATAGAGCCTTTAGGTGGATCAGGCCTAGCCTGAAAAGGAAAAAACAATCTGATAAACTCATTCATACAAAATCATTAATGATTATAAAGAGACTTCCATGCTTTTCTGTCACGCTCTCAAAAATTTTAGTCATAGATTCTCAACACAGGAAAGAAACTTGAGGGTCATCTAATCCAGTGTTGCCAAAAATTTCAATTCCACAGCCCAGTAAATTTGCTTTTATTTTGCAAATGTTTATGAAGAGACTAACATTGAGTTGCCAACTTGTTTTGCTAAGTAAGAACATACAGAATTTTGTTAACACCATCATTTCAAAAGAGGAAAAGACATTTTAAAACCAAAAAGAGTGAACAAATTTAGCTGCATGAAGATTCACTGCATTTTATAAGTATTATTTGTTTTTCTCATTATACCAATATTTGATTCTTCTCTCTAACAGCCCTCCATGCAGTTACCCAGATGTTTGAACATCTTAAGTGACAGAGAATCTACTATCTCTTGAGACAATCCATTCCATTTTGGTCAGCTACGACTGTTAAAGTTCTTCCTTGAGTTTAGACAAAATTTACCTCCCTTTAACTTCTGTCTATTGATTTAATTCTGTCTGTTGGAGTCAAAGATCAAGTTGAATCCTTCTTCTATATGATAGTCCTTTGATTTAGAAGACATCTATTTTGCTCCTGCCTCCCAAGCCTTTGGTGCACAAACAAAGTAATCTTTTCCCAAGCCAAATATCCTCCATTTTCTTTAGCTACCCTCATGTGATGTGGGCCAGCTTCATCTCCATCATCTTGGTCACTCTGTCACCACTTCAAGTCTTTTTTTATAGTGACTGACATGACTGATTCATTTAATATTTTCACCCCTCTGAATAGAATTCAGTTTATCAATGACTCTCTTCAAGTGTGACACTAACAGCTGGATTAGTCCTTTAGAGGCCCAGTGTATCAAGAAGATTATGGTTCCCTTCTTCTGTATTTCCATATGTAAGATAAAATAAAACAGAAGTAAACGTCAGACGAAAAATGTTATTTTTTCTAAATGACAGAAAATTACATGAGTGCTAAAATTTAAATATTACTAAACACATAATGGTGGCACCCAGAACCGAGCCCAGTACTCAAGGTGTAGTCTGATGTGAATGGAACAAAATTCTCTTGGGGTCAGCCCAGTGGCATAGTGGTTAAGTTCATGCTCTCCACTTCAGCGGCCCGGGGTTCACTGGTTCGAATCCCAGGTGCAGACCTACACACTGTTCATCAAGCCATGCTGTGGCAGCATCCCACATACCAAATAGAGGAGGATTGACACAGATCTTAGCTCAGCAACAATCTTCCTCAAGCAAAAAGAAGAAGATTGGTAGCAGATGTTAGCTCAGGGCCAATCTTCCACACCAAAAGAAAAGAAAAGTTCTTATTATCTCCCTTAGACACAATGCCTTCACTACAATGGGGAACCACAAAATATTTCCTTGACTAGTCAATTCAATCAACAAAATAGTCAACTCTGTCAAATAACTTAATTGAGTAATTATTTACTGGCTGGGACAGTTGTTGGAATCCACAGATTCTGCCAGTTGTAACATACACAAAAGACAGTAGAGCCTTCTCCATGGTTTCATTCCTTGCACATGCTGAATAACTCATCTTCATCCACTTTGTAAAGTTAGCTGCGAAAAAGAATAACACTTTCCTTTCAACTTTAACTTTTATTCAATGTAGTATTCAATTATATTACCTCTGGCCCTGCTGCTGATTTTTCATAGTGATGTGAAAGACACTTTGGTGTGGGAGGAACTATTGTTTCATTGAACAGGCTTTTCTTTTGAGTTTTTAGCAGTTTGCAGTGAATAAGAAAAAGGAAAGAGCCTTTCCACTTTTTTCGTCCTACCTTCTGTCTTCTACCACTCTAAGCTCTGCAAAAAAATATCCTACCTCTTTGGGTTTGTATGTCTGTATGTTTTGCTTTGTTTTTCTTTCTCTTTTTGAAAAGATACAAAAATCATACCATTCCTTTGTTCTGTTTCATTGCATGTACTACATTTAAAAGAGTGTGTTTGGAGAGTATATATTATAGTATAAGAAAGGTAAAGGAGAAGAAGAAAATATTTTACTCCATTAATGCAAATATTATAATTATTTTCTGATTCTGAAATTAATTTCTCTCGTAAAATCTGATATGACAATTTAAAGTTCCAAACATTCATTCATTTGTTCAATATTATTCGTTGTTAGTAATTTAGTAACATAAAAGAAGATAGCTTACTTATAGTATAAGCTTTTAAGGTGAAGAGATGATCTGGAGAAGGCAAAAAAAATCAGCTTCTGGTAGTATACAAATCTGTCAGGAGTAATTTTAGAGGAATTTACCATACTATTCAATTGCTAAATTATTGCTGTCAGGAAAGGAGCATGGCATAGTAAAAATCTTAAAGATCTAGGTTGAATCTCCGTTTTGCCACTTTCTTGGGCCTCAATTAGTACATGTTCAAAATAAGAATAACAGCACTGGATCTTACTACCATGCAGAGGTTGTGAATTTCAAAGAAAAATTTCAAATACCTTTCCTGACTGCTCTTCAAGCACCATAAGTTTCCCTGGTTACACAGTCTTCTGAGAAGCATCTCATATTTTTGGGGGGGGTATTAATTTTCATTTAAATTGATAATTTATGCTATTGTTTCTAATGTCTGTCATTCCTCTTATGACTAAGCTCCTTGAGAGTAGTGAATGCCTACTGTCTTGTAGAGAGTACTACTATATCTCTGACAAAGAGCACAGTGAATGACATAAAATAGCCAATGTATAAATACTTGAAGAATGAATGAAAACATTTTGTAAACTTTACAGTAATTTACGATTTTGCTATTGCCATGTTCTGTTAAAAGTGATGACAAAAACATAGTCATACTGTGTTCTTACCACAAATAAAAGAACAAATGAAAATTTGGGGAGGCGATAGATACAGTGGATATATATTTCACTTGATTGTGGTGATATCACGGGTGTATGTATATGTCCTAACTCATCGACATGCACACATTTAAAAATGTGCAATTTTTTGTATATCGATTATACCTCAAAAAATCTTAAAAACAAAAAATAAAAATCAGTTGGAAATCTAAAAGGAATTAAATCTTATCATTTTTGACATGAAAAATATCAAAACAATTAGTTAAATCAGTGAATTCCAGTAGATTGAATCAATAAACATTCTTATAAATACCATTGTTTTTCTCAAACATTACTTTTTTTTTATTATGACAATATAAGCTTTTCTCAAATATATGTACTCAAATACCATGCTACAGTTCTCTTGGATTTTAAGTGACTTCTTACCAGTGAACTATGATAGGAACTTTCTTTCTTTCCCTGCATCCTCACTTTCTTCCCTGTTTGCAGCTTCACACACTGGAGCTTCATCACGGCAGCAATCTAAAGGGCCCAGGAAGCAAACCTCAAGGATTAATTCCTCCTAATTCTGAGAAGTGTTTTACAGAAACTATGTCTACCAACCACTATGTTCCCTCTACACTCCCCCTGTCCTATCTCTGCCTCCCACCAACATGCACACACAGATGCACCCTGCTCTCAAATGGACCAGAAGGGGATCAACGGCCAAAAAGGTTTGAAAAGCACCAAGTCTGCTTAGAATTTTTTGTTTCACTAAGGTAGAGTATATTTTCATAATGTACACCATTAAAATTATGCAATAATGTAACACAGTTCTCATTTTTTACAGGGAACTACTGTCTCTGAAAGCTGTTTTAAGATGGTTAGTTATTTTAATTTCACAGACTGAAAAGGGCTTCCAAAGTTTAATCCAAATAAGAAGGTCATGATGATCTCTGGTAACTAGTTTGGTGGCTTAAAGAAAAATGTTGTCATTTTTATTCTTTATAGGGAAACACATATAGTCATAAAACATATTCAACTAAGAAATGTGTGAGGAATTTCTAGATGATGTAAGGAGGGGAAATGTAACTTCCTTATTTAAAATTAAATCTGATGGAATTAGTAGTCATGTTATTAGAGACAGGATAAATGTCAAGAATTCATTATTTTGTTTCAAACTTAGTTTGTCATAAATCTGCCCTATGACACAAAATAACTTGTACTGTTTTTCAGGTTATTTGATAGCAAGTTCAACAGTGTAGGTGAATGACAATGTGAGCTGCATGATAATGACTCCCTAGGGAAATCAGCCTTTAGGACACAGAGTTAGGCATATACGAGACTTTATTCAAATGGAAAAAACATTCAGAAGTTTCTTTTTGCTGTCAAAAGACCATCAGGTAATATATAGTCAATTCAAATAAATAAGTAGGCTTGGAAAGATAACATAACTGAAAAAAGTATATTGACTCTTCTAGTCTAAACTGAAAATATTTAGCATCTGTGGCTGAAAGGCATGAATTGATTGTGTATAACAGAATTTATATTATGTGTTTTTGGTCTATTACAGAACTATGTGTTAAGAGGAATGGTAGTCTAACTTAATTTGGTATAAAAAGATGGAAGAATTAATTACAAAGAACAGAAACTAATTGTTTTAATTGTTCCCTGTGCAATAAACATATCAAAGGATCAATGTGAACAGCACTAGTTCAATGGTTTGCTGAAGGTAAATCCATGGAAATATGTTAACTTTTCCACACAATTCATTGATAGGCATTAATATATAGTATTGTTTTTCGTTAAGAAAATGTATTGTTTCAAATTTGAAATTTAGTGGATACCTGGTTATTTTCCAGTACATTAAAAATGTTTGAATTGGAAATGTGTAGACAGAAATTTCCATTTAAGCATACATATCATGCTGCTCAAATGCTAGAGACACCCCTTTCAAGATCTTAGCTATGGAGATGCTGACAAACTGCCACTCACCCTTACATAGTGACAGAAAAACTCCCACAACATGACCCTTTTCCCTGAGTTTTCCCTGTGCATTGGAACTTTGGGTCAGTAAATCCAGCCTCTCTTTTCCCTAGGATCCACAGATTTACAACTTTAATATTTCTGCTTATCACAAGATATTCATGTTTTCCTTGAAAAGTTTGTGTGAGGAAGGATAATACGTTTTATGAGAGATTTGCAATGATTGTGTTAAAAAAACAGAGTGGAAATTCATTCTAAATAAAAACTTGAGATGGTAGAGATAATCATGTATGACTCATGCAATTACATACATCGTTATGCTTGTCAAACACTCTACTTTGCTTTTAAAAATATATTCACATATCCCTTTGTGTGCATTAAAATTCTGACTTAGCATACATCTCTGGTCACTGAAATAAAAATTAGGCTTTGCTTTCAAATTTTCCTCCTGTGTTTTAAATTCTATCATCCACATATCTCAAATTTCATTACTTACTCTATTACAGCTCTTTAGGATGAAGAAGCAGAAAGTTCTTGGTAGATTTTATCACATATACAAAGAAAATCATGGAACTGAAAGGGAACTTAGAGGTCACTAATAAACAAAGAATGGTGTTTTCAAACATATTGTCAGGTTACACATTTTCAACATTTCCAATTACCAAATTGACTATGATCTTTCCTTTCACATGGTGGGTTAGCCATTAAAACAGAAACAAAAATTAATGCAAGAACCATATAATACATGTAGTATAAATACAGCATAAATATGAATCTTAGGATTAACAATGCTCATTTAATAGTTTAGCATGAGAAAAGCAGTGTAAGAATAAACCTGCAGTAATGCTGCCACGTAGACATTTTCATTCTTGGAATTCAATAAACTGTTATATAAAGATGTTATGTAAACTAAATTCTAAATTTGAATGGAAAACTGTAATGAACATATAAAATATTGCTCTTTACTATATAATACTAAACTACTACTAAGTGATTCGTGATTCATTATTGGCATATATCAAATTTTACCTTAAAACTTTCCTGTAGGGGTAAACAGATTATGAATTTTGAATCACAATAGAATATTGAAAAATTGTTCTCAAAGATTTAAATATTAAAAATGAATTAATAACTGTTATTCAATAGCCACAATGGGCTTTTGTTAACTAATTACAGTTATTATTTACCTTAAAATAATTAGTTTGAAATGTAAGTTGTAGTATCTGCTGAATGATGTAACGTGAACACACTCATAAATCAGCATGTACAAATCCTAACAAGCATAAAACTTCTGAAAGCTAGTTTAAAAGAAGTATTCATAGATAGACACACAGGAAGTCTATTCTTGGTTCTTCCTCTGTTTGGTCTCTTAGAACTGTTATCAGTTTTCTGTTTATTATTGTCCTCGGTTTAAAGGGAATTTGCCAAGTGATCCCTGGACTCCAATCTTTAGGCCTGTTGTCAGGACAAATTAATTTCTGCGGAAACCCACTGTGCCTCAGATACCATCTAGCAAATTCAGGATTAATGGAAATCTGCACAAGTATCTCTGCATAGCTTGCTGAAGATGGAGGAATAGGGAGGAGTACCTTGAAGAAGGAAAGTATTTACAATATAATAAAGTTAATATGCTTTTGGTTTTATGGAATAATATTCAGAATAAAATAATAAAATATCATAGATAATGAATTAATGTGGAGCAGTAGATATGAATAATTTTATCTAACCAGTTACACTGCTCTGCACATGAATATGAAATACTTGTTTAATTATCCACTGGTACCATTTCTTTAGCAGATTAAAATGGTATGTTACTAAAAAGAGAATTAAATTGCTTACCTTGCTATGAAAAATTAATTTAATTTATTGATTTTTTAACTAAAAATAAGATATCATTTGCAATTACTTTCTTTATTGTTGGTAATTGGGCATTGTTTGCAAGTAGAAATTTTAGAGGTTAAAAGGTCCTCCTAAATAACTATAGACTGGGTTTACACAAAGTTACTCAGCCACTTCAAGATTAAACCCTAATTTTGCTCATTTTTTCATGAATTCTGCTTGATGAGGGTGGGGGTGTGTGTAGTGTTCAGGAGCCAGAAACACCTAGATATATTATAAGAGAGGTCTGAATTTATCAGATCATTATCTCTTCCAATCTCCTTTAACTGACTGTGATAGGAAAATAAACTAATATAAAAACCTCAACTGACCAATGTGTCTCTAATACACATTAAAGCTGGTTAAAACAGTAATCAGTTACCTGCACATTTATTTATTTATTTATTTATTGGTGAGGAAGATTTACCCTGAGCTAACATCCATTGCCAATCCTCCTCTTTTTTTGCTTGAGGAAGATTAGCCCCGAGCCAACATCTATGCCAGTCTTCCTCTACTTTGTATGTGGGATGCCTCCACAGCATGGCTGATGAGTGCCGTAGGTCCACACCAGAGATCTGAACCCACAAACCCCAGGCCACTGAAGTGGAGCACACAGAACCCCAACCACTAGGCCACAGGGGCTGGCCCCTATCTCTACTTTCATTAACTTATCATTAATAAGGGCATAACAATGCTCATCCTATTTGTCTTGTGAAAAGATTGCGACAGTAAAATTGGATAATATAGTTAAAGGAGAAAAAACACACTGGAACAAAGGTTTTTTTCTGTTATTTCTTAGATCCAAGAAACTAGGATACTGTCTTAGTTTCTCACATCTTGAAATATGAAAGCATGGTATATTAGGGAGCCAGTATGCAAGAGCACTCTTCTGAGTGCTTAGTCTAGGTTTATGTGCATAGGAATCAGCTGGGAACTTTGTTAACATACAGTTTCTGGGGCAGATGTGGGGTACAGTTGAAATACTGCATTTTGCATTTCTAACAAGATCAAAAGTGATGAGATGCTGCTGCTCACCTAAGAACTACACTTTGAGAAGTAAAAGTATATATATATATATATATATATATGTAATTTAACCTTTATAGGTCTCATTTTCCTTATTGGCCAAATAGAGTTAATAATCCCTACCCTATATCCTTCAAAGTTTGCTGGGAAGATCAAAATATATATTTGGGATTTCGTTATATATGAATATAAGGTAAGGGCTTCCTCTTAGGTAAGAATCACTATTTATAATTCACAAAGTTTAGCTGAGAGGCTAATATGTGTTCAGTACTGTGCTAGATGCTGCATGACCAAAGAAATTAAACATCCTTGTCCTCATAGTTTATAATCCACCTATACTAAAAACTGGCTAAAATAGAGCCAGCCCTAATGGCCTGGTGGTTGAAGTTCAGTGATCTCACCACTTCAGCGGCCTGGGTTCACTTCCTGGTGATGGAACCACACCACCTGTCTGTCAGTTGCCATGCTGCGGCAGTGGCTCACATAGAAGCACTAGAAGGACTTATGGCTAGGATATACCACCATGCACTGGAGCTTTGGGGAGGAAAAAAACAAAAGAGGAAGATTGGCAACAGTTGTAGCTCAGGGTGAATCTTTCACTGCAAAAAAAAAAACTGGTCAAAATAAATGCAAATAAATACAAAATAAAATTTGTACCCTATTTACATTTTCTCCCTCAATACAACCAGTATATTCTGATTGTTTCAGACTTTGACATACTGGCAGATGTTTCCTATATTTGCTGGTGAATGGCTTCTTTACTGAGTTGGATAATCGTTTTCAAATACTGAAAGAATAATTCCTTACATTTTTGTGCTATTCACAGCGTCACAGCTATAGACACATTATGCTTGTAAGTTTAATCTGCATTATTAACACTTTCTCCACCATATTCTTAAATTTAGACCAAAAGTTAGTACATTTTTTATGTAGGGGGACACAGCATAAACCTTTTTGGGTTTTGCAAGCTATACAGTCTCTGTTACAACTACTCAGCTCCATCGCTGCGGCACTAGAACTGGCTGTGTTCCAGTAAAACTTTATTGACGAAAACAAATGACAGGCTAGATTTGGCCCATAGACTGTAGGTTGCTGACTCTTAGGTTAAAAAATCAACAAAACAGGGGCTGGCCCCGTGGCCGAGTGGTTAAGTTCGCGCGCTGCGCTGCAGGCGGCCCAGTGTTTCGTCGGTTCGAATCCTGGGCGCGGACATGGCACTGCTCGTCGGACCACGCTGAGGCAGCGTCCCACATGCCACAACTAGAGGAACCCACAACGAAGAATACACAACTATGTACCGGGGGGCTTTGGGGAGAAAAAGGAAAAAATAAAATCTTTAAAAAAAAATCAACAAAACAGTAAATCAAATCCTTATTTGTAACACTTGCCTATTTCCATAGTGCAAACAGTCCCACTATGGCCAGTTTCAAGTGACCAACCTGATATCGCTGAAGGCAGAATTGGGAAGTGATCTGCAGTGGCACATCATGATGTAGGATTCCCACTCTGCAGGTGCAATAGATGTAAATAATCTTAGGAGTATAGACAATAGTAAAATATAGTAAAATAATTAAGAATTATAAGTACTTGTTACCTTTATTTTTATTACAATTTATTTAACTCTAAGTTTATATAATTTACTTTTTAATAATGGCTGGTTTAACATCCAGCTCACAAAACTCCTGGAAATCTAACTCTTGGCTCTTATTAGCCAATAACACCACTAATTGACAAAAACAGATTTAATTGTGCATTTTCACATCTCAGCCACTTGTGTTGATACCACATAGATGAAGTCTTGGAGTAGAGAAAAGAAACTAGATATAGCTGCTTCTATACCACTCTCAGCTCATTACCAACTTCCTGCTTCTTTGGACTACAGAGAACAGAAATATCAAAGAAAGGAAAAACGGAGAAAAAGAAAGGAACATAGATGAGGAGGGAAAAAAGTGAAAGGTGGTATAGATGGAAGGTGTACATTCCAAGTTTTCTATCCCATCACTAGCATCACAGTTAACTGGTAATATGAGTATTCATGTTTATATCCATGAAGCATGCAAAACTCTATCCCTCCAAAAACAATGGCCTCCAAAATCAGGGTGTTTTGCATTAAAGGGCAAAATGAAAGAAATAAGAAAACTAAACAGTGTCAGTTCAAAACAAGTAGATCATAATGAGGTGAAGGGAGGTGGAGAGGGAAGAAATAGCACCACTATCTTGAGGTCAAAGTCTGTAGAGAAGTCAAACCTTGCACCACAGGATGTAAAGAGCACAATCTTAAATTGTTCAAGTCTCTTTGCCAGAAACTTCTTTTGTTTCCATTTGTGGCAATGCCATATGTTTCATTCATTTAAAACTGACTTGGACAGATGAACTTATAAGTGGAATGATTCTCAGGAAATCAGCCCCATTGGCAAATATTTAAATTCCTTCTGTTTTCTTTACAACTCTATTTGTAAAAGATGAACAACCTACGGCTTTGTGTCTGGTACAAACTTCTCTGTGGCTGAATATTTTAAAATCACATCCATCAGCAAAACAAGGAAACTTTCACATTTAATGTCTTCTTTCTGCATCAAGCCTTTCTGACCTGAATAAAAAACTTAAAAACTTCAAAAATAATTATGAGCGCATATGTTTAGCCAAGTATAGGGTTGTGACAATACAGGAAATAAAATAGCCTAAAATAACAGTAGCTGAAATGGATTTTTCAGAAAATAATACATAAAATATATGACATATATAATATATAATGTTATTTTATTTATGGAAAATATAAATTCATTCAATCATATATGTGAGTGGATTTTCTCACTGTCCTTCAGATACATCCCCTGCTTTATGGGAAACAGATAAGCCTAAACAGTGCTTTAGCACACAAGAAGCTGTGAATATTGTATCTAGTCATGCTGTGGGACACTTCAGAGAAATATAAAAATGGTGTGGGCCATAGAGCCCCTATATAGTTTTGCTGAACTTTTGTTTCTAAGGAACCTATTCCAAAGCAAAGGAAAAGACCACAAAGCAACTGGGAGCCTTTTAACGTTTATGAATACTACTTGCAAAGGAAACCAGGAACAGACTGCCAAATTATCAGGCAAAATAGAAAATAAAGGCTTCGTTTTGCCTTGTGAAAAACTCCAACAGATAGTCTATTTTGCTGAGAATTACAGTATCTAGACCTAAATATTGAATAATCAGATAATAACGAATCACTTCTATTATCTTCCCTCAATTCAGAGTGGTGAGCCACTTTGCCACAAGGGTATAAGGAAAGATCTACCTCATTTCTTCTGAGACAACAATCTCCTGAATGATTTACTTTTCTCTGGCTTTTCTGATGCTCCATTCCATTCTACACACTGATATCAGAATCATCTTTCTAAAATGCCAATTTGCTTGTGGCACTCTGCTCCTGCAAATCTTTCAGTGATTCCCTATTGCTCATATGTTAATGCCCAAATTCCTTAGCTAAGAGTAGGCAAAAACTACTCTTCTACAATCCTCATTTCCTTCCCCCATCTTTTTTGCATTCCCACTCCCCTCTTCTGTGTCTGGTGAATGTCTGTTTCCCATTCGAGACCCAGCTCAGATGTCACTTCCCTTACAAGTCTTCCTATGACTTCTCTCAAATGAATTAGTCACTCTCTCTTCTGAGCTCCCATAAAACTTTGCCCATTCAATGAATGGTGGGGTGAGGAGGGCGTGGGAAAAAAGGAGTGCTTGCTGCTGGTGGGAATGCAAACTGGTGCAGCCACTATGGAAAACAGTATGGAGAGTTCTCAAAATATTAAAAATAGAAATACCATACAATCCAGGGATTCCGCTACTGGATATTTATCCAAAGAACTTGAAATCAAAAATCCAAAGAGATTTATGCACCCCTATGTTCATTGCACCATTATTCACAATATCCGTGTCCATCAGCGGATGAAAGGATAAAGAAGATGTGGTGTATATATATACAATGGAATACTACTCATCCATAAAAAAAGACAAAATTGTCCCATTTGCAACAATGTGGATGGACCTTAAGGGTATAATGTTAAGTGAAATAAGCCAGACAGAAAAAGACAAAGACTGCATGATTTCACTCATATGTGGAAGATAAACAAACACATGGATAAAGAGAACAGATGGTTGCTTACCAGAGGGGAAGTGGGTCGGGGGGCTGGGCGAAAGGGCTAAAGGAACACATATGTATGTTGACAGATAAAAACTAGACTATTGGTGGTGAGTATGATGCAGTCTATACAGAAACTTATACAAATAATAATGTACACATTAAATTACACAATATCATAAACCAACATGATCTCAATAAAATAATTTAAAAAAGAAAGAAAAGCCGTACTTGCAGACCAATGGATTTCACCAAAGACGTACCTAAGGGCCTGGAACCATAGCTCCTGCTTCAACCAAAGCACATTAAATTTTATATTTTATATACATTCTGCATAAGATTTCATTTAAAAAAATGTTCTGTCTCAACAAAAGAGGCATCATAAAACAGAAGTGTAGTGGAAAAATTATTGTCTTTGGAGCCAGAGAGAACTAAGTTTAGAATAATCATTCTTCCCTTTACTAGATATATGACTTTGGGCAAATCAATTCTCCTACCTACTTCAACACCATCATCAGTCACTTACCCCATTGCAACTTACACTCCAGCTGAGCCGAGCAATTGCAGCCTTTCTAAACATTTCACACAACCATATTTAAACAAGCTAGTCCACGTTTCTGGAATGCCTTTACTCCACTACTTTCATGTCAAACTCTTTTTTATGTTTCAAGACCCAGTTGAAGTGTTATTTCCTCTACGAAATCTAACCCCAGGTAGAGCTAAATACTCTCTTGTCTTTGACCTCCCTTTGTATTATATAAACCTCTAGTAGATGTTCTCATTTTTTTCATGTCCTATATCCAGGACTGTGTAAGCCTCAATATAACGTTATTAATTGTTACAATATTGAAATACCATGTACAGGCTAGTAAAGATCCAATGTCTCAAGCCTCATCCTATGTGCTATCATCTCTCTTCCTTCCTAGGACATCCCCTTCAAATCTCCAATGACCAAGCAACTAAAGCATTAACACTTGGAACAGTAGGGGACCTCCAGAACGCCGCTCTAGATAAGGCTTGCATTCATTTTGATATATCAGTGCCTGTACTGTCCTGGTTGTTAATATCTGAGTATAGTCCTTGCTTATCTTCATATTAGAAGGTGAATTGCCCAAGAGCAAGGATTGGGTTGTTGTTCATGCTTCTATCCTTGATGCCAAGATCCCTGCTGTTCCAAGTGTTAATATCTAGCTACTTCTTCATTTCCGTACTCCTCTCCTTTCTGGTATCAACTACTCCCTATCTTCAACAGGTCCTCAATTACCTCATGCTGTCCTTTTTAGTTGTCATGAAATCCCTATCTGGGCCTACCCTACTTGGACCCATGATTGAGTCTTACTCTTCCTCTATCCCAACATGACCAAACTAATTCCTTTTCGCAGAGGCACACAAAGACAAGCATAAATTTTTTTTGAGTGAAAAGAATACAATTGAGTAGATATTGCTAACTATAAACTGTACTAAAGATTAACATGGCTTACAAATGCATCTCACTTAACACAGATGCCTAATGAATAGATAATCTTCAATTATTTCTTAGTAATTGCTGTTTTATTAATCTGTCCTTTTGAATAAGTCATGACAGAAATGTAGGTCTTTCAGGAATCCTTCTCACTCCTTACATATTGTCCAAATGTTACCACTAACTACTTTACATAGCACATACTGTACTTTCTGAAAGCATCATTCCATCTCGTATATGAAGCACTGCTGGATATAATTCCTACAGTATTACAACTATCAAAATCCTCCTTGGAAAGATGGCTGCTGTGAATGAGAAAATAATAATCTCTTTAACTTTAATGAATGCTCAAGTGTATAAAATAGGTTGAAACAAGTGATTTTCTGAACAAAATATTATCAGTCTAGAAACTTGAAGTAGAATTTGATTCATGCTACAATCATGAGAAGATTCTGATGGATGCTAGCTTCTACCATAGAATCATTCTATCTTATACTTAATTTTTTTAGAAAAACTGATCTATAATTACATTGCCCAAACACAAAATAAAATATGCTTTTTGTAATAGTAGAGTGCATGTTATGCTGTTTTTATTCTTTAATTGATTCATTCATTAAACAAACATGCATGAATGCCAATTCTGTGCCAGATGCTAAGAATACAAAAATAAAGCATCTAATACTAAAATGCTCACATTAGCAAGCCAAATTTTTTTAAGGAAATGTATGTATGTGAAAGTCAATTAGCTGCTAAGTCTCACCTTTCCAGAGCATAGTCAAGAGGTAGGAAAAAGGTAAAAATAAAACATCCTCTGAAGACTTGTGATCCTCATAATGGCAGACAAGTTGATTTAGATTGATTTCTCTCTGGTTCCTGGTGAATACAACTGAAAAGCTAGACAATATTTTTTCAATATTCTTAAAAAGCATGAAAACTTTTGAAGATAATGAGGAATTACTGAGGTAAGATATGGTAAAGAACAGGAAACAAGTCACTTTTACCCTGAGAGTATTTTCAGATCTAAAAGAAGCAACTTAGAGACAGAACTGAGAATTCAGTGTCTTCCTAAGATTAAGAAGAAAAAATTCAAAGTCCAGGGTCTGCCAAAGCTGAGGATCTAATATATTTTTCCCTGATTTTGACTGATAACACAAGAGGTTAAACTCTAGGCATAATGGCAAGCCAGAAGGAACCTAACTCCCATAAATATCACAGTCTGTATTTGAGGTCCAGAAAATAACAAGCCTGAACTTGCTGATTTGCTATTGTCCCTAGGAACCTGACAAAGTAAACTAAAATCATCAGTGGAGGAAAAATATAGTAATCTTAGATCTCATAGTATTTCTACAAAATGTATTCAATGTCCAGAACACATTCACAGAAAATTAGATACACAAGGAAGCAAGACTCCATAAGCTAGAAACAGAATAAACAATGTTGTTGCTATGTACTGTCAGGTCAGCTCTGACTCTTGGTGACCCTATAAATGAGTGATGTCTACAGTGTCATGTCCTCAACAGCTCTACTCAGCTTTTGTAGACTCATGCCTATGGCTTTCTCTGTGAAGTCAATCCATCTCATATTTGGTCTTCCTCTTTTCCTGCTGCCTTCTACTTTTCCCGGCATTATTTTCTTTTCCAAAGAATCCTGGCTTCTCATGATGTGCCCAAAGTAGCACAGACTCAGTTTTGAAATTTTTGCCTCTGTGATAATTCAAGCTATATTTGCTCCAGGACCCACTTGTTCATCTTTATGGCAGTCCAGGGTATCCATAGAGCTCTTCTTCAACACTATATTTCAAATGAATCATTTTTTTTCCTGTCAGCCTTCTTCACTGTCCAGTTTTTGCACCTGTACATACTAACTGGGAATACAAGGGTGTGGATAACCTTGGCCTTAGTCTCTAATGACACTTCTTCGTATTTGACCTTTCCTAATTCTTTCATTGCTGCCCTTCCAAGTCTGAGTCTTTTGATTTCTTCACTGCAGTCTCCATTTAGGTTAATGACTGAACCAAGCTAAATGAAATATTTAACAATTTTAAAGTCTTAACTGTCTACGCTAAAGTTGTGTAGTTCTTCGGTAGTCATGATTTTTCTCTTCTTGATGTTCAAATTCAGTCCTGCTTTGGCACTTTCTTCTTTCACTTTCATCAGAAGTCGTTTCAACTCATTGCTGTTTTCCACAAGTAAAATGGTGTCATCTGCATATCTTAGCTTGTTGATATTTCTTCCACCAACTGTCAACTCTCCTTTATCTGAGTCTAGCCCAGTTATTCATAAGATATGTTCTGCAAACAGATTGAACACATAGGGAGATAAAATACACACTTCTCTGACAACCTTTGCCTGTAGGAATCCATTCTGTCTCTCCACATTCTGTCCTGACAGTAGCTTCTTGTCCAGAATACAGGTTACACATATAGACAACAAAAGCTGACACATGGAGATGCTAGATATTGACATCATGAAAGGTTGACTGTAAAACAATTACGCTTATTTTATTTAAGGAAATAACTGTCAAGCTTGACATTTTTTGCAGGGAAATGAAACAACAGAACACATATATACAGAACTAAATTAAAACTCTAGACTTTAAAATTACTTTGACAAAGTTAAGAACTGATTGAATGAGTTTCAGAATAAATTTTACACAACTGAGTATAAGCTTAGTGAATTGAAGGACAGGTCACTAAACTATCCAAAATGAATTTGAAAGAGGTATTGCAACGGAAAATATAGAAGAGAGGATAAAACATAAAAGATACATTGTGATACCTTTAATGGAGTCTCAGAAAGCGGAAAACGAAAAAATGAGACACAGTGAGTGTTGGAAGAAGTTGTGGTTGAGATGTTTTTGTAAAAGATACCAATTCACAAATTTGACAAGTCCAAAAAATCCAAAGCAGAAAACAAAAAGAAATCCACTACTAGACACATCTATAGAAAACTAAAAAATATATATTTTAAAATTTATCAAAATAAAAAAGTTTACCTTCAATAAAATAGCACTTAAGAAGATATTTGATTTCTCAGTAACTTCAACAGAAGCCAGAATAAAAAGGAATTTTATTTTCCAAGTACATTTAGGAAATAAATGCCAACCTTAGAATTCTATACTCAATGAAAATCTCTTTCAAGAATGAAGACAAAATAAAGACAAATTTTTTTTTGCTTTCGTGAGGAATATTGACCCCAAGCTAACCTCTGTTGCCAATCTTTCTCTTTCTAGCTTGAGGAAGATTGTCCCTGAGCAAACATTTGTGCCAATCTTCCTCTATTTTTTGTATGTTGGATGCTGACACAGCATTGCTTGATGAGTGGTGTGTAGGCCTGCAACCTGGATCGGAACCTGAGAACCCCAGGACACTAAAGCAGAGTGCACAAACTTAATCTCTACTTCACCAGGCTAGCTCCAAAATAAAGACAATTTCAAAGAAAAATTGAGAAAGTTTACCAAAAGAAAACAAACTAAAGGAAATTCTAAAGTGTTCATTGGTTAGAAGTAAAATAATCCCAAATGGATGATCACAGATGCATGAAGAAATGAAATGAAAAGCAACAAAAGTGGTAAATGTGTAGGAAGATCTATATAAAGTTTGGATCTATAAGACAATATCTTATGTGGATATATATATATATGTATGTATGTATGTACGTACGTATGTGTGTCGAGAGAGGGAAGAAAAGAGAGAGAGCAGAGAAGGAAGAGAGAGAAGGAGGAGAATTAAAATATAGTAGACAATTTGCATGTAAGTCATGAACAGGGTGAGAAAATAGAATTAAATTGTCAGAAGATTCGTGCATAATTCAAGGATGTATATTATAATTTTTAGAGTAACTAAATAAAGTTGGTATGACTTACAAACTAATAGATGGGGGATGTAACAATAAAAATTACTTAAAAGTGCAAAACAAGAAATCAAAGAAGAAGAAATGGAAAATAGAAGAGGTAAGACATTAAGAACACACAGTAAGATAATATATTTAAACCCAAATATATTATTAATTATATTAAATATACATAGACTAAATACTATCTTTAAAAAATATACATTATCAGACTGAATGAAAAACAGCTCAATTATATGCTGTTTTCAAAAGACAGATCCAAAATATAAGGATTCAGAAGGGTTAAAATAAAAAGATGGAAAAATACAATTAAAGTGCTAAATAAAATAAAGTAGATATGGCTATAGAAATATCAGACAAAACTAAACCTTAGTCCAAAAAGACTACTAGAAACAAAAAGGCCAATATATAATGATAAATGTTTATTTCATCAGGATGAAATAAAAGTTCTCAATGGGCATGCAGCTAATACCATAAAGCAAAATGTGATAAACCTATTTGATAAGTAGACAAATCCACAATCATGGTAAATATTTTCCCACATCTGTATGTGTTACCAATGGAACAGGTGGATGAAAAAAAATGATTATGGGTATAGACTTGCATATTATAGCTAACAAACTTGACTTAATGAAGATATGTTTATCTTCTGCAGAATACATATTCTGCATACTGCAAACTGCAGAATACATATTCTTTTCAAGAACACATGGAATAATTGTTAAAAAATGACCATATATGTGTTCTAAAAGCAAACACCAACATATACCAAAGAACTAAAATAATATAGAATATGTTCTCCTGTCACAATGTAAGTATGCTCAAAAACAGTAACAAGAAAATAACCAGAAAGATCTCCATATGTTTGAAAGTTGAGTATACACTTTTAAACAATTTATTGGACAAAAAAGAAATTATAGGAAAAAAGATAATTTTTAACTAAATAAAAATTAAAATACTAAATATGAGAACTTGTGGGGAGTCAATGTGGAAGATAAAAGAAAACTAGTAGCCTTCAAATTTTATATTATGAAAAAATATGGAAATTAATTAGCTAATAATCCATCTTAAGAAATTAAGAAATGGAAATCAAAATAAACCCAAATAAAGTAGAAGGAAAAAATAAGATAAATACAGAAATTAAACCTATCATAGAGAAGACCAAAAAACTAAAAGTTAGTTCTCTGGAAGGTTCATAATAGGCACACCTCTTACAAATGAGCAAGAAAAAAAGAAAGGAAGCACAAGTAACCAGTACTAAGAATGAAAAAGGGACAAAATCACAAATCTTGCAGTCATTATAAAGATAATAAGAGGTTATTATGAATAAATGTATGGTAGTGCCAGTGGAAAATTTAGTTGACATAAACATGATCTTAGAAAAATACAGGTTAACAAAATATCCCAAAAAGGAATAAAAAGACTGAGTAGTTCTATAACTAATGAAGAAATTTAAATAAGCTAAATATTCCCACTAAGGAAATCCATGCCCAGGTGACTTCACCATTGAAAGAAGTAACTTCAATCTTATGCAAGCTCTTCCAAAGAATAAAGCTGACATGTTTCAAAATTAATTTTATGAAGCTACCATATTGTTAATATCAAAACATTAAAAAGAGGACAATGACATCAGCAAAGATGGAGGAATAGGAAGTCTTAGCAGTTGTTCTCCCACTGAAATACATACCAGAAAACCTATATCAAATTTCCAGAATCCAAATAAGAAGTTGCTATACTCTGGGAAAGCACAAAGCTGAAAATAGCTGCACTGAAATGGGAAAGCTGAGACATTTCAATTTACCCATGTCAGCCCGAAGTCAGCACCAGTCAGCACTGGGAAAGAATGCCCCAACTTGTGACTCCTACCTTAGGGAAGAAAAAGAAGAGGGGAGCATGTGTCTAATGTTCAGCTATTTGGAGGGCTGCTCAAAAGACTGGTTTCTGTGTCATTTCATTCAAGTACTAATTAAACCAACATAGTTTGGAAGCCTGGGGCCCACTGAAAACAAGGAAGAATGGTGTACAACTTGCTGCAGCCAGCATGATTCAGCACAATTGGAAGAAGGTGCACAACATAAGCCTTCACGCTCAGGAGGGACGGAGAAGAATAGAATGTCTGTCCAGTATTCTGGATTTTGAAGGAACTGATGAAGAAACTAGTATAAGTCTGGCCTGGATCAGAGTGCTGATGTGAAACTGGCATAATTTGGATGCTTGGTATCTGGGGTATCCAAAAAGAGTGAGGTTGTTTGCTCTTGTAAAACCAGCAAACTTACAGTGCTGGAGAGAGACATTAGAAGGAGCCAGAGATTATGAGCACCTAAAAAAATGAAACTGGAATGCCCCTCTAATTGAGAAATTGCACAAATGGACCTAGAAAAGTTACATGCCCTCCAAATGGTCTCAGAGGCACCCAGAATTTCTAGCAATGCTGATTAGTGAGAGTCATCTTCTGTATGAAACAAGCCCACAAAGACTAGGAGAGATGGCTATTTTTCAAATGCACAGATTTCAACACAAAGGTACAAGACACATGAAAAATATAAGAAAATATGGCACAAACAAAAAAACAAAATAAACCTCCAGAGAATGATGTTAAGGAAATAAAGGACTATGAGTTACTGGACACAAAATCCAAAATAACTGTCATAAAGATGTTCTACAAGATTGAGAAAACAGTACATGAATAAAATAAGAATATCAAGAAAGTAATAGAAAATATTTTTTAAAAGACAAATTTTGGAGCTGAAGAACAAAAACATCAAACTGAAACATTTTCTAGAGGGGTGCAACAACAGACTTGATTAAATAGAAGAAAGAATCAGTGAACTTGAAGATAGGGCATTTGAAATTATCCAGTCAGAGGAATAAAAAAAATGAAAAAAGTTGAAGAAAGGCCAAAGGATTTGTGGGACACCACGAAGCTGAGCAATATAAACATTATGGGAGTTTCAGAAGGAAAAGAGAAAAAGAGTCAAAAGTTTTACTTAAGAAATAATGGCTGAGAACTTCCCAAATTTTAGAAAGGAAGTAGACATACATATTTGATAATCTGAAAAGACTCCAACTAGAAAACATCTAATGAAATCTATACCAATATATATTCTAGTTAAATTATCTAAAGTCCAAGAAACAGAGAGAATTTTGAAAGCAGCAAAAGAAAAGCAACTCATCATGTAGGAAAGAACCCACACAAAACTATGAGTGATTTCTCAGCAGAAATCTTGCAGTTGAGAAGGAAGTGGGATTATTTATTCAAAGTGCTAAAAGGAAAAACTGCCAATCAAGAATACTATCCTTAAAAACTATCCAGAATACGATCCAGAAAAACTATACTTGAAAAATGAAAAAGAAATGAAGACTTTCCCAGATAAATGAAAGCTTAGGGATCTCATCACCACTAGACCTTCCATAAAAGAAATGTCAAAAAGAGACATTTGAGTTGAAACAAAAAGATGTTAAATGGCAACACGAAAGCATATGCAAGTGTAAAGCTAGCTGGTAAAGGTAAATGAATAGACAAATGTAAAATACAGTAATACTACAATAGTGGTGCATAAATTACTTTAATTCTGGTATAGAAGTTAAGAGACAAAAGTATTAAAAATAACCATAATTATCAATGAAATATACAATATAATAGATGTTAATAGATGCATAATATAAAAACTTGCAATTTGTGACATCAATAACATAAAGTATGTGAGGGGAAATGTAAACTGTAGTGTATTTGCATGTGCCTGAAGTTATGAGCTTAAAATATATTATTATAACTACAAGATGTCTTATGTAGCCCTATGGTAACCATGAAAAAACTATCTGTAGAAGATACACAAAAGAAAATCAGAAAGGAATCAAAGCATGTCATAAGAAAAAATCAAGAAAACACAAATGTAAACAGTAAGGGAGGAAACAAAGGACAAACAAGTTAAAAGGCAGACAGGAAACAGCAAAATGCCAATAGTAAGTCTTTATTGTCAATAATTATCTCAAATGTAAATCGATGAAACTCTCCAATCCAAAGACATAAAGCTGTTGAATGGATAAAAAAACAAGATCCAACCAACCATATCCTGTCTAGAAGAGATACACTTTAGATTTAAAGATACACATAGGCAGTAAATAACAGGACAGAAAAGATATTCCATGCAAATGGAAAGCAAAAGAGAACAAAGGTAGCCACACTTATATCAGATGAAACAGACTTTATGTCACTGTCCAAAGAGACAAAGAAAGATATTATATGATGACTAAAGGGTCAACTCACCAAGAAGGTAAAATAATTATAAATATACTCAACATCAGAACACTCAAATATATGAAGCAAACATTGACAGAACTGATGAAAGAAATAGACAGTAATACAATGGTAGTAGGGGCTTTCAATATCTTACTTTCAATAGTGGATAGAACATCCAGACAAAAGATCAATAATGAAACAGAGAATCTGAACAACACTAAAGACCAGATGGACCTAACAGACATATACAAAATGTTACACCCAACATCAGCAGAATATACATTCTTCTCAAGTGCACATGAAACATTCTCCAAGATAAATTACGTTAGGTCACAAAACAAGTCTTAAATTTAAGAAGGCTGATGTCATGCCAAGTATCTTCTATGACAACAATGAGTGAAATATAAATTAGTGGTTAAAGGAAAACTGGAAAATTCAACAATGTGTTGAAATTAAATAGCCCACTCTTGAATAACTAACAAATCAAAGAGGAAATCCAAAGAGAAGTCAGAAAGTATCTTGAGACAAATGAAAATGAAAACACAGCATACCAAATCTTACGGAATGTAGCAAAAGAAACACTGAGAGAGAAGTTTATAGTGTTAAATGTTTACATAAAACAATAAAGATTCCAAATAAACAATCTAACTTTTCAACCAAAGAAACTATAAAAAGAAGAGCAAACCAAGCCCAATGTTAGGAGAAGGAAGGAAATAAGACTAAAGCACAAATAAAGGAAATAGAGAATAGAAAAACAATAGAAAACTCAACAAAACTTAGGGTTTTATGAAAAGATACACAAAAGTAACAAGTTAGTAGATTAAGAAGAAAGAAAATTCAAATAAGCAAAATCAGAAATGAAAGAGAAGACTTTAGAATTGATGTCACAGAAATTAAAAGGATTATAGGACTACTATGGACAATTATGTGCCAACAAATTGATAACCTAGAAGAAATGGATGCATTCTTAGAAACATACCACCTACAAGGACTGAATCAAGAAGAAATAGAAAGCTTCAGCAGATCAATAATAAATAAGGTAATTGAATTTGTAATCAAAAATCTCCCAACAGCGAAAAACCCAGTAACAGATTGCTTCACTGGTAAACTAAAACAAACATTTAAAGAATTAATGTCAATACTTCTCACACTCTGAAAAAATTGAATAGTAGGGAATACTTCCACACTCATTTTTTGAGGCCAGCATTACCCTGATACCAAAGCCAGACACTACCAGAAAAGTAATCTATAGGCCAATATCCATGATGAAAATACACGCAAAAATCCTCAACAAAATACTAGAAAATCAAATTCAACAGCACATTAAAGAATCATAAATCAGGGCTGGCACGGTGGTGTAGCAGTTAAGTTTGCACATTCCACTTCTCAGCGGCCTGGGGTTCGCCAGTTCAGATCCTGGGTGTGGACATGGCACCACTTGGCAAAAACCATGCTGTGGTAGGCGTCCCACATATAAAGTACAGGAAGATAGGCATGGATATTAGCTCAGGGGAAGTCTTCCTAAGCAAAAAGAAGAGGATTGCAGTAGTTAGCTCAGGGCTAATCTTCCTCAAAAAAAAAAAAAAAAAAAGAATCATAAATCATGAGCAAGTAGGACTTATCCTTGAGATAAAAGGATGGTTCAACAAATAAAAATCAATCAATTTTATACATCAAATTAACAGAATAAACAATAAAATTCACATGATCATCTCAACAGATGTAGAAAAAAGATTTAGAAAGATTCAACACACGTTCATGACAAGACACTTAAGAAACTATGAATTGTAGAAAATTGTCTCAACATAATAAAAGCTATATAAGAAAAGCCCACAGCTCACAGTGATGAAAAAATGAAAACTTTTCTTCCAAAATCAGGAAAAAGATGACAATGCCCACTATTACCACTTCTATTCAACATAGTACTGGAAGTCCTACTCAAAGCAATTAGGAAAGAAAAATAAATTAAATATTTCTAAATAAGAAAGGACGAAGTAAAATTATCTCTATTCACAGATGACAGGATTTATATGTGGAAAACCCTAAGGATTCCATGGACAAAACTGTTCAAAAAATTCAGCAATGTTGCAGAATGCCAAATCAAAAATCAGCTGTGTTTCTATACCCTGATACAACAAAGAATCCAAAAAGAAAATTAATAAAAAATCCTATTTAGAATAACATCAAAGAGTATAAAATACTTAGGAATAAACTTAACCAAGGAGTCAAAAGACTTATACACTGATAACAACCAAACATTGCTAAAAAAAATTAAAGACACAAATAAGTGGAAAGACATCCCATTTTCATGGCTTGGAAGAATTAATATTGTTAAAGTGTCCCACACTCCACAAAGCTATATACTGATATAATACAATCCCTATCAAAATCACAATGGAATTTTTACAGAAACAGAAAAACAACTCTAAAATTCATATGGAATGACAAAATACCCCAAAGAGCCAAAACAGTCTTGAGAAAGATGAACAAAGCTGCAGCCTTCACACTTTCATTTCAAAACATAATACAAAGCAACAATAATCAAAATAGTATGATATTGGTATAAAGAACGACATATAGACCAATGAATGGATCAAAATAGAGAAGGCAGAAATAAGCCCATGTATATATGGTAAAATGACCCACAAGGGAGCCAAGACTACACAATGAGGAAAGGACAGTCCCTTCAACAAATGGTGACAGGAAAACTGAATGTCCACGTTCAAAAGAATAGAATTGGATCCTTATCTTACACTGTATGCTAAAATAATCTCAAAAAGGATTAAAGACTTAAACATAACACGTGAAACTACAAAATTCCTAAAAGAAAACATGGGGTAAAGTTTCATGACATTGGATTTTGCAGTGATTTCTTGGATATGACACCAAAAGGACAGGTAAGAAAAGCAAAAATAGAAAAATAAGACTACTTCAAACTAAAAAGCTTCTGCACAGTAAAGGAAGCAATCAGCCGAAGGAAAAAGCAACCTATGAGATGAGTAAAAATATTTACAAACCATATATCTGATAAGGGGATAATATTCACAACATATAAGAAACTCCTACAACTCAATAGCAGAAACAAATGACCCAATTAAATAATGGGCAAAGGACTTGAATAGTCCTTTCTCCAAAAAAGATGTACAAATGGCCAACCGGCATATGAAAAGATGCTTAATATTTCTAATAATCAGAGCAATGCAAATCAAAACCATAATGAAGTGTCACCTCACATTGGTTAGGCTGGATATTATTAAAAAAGAAAGAAAGGAAAACAGGAAAAAAATAACCATTGTTGAGGATCCAAAGAAATTTGAACTCTTGTGCACTGTTGGTAGAAATGTAAAATGGTGTAGCCACTATGGAAAACAGTATGTAGATCCTCAAAAAACTAAAATTAGGGGCTGGCCCCGTGGCCGAGTGGTTAAGTTCACAGGCTCTGCTGCGGCAGCACAAGGTTCGGATCCTGGGCGTGGACATGGCACTGCTCGTCAGGCCACGTTGAGGCAGCGTCCCATATGCCACAACTAGAAGGACCTGCAACTAAGATGTACAACTACGTACTGGGGGGATTGGGGGAGATAAACCATAAAAAAAAAAGATTGGCCACAGTTGTTAGCTCAGGTGCCATTCTTTAAAAAAAAAAAAAAAACTACAAATAGAATTATTATGTGATCCAGCAATCCAACTTCTGGGGGTTTATCTAAAAGAATTGAAATCAGAATCTTTAAGAGGTATTTGCACTTCTGTGCAAATGGAGCATCACTGGAGCATTATTCATAGCCAATAGGTGGAAACAACCCAAATGTCCATTGATGAATGAATGGATAAGAAAAGGAAGTATATACATAGACGGAATATTATTTAGTCATAGAAAAGAAAATTCTATCATATGTTACAGCATGGATGAATCTTGAAGGAATTATACTAAGTAAAATAAGTCAGTCACAGAAGGACAAATACTGCCTGATTCCACTTAAATGAGATAGCCAAAATACTCTAAAGAAACAGAATGTAGAATGGTGGTTGCCAGGAGCTAGGTGGATGGTAAAATAAAGTTTCTGTTCAACGGATATAGTTTCAGTAATTCAAGATGGAAAAGTTCTAGAGATCTGCTGTACGACATTATGCTTCTAGTTAACAATACTAAATCGTACACTTAAAATTTTAAGAGGGTAGATCCCATGTTATGCTTTCATTATCACAATAAAAAAGCTCACAAAGACAGAAATAAAAATCAGCAGCCAATCTCACCTATGAAGTATATGTAAATATCCTAAACAAACTATTTCCAAACTAATTCCAGCAATATATGGAAAAGATACTATATAATGACTGAGTTGGTTTTATCCAAGGGAGGCAATGTGGGTTTAACACTCAGAAATCCACATCAGACTAAAGAAAAAAATTATATGATTATTTGAATATATGGGGAGGAAAGTGTCAAGATGACAACATAAGCAGACTCTGAACTCACCTCCTCCCACAAACATAATTAAATTACAACTACTTTTGGAAAAATTACTCCTGAGAGAGAACTGAAAACTGGATAAAAACAACTCTCACAACAAGAGACAGTACTGACTGAGGCAGAAGAGGCAGAAATTCCTGTCTGGAGAGGAAAAAGCCAACTTCATGAGCCATGGAGCTTCATGCAGGCAGGCTGGGAACAGTCCTAAGGTATGCAGCCTTCCCTGTTCCCTGGAGGAGTGGGGAAACTGAACAGGGGAGCATCACTGCTATAAGCATCACTCGGACTCAGAACAACTGAGATGAGTCTTATAATATCTGGCTTTGCTGGCTAATAACTATAGTGAGGAATATCCTAGAAAAGATATCAGACATGAGCAGAAAAAAGCTAGGTCTTAAAGGGCCCATGCACAAATTCCGCCATTTCGGAAAGCAACGTAAATCACCAGAAAGAAAGGTGCACAGTCCTTTGGTGAAAAGAAACACATCTGATAAGCTCTGGGTACATCTTGGTGAGAGGTGAGACCTCTCCAGGGACTGAGACATTGTCAGAGCAATTATTGTGACCTAGTACAGGTGTGCTGACATAGATGCTGGCAGACACCATTGAAGTGCTTCCCCTGGCTTGTTAGCCCAGGGTCTGCCCCACTCACTAGAGTGCCAATATAATCCAGCTCACCCAGAGCAGGTAGCTCACCCTAGGGATTTGCTCCACCCAAGAGCAAGCCCTTGGTCAACTTTTTGGCATGCACAGACAGGATGCCTGGATCCTCTGCAGGATAGTGAGTGGGTCTGTGTCTGTGAGGCAGGGCATGTATGAGAAGTGGTCAGAGAGTGTGGGGTGTTGGGGCATCTGCAGGGGGCAACTGGGTCTGCTCCAGGGCATCAGGAAGTGTGCATGGGCCAGGACTGTGTTGATGGTGGGTGTGGACCTGTGGACCATGGGGCTTATCAATGGCAAAAGCCCTGTGCCTCTCAAACAACCACAAAGGGGATCGGCCTCATGTACCAAAGCCTGAAACAATTGGGTGCTCCTGTGCCTGGGCCAGCCCCACTCAGTTGCAATCCTAAGAGAGCTGACAACAGACTTGCAGGCCAGAGGCCTGCAGCATCTGTAAGCCCCTTTGCCTAGAAACCAGCCAGGCTGGGGTCCTACTCACTTAACAGAAAAACTGCAAAAAGAATGTGCTATTAGACCTTACAGCCAACTGTGCTGGGGCTCCCGAAACCTGATAAACTGACTGCAGTGTTCATAGCAGCCAAACACAGCTGAGCACTACAACCAGCTGGACAGGGGGACAACCTAGACTCCCTGGGCACCTGCAGCAAGAGCAACCCTGCCACAACAGAAGGACACGTATAGTGCACACAGGGGTCATTCCTGGAACATTTGGAACTGGTGATAAGAGGGAAGCACACTGCCAGGCCTCAAAAGGTGTCTCCTACATAGGGCCATTTCTCTAAGATCAGGAGACATAGCTGACCCACCTAATTCATAGATTTAAACACAGAGAAAGAGGCAAAATGAGGAGGCAAAGGAATATGTTACAAGTAAGGGAACAGAACAAAACCACAAGAAAAAAGCTAAAGGAAACAGCAATAAACAATCAACCTGAAAGAGTTCAAACAAAAAGTCAGAAGGATACTCACTGATCTTGAGAGAAGAAGGTATGAACACAGTGAGAACATCAACAAAGAACTGGAAAATATAAAGAAAAAAACAAATCAAAAATGAAGAATACAGTACTGGAAATGAAAAAATCACTAAAGGGACTCAATACCAGAGTAGATGATACAGCGAGCTGGACAAAAGACTAGAGTAAAACTTCCAAGTAGAACAGATAAAAGAAAAAAGAATCAAAAAGAATGAGAACAGTCTAAGGCAACTCTGGGACAACATCAAGCACCCTAACATCGGTGTTATAGGTATCTCAGAAGGAGAAGAAAGAGACAAAGGGGCAGAGAAACTATTTGAAGAAATAATAGCTGAAAACTTTCCTAACCTAAGGAAGGAAAGACACATCCAGGTAGAGGAAGCATGGAAAGCACCAAACAAGATAAAACCAAAGAGGCTCACACCAAGTCACGTTCCATGTGCATTTGCAAAGAATGTGTATTCTGCACTTTGGGTATGGAATGTTCTCTATGTATCTACTAAGTCCAACTGGTCTACTCTGTTGTTTAAGGCTACTGTTTCCTTATTGATCTTCTGTTTGGATGAAACATATTAGCCACAAAAAAAGTCTCAATAAATATAAGAAGATTGAAATCATACCAAGCATCTTTTCTGACCACAAAGGTATGAAACTAGTAAGCAAATTCCGGAAGAAAATCGGAAAAGTCACAAATATGTGGAGATAACCCAAAATTCTACTGAACAATGATTTGGTCCATGAAGAAATCAAAAGAGAAATCGAAAAATACCTGGAGACAAATGAAAATGAACATACAACATGCCAAAATCTTTGGGATACAGTAAAAGCAGTTCTAAGAGGGAAGTTTATAGCAATACAAGGCTACCTCAACAAACAAGAAAAATCCCATATAAACAATCTAACAGTGCACCTAAAGGAACTGGAAAAAGAAGAACAGACAAAGCACCAAATCAGTAGAAGGAAGGAAATAATAAAAATCTAAGCAGAAATACATGAACTAGAGTGTAAAATACAAGAGAAAAATATCAATGCAATCAAGAGCTGGTTCTTAGAAAAGATAAACAAAATTGACAAACCTTTAGATAGACTCAACAAGAAAAAAGAGGCGGCTCAAATTAATAAAATCAGAAAGGAAAGAGGAGAAATTACAACAGACACCTCAGAAATACAAAAGATTATAAGAGAATACTATGAAAAGTTATATGCCAACAAATTGGATATTCTAGAAGAAATCGATAAATTCTTAGAATTATACAACCTTCCAAAACTGAATCAAGAAGAAATAGAGAATTTGAATAGACCAATCACCAGTAAGGAGATCAAAGTAGGAATAAAAATCTTCCCAAAAGATAAAGGTCCAGGACCAGAGGGCTTCCCTGGGGAATTCTACCAAAAATTCCAAGACTTAATGCCTATCCTTCTCAAACTCTTCCAAAAAAATGAAGAGGACAGGAAGCTTCCTAACTCATTCTACAAAGCCAACATTACCCTGATATCAAAGCCAGACAAGAACAGAACAAAGAAAGAAAATTACAGGCCAATGTCACTGATGAACATTGCTGCAGAAATTCTCAACAAGATACTAGCAGATTGAATACAACAATACATTAAAAAGATCATACAACATGATCAACTGGAATTTATTCAAGGGATGCAAGGATGGTTCAACATCCACAAATCAATCAAAGTGATACACTACGCTAACAAAATGAAGAATAAAATTCACATGATCATCTCAATAGATGCAGAGAAAGCATTTGACAAGATACAGCATCCATTTATGAAGAAATCTCTGAATAAAATGGATATAAAAGGAAAGTACCTCAACATAATAAAGGCCACATATGACAAACCCACAGCTAATATCATTCTCAATGGAGAAAAACTGAAAGCTATCCCTCTAAGAACAGGAACCAGACAAGGATGCCCACTTTCAGTACTCTGATTCAACACAGTATTGGAAGTCCCAGTCTGAGTAGCCAGGAAAGAAGAAGAAATAAAAGAGATCCAAATTGGAAAGAAAGAAGTAAAACTGTTACTTTTTGAAGCCGGGATGATTTTATTTACAGAAAACCCTAAAGAATCCACTAAAAGATTTTTGGAAATAATAAATGAATACAGTCGAGTCGCAAGATACAAAAATCAGTTGTGTTTCTATACACTAACAATGAAGTATCAGAAAGAGAAATTAAGAATACAATCCCATTTACAATTGCAGCAAAAAGAATAAAATACCTAGGAATAAGCTTAACTAAAGAGGTGAAAGATCTGTACACTGAAAACTATAAAACATTGTTGAAAGAAATTGAAGAAAACACAAAAAAATGGAAAGTATTCTAAGCTTTTGGATTGGAAGAATTAACATAGTTAAAATGTCCATACTTCCCAAAGAAATATAAAGATTCAATGCAATCCCTAACAATGTTCCAATAAGATTTTTCACAGAAATAGAACAAATAATCCTAAAATTTATATGGAAAAACAAAAGACCCCAAATAGCCAAAGGAACCCTGAGGAAAAAGAACAAAGCTGGAGGTATCCCACTCCCTGATTCCAAAATATACTACAAAGTCATAGTAACAAAAACAGCATGGTACTGGCACTAAAACAGGCACACAGATCAATGGAATAGAATCAAGAGACCAGACATAAACCCACACATCTATGGACAGCTAATTTTCAACAAAGGAGCCAAGAACATACAATGGAGAAAGGAAAGTCTCTTCAATAAATGATGTTGGGAAGATTGGACAGCCACATGCAAAAGAATGAAAGCAGGCCATTATCTTACACCATACACAAAAATTAACTCAAAATGGATTAAAGATTTGAATGTAAGACCTGAAACCATGAAGCTTCTAGAAGAAAACATAGGCAGTATGCTCTTCGACTTCAGTCTGAGCAGCATATTTTCAAGTACCATCTCTTACCTGGCAAGGGAAACAATAGAAAACACAAACAAATGGGACTATACCAAACTAAATAGCTTCAGCACAGCAAAGGAAACTGTCAACAAAACAACAAGACAATCTAACAACTGGGAGAACATATTTGCAAACTATATATCAGATTAGGGGTTAACATCCAAAATATATAAAGAACTCATACATCTCAACAACAAAAAAACTAACAACTCAATTAAAAAATGGGCAAAAGATCCGAACAGACATTTCTCCAAAGAAGATATACATATTACCAACAGGCACAGGAAAAGATTTTCAACATCACTATCAGGGAAATGCAAATAAAAACTACAATGAGATATTACCTCAACAATAAGTGTTAGAGAGGATGTGGAGAGAAGGGAACCCTCATACATTGCTAGTGAGAGTGCAAAGTGGTGCAGCCATTATGGAAAACAGTATGGAGATTCCTCAAAAAATTAAAAATAGATCTAAGATATGATCTAGCTATTCCACTGCTGGATATTTATCCAAAGACCATGAAAACACGAATGCATAAAGATACATGCACACCTATGTTCATCACAGCATTATTCACAATTGCCAAGACTTGGAAGCAATCTAGGTGCCCATCAAGGGATGAATGGATAAAGAAGATGTGGTATACATACACAATTGGATACTACTCAGCCCTAAGAAATGGTGAAATCTGGTTATTTGCGATAACATGGATGGAGCTTGAGGGCATTATGCTAAGTGAAATGAGTCAGAGGAAGAAAGGCAAATACCACATGATCTCACTCATAAATAGAAGTTAAAAAAACGTCAAACACATAGAGACAGGGATTGGATTGGTGGTTACCAGAGGGGAAGAGGAGAGGGAGGAGGGTGAAAGGGGTGATTAGGCACATGTGTGTGGTGGATTGTAATTTATCTTTGGGTGGTGAACATATTGTAATCCACACATAAATTGAAATATATAACAACGTACACCTGAAATTTATATAATGTTATAAACTACTGTTACGGCAATAAAAAAGAATAAAAAATGAATATATGGATAAAATTTGTTTGGTAAAATTCCAATTCCCTTAATGATAAAAACTTTTAGTAAATCAGGAACAAAAAGAAACTTTCCTAACGTTTTTTAAAAGGAAATACCAAAATCTACTGCAAAATCACACAGTGATCCCATGTTGAAATCTTTCAATTTGAGATAGGGAACAAGACAATGAAGCCTTAAACTAGAGGTCCTAGCCAGAGCAGTAAGTCAAGAAAATGGTTAACATAATAGAGATAATTTAATAATGTAAATTAGTTAAATAAGTATTAGAAGACTGAAAAGGCCAATTAGGAACCTGAGGTAACAAAAGAGTTACTTCAGGAACAGACACTACCCCTAGGGCTGGGGAGACAAAGGGAAGAGGCTAGCATTATCAGAATCTAGAATCTCGGTGGAAAGGCCTTGAGGAGCTAGGACTCAATAATCTATCAGAGGTGCTGCCTGACTAGTGTCGGCACTCAGAAACTTGGAGAGGGGCCTCATGGAGCTGGGATTCAGAACTTTGATGAGGGGCTGCTGCTAATATCTCCAGCTTTATTTGTACTTGAGGAAGCACACTGAGGCTGGTTCTGGGAGTATGGAAAACGACTGGACACTGGAGCCAACTGCTGCTGAAACCAAATGCTACTGCTAGGGTACAGGGCCATTGCTGGAGTGATGCTTACACAAACAGGAAGCAATGAAAACAGAGAAAATTCCTTTGCCCCTTCTCTAACCTTAAAATCTCCTTCTAATGCCTACTATTGGAAACATCTAACATGGAACCAACTTACAAAGAGAAACACGCCATGCTTCAGCCACAGCACCAGAGAGCAGAGTATAAAAGGGTAAATTTGGAGCAGAGAGACAGTAACTTAATAATTGGCACAAAAGTAAAAGGTATAAAGATTTTTTTATTTTGGTTTTTACTATGATAACAACTCCAACATTACTGCAACATTTATTTCTTGCTCACATTACATAAAGACTATAGGTTGGCTGCAGTTCTACTCAGCTCTGCTTGGCTTCACATGTCTTCTTATACTTAGTCCTAGATTAAGCATTAATCCTTATCTGAGATATACTCTTGTTCAGACAGATGTCACACCAGTGCAAGAGAGACTGAGCCAATCTACAAGGTGGCATTTAAAGCTTCAGTTAAAATATGGCAAACATATTAATTCACATACCATTTGCCAAAGCATGTCACATGTCCAATTCCCAAGTCATTGATATGAAAAGTATAGCCATCCCACAGGTATTAATAGATGGAAAGAGATACACAAGCAAGTCACATGACAATAGTCTTGTTTGTATAATCCTGTTGCACAGAGGTAGAAAATAGTTGGAGACAATAATCCAGTTTTCTAAAGATTTGAAAGGAGTAAATAAAACATTATTTCTAGGTTATATAATTGTGTTCCTAGAAAATTCAACAGAATCTATATATAAAATATTAAAATTCATAAAAGAGCGATGTTGATGGGAAAAATCAACAAATTGAAAAAATCAAGTGTATTTCTATACAACAGTAACAAATGTTTATAAAATAATTTTTGTAAAAGAGAGTGCCCTAGGAGCCAGCCTGGTGGTGTAGCTGTTAAGTTCACATGCTCCGCTTCAGCAGCCTGGGGTTCGCCAGTTCAGATCCCAGGTGCAGACCTACTCACTGCTCAGCAAGCCACACTGTGGTAGGCATCCCACATATAAAATAGAGTAAGATGGGCACAGTTGTTAGCTTCAGGGCCACTCATACTCAGCAAAAAATGAGGAGGTTGGCAGTGTATGTTAGCTCAGGGCCAATCTTCCTCAAAATAAATTTTTTTTAAAAAAGAATGTGCTATACAAAGAGTCAACAAATAATATGCAAAATCTCTATGGAAAAATATAAAACTTTATTGACAGAAATTAAAGATCTAAAAATATATAAAATATAAAATAAAATATATATACAAATAAAAAATACATATGGTAAAAATATGTATAAAGTCAATGAAATACCAATCAACATGCCAATGGACTTTTTGGGAAAATTGACAAAGTTATTCTAAAATTTATATAGAAACATAAAGGGCTAAGAATAGGCAACACATCTTTTATGAAGAAGAACAAATTAGAACATTATTGACAAGATTTATAAAGTCATAGTAATAAAAATAATATGGTATTTGCACAAAAATATACAAATAGACCAATAAGAAAGAATTGAGAATCTTGAAACAGACCAATGCTGATAGGGCCCTTTGATTTATGCCATGCTAGCACTGTAGTCTTCTCAATAAATAGTGGTGAGACAATCAGGTATCCATATAGGAAAAGAAGAAATTGGAGCCCTACTTCATACCATCACGGAATTAATCTCAGATAGATTGTGGACCTAAATGTGAAATACAAACAATAAAGCTTTCAGATAATAATATAAGAGAATATCTTTATGCCCTCAAGATAAGAAAATATGTCTTCATACATAAAAATCACTAACCATTAGAGGAAAGATAAATAAAATTGACTTTTAAAATTAAGAATTTATATTCATTAAACAACACAGTAAGAGAGGGAAAAGGAAAGGCACAGAATGGGAGAAGATAGCTTAAGAAATATAACCAACAAAGGGATGCTTTTCAGAACACAGAAAAGAATTACTCCAAAGCTATAAGAAAAATTAAAGGAACTCAATAAATACGTGAAAATGACTTAACAAGAACTTTACAAAAGAGGAAATCCACTTAGCAAATAAATATATTAAAAGTCCCTTAACCTTATTAGCAATTAAGTAAATGCAAATTAAAATTATTAAATACCTCTACATGCCCACCAGATTGGCTAAAATTTAAGTCCGAAAAAATCAAATGTTGTCACTAATACAGAACAATGAGAAATCTCATACCGCAAATGTGGTATGGAATGGGAGTTCTTAATTGGTACAACCATTTTGGAAAAGAATTTGGAATAATCTAGTAAAATTGGAGATATCCTACAACTCAACATTTACAGTGTGCCTTATAGAAATATGAGTTTATGTGAATCAGAATGCATATGCAAGAATTTCCATAACATTGTTGCTCATAGCCCAAACTAGAAACAACACAAATATCTAGCAACAATACAAAGGGATAAATAAATTATGGTATATTCACACAATGGAATACTACATAGCAATGTTAATGCATATTCTACAACTAATACAACAGCGTGGGTGAATCTCACAAATATTACATTGACCAAAAGCAGTCAGACACAAAATAACACATACTGTGTGATTCTATTTATATAATATTCAAAAACAGGCAAAAGGAAGTTATGCCATTTAGGAAGTAGATTTAGGTGGTAATACTACAAAGGGAACCAGGGAAGTCAGAACAGTAATCTCTAAATGGAGCAGAGGGCTTTATTCAAGAAAGGGTACACAAGGGACTTTTACGATATTGACATTTTATTTCTTGATCTGGGGGATTACCCAGGGGGTTGCTTTCCAATCATTTTTAAGTTGTATATTTATATTTTACATATGATACGCAAGTTATAATTCACAATAAAAATGTAAAGATAAGTTTTCTGATTAGTCAAAATACATTTTACAAAGTCTTTGGTCAAAACAGTTAGGCTTAAATCTGGACTGTAAAACCTTGGGCACATCTCAACTTTTCTGAGCTTCCATTTTCCCATCTCTAAGCTGAGAATAACTACATCTATTCACTTCAAAGTGTCAAATGAGATTTTGGCTATAAAAGTTCGCTGTAGGCTGTAAAGCACAATGTAGATCAGCTGCTATTATTCTCTTTTCTGAACCTAAAGCAGGTTAGACAAAAAGGGAGAAGAAAATGAGGTCCAGACTACTACAGGCAAGTGTATTCACAGAATCTTTTAACCATAAACATAAAAGAATAAAATAAAATAAACCCTACAAAAATCAGGTAAGATGTGAAAAAGTACAGCTTGGACCAATTTAGGGGATGGGACAAATACAACTCCTAATACATCAGTAGCCCAAGGGCATCACCACATGAGATCAGAGCATAGAGACGAGAATTCCTTGTGATTACCAAGGACCATTAAGACACATGTCAGTTATGTTCAGCATAGTCCACTGAAAGAATCAGAAAATGTAATTAAATGTTCCCATCCAAAATGGATAATTTTTTTGCCATTTATATGGCAAATATATGGAAAATTTACATTAATAAAAATTAGCTATTTTTTACTGAATGCTGTACCATGTGCCAGGCACAGATCTAGAAACTATCCAGTTATTACTTTATTTAATTCTTAAAATAATCCTGCGACAGAAATCATTTGTTTTCTCCCTTTTACAAATGAGGAGGTTGAGGCTTAGAGAATTTAAATGGCATTTCCGTGCATCTGAGGAGGGGCAGAATTGAGATTTGAACTCAAATCTGATTCATTCCAAAGTTCACGCTTCTTCTACTATGATAAAAGCTTCCTTTCATTACTTAAAGATTGTAGATAAGGGCCACCCTGTGGCCAAGTGGTTAAGTTCGTGCGCTCTGCTGTGGCAGCCCAGGGTTTCACAGGTTGGGATCCTGGGCACGGACATGGCACGCTCGTCAGGCCACGTTGAGGTGGTGTCCCACATAGCACAAGAAGGACCTACAACTACAATATACATTATGTACTGGGGAGCTTTGGGAAGAAGAAGAAGAAAAAGAAAAAGAAAGGAGAAATTTGACACAGTCGTTAGCTCAGGTGCCAATCTTTAAAAAAAAAAGATTGTAGGTAAATATGGTGGAGCAAATATTCTGGGGGCCAGTCACAAAGCCAGGTGCTTTCACGTACGAATATTAATTCTTTTGACTCTATACAGCAATGTGATCACAAATGTTTTTTATTAATCATCATAAAGTCTTCACTTCTTAAACTTTTTATTTCTTTGTTACTTGTAGATATGTCATTATCATCTTAGGTGAGCCACACAAGGCATTTTCTCCAGGAAATTTAGCATTCCAGTTCATTATCTCCATAGGTATGCCAATCAGTACTTATATATTTGTATACATTTCCAAGTTTTGATAAAATAATTAAAAACTATATTGGATAAAGTTTTAAACTGCTGTCAAAATACATTGGGATCTTTGAACAATATAACTATTTCACAATTTGAATTTTATATCCTAAATACTGCTGCTTTAAAGCAGTAGATATGGAAAAATAATTTATTTTTTGATGAAATCTGAACTTGTCATTTAAAAAGATTCCTAAAGAAAAAAATCCTTAAAATTCATTTTTAACAGTCAATAATGGGTTGACTAATATGTCTTAATCTGAGAATAATTTCAAGAAATGGTTTTTAGAGAATCAGAGTGTTGAAAAAGATCTTAAAAGTCATCTGGTCTTATCTCAGCCCACCTTTCTCTATTTCTATTTATGCTTCACACATTTCCTAGTATAGTATCTCCACTGGAGGAGGCAGTGATTCTTGCAGATTTACTCTTTAATGCTAGTTTTATAATATTTTTGCCCCAAAACATTGGTGTTGATTAGCAACATAAAATTATAATCCTGTAATTTCAGCATATTATTGTTTTAAGTAAGAGCCAGCCAACCAGCAGATAACAACTGAATCTTAACTAGAGTGCAAAGATAGATTCTAGAAAGTATAGACCAATAAACTAAACATTGATGTCCAATGGACTCAAACAGATTAAAAACTTGTGAGAAGTTAAAGAACTCCAGGGGTGATCATTAGGAGTCATCGTAGATTCCCCAAACACAAGTCATGTTGAACCAATCCCATTTCTTTTTCTGATAGGATTACTAGATGGGACTGCTACGCGCATGGTGGCCTTTTAACAAATCATTAAAAATGTCATGTTACAGGCCTGGACTATATGATCATCTAAGGTCTCTTTTGGCCTTAAAAATCCCACGTGTTTCACCTGGCGGACATAAGACAAATTTTTACTGAATGATAAGGATTCATAATTTGATATACAAGTTTTCTTAAAGAGTGCTGATTAATGGATCTTGTAAACCTGGACAGAAATCTCAAGCGGTAAAACTTTGCTTTTGTCTTTGACCTTATCCTTTTCAACAATTTTTTCAATGTAGACCAAAATATAGAAGGATCTTTAATTTGTACATCACACATTCCTAACAAGGATAGCTAATACTTGAGATAACAAAACAACAATGTCTGTGTGTGTGTGTGTCAACAGGCTGAAACTAAGAACAAAAAATAAAACATTTTATAAATAAATTTGGGTTCGAATATAAATTACTATATATATAGTATTTGAAAAGTCAACAAAAAAGAATGATTGTGCAAATTATGGTACATCCTTACGGTGAAATAGTACAAAATCTTTAAAAAATATTTAGGAAAAGTTAGTAGCAACATAGGGAATTTGTATGTAATGTAATATTAAGTTAAAAAAATCAGCCCATAGGGGCTGGCCCCGTAGCATTGTGGTTGAGTTCATGCACTCTGCTTTGGTGGCCCGGGGTTCGCCAGTTTGGATCCCCGGAGCAGATCAACACACCACTCGTCAAGCCATGCTGTGGGAAGCATCCCGCATGTGAGGTAGAGGAGGATTGGCACAGAAGTTGCCTTGGTGACAATCTTCCTCAAGCAACAGGAGGAGGATTGGCAACAGATGTTAGCTCAAGGCCAATCATCCTCACCAAAAAAAACAGCACATAAAACTGCTTATAAATTATGATCACGATTATATTTATAGATATTTAAAAGCAAAGAAAAAAGTGGAGCAAAGTTGCCAAAATGTTAAATGTGAGTGGTGGCATTAGGCAGTTATGTATCCTACGTAAATAGCTACTGAAAAACTGAATACAGTCTTATGTCATATTAACAAAATTAGGGTTTATTATTCAAAAAGAACAATAGTCCCATTGTGCTTTGCACTGCTCAGATCTCACCTGCATTACTTTAGTTCACTACATTTTAAGAATAACTGACTACACCAGAGTGCTAAATGTATGGAATTCAGGATAGTGACTGCTGTGAACTGAAGTGTGTTCTGCCTCTCAGGTTCATATGTTGAAGCCCAATCCCCCACTATGACGTATCTAGAGATAGGGTCTTTAGGAGTTAATTAAGGTTGAATGAAGTCATAAAGGTGGGACTGTAATCCGACTGAATTTATGAGGAAGATCTCTCTCTCTGCCCTGTGAGGACAAAGCAAGGAGGCCCCCTACAAGTCAGGAAGAGAGGCTTCACCACCACCCGACCATACTGGCGCCCCGATCTTGGACTTTCAGCTCGCAACTGTGAGAAAAAATTTTCTGTTGTTTAAGCCACCTGGTCTGTGGTATTTTTTACGGCAGCCCGAGCTAACTAATACAGTGATCCTTAAACCATTTCAGTGATGAATGAGTTGAGTAACTGAGGACATTAAGAATGAAAACAACGAACAAAGTGGAGCAGAGAAATTGTTTTCAGATATTTAAAGATATGTCATGTGGAAACAATGTTGCCAAACTAGAAAGTTACAAGGCTTGGGTTGAATATAAGTAATAGCTTTCTAACAAAGCTGTGCCAAAATGGAATGAGCTGCTTTTGGACAGCATGAGCTCCTTATCAGTAGATATGTCCCAGTAAAGACTAAAGGACCATTGCTCAGGAATGCTGTAGAGGAGATTTCTGCCTTAATTTAGATGGCTTTTGAAGTCCCATCTAACTCCAATATTCTGTCTCAAGGTTTTATCCTAACATTTCTCACTGTTGAAACCTTTCAGAATTTTAATTTCCATTCAATATATAAATTACCCCTGAAAATTCTCTAAGTATGGTTTCTATGTTTTAATTTCAGTCATTCATTAAGAGTGAAGACCGGAGCAAGATGTGATAGAGAGCCCTACCCCAAACTCCTAGAGAACTCTGATTCACTAGCCATTAACCATTTCCTTAATATAGCTGTTCTTTAGGTGACTATTTTGTGCTGGTTCTCTATACTTGTACTGGTGTTATTTGTTTAAAATCCACCTTAACATCATTATCTGCTCAGAAAAATTGACAGTCTCGTATCAGCTGATCCATTTATTTGACTAACCTAATTTTCCGCTAAAGTGAATGGTGACAATGAAAACTGTAGTAAAATAAAAATTTTAAAATGTATAAGTCTTTCGAACTCTGTATGACTCCACTCATAGGTGGTAGTTAACATATAGACAAAGAGAACTGATCGGTGGTTACCAGGGGAAAGGGGGTTGGGGGGAGGGTACTATGGGTGAAGTGGTGTACCTACAACATGACTAATAATAATGTACAACTGTAATTTCACAAGGTTGTTAACTATCATAATCTTAATTTAAAAAACCCAGAAAAACATAATACAGGCAGTGAAATTTAAAAAAAATGTATAAGTCTTTGAGGAGAACACTTATTTTTCTACACAAAATGAAAAATAATCAAAACACTGCATGTTGTTTATATTATCAGGCCTTAACTACCATTTATAACTTTACGTGTATGGGATAGTATTTCTGAACTTAAACTCAGGACAATAGGACATCTCTTTCCACTTCAGTACTAGAAGCAGACTCACAGTCTTGGGAGAGATAGCAAGACCTTCGCACCGACCTGACTCTTGTCACATTTTCTCCAGAAAATGTTCCTGAATGAATTCCAGGGGGGAGAAAACAGCTTATAGGGACTATGGTTCCAGAGGAGGCTCCACATGCCAAGGATAAAAGTTGAAATGCTTGGGAAAGCCCCACAGGGACTCTTGTATTAAGGGGAGAGATTTTTGGCAGTGATGACTAAATTCCAAAAGAAATGCCAGAATACAAAGCAAGAAAACAGGATTTGGGGTGAAGAAGAGGGCAATTATGATCGCAAATGAGTGGTAGTAGGGGCACTACTGATAATAGTTTCTAAGTAGGACAGCAGAGGCCATCCTCATACATGGTTGTTCAAAAACCTCATATTGGGAAAGATATGCAGTGTGGAATTGAGATTTAAGTAAAACCAATTTAAGACAAACTATAGAAATCTCACAGTAAAATAATGGAACAAATAATTATTAAAATAATTAACACTTATTGAGCATTACTATGTGTCAGGAAATACGATGAGTATTTTATATGCATTATGTCATTTAATTCTCAAAAAAATCCCATAAGGTAGGTTCTAATGGTATTCTCATTTCTTAAAGGGAAGTCAGAGTCTCAGAAATGATATGGAATTTAAGGTCACTTAGTAAGCGGCAGGGCTCAGATACAAACCTGGATATGCCTAAATCTCAGCTTAACTCAAATCCCATGCTATTCTGTAAAGACTTTCACATATAGGCACAAAGGTTTGTCACAAACAATATAATTTAATTTACACATTGAAATATTTACTGGTAAAAAAGGAGTATCTTTAGATTTCCACTTGAAATAAACAAAAAATTGGAAGATTTATCTTTTTAAAAAATCATTTTTGTGTTTATAGTTTTGTTGGGTGTTCCTGCTTTCAGACATACCTACCACTAGTTTCATTGATCATCTACATGTATTTTCCAAGGATGAAATCTAGTTTACAAGTTTTGCAGTTGTTCTTACTAAGAATTAAAGAATATTTGGTTTTGTCCCACGAAAATATTTCTCAATTTGTCAGTCAGTCAATGTGTTGAACATTAAAAAGTACATTTCAACACCCAATACTGTCTATAAATCATTTCACTCCTTCTATGCCCCTCAACGTTTGACAAAGCATTTTACTGTAAACAAATTTTGGGCCGCTGTATGATTATTCCCACTTGGAAAATATACCGTTTCCCCTCCATGAAACTAGAACAGAAGGTCTGGGAGAAAGGAAATTATTAAGCATTCTACTGAGTTTTTCCCCCTAACAAAAACTAAGATAGAGGTCAATGAATAAGTATGTGCAGACTGGAACTTGAATCCTCTAGGGTGACTGTAGGCTAATTAATAATTAATGCCAGAGCCATGGTGTTTGAAATGCAGATGTGATAACTGGAGGCCTGGCAATGCTGTTCAGAGGAAGCAGATTTAGATGCTACAGGGAATAGGCACTCCCTTGCCGGCTGGCTCAGAGAGCCAGCCTGGGTGCAAAGCAGGGCCTATGGTTTAGATTATATTCCCCTCAGCTGTTAATTACCTGAACCTACTTTGAAGTTCTTCTCTTTTTATCCTCCGCATGAAAAGAGATTGGTTCAGCCAAGGGAGTTAGAGAAATGATCAAATACATGGGGTGGAGGGAAGGGGGTGGGAATAGAACTTCAGATATAAGAAGATAACGAAGAAAAAACACATAGTAGAACACACAAGAACATACATTATTAGGAAATGTTGAAATGTGCTTCATTGTTTCATGCACATTGTGTTTTTCCCAGTTTTTCCAATGAAATCGATTTTAAGTAAATGTGTAAACTTTCTCCGAATAGGTGTAACAAAGAATTTCTATTCAACACGAATAGAAGGTGCCATTGCTCAATGGGGGAAGCTATAGACTATTAGAAAATTGTGGAAATAGGCTGCAGTTGGAAGAAACCTGAAAATAAATGATGGTAGGTTTAACTGCATTAAAAAGCACCCTGGTTTGTTTTCAGGATATGTGTGTGTATGCATGCAATTTAAAGAAGCATAGCCATTAACCGTCGAGCAAGTGGACAGCATGCCTGAATTAGATGTAAGTGCTGAGGGTTGTTTGTTTCTTTTTCCCATTTTTAAACACTATTTTTAGTCTAGTCACTCCAGGCAGAGCACTTTCCTGAGATATATGTTACTCACACATGAACAAGATTCTCTCTTTTGGTGCAAAAGCATGCAGTCATGAAATAGCTAATTTCCAATGTGTGAGAAGTAGCTCTGTATCTTTTCAACAGGAAAATAGAGTTGAAAACACCATCAAAAGAAAACACGTACCTACACTGAAACTGACACCTGTGGATGCAGTATCATCTGACGAAGGTGACATCAAATGCACACAACCAAATGAGTGAGTGATGATCATTCAGCTCAGATACAACACAAAGAACCTCATCCAGTGATCTGGTTTTGGAGTTCTATTTTATTTACTGTTCATTTCTATTTAAAGGGCGCTTTTTGATTGGAGTCCTTAAACTTCAAAGTCAGGATGAAAAACTAGAAATTTGCTCATTAGAATCTATTGCTCAAAATGAAAATTCCAAAAAATGTAGGGCTTTCATAATTGTACATTTTAAATTTCTTTAAGCAAGAAAATAGTCATGTAACTAAGGGTTTTCTATCAAAGGCAAAACACATTGGGATATTTTGAAATTTGTGTGTGACACAGCTTTCCCAGTTGTGGTTTTCACTCGAAGAACATACGTACATCAACACTAAGATTATGTAAAGATAACAACAAAAAACAAATCCGTCTCCCTTCAATTTCAATTCTTACTTATACTGACATAAGGCACGAGGGCCAAATCACAGAAAGCAGAGTCTACTTTCATAGTGATTTTATCACCAATCAAGTATCTCTGCAGTATTATATTGCTCGAGTCCAAAGTGTAAATGAAAATGTAGCCGTTTTTTCAAGCTTTAAACATAAACTTTGTATGTTGAGTTCCATCCTACCAAAAATAAGGAGAAAAAAGTAGTGCTTGAAAGGTGGAAGCCGCAAACCAGAGGCAAAATTTTTAAAAATCAACCACTTAGATCAGCACTTGAGATTTTCATGGCAATAGTTCTTTTCCTCTGTGGGTATTCATAATTATTCATGTGTTGTAGGTAACACTCAATTTTTAAAACACGAAGAACAAAACACACTTCCTACACTGCAGCTGCAGTTATCTTTCAAAGTTGAAGTCCAAACTTTTGAATTATTGTTCCTCAACACCAAATGAAACTATATTTGAGAATGATCACATTCAGGCTACATTTACATGTGATTTTATTTTTATTTTTGTTGTATTAACAATATGCTAACAAGTCAATTTATTTATATATGTTTTCTATTTATATTTTTTAACACTCCCATCGCTTGGCCAATCCAATTTAAGGAGAAAGATATTTGAAAACATTATCTCCAGTTAAATTTCAGTGGGAACAAGTTTTAGCCTATCGATATATGAACAGCAGAAATATAAACTAAAACAGCACAATGGCATCACCACAAGCATTAGGTTAAGTTTTGCACTTTATTTCAACCTGTATGTTTACGTCCCACTTCCCTCACCTTCACATGACTGTCTTTCACTAACAACCACATATTGCGTAAAGACTCATTCAATTTCTCAAAGCACATTTTTAAAAGTTTTAGTGTAATCTAGTGGCATAAGCTTGCATTAATCTCAAGGTCTTAATATATTTTAAAAACTAGTGTAAAAAATAACTCTCTGCAGAACAATCAACATTTAAGCCACAGGACCTTGAAGCCATAATTTGTATGCTTTTTTGCACTAATTTGAAATAACTAAAGCATTCTTCTCTATGTCAACTCTATTTTAAACGTTTTTTTCTTCTTTATATATGCTTTCCGCAGTTCATTTTCAATCATGTGTGCATATTGTAAAATTGTTTGTGACTGGAAGCTCTTACACACATGCACAACATTCTGACTCTCTCCACTGCAATCTAAAATGTGTTTAGATTATCTAGTTTGTTTTGTGTCCTTTTTACCTGCAGCTACAGGGAGACTGAAATGAAGTTCTCAGCTCTTTATTAGTAAAAAGCATTAGAAAAGTAAATAGATCCTAACAGAAATGTTTTTCTGCCTCCAGTATGAGTGATGTATGTTGCAAGAGCTATGCACTGCAAGGCGGAGGAAGACTTCCTTACCCTGCGAAAGGAAAAGTAAAACATTGAAAAAGGGTTTTAATGAAATCATAACATTAAAATAGTTTTATATTAAATCCTGCTAATTTTCTAGGTGAAGGCTGTGAAGTGAATGTGAGGAAACATTAAAAGGGAATTGAATTTGCATTCCTTATGCTACAGGCACATGTTTACATGACCTTTAAAACAGAATTAAAGCTGTATCATCAGCAGCTGTAGGCAATTCACATTACTAAGGCAATCAAATCAGAATGCTAAACTAACTATAAAACATAAATTAAACTGATAGAGAATCATCTCAATTCACTAGGTTTACTTGCAATCTACTTATATACTACTAGTCATTTCAAAGCAGTTTGCAGATCCATCAAATCAGAAATACTCCAACACATCTAAAAACAAACTGTCCAGCTATAAGTATGTAAGCTAAGAACGCTTTAACATATCTTCTCAACAAACCTCCATTATTCATCAGAGCTAGCTTATTTCATGATCATTATTTACTTTAAACAATCATCTCCAAAAGTAAGCATCTTCCCATGAATACACAACGCTCTGCGATATGTTGTACATGGCAGAGATGATTTTTATTTCCAACTACGTATTTGGAAAAGATTATAAAAAATGCCCAAAGACTAGGAAAAGTTAACTGCACTTCTTTTTACTCTAAATTTCACTGTAATGTTCCCCTATGTCCCCCGCACCTTCCAATAATTATATTCTGGTTTCCTTTCATAGCATGTACAGATATCACACCTTTTAAAATACGGCGGGATGGATTATTAAATAGAGTTTTAAATGCAATTGTCTTGGATGAGACTTGCTCTAAAGACATGAAAAGAGAAGAGTAAATATATTTATAAGGCAAGTCATCATCTCACTTGAAGTGTTTTTAGAAAGCTTGGTCTCCTTCCATTTTTAGTAGTAAAATCTCAGGAAAAAAACATATTTTATCTTTCCCAAAGCGTTTCTATTTGTATGTTGTGACTTATTTTCCTCCTCTTCAGAAGACTTTGCAGACTTCTCAATAATACTGAAGACATACAGAATATGTTTGAAAACGCAGTTCTACTTTGACGGGTAAGGAAAGTGGGGTAGGACTCAAATGCTTCTCTTCATCACTAAAGTGGGTGTTTGTATGGGACAAATCTCAGTTCTTTACAAAGTTGTCAACTAGCTCTTAAAAGAAAACCAAACTTCCACAGCTCCAAGACTCAGCTTCTGCAGAGCTGAGCTTCAGAGTTCAGATCATTTTTGAAGGCAATTTACACTCAAATAGGTTTGCTCTTCAATATGCAAAGGTTCAACCACACAAACTCTCTCTCTCTCCCTCTCTGTCTCTCAGGCACACACACATCCGCATACACACAAAGGTATGTGAGATCCATTTGTTTAAGGGGGGGCATATCTAATGTTTACATCAAGCACCTGAGGAAATGTTGCGTTTAAAGGTAAAAATGAGAGCAGATGTGATTGAATTATAGTTTAATTGCAAACAGGAACCCCAATCTCTGTCCAAAAGTAGAAGTAGTAAGAAGAGGGTAGGTGGAGGAAAGGAGAGAGCCTCATTCTCACTATCATTTGAGTAAATTAAAATAAATATTTAGGATGTACAAGAGAAATTTGAGTGTTGATATTTAGATTGCCTTAAATGTGTTTCCTTGGAAGCCCAAGGTTTCTCTTACCCTGTCAATTGTTAAAAACAGGAAATTTCCTCTTTTTAAGGAGGATTAGGAGGGTGCCCTCCATGTGATCTGTGTCAACATCTCAGTGCCTGGACAAAATATTTTAGGGTGATTATCACCCCCAACACACATACACAAGAAAAGGCATGGGGGTACTGCCCTCCTAATCACATGCCCCAAGGGAGGGTGTCACTGAGGAAGGGCTGTGATAACTACCCCATTTCGCAGTGAAAGGCCTGGGCCTTGCCTCCCGAGCATTTTACTTTCATGCAGGCCTAGCCCAGGGACACTGGGCTTGGGAATGTTCAAGGGGCCCACTAGGAGAGGGGCAGAGGCTGTCCAGGGACAATGATGCTCAGCCAGGCTGGCCAGGCCCAGAGACTAACTGCCAGAAGGCCCCAAGACCTACACAGCTGCCTTCTTGCCATCCTTGTCCCCCCTACCTCCACTTCCAACAAGGAAGGGGGAGGAATTCAGCCTTGCCTCCATGCTAAGGATCCTGCCCCCAAATAGAGAAGGAAAGTCTGGGGAGGGCAAGGCAGTGAGGGCCAGGAGGCTGGCAAAATAAGCCCCGTTGGCAGGCTATCCAGTTGTGGGAATAGGACCCACTTGGCCCAAAGAATTGTCATCCACCGAATTATCTTAAGATAAGATCTCTCAGTTTAAAGCCTCCACCCCAGTCCTGGCCTAATCACGTCTAGTCAGGATTGATCTCGGAGGCTAAATTAAGGTCCAGCCGCTAAGCTGGACCAAGCATTTTAGCCAGGCTACGAGGGATCCTGTTGCTGCCCAAATCGCAGCCCTCCCACGCAGAGCCCGAGCAGGAGGTTTGGGGGCAGCTCCTTGATTCTTTGGGGCTCTAACTCTCTGCAGGTTGGAGCAAGCGGACTTGAGCTCATGGTAACACGAGAATTGAGAGCGGGCTAGCCGCGGAGCAGTGGCCAAGGGAGCCGACTCACGAAGGGGAAATACATGGTGAGGGGTTGAGTTCTTTTGCTGGCAGCCTGAGCACTTGTACCTTGAAAAGAGACTCGAAAAGTTCTTGGATATAAAAACGTAAACACACACACACACGCGCGCGCACGCGATGGCACGTATCCAAAGGCAGCTGGAAACCAAAATACCAGATCAGGTAGAGCTCTCCTATGCGCAGGGGAGCCAAATTGACTTCCTCAATCAGAGTGGGGCAAAGTGCAAGAGATGTTGGCCCAAAGAAAAGTTACAGGAGATGGAGATTTTAGGAGCACTCAGGAAACTAACACCCCGCCCCCAACAGCCAACACAGCAATAATCACAACAGAGGAAGTACTAATATTCTTGTAAAAAACGGGTTCCCAAAATGTCCTTGCAAAGTGGACCTTTCTTGAAACGCGTCTTCCTCTCTCTCGCCTCTCCCTCCTTCTCTCCCTCCCTCTCTTTTTCTCCCGGTATATATATATATATATATTATTTTAATCAATTTTTTCTCACAATCCTCAGCCACCTTCCCTACTCCAACCCCTCTAGGAAAAAAAAATAGAAATTTCTGAATAATGATAGGAGGTTAAATTTGGTCGTTCGCTCACTTTCAAATGTGATGTAGATTCTTGCCCACTGTGACGACGAGAAATAGTAACGTGAGCCCCGAATACTCAGCAGATTACTTACTAAAAGTCTTCTTCCTAGAAGAAGCCTATATTTCGATCTGTAATCAAGTTTTCCGTAGTCCCATCACCGCACGGTGACGCAGAATGCTAGCCATTTCAGATAAATACTATTTACTAAGAAAGGGAGGGGAGGAGAACGCCGCGAGTGCAGGGAAAACACGATCTCAGTTAAGAATGAAGCCCGAGCGTTCTTAAAATTTACATGTTAAAACCTTAATCCGTCCATGAAGAAGGAAGTGAATTGTAATTTGGGGAGGCTCTATTAACTACGAAAGTGACATAAAAAGCGTCTAATGTTCAACTAGATGACTTATTGATGGCTCGAATACCGATCCGTAGAGTTTAAAGTAATAGATCATCTCTATGCGCCTCTGATCGGTCATGCAGCTGGAACTAGTTTTTCTTGCGTCTTTAAATTCTCCCACCATTTTTGACTTTAAGAAAAAAGTCAAAATAAAAATAAAAACCACAACTGCGGTTTCAATTTGGAAACATTCTGCTACCCCATTAAAAAAAAAAGAAAGAAAAAGATAGGTAATACCACATGGGGTTTGTATTTTGTAAAGTGGTCAACTGGATTCCTCAAAACTAGGCTCTATGTGCAGTGCAAAACAAGCGACTGGCAAATGCCCACATGATTCCTAGACACCCCAAATCCTGGTGCTGGAAAAATGATAGCCAGGCAGAGACCTGTACAATAGCTCTGTCTCCGTAGAGCTCTTTCCCCAGGACCCTGTAAGATCAGAGTTCACTCACTGACAATGCCAATGGCAAGGAAAGCAGTGACCTCAGAAGAGAAACAGACTGCATCGACGCGAACTAGCGAACGCAGCGGTGGGAGCCAGCATCTTTTCCCTCAGCAGTTAGGGTCTCTATTGTCCCTGTCTACCCTCTAACCACCCTGTCGGAGGCGGCCTCAGCAACACAATGCCTCAGCACTTCCCCATTGACTCGATTTTGCTAGCAAATGAAGTGTTCTCCAAGATTGGGGTATTTGTATTAAATTTTTCATGATGAATATATTTTTTAAATTACCCTGTGTCTGCTGCGGCATTCGCTGTATGCTATCACTCCTCCCCCTCCTTCTACCCTTTTCTCTAAAGATCCTTTTCCTCACGTTCAAGGAAAACCAACAGAGATCCTTAAAAATGAGCTAATTGATCTTGAATCGGTATTGGCTAATGTCTGCTAATGCCGTCTAATTTTTTTTAATTCTCCCCGAGAATATTGATAGCCCCTACGTTACCCCAAGAAGTTTGCCAAGAAGAAGAGGAGGCTGAGGAGGCGGGGGAGGAGGAGGAGGAGACGGAGGAAGAACTGCTACTACTATAAGAGGAACTATAGCGGACTGGTGCTCTGAAGGGCAGCTGTGTCTCACACTGAGAACGTCTCCTGAGCTCAATGTACAGACACCAGAAAAAAGTCTTCTTACTCTGCTGCTTTCTGAAGCTGTTCAATTGTTTCCCTTCCCTTATGAGCTCCCCGGTTATAAAAAGAAAATGTGTACTTGCCCCTACCAAGCCCAATCTAACTCGTCCTGATTCCAAAGTGAACTTGTGTCGAAGGTGAAGTTTTCCATCTCGAGGTCACGCCTATGGGCCACGTCCTACCGTCTGGAGCTTCACGCTGTATTATACACAATCAAATCCGACCTTTTCGGCTTCTTTCCTGACCCTTTCCCCAACCCCCACCAGCCTCAGCCCCAGACCGGCCCCCCCCAACCAATTTGTACGGATAATGAGAATGCTTCATAATCTACACTCAAATATGAAATCTGCAAGAGGCATAATCCCTATGGCTGGAGCGCTTTCTGAACGCTCCTGGGCACAGGCTGCCCAGCTGCAACCATGCTCGCGTGCTTCCACAGGAGTGACCTGAACCACACCAATCTCCTTTATTTCTTTTCTGAGTCCTTCCTTGCTTCGGAAAGTGTGAGTGGGGGGAATGTCTGCAAAGACACTGATGAGTTGTTATGTATCTTTAAGTCTTGTGAGGAAGGAGAGCCATTGTGAACCACCAGGTTGCAAATAAATGAATGAACATACAAATAAATCAAACCAATCTGACTTGCTTTTAGAAATTAAGTGAATTTCCCTCTTAGAAACCAAGCAAAGTGATGGGTAGGGTGGAGGGGCAAATTGGGGTGTGAAGGCAACCCAAGGAGGAATGAAATTGGTGTTCTGTAGTGGCCTGTCACAGGAATCGAAACCTGTGCTGTCTTGCTGGAGACAGGTGTGTGGACTCGCTAAAATTACAGTTCATCCACTTCTAAGTCGGGCTCTTCTCCAAGAGAATAGCTGCTCCAGCCTGGTAGCTATTATTATTATATTCAAACCATAGCTCTAGAGGGCGTGGGGCTAATCGGGTCTGAGGACTTGGCAACCTTGCAGTGGGCTTTTCTAATCACGGTGAGGAGAACAGCAAGCTGTGCATTTAGTTCAGCTATCCAAGAGAGCAGGTTTACCAGTGGCAACTTTGAGTTTAAGGCAAAACACAGTCTATGAAAAATAAGTTACCAGCTCTTTGCAACAGTAGCTTCACATGGACTTATTTTTCTCCCATATCCAGACGGGGTCTTCTATTGAATGAAGCTCTTTTATTTTGCATGGGGCAGGGGATTTGTGACCATGGTCCCCCCTTTTATTCCTCTCTCTATGGAAACCCAGATCATGGGGAGAAATATGTGAGACTGAATAAAGAGAAGCCGCAGAAAGGAGCGCTTGAGAGCGGCATCTGTTACACTTGGGAAGTTAGACTGACAGGAGAGGGCGAAGGAAACCTCTCCAATAGATTAGTTAGAACAGCAAGAAGATTTGACTGTATGCAGATATTTTCATCAAAAAACAAAACACCTCACGTGCAAGAGAAGATTTTATCACAGCTGCTGGAGGATGTGATTGCACCTAAATTCAATAGGCGGTTTCTATATTCATGGGAACTAATTTTTAAAACAAAAATAATGAAAAGAAAAGAAAGACAGAAAGAAAGAGAAAGAGAGGAAGGAAGGAAGGAAGGGAGGAAGAGAAAGAAAGGAAGGAAGGAAGAAGAAAGGAAAGGAAAAGACAAACGACTATGGGTTTATGCTTCTGTCAAAAGCTATTCATACATTAAAAGATTGGAAAATAAGGGTGTGAAAAACCTGTCTCTGGGAGCAGAAGCCCCCTCTTCGATACTCTCCCTCCCCCCGCCCCCCACCCCCAAGCCTCGGGGCAAATGGTCTGAACTACTTTTGGGGCTGGCAAAATCGGTTGCCCAGGGCAGAGGCCATGGGCAAAAGGAAGGTTGATTGTAAGAACTCAGGCAAGACAGAACTGAAAAAGGACCCCCTTCTTCTTCCTGTAAAAGCCTTATCAATTGATAATTGCCTTAACGCCCTGAATGGCCAGACTAAGATTAGCAACTCTTTCACCCAAACGCAGCTGCGATGGTGGGGGTGGGGAACACACTACCACCAACAACATGGCAATGATCATGATCTTTTTGCTCATATGGTTTCTTCAACGGGTTTCCCTCTGACCTCTAAACTGACCCAACACAGACTGGCAAATGGATCCTCAAACAGGCAGCTTAACAGAGCACATGAAAACTTTTATTTTTGTTTGATTTTAACAAGTTCTTTTTTCTTCAGGAAGTAAAAGTTCAGTCACAAATGAGATTGCATTTTTGCAAAGGAAGATACACACAGTTGGCAGTAAAGAAATAACATTCCTCGGTGGAAAGAGAAGAGGAGAGAGAGAGAGAAAGGAAAAATCAATTTCTAAGTTAAAAGCAGATAAACCTTTACAATAGGACACAAGCAAACAAAATCACAATTTCAATAAGAGAGAAGGATGAGTGGAAAGATGACAAATGATCATCTGACAATAATTAGTGTTTATCCATTTTTTTTTAAGAGAGAGAAAGAAAGAAATAGATCTCAACAGATGCCAGGTTTTCCTGCCTAATAGACACAGTTTACATTTACAAATATAAGCTCCTATTGCTCTGTCCTCTCACAAGAAATTATTCATTTCACAGGAAATAGACGTTCTTTAGCTATATAAAGGAATGGCAGAATAAGCTCACCTTGTTTTTATTTTTTTCGCATTTTCTTGCATTTTCTTCAGATCTGTCTTCTTAGAGAAACTAATGCCTTAATGACTTTCTGGTAGCTGCAAGCCTTCTTTTATTTCTGCTAAATATATGAAAATGTATGCAAATTTAAATCAAGCTTAACCTAGGAGCTCTTGCAATATATTTAATGGAATTTCAAACCAATAAGGGAACTCTGATGCCGTCTTCTGTAAGTGCAAACATAATTACGCAGCTAGGTTACCTCCAAAATTATGCAATGAAAGGTCATTTTTTAACTTCACAGATTGTGCTGAGTATCTGGTGTTGCCTTTTCTCAGCTAGAGCAAATCTAAAATCTTTGCATTTCATCCCACTCTGCTTACAAGCAACGTCTTTGCGTGGGGCTGTGGAGCACAGAACTTGTCCTCCCCTAATTTATAAAAGCTTAGGAGGAGTACAAGTCTTTCCTCTAACCAAAATGTAAAAACAGTCCTGTCTTCCCAAGCTGAAAGCAAATTGAAGCTTGATGGGGATGGGGGGCAGGGGGAGGGAAGTGTGTGCCAAAACAGCCCGCCATCTCTCTCTCAGTTTCCAGGGCACACTAAATGATTTTCATTTTCTTCAACTTGTGTGGGACGGGGGTGGGGGGAGAAGTGCGTGTTGAAAACAATTTTCTTAGGGGACAGCATCGGGCGCGGTATTGGTGAATGTTCTCCTGTGTACCTATTTGGAAAGGGTCCGCTGAGCGTCTGGTGTGAGTGTGAGGGAGGGCTGCCCGCTTCAGCAAGAGTTGTCTCCGACAGAAGTTGTGGGCCACTGATAGGAGCTGACATGGAGCAGTAATAAAAAGCAAGTCTTCCAACTGACCAACTGGATTGGGAGACAAACTTCAAAATAACTGAATTTCGCCAGTATCACATTAGATTTTACTTTCCCAGAATATTCCAGTTTTTTGTGCCCTAAATCAAATTTTTCAGATGAAACCGGGCATCTCTTTCTTAGATGGTTTCTGACCTTGGTATCGAGTTTCTTATAAACGATCAAATGAAATAAATAAAACAAATCGAAATAGCTCTTATTGGAATTATAGTTTTCACTCTTACAGATCTAGGGTCCTATCGAAGAACGCCAAATGAATCTGAGAAAAATCCTTATCCACTAAGGTCTATATGACATTTAAACTGGTTATATTTTTTCTTCCTTTATTTAGGTTAATTTAAATAATCTAAAAGGAGTTTTAAAACCAGTTTGCCGCCGCACCTTCTATCCCCCGAAACAAACACATCCCTCTTAACCTTCCCCCTCCACTACAAACACTCGCGAAGTCCGAGGGCGGGGGGAGGGGGAAAGGGTTAACCAAATAAGCTGCCGCCGCTCAGCGAGAGGCGGCCAATGGAGTCGAAAGACTGATTCACTTCCTGCTTGGGTCTCAGTGAAACTCTCGAGCTTCGTTAGCCTAATTCGGAAAGCTAGCCCGGCCTACCGCGCTGCCATTGGCTGAGCCTGCGGCTGGCCAGGCCGAGACGCACTGCGATTGGCCGCAGAGAGTGCCGGTAACTAGCTCTCGCGGCTCTGGCTCCCCCGCACCGTAGATGTCAAAGGCTGAAGCTGCTCCCTTTGCCACATTATAACTAGTAGGGGATCCTCACCGACCATGGCCACAGCTGCCTCGAATCCCTACAGCATTCTCAGTTCCAGCTCCCTGGTCCATGCGGACTCTGCGGGCATGCAGCAGGGGAGTCCTTTCCGAAACCCTCAGAAACTTCTCCAAAGTGATTACTTGCAAGGAGTTCCTAGCAATGGGCATCCCCTCGGGCATCACTGGGTGACCAGTCTGAGCGACGGAGGCCCATGGTCCTCCACACTGGCCACCAACCCTCTGGACCAGCAGGACGTGAAGCCCGGGCGAGAAGATCTGCAGCTGGGCGCGATCATCCATCACCGCTCGCCGCACGTCGCCCACCACTCTCCGCATACTAACCACCCGAATGCCTGGGGGGCGAGCCCGGCTCCGAACCCGTCCATCACATCGAGCGGGCAACCCCTTAACGTGTACTCGCAGCCGGGCTTCACGGTGAGCGGCATGCTGGAGCATGGGGGGCTCACTCCACCGCCGGCCTCCGCCTCCGCACAGAGCCTACACCCAGTGCTCCGGGAACCCCCAGACCATGGCGACCTAGGGTCGCACCACTGCCAGGACCACTCGGACGAGGAGACACCAACCTCGGATGAGTTAGAACAGTTCGCCAAACAGTTCAAACAAAGAAGAATCAAGTTGGGCTTCACGCAGGCCGACGTGGGACTGGCGCTGGGCACACTCTACGGCAACGTGTTCTCGCAGACCACCATCTGCAGGTTCGAGGCCTTGCAACTGAGCTTCAAGAACATGTGCAAGCTGAAGCCGCTGCTAAACAAGTGGCTGGAGGAGGCTGATTCGTCCACGGGGAGCCCGACCAGTATTGACAAGATCGCCGCGCAGGGCCGCAAGCGCAAGAAGAGAACCTCCATTGAGGTGAGTGTCAAGGGCGTACTGGAGACGCATTTCCTCAAGTGTCCCAAGCCTGCCGCACAGGAGATTTCCTCGCTGGCAGACAGCCTGCAGTTGGAGAAAGAAGTGGTACGTGTCTGGTTCTGTAATCGAAGACAGAAAGAGAAAAGAATGACTCCACCAGGGGATCAGCAGCCACATGAGGTTTATTCGCACGCTGTGAAAACAGACACGTCCTGCCACGATCTCTGACTGCAGGAAGCAAGGAAGCCGACGGCCGCACTGGGAGCAGCGCGGATTTCTCTTTCTCTCCCACTCTCTTCTTTTCACTCTAGCTTTATTTTTTCTATCTCTCCAGCTCTCTCTATAAGCTTTATATTTTTTCTTTTTCTTTCTTTCTTTCTTTTTCTTTCTTTCTTCCTTCTTCTTCTTCTTTTTTTTTTTTAACAGGGGATTCTAACTTATAGTAAGAAAGGAAACACACACTCACATACACATTCAGGCTTTTCAACGCTGATACACACTTGCATTAAGCAGTCCAGACAGGGACCTCATATCCCCTGCCACCCAGGCAACAGTTCCCTCCAACCTTTTCTGCTGATCAATACATATTGTTTACTTTGAGTAAGATTTGTTTGGTTGCTCCTCTCTAGGAAGAGCAAAGAGTGGGGTAACGTGGGGGCGTGGTGGGGAGGGGGGTGGGAAGACAGATGTGTGCCTCTGAATAACCTTTCAGCGCCTTGGTTATAGCAGCTGTATTTCAGGTGAAATCTGTTTTACAATAGACTAGTTTTGCATTTTTTAAAACTTATATAGCGTTTCTAAATGTCTGCGGTGTTTTACTACAAGCTGTACACAATATTTGTGAGATAATTTGTATCTAATCGACCACTCTACATTATTATTGCTATTATTATTATTCCTTCATTGAGCTGATGGTTTTTTAATTGCTTAGAAAAGGGAGGGGAGGCTGGGAGGAGGAGGGGGAGAGATGCCTACCCATCCACCCACCCCATCCCAAATCTGTAAGGAGAGGAGAGGATACAACGGAGAGAGTTGTTGATGATAATACTGGTGATTATATGTATATGTGTATACATATATATATGTGTGTGTATATATTTTATATATATACACACACATATATATATATATATGAAAATTTTTTTCTGGGGGCAGAGTGCCTAGGATGGGCAGGCAGAATAGGCAAGCCGACTGGGTTTGCAAACTAGCGCGAAATAGGAGAGGCGATTTCGAAGCTTTCTGCTCTCCCTCCCGGAACTGTGGAACCTGCGCAGGCTTCCACATCGCAGATCCCGGTGTCTGAGAAGGATTCGGCGGCGGCGCCGGGCGTAAGAGGTCGGTTTGAGGAGCGGAGAGGGCTCCGCACCTATCGGGGTCTGGAATGCTTGCACTCGGAGCTCCCCGCGGGCCCCGCGCCTTACCGGGCAGACCACCAGCGCGACCCCACCTCGGCCCTTCTAGGCGAAGGACTTTGCCTTCACACGCGATTGCTTTAGCTGGAGACGAGGACCCAGAGACGCTGGCGACAGACTGGGTCAGCGCCTCCCAGTTCGGGGAGGGGTGGTGAGAGGGTGGTGGACAGGCGCTCTCTGCTCTGTGCAGCACGACAATGAATGATTGGCGAAGGTCACAGGGATTCTGGTCTAGCCACGTACCACCTCCTTTCCCATGTATATACCGCTGTCTCTGCACCTCCGACAAGCACAGCTGGTAGAAGCCCACGGCGACGACGAGCTTGCTAGCGAGCGAACGGGCGGCTGGGTTTCTGTTTTTTAATCTCTCTGTGTGTATGTGTCTCTGTGCGTGGGTGCGTGCGTGCGGGTGCAAAAGTGTGTGTGTAGATAGTTGTGTGTATCGTATTACTATTTACAAAAATCAAAAACTACAAAAAAATCTCGCTAGGCTGTGTAGAGATCCAAAAAATATGCAGTTGCTGTGGCTTTATTGCTAGCTCTTATGTCGACACGCCAGGTTCACAGGCACACCTCATTCCCAACGAGCACACGTGCGGTGCCGGCCAAGCACCCAACACCCAGCCGCTGCCTGTCAGGCCTGACTGGGGGCTCTATAAGCCCAGGCTGGCCGCCTGGCCCGGCCTCCAGGCGCAGCTGCAGTAGACAAAGCTTCAAACTACCTAAGGACCAGAAAGCCTAGGGCCCCTTGTGGAAGATGGGCTAGTATGGGCCGCCTGGCCTCTGGTCCACCACACTGTGTCTCCCCCAGCTGCAGGTCTAAGAGCATGTGTTAATTCAAATCCCAGACCTTTTTGTCTTTTTTTTGGTCAAGCCTCTGCATTCTGTTGGTAGTGGGTTTTAGTTCTGGGATCCTTTTATTTCCACATTGAGTTCATGTTTTACAACTGTTAGGGATTTTTGTCGGTTTTTGATTTTTTTTTTCTTTTCAGTTAAGCGCTATGGTTCAAACCTGAGTTAACCCAAATATTTCTGCCGACTTTATAATTGTACAGTTTTGTATATTAAACGTTTTTGAAGTTATTAATTTAAAGAAAGATCATTTAGTTTATTCATTTAGTAACTGATGTATAATAAACGCTATTTTCATTAAGAGTTGCTTTTTCAACTATTTTATTCAAATTGCCTATTGCAGTTGCCAGCAATTATTTATTTTCAATAAATTCTGCATTGTGTTTAAAAGGAAACTCTTTCAAAGATAAGTTGGGTGTCAAAAAGAAAATTCGCTGTAATGTTTGATGTGAACAGTTTTAGTCAAGGGGTTTATATTGACGCAATATTTTATTGTTGTAAAAGATTAAAAAGGTTTAAATAAAACATTTTTCCAAAAAAGTGTGTTTTTGTTTTTTGTCTCCTGGCTTTATTGTGCGGTGTGTGAAGTGAAGCGTTTAAACAGAGGCACGTTCCGGGTGAGCAACGCATCTGCTTTGCTTCAGGTTGGAAATCATTAGTCATTGTTTTGATTCTTGATTCTCTCCCTCTGACTTTTAGCCTTTTATACACTTGCACACACAGCGTGACCTGTTACCGTACCCATGCTCACGCAAAACACGCCCCAAATAGTTGAAAAAGGCGTGGGGAAGGCTGGCGGGGCAGGGGGCTTCATTTCTGGAGGTGCCATCTTATTAACGTTTTTCGAAAGGATTGTGTCTCTCTCTAATCCAGGAGATAGACCCTTCTCTGAAACTGCCTCTCGTGAAACAGCTCAGACCTTTGCTGAGGCTGTTCTCCCGCCTCGCAGCAACCATCCCTCTTCTTCTTCCCCACACCCACCAGGGCGCCCTTCTGGTAGGTGAGCCTCCATTCCCCTGATGAAGAATGGGAAAATAACTCTACGTAAGAAGTGTTCTTAGTGCTCTCCCTGGGCCCAGAAACTCAAGTAAACTATTGTCCACTTAGTATTGCCCACTAAGGCTGAATTCTGTCCATTCCTATCTGAGTTGTAGGGGAAGAAAAAAGATTATACAGAGACATTTGGAGGAAAAGTTCAATTTATTACTCTTCTCCCACTCCTACATACCATTTCAACTCTATTAATTTATCACAAGACTCTCATAAAATAAGGGACAGTTACCTGTAGTGACAGCTGAGGAGTAATGTACTAAATCAAAAGCAGTTATGTTTTAAGGCTTCGTATGTAGACACATGCCTTATTCACCTTTTTTTTTAGGTGCATATCAAGCGATAGACAAGACATTTAACTATAATTTTCCAACAGTAAAACCCTCCTCAATTCATACTCTGAAGTTTTTTTGTTAGACAAAGCAAAATTATTTAATCATTTTAATAGGTAATGATTATCACATGTAATGTCTTGCATTTTTCAGATTGCCTAATCATTTACAGTTGCACGGTGCACCATACATTTGGGTGTTGTGTATGAAATATGCACACGTTGTATTTATACTCATGGGCATATCTCTTTATAAATCATGCTAATTTTATAGAGATGTATCTACAAGCACAAAACCCATAGTCTTAAACATGCTGGATCTCTTGGTTCCTGTCAACTAACCACTTTCTCTTTCAATGTCTTATAAGAAATTTGAATTGATTAAAAAGTTACAGCTTTTCTTACTAAAGTACACATAAACCAATGAGTAGTATATTCTGAACTCTTTAATGGGGCCACAAGTAGATACTTTAGGAGATGCTTAAATAAATATGTAGATACAGATATCACTATTAGTACTTTTACTATGTATTACTGATATATATATTCTATACATATTTATGGAACTTGTTTCCTTTACTGCTTGTCTTTCTCTTAAAATATAATCAAGGCCTATTCGGCTTTTATGATGACCTTCTTATCAACCCTGTTTTATCATTAACATAAGATTTTCATTAAAATTCACGGGATGTTGGTGCCTCTGCCTGGGGCTTTCTTTGTACTGAGGTTGCAGCCTCCCCTTTCCTAACCAAGCCCTTTGTAAAAGAAGCAGCTTTGGCCTCAGTTTCTCTCAGGCCTTTGCAGCAGTGGCTCTCTCTCCGGTAATAAGAATTGGTGAGTTCAAAAGGAACAGTAATATTTAACAATATCTAATAGGGTGAAGGCAAAAAAGTTTCATCCCCATCACCTGATCAGAGCAATAGAAAATGAAGAGATTGTGGACGGGGTGGGATGTGAAGAGAGTAAGTAGGTGCTACAGATATGTAAACAAAGTCAAGTATGTGAATAAAGTAAACATATGTGTGCAGACATAGATTGATTGTATGACTGTTGCTCTCTGCGTGCATAACAAAAGGGAAATAGATTACTAAACTCCAGCATATATCTTTCCAACAATAAAAGAAGAGAAATATTATGCCTGGAAATTGGTCTCTTATCTTTAAAAAGAAAAGGGTAGGGGAAACTATTGCCTAAATTAGTACATGAGCAGTGTTTGTCTTTAATAAAATCAAACACTGTTCCCTTGGAAGTATTTAGCATTCAGATATTTTCCTTGCTCCCAAGTCAGGATACTGTTGTTGCTTTAATTGCCTGTAGGTTGTAAGTAGAGACATATATTTCTGTTTTTATTTAAAATGCTTTTTTAGTAAGAAGGGAGAAAATGGTTAGAAGTTAAAACATAGTTTTGCAAAGAAAAGAATGCATTTTTCCACCTGTGAGATCTTTTTAAAAACCCATATGGAACCTCAGAATTGTGGAAATTATTTCTATGATTTGGTGTTTAAAAATCCCAACATGTGACCCTTTCAAAAAAGTCTTGAAAGGAAGAAAAAGTAACAGTGCAAAATAATACCATGTGAATTGATATCGCTCACACTCATCCATTCTATAAAATAAAAGGATAGACCATTCTTTATACATGCCCCCAGATACTAGTTTTAAAAATAGTAATCCTCCAACTTACTTACTTACAAATGTTAATTTTTAAAGCATTAAGAAAAGTGAGTATAAAATATATTTGAAATCAATTAAGGTTTTTTTTAGAAGATGAAATAAATGTACCATTTTTTAAGAGCGCTGCTGATGGAACATTTCCAAAATTAGGGGATTATTTAAAAGAATACAGTCATGAAAACAAAATACAGTTAACTTCTGCTACCTCTAAAATGTTGGGGGTAGATGGATCGTATACAAGGACCTATATTATTGTTCCTGTAAAGAGAATCCACAAAATTATACCCTTTCCAGTGCTTTCCAGTGCAAAACACATTAGATCACTGTGCTTTCTATCATAAATATGAATATAGAACTAATACCTATTCACATATCTAACTCACTAGCTAGAACACTGGGTTCTCTTTACAACACTATTTGTTATCAAGGGAGATTTAGTATATAAAGTGGGTTCATCTTGGATGCCTTCCAAGGGCGCTTGTTTACTCAACTATCAAAAGAGCCTTATTATGAGGTGACTTTACTCTCTAAGGGAGGGAATCACAGGACAGCTTGCTTTTGGGTGAAACTCTAAAGTATTTAATATAGTATGTGTGTAGACACATACCCACAATTGTAAACATACTCCCTCTCACCTCCCCCTCTCTCTAGCCCTGCACTTTGAACACACACGGTGATTTAACAGAAAGAAGACTGACCTCAAAGACAAGAAAGAGATCAACACATTGACCAATTCATTAGGTATATGTTTTTTAATCTCTCCATCTACTCAAAATGTGTCCACATTATTCTGGTATAGCCAATTGAAAAGAGAAAAAAATTCACTCTATCAAACTTGTTTTATCTATATAATGTCAAAAAACCTAGTTTGAGTGATCCTGTCCAAACTGACACACGTACACACACTGAGTTGACTGCTTGCATTGTCGTCCTGTAAACAATGTCTGTTATATTAGCATAAATTCTTGGGAAGAAAGGGTGGTCACATAAACATTTTTAATATTGATTGCTTCTCATCTTTCCCGGTTATTTTTCATATACTAGAGACTCTTATTATAATGTGGCTGATTATCTCCCAGGTTTGACCAAACCAGAGACCCGTCTTTGCTCTGCCCCCTTTTCACAGACATGGAAAAGCCTGTTATAAAAATGAGCTTGTAAAGTTGGTCTTAGTATCCCCCCACCAGACCAATATTAAAAAGAGGTTTGTTCCACAGAAATTATATCTGGTGAAAGATTTTCTCTTCCATAATACTTGCAATCTGAGCACAGAAAACCACAAACATACCCATACCACCTGCTAAGATCATTGCTTGATGTCATATTTTTAAAGCACGGAAAAAAGAGGGCTATGGACCAGGGTCAATAGTTTATTGGGCTTCAAATCGAACATGATTCCAAACTGCAGAAAAAAGCCATCTGGATGGACTCGTGCACAGAGGAGTATTATTCTTCTTAATGTTTTACTATTCATAGTCTACCTGTGGACGTGTTGGTAGTATTCATGTTTAATTAACATCTGTATCTGTTTTTCTTCTTTGTTGCCACAGGAGCACATGTATATATGCATGTAGAAAAGGTCAGAATCAAGGACAGAGGTCTATCTTGAACCTATGGAGGCCTAGAAAAATAACAGGAAAAAAAATCAGATTTGTGAGATCTATTAGCGAAATGAGGGACTGTGTCTGTTCGGAACAGTGCACAATAGCCACTGTTAAGGGTTAGAGATTCCCTTGCTCAACAGTTAACAGCAATTTCCTACAAATGAATTCCATTCATCACAGGATGAAGAGCTTCCTATGGAGGAATGTGTTTAACTGAAAATTCTGAGCCTTTGTGGTGAGAGTGGTTGAAATGCTAGATAAACAAAATTTCCTTAATCATCTTCATTTTCCATGTTATATCCTGGGAGAGAAAACCTAAACTTCTACAGATTTCACATTAAAAGTGAAACCAAAGTAGTATTTCAAAGTAGCTCTTTCATCCACCCTGGGTCCTCCGTCCACCACTTTCCATGGATGAATGGACGGTGTTGGCTCTATAGGTGCTCCTCACTGGCCTCCTTAGGGCAAGTCTAAGGAAGTTGGCACAGAAGGGATTGCAGGACGAAGGGACTGCTGTCCACCCTGAGAGCTCCAGCCTCTCATCTACAGTGGCAGTTCAAGTCCTATCTTCTTTTCCACCCCTTAGTGCTCTGTTTTTGCATGTCTTGGCTTGATGTCTTCTGTTGAATTAGAAAACTAACTAGTTTTCTTTTCAATGGATTAAAAACGTCTACAAGTAGATAATTTCAAAATTTCTGATTTGAAGTAATTTTATTTTCTGGAGCTTTCTGTAGGCATCTGATTTGCACTTTGTACTATGTTTATGCATGATTTAAAGAACTTGCAAGTAGAAGAATTTAAAATAAAGGCAATAATAATCTTTTAAATTTATGCACTACCTGTCCTCTGGAAAAATCCCTAGGCACTTTAAAAATGATGTATATACTATACCCTGCAACAGCCAATATGCAAATCACAACAAAATGACCACTTCACGCCACATAAAATGACCACACTCAGTCCAGGCAAAAACTCATTAATATCAATAGGAGTTCTGTGCACAATTGAAGGGCAGTATATGCCATGGGTCTCATTCATTGCTGTGTGAGAGTATGAAAGTACATGGGCTCACACTGCAGAGAAATAAAGTCTTAAATTTTAAACTCATCTTATATAGGAGGAAAAAACACAAAATCAATTCACAAACATTTGATAATTGTTGATTAAATTTGTCTTTGAGCCTTTCGGAGAAAAATGGGTTATTTGGTAACTGAAAGGCCATTGATACTCAAAAAAAATTGTTCATTTAAGATACGTAATATTATAAACTAAAATTGTTACAACATCTGTAGAAAAAGGCTTAAGTGGAAAAGTAGTCAATTTTAATATCACAGTCCCTTGGCTGCTTCTAATTATATGTATATTACACATGCACACACAGTTAGAACACACGTTCTTCACTAATTATTTCAAAAGTAACCATTGAAACTGTTCTTAAGCTAATAATCACCATGCCAGTAACTTCCCTCACCCTCCAGTAACACCACCCACATTTCAGTCTGTGTTTTGTGAAAATGACCAAGCTGTTCAGATGAAGAGGAGTAGATTTGTTATGTTTTAAATATATCAAGGCAAAGGGGACTTTCAGGGTAGAGACTCTTAATACTTTAATAGAGAATAATTTATTTTCTGGTTCACTTTTAACCCTTTTGAAAATGAGAAATGTGATACAAATGGTGACTCCTCCTTAGCAAAAGCAGTGCAAACTATACTATCATTACCTTCTGATAGTATACAAGCATTTTTTTTTTATTTTCCTGCAAAACACATAAAAAAGTCAACCTACCTGCAATGAAGCTGGGCATTTACTGGAAAATGTTTGTTGCTCTAAATTCTTTGTGTCTGCCCTGACCCTGTTCCATGCCTCTGGCTGTCAGAATTGTTCAGCACCTGCTCAAAGCTCAATGTCAAATTAAAAAGTGACAAGAATGGTGCAGCATAATAATAGCTTAAAGCTATTCTCCACCTTTCTACATACAAACGTATGAATTTCAAAAAACAGTAATTTTTTTTAGCTAGGTAAATATGTTCAGATTTTATTTATAAGTTGGTAGAATAAAAATAGCAATAGCATGCAATTTAACAAACATACTCATTGAGTGCATACTACTTGCAAGGCATCGTTGGGGTGGAGTGTGAAAAGTGTGGAGTAAGTTATGGACCTTGCTCTGAGGAGCTAACAGTCCCTAGGGAAAATAAAAATAAGATCGAAATCTACACAACTAACTTAATTAAATGAGAGCTGGAGATTGGTACTATTGCCAAATTGAGAGCCACTATTCTATTTTCATTGTTACTTATTTATAATACACTTTCATACTCAAACACAACATTTATCGGTGCTATGTTGATAATACTGTGCATCTTTGTTGAACCCCAGGTAGATACAATTGTTAGTTGATTTATATGTATAGACACTAAAAGTCATAGCATTATTTGCAAATTCCTAAAACTGAATTCAGCTCTGATAAGCTTTAATTATTTTTGTAAGGAAATTTTTAAAAAGGAATAAAGTCTGGAAGGATAAATACAGTACAAGCTTCCTAAACTCACTTCATGTTCCTCCCCTTCACACTTTGAAAACTTGTGATAAATGATAGGTAACATGAGTGATGCAAAATGTTTCCCTCCCCTTGTTTTCATCTCATCCTTGATTAGAGGATTAGTCTTTCTCACAGTTCTGCAACTAGTAACTTGTGCTTGAGTTAAGGAGGAGTGAAAGTCTCACCAGTCGGTGCTGAGAATCATACTCCAAAACACGGAGATTCCGTGCAATTCTTCCACTCCCACTATGAATTTCACTGTATGAGATTTATGACATGGTAAAAACACTAGGCAAAGAAGAGCATGAAAAATACATTTCCAGACCAGAAATTCCTGTTGGAAACTTTAAGAGTATTGTGACTTAAACAAGGAAGAAAAAAACCCCCACAAGCCTGGCAAGCATTTTTTGTAATCAAATTGTTCCCAGCTGAAAGCCAGCCTCATTGAGATTTTCTGTAGTGCTTTTCTGGTGACTAGCAATGGATGAAATCATTTCTATGAATTGAGAAACCTGTGGGGAAATGGCACTGATGTATAAAGTGTGACTGTTTAGTTGACTTGTTAGGATGATTTTCGGAGCTTGAAGAAACCTGAATCTCTAACGAAAACTTATTAAGTGTGGAATGCATTCTTTTTTTTTCTTTTTTATGTATTTTTCCCCTTTTCCAAATGCATTCAACAAAGTGACGCTTATAGCACTATTTCAAAGTTTCCAATTATTTTGGGCGAAACATGGTCAGTGTGAAATATGTCCCCTACCACTGATAAAAGAAATAATCAGAAGAATAAGAAAATCATTCTCAATGAGCCTACATTTGCACTCTTAAATAAGCACCGAGTACTGGGGGCCGGGAGCATGCTTGTCTTAGGAGAAAGGGCTAGAAACACAGTGGACAATCTCATGACCCTGCTGTCTTCCTAGCTAAGCCTTCTAGGACAGACTGCCATTGGTGTCGGTCATGCTCTTCTGGGAACAGAGATAAACTTTGGGTAGAGTCACATAAGTGCAATAATGAACAGTGTTCCAATGGGACCATAATTGACTGAGCAAATGCATTTTGAGTTTGTCAAAAACCAGCCTAGATGTATCTGTCAATATATCTTGGTTGTATTATTGTAGCAGTTTTTCAAGATGTTACCATTAGGTGAAACTGGTTAAAGGGTACACTGATCTTTCTTTATTATTCCTTACAACTTCATGTGAATCTACAGTTATCTTCATAACATTTTTAACTTCAAAAACCAAGGCACAATTTTAACAATTGAAAGAACAGCTAGAACAAATTATTTTCCTGTCATTCAGTAATTTTCATGACTTTAAATGTTGACTTTTCATTTTTTCGGAGTTTTTCTTTTTGCGGGGTGAAAGGAGGTATTGGAGGAAGCAGTGTCTGAATAAAACCAGCCGGTTCTGAGTTCTTCCCAAACTAGGGATAAGCTCCTGTCTCTGGTGCTTATACGGCCCTCAAACCCACATTCCAACTCTGGAAACCATGGTTATCTACCTGGGATGCTTTTTGGTTGGTTTATAGTCTGCTCTTAGCTGATAAGATTGCTTATAAAACCAGTCACAGCTCCAACCCAGGGAAAGGCAGTGCAATTAAATGGGTATGCAAGAAATAATTCCTAAAAAACTAAGTATGAACTTCCTGGAGAGATATGGTTTTAGTGATTCAAGAACCATTTAGTAACTCAACAAACATTTATGGAGTACCCGCCACATGCCAGAATTTTAAAATCAGTACAGCTTTTGGGTTTGGAATTCCAGGTCTGCAGCTTAAGTATGTGTGGAACATTGAGTAAGTCCCTTAACTTCCGTGTCTAATTTTCTCATCTATAAAATGGGAATAATAATATACTTATCTACTAGGTTTTTGTGAAAATTAAAAATTGCAATCCATGCAAAATGCTTAACTTACTGCCTGACACATAGTAGGTTCTCATTTGATATTAACTCTTAATGCTCTGCTCATTTCTCCACCTTTTCTATGTTCTATATTATAAGAAACATTGCAATATGGTTGAAATCTATCTAAAAAGATTGGAAAGGAAATTTCTTTTTTAGTATTGACTACTGCAGTGCTTCACAACATCTTTTCCCCCCACTGCAATGCAGTCATGTGTTGCATAACAACATTTCAGTCAACAACAGACTGCATGTACAATGGTGATCCCATCCGATTAGTACCATATAGCCTAGGTGTGTAATAGGTTACACCATCTAGGTTTGTATAAGTACACTCTACAATGTCTTCACAATGACAAAATCTCCTAATGATGCCTTGCTCAGAACTTATTCTGTCAGTGAGCGACACAAGACTATACACATAACAGTTGACATTTATATGAGCAACACACTCAAGGTTCTTTTATCAGGGTTCTGTGCAATTCCCTGGACATTAATTGTAATGCAGGAGCTTGAGAATGAGATCATCAAGACAACCTGGAATCTGTTTTGATTTATTTTTCTAAAAGGCAAATAATTCACACACTTTGATATCGCAACTACCTTTAGTAACACATTCTTTGTGACACACCTCACAACACATTGAAACACAATGGAGCATTGCGACACCAACTTTGAAAACTGCGCATGCAGGGATGTCCTTGGATTTCCTAACCTAAAGCATAGGCAAATAGTACTACTATTTTTTTGGCATAAGGATTTTAATCATAAATATGCCTCATTCCCATTGAGGAAGAGAATTCAAAAGTAATTCCACTATAATAATGTAGGAATTCCTAGAAAAGAGGATTATCTCCTTTGTGTTCACCATCACTTAAAAAAAAGGATTCATATTATCCTATTTCTGTATCCATTTTTAACTTAAATGCAAGAAAGTTTTCCTGAAATTGTGAAACCTTGTATATTCTAGATAAAAGAATACCTTTGACCTTTTCAGGGTTTGTGCAGTTCGATTCTCTATCTGTTCCTATTTCTCCTGTTTGCAGTCTCAGTAACCTGTAGGAATAAAGCAGTATGAGCAGCCAATCAAAATGCAGAATATTGAAAAGGTTAAAGTCTGTGTTTATGAGTCTATTAAATGTTTATACTCTTTCACAGACTGCACCAGGCATTAAAACTATTGTACTGCACTCTGGTAATAAATATTGCAACAAGAAATAAGTGGGCAAAAACAATTCCATTCTTAAGGCAAAATTTGTAATGAGACGATAAAATAGCATAATAGCAAAATAGCAAAATAGCAAATATTCATTTGTTTCCATGACAATAACTACAAGAAAAATGGAAAATAGTACAAACTTAAATACTGGTTCTGGTGGAGACAGGAATTGTTAAAGACTTGTGATAAACTCAAAGAGTCTAGTCCTTAGAGTGACAATTTACCTTTGATGGTTTGGAGAAAAATGAAGAACTTCTGAACTTCCATAAATGTATAACCGTGAGCCAACGGACTCCTTTCTAGCCTTTCAAGCCAAAGACTGATAACTGAAGTGATTTTCATTTGTCAGGTAACCAGTATAGCTGCATGTGCTATTATTTACGTGTCTGGTTTATATTTGAAACATATTTTAGTTGCCTGGATAATATCTTGAAGCGTCTAGAGTTTCATAGCATAACTGTATCTTATATAAAAACCTGTTGTTTTTGTCTGATCATTTGGTCAGATAGTAGTCATCATAAGGGAGGAAAATTCTCCTTCTGTGTATTATCCTCATCCAAATTAACTGTATTTAGCATTTCTCCTTCAAGAAAGGCTAAAATATCTTGGTGTAAATCACACAGACTACTAGATGTCAGCTGCAGTCATACTGGCCTTGGTTAAAATATATTAATCCACTTCTTTGTTTTGAAATTGAATTTAGTAAGATTTCCCAATATTACTATAAATCCTAGCAAAGCCAGCAATAGAACACTCCTGTCACAAGTGAGATTTCTTCTGCCAGAGAGGGATGAAGGGGCGTTTTAGGTTCTCTGGAACCGTGATTTCTATCATATAAAGCTAATGAGAAATATCTGTTAGCAGTTTGACAACACCCACATTTAAAATTATATCATTTTGAGAGTCATCTTTGCTATCTTCTTTCAATTGTGGAAAAAATTAAGTACGTACTGAGCACCTAACACAATTTAAGATCTAGTGATTAATACATAATTTCATTTGAAAGATAGCATTCTAAGCTGCTTTTGGATTATATAAGTCTTCCTCTGTTTCCAGCAGCTTTGGAGAAAACAACCACTCAAAATAGAAGTTGAAAAGAAAATAAAAATGAATCTATGACTTTACTAATCACCTCATTTTAACACACAGTGGTTTTCTAGAATCCTTCCAAGTCTAGATACTTTTTTTTAATAGAATAATATTTAGTATATGGAATAGGTGAATAACAAAGCTTTCATAGTAAAGGCTTCTAGGTTTCCCTGCAAAACATTTTGAAGAGGGTAAAATTCATCTTAGGCACTTACCTCTGGGCTTCTTGCACAGTTACTTTTGGCTGCCCAAGTTCTCTTGCACCCTACTACGCCCTAACTAGCACCTAAATGTTTCTTCTTCTTTCCTCTCCACTTTATTGGAAGACCGTTCCCTCATTGGATTTATTCACATTCTTTGGATCTGATACTCTATTAGTATTTTTTCCCATTTTAAAAGAGGATTGTCTATATCTTTCTGCACTTGCCCCACAAGCCCACCTGCTCTCTAATTAAGAATAGTCACAGAAAAGGTCCCTATTTTCTCCATTTTAATATCAGATGCTAGTCAGAGAGTTGTGGCTTTAATGAAATCACACTTACCTTATATTTCTTGTATAAGTGACAATAACAGTTTGTGCTTATATAGCACTTATTATGTACCATTATTCTAAGTACTTTACATATATTAACTCATTTAATACTCATAATAATCCTAAGATATAGGTATTATTATTTATATCTTCGTTTTACAGATGAGGAAACTTAAGTCAGAAATATTGTGGAAATTTCCTAAGGTCATACAGCTAATGAATGCTAAAGTGAGCTTCAAACTTGTACATCTGGCTCTAGACTGTGTGCTCTTAACTAGTGTACTACACTGCCTCCCTGCAGTAAGTGTACCCACACAAACTGTTTGATTTTAGTCCTCAACTGTCCCTGCTGTTTTTTTTTCTTTGAGTGGTGGTGTTTCATTCATATGTGCATATTGTGTGTGTGTGTTTCCCATAATAGGGTATCCTGTTTCCAGGATCGATAAATGAGGTAATGAATTAAAAATTAGAAAGTTCCATTGCCCAAGACCCATGATGATAGTCAAAGCCTAAAAGTTGGAGGTTTCCCATAACCTATTTGTGTTATATCTTTAATTTAACAAATTTAAAGTTTTCATTTGAATTTATAGATTTGGAAAATGCAAATATTACATTTAATAAATTACTTTTTATCTCTCTAATAATGATTGAGTAAATACAATATAATTTTATTTTGTTACAGAATTATTTTCATCTTATGATCAAATGCTAAAACAATAGTTCAGTTATCTGTCTTAGATTAAATAGTCACTACTAGACCCTGAAGTCAGGAACTGTGCCTTATTTCCCCAGAACTTAGAAGTGTGGCTGAGTCAAAATAGATACACATAATAGATGTTCAATAAGTAAATTGAATGAGACAATAATAAAAACTAGCAGCAATGATCACCTACCAAGAATTAGGTACTATGCAACATGCTTTAGATATATTATATTGAATCCTTCAACAACCCAAATATAAGATGGGTATCAATATCTTCATTTTACAAATTGGAAAATTGATGTTCAAAGGGTTTAATTTCTATGTACAAATTATTGGTTGTTATTTACAGAGTCATCATTCAAACCTATGTTATATTCCTAAGTTTATGTGCTTCTCATGACATTATTTTGCAAGGATGAGTGAATGGCTAGATGGTCAATTTTACTCCTTCTGGATGAGCAGAAATTTTGACCCAGCTTCTTATCTCAGTTCTGAGTTCAAAATAGTTCTTAGCTCCAAAGAAATATGAAGGTGAAAGGAGAAAGAACAAAGGTAAAGAGGGAAATAAAACAGATGAAGGGAATGAGCAGCTATGTATTCCTATAGCATGTTATCCATAACTCTATTCATGCTGTATTATAATAGGTTATTTACTTCTCTGTCTCTTCAACTATACTGTGAGCTCCCACAGGACAGGGAAAGTGTTTTTTATTCATAGTATTGCCTACCACAGGGTCTGGTATCTAGTAATGGTCAAAATATGTTTGTGGAATAAATGAGAAGAGAAATTGAGAGGAAAAGAAGGATAGGAGGCAAGACAAGAACAACTCTGGAGCAAAGAATTGGAATGGAAACAAAAGTGTACCTGACAGGCTCACAAACTCAAATCCTTGCAGGCCAACACAAGTAATTTAAGAGAGTGATGCAGGGTGGGCATTAGACAGTAGGGAGTAGCAATGACTGAGGTGAACTGGAGAGTGCATGCTCTTTCTCAAGGCATTTATGTAAAAGAGAAAATTAAAACTAGATATTGGTTAAACAAATTGTGCTTATGGACTAGATTTGCCTAAGGAGGGGGACAGTGTAAAACTCTGGCCCCCAGTGACTTAAATATAAGTAGAGATAGATGCCAAAACATCAGTTAGCCATCATTTGGACATGTCTGCAATTTTTCACATTTACCAAATGTTTCTTGAGTGTCTGCTATGTGCAGATATTGGGTTAGGGCCTGGAGAAAAAATGGTAATCTGCCCTCGTAGTCTATTAGAGGAGGTACACAAACAAGGCAAACAGGTCTATCCTCACACAGTTTATAGTCTAGGAGACACAAAGGCCTTACTAACATCGTGTTCAAAAGTTTGTCTTTAACAATATGTTGCCTCCAGGAAACATATCTCAGCTCCAATGATAAACACAGGCTCATAGTGAAGGGGTGGAAGATGATACTCCAAGCTAATGACAAACAAAACAAAGCAGGTGCCACAATACTTATAACAGACAAAGTAGACTTCAAGATAAGACAGATAAAGAGAGACAAAGAGGGGAAGTATATAATGATCAAAGGGACACTCCATCAAGAAGAAATAATGCTTATAAATATCTATGCAACCAACACAAGAGCACCAAAGTTCAAAAAACAACTATTAACAAACCTAAAAGAAGATATTAATAATAACACAATAATAGTAGGGGACCTCAACACTCCACTCACATCCAGACAGATAATCAACAAGGAAACGGTGGAATTGAATGAAAATCTAAACCAGTTGGACTTAATAGACATATATAGAACATTCCATCCAAAAACAGCAGAATACACATTCTTCTCAAGTGCACATGGAGCACTCTCAAGGATAGACCATATGGTGGGAAACAAGGCAAGCCTCTATAAATTTAAGAAAATTGAAATAATAACAAGCAACTTTTCTGATCATAATGCTATAAAGCTAGAACTTAATTACGAGAAAAAAGCTGAGAAAGGGACAAAGATGTGGAGACTAAACAACATGCTATTGAACAAGCAATGGATCATTGAAGACATGAAAGAAGAAATCAAAAAATATCTGGAGACAAATGAAAATGATATCATACCATACCAACTCATACGGGATGCAGCAAAAGCTGTATTAAGAGGGAAATTCATCGCAATACAGGCACACCTTAACAAACAAGAAAAATCCCAAATAAGCAATCTCAAATTACACCTAACTGAAGTGGAAAAAGAAGAACAAACAAGGCCCAAAGCCAGCAGAAGGAGAGAAATAATAAAAATCAGAGCAGAAATAAATGCTACTGAAACAAAAAAGGCAGTAGAAAGGATCAGTGAAAGAAAGAGCTAGTTCTTTGAGAAGATAAATAAAATTGACAAACCCCTAGCCAGCCTTACAAAGAAAAAAAGAGAGAAAGCTCAAATAAACAAAATCAGAAATGAAAGAGGAGAAATAACAACAGACTCCACAGAAATACAATGGGTTATCAGAGAATACTACGAAAAATTACATGCCAACAAAATGGATAATCTAGAGGAAACGGATAAATTCTTAGACTCTTACAACCTCCCAAAGCTGAATCAAGAAGAAACAGACAATCTGAACAGACCAATCACAAGGAAAGAGATTGAAAGAATAATCAAAAGTATCCCAAAGAATAAAACCCCAGGACCAGACCAGCTTCCCTGGGGAATTCTGCCAAGCTTTGAGAGAGGATTTAATACCTATATTTCTCAAGCTATTCCAAAAAATTAGGGAAAATGGAACACTTCCTAACACATTCCACGAGGCTAACATCACTCTGACACCAAAGCCTGACAAGGACAGCACAAAAAAGGAGAACTACAGGCCAATATCGTGGATGAACATAAATGCAAAAATCCTCAACAAAATTTTGGCAACCCGAATTCAGCAATACATCAAAAAGATCATACATCACGATCAAGCAGAATTTATATCAGTGACACAGGGATGCTTCAACATCTGCAAATCAATCAACATGATACACCACATCAACAAATTGAGGAATAAAAACAATATGATCATCTCAATAAATGGCAGATAGAGCATTTGACAAAATCCAACAGCCATTTATCATAAAAACTCTTAAGAAAATGAGGATAGAAGGAAATTTCCTCAACATAATAAAGGCCATATATGACAAACCCACAGCCAACATCATACCTAATTCGCAAAAACTGAACACCATCCCCCTGAGAACAGGAACAAGACAAGGATGCCCACTATCACCACTCTTATTCAACATAGTACTGGAGGATTTGGCCAGAGCAATTAGGCAAGAGAAAGGAATAAAAGGAATCCAAATAGGGAGTGAAGAAGTGAAACTCTCACTATTTGCAGATGACATGATCTATATATAGAAAACTCCAAAGAATCCATCGGAAAACTGATAGAAATAATTAACAATTACAGTAAAGTTGCAGGGTACAAAATCAACTTACAAAAGTCAGTTGCTTTTCTACACTTCAATAACGAATTTACAGAAAGAGAACTCAAGAATACAATTCCATTTACAATCGCAACTAAAAGAATAAAGTACCTAGGAATAAATTTAACCAAGGAGGTGAAGGACTTATACAATGAAAACTATAAGCCATTACTGAAAGAAATTGATAATGACCTAAAGATATGGAAAGAGACTCCATGCACATTGATTGGAAGAATAAACATAGTTAAAATGTCCATACTACCCAAAGCAATCTACAGATTCAATGCAATCCCAATCAGAATCCCAATGACATTCTTCATGGAAATAGAGGAAAGAATCCTAACATTCATGTGGGGCAACCAAAGACCCCGAATTGGTAAGGAAATCCTGAGAAAAAAGAACAAAGCTGGAGGTATCACAATCCCTGACTTCAAAATGTACTACAAAGCCATAGTGACCAAAACCGCATGATACTGGTACAAAAGCAAGCACACAGATCAGTGGGAAAGAACTGAAAGCACAGAAATAAGTCCGCACATCTACAGACAGCTAATCTTCGACAAAGGTGCAAAGAACATACAATGGAGAAAAGATAGTCTTTTCAATAAATGGTGTTGGGAAAACTGGACAGCCACATGCAAAAGAATGAAGGCAGACCATTATCTCACACCATACACAAAAATAAACTCAAAGTGGATCAAAGCCTTGAAGATAAGTCCTGAAACCATAAAACTCCTGGAAGATAATATAGGTAGTACATTCTTTGACATTGACCTAAAAAGGGTCTTTTAGAATACCGTGTCTTCTCAGACAGGGGAAACAAGAAAAAATAAACAAGTGGGAGTTCATCAGACTAAGGAGCTTCTGCAAGGCATACGAAACTAGAATCAAAACAAAGGAGACCACCCAACAACTGGGAGAAAATATTTGCAAATCATATATCTGACAAGGGGTTAATCTCCACAACACATACAGCACTCACACAACTGAACAATAAAGAATCAAACAACCCGATCAAAAAATGGGCAGGGGATATGAACAGACATTTTTCCGAAGAAGATATACAGATGGCCAATAAACACATGAAAAGGTGTTCAACATCACTAATCATCATGGAAATGCAAATCAAAACTACACTAAGATACCAACTTACACCTGTTTAAATGGCTATAATCATTAAGACTAAAAATAATAAATGTTGGAGAGGATGTGGAGAAAAGGGAACCCTTATATACTGCTGGTGGGAATGCAAACTGGTGCAACCACTATGGAAAAAAGTATGAAGCTTCCTCAAAAAACTAAAAATAGAACCACCATATGACCCAGCTACCCCACTAGATATCTACCCTAACAACTTGAAATCAACAATCCAAAGTACCATATGCACCCCTGTGTTCGTTGCAGCACTATTCACAATAGCCAAGACATGGAAACAATCCAAGTGCCCACTGACTGACGGTCGGATAAAGAAGATGTGGTATATATATAGAGTGGAATACTACTCAGCCATAAAAATAAATTCATCCCATTTTCAATAACATGGAAGGATCTAGAGGGAATTATGCTAAGCAAAATAAGCAAGACTGAGAAAAACAAACACCAAATAATTTCACTCATATGTGGAATATAAACAAACACATAGACAAAGCAAACAGTTCAGTGGTTACCAGGGGAAGGGGGATGGGGGGTGGGTACAGGGGTGAAGGGGAGCACTCATGTGATGACAGGCAAGAAATAATGTACAACTGAAATCTCACATCAGTGTAAACTATTATGAACTCAACAACAAAAAAAAGTTTGTCTTTAGCATCTTCCTTTCTCTCTCCACCTCCCCACTCTAGACCGTCATTCCCCCATCGTCTTCCAGGCTCATACTTACTCTTGGCTATCCCAAATTCCTTTCTGGGCCTTCCTTTCTCAGAAGTGCTTGAATTTATCTTTCAGTCCAGCTCTTCTTAATCAAGAATTTGGGGGTATTCTTACCTGAGAATAAAAATGTTTGACCATATGAATAAATTAATTCAGGCTAAATATATGAATGACATCACTGTGCTAAGTTGAGAGCCTGAATTTTGCATTTTGTTGCCTCTTTTCCATAACAATGACTTGTAAGTAGTAGCAGCTCAATAAATACTTGTCTAAACTCTAAGGTCTTTAAAAACATTTCTCTCTCCTGGCCTATTTACATTTTAAAAGAAGAGCAAATAAATTGAAAAAATAATTGAATGTATTCCATTTCCAGGAGAGTCTCCTGGTACTGTTAACAGCCTCGATGAATGTTGGGGGTTATGGACAGAATTACAGGGATGGTTCAGAATTACATGATAACATACCCTCTAATAACCCAAAAGCTTTAGAACTGCTTGCAATTACAGATTGGTTGTCACATTGATCAAGATTTTAGATTAAATCTGTGAAGGGACAAGTAACAAAAGCAACTTTTGTTTCTGACATTTAAAAGTTACATTTTAAAGAAGCCCATGGCTTCTCAAGTGTCTGCTTTTTCTCGTCTGTGCTGGATTTGACATTTTAAATATTTTCAAATCCTCTAAATGACATGGCAAATAGATTTTATTCAATATCAAAAGGAGGGATAAAATAAGCAAAATAAGAATTTTGATTTTCCATTCAAAGTTTTCAATATCTCTTTATAGTTTTATAAAATCATAAATCCTGGAGCAATAAACAAATATAGGGAAAGTTCCAATGGAAATAAGTTTTAAGTAGAGATCACTCCATCTCTCTCTTTCTCCTGTAAGTGTATACACTATATTGCTTTCACTTTACTCAAGGAACCTATGCATGAGTTTGGGCAGTCTACTATCCTTAAATTAATAATGGGCTTTGAAAGCTGCTGCTTTAGGCCACTGTGGTTTCTTTTATTTCATTTTAAACATATTTTGTAAAGAGACAACCTCTAATATACTATCTTTAAATATTAGCTTTGTTACATGTGTATATGTCTTATCTCAGCAAAACTGTATGTTCCTTGAAGGCAGAAACAGTCTATTTCATCTCAGTATCTTGCACAGCACATAGCACAGTGATTCAAAAAAGTGATAAATAAATACTGATATATATAAATAAATGTTTGTTGATATATAGTCATAATTGTTGTCTCATATATTAAATGATAAACACACAGTATGTGTAAGCCATCCTAAGACTCAATGTGCTAAAGAGGTCTTCCTGTTCTGGGGTGTACATTTTTGCTTTTGCAATTGGCTCCTTGTGTGCATAATTAGACACTTACTAACATAGTTGCCTACTTGCCTTTTTTTAGGATATTCAGGTGTGCTTTTGGGACCCATAACTAGTTTCAGCTGAAAAATAAGTGCCAAAAAAAATATAGATCCCTTGATAATTTGGCTCTTGATATTCTAACACTCACAGCCGTCAAACTTCTTTAAAATATTCCCGCATCTCCATTGTCATAAATTTTACAGAAGTTTGAAAAAGATTATTTGTTCTAAAATGCAATTGTAGCATGTAAGTGAAAAAGAAAACAAGGAGAAAAATATCTTGAAAACAATTTCTGCAGAAAGTCTATCAAGGAACATTGCAAAACTCAAAGTAGGTGAGGAAAATCCCCATTTTATAAACCACTTTTCTACAGAAAATTCCTATTTGAGTGAACTCACATTTTGTACAGTATTAGGACAAATTGTGCAAGATGAAATCAGGAGCCCAGTGGGGATTATCAGCCCACCTGATGTTTCACATAATGGAGCCTTATCAAAAGAAAAGATATAATTTGGTATTTGGTTTTTTGCTATTGAGTTGTAGGAGTTTCTTATATATCTTGGATATTAACCCTTAATCAGACATAGTTTGCAAATACTTTCTCTCATTCTGTAGGATGCCTTTTCACTTTGCTAATTGTTTCCTTTGCTGTTCAGCAGATTTTCAGTTTGTGAAGTCCCATTTGTCTATTTTTGTTTTTGTTGCCTGCTTTTCGCGGGCTCACATCTAAGAAACTATTGCCGAGGCCAATATCAAGAAGCTTTATCACAGTTTTCTTTTAGAAGATTTACAGTTTCAGGTCTTATGTTTAAGTCTTTAATCCATTCTGAGTTGATTTTAGTGTATGGTGTAAGATAGGGATCCAATTTCATTCTTTAGAGTGTGGTTATCCAGTTTTCCCAATACCATTTATTGAAGAAACTATCCTTTCCTAGTGTGTTATCGCCCCCCTTGTCAAACATCAGTTTACCATAAATGTGTGGATTTATTTCTGAGCTCTCTATTTTGTTCTGTTGGTTGATATGTCTGTTTTTATGTTAGTACCATACTGTTTTCATTACTGTAGCTTTGTAATATATTTTGAAATCAACAAGTGTGCTGTCTCCTGCTTTGTTCAAAATTTCTTTGGCTAGTTGGAGGTTCTTGTGGCTCCATATGAATTTTAGGATAGTATTTTTCTATTTCTGTAAAAAAAATGCCGCTGGAAGTTTGATAGGGATTGCAATGACTCTCTAGATCACTTTGATTATTATTGACATTTTGACAATATTAGATTTGCCGATCCATTAAGACAGGACATCTTTCCATTTATTTGTTTCTTTTTCAATTTCTTTCATCAGTGTTTTATAGTTTTCAGTGTAGAAGTTAGAAGTCTTTTGTATCCTTGCTTAAGTTTATTCTTAAGCATTTCTTAAAATGACCAAAATACCTGAATAGATATTTCTCCAAAGAAGACATACCAATGCCAACAGGTACATGAAAATGTGCTCAACATCACTAATCATCAGGGAAATGCAAATTAAAATCAGAATGAGATATCTCCTCATACCTATTAGGATGGCTATCATCAAAAAGAGAAAAAGATAAGTGTTGGTGAGGCTGCAGTGGAAAGGGAAGATGTGTACACGACTGGTGGAAATGAAAATTGGTACAATCACTATGGAAAACAGTATGGAAGTTCCTCAAACAATTAAAAATAGAACTACCATATTATCCAGCACTTCTGGACTTATATCTAAAATAACTGAAATTGGTATCTCAAAAAGATATCTACACATTCACATTCATTGAAGCATTATTTACAATACCAAAGAAATGGAAACAACCTTAATATCAATCAACAGATGAATGGATAAAAAATGTATTATATATAAACAGTGAAATATTATACAGCCTTAAAAAGAGGGAAATTCTACCATTTGCTCCAACATAGGTACTTATCTTCAAACTCATCACGATGTATCTATTAAATATGTACAGCTATTTTGGGTGTCAATCATGCCTCTATAAAAAAAGGGAAGATATAACTAAAGGCTGTCACATTAAGAGTGAACTCTACAAAAGTAAAAAGCTTTCAATAAAAAGAATGAAGAAACATACTAGCCTACATCATCCCTAGATTCTGGACTATGCTCAGTGGTCAACCATGGGGAATTTTGGTTACTTATTGTTTCAATGATACTATGTATTAACACCCCGTACCCTAAAAACTCAGTGAATTACAGCACAAGCATTTATATTTCTCACTCCTGAGTCTTTGACTCATTTGCTAAGCTTGTGTCTAAGATTTTGGGTTGATTGGGCTTGGATACACCACAGATTGAATTTAAGTCTGTTCCTCATTTTCCACATTTTTCTTCTGGGACCAGCAGCTACTCAGAGCACATACTTCTCATGACAGATCACAGAAGAGCAAGCGGATAAGCCAAATCATGCCCATACCTTTTAAACATCTACTGGCATCATTTTCAGTAGCTTTCATTGGTCAAAGCGAGTTACAAGGCCAAGTATACGACATTCATATTGGGAGGATACTGCAAATGTGCCTGGCAAAGTATGTGGATATATAATTCTATTAATAAGAGAGGGAAAAAATCAGGACCAAGAATCCAATCTATTACAGTCGGGTATATTAATATTATCTCTGCTTATTACAATGCTTCAAGAAGTTTCAGAAAACACCATACCAATGAATGTTGAAAAAATTTGAATTTTTTAGCCTGCAGAAAATAAAACCTGTTGGTGATGGTAGAAAGGAAATTTCTGTTTGGGGGAAAAGTTTGGATAAAGTATCATTTAGCTCTAAGCGAGCGTGCGATTATTTTAGACATTTTCTTGCAAGGAATATTGTTTAGTAAACTAGGAAGAATGGGGAGGGAGTTGCTGAGGCAGAGAGAGTTGAGTCTTTGTTCACAGGGTGGGGTCTCTGTAAGTTGTATAGCTTGCTTTTGGTTGCTTTGCTTTTAAAAGAAAGGGAGCTGTCATTCATGTCATTATATATGACAAACTCTCCTCTCAAGGTTCAGTGACTTGTTTCAAAATGGGAAAAGAACATCATCTGAATCTTCTAAGATATTTTGTACATATTCTAGTTCCTATTCAACCAGAAAATTACCTGCATAATCTTGGCAGATCATTCCCTCATTTGCAAAACTAGGGGGTTGAACTATACAGTCTCCTAGGAAGGGGACAAGGATGCTAACTAACATTTATTGAGTACCTTCTTTGTGCCTGACACTGTGTTGTATGCTTTCAGAGGCTCTTGAAGCTCTGCGAGTCTATGCTTCTGTGATTTTACACTGTCAGGCAACACTTGTAGGTAACTGTACTAAATAGCAGAACAACTTTGTGAAGTACTGTTGCCATCTAATGGCTTTTGCATAAAATTGTCCATAAGATTCACATCTGTGACCTTTCTCATAACATTCCTTTCTTCACTTTTTTCTCCAAAAGGTAATAGCCACTGATTTATTCAGCCATAAAATGCAGCATGATAATGGATGATCTGAAGTCCTTTAAAAGAGCTTCAGTTTCAATTACTCCCAAGAGACAACCCAGTGGTCAGAAAGCTGAATTACATCCTAGTCACTGAGCTTTCAACAGACGTCAACATTAATGATAATAGCTATCATTTACTGAGCATCTATATTATGCCAGGAACTATGGTAGATGCTCTACATATATAATTTCCTTTAAGCAATGATCTCTTCTATGTGCCTTTATAGTCATGGCCTCTTGGGCTGTAAGGCTAAACACATACTATTATAAAAACCCTGTATGCTGAACTTGCTAGTAAAGTTCAAACTAATTTAGAATATTTTTCCTTGAAGTCTAAATACTTTTCAAAATTGAACATGCTCTACACAGTGCCTTCATTATATTTTCTTCATGGAGTGAAATTTCATTACATGACTTAGTAAGCATTGGAAACGTTTTTCTGCACAGCTAATACTGTTAGTAAGCTTGTAGATTTGAGATATTTAAAGTTCAACATGGAGGTCAATAGTGTTTTTTGAACACAAGCTCTATGATAACATTCATTAATTATGCTATATAATTGTCCTTATATGTTGAGTCCATAGCTATTCAGAATAATGACATTTAGCGAGTACTTTAAGTACGAGGCAAAGTTCAAAGCACATTTTACACATATTACATACATTTATGTATATCAACCCACTTCACCCTCATAAGAATCCTATAAATGGGTATTATTATCATCTTCCTCCTTATAGATAACGAAGTGAAAACAGAGATGTTTACTGACTTGCTCAAAGACACACATCAAGGAAGGATAGGATGTCAACTGAGATGATTGGTTCTAGACTGCGCTCAAAATCACTCTGCTATGATTCTTCTGAATAGTTAGGTAATGAGGCCTAATACTCTTGCTTTAATTGTATCTGATGGTATTACTTTTTCCTTGGATAGTTATCTGAGATGGCTAGATTACAGATAATGTTTTTCTCCCTTTGTTAGGCAGTTAGTTTTGCACCATAGAAACTCTATTTGGAAATAGACTACATTCCTGACAACTATTCACGGCTGGCTACATAATTTTCAGTGCTCAATGCAAAATGAAAATGCAGGGCTCCTTGTTCAAAAAGTAGGGAAAAAAGTGCTGTTAAGGATATTAAAACACAAAAGTGTTTTCTTCTTATGCAGTCTCTCCCACAACCTGATATAGTATTTTTTTTTTTGCTGTTGAATGTTACACTCCCTCAGGCATAGGGATATTCCTAGGAGACAGAGAGGTGGGAGGAGACTAGGTAAGCAGGTGAGCCAAGACTCCAAGCTCTTGGCACATTCTCCATTGTGTGATTGGACATCATTTACAAAACATAAATTCAAAGGTAAAAGTATTGTGAATTTCAAGACAGTGACCACGAGCATTAAACCCCAAGCAGGGGGCCCTTCTGAGCATGTGGCTTTGTGTGACTATACTGGTTGTATGCTCATAAAGCTGGCCCTGCAACTTTCACAAAAATGAGGTAGTATTGTATGGTTGTTGAATCAGAGTATCTATGTTTGATTCTCGGCTCCCTAATTTATCAGATTTGTATATTATCTTGTTCAAGTTATTTTTACCTCTTAAAGACTGGGTTTACTCATCTGTAAGTATTATGGTAATAAAAGTACATTCCTCATAGGACTCTTTGAAGTTTTGGTGAGACAATTCATGTGTGTACACGTTAGTTGGTATATATCACTCTATAAACATAAGGTATGTCATTTAATGAGGCCATGGAAATTGCTTAGAACTAACTATGTCCAGTGGACACCTTTTTCCCAGTGTACTTCTCCCTTATTCCTGAAGAATGCTTTTCTTCTAGAAATTGCTACTCCACTCTAATTCCATTTATATCAGTTCAGAGTGTTAATTTGTGAGTACAATGTGTATTGCTACCTCTAACCATAGTTGATTAATCTAGGGTGGGCACAAAAACCAAGTAAGGCCCCAGCCAGTTTTTAGTATTTAGAGGAAATGCAGCTAGGTTTTAGGAACCACAGGAACTGGGGTCTGAAACTCAAATAGGATACTCCTCTAGTCTCTGCTTCTTTTTATACACATGCCTCATTTTTCTTTCTTTAATTTCTGTCCTTGGTTTCTATGAGATACCCCGGGATTGTTAATATAAACTGTTCTTTTGGCTTAAATTAGTTTGAATTGGGCTTCTCATACTTGCGATCAAGAAAGCCTATCTATACACGATCTCATTGTAAAAATCTGATTCTGGGGCAGGCCCCATGGCCGAGTGGTTGGGTTCTCATGCTCTGCTTTTTTGGCTGGCCCAGGGTTTCACCAGTTCGAATCCTGGGCTGGGACATGGCACCGCTCATCGGGTCATGCTGGGGTGGCGTCCCATGGGCTGCAGCTGAAAGGACCCACAACTAAAAATACACAACTATGTACCGGGGGGCTTTGGGAGAAAAAGGAAAAATAAAATCTTTACAAAAAAAGAAATGATTCCAAGAATGTATTTGCATGTTTTGCCTTCCTCACTTGGGTATTCACTATATGGCAGATAATACAGGAATCCAAATAATACTATTTGAATAAAATCCAAATAGATAATCACCAGGTACCCAAAGACTTCCTGACAACCCCTCTCAAAAAAAATCTCTTTCTTGCGTGAACTCCTAAAGAATTCTCTCTTCTTTTGTTTTACAACCTATGGCACCTACTCCATACTTTCTTTGTAGCTATCACATTATTAGTTACAAATTTGGTTTAGTTATTTGTGTATGTCTCACTACAACTATTAGAATGCAAGCAAGGACCTATCTAGGATTTTTATTATTATTATTAATCACTCTTTTATCTGAAAGCATGGCAAAGGATAGGATTATAATAAAAATTTATTGAATAAATGAATGCATTAATGAATTAATGAATAAATAAATCTTGTAGTTAGCCAGTAGCATCCTCATTGTACTTCCTCATGTTGTTAGCGATAGTGATGACTAGCTTTGTTAGAAATCTTTCTGCTTATTTTCTGTGTAAAAATATGGTGGCTGCAAAGAAATCATCACCCTAAACATTCCACCAACACAATAAAGTTCACCAGTGGAAAAATTGCTCTATTATTAGCCCAACAAAGCAGTCCTACTTTTCATGCTTCTACTTACATTATGCGTGAGAGACTTTTATAACTACACTTAATCATTCTTTTCCTATCTTGGCAAACGAAAGATTAAGGAGACAGACGTTCTCATTTTCCAGACATCAGAATCCAAGAGCAACTTTAGTCAACATCTTTTGTGTTTTGATTTGGTTATTAAGCCTTGATTCTAACGTTACCAGATTTTAACCCATTGTTAGAGAAAAAAGGGGAAATCGATATGAATTCAAAGAGATAGTATGTCTTTCAGACCAGAAATTCTCAGCCTTGGAGCTATTGACATCTTAGGTTGGAAAATTCTTTGTTGTGGGGGACTGCCTAGTGCATAGTAGGATATTTAGCAGCATTCCTGGCCTCTACCCACTAGTAGCCAGTAGCATCCCCCACCCCTCAAGTTGTCACAATGAAAAATGTCTCCAGATATTGCCAAACATTCCCTGGGGGGAAAAATTGCCCTGTTGAGAACCACTGATATAGATACAATTACTCTACTGTACTCTGACTCCTAAGGCAAAAATTATTTCTAATAAAATGTTCATAGAAAGCATAGAATTTTAACATTGGAAGGGGCTTAAAAAACACAGAAAATAACCCTCTCACTTTACTAATGAAGAAAGTGAAGGTCAGAGAATAAAGAGACTTCTTCACAATCACAGAACAAGGTAATTGACAGAGTTGTCTCATATCCAAATTTCTTGACCCCTGCTTAGGGTTTGAGCTACCGTAGCATGCTCAAATTAGGAAATCTTATTAACATGGTCATGGCTTGCTAATGGGCCGCTTGGATTGCCACCTAAATTGGTTGGTTGACTACCCCTCCAGCAGGGATGGCTGCATAATTTGTGGGTCCCAGTACAAATTTAAAATGTGGGACTCCTTCTTCTAAATGCACAAAAAGTGTTGCTAAAGCTTTTGTCTTTCTTATAAAGAGACCATAAGGTCTTTCTTTCAATCTCTCATTGTGTTTTTTTATTTGATTTCTAATGTTTCAATCTCTCAGGAATGGGGATACTTGTTGGGCAAGTACAAGCAAAGGGCCTGTCCCCCTATTCGGTGCATGCCCATCTCCTGTGTTCTCCCTCCCACCAGCCACTGGATCAAAGTGCCATGCCCTTCCAAAAGGAGAAGGGAAATTGAGCAAGGCATCTCTCTTTCCCACAACCCCAACCACAGAGGATAAAGGACCCCAAAAGGTAACTGAACCCTAGGACTTACTCTGGATTGAGATAGGCTCACTCTTGCTGAGGCCATGATACTATCATCCCAGGGCAGGGATGGCCACCACCATGACCCAGTCCAAGACTCACAGGGTCCTCAACCTTTCCCACAGGGGTAGAGGGCAGCAGCAGTTGTTGGGCAGCCATGGCATTGAGAACTCATCCTAGGGAGGCAGAGAGGCAGTGAGTAGGATTACATGTGAGGCCAGGCTGCAAACTCCTGACACATGTTCCATTGCTTCTTTGGACTTTATGTACAAAACAAAATTCAAAGATAAAATTACTAAGAACTTTAAGACGATGACTTCAGAGCATTAAACCATAAGCACTGGCCCCTCTTCTGAGTGTGATGTCCTATACCACTGCAGTGGTAGCAGGCCCATGATGTCTGCCCTGCTCGCCAGAATCAGAATGCAAAATTTACTGGAACACAGCTGCCTAAAGTGTCAATTCTAAAATGAAAATTTATCAATGTTGTATTTCATTAAAGAAAAATGATTATTGCCACTTTCTGTTCATGATCCGCTCTGCAGTCATGTTGGTCTTTTAAAGCATTGGGGAGATTCTTTGAAAAGCAATTTTACTACGTCAATAATGATTCCTTGCCAGATTTTGAACTCTGAGCAAATACACCAAATACCACTATAAATCACACATAATACTGAATGTTTTCATTGTATCCAGTAGAAAAGAAATGCATTATATGTCTCATGAATTTGTAATAAGAAAAATATTTCAAACTTTGGGTCTCATGGTGAGCGCGTAGGTCAGAAATAGGAAATAGACTGTATTTTTGTCTTTTCTAATCTGACACTTAACTTCTTTACTTTGGTTTACCCTGGAGAAAATATAAACAATATTTTCCAATACAAGAAGTTTGGAAAATGTGATTGTATATTCAACTATTTGTTCAGATAGCATCATGAGTCATTTGAATATAGTCTGGGGATGTCCCATCAATTTTCCCTCGACAGTCAAATGATTCCAAGATGGTTAAGACAGTACGTACAAATATGCCTGTCAACTCAGTTTGGGAAATTCTACCAATATGCTTACAGCTCATCAACAAACTCATTAACATATTATCTGGTCAAGTTGAACCTAGGAAGACAAAATTTGTTCAATGACCACCTTTCCAAGGTAAGGGTGAAAAATCTACTAATACAGTCTTCTATTTGCAAGTGAAACCTAGCTCAGCTATTTAGTCTGCTTGGTTCCAAAAGAGCTACATAAGCAGTTGATAGTGTTTACATGAGAGACTAACAGCAGGCTACTGTAGAAACTTGGACTCCATATAATTGGCATTGAAAATGAATTCAACTCATTAACAGGTCTCTGAAACAGAGCTCTTTGAAAATAAGCTTGACAGTTTCATTTAATAAGTATTGGACACCTTCGGGCAACTCCTCTAGACTCTTTAACCTTTCACTTTCCCCTTGGTGTTCCTTGCAGCTAGTTTCTGCTGCCTGTTAACAGTCGCTGCTCTGGAAAGGAAATGCTTTGCAGGAGCAGCAGCAGACACTCTAATGCATGTATCCACAAACACACGGAATGTTTTTCTCTTGAAAATGATGTTGCTTTCCTAGCCAAATTTGCAGAGCAGAGCAGTGGCCAGAAAGGCTCTTCAGCGAAGGGGAGATTGTTCCTGGGCCTGCAGCTCTGGAGATGAGGATCCAGCCACACTGTCAGTGTCCACCATCATCAGCATGCGTGTCAACTGTTTGGATAGAAGCGGCCTGACACTAAACTTCACTGTTTGTCCAGACTTCTCTAAGCCTAGTTTGATGAGATAGAATCATCCATGGAATGTCAGAACTGGAGGGGTCCTACAAGAATATTAAATTTTCCATAGGATCCTGAAAGTTACCATTAACTGTTCAAGGTCACATTGGAATTCCAATCTCTAAGTCTGAAACAACGTAGAATTCCTCCTGAAGACTTGATTTTTAAAAGGACAGCCTAGCACAAAAATTGGTAAATGGAAGGAGGAAAACAGTAGATTTGGGGAGGTATATTCATCAGCTCAGCACCCTAGCAACTTGGGGACACCCTGCACAAAGCAAAGTGGAAAATTGAAGCAATTAGGTAGGCAATTCAGTTCAAAACACACTCTTCTGAAATAGCCAGATGATTGAAGCAATAATTCTTTTTTTGCCTTGGATTATATTGATAGTTGTCTCAATTATCCACTTCACTGTGTGTGTGTAGACTTAGCCAGCCAGAGTGATCATAATTATCACTACTTGACCTTAATCTGATCTCGTCCCTTGTAAAATAGTTACTAGTAAATGTGAACCTAAAAGCAACCTGGGGGAGGTGTGGTAAAGAGATCACAGTGCCCTTTAAGTATCTCCAAAAGAATAGTAAATGGGGAAATGGATTGTGTGAACCGTGTGTGTATGAAATCACTTTGAATTAAGCAATTTCACCTGTCATTGAAATCCGCTATCAGGGATTGGGCATTACCTAAGTACTAGAGAGCAAGAGCCTTTTGTATGTTCTTTGATTGAAGAGATTTAATTTAGTTGTAAATGTATTTTTTCTGTTATAAAAAACCAAGGCCAATAGCTTTGTAAAAAAGGTTAAACTTACGTGACTTTTACACATTTACATTACACATGTTACATTATGACCTATTTTCAGACAAAAGCTCAGTTGCAATAGGCAGATCAGCCATGTTTAAAGAGTCAACCTGTTCTCCATACTAGGATGTGACTATTTACAAATGGATGGATGAAATCTGCCCTGCACAATCCAATCCCTTATGAGGTTTTACCATGTCCCATTAAGGTATATTTGAAAATGTAAAACAAACAAACAAAAGTTCAATAATGTGTGCTCGCTTTTAACTTTCAGGAAAGGAAAGCAATGCAGAAACAGCTGAACATTTGAAGAGGGTTTAGAAATTTGCTATTTGACATCTCATTTTGCATCTTTTGAAATCAGCATTTGCTATTTTTCTAACTATTATCAAGAAATGTTGTCAACGTACTACAGTAGTTGAGTGCATAGTCTCTGGAGCCAGGTTGGCTGAGTTCAAATTGTAACTCTGCCACTTATTAGTTATGTGAATTTGGTCAAGTGTTTTAGCCTGTCCTGTGGAGGTGGGTTTCCTTAGCTGTAAAATGAAGGTAATGTTAGTGCTGATCTCCTAGGGTTGTTGTGAAGGCCAAACACCTGGGAAATGATTAGAATGTTGCTGTTTACATCGTGAAGACCACTTTAAGCATTAGCTATTATTATAATTTCTTTTTCCATGGTGATGTGTGTGTGTAAGGGCATAGATTGACATTAGAAAGTGAAATTAAGTACAAGTTACAAATACTCATGGATAGTTCCCTGCTGGGGCTTACTGTAACATGAAAGAACCACCACATCAATGCATTTGAGGGGCCCTTTGATTGGCTGTTCTAACCATCTCATTTATCAATGAGGAAAAGGGCCTGAAGAAGAAGAATGGATTTTCTCAAAGTAAAACAGTTATGAAGCAGCAGAGCTGGACCAGATAGCTGAGACCTAGAAATACTAAAGTCAGGTAATCAGTTTGAATGTTATAAAAGAAGCGTGCTTTTCATTTCTGTCACTCAGCATATATAAGCATTGAGTTGTAGATGGTCATTTCCTCCTCCTTCCTTTTATTTAAAACTTCACAATTTTTTCACCAGTTCTTTTTTTTTTCTTGTAAGAGGGCTGGGAAAAGTAAAAGTAAAGAGGTGATAGGGGCAATTCCCAGGGGCAATCTTTTAGAAACTTTAAAGCATTTCAAAAACATTGTGCTATCCTGAGAAGTGAGGTAGGAGAGTAGGGAGATTAGATTTAAAAAGTCTCAACTACAAAAAAAGACAAAATTGTACTATTTGTGACAATATGGATGAAGCTTGAGAGTAATATGCTCAGTGAAATAAGTCAGACAAAGAAAGAGAAATACCATATGATTTCACTCATATATCAAAGATGAACAAACATATGGATAAAGAGAACAGATTGGTGGTTACCAGAGGGGGGAGGGTAAAAGGGGTAAAGGGGTACATACGTATGGTGACAGATAAAAACTAAACTATCGATGGTAAATATAATGTAGTCTATACAGAAATTGAAATCTAATAATGTACACCTGAAATTTACACAATGTTATAAGCCAAAATGACCTCAATAAAATAATTTTAAAAGCTACAAATATCAGTGAACTGGAAAGCAAAACAAAGTATTAATGAGGAACAAAGACCACTAACCAAGCTAGAGTAAGCTAGAGAAATTGGTTTCCTCTATTGCTCAGTAGTGTTTTCAGACAGGCTTACATGGCTAATTCCATTTCTTCTGCCCTTAGGTCTTTCAAAATAACCCTGACCAGGAACACTCCTCCAATTCCTGTCACCATCTCTCTCCTTAATCTTTCCACTGCCAGCAAATACCAAGAAAATTTAAAAGTAAGTTGAAGCATCAGTATCTGAGTACTTCTCAGATAACACTCCTCGTCCCTTGAATCAATACACTTTACAGCCATTGACAGCAGAGCATAGTTTGATTAAAAGGAAATTATGTGGTGAAAGCAAACCAACATGTACAGAATCCCTTATTTTATTTTCTTCCAGAGCTATAAATTTACTGAATGTTTTTCCTGATATCAGAGGACCAGCCATAGAAAGGTGGTATAGAATGGTAGCTAAAAGTTCAGGCAGGCTCTGACGCCATACACCTGAGTTAAAATCCCAGCTCTGTGGCTTAACTTTTATGTAACCTTGGGCAAATTATATTGTCCTAAAATTGCTTTATATACACATCTGGCAACACAGGAACTTGGAGGAAGCAGGTATCAGTGAAGGTGGGGTGGTTAGGGAAGTTTTCTTGGAAAAGGTGAAACTAAAGGGTAATCCGTGTTTGTACATGTACCTGTGTTGGACAAAATTGATCAAACTACATGCATTTTTTTTGTTTCATTCTTTTTTCTTTCAGTTCCACTAACAGAGACAATGCCAAAATCATCATGACAGTTCCTTTCTGCTCATTTGCAAAGACACACTCTTCTGAAACCAAGAGGACATATTTCCATATCAAAATGGATGAAAAGCATACACATGGAAAGACTTGAAGACACCTTTTAATATTTAAGTAAAATGTTTTTTTTCCCTCAAAGCAAAAGATCTGCTGAGAGACTGGCAGTTGCAACCATAGTACTCAAAACTGCATCTGAAAACTAAGACATCTGATAGCCAGGGGAGAAATAAATAACAAAGAGGGCAGCCCTGTTTCCCTCCCTTAGTTTTTTATCATTACAATGGAAATAAAATCAACACATTAGGGGAAAAAAGGAAGTGGGAAAATAGGCATCAAACAGAGAAACTAGAAAGTCTGTTTAAAATGGAAAACCACAGGCACAGAAGTGTCTGAGTCCCTCTTCCTGCCAAGTAAAAGGGACAATTGCATGGTGTCTTTCCCCCACCCCTGGAAATCTGAATGTTTTTAGCATTGTTTCATCCCATAGCTGTCCTTAATGATATTGTATATGATAATGTTATGTCAAGAAAAATGCCAAAATAAAGAAAAATAGAAGAAATGATTAAGAATGGCAGTCTTGTAGAAAAATAAGACATCATATTTGAGAGGAACACTCTTAATGTGAAGCCACTTTCCATTTCTTACCTATTTTCCTTTGTGACTGTTATGTGTGGATGGCATATAGCAGTGCCTCCAGGGAAAGAAAACTGAAAAAAGAAAGAAGGAAAGATAGAAAGGAAGGAAGGACAGACGGAAGGAAGGGAAAAAAAGAGAGAGAGGGCAAGTGAGAAAGAAAAAGAAGAAAAAAAAGTTTTTCACTTCATAATGAAACCCATTTCTCCTGACGCTGAAGAAAGTAGTACAAGAGAAACATTTCACTCCTAAATTGTCACTCAAGAAATATTTTAAAACTTCCATGGCTTTGCAATGCACATGGACCAGAAATGAATCTGACGGAAAGGATAAAGGAGCTAAATTATCAAACATCAGTAAAGAGCCGAAAGTACTGTCAGGCACCCACAAATTATGTCCCCACCTCCTCTTCTTTCTTTGTATCCAGGAAAGTGGTTTGGGGGAAAGAGGAGTAATGGGGATAAGGACACAAATCTGAAACCAATATTAATACCACTCTTCTCCACTGCATATGAGATACAAATATACTATGACTTTCCAGAGCTGTCAGGCCCTCATCTTCAACTCTTTAAAATTCATAACAAAAAACGTATGCTCAAATTACTATCTAACATTTCAAAGTCCTTCAGGTTTATACGGCCCTAAGTCTTTCAGAGAAATAAAAATACAATTCCAGAAATCAAGAACTCCAGGGGCTGGCCAGGTGGCACCGCAGTTAGGTGCACACGTTATCCCAGGTGCGGACATGGTACTGCTTGGCAAGCCATGCTGTGGCAGGCGTCCCACATATAAAGTAGAGGAAGATGGGCACAGATGTTAGCTCAGGGCCATTCTTCCTCGGGAAAAAGAGGAGGATTGGCAGCAGTTAACTCAGGGCTAATCTTCCTCAGGAAAAAAAAAAAGAAGAAGAAGAAAAAAGAAATCAAGAACTCCTTTTAATAGCTACATTGATACAAAATCCTGAAAATGTCCATTTCATATATCTAGCTTTTAAATTTGCCTTGAAGGAAATGTTCCTTAATCTGAGACTTTGTCTAGGAATTTATAAGCTAAGGTGTTTTTCCTGACACCTTTAAAATAGAACTTCTCAATTACAAACTTGGACAGATATTATCATCAGTGGTTCTGAATTATTTTCTTAAATATATTGCCATAACGACTTACTCTTATGCAATATTTTAAATGAGAAGGCTTATAATTATATTATGAGAGAGAAAAGATAGGATTAAAAAGTTTTTGATATAAAATAGGACATGCAAAAGAGGCAATATACAAATGGTAGCTCCATTTTATGTGTCCAACCAGCCCATCTGGTATTTGAGACAGAAGTGTATCATGGGAAAATATCCAATACATCATCTCATTGCTCTTCCACACAGGGAATGTGCAGTTATGCAACAAAGCCATGGATTTCTACTTATTTGAGATGCTGATGTGTTGACTTTTGAGCTGCTCTGATTCCCCCACCCTGGCAGTATAGCTACAGGAGAAATGAAATAACTGGGAAACCAACAGAGCAGCAAGCAGAGCAGAACAACTTGGCAAAATTATTTAATACTGAAACCCAACCTTGCCAATTCCCCGACAATACTTTCAATTAGAAAGTATGAAGTAAATATTAATGAACTCTTTGGGACCATAATAATAAAGGTAGAAATATTAGAGAATGGGAACAGGCACAATTAAGTACTCCATGCGTTCTTGTAATGCTCTTCAATGCAGCAATCACATCTGAGTAGCAGTAAGTCATAGAAGGAAGACTACGAGGGGCACTCACAGCTTTCCTGTTGCAAGGGCCTTTGCTGAAATTGCAATGATACATCCCCATTTCACTTTTTGTGCCCCTTTCTCACCTCAGTTCTTCTCAGATTGTTCTCTTGCTGTGTGAATTCTCTCTCCACCAACACCAGTTTACCCTGATACCTTATTCCTCCCCCATACAACCCAACTCTGCTTCAAAAGACTTCTCATTCCACCCCCGGACCCCCATCCCCAAAGCTTCTTTCGTCCCCTGTAGGGTTGGGTTTTCCAGAGGAATAAAGATTCAATTAACTTTTACTAGGATAGGTTTTTTCAGTTTGTTTATTTATGTATGATTTTTCCACTTTAAGGGATATCTGACAGACTCAAATGAATTGTTGGAAGAATGCTTTCATAAAGTCACATATTTATCTTTTTTTGGCAGTGCTGTGTAACAGAACTGTATAGTGTTATTTGCTACAACCGGGAAGTTTTATAACCTTATAATAAATCTTTTGTTTTTCTTTTGAGTCAGGTTAAGAAAGACCTGCTTCTTCCTGCATACCATTTTATTGAGGATTGTGTTATAATGAAATGTTTCACCCTTACTCACAAGTATGCTCCATTGTCCCATTAGATTTCACTTAGAAAACACAGTTCTAAGATAAAATTATTAAGAATTCCAAGACACTGACAGCAGAACTTTAAATCAACCATAGAGCCCTTCTATGCATGGGGTCTTGTGCAACGGTACAGGTTGCACACCCATGATGCCAGCCCTGTATGTATATATACGACCATGAAAAAGAGCTTTTCCTTAGAAGCCATCTGGGCTAGAGCTCTTTAGTGCTTCATCATTGAGAGCCACAATTTTTATGCTGAACAAAGGACACAAGGGTAAACAAAATATACAGTGAAATTACATTAATGTCCAAGTTCGGGAAATAAAGGATTTAGTCAATTCCACAAATATTTGTACCTGCTTTTTGTAAGTATGCTCTGTGCTACAAATTATAGGGAGACACAGGAACTGAACATCCTGCCTTCAAGGTGATTATAGTTTAATGGGTCTGACAGACCTCTTTAAAGCATCTTGGATATAAACTATAACAAATTGAGTGTTATTCTAGCGATATAAATCACTGAAGGGATTAAAGAATAAATGAATCAATTCTGAGTTTGTAGATTGAAAAGGCTTTATAGAGAAGGTAGTAATATTTGAGGTAGGATTAAAGGATATGGAGGATTTGGATAAACTGAGTCAATGGAGGGCAGTTGAGGTTGACAGAAGAGCATGAATAAAGGGACAGCTTGTATCAGAGGATGGAACATCAATCCATGTGACTAGGGGTATATAGAGTAAGGAAGTAGTTAGGGGAGTATATTAGTCAGCTCAGGCTGCCATAACAAAATATTGTAGACAGGTGACTAAAGGACAGGAATTTATTTTCTCACAGTTCTGGAGGCTGAGAAGTCCAGATCAAGCTGCCAGCTGATTCATTTCCTAGTGAAAACTGTCTTCATAACTAGTATAAAACTGCCTTCTTCTCTCTGCTGTTCCTCACATGACAGAGAGAGAGAAAAAGACAGCGACTTCTCTGGTGTCTCTTCTTATAAGGGCACTAATCCCATCATGAGGGTCCAACCTTCATGACCTCATTTAATCCTAATTGCCTCCCAAAGACCCCATCTCCAGAAACCCTCACACTGGGGGATAGGGCTTTGACATATGAATTTTGTGGGGACTCATTCAGTCCATATTATTCCACTCCTGGCCCCCCCAAATTCACGTTCTTCTCACATGTAAAATACATTAATTCCATCCCAATAGCCCCAAAAGTCTTAACTCATTCCAACATCAATTCTAAAGTCTAAGGACCAAAGTCTCATTCAAGCAATATCTAAACCAAATATGTGTGAGGGTAGAGGCATGATTCATCCTGAGGTTCAACTCCTCTTCAGCTGTGAACCTGTGAAACCAGACAAGTCATCTGCTTCCAAAATGTAATGTTGGATAGATATAGGATAGACATTTCCATTCCAAAAGGGAGAAATTGGAAGGAAGAAAGAGACGAGGAGTCCCAAGTAAATCTAAAATCTAGCAAGGCAAGTTCCACTAGACCTTAAGGCTCAGGAATAATCCTCTTTTGTTTGATACTCTGCCCTCCAGGCCCACTGGGGCAGCAGTGTTACTCCCATGGCTCTGTAGGGAGGCTCTGTCCCTTCTACTCTCTGCATGAGCCCCACTCAAGTGGCTATCTGCCAGGGAGGCCCCACTCCTGGAGTACTGGGTTATATCTTCCTGACCCACTGAAATAGGAGAGGTCACCCCACTTTTTGAAACTAAGGAGGAAACAGCATTCCCCCTTTGCCTGTGGTGGGAGTGGCAGCCCTGATGATCTCTGAATTGCCTTTTCATTATATCCTGCTTTCTCTGTCCCCTTTAGTTCAAACTAGCGGTGCCCTTGCTGGTATAATCCCATCTCTATTCCTGGCTCCTGCTGAGATGGCTGATTAAGTCTCTGAGTCACACTCATGATCTTTTTATCAAATGATTCTTCAGCCACACTCTTAGTGTTCTCTTCAGAACCATCTTTCTCATTTTTTTTTTTTTTTGGAATATGGATAGGCTGAGTATTTTCCAAATCTTCAAGTTCTGGTTCCTCTTTGTTTAGCAATTTCTTCTTCAAATAATCTCTCTTCTTTTGCATTTTACTATAAGCAGTCAGGAGGAACCAATCCATTCCTTCAACATTTTGCTTAGAAATTTCCTCAGCTAAGTATCCAATTTCATTGCTCACAATTTTGACCTTCCACAAAATGCTGGAACATAGTTCAGCCAAGTTATTTGCCACCTTATAACAAGGATTGCCTTTCCTCCAGCTTCCAAAAAGATGTTCCTTATTTGGGTCTGAGACCTCACCAGCACTGCCTTAATATCTCTATTTCTAGCATGCACCTCAAAACACTTCCAGCCTTTACCAGTTAGTTCCAAAGCACCTTCCCCATTTTGAGGTATTTGTTATAGCAGCATCTCACCTCTTGGTATTGAAATTTGTATTAGTCAGATTAGGCTGCTATAACAAAATACCAAAGATGAGGTGGCTAAAACGGCAGAAATTTATTTTCTCACAGTTCTGGAAGTTGGGAAGTCCAAGGTCAAGGTGTTGGCCAATTCAGTTCCTAATGAGGGCTCACATCCTGGCGTGTAGAATGGCCAAACTATCACTGTGTCCTCACATAGTGGGGAGAAACAGAGAGAGAGAGAGCAAGACTGAATAATTTCTCTGATGTCTCTTCTTATAAGAGCACTAATCCCATCATGGGGGACCCACCTTGACCTCATCTAAACCTAATTACCTCCCAAGGCTTCGTCTCCAAATACCATTATATTGTGGGGGATTAGGGCTTCAACATATGAATTGAGGATGGGTACAAACATTCAGTCCAAAGCAGAGAGATACCACCAGAGATATAAACTGGGTCCAAACTGATAGAGCTTTGATTACCATGCTAGACAACTGAGCAATTGCTGCCGATTTTTGAGTATCAGAGCAACATGTTGAGACTGATGATTTATGAAGATAATTCAGATTTTAGTGGGAAAGATGGATTGTAAGGAGAGGAAAAGAAAGCTATTGTGATAGTCTAGGGAAGAGATAATGAAGACCTGAACTAAGGGCAATGGCGATGATAATGAAAAGCAAGGGACCAACATAAGAAAATCTGAAGGGAGAACTGACAGGACTAATTGACTGATTCAATGAAAGAATCGAGAGAGAAAAGAAGTGAAAAATGTCTTTGAGATTAATTGAATTTTCAAGTAACATACTTAAGAGAAAACTCATTTTGTCTCATATATCTCAATTTGTTTCTTGCTGAAAATCTGTCCAGAATGTATGAGTCCCCTTTCCAACCTTAGTGGTAGAGTCTAATGAATATAATCAAATCTTTCTGTGTAAAGATTTACAGACCCTCACGAGCATTATTTTGAAAACTTCATTCTCATTGTAGAAGACTATAGATGTAAATATATACAGAATATGTTTGAATATAAATATATACTGAGCCCTAGACATCCTGGAGGTTCGAGTATCATTTTCTCTACTTTTTACTGTTAACATGTCTATAGTTATTCACCTGTCTCAAAAACTTTGTGCAGCAAAAATTCTCATTTAAGTTTTGGTTCCAGGTCATTAAGATTTTTTTTTTACATCATATATTTTCAGTTTTAATTTTGTAAAAGATACATCACACTAATTTTAAATGTGTTTAAATTAATTCAAGTGCTTTTAAGTATAAATATATTACTGATAAAAATTTATTATTTTCCTTAGAGAGAAATTTCATTAAAATGTTTCCTATATCTTAAGGGTGTTTTATATACAAACAACTATAAAGATCTTGACAATATAGTGTTTATCGGATGTGATATATAAAGTCAAATGCGAAAGTTTCACTTAGCAGAATTTTAATATGTAGAAATTTTGTTAACATATTTCAATCACGTGATTGATCCTACAAGTAGTATTTTAAAAATTTCTTAAAACTAAATAATGACAAGTGGGTACAAAGCAAATTTTAAAAAAATTTTGGTAAAATACATATAACTTAAAATATGCCATTTTAAGTATACAATTCAATAGCATTAATTGAATTCACAATATTGTCCAACCATCGCCATTATCTATTTAAGAATCTTTTTTATTATTCCAAACAGACACTCTGCACCATTAAACAATAACTCCCTATTCCTCCTTCTCCATTGTCTCTGGTAGCCTCTAATCTACATTCTGTCTTTAAGAACTTGTGTATTTTAGATATTTTGTGTAAGTGAAATCATGCAATATTCATCTTTTTCTGTCTGGCTTATTTCAATTAGCATAATATATTCAAAGTTCATCCATATTTTAGCATTATAAGAACTTCATTCCTTTTTATGGCTGAATAATATTCCATTTAATACATATATTTCGTTAATCCATTGCTCTGATGACAGACACTAAGGTTGTTTCTACCTTTTGGTTATTGTGAGTAAGGCTACAAGGAACATCGGCATACAAGTATCTGTTTTAGTTCCTGTTTTTAATTCTTTTGATTATATATCTAGGAGTTGAATTGCTGGTTTATATGGTAATTCTGTTTAAAGTTTTGAGGCATTACAACACTCTTTTCATAGTAGCTTTACCATTTTACATGCTCATCAGTGATGTAGGAGGCTTGCAATTTTACCATATTCTAGCCAACTCTTATTTTCAATTTTTTTTTAATATACCCATCTTTGTGTGAAGTGGTATATAGTTGTGGATTTGATTTGCATTTTCCTAATGACTAATGATGTTGAACATCTTTTCAAGTGCTTATTGGCTATTTGTATATCTTTTTTTGAGAAATGTTTATCCAAGCCCTTTACCCAATGTTTTTATTGAGGTACCATTGGTTTATAACATTATATAAATTTCAAGTGTATATCATTATATTTCAATTTCTGTTTAGACTATATCATGTTCGCCACCCCAAAATTAGTTACCATATGCCACTCTACACAAGTGCCCTATTACTCCCTTTTCTTATCTCTCTCCTCCCTTTCCTTCTGGTCACCAGCTATCTAATCACTGTATCTATGTGTTTGTTGTGGCTGCTTTTGCTGTTTTTATCTTCAGCTTATGAGCAAAATCATACAGCATTTGACTTTCCCCACCTGACTTATTTTGATTAGCAAAATATACTCAAGGTTAATCCATGTTTTCGGACATGGCAAGATTCCATCTTTTTTACGACTGAATAATATTCCATTGCATATATATACCACATCTTCTTTATCCATTCATCCGTTGGTGGGCACTTAGGTTATTTCCAAGTCTTGGCTATTGTGTATAATGCTGCAATGAACATAGGAATATATATAACTTTTTGCATTTGTGTTTTCAGATGCTTTGTAAATAACCAGAAGTGGAATAGTTGGATCATATGGTAATGCTATTCTCAATTTTTTTTGAGGAATCTCATACTGTTTTTGATAGTGGCTGCACCAGTTTACATTGCCACCAGCAGTGTATGAGGGATCTCTTTTCTCCATATCATCTCCAACACTTATTTGTTGTCTTTTTAATAATAGTCATTCTGATGGGTGTGAGGTGATATCTCATTGTGGTTTTGATTTGTATTGCACTAATAATTAGTGATGCTGAACATCTTTTTATGTGCCTGTTGACCCTCTGCATATCTTCTTTGAAAAAATGTCTGTTCAGATCCTTTGCCCATTTTTTAATTAGGTTGTCTCTTTTTTGTCATTGAGTTGTATGAGTTCTTCATATATTTTAGATATTAACCACTTATCAGATATATGATTTGCAAATATCTTCTCCCAATGGGCAGGTTGTCTTTTCATTTTGTTGACGTTTTCCTGTGCTGTGAAGAAGCTATTTAGTTTGATGTAGTCCCATTTGTTTATTTTTTCCTTGGTTTCCCTGCCTGGTTAGACATGGTATTCAAAAAGGTATTGCTAAGACTGGTGTCAAAGGTCATACTACCTGTTTTCTTCTAGAACTTTTACCATTTCAGGCCCTACATTCAAATCTTTAATCCATTTTCAGTTAATTTCAGCATATGGTGTAAGATAATGGTCTACTTTTATTCTTTGGCATGTGGCTGTCCAGTTTTCCCAACACCATCTATTGAAGAAACACTTTCCTTTCTCCATTGTATGTTCTTGACTCCCTTGTCAAAAATTAGGTGTCCATAGATGTGTGGGTTTATTTCTGGGCTCTCAATTCTGTTGCATTGGTCTGTGTGTCTGTTTTTGTGCCAGCACCATGCTGTTTTGATTACTATAGCTTTGCAGTATATTTTGAAATCAGGAAGTGTGATACCCCCAGCTTTGTTCTTTCCTCTCAGAATTCCTTTGCCTATTTGGGGTCTTTTGTTGTTCCACATAAATTTTAGGATTCTTTGTCCTATTTCCATGAAAAATGTTGTTGGGGCTTTGATAAGGATGGCATTGAATCTGTAGATTGCTGTAGGAAGTATGGACATTTTAACTATGTTAATTTCTCCAATCCAGGAGTGCAGAATATTTTTCCATTTCTTTGTGTCTTCTATTTCTTTCAACAATGCTTTTATAGCTTTCAGTGTATAGGTCTTTCATTTGCTTAAATTTATTCCTGAGCAATCTTTTTATTGGGATTGTACATAGAATTGTATTCTTAATTTCTCTTTCTGCTACTTTGTTGTTAATGTATAGAAATACAACTAAATTGTGTATGTCAATATTATACCATGCCACTTTACTGTATTCATTTATTATTTCCAATAGTTTTTTGGTGTATTCTTTAGGGTTTTCTATATATAAAATCATGTCATCCACAAATACTGGCAGTTTTATTTCTTCTTTTCCAATTCAGATACACTTTATTTCTTTTTCTTGCCTGATTTCTCTGGCTAGGACTTTCAATACTATCTTAAATAAGAGTGGCAAAAGTGAGCATCCTTGCCTTGTTCCTCTCCTTAAAAAGGTAGTTTAATTCTTTCACCATTGAGTGTGATGTTGGCTGTGTGTTTGTTATATATAGCCTTTAATATGTTGAGGTACTTTCCTTGTATATCAATTTTATTGAAAATTTTTATCGTAAATGGATGCTGAGTCTTGTCAAATGCTTTCTCTGTATCTATTGAGATGTTCCTGTGATTTTTAGTCATCATTTTGTTAATGTGGTGTATCAGATTGATCAATTTGTGGATGTTGAACCATCCCTGTGTCCCTGGAGTAAATATGACTTGATCATGGTGTATGATCTTTTTAATGTATTGTATTCAATGTGCTAATATTTTGTTGGGGATTTTTGCAGTCTGAAGTGTCTCTTATATGCAGCATATATTGATGATTTTTTAATCCATTCAGCTTCCTGATATCTTTTGATTGGATCATTTAATCCATTGACATTTAAAGTAGCTATTTATATGCACGTACTTATTGCCATTTTGTTATCTTTTTCTGGATGTTTTAGCAGTTCTTCTCTGTTCTTTTCTTCTTCTCTTGCTCTCTTCCTTTGTGATTTGATGGATCTCTTTAGTATTAAGTTTGGGTGACTTTCTCTTTAGTTTTTCTGTATCTATTTTAGGTTTCTGGTTTGTGATTACTATGAAGTTCACATATAGTAACCTGTGTAAATAGAAATCTATATTAATTTGATAGTGTCTTAATTTTGACCTCACACCATAAGCCCTACACTTTTACTCCCCCCCACATTATGTTTTTGATATCATATTTAACCTCTTTTGTGTGTGTGTATCCCATAACATCTTATTATGAAAATAGGTAATTTTAGCACTTTTGTCTTTTGACCTTCATATTAGCATCATAGGTGGTTGATCTGCTAGCTTTACTGTATATTTGCCTTTACCAGTGATTTTCTTATTCCCATTTGTGGTCTTCTCTTTCCCACTTAAATAAGTCTCTTTAACATTTCTTGTAAGGCTGGTTTATTGGTGATAAAATCCTTTAGTTTTTGCTTGTCTGAAAAACTCTGTATCTCTTCTTCCATTCTGAATGATAACCTTGCTGGGCACAGTATTCTTGGCTATAGGTTTTTTCCTTCAGCACTTTGAAATTATCATACCACTCACATCTAGCCTGTAAAATTTCTGCTGAGAAGTCTGCTGATAGCCTTATGAGGGTCCTTTGTATGTAACTTGTTGCTTTTCAGATTCTGTCTTTATCTTTAATTCTTGACATATTAATTGTAATATGTCTTGATGTGGGCCTCTTTGGTGTCACTTTGCTTAGTGTTCTCTGTACCCTCTGTACCTGGATGCCTGTTTCCTTCCTGAGGTTAGTGAAGTTTTCAGTGATTATATCTTCAAATAGGGTCTCTGCCCCTTTGTCTCCCTCTTCTCCTTCTGGGACACCTATAATATAGATGTTTATACACGTGATGTTGTCCCAGATGTCCCTTAGACTGTGCTTGTTCTTCTTAATTCTTTTTTCTGTTCATCTTGGGTTATTTCTTCTATTCTTTCATCTATATCACTGATCTCTTCTTTTGTGTCATCTACTCTGCTGTTGATTCCCTCTAGTGAACTTTTCGTTTCCACTATTGTATTCTTCAGTTCTGATTGGTTCTCTTTTTTATATTTTCCAATTCTTTCTTGAAGTTCTCACTGTGTTCTTCTATTCTTTTCTGAAGATCATTGAGCATCCTTATGGCTATTAATTTGTACTCTTTATCAGGTAAATTATTTATCTTTGCTTCGTTTAGTTCATTTTCTGAGGATTTGTCTTGTTCCTCTATTTGGAATGTATTCCTTTCCTTCGTCATTTTGCCTCTTTCTTTGTGCTTATATCTATGTATTAGGTAGATCAGCTATGTCTGCCAATCTTGGAGATGTAGACTTATGTAAGAAATGGGGCCTAGCAATGTGCCTGCCTCTTGTCACCTGTTCCAAATGTTCCAGGAGTGTCCCCTATGTGGGTTATGTATGCCCTTCTGTTGTGGCAGGGTTGTTCTTGCTCCAGGCACACAGGTAGTCTAGGTTCATCCCTGGGCCAGCTGTGTGTGGCTGCTATGGTAACTTTATTAGGCAGGGGAAGACCTGGCTGGTTTGGGTGAGGTCTGACAGCACACAACTACTCCTGTTTTGCTATTATGTGAGTCAGGTCCCCATTTTGGCTGGTTGCTAGGCTCAGGGGCTCACAATTGCTGCAGTGGAAATCCAGTGTGGCTCTATGCATTACACAGCTGTTGTAGGCTCTCTCAGGAGTGCTGATGGGAGAGGTTGGCCCTGGGCATGGCAGCACACTATCATTTCAGGTGTTATATGGTGAGGTAGATCCCTTGTGTGGCTGTTTGAAATGGCCAGGGACACAAGTCTGCTGCAGCCAACATGCCCCACTGCCTGTGGGCCCACACAACTTGCCAACACAGGTCCGCCCTGCATGCATGCCCTGCTGAGGCAAACCCAATCACCCTGCTTTAGAGATCTCACACATCCCACGTTTTCAGGCCCACAAGTTCAACACTGGCTTGCTGGTATGCAGGACCAGTCCTTGGGATGGGGTACCTACTGTGGCTGAGCTCAGTTGAATCACTGCACTAGTGGGCTAGGCAAACTCCTGAACTAACAGGCTAGAGGAAGGAATCCAGTGGTGTTTGCCAGCATCCCTGTCAGCAAGACTGAAGTAGGTCACAATAATGGCTACTGCCAGTGTTCAGTCCCTGAGCAGCGGGCCCAGCTGCCTCCTGCTTCTCTGAAATGTGCTGAGAGCTTAGTAAGCGAGTCTCTTTTACCAATAGACTATGCACTTTTCTTGTGTTTTTGCGTTGATTTCCGGAACCTGTGAATCTGTGTGTGTCCCTTTAAGAGCAAGTTTTCCTTTCTCTGAAGTTTGATAGCTTTTCTGAGGATATACCCTGTTGCTTTTCAAAACTAGCAAAACCAGGTATTATGGGATCACATCTTGGTTGTGCTGAACTGCCCATTCAGATCCCCCTGCTCCTCCAGGAAAAGCTTTGTACCTTTAAGATTGCTTCCAGCTGTGAAGTGCTGTGTCTCAGATGTGGTTTTTTCCTCAGGAGAGGTATATTTCTGCCTCTTCCACCTGTCAGTGTTGTTCCTTGTTGTAGGGGTTCTTTTTATCCAGTTTCCAGATCTCTCTCAGAGGAAATTGTTCCACAGGTACTTGTAAATTTGTTGTTTCCATAGGAGGAGGTGAGTTCAGGGTCCACCTACACCACTATCTTCCTAGAATCTCTTTGCCCATTAAAAATTTTTTTTTGTTACTTTTGAGTTGTAGGTGTTCTTTATATGTTCTCTGTGTTAATCCCTTATCAAATATGTGATTTGTAAATATTTTCTCCCATTCTGTAAGTTGTCTTTCATTTTCTTGGTAATGTGCTTTGATACACAAAAGATTTTAATTTTGATGAAGTCCAATTTATCTTTTTGTTGTTGTTAGTTGTGCTTTGGGTGTCATATATAAGAATTCATTGCCAAATCCCAGGCCATGAAGATTTATCCCTGTTTCTTACAAAGATTTTAGCTTTTATATTTAGGTAATTAATTCATTGATTTTATTTTTTGTATATAGTGTGAAGTAGGGGTCCAACTTCATTCTTTCACATATGGAAATCTAGTTCTGGCACCGTTCACTGAAGAAACTATTCTTTCTCCATTGAAAGGAATTGGCACCCTTGTTGAAATCAATTGGGCATTGATATATGGGTTGGTTTCTGGACTCTCAATTGTATTCCATTTGTCTTTATGTCTATCCACACTGTTTTAATTTCTGTAGCTGAAGAGTAAGTCCTCCAAATTTGTTGTCCTTTTTGGCTATGAGGGCCCCTTGGAATTCCATATGAATTTGAGGATCAGTTTTTTTTTTTTATTTCTGCACAAAAGGCTCTTCAAATTTTAATAGAATTGCACTGAATCTCATTGCAATCATGAAGGGATTGCTTTGGGAGGTATTGACATCTTAACAATATTAAGTTTTCCAATTCATGAATACAGGATGTGTATTCATTTATTTGTCTTCTTTAATTTAATTTCTTTCAGCAATATTTTATAGTTTTAAGTATACAAGACTTTCATATTCTTAGGGATAAATTTATTCCTAGGTATTTCATACTTTTAGATGCTATTGTAAGTGGAATTGTATTCTTAATTTCTTTTTTGAATTGTTCATTGCTGATGAATGAAAACCCAACTGATTTTTGTTTATGGATCCCTTAACTTGCATCTTTGCTGAATTATTTTATTAGCTTTAGTAACATTTTTCTGGACTCTTTGGGATTTTCTACATATAGGATCATACCATCTGCAAACATAGTTTTATTTCTTTCTTTCTTATGTGGATACTTGTATTTATTTTTCTTGCCAAATCGCTCTTGTTAGGACTGTTAGTACAATGTTGAATAGTAGTAGTAAAAGTGGGCATTCTTGAATCACTCCTGATCTTAGGGGGAAAACTTTCAGTCTTTCACCATTGAGTAGATGTTAGCTCTGGGATTTCCAAAAATGCCCTTTATCATGTTGAGGAAGTTTTCTTCTAGTCTTAGTTTTCTATATGTTTGTATCATGAAATGGTGCTGGATTTTGTCAAATGCCTTTTCTACATCATTCGAAATGATTGTGTGGATTTTTTCATTCCATGAATGTGGTGTATTATGTTTATTGATTTTCTTATGTTGAACCACGCTTTCATTCCAGGGAAAATACCACTTGGTCATGGTGTATAATCCTTTAAATATGTTATTGTAGTCAGTTTGCTGGTATTTTGTTGAGGATATTTTCATGTATATTCATAAGAAATATTGGTTTATAATTTTCTTCTCTTGTGATGTCTTTTCTGATGTTGCTATCAAAGTAATACATATCTTATAGAATGATTTAGGCAGTTTTCCCCCCTCTTCCATTTTTTGGAGGAGTTGGAGAAGGATTAGTGATAATTCTTTAAATGTTTGATTTAATTTACCTGTAAAACCATCTGGTTCTGGACTTTTCTTTGCTGGGATGTTTTTGATTACTTATTTAATCTTGCTACTTTTTATAGATCTGTTCAGATTTTCTATTTATTTTTGAGTCTGTTTTGGTAATTTGTATCTTTCCAGGAAATTGCCCATTTTATTTAGGTTATCTGATTTGCTGGTGTACAATTGTTTATAGTACTTTTTAATAATCCTTTTTATTTCTTTAGGGTTGTTGGTAATGTTGACTTTCATATCTAATTTTAGCTTTTTGTGTATTCCTTCTTTTTTTTAAATCAGTCTATCCAAAGATTTGCCAATTTTGTTGATCTTTATAAAGGGTTAGTTTTGGGTTTTGTGATTTTCTCTATTTCTAAAATCCCTATTATAATTCTTATTTTCTTTCTTTTGCTAGTTTCAGGTTTGATTTTCTCTTTCTTTTCTAATTCTGTCAAGTATAGAGTCAGATTTTTGATTTGAGATTTTTCCTCTTTTATAATGTAGGCATTTACTGCTATAAATTTTCCTCTGAATACTGCCTTTGCTGGATCCCATAAGTTTTTGCATGTTTTATTTTCATTTTTGTTCCTCTCAAACTATTTTCTAATTTCTATAGTGATTTCTTCTTAAACTCATTGGTTGTATGCTGTTTAATTTACACATGTTTTTAAAAATTTTTAGGGGGCTGACCCATGGCCATGTGGTTAACTTCATGTGCTCCGCTGTGGCAGCCCAGGGTTTCTCTGGTTCAGATCCTGGGCGCAGACATGGCACCACTCATCGGGCCATGTTGAGGCAGCGTCCCACCTGTCACAGCTAGAAGGACCCACAGCTGAAATATACAACTATGTACTAGGGGAATTTGGGGAGGAAAAGCAGAAAGAAAAAAATAGATTGGCAACAGTTGTTAGCTCAGGTGCCAATCTTTAAGAAAAAAAAATTCAGTTTTCTGTATGTTATTTTTCTATAGCTTTATTCCACTGCTTTTCCAGAAGATACTTGTATGTTATCAATCTTTTAAAATTTGTTGATAGTCGTTTTGTGGCCTAACATATGGTCATTCTGGGAGAATGTCCAAAGTGCACTTGAGAAGAATGTGCATTTTGCTATTAGAGTGTTCTATACGTGTCTGTTGGGTCTAGTTGGTTTAGAGTGTTGTTCAACTCTTTTATTTCTTTATTAACCTTCAATCTAGATGTTCTACCCATTATTTAAATTAGTGTTTTGAAGTCTTCAATTATTATTGTAGAACTGTCTATTTTTCCCTTCAGTTTGGTCACTGTTGCTTCATATATTTTTGGGCTTTGTTGTTTGGTACATATGTTTATAATTGTTAGATCTTTTTCAGGTGTTGACCCTTTTATCAGCATATACTGTCCTTCCATGTCTCTTATAACAGTTTTTGATTTAAAGACTATTTTATTTCATCATAATATAGCTGCCTCATATCCCATTTGATAAGTATTTGTGTGGAATTTCTTGTTTCATTCTTTTTCTTTCAACTTATTTGCAACTTTGGATCTAAAGTGAGTCTCTTGTAGACAGCATAGAGCTGAGTCATGTTTTTTTAATCCATTTTCCAGTTTCTGTTTTTTGATTGCAGACTTTAATCCATTTTCATTTAAAATAATTACTAATAAGGATGGAATTACTTCTGCCATTTTGCAATTTGTTTTCCATGTGTCTTACATCTTTTTCATCCTTTATTTCCTCCATTATGACCTTCTTTTATATTTGCTTAAATATTTTTATAGTGAAAAAATTGATTCCCTTCTCATTTCCTTTGTGTATTTTTTAAAGTTATTTTCTTTGTGGTTACCCTAGGGATTACATTTAACACCCTAAATTTACAATAATATGGTTTGAATTGGTGCTAGCAACTTCAGTAGCATACAAAAACTCTGCTACTCTGTAACTCCATCCCCACTCTTTTTATGTTATTGTCACAAATTACATTTTTATACATGTACAGTGCAACTAAATAGAAAGAATTGCAACATATAAGAATTCACAGAGCCATCAACAGTTTTTCAAGGACATTCATTTTGCACATTTCCTATTACCAAGAAGGTGAGAAAAGCAATTAGAATATGATTTTGGCCTCAGTGTTCCTTTATTTTCTAAATAAGCATAGAAAGTTAATAGGAGTAAGAATAATATTAGTATTAGTAATAGAATACACTATTTAGTAGGTTGAAAAAGTAAACTGAGGTGGGCCACCACGAGGAACTATAGCAGATGGGTTTAGGGAGGTTGACTGGACTTAAACTAAATCTAGTTCCATTACTAGCCACATAATTTTGGGTCTGTGCCTCAGTTTTTTTATTCCTCATTTTCCTTATCCATAAAATGGGGATAACACTAACTGTGTCAAGGGTGGTCAGGATTAAATTATAGAGTTCATGGAGATTTCCAATGCTAGTCCCTAGAATATGTTTAGGACTCAATTAAAACTAGTTATTATTATAACTGAACCCCCAAACCTGATAATATGGAGAGTGCATAACAGCTCTTGTGTGTAGAAATTTTGTTTATGAATTGCAATTTTTACCTTGAAAGAAGTTGAACTCATTGGAAGAGCTGACTAAGTCTACTTCCCACACAAGAAAGAACATGTAAAGCAATATTTCTCAGACTGTTTTTTCTGCAGATCGCAGTAACAGTTAACATTTATTTCCCCCTGATTTATTGTGATATAATAGACAAAACTGTCTATGTTTAAAGTGTACAAATGTGATGACTTGATACACACATACATTGTGAAAAGACTGCCACAATCAAGTTAATTAACACATCCATCACCTCACATAGTTATACTATATTATTATTTTTTTCGTTTTTTTTGGTGAAAATGTTTTTGGTCTATTCTCAGCAAAATTCAAATATACAATATAGTATTTTTAACTATAGTCACTATGTTATACATTAGGTCCTCAGAACTTATGTACCTTCTATTGAAAATTTATGACATTTGGCAAGCATCTCCCCATTTCTTCCACTTTCTAGCCCCTGAAACCACCATTCTTCTCTGTTTCTATAAGTTCAACTTTTTTTTAAGACTCCACATATGAGTGATACCATACAGTCTTTATCTTTCCCTGTCTGGCTTATTTCACTTAGTACAATGTCCTCCAAGTTTATCTATTTTGTCATAAATGGCAGAATTTCCTTCTTTTTATATAGATCTCACATTTTCTTTGTCCATTTACCCATCAGTGGACACTTACATTGTTTCCATATCTTGGTTATTATGAACAATGCTGCAATGAACATGTTATTGCAAATATCTTTGATATCCTGATTTCATCCCTTTAGATGTATGCACAGAATTGAGATTTCTGGATCATATGGTAGTTCTATTTTTAAATTTTTGAGAAACCACTATAGTGTTTTCCATAATGATTGTACCAATTTACATGCCCACCAACGGTGTAAAAGTGTTCCCTTTTCTCCACATGCCCTCCAACATTTGTTAATCTTATCTTTGTTGACATTTTCTACTGTTTTTCTGTCCTTTATTTCATTTATTTCTACTCTGATCTTTGTTATTTCCTTCCTTCTGCTAAATTATGTCTTAGTTTGTTCTTATTTTTCTAGTTCCTTGAAGTGAAAAGTTGGCTTGTTTCAGATCTTCTTTTTTCTTAATGTAGGCATTTATCACTATAAATCTCCCTCTCAGAAGTGCTTTTCCTGCATCCCATAAGATTTGGTATGCTGTATTTCCATTTTTAGTTGTCTCAAGATACTTTTTGATTTCCCTTTTGATGTTTTTCTTTGGTCTATTTGTTGTTCAGGAATTTCCACATATATGTGAATTTGACTCCTGTTATTTATTTCTAGTTTCATACCATTGTAGTCAAAAGAGATACTTGAGATGATTTCAGTCGTCTTAAATTTGTTAAGACTTGTTTTGTGAACTAACATATCATCTATCTGGAGAAATTTTCCTTTGTGCTTAAGAAGAATGTGTATTCTGCATCTGTTTGATGAAATGTTCTCTGTATATCTGTTAGATCCATTTGTTATAAACTGTAATTTAAGTCCAATATTTCCTTATTGATTTTATGTCTGGATGATCCATCCATTTTGAAGGTGGAGTATTGCAGTCCCCTACTATTATTGCATTGCTGGCTAATTCTTCCTTCAGATATGTTAATGTTTTCTTGCTATATTTAGGTATTCTGATGTTGGTATATATACAATTCTTAAATCTTCTTGATGAATTTTCCCTTTATTATTATACAATGACATTGTCTTTTTACAATTTGTGATTTAAAGTCTATTTTTTCTGATATAACTATTGATAGATATAAACTTAGTATTGTCAACTTGTTAGTTGCTTTCTGCCTCTTTTGTAAGTCTTCTGTTCCTTTCTTCCTCTTTTGCTATCCTCCTTTGTGATTTGATGATTTTCTGTAGTGGTATGCTTTGATTCTTTCGCTTCATCCTTTGTGTATCTACTATAGTAACTCTTATAACTATAACAGTTACTTATTGATAGATAAATCAAGGAAATCAGGAAAACAGTTTTTTGTTTGCCGTATGGTTTAGATAAAACATCTTGTAAGTCTATTTTAACCTGATAACATATTAACTTTGATCACATGTAAAATCTGTACACTTCTATTCTCCTTCCACGTTTTATGTTTTTGATGTTACAATTATATCTTTTTACATTGAGTATCCATTAACAAATTATTGTAGCTGTGATTATTTTGAATACTTTTCTCTTTTAACCTTTATACTAATATTAGTGATTTACACACCACCATTACAATATTGGAGTATTCAGAATTTAACTATATGATAAATCTTAACAGTGAGTTTTATACTTTCACATGTTTCCATGTTATTATTGTCCTTTCATTTCATCATGAAGGAGTCATTTCAGCATTTCTTGTAAGGCAGGTCTGGTTGTGATGGATTCTCTCAGCTTTTGTTTTTCTGGGTTAGTCTTTTTCTCTCCATTTCTAAAGGCCAGCTTTGCTGGATACTTGTTTGTTTGTTTTTCTGTCAGCACTTATAATGTACTTTCCCACTCTCTTCTGGCCTGCTAAGTTTCTACTGAGAACTTTGCTGATAGTCTTATAGCAGTTCTCTTGTACAAGATGAATTTTTATTTAGGTGTCGCTACTTTCAACATTTTTTGCATTAGATCTTTGACAGTTTTATTATAATGTATCCTGTTGAAGTCTTATTTGGGTTGAATCAGTGTGGGGATTTATGAGCTTCATGTACCTGGATGTCTATTTCACCTCCCAGATTTTGAAAGATCTCAACAGTTATTTCTTTCAATAATTTTTTTTGCCCCTTCTCTCTCCCTTATCCTTCTGTGACTCCCATAACATTAATATTATTTTGCTTGATGGTGACACATAATTCAAGCAGGCTTTGTTTACTCTTTTCTTTTTTCTCCTCTGATTGGATAATTTTAAATGACCTGTCTTTGTGTTCACAAATTCTTTCTTCTGTTTGATCAGGTCTGATGTTGATGCTCTCTATTGCATTTTTTCACTTCATTCACTGTATTCCTCAGCTCCAGAATTTCTGTTTGGCTTATTTCTATGATTTCTATCTCTCTGTTAGACTTCTGGTTTTGTTTATGTATTGTTTTCCTGATTTCATTGATTTAACTATCTGTGTTGTCTTGTAACTTGCTGAACTTGCTTATAACAATTATTTTGAATTATTTTTCTGGAACTTTGTAGATCCCCATTCCTTTGTGGTTGGCTACTGGAAAATTATTGTTTTCCTTTGGTAATGTCCCGTTTCTTTGATTTTCATGTTCTTGTAGCCTTGTATTGATGTCTGAGCATTTGATGGAGCAGCCACTTCTTCCAGACTTTACAGACTAGTTTTTGTGGGGAAAGACCTTCACCTGTGGGTGGCTACGAGCATGCCAGTTGCATGGGTTGTGTCAGTTCTATCTCCAGGGAAAGTCCAGCAGTGTGGTATCCACACAGCTATGTGAGCTGAGGTCAGCATCAGCAAGATTGCAGGGATGCTTAATGGCCAAGGCTAAAAAGTGTGTGCAGCTGTATTGAGGGCTATTGAAGTCTTCCATGATGAAGGTTGCTGGGGACTTCTCCATATCTTTTTTGCCTATGGGATACGTCATGGCTCAGGGGATTCTACTTGCACAAGCTCCAGCTTGTGTATGTCTTTGTAGTGGTGGTTGCGCTGATGTTTGTGAGTGCCTGTGGAGCAGTTATGGAGCCAGAAACTGAAGTACATGCAGTCATGGAGCAATAACAGCTCCAGAATCTGAGGCATTGGCTAGCCTACAGCTGTCATTCCTCTGGTACCTGAGATGTGAGTGCACACAGAACAGTGAGGTTCTGGAGTCTGAAACATGCATGGAGGGGCTGGCAGTCCTGGTCTTGGGGAAGCAAAACAGCAGCTCCTTCAACAGCATCTCTCTCCCTAGGAGGTCCACGGTGGTGATGCCTTTTGGTAAACTCAGTGGCAAGAGCTGCCAGTGTCCTCTGCAGAACAGGCTTCTGGGCTCAATGCTGATGAATACTGAAGGGTCCTCCATTGCAGAAGCTGCATGGAATCTGTGGCTGTTGTGATGCCTAAGGTCCTCAGTGACAAAGGCTTCTCAGGCCCTTCACAGAGAAGGTCACTGGGGACTACCGTGAGATCCCCTGTATATTTGATACTGATAACTCTTACCCTTGTGATTTGTTCCTAGTCATCTTTAGGCACCTCAGTTAAGCTGATTTCCCCAGCAATCCTTTCTGTGTGGTTATTGTCGATTTTTTTCTCCACTGTGTTGCTATAAATTCTTAATTGGAGTCTTGGGCCTTCTTAGGGTTATTTTCGTTTTTGGATAGCTATCTAATTGTTGTTATTTGTGGGCAGATGAACGCTGGTATCTCCTATTCTGCCATCTCACTGAAATCACTCCTTCTGTTAGCCTCAAACTGAGTCTTGAGATCACTGGTATGCTTTAAATTTTCAAGAGATTTTGAAGTTTTGTTTCAATGATTATTTAAATAAAACCTCTCTTTTGGTATGATGTTTCACTACTGAAGGCCATTTTCATAAAACATTTGCTTCAATTGTTTTATTAGTAGTAGAATAAGACTTTGATTCAATGCCATGAAAATGAACTAATGAAGTAATAACTTTAATTGTTGAAGGTAATGAGATTAAGAGCAGAGAGGATTTTACACATAAATGATGCATTTATACCAAGTGAATGTGAATTACCTCATGGCAAATGAAAGTCTCACTGTAGTTCAATTAAAGAAAAGTTATAGGAGGAGTGAATAATCTCACAATGCATAGTAATATAGAAATATTAAACTCAAATAATCTTCAGCAATATCTTTCACTAACATATTGAAATTACATATTCATCTTTGTATATACCAACCAACAATTCTTCATTAGCAGTAAGTAGTTAGCAGCAATTGCTCAGTAAAGAATGCTTTGTTAAATGATATTTTTATAGCTTTTAGTATTGTATCTTAAGCTGCTAATAAATTGATTCATCAAAATAATGGACTTTTTAAAAACATGTTTATTGTTTAAGCCAACAGCATCACCTATCACATTAAATTATCAGTATCAGTTTTATCTAATTTATTTCATATTTTTCTTTGCAATTAATTTTTAATTTGTTCTTCAATTGTTGAAATATTCATATGAAAGTTATAAACATAAGGAATTTATACTTTGTTTTTGTTTGTATTCATTTAAATACTCAATTAATATGGAAAATCATTTAGATAAACTTTAGGGGTCAGTAATATTGGCTTTTGAAATGGACCATTTCTGAAATTTGAGAAGTCTTGGCATGGCAGTTAATACCTGGGGTTCTGGAGTCATGTAGATTTGAGTTCTAATAATTGTTTTACAACCAGCTAGTTGTGTCACCTTGGACAAGTTACTTAACCTTTTTAGCCCTCAGCTTCCTCATCTATGAAATGGGAGCAATTATAGTACTGATCTCACAGGGTTGTTGTGAAGATTAAATATTATAATGTATGTAAAGCATTTATCACAATGACTGGCATATTGCAAACATTCAAAAATATTAACGAATAATAGTTGTTATTATGAAAAATAGCTATATTTCTCACAGTGAACTTGGATTTAGCCTCAAAATCCCTGTCCACAGCCACAACAAATCTACTAGGGGTGGTTCTCCAGTTGAAACCTACTTGTCATTTCCAGATTAGTTGTCATATCCATGGCATTGAATAAATGATAGAGCCAGTGATTAATGAAGAAAGTTCTATCGTGTATGATTCTGGAAGTTATATATGGTAATCTTTATGCCTGCTCTATGGTGTTATACTTTGATATTTCCCTGGATTAATCCACAGGTAAAATGTTGATATAAACACTGGCTTGCACTTGGTAAGATTGTTTATCCTTAAAGAATAAGCCTATAATTCCTTTTCCAGAAATATGGAAAACTAAATAATTTGAAAATCTTCCCTCTACCATACATTTACAAATGTGGCTATAATATATTAATCTCCGTATAAGAATTCATAAGAAAATAAAGAAGTACCTATAGCCCTAAATAGAAAAGAAATTCCAAATCAGTGCAATAACTATGAGTTGAAGCCGCAGCTGCCCTGGGGGTAGTAGGTTGGTCTCAGTAATCAAAGGGTGTGAGTTTTAGTGGACTTGCGTTCACACAAAGTGGGGAATTGGAATAAGATTCCCACCTAAAGCCAGGAATCATATAGGACCTCAACCTCAGTGAAAACATAGACTATGAAAACTCCATTTACGAGTATAAGAAAAGATAACATGGAAGTTTTTTGTCTTATTCTCTGCCCTGAGTCACAAATAAAAAGTTTTGTCTAAAAATTCATACCAGTAGCTCTTTCTTTACCTGGTTTGGGGATTTGAATTTATATTATCTGCCAAGTTCTGCCTATAAGTTAACACAACAGTGTCCTTAGGGTGTTAATATTCCTGCATTGTTTGGCAGGAGCAATATAAACTGAGGCAACACACTCCCAGCTAAACAAGAGGATTTCTAAAGATCATTGATTCTCAGTGTATGTTCCAGGAATCAGAAGCATCAGAATCACTTGGAACTTGTTATGAATACACATTCTTCTACCCCAACCAAAACCTACCGAATCACATTATAGGTTGGTGTCTAATGACTTGTGTTTTAGGAAACCCTCCAGGTGATTTTGATGCATGTTCAAGCTTGAGAACCACTGCCCTAGAACCTAAAATTCCACGTCATAAAACTTCCCACAAAACAACATACCATAAGTAACTCAATTCCATCTCACTTACACCAGGATTCAGGACAAAGTTAATGTCACTCTACATGACTTAAGGGATAGGCTTCATTAAGAAAACTTATATAAGCCAAGGAAACTTACATATGCAAGAAAAGAAAAGGCATGTGTCCCCTTGATCTAGCATCACCTAGAAAGGTTCACCAGGACCTAAGCATATTATCCCATACCATGGGTCTGTGACTCAATAAAGGAACATAGTTGTTCTATAATTCAACCTTTCTATAAAAGCAGTGTGAAAAACCAGTCTTGTCAATGGAGAACTATGTACACTACTAGGCAATTGGCAGTCTGGATTTAGGGGTTCAGATGTATAGAAGAACTGTCTTGTAATGCTAGCTGCCCACAATCTGGAGAAGTTGGTGTCAATAGAGTCCCTGTTTGGTGTAAAGAAGCACAGGTCTAGGGTGAATATGGACTTGAATGCAAACTCTCTTTCTGCGAAAAGGGGGAACCTCTGGTCCCAGTGAACTGTTTGTCAAACCAACTCAGAGTGAGCTCCCAGAGTGATCTTCAGACAATCCTGTTCCTTTTTGCTCAGGAAAATTAAAATTTAAATCTGTTTGAATTCTGACAACTGACATAAACATGGCACCATGTTTTTCATCCAAACTGATGTTTATTTTATGAAATCAATAACTGTTAAAAATCTTAAAAAAAAGAAGGGGAGAAAGAGGAGATGGAAGAGGAGGAGTGAGAAGAAGAAATCATAATAAAATCATGAAACAGTGAGATTTCTAAGAGAATTTTTATAATAGAAACCTCGATTGTATTGCTAAGATAGTTTTTATGATAGAAGCCCCTGCCATACAATCCTGCTCTGTCTATCACAGCTACTGAAGAGAAAATTAATAATCTGGATGATAAATCTAAGAAACTTATCCATAGTGCAGCACAGAAAAATAAAGAGAAGGAAAGTATAGAAGAGAGGTTCAGATACATAGAAAATCTAATTTCAAAATCCAACGTACACAGGCTCTGAGTTTCAGAGGAGAGAATAGAGAAAATAGAAGAGAAGCAATGTTCAAAGGAAAGAATGGCTTATAGTTTTCCAGAATTAATGAAAGACACAAATACTCAGAAAGAATAATTAGAGTTAAACTGAGAAGAATAAATAGAACTAAATTCAAACCTAACACATCGTAGAGAAACTGCATATCAAATATAAAAAGAACATCATGAAAGCAATCAGAGAGAAGACAGATTATCTACAAATAAAAAAAAGAAGACTTCTCACTGGCAGTAATAGAAGTTAAAATTCAATGCAACATTTTCAGTTTTGAAAAAAAAATAACTGCCTACCTAGAATTTTATAAACAGGTAAATTATTATTCAAGAGTGAGGACAAGAATTAACTATATAACATCAACAACCTATTAGTATAAAAACAAGGCAAAACTAAAGTACTGGAAAATATGATAAAATAGTAAAGAATGACTGGAGTTAAAACATTCTAAGGTCCTTATACTATTCAGGAGAGAAGAGAATAGAGATATTGATTGACTTTAGACATTAAGTCAAGTAGGTATGCCAATTTTTTAAGGGTAATCAGAAGATGAATGGAAATAGAATGTATTTCAACACCAGTAGAGGGAAAATAATATAATATTTGGCAGAAAAAGAAGTGAAATAAACATAGAAAAAGCAAGATAAATAGAAAATACAAGACAGTAAAAACAAGCCTAAACATGTCAGTCATCACAATATATATAAGTGGACTAAACTCACCAATTAAAAGGCAGAGATTGACAGATTGGATGAAAAAAAACAAAATTAGTTATAAATTATTTATGAGAGATACACCTAAAACATAAGCACGCAGAAAGATTCAAAGTAAGGAAGTGAAAACAAAGATACCAGGAAAATATACAAAAGAAAGCTGACGTGGCTATGTTACTATCAGACAAAGCACATTGTAAGGCAGAAAATATTATTAGTGATAAATAGGGTAGGTACATAATGATAAAATGAGCAATTTACCAAGACGATAACATTTCTAAAAGTTGAATGCACTTAATAGCATAGCTTCAAAATATGTAAAGCAAAATTGAATTACAAGGAAAATATGACAATTAATAACCACAGTGGAATATTTTAACACTCCTTTCACAATAACCCATCTTAAAGCTTTTCTATGATTTTCCACTCATTTTCCTTATTTCATTCTAGTAGGAATACCAAAATTTTAAAGTTTAACACAAAGAAAATGTAACTATATGATACTGGAAGTTGTCCTAGCATGGTGGGATTGTGGTTTATTTTTCTCTTTAATTTTAGAATTTCCAAAATCTACTGTAATTCATACATGTTATTCATTCTTTGTAATACAAATAAACTAATAAGCCTTTTACAAATGAACACAAAGTAAAAATAATTGTATCCTTAGCATATAATATAATGGTTGGCACAGATTAGGTATTCATTAAGAACTGGTTGAACTATACTTGGGGTCATTTGAAAAAAAAATTGTATAGTAGTGGAAAGAACACTTTTCTGGGACATGTGGGTTTAGTAGGGCTCTGCTATTTACTATCCATATAGTTCTCAGAAATTCAGTGTAAGTTAAATTTCCTTACTCCAAAATGTGAATAATAAACTCTTTCCTGACAACCTTAAAAGACCGTGAAGATCAAATGCGTGCAAACACACTCAGAATACAATAAAATAGCGTAAAATACAGTATACTATTACAAGTAAATCCAGCTGCATTGTAGTTCATTCATTCCCTAGTCATCATGCCCACTTTTATGCAACAAATCTCATGTCATAAAATCCCTGCTTGTGTGTTAACAGTGAAACCAGATAGAATATACAGTGTCAAGAAGTAACAAGTCCTGCTGAGTATCAACATAGGTGTCTCACATAGAAATGGGGTGAAGGCAATCATTTTTCTGGTTTACTCAGATCTAACCAGGATAGTTTTGTTGCATCTGCAAAGCAACATGTAGAGTTCCTCCAGAATCCCTCCAACAATGTCGAGTTTGCAGGGAACTGAATCTGTTGAGGCTTTATTTACATGGCATGATTTCAGTGACACTGGGAAGACAGCAGTGTTGATACTAATGAAAATAAGCCCTAATACAAAATGTGATATGCATGTCCTCCTACACTTCACAGTAGATTTATGAATAAAATAAAGAGAGTGTTCTTCTTTCTCTCTTGAGAAGTGGATTTGGCTAAGCAAATAGAGTGCCGTTTGTGGAGAAAGATGGGTAATGGGTGGAAATAAGAGGACAAATAGACTGAATTTATCTCAAAAGTTCAAAAACTGTGTGCTATGGAATACAGACACTCATAATGACTTGTCTCTGTATCTTTTCTACTTTTGGGAAGGGGGTTGGAGGCACTGGAACAATATTTTCTATATCCTGAAACACGCACATCACCATCACCATCACCACCATCACTCTCACCTTCATCACCATCAACCCTGTGTCCAAAAGCAATAAGCTCATTTCAGAAGCTAACTTTCAAAAAAATGACCCCTTTTTATCCATTGGCCACTATACATTTCATTGGCTTCTTTGGCTTAATATTATGACTGGAAGGTAGCTTTTTGATACCAAATCTTCTCAAACACTACTTAAACTCTTTGCTGAAGCCAAGCAATTATAAATGTAGTTTGTTTATTATTGGCTTAAGACTTGCAAATGTAGTCTCATTTCAAGTTAATGACTAAAATTTGATATGGACTTTCAGTACTTCCAGGTGATCCTACTATAATTCCTAGTCCATCTTTATTCTCTGTTCCCCTGGTTGAAAAAACTATTTCACACCTTGTCCTCAAACATCCAATATTGCCTTCTCCCTCTTCTCTATAAACTGATTAAGTGGCCTCTTATTTCACTCAGAAAACAGAACTTATCTGAAGAGGCCTATCACAAGTTCTTACTACCACATTTACCCATCTCACTGTATTTGCACCCACATAATCTGCTTTACTCCAATTATGGACTTTACTACTGCAAATAACTTCTTTCCTGCATCAACAATTTATCCCTGTACACCAGGTTCTCAATGAAAAACCATGTTAAGCTGTCTTACATCTTAAACAATAACATTACTAACAACAAAATAACTTCCATAGACACTAAATCCCTTATCAGTTACCACTTCTTCACTCCTTTTCTCTGATAATCTTTGCAGCAAACCCTCACTCAAAAGTGTTGTCTATACTTATTCTCTTAACTTTTTCCGCATCTCATTGTCTTCCAAATGCACTCTAATTATATTTTGTTCTTGTCACTCCATTGAAACTCGTGTTGTGATCCCCAGTGACCTCTACATTTTTCAAATTCAGGGTCAATTCTCATCCATATTTTATTTGATCTTTCAGCAGTGTTTGACACAGCTGATCACTTTCCTGTTGAAGTATTCTCCTCACTTGGTTTCTCTAAGACAGTGTATTTTCCTCATACCTCACTGCCAGCTCCTTCTCAGTTTTTTCATGGTTCTTATTCCTCCTTCCCATTTATTAAATATTGTAGGTTTTCTGCTCTTTTCTATCTAGTCTCATACTCTTGGTGATTTCATTTTTTCGTGGTTTTAACTGCCATTTATATGCTGATGACCCCCAAATGTATCCAAGCCTATGCACTTCCATAAACAATGAACTCCTATATCCAACTGCCTTGGAACTATACTACTTGTTGCCTAATAGACATATCAAATTTAATGTGTCCCAAATACAACTCCTGATGACATCACCACACCCCATCTATCTTGTTCCTCACCAAGCGTTCCTCATGTCAGTGAACTATTCACTTAGTCGCTTTGGTCAAATACTCAGAGGTCATATCTTATTCTTCTCTTTACCCCACACTCTACATCTAATCCATTATCAAATTCTATTTTCTCTTCTTTAAAAATATATCTCAAGTCTATTTTCTCACTTCCTCAACTGTTACCTAGTCCAGCCACTATCCCCTGATCTAAACTATTATAATAGTATTCTAAGTTGTCTACATGGCTCTATTCTTGCCCCAGTATAGCCAGTCTTCCATGATGCTAGCAGAGAGATCTTTTAAAAATATGCAAATTAAATTGTGTTACTCCCATGTTCAAAGCTCTCCAAAGATCAAACCCAGTGGTTATCTACTGTCCTGAGGAAAAACAAAATACAAACTACTTGCAATGGCTTACAAGGTCTTACATGATATGGCCCTTCCCTAGCTCACTGACCTCATCTCCTACCATTCTTTGACTCACTATGACCTAGCTACATTAACTTTCTTGCTGTTGCTCAAACATAGCAAACTTGTTCTCACTTTTAGGCTTTGTCTTTGCTGTAATGTTCTTCTTCCAGATTTGTCATGGTTCATTCCTTGAGCTAGTAGCTTCTTCTTTTGCTTTAATTTTATTTTCTTAGAGAAGCTTTTCCTTATGACCTTCCCTAATTAAAATAGACACACTTCACCACCTATCCCTTTAATCTCTTTTATTTTAAACTAACATTTTGTGTTTGTTTGTTAATTATCTGTATATCCTATAGTTTATAAGCTCCAAGAGGCAGGTACTTTATTCACTGCCATGTCCAACAGCATATCATAGATAGTCAATAAATATTTCTTGAATGAATGGATTAATGAACCTAGTAGGTAGAATGAGGACATTCAAAAACAAATAATTTCCAAGATAAAGGAGTATACAAAGATGGATTAAGACGAGCATAAACATTTATCCTATAAGGCAGAGTGTGATCTGTGCTGTAAGAGAGACACAAGCAAACAACAATGCTTGGCACATAGTAGGTACTCAATAATAATTTTTTCAGCTTTATTGAGATATAATTGACATATGACATTGTGTAAGTTTAATATGTATAATGTGATGATTTAGTATATGTATATACCATGAAATGATTATCGCAATAAGGTTAGTTAACACATTCATCACCTTGCAGAGTTACTTTTTTGTGTGGTGAGAACACTTAAGATCTACCCTTTTAGTAATTTTGAATTGTACAATACAGTATTGTGAACTATAGTCATCATGCTGTACATTAGATCCTCAGGACTTACTCATCTACTAGCTGGAGTTGGTACCTTTTGACCAACAGCTCACAATTTTCCCCACCCTCTAGCTCCTGGAAACTACCAATCTACTGTTTGTTTCTGTGAGTTCAGCTTTTTTAGATTCCACATGAAATCAGGATTACAAAGTGTTTGTCTTTCTCTGTCTGACCTATTTCATTTAGCATAATGACCTAAAGATTCATCCATGTTTTTATGAATGGCAGAGTTTCCTTTTTTATTGCAGAATAATATTTCATTATATATATATATATCACATTTTCAATAATTATTTTTGAAGAAACAAATGAATCAATGAATACCAAGGAGATTATCATGATTGATGGTGATATCAGTCATACCTACTTCAAGATAAAAGAGTGGATAGAGAATTTAGAGACAGGAAGAAGGAAAAAGCTTGAATCTGGGTGGGCTGAGGGGTTATAATTGAGAGAAAGGAGTATAACATAAAGTTTGGTGTTGAAGAGAAGCTTCCACTATACTACTTTGGGCCCTAGAAAATCACTGTGATATGGTAAAGAATGTATCTGGTTTTTCTCCCTGGTTCCTGGCACAGAGCTTCAAAAACCCTTGGAATTTCCTGAGTTACAGGAGTATCTTGATTATACTAATAAGATTACCCATGGCAGCCCCTAGATAGTTTCAGGATGGGAGCTATCATCAGAAAGGCCAAACACATGATTAGAGGGTTTGAACTTCCAGCCCCCTGACTTCCAGGGGAGGGGAACTGGATACTGAGTTCAATCACATGGCCAGTTATTTAATCAATCACGCTTATGTAATGAAACCCTATATAAAAACTCTGGACAATGAAGCACAGGGGAGCTTCCTGTTTGGTGAATATATCAATGTACTGGAAGGATGACACAACCTGACTTTAGGGGCACAGAAGCTTCTGTACTCAGGACCCTCCTAGAACTTGCTGTATGTATCTCTTCATCTGGTTATTCATTTGTAAACTTCATAGGAAAATGGTAATCATAAGTATAGTGCTTTCCTGAGTTCTATGAGTCATTCTAGTGAATTGTCAAGCTTAAGGGATTTGTTGGAATCACTAAACTTGTAGTCAGCTGGGCAGAAGTGAGAGTATCCTGGAGACACTAGTTATGGCTGGCATCTGAAATAAAGGCAGTCTTTTTGGGGACCTTGCCTTTTAACCTGTGGGATCTGACACTCAGGTGGTGTCAGAATTGAATTTAATTATAGGACACCCAGTTGGTGGCTAAGAATTAGTATCAGAATGCAATCAACACTCACAATATCTTTGCTACACAATCTGACATCTATTTGTTGTAAGGTAAAAATTGTTGACCACAATTGATTTTGGATATGTGAAGTTAACACCAATTTGCTGTTTTCTTATTTCATTTTCCAGTGAATTAACTGATAAATTTGACACTGTATGAGTTCCAATTTATATAGAAGTTGGCATCGTGTTGATGTTAAATTAGTGTTAAAAAGCAGCACTATTACAACCACATACACTCTGTAAGTTATTTACAAAGCTTGAGTGACCTCCCCTTGATTTAATGAACTTCAAAAGTTTTATGTGTTTAAAATTTTGAAGATTTTTACTATTAATACTTATGGGAATAAATGCTAAGATTTAAGTTAAAAGACTATTTTAATTCCCTAACAGGAAAGAAGAATAAATATCATAAAACACAAATCGGGAATATATTTAAAAATTGCTTTCAATTTTCTTGAAAATTTAAATCTCAGCAGTGAGTCAGTATAAGATACCCACTACATATTGTTTCAATTATAATCAACTAAAGAAAGATTGGTTGCCTACATCAGTCATCAAATATTGTATACAAAATTAGTATTTTAATTGAAAAAGTTTATTAATTATGTAGTCTTCCATTTAAGGTTATATATGAAGGTCTTGGTAGACTAGGTGCTGCCAAGGACACTGGCATTCAGCAGGCAGGTACTTGTTACACATGCATTAAGTTGCCCTTATATCAAATGCCATGCCAAAACGAATGCACCATTAGCACAATGTGCTTCCTTGCTCAAGTTTACACCACATTGTCAGAGATTTGCATGCAATGAATGACCATTCTCTCTGCTTCTCTGCTGCCTTTGTCCTTCAGGAGCACAGATTGCTTCTGGTATTGACTGGAGGATATTACTTTTTTTCATTAAATTTACGAGATACATATTCTTTGAGAAAAAGTATACTTGGAGAACTGAAAGGAAAAGTCGTTTCTTCCTTCCTCCAAATCATTCCTGCCAGCCAGAGATGAGGTGTTGATATTTATTGTATGTGTCAAAAGGAGCACTAGACCTGACTCATGGATGTTCCAGCACTATAAGGTAGTGTATTTGTTTTCTAGGGCTGCTGTAACAAACCACCACAAACTGAGTGGCTTCTGGAAGCTAGAAGTCCAAGATCAAGGTGTTGTGAGGGCTGTTTTTCCTCTAAAGGCACTAGGGGAAGTGCTGTTCCAGGCCTCTCTCCTTTTCTCTGGTTGTTTCTTGGCTTGTGGCAGCATAGCTCCAATCTTTATATGACATTCTCCCTATGTGCACGTCTGAGTCCAAATTTCCCCTTTTTGTAAGGACACTAGTCATAATAGATTAGGGGCCCATCCTACCCCAATATGACCTCATCTTAACATAACTAATTATATCTGCAATGGTCCTATTACCAAATTAAGTCACATTCTTAGATACTGGTGGTAAGGACTTCAATATATAAATTTTTAGGGGAATTAGATTTGGGGAAGGAATTAAAAGAAACATAGCCAATTCAACCCATAACAGGTAGGAAGGAGTAACAATAGTTACTGCTTAGTGCATTTACTGTGTCCCAAGCCCTATGGTAAGACATTTTTATGGAGTATCTCATTTGATTCTTACAACCACTATATGATTTAGGTACTGTTAAATCCTACAGCTTATAAATGAGGAACTGAGGCTCAGAGAAGTTGAACCCAAGTTAGGAAGTTACTGAACCAGGATGGAAACCCAGGTGATGTTACCAGAATGTACAGTATTGACCATTACATACTTCTAAAAACCTAATGGTGTATCTTCCCTTTGGACTGTGATGCAACATACTGACCATTCTTTCCTTCAGAAATCCATACTACTTAGTGCACACCAGGGCAATGGCTGCACCATTTAAAGATGGTGTTCCTTATGGTACATAATCTAAAGAGTGATAATATTCTTCTTTGTAACATTTTCTTTTGCACCTTGGTGGTTATCTAATTTTCCCAACTAGGGTATATGCTCCTCTAGGTGATGGAGTGTGCCTTATACGTATTTTCTATACCCCACAGAGACTAGCACAGTGTTAACTCTCAATAACTAATTGTTGAGAAAAAAGTATGACAAAATAAGATGTCGTAAGTATGTCCTTTTCAATAGGTAAAAGACTTCTTTCAAAAATCTCCATGGAAAACTAAATATGTGCCAACAATTACCATAAAGTCAGTGCTAACACCTAAATACTTTTTTCAACAATGGTGTCCTGATGTGAGGCTTTGCAATTTATTGAGTTTTGGACCTTAAGCTGTGGTTTCCCGACTGACCAGTCATGAGGGGTTGAGTAGATTAGGATATTTATCAATAACTCTTTGGTTCAGATGTTTTAGCAGGTACATTTCTTAAGGCAAAAATTCCATCTTTTCTTTTTGCAGAATATCAGGTAAAATTTAAGTATCTATATATTTTTTTATTTTATTTTTTTCTTTTTTATCCTCAAAGCCCCCCGGTACATAGTTGTATACTCTTCGTTGTGGGTCCTTCTAGTTGTGGCATGTGGGACGCTGCCTCAGCATGGTTTGATGAGCAGTGCCATGTCCATGCCCAGGATTTGAACCAATGAAACACTGGGCCGCCTGCAGCAGAGCGCGCAACCTTAACCACTTGGCCACGGGGCCAGCCCCTAAGTATCTATTTTTAATTATAGCAATGATTAGCAATCTTATCTTTAAATTATTATTACTTACATAACCAAGTTGCCAAGAGGGTAAGATTTATCTGAATCAGGCAAAAGAAAGAAAAGACACTAAAAGTACTTTAAAAGTCATTTGGGTTTCAGTGCTGATGATTCTCTTAATTTGTTTTGAGTATAGACAAGTTTTCATCACATTTTGGAGCCTCAGTTTCTCCACCTGTATAGAGAGAATGCTACCACTTGCCCTGCCTAATTCAGAGGGCTTTGTAAATGATGAAGCATAATACACACAGAAGGGATTAACATTATTGCTTCATTAAAACCCATCTCTAATATTTCAATTCTTTAGGGGAATAATCTAATATCTAAAGTTCAGATTGACATTAGACAAAGAACAGCTTTGTTGGGATGAAAAGCACCTGCATCCTTGCAAGAAACCATCACACCCAAGCTCCATCTGGAAATAGCTTCTCATATTGATTTTACATTCAAAAATACGTGGTAGAGAACAAGAAATTGCCTAGCTGCCTTTTATAATCCCATGTGTACATTGTATTTATTTCTTTTTGAAAAGGACAGTAGAGCACATTCTCAGGTGCTTCAAATGTGACTGATGATAAGGAGGAAGGTGCATGAGTATGACTCTGAAGTTGGAACCAGACTGCTCTACAATTTGAAGTAAAGGAAAGGACTCTCACAAACAGATTATACTGAATATTACTCTGTGGGGATACAGACAGAAAAGAATAACAGGAGCTACGTCAGATACGCAGTTAAGGATACAGCTTTAAGATTAGTCCCCAAAACCTCAAGAAAAAAGGCTTTAAAACAATACTATATATATATATATATATATATATACACACACAAAGCCATTCTGTAATTGACTTTCTCAAAATCTTTACTGGCAGAACACCAATTATTGTCCCATTTGATAAAATGAGAAAGCTAAAGCACAGAGAGGGGAAATGACCTGCTAAAATCAACACAGCTAGCTAATGGAAGAGTAGATCTAGAACCCTATTCACCTTAGAAGCAGATTTATCTCATCTCTATTTAGAAAACAGACCTGTGGAGAAATTATGTAGTTGTAGTGTGGGAAAAAATGCAAAGGCCCAAGTAGCCCATCCCCCTACCACAACTGCACCTCAAAATCTTGGCAATCTTCTGTTTTTAATTTGGAAAGTTCTCAGGAGGTCTCAAAAATGTTGAGCATTTTTCTCCTCTTCCACATAGAACTAGGAGACTAAAAAACCATGAATATTGTAGTAGTCTTCCCAAAGAGGGACCATGTGTGTATGCTTCTCTATTCCTGCCTCAGTAGTATTTTTCTGACCACAGTCCCTGTTTTTCCCTTTATGGTGTTATTGTTTTCCCTTAAATTCCTCTCAACACAGAGATGATTTAAACCATCTTTTGGTTCAGCAAAATGACCCATTGTCTCTCATCCCTTTAATATGCCATTTTAAAAGGAAATGAAGACGAAAAAATAGCAAGGTTCTTGTCTTCAGAAGATTACTTGCCTGAATAGTTAGAAGGAAGATCTTGAAAAAAATCCAAGTTTTAGAAACTTCTCTGGACCTAAGAGAGCCCATATCCATATGGCATATTAGTAGAGTAACCAAATAATTCTTAACCAAGCTAGGAGAATTTTGAGAATGAAAGAGGGCACTAACCAGACAAAACACTTAGACAATAGGCATAAATTGGGACTGTAACTTTACATGTAAATCAATGTAAACCTAGCAAGAATGTATTCAGAGTCCCTAGAGTATGTATTCATCATCTTACTTGGAGACTTGAACTACTTTAAGACTCTGATGGAGACTGAAGACAGGGTTTTATGTACAACATTTTAAAGTAGGGAGTGACAAACTAAAGCACATGGGCCAAATCTTTCTCACTGTGTGCTTTTGTAAATAAATTTTTTTGAGACAATCCAACCCATTAGTTTATAAATTGTATATGGCTACTTTTGCACTATGATAGCAAAGTTGAGTAATTGCAACATGACCCTGTATGTGGCCAAGTTGAAAATATTTATTTACTATCAGGCCCCATGAAAAGTTTGCTGATTCTTTTTTAGAGAATTATCATTATTATTTATAATAAATACTGGGCTAAAACTAAAAATATGGGGGCTGGCCCTGTGACTGAGAGGTTAAAGTTTGCATGTTCCGCTTTGGTGACCCTGGGTTCACCGGTTCAGATCCTGGATGCAGATCTAGCACTGCTCATCAAGCCATGCTGAGACAGCATCACAAATAGAAGAGGTAAGATATACAACTATTTACTGGGGAGCTTTGGGGAGAAAACTTAAAAAATAGAGGAAGATTGACAACAGATGTTAGTTCAGGGCCAATCTTCAAAAAAAAAAAAACTAAAAATATGAACCTTGAGATCTCGTCAACTTGGCGGTGTGAGCAAAGGTTGAACTCGCCTCCTCCCATGAACACAACCAGGTTACAACAATTTTTGGAAGAATTACCCTGGACTGAAAACTCAAAACAGGATAAAAAGAACCCCCACGACAAGGGATAGTCCTGACGAAGGCAGAAGAGGCAGTAATTCTAGCCTGAGAGGAAAAAAACCACCTTTAGGAGCAGCAGAGCTTCTCAGCTGGCCAGGCAGGAGCCACCCTAAGGTATGCAGCCCTCCCTGGAGGAGTGAGGTCCGGCGGGGGCGATACTCCTATAAGCATCCTTCGGACTCAGCCCAACAGGGACAGGGGTCTTACTGTCTGGCTTTGCTGGCTGTTAACTGCAGCAAGGACACCCCCAGAAAAGCTATTGGCCGAAAGCTGAAAAGACCTGGGTCTTAAAGGGCCCACACACAAACTCACTCATTGCAGCAACCAAAAATCACAAGAGAGAAGGCTGACAGTCCTTTAGTGAAACAAGACTCACCTGGTGGGCTCTGGAGGCATCTTGGTGAGAGGAGGGACCTCTCCTGTGACTGAGACATTGGTGGGGGCCATTGTTCTGAGCTGGTCCAGGTGTGCTGATATGGACACTGGTAGGGGCCATTGAGGTGCATCCCTTGGGCTGTTAGCCCAGGGGTCTGCCACATCCACTAGAGCACAGATGTAATCCAGTTCAGCCAGGGCAGGCAACCTGCCCTAGGGACTGGCCCCACCTAACAGCAAGCCCTCAGGCTACTTTTCAGCCTGCATTGACTGAGTGCCTTTATCCACTACAGGCCAGCAAGGGTGTCTGCCTCTGTGGGGCAGTGCCTGTGTGAGGACCAGGTGAACTTTGGGGGGCACTGGGAGAGAGGTGGAGGCCTCTGCAAGTGTCACGTTGGGGTACACTCCAGGGGGTTGAGAACTGTGCACGGAACAGGACTGTGTTGACAGTGTATGTGGTCCTGTGGGGGGGTGAGGCTTATCAGCAGCAGAAGATTTGTGCTTCACAAATAGCAATAAAAAGGATCAGCCCCACATTGCAAAGCCGGAAACAACTGAGTGTCTCCATGCCAAGGGCTAGCCCCACTCAGCTGCACTCCTAAGAGAACTGACAACAGCCTTGTTGGCCTCAGGCCTATCACAACTGTATGCCCCTGTGCCTAGCAACCAGCTACACTGGGTACCAACCCAATTAAGAGGGCAATTGCAATAAGAGTGTGCTGATAGATTTTGTAGCCAACAGTGCTGAGGCTCCCCAAACCAGATTTACAAACAGCTGGCCAGGGAAGGAAAGATCAGACTCCCTGCATACCTGCAGTGGGAGCAACCCTGCCACAGCAGAAGGACACAAGTAGCCCACAAAAGGGGCACTCCTGGTTCTTATGGACTGGTGATGAGAGGGAAGCACACTGCTGGGCCTCATAAGGCATCTTATACATAAGGCCACTTCTCCAAGATCAGGAGACATAGCCAACCCACCTAATACAAAGAAAATAGCACAGAGAAAGAGGCATAATGAGGAGGCAAAGGAATACTTTCCAAGCAAGGGGACAGTACAAAACCCCAGAAAAAGAACTAAGTGAAACAGAAACTAGTGACCTACTTGACAAAGAATTCAAACAAAATATCATGAGGATGCTCACAGATATGTGGAGAAGAATGGATGAACAAAGTGAGCACATCTGCAAAGAACTGGAAGATATAAAAAAAAATCAGAAATGAAGAATACAGTACTCGAAATGAGAAGTTCACTAAAGGGCCTCAATAGCAGAATAGAGGAAGCAGAAGAATGGATCAGCGTGCTAGAGGAAAGACTAGAGGAAATCACCCAAGCAGAACAGAAAAGAGAAAAAAGAATTAGACAGAATGAGGACAGTGTAAGGGAAATCTGGGACAATATCAAGTGTGCTAACATTCAGATTATAGGGGTCCCAGAAGGAGAAGAGAGAGACAAAGGGGCAGAAAATTTATTGTAGAAATAATAGAGGAAAACTTTCCTAACCTGAGGAAGGAAACAGACATCCAAGTTCAGGAAGCACAGAGAGATTGAAACAATAGAAGCCCAAAGAGGCCCACACCAAGACATATTACAATCAAAATGTCCAAAATTAAAAACAAATAGAGAATCCTAAAAGCAGCAATAGAAAGGCCACAAGTGACATATAAAAGGAAGCCCATCAGGCTATCAGTGGACTTCTCAGTCGAGACCCTACAGGAAAGAAGAGAATGGCACAACATATTTAAAGTGCTAAAAGGAAAAAACCTACAGCCAAGAATACTCTATCCATCAAGGTTGTCATTCAGAATGGAAGGAGAGACAAAGAGCTTCCCAGAGAAGCAAAAATTAAGGGAGTTTATCACAAAGAAACCAGTTCTGCAAGAAAAGCAGAAGGGACTTATTTAAGTGGGAAAGCAATGACCACAAATAGAGATTTAAAAAATTATCAAAAAAACAACAAAAAAACAGGCAATAAAATCACTTGCAAGGTAAAAATATAGTAAAAGCAGGAGATCAACTACCTGTGAAGATAATATGAAGGTTAAAAGACAAATGTACTAAAATCACCTATTTCAATGATAAGAGGGTAATGGATTGACACACACTAAACAAAAGACTATATATGATGTGAAAAACATATAATGTGGGAGGAGGGGAGTGAAAAACTAGAGCTTTTAGCAAGAGGTCTAGCTAAAGAGTATATCTACTCAATATAGACTGTTATATGCATAGTATATTAAATAGGATCCTCATGGTAACCACAAAACAGAAACCTATAACAAGCAGGAAAAAAAGTAAGACAAGAGAAATCAAACATATTACTAAAGATAGCCATCAAACCACAAGGGAAGAGAACAAGTGAAAATGAAAGGAACAGAGAAGAACTACTGAAACACCCAGAAAAAAGGAAAAGGTGACAAAATGGCAATAAATACATATTTATCAATAGCTACTTTAAATGTCAATGGACTAAATGCTCCAATCAAATGCCATAGGGTGGTCAATTGGATAAAAAAAAAACAAGACCCACGTATATGCTTCATACAAGAGACACACTTCAGACCTACAGACACTCACAAACTGAAAGTGAAAGGATGGAAAAAGATATTCCATGCAAATGCCAAAGAAAAGAAAGCGGGGCTAGCAATACTTAGACAAAATAGACTTTAACTCAAAAACTGTAATAAGAGACAAAGACGGGCACTACACAATGATAAAGGGAACAATCCAACAAGAAAATATAACACTTGTAAATATCTATGCACCCAACATAGGAGCACCTAAATATATAAAGCAATTATTAACAGACATAAGAGGAGAAATAGACAGTAACACAATAATAGTAGGGGACTTTAACACTCCACTTACACCAATGGATAGATCATCCAAACAGAAGATCAATAAGGAAACACTGGCTTTAAAGGACACATTAGACCAGATGGACTTAGTAGATATATACAGAACATTCCATCCAAAAACCACAGAATACACACTCTTTTCAAATGCCCATGGAACATTCTCCAGGACTGATCACATATTAGGCCACAAAACAAGTCTCAATAAATTTAAGAAGATCAAAATAATACCATGCATCTTTTCTGACCATTAAGGTATGAAACTGGAAATCAACTACAGAAAGAAAACCAGAAAAGCCACAAAAATGTGGAGATTAAACAAAATGCCACTGAACAATGACTGGGTCAATGAAGAAATCAAAGAAGAAATTCCTGGAGACAAATGAAAATGAAAACACAACATGCCAAAATTTGTGGAATACAGCAAAAGCAGTTTTACAAGGGAAGTTTATAGCAATTCAGGCCTACCTCAACAAAGAAGAAAAATCCCAAATAGACAATCTAAAAGTGCACCTAAAGATACTGGAAAAAGAACAACAAACAAACCCCAGAATCAGCAGAAGGAAGGAAATAATAAAAATCAGAGCAGAAATATATGAAATAGAGACTAAAAAAATAGAAAAATATTAATGAAACCCAGAGCTGGTTCTTTGAAAAGATAAACAAAATTGACATACCCTTAGCTAGACTCACCAAGAAAAAAGAGAGAAGGCTCAAATAAGTAAAATCAGAAACAAAAGAGGAGAGATTACAATGGACACCTCAGAAATACAAAAGATAATAAGAGAATACTATGAAAAGCTATGTGCCAACAAATTGGATAATCTAGAAGAAATGGGTAAATTCTTAGAAGCATACAACCTTCCAAATCTGGACCAAGAAGATGTAGAAAATTTGAATAGACTGATCACCAATAAGGAGATCAAAACAGCAATCAAAAACCTCCCAAAAAATAAAAGTCCAGGATCAGATGGCTTCCCTGGTGAATTCTACCAACCATTCAAAGAAGACTTAATACTTATCCTTCTCAAACTCTTCCAAAAATTGAAGAGGGAGGGAGGCTTCCTAACTCCTTCTACGAAGCCAACATTATCCTGATACCAAAACCAGACAAGGACAAGACAAAAAAAGAAAATTACAGGCTAATATCACTGATGAACATTGATGCAAAACTCCTCAACAAAATACTAGCAAATCGAATACAACAATACATTAAAAAGATCATACATCATGATCAAGTGGGTTTCATTCCAGGGATGCAGGGATGATTCAACATCCACAAATCTATCAACGTGATACACCACATTAACAAAATGAAGAATAAAAATCACATGATCATCTCAATAGATGCAGAGAAAGCATTTGACAAGATACAGCATCCATTAATGATAAAAACTCTAAATAAAATAAGTACAGAAGGAATATACCTCAACACAATAAAGACCATATATGACAAACCCACCGCTAATATCATTCTCAATGGAGAAAAACTGAAAGCTATCCCTCTAAGAACAGGAACCAGACAAGGATACCCACTGTCAGAACTCACATTTATCATAGTATTGGAAATCCTAGCCAGAGCAATCAGGCAAGAAAATGAAATAAAAGGGATCCACATTGGAAAAGAAGAAATGAAACTGTCACTCTTTGCAGATGACATGATTTTATATCTAGAAAACCCTAAAGAGTCCACTAAAAAACTTTTAGAAATAATAAAGGAATATAGTCAAGTCACAGGATACAAAATCAATGTAAAAAAATTGGTTGTGTTTCTATACACTAACAACAAAGTAGCAGAAAGAGAAATTAAGAATACAATCCCATTTACAATTGCAACAAAAAGAATAAAATACCTAGGAATAAACTTAACGAAAGAGGTGAAAGATCTGTACACCGAAAACTGTAAAACATTGTTGAAAGAAATCGAAGAAGACACAAAGAAATGGAAACATATTCTGTGCTCTTGGATTGGAATAATTATCATCGTTAAAATGTCCATACTTCCTAAAGCAATCTATACATTCAATGCAATCCCTATCAAAGTTCCAACAACAGTTTTTACAGAAATAGAGCAAAGAATCCTAAAATTTACATGGAACAACAAAAGACCCCGAATAGCCAAAGGATTCCTGAGAAAAAAGAACAAAGCTGGAGGTATCACACTCCCTGATTTCAAATTATACTACAAAGCCATAGTAACCAAAACAGCATGGTGCTGGCACAAAAACAGACACACAGATCAATGGAACAAAATTGAGAGACCAGATGTAAACCCACATGTTTATGGAGAGCTAATATTCAACAAGGAGCCAAGAGCATATGATGGAGAAAGGAGAGTCTCTTCAATAAATGGTGTTGGGAAAACTGGACAGCCACATGCAAAAGAATGAAAGTAGACCATTCCCTTACACCATGCACAAAAATCAACTCAAAATGGATTAAAGACTTGAATGTAAGACCCAAAACCATGAGACTTCTAGAAGAAAACATATGCAGTACGCTCTATGACATTGGTCTGAGCAGCATATTTTCAAGTCCCATGTCTGACCGGGCAATGGAAACAAAAGAAAAAATGAACAAATGGGACTACATCAAACTAAAAAGCTTCTGCACAGCAAAGGAAACCATCAACAAAACGAAAAGACAATCTAACAATTGGGAGAAGATGTCTGCAAACCATATATCAGATAAGGGGTTAATATCCAAAATATAAAAAGTCCTCATACAGCTCAACAACAAAAACCCAACAATGCAATTAGAAAATGGGCAAAACATCTGAACAGAGATTTCTCCAAAGATATACAAGGTGGCCAACAGGCATATGAAAAGATGCTCAACATCATTAGCTATCAGGGAAATGCAAATCAAAACTACAATGAGTTATCACCTCATTCCAGTCAGAATGGCTAAAATTAACAAGTCAGGAAGCAACAAATGTTGGAGAGGGTGTGGAGAGAAGTGAACTCTTATTCACTGCTGGTGGCAGTGCAAACTGGTGCAGCCATTATGGAAAGCAGTATGGAGTATCCTCAGAAAATTAAGGATAGATCTACCATATGAGCCAGCTGTTCCGCTGCTGGGTATTTATCCAAAGAACTTGAAAACACAACGGCATAAAGATACTTGCACCCCTATGTTCATTGCAGCATTACACACAATAGCCAAGACATGGAAGCAACCTAGGTGCCCATCAAGGGACAAATGGATAAAGAAAATGTGGTATTTATACATGATGGACTACTACTCAGCCATAAGAAATGACGAAATCCGGCCATTTGTGACAACATGGATGTACCTTGAGCGAATTATACTGAGTGAAATAAGTCAGAGGGAGAAAGTCAAATACCATATGATCTCAATCACAAGCAGAAGATAAAAACGATGACAAAAAAAACACATAGCATAGGAGATTGGACTGGTGGTTACCATTGGAGAAGGGGTGAGGGGGGAGGGCAAAAGGGATGATTAGGCTCACATGTGAGGGGATGGACTATAATTAGTGTTCGGGTGGTGAACATGATGTAATGTATACAGAATTCAAAATATGATGTACAACCGAAAAAAATAAAAATAAAAAATAAATTTAAAAAAGATACTTTAAAAAATAATATGAACCTTAATTGAATTAAATGGAAAGTCATGCATTTATGTTAAAAAAGATTGATTTCACATAAACAGAATTGAGGAGATTTACCATAAAAGCATTGGGGAGTTTAGTTGACAACAAGCTCAATATGAACCAAACAACACATCATGGCCTCCCACAAAGCTCATGCTAACTTAGGCTACATAAGTAAAAGCATAGAGTTCAGATCAAATTTGGAATGTTGTACCACATTTTTTAAAAGGGCATTAATAAACGGAGGCAACTAGAGAGAGGTAGCTGTGTTGATAAAAAAAAAATCTAGACCTATATTGCATGAGGGACTGTGAAAACTGTCTTCAAATATTTGAAAGGCCTGGCATATGCAGAAGTGACTGGGATGTCTATACGAACTAGACTAGATGACGAAAAGAATGTTCCACTAATCTTTCAGCCTCTCTTCTGACTCAAAGAGTCTATGATCCTATATGTTAAGCAAATAGATAACAGGACTATCCTGACATGATATTTCCTCTTGGATATCTATTAAAATGAGCTATGTGTGGAAATATCTTAAAGAAATACACTCTTCCTACTGTGAAATTTGAAAGTATCTTCGGTTAAAAAAGTGCAAGTGAGAGAAGAAGAGAAGAAAAGAGATACTTTTATTTTAGTATCTTATACATAGTAATAGGCCTCAGAGGTCTTTCTCACTGCAGATTTCTAGGCAGTAAATGAATAATTAGTGGAGCATGTTTTTCATCATTAGGAGCCTATACTTCATTCAAATCAGTTGGACAGGTCATTCTCTACCATTTTTCATGTGAGAGATATAATAATAAGCTTAGATTAATTGCTGTATATGATATTCCCGCATTGTCACCATCGAAAAAAAGACTGCTAAGGGACAAATGGAAAAATGCCTGGCAATGTTATTCAAGCTTTCATAGACAAAAATCCTAACCCGGAACGAATATATCCATATTATTTACAAGAAAAAAACTTCAGTCAAAGAATAAGTATATATTATCTGTTGAAGCATACTATTTAAAAAAATCAATATAGATTTTTCACACCTCCTTCGCTTCCAGCCCAGATAATGAGTGCTGCTACTTTGCTCAGGGTTAATGGCCTGAACCCTATTGTTTCTTCCCTTTTTTGCTTTTTTTCTCAGTCCATTCCTGAACTTGAAGATTGTTCTGTCTCTAGAATTTTCCCCTTATTTCTGATTTTGACACTGCCCTTCTGAGACTGACCTTGACTTTCTTCCTTGGCTCAGATTGGATATACCTAGCCAACTATGTTTTTAGCTACTAGGAGTTGCCATCTATCCAATAAAGCCCAGCCACTGGTGTTCTAACCTAACAGCAGTCCATGTGGCCATCATTCCCCCTAGGTTTGCCCTGACACCTAGGAAAGACCGTGGGACAGAGATAACAAAAGTGTAAATGTATATATGTTACTCTCCAGCTAAAGGGACACCCTGTTTTAAACTGTACATAAGATTTATTTTAATCAGGTATGGTAAGAAGTGGCAGACACAGAAATGACTGCTGTGAAGAAGTTTTTATACTTAAAAACTTCCAGAAACAGGCGACATGTTATGCCACAAGGGGGGACACCCAGTGAAGCACCAGGGTCAGTCAGGAGGCAGAGGCAAGGGTAAAAACATGGGCAAGAATCTTTATTATGATTTCTATGGGAAGGAACTGGTAAAGCAGAGTAAGCAGGTTAAGGATTAGCTAGAATAATTTTAGTAGGCTCTGGTGCATAAGTGCTGTCCCTAGTTGTCTGGTACCTGTCCCTAAGGTGATTAGGGCAATTGAATAGAGGCTCAGAGTTTGAGAGCCCTATAAAGGAGTTGGTTGGGGTATGAGCTCTAGATTGATTGGTTTATATATGAAAGGCACACTCACCAATGAGTTGTTCACTATCTCTAAGAATTGGCTAACTCTTAGAGGGGCAGTACCTCCAGGATCCGCAAGGATGTCAAAGCATCAAAAACACATGTTTAATATGCACATCTGTAATTAAAAACATTGGATTTATTTTTCAATTGAGTAAGGGAGAACGTACACCACGGGGAAGGACGAGGTGTCTCAGTAAGAGAGTGTTAGAAAGAACATATTCTAGGATTTAGGCTTTGGTTGGGTAATTTGGGGAAGCGTTAAGGAAGTTTGCTCCAGACTAGATGCTAGCAGAAAGCATAAGAGGGGGAGATTCTATGACTGGGTATCAGTAAATCTTATCTATGGGGAAGGGAGAGACCAGGATGAAGAAAAAGCTGTAAATGGTAAAGAAGTAGCAGTCATTCATTTTGACTGAGAGAGGGGGTGCTTGGTATTTTGTGTGTGCACAGTGAACTTGTTTTTGTCTGCTCTTAAGCAAAACTGTGAAACAGGCTTGCTTTCTCTTATTTTATTGTGGTCTCAGAATGACCTTGTCTGAGGCTGAAATTCTGTGAAATTGTTTATATCTCATAGAAAATATCTCAGAAAAGTATAAATAGGGTGTGATTGCATTATACAAGACTTTGGTTTTCCTTATTATACCCTATCACCTTTCTTAATTTTAATTCAGTCCTTGTAGTTTGAACAGGTATTACTTTTATAGTAAGAATTATTATTTCTAAAATAAAACAAAAGTAAAACCAAAGCAATTGTGACCATGGGGTGGGAATATGTAATGAGATTTTTTTAAATTATGGTAACATTGGTTTATAACATTATATAAATTTCAGGTGCAGATAATTATATTTTGATTCCTGTGTATACTACATCATGTTCACTACCCAAAGACTAATGACAATCCATCACCACACACATGTGCCTAAGCACCCCTTTCACCCTCCACCCTCCTCGATTCCCCACTGGTAACTACCAATCCAATCTCAGTTTCTATGTGTTTGTTTGTCGTTGATTTTGTCTTCTACTTATGAGTGAGATGATATGGTATTTGACTTTCTCCCTCTAAATTATTTCACTTATCATAATGCCCTCAAGCTCCATCCATGTTGTCACAAATGGCTGGATTTTATCATTTCTTAGGGCTGAGAAGTATTCTATTATGTATATATACCACATCTTCTTTATCCATTCATCCCTTGATGGGCACCTAGGTTGCTTCCAAGTCATGGCTATTGTGAACAATGCTGCGATGAACATAGGGGTGCATATATCTGTATGCATTCGTGTTTTCATGTTCTTTTGATAAATATCTAGCAGTGGAATAGCTAGACCATATGGTAGACCTATTCTTAATTTTTTGAGGAATCTCCATACTGTTTTCCATAGCAGCAGCCCCAGTTTGCACTACCATCCAGAAGTGTGTGAGGATTCCCTTCTCTCCACATCCTCTTCAACACTCATTGTTTCCTGTCTTGTTAATTATAGCTATTCTGACTGGAGTGAGGTGATACCTCATTTTAGTTTTGATTTGCATTTCCCTGGTTGAGCATCCTTTCATGTGTCTGTTGGCCATCTGTATATCTTCCTTAGAGAAATGTCTATTCAGATCTTTTGCCCATTTTTTAATTGGGTTGTTAGTTTTTTGCTGTTGAGATGTATGAGTTCTTTATATATTTTGGATATTAACCCCTTATCAGATACATGGTTTGCAAATATCCTCTCCCAGTTGTTAGCTTGTCTTTTTGTTTTGTTGATGGTTTCCTTTGCTGTGCAGAAGCTTTTTAGTTTGATGTAGTCCCATTGGTTCATTTTTTTCTACTGTTTCCTTTGCCTGGTAGGACATGGCACTTGAAGATATGCTTAAAAAACCGATGTCAAAGAGCATACTGCCTATGTTTTTTTCTAGAAATTACGTGGAAGTAGGTCTTACATTCAAATCTTTTTTTCTTTTTAAAGATTTTATGTTTCCTTCTTCTCCCCAACCCCCCCCCCCCCGGTACATAGTTGTGCACCTTCAGTTGTGTGCCCCTCTAGCTGTGGCATGTGGGATGCCACCTCAGCATGGCCTGATGAGGGTGCCATATCCACGCCCAGGATTCGAACTGGTGAAACCCTGGGCCGCAGAAGCAGAGCGTGTGTACTTAACAACTCGGCCACGGGGCTGGCCTCTACATTCAAATCTTTAATCCATTTTGAGTTAATTTTTGTGTATGATGTAAGTTAATAGTCTATTTTCATTCTTTTGCATGTGGCTATGCAGTTTTCCCAGCCCCATTTATTGAACGGACTTTGCTTTCTCCGTTCTAAGTTCTTGGCTCCCTTGTTGAAAATTAGCTGTGCATAGATGTGTGGGTTTATTTCTGGGCTCTCGATTCTGTTCCATTGATCTGCGTGCCTGTTTTTGTGCCAGTACCATGCTGTTTTGGTTACTATAGCTTTATAGTATATTTTGAAATCAGGGAGTATGATACTTCTAACTTTGTTCTTGTTTTTCCTCAGGGTTCCTTTGGCTAGTTGGGGTCTTTTGCTATTCCCACAAATTTTAGGATTCTTTCTTCTATTTCTGTGAAAAATGTTATTGGATCTTTTATAGGGATGGCATTGAATCTGTAGATTGCTTTAGGAAGTAGCAACATTTTAACTATGTTAATACTTCCAATCTAAGAGTATGGAATATCTTTCCATTTCTTTGTGTCTTCTTCAATTTCTTTCAACAATTTTTATAGTTTTCAGTGTATAGATCTTTCACCCCTTTAGTTAAGTTTATTCCTAGGTATTTTATTCTTTTTGCTCCAATTGTAAATGGGATTGTATTCTTAATTTCTCTTTCTGCTACTTCGTTGTTAGTGTACAGAAACACAACTGATTTTTGTATGTTGAGTCTATATTCTGCAAATTTATGGTATTCATTTATTATTTCTAAAAGTTTTTTGGTGGATTCCTTACAGTTTTCTATATATATAATCATGTTGTCTGCAAATAGTGACAGTTACACTTCTTTCTTTCCAATTTGGATTCTTTTTATTTCGTTTTCTTGCCTGATTGCTCTAAGACTCTAATACGATGTTAAATAAGAGTGGTGAAAGTGGGCATCCTTGTCTGGTTCCTGTTCTTAGAGGGATAGCTTTCAGGTTTTCTCTATTGAAAATCATATTAGCTGTGAGTTTCTCATATGTGGTCTTCATTATGTTGAGGCACTTTCCTTCTATACCCATTGTATTCAGAGTTTTAATCATAAATGGATGCTGTATCTTGTCAAATTCTTTCTCTGCATGTATTGAGAGGGTCATGTGATTTTTATTCTTCATCGTGTTAAGGTGGTGTATCACATTGATTAATTTGCGGATATTGAACCATCCCTGCATCCCTGGAATAAATCCTACTTGATCATGGTGTATGATCCTTTTAATGTATTGTGTTATTGATATGCTAGTATTTTGTTGAGGATTTTTGCATCGATGTTCATCAGTGATCTGGACCTGCAATTTTCTTCTTTTGTGTTGTCCTTGTATGGTTTTGGTATCAGGGTATTGTTGGCTTCATAGAATGAGTTAGGATACTTCCCCTCTTCAATTTTTTGGAAGAGTTTGAGAAGGATAGGTATCATCTTCTTTGAATATTTGATAATTCACCAAGGAAGCCATCTGGTCCTAGACTTTTAGTTTTTGGGAGATTTTTGATTACTGTTTTGATCTCTTTACTGGTGATTGGTCTATTCAAATTCTCTATTTCTTTTTCATTCAGTTTTTGAAGGTTGTATGGTTCTAAGAATTTATCCATTTCTTCCAGATTATCCAATTTGTTGGCATATAGCTTTTCATAGCATTCTTTTATAATCTTTTGTATTTCTGAGGTGTTGTTCTAATTTCTTCTCTTTCATTTCTGGTTTTATTTATTTGAGTCTTCGCTCTTTTTTTCTTGTTGAGTCTATCTAATTGTTTGTCAATTTTGTTTATCTTTTCCAAGAACAAGCTCTTGGTTAAATTGCCTTTTACTATTTTTTTTAGTCTCTATTTCATTTATGTTTGCTCTGATTTTTATTATTTCCTTCCTTCTACTGATTTTGAGCTTTTTCTTCTTCTTTCTCCACTTCCTTTAGGTGCACTGTTAGATTGTTTATTTGAAATTTTTCTTGTTTGTTGAGGTAGGCCTGTATTGCTACAAACTTCTCTCTTAAAAATGCTTTTGCTGTAGTGCACAAATTTTTGCATGTCGTATTTTCATTTTCATTTGACTCCAGGTATTTTTTTTTTATTTCTCCTTTGATTTCTTCATTGACCAAATCGTTGTTCAGTAACATTTTGTTTAATCTCCTCAAACTTGTGGCTTTTCTGATTTTCTTCCTGTAGTTGATTTCTAATTTCATACATTTGTGATCAGAAAAGAGGCTTGGTCATATTTCAATCCTCTTAAATTTATTTAAACTTGTTTTGTGGCCTAATATGTGATCAATCCTGGAGAATGTTCCATGTGCATTTCAAAAAAACTGTGTATTTTGCAGTTTTTGGATGTAATGTTCTGTATATATCTACTAAGCCCATCTGGTCTACTGTGTCATTTGAGACCAATGTTTCCTTATTGATCTTCTGTTTGGATGACCTATCCATTGGTGTAAGTGGAGTGTTAAAGTCCCCTACTATTATTGTGTTGCTATTTCTCCTTTTATGTCTGATAATGATTGCTTTATGTATTTAGGTGCTCTTATGTTGGGTGCATAGAGATTTACAAGTGTTTTATCCTCTTGTTGGATTGTTCCCTTTATCATTATGGAGTGCCCTTCTTTGTTCTTGTTAAAGTTTTTGTTTTAAAGTCTATTTTTTTCTGATATAAATATGGTTACTCAGCTTTCTTTTCATTGCTCTTTGCATGGAGTATGTTCTTGCATCCATCACTTTCAGTTTGTGACTGTCTTTAGGTCTGAAGTGTGTCTCTTGTATGCAGTATATATATGGGTCTTGTTTTTTTACCCAATCAGCCACCCTATGTCTTTTTCCTTTGTGAGGAAGATTAGCCCTGAGCTAACATCTGCTGACAATCTTCCTCTTTTTGCTGAGGAAGATTGGCCCTGAGCTAACATCCATGCCCATCTTCCTCTACTTTATATGTGGGACGCCACAGCATGGCTTGGTAAGCAGTGCATAGGTCCACACCTGGGATCTGAATCCGTGAACCCTGGGCCACTGAAGCAGAATGTGCGAACTTAACTCCTGTGTCACCACACTGGCCCCTACACTATGTATTTTGATTGGACCATTCAGTCCCTTGACATTTAAAGTAGCTATTTATAAATACGTACTTAGTGCCACTTTGTTACCTTTTCTGGTTGTCTTACTAGTTCTTCTCTGTTCCTTTCTTCTTTTCTTACTCTCCTCACTTGTAGTTTGATGGCGTTCCTTAGCATTATGTTTGAGTTCTTTTCTGTTAATGTTTTGTGTATTTATTATAGGTTCCTGGTTTGTAATTGCTGTAAGGTTAATATATAATAATCTATGTATTTAACATTCTATGTAAAGGTGATGGTCTGTTCAGTTTGAGTTTGACTTCTTTCTAAAAGCTCTACTCTTTCACTCCTCTCCTCCCACATTCCCATCTAACCTCTTCTTTTGCGTGTGCATATCCACTATCATGGAAATAGAAAATTTTAGTAAAAGTGTCTTTTGACCTTCATATTACCTTCATAGTTGGTTGATCTGCTACTTTTACTGGTTTTTTTTTTTTTTTGCCTTTACCAGTTACATGATTTCCTCTTTTTAAAAAATAGTTTTCTTCTTCCTATCTGTGGCCTTCTCTTTCCCACTTAAATAAGTCCCTTTAGCATTTCTTTTAAGATTGGTTTCTTAGCAATAAACTTCTTAAATTTTCACTTATCTGGAAAACTCTTTATCTTTCCTTCCATCCTGAATGATAACCTTTCTGGGTAGAATATTCTTGGCTGTAGGTTTCTTCTTTTCAGCACTTTACATATATTGTGCCCCTCCCTTCTAGTCTTTAAGGCTTTTTCTGAGAGGTCAGCTGAGAGCCTACAGGGTTTCCTTTATATGTCACTTGTTGCCTTTCTTTTGCAGCTTTTAAGATTCTCTCTTTATCTTTAATTCTTGACATTTTAATTATAATGTGACTTGGTGTGGGCCTCTTTGGGTTTATCCTGTTTGGTGCTCTCTGTGCTTCCTGCACCTGGATGTGTGTTTCTTTCCTTAGGTTAGGAAAGTTTTCAGCTATTATTTCTTCAAATGGATTCTCTGCCTCTTTTGGTTTCTTTTCTCCTTCTGGGGCATCTATAATACAAATTTTAGTGTGCTTGATATTGTGTGAGAGTTCCCTTAGACTGTTTCTTGTTCTTTTTAATTCTCTTTTCTTTTATCTGTTCAGCCTGGGTGATTTCCTCCAGTCTTTCATCCAGCTCACTGATTCTTTCTTTTGTATCATCTATTCTGCTACTGAGCCCCTCTAGTGAATTTTTCATTTCCAGTATTGTATTCTTCATTTCTATTGGTTCTTTTTTATATTTTCCAATCCATTGTTGATGTTCTCACTGACTTTACCCCTTCTTCTCCCAACCTTAGTAAGCAGCCTCATGAATTTTTGTTTGAACTCTTTGTTAAGTAGATTGTTTATTGCTGTTTTATTTAGCTCTTCTTCTGGATTTTTGTCCTTTCTGTAACTTGGAATGTATTCCTTTCCTTTCTCATTTTGCTTTTTTCTTTGTGCTTATATCTATATATTAGGTTGTTCAACTACATCTATTCATCTTGGAGAGGGGGCCTTATGTAAGAGATGCCTTATGAGGCCCAGCAGTGTGCTTCTCTCTCTTCACCAGTTCCAGATGTTCCAGGAGTGCCCCTTGTGTGGGTTACATGTGTCCTTCTGTTGTCGCAGGATTATTCTTACTGCAGGTGCCCAGAGAGGCTAGGCTGTCCCCCTGGTCATCTGGTTGTAATGCTGAGCTATATGTGGCTGCTATCGACCCTTCAGTCACTTTATTGGGCATGGGGGGCCTTAGCACATTTGCCTGCAATGTCTAACAGCACATTCCTATTGAAGCTTTTTGTTTAGTGAATAGGACCCCAGCATGTCTGGTTGGTAGGCTCAGGGGCTTATAATTGCTGTAGGCATCTGGCCTGCAAGGCTCTTGTCAGCTCTTTCAGGATTGCAGCTGTGTGGGTCTTGCCTCAGGCACAGGAGCACCCAATTGTTTCAGGCTTTGGAAGGTAGAGCCGATTCCCTATGTAGCTGTCTGAGAAGCATAAGTCTTTTCCATCTGACAAGCCCCACCAACCCTAGGGCAAGACAATGTGTCAACACAGTCCTGTCCCATGTGCATGCTCTGACTCCCTGAATTAGACTCAATTGCCTCATTGCAGAAGCCCTACATGCTCCACCAATGCCCTACACACTCCATCCACCCCTTGTGCATGCCCTACCCCACAGAGGTGGACCCAAACACTTGGCTACAGAGGTTCCAGGCACCCAACCTATGCAGGCCCACATATTGCCTTAGGGCTTGCTGTTGGGTGGGGCCAGTCCCTAGGGCAGGCACTCTACCCTGCTTGAGTTGGATTAAATCAGTGCTCTAGTAGGTGGGACAGACCCTGGGTTAACAGGCCAGGGGAAGATCTCCAATGGTGTCTGCCAGTGCCTGTGTCAGCACACCTGTACTGGGTCACATTAATGGCCTCTGCCAGTGTATGATTCTCTGAAGAGGTCTCACTTCTCACTGAGATGCACCCAGAGCCTATCAGGGGAGTCACTTTTCACCAAAGGACTGTACACCTTTCTTTCTGGTGATTTTAGGTTGCTTTCCATAATGGGTGAATTTGTGCATGGGCCTTATAAGAGCTGGCTTTTGTCCCTTATGACTGATAGCTTTTCTGGGGCTATTCCCCACTGTTGTTAGTGCCAGCAAAGCCAGATATTATGAAACTCATCTCGGTTGTGCTGAGCCCAAAAATGTTTATAGTGGTAACACTCCCTGACTCAGCTCCCTCATTCCTCCAGGGAACGCTGTATACATTAGGATTGCTCCCAGCTGGCCACAAAGCACGGTGGCTTGCAAAGGTGGCATTTTTTATCTTTAGAAAGGAATTTCTCCCTCTTCCACCTCAGTCAAGACTGTGTCTTGTTGCAGGGCTTCTTTTTATCCAGTTTTAAGTTGTCTCTCATGGTTAACTGTCCTCAGAAGATTTATAAATTTGTTGTGTCCCTGGGAGGAGGTGAGTTCAGGGTCTGCCTATGCTGCCATCTTGACACCCCTGTAATGAGACTTTTCAGATGACTCCTCAACATACATAGTTTCTTGTATAGTAAGCTTGGATGAGATAGAATGTGGTAAGAGCAATTATAGGCCACGTTTTACAAAATGATCTTTTGGAGTGAATAGAGTATAATTTCTTATAAAGAAAATAATGTTGTAACACGATTCTTTCTTTTTCTCGCCTAGTGGAAGAAGAGATCAGAGGATTATGAGTATATATTCCACTTCTCAGTGACACCAAAGAAACCATTTCATTTATAGAAGTCAAGATTAGAAAAAAATTGCTTATCAAAAATATTTAATTATAAATAAATCATCTGCAATTGTGTTTCAGCAATAATATATCTTCTCTGTCTAAAAAGCCGAAAGTATAAATAAAAAATTGTCATTAAACTTACCTATGCCTTTTAGTTTTTGTGGAAAAGTGTGCCTTGATGTTCAAAATCAGGAAACAAGAAGAGGAATGATCATTTTTATTGAAACATGCGTGTTGGTGATTCACAAGAAGAATAATTGAAAAGAATTAGACACCAAGTGAATGTAATGGTCTGCTGGTTTTCTCAGGAAACCACGTTTATGAACAAAGGGAAAAATGAGGAAAAGGTGTCAATCACATGCTAGAACTCCAGAGTCTCATTGTAACACATCTCACAAGCTTTCACTGTATAAGAACTGATTCTGCTTTTACCTATGTCAGCCTCAAAACATGGTCCTCAAATATCCAGATTAGTTACATGCTCAAACTGAAGAAGTATCCAAAACCACTAGAAAGGTTCCTGCATAATAATACCATTTCACATTATGACAGTGCACGGTTTACAAAGATATATCCACATATATTCTTCTATACTTTTTGCACAGCAACTTTTCAAGGTAGAAGAAGAAGAAAGATTATCCTAAATTCTCAGTAAACAAAATAAGCTTGAGAACGTCCTCGCCATTTTCCCAAGGTAACCCAATTGTTAACTGGTAAAATGAACATTCAAATACAGGCTTTCTGATAGCATGCCCTGTGCTCTATTTACTTTACTACAGAGGAAAATTAGTTGATTCTGAGGATCTGCAGATAGATAGTTATAAAATGCATCAGAGTGGGCAGTATCTACTCTCTGGAGATTAAACACGCTTTGAAACAGCTTTAACTTTAACTTTTACTTGAGTTAATTAGCTCTATTCAACATTTTTAATGGGACATTCATTACAGTCCAGGAGATACTGGTCCCTTTGAGTATGCTACTTTCCAAGAGAGATCATTGCTAGTGGATTTGACATAAATTTATCACGTGTAAGCAAAACACCTAGGTGTGGAAAGGAAAGAAAAAAATTATAGTATGTTTATGAAACAATTGCTATGTACCTGGCACTTCACCAACTTTATATACATCTTTTTAATCCTTACAACAGCTATAGGTGGTGAGTACTCTTATTATCCCCTTTATGCAGATGAGGAAACTGAAACCTATGAAAGTCAGGTAATTTGCACTACATCAGACAGCTAGTAAATGCTAGAGTTAGGATTCAAACTAGAATTTATATGGCTCCATAAACAATGTTTTTCCCACTATACAATGATATATAAATGTAAGAACTTGTTTTTGCAAAGTACTGTTTTATTTTCCAAACTATTTTTATATATTTTCACATAAACAATGTCATTTGCATCCCTCTCCAACATTCCCAACAATTGCTTCCTAAAAATAGGCACAGAAGGCAATATCCTCAATTGACAGATTAGGAACTTAAGAGTTAGAGAAGTCAAGTGACCTGCCAAAGGCTCCACAGAGATACAGTTGATAGTGCCATGACTCAATATAAGTGTTCTGTGCTTTTGACATTTAAACCATGGTGACTAACAGAGGAAGATAATCAATAAAATAAAGTTAGGCACATTATATGAAATGGTAAAAAGGGAAAAGAAACATTAGAGTTAGAAAAACTATACATGACATCATCAACATAGATCAAAAGGGGCAATAATTTTTGAAGTTTTGGCATTGGATGAAATACAAAGGAAAGGAATATATTAATCACAAGTTTTTAAAAGCATAAGTAATTGAAAAATACTTTCATATTGTGAAAAGGATAAAGAGAAGGAAGGATATGGGTTTGGAAACAGGAAAGGAGAATAAGGTAACAGAGATACAAGGTAAGGGAGAAAAAAAATGGAGCAATATTGGCTCAAGGAGGAAAACCTAGGACTGGTGGTTTGAAGTTACTGGGTGGAGAGTGGCTTTTGTTCAAGAAAGAATATTTTAATAATGAAAATTGTGCAAAAGTATAGTCTTAATTGCCTAATTCAATAGCTTCTTCTGAGTATTCATCAAGCTGAAGCCCTTTTCATCTTTTCTCAATATCCTTGCAATTAATCCTGTCTTCTCTATTTTTCTCTGATATGGGATTTTTCTGGTTCTTCCTCTTCAGTGTATCAGGGCTCCAGACTCAGCTTCATCAATAACGTATGCTGTGATCTTGTACAAGTCATGTCTCTCTGGAATGAATTTCTTTAAAATTAGAATGTTGGAGTACATGATCTTTAAGGTCCTTTACAGTTCTAGAGAACCATAATTCTATAATCACCTCCTGTAACGTAATTTTTCACAATCTTAAATCAGCATTTACTAATAGACTTTCTTATCTCACACTGAAAGCTATCATTTGGTAAAAAGGATTGATTTTCAAATCTCTGTCTGTCACTTTTTCTTCCAAATCCCAGACATCTTTATGCCAACCTCTTCACCTGATGCCCCATAGACATCTCAAACAAACTCGTCTTCTCTGCAAATGTGCTCTTCCTTCTGTATCCCCTTATGTCCTTAGTAATATCATAATCATCTCCAGGTCAAGCCTTTTAAGATGAATACCTTAGCAACAGCTTCCATTCTCCCTAACGTGATGTCAATTAACAATCCTATCAAGTTTAACTATGAAAGTCTCTTGTATTCATCCCATTTATGTTTTGCCAGTGCCCTGGTTTAGGTACTCACATTTCCTAGTGTTCAAAACTTTTGCAACTTTTATAATCTACACTTTCCATCTCTCCCTCCACCTTGATCTCCAGCCCTTTCTTCCAAGCCACCCCTTGTTGCAGCCAGAGCTAACATCCTTTATCAGAGGCCTAATGATGTTGATGAATTAGCACTCACAAAACACTTAGAATGGTGCCTGTAGCATAGTTAAGTGCTGTGTAGGTATTGACTATTATTATTATGATTCCCCTTCACAAACAAACTTTGAGAACTTTCCTTGAAACAGAGAAAAATTTTATGTATCTTAAATTAGCATTTAAAGATCATTACAGTTTGATATCAACTTATCTTTCCAGTTGTATATTTCACTGAACAGGAAAAAATTTTAATCACCTGACTTTCACATATATTAATTTTAAGGGGAAATTGTCCAACCCATGGTCACTGCTTTGTTTTGGGTCAAGTGACCCTATCCTCCTCCTCCTCCTTCTATCATACCATAGCTATTTGTATCATATTTAGGCATGGATCGTACTATACAACCTCCATTCTGGCTATCAATCTATGTCATATGGCCTATCACAAAAATATAAACTGGACCAAAGTCTAGCTTTCTTTTTCTCAAGAAATGGAACGAATAAAGTTGGAAAGTATTTCCCAGTTAACAGTAAGAAGGGGTAAAAGTGACAATAAAGGGAGAAGTAAACAGGATTGGCCATGATGAGCCATATGAAAGATAAAGTTGAGTATGGGAAGAAACTAAGCAGAAGCAGAATTAGCTGATTGAGATGGAGAAAAAAAGAAGAGACCATTTATGCTGAGAGGAGATATGTCATAAGGACCCAGGACCAACTGGCCCCTTAGAGAATTTGAAACAGTAGCTAGATCCTAGAGCAGCTTCTGTTTTGATGACTTCTCCATTTCAGTCCACATGCAATCACCATCCTCTTATTCTTGAGCTAATTTAAATGTTTCCATTCCTTGTAACAAACACCCCGTTTCAATCCTACCTCTTTCACAAAGCTAACCCAGATTTATTTGCTCACATTGAATCTCTTCTTATACAACAGCTCCACAAGGACATTGTTTGTATCTGAAATACCATTAATCCTACTCACCGTTGTATGAAAGTGGCACATGTGTCAGTGTCCCTGATTAGATTGGGATAGACTTTTACTCACATGGTGTTCTTTTAAGAGCTGATGCTGGGTAAGTATTTGATTAATTGAAAGGCTGCAATGGAGTGAGTGAACTGGTAGTCACTGAGGTCTTCAAACACAGGCCAGAAAACTTCCTTTTGGAAAGTCCGTACAGGGTATTCCTGCATTAAGAGAGAGAGTAGGCACAGAAGCTTATGTACATTATAGTTTTATGTCAAAATTATCTGCTATACCTGTTTAATTTGGATATTTCTCTGCCCAACTCCAGAGATTCTGATTTCTTAACTCTGGGTTCAGGTCAGGAAGAAGAATTATAAGCAAGCATACCAGGCAATTCTGGACTTTAAAAATCTCTACATATGTATTCTAAAAAATATAGCTTATGCTTCTGATTGCATTAATTAAGAGAAGCTAAGTTTAACACTGTCAATAGCTGCTAACTTCTTAAGTGCTATTCTGGCCAAAAGCTAGTTAGTCAATGATAGCCAACTAACAAAATATCTTAAAGGTAAACTTTGTGCATGGCCTGTACTAGGATAATTGAAAGACAACAAGAAAAAAATACCCTGGAATGCTCACTCCTTCCTTCAAAGACATTCCCAATTTAATAAGACTTCTAAACTATTAAATCATGTGTCTCCATGATTGTCCTTATAGCAGATTTATAGACTTTCAGATTAAGCTCATACTGGACTTCTCATTCTGCCTGATATACTAAAGTAGAAAGAGAGAAATTTGATAATATCAAAAGAAAATAGCCCAAATTTGAATGAAAATTTCCCAGGGTATTCTGACAAAAATATGCATTTATTAAGAGACCAAATTACATGCTAATTCAATTGCCCTATCACCCTGAGCAAAGCTTTCTAGTCTTTACTGATCACTGACAACTTTGCCATGGAGTATGTTGTGCATTCATAAAAGGGATCTGCCTCCACCACTTGCTAATGAATATTTAACACTTGATATATTTTCTCTAAACCATAGTGCATTTTCTACCACTAGTCTACCTTTGAGAGTATTTCTCTCCACTAGTGAGAAATCTAGAAGTTGGCGTCATGATCCTTTATTGTGAGCACCACATAATCTTTCCTCTGATTGATACATGATTATCGATTCCACCAACCGCTCTCCTTGTGGGCCTTTCATGCCATTAGAAATAGCCACTTGAAGTTCCCATAGAATACAACTCATTGCTATTTGCATACTATGTCATCTGACCACCAGGCAAGAAGATTGGACATGACTTATTATAACACAATTTTACAATGACTACGAGCACCTTTGATGATTTTGAATACCATTGTCTCAACTCATTTTGGGGGGAATAAGGTAGCTGCCTCTCTGATATCTTTATTTCTTGGAGACAGCTGATCAGCCTCTTTCTATACTGTATGTTCCACATTAAGTCATTATCTGTGCTGTTCACTCCATTAATTCTGCTACTTTTATTAGCAAAGTTTTGGTGTCTGGTCCTGCAGTAGTGACAAGCATTCCTAGAAGCTAATCTGACAGATAATGACTCCATTAAGTGTTGAATACTAATTGGTTTACATCAGAGGCCTGAAATTAATTGATGTAAATAAATTAGCACCTGAGCATGTATCACCTCAGCTTTGGATTTTCAAAATACCAATGATTTTTAAAGCTTGCATCTTCAGTAAAATACAATGTGTAGAAACTTCATGAGTAATTAAAATGTGGCAATGAGTCAAAATATCAAACAAGAGGAACACAGATTTTTATATCCATTTCTAGGCAAAGTGGTGTTTGTATATGAATTATGTCTTAATAATAATAACATATAAAAGCTGGATTTCAATGACCCTCCAAAGAGCATATTTCTTCACAGCAATTGTTCCTGGAATTAATAACCACTCCTTTAATGCCTTAAAAACTCAAAGAATGTGACTTTCAGAACTAAAAGAAGGCCTAATTATTTGACACAATTTGGCAAAACTTTTATTTTATTCCAACCTCAAGATCAAGTCCAGGTATATTTTATTTTCACTATTGGCTTTAAATTTAAATCTGATAAGCAACATAAGCAAATATGTTTATGGCAGAAAACTTAGAAAATATAGAAATGTCTAAAATAATTTAAAATTTACCATAATACTATTTCACAGAGTTAATAATTTTGTGTATCTCCCTTCTGCTATCAATATTTTTTATAGTTAAAATCACATGGATATTCACTTTATATCTTGATTTTTTCTTATATGTGTGTTTCTTGATTTCACTAAAACCAAGGTTCATTCAAGTTGTAACATGTATCAGTATTTCACTTATTTTTATGGCTTAATAATATTTCATTGTGTGTATATACCGCAATTTGTTTATCCCTTCATCCATTGATGGACATTGGGGTTGTTACTGCTTTGTGGCCACAGTAAATAATGTTGCTATAAACATTCATGTACAAGTTTCTGTGTGAACATATGTTTTAATTTCTCCTGGGTATATACCTAGAAGTGGAATTGTTGGGTCATATAAGAATTCTGTTTAACTTTTTGAGAAAGAGGCAAACTGTTTTCCATAGCCCCTGTATCGCTTTACATTGTCACCATCAATGTATAAGTGTTTTTATGTCGTGCTTTATTGCTTGTTAATATTTGGGTTTCTTTTCCCATTACAGTCATTTTACTGGGTGTGAAGTGGTATCTCATAATGGTATTGATTTGCATTTCCTTATGACCAATGAGATTGAACATTTTTCTGTGTTCTTGTTGCACATTTTTATATCTTGTTTGCAGAAATGTGTATTCAATTCCTTTACCCATTTAGAATTGAATTGTTTGTCTACTTTATGTTGAATTGTAAGAGTTCTTTACATATTCTAGATGCCAAATTTTACCAGATGTATGATTTGCAGATATTTTTTCCCATTCTGTAGGTTACATTTTTATTTTATTTATTTATTTTGTGAGGAAGATTGGCCTGAGCTAGCATGTGTTGCCAATCTTCCCCTTTTGTTTTACTTGAGAAAGATTGTCCCTGAGCTAACATCCATGTCAATCTTCCTCTATTTTGTATGTGGGACACTGCCACAGCATGGCTTGATGAGCTGTGTATAGGTCTGCACCTGGGATCTGAACCCATGAACCCCATGCTGCCAAAGCAGAGTGCGTGAACTTAACCACTATGCCATCAGGCCAGCCCCCCTTTTTATTTTTTGATAATGTGCTCTGTTGCACAAAACTTTTTAATTTTGGTGAAGTCCAATTTATGTATTTTCTATTTTGTTGCTTGTGCCTTTGATATCAAATCTAAAACTCAATTTCAAAATCCGAAGTCATGATAATTTACCTCTATTTTTAAAAATAATTTTATAGTTTAACTCTTATATATGAGTTGTCACTACATTTTGAGTTAATCTTTGTATGGAATGAAGGAGGAGTCCAACTTCACTCTTCTGCATGTGGTTATCCAGCTATCCAATAGGATTTGTTGAAGAGACTATTCTTTCCCTATTGAATTGTCTTGGAATTCTTGTCATACATCAATTGTCCATGTATATTTGGGTTGATTTCTGGACTCTCACTTTTATTCCATTGGTCTATACACCTATACTTATGCCAATCTCATACTGTTATGATTTCTGTAACTTTGAGTAAGCATTGAAATTAAGAAGTATAAGTCTTTCAACTTTGTATTTCTTTTCCAATGTTGTTTTGGCTATTTGAGGACCCTTGCAATTCCATATGAATTTTAGGATTGCCTTTTCTTTTTCTGCTAAAAACACCATTAGAATTTTGATAATAAATGCATTGAGTTTGTAGAACTCTTTAAGGAGTATTGCCATATTAACAATATTAAGACTTCCAATCCATGAAGATAAATGGCTTTCCAATTCATTAGGACTTAAGTTTTTTTCAGCAATGTTTTGTAGTTTTTAGAGCAAACACTTTGACCTCCTTAGATTTATTCCTAGATATTTTATTCTTTTTGACGCTATTATAAATGGAATAATTTCCTTAATTTCTTTTTCAGATTATTCATTGCTGGTATATAGAAACATAACTTTTTTTTTGCTTGAAGAAGATTAACCCTGAGCTAACATTTGTGCCAATCTTCCTTCATCCTTTTTTTATGTGGGACAGCCCAACAGCATGACTGCTGAGTGGAGTAGGTCCATGCCCAGGATCTGAACCCGCAAACCCGGGTTGCTGAAGCAGAGCATGCAGAACTTCCACAACTCAGCCATGGGACTGGGCCCAAAACATAACTACTTTTTGTATGTGAATTTTGTGCCCTGCAACTTGTCGAATTCATTTATTATCTCTAGTTGTTTTCCTGTGGGTTTTGGGGCATTTTCTATATACAGAATTATGTCATCTCCAAATAGGGATAGTTTACTTCTTCCTTTCTAATTTGTATGACTTTTATTTCCTTGTTTTTTTTCTGCTGCCTAATTGCTCTGATTAGGACTTCCAGTACAACTTTGAATAGCAGTAGTAAAAGCAGACGTATTTGTCTTGTTTCTGATCTTTGTGCAAAAGCCTTCAATCTCTTACCATTGAGTGTGATGCTAGCTTTGGGTTTTTCAAAAATTTCATTTATCATACTAAGGAAGTACCTTTCTGAGTGTTTTTATCACTGAAAGAATGAGAGAGTGTTGAATTTTGTCTGATGCTTTTTGCATCTATTGAGATGTTCATTCTGGGTTTTTTTCCTTCGTTCTATTAATATGGTATATTACATGGATTGATTTTCTTATGTTTCTTATGTTGATATAATCTTGTATTCCTAGGAAAATTCCATTTTTTTTGGTAATTTTTGTGATTCTAGGAATTCTCCCATTTCATTTAGATTATCTAATGTCACAGATTTACTGTAATGTAACTTTTTTAAGGTCACTTTCATTTCTGATTTTAGTTGTTTGTCTTATCTCTTTTTTTCGTAGTCAGTCTGCCTAAAATTTTCTCAATTTGTTTATCTTTTCAGAAGACCAATATTTAGTATTGTTGATTCTCTTTATCATTTTTTCTGTTCTCTCTTTGCTTTTTAAATCTCTGCTTTAATCTTTTTCTTTCTCTTCCTTTTATTGCCTTTGTGTTTAGTTTGCATTTCTTTTTGTAGTTCCTCAAGTTGTAAAGTTAGTTTCTTGGTTTGAGATCTTTATTCCTTTTTAATGTAGTGATTTACGGCTATAAATTTATTTCAGAGCACTAATTTCTTGTATTGTATAAGTTGATATTTTGTGCTTTCATTTTGACTTGTGTCAAATTATTTTCTAATTTCTATAGTGATCTCTTTTTTGACACATTTGTTGTTTAAGGGTGTGTTGTTTAATTTCCACATAATTGTAAATTTTCCAGTTTTTCTTCTGTTACTGCTTTCTAGTTTAAATCCGTTATGGTTGAAGAGTATACTTTGTAAGATTTCAAACTTTTAAAATTTATTGAGGTTTGTTTTATGCCCTAAAATATGTTCTAGTTGGAGAAAGTTGCATGTGTACTTGAAATGAATACTTATTCTGCTGTTGTCAGGTGGAGTGTCCTGTATATGTCCATTGTCTCGTTACTTTATAATATTGTTCAAGTTATTTATTTTTTATTGATCTTCTGTCTAGATGTTTTATCCATCATTGAAAGTGATGTGTGAAAGTCTCCAAATATTATTGTATTCTCCCTTCAATTATGTTAATATTTGCTTCAATTTCTCCCTTCAATTATGTTAATGTTCGCTTCATATATATTGGGTCTAAGGCATTTGATGTAAAAATGTTTATACTTGTATATTCTTGATGAATTCTTCAAGTAATCAAAATATAATATTCTCTTTGTCTTGTGTAACAATTTTGTCTTATATTACTATAACCACACCAGCTTTATTTTGATTATTATTTGCATGAAATATCTTTTTCTGTCCTTTCACTTTCAACATATTTGTGTCTTTTAGTCTAAAGTTAGTTTCTTATAAGCAACATACATTTGGATTATGTTTTTTAAAATCCATTCTGTCAATCCTCTCTTTTAATTGGTAAGTGTAATCTATTTACATTTAAAGTAATTATCCATAATGAAGAATTCAGTTCTGCCACTTTACTGTTTGTTTCTATATGTCTAAATACTTTTTGTTTCCTCAATTCCTCCAATACTGACTTCCTTCATATTTGATTTTCTTGTAGTGTAAAATCTTTATTCCCTCTTTGTTTCTTTTCTATATATTTTAAATTAATTTTCTTAGTAGTTACCATGAGAATTACCATTAACATCCTAAATTTATAACAATCTAGTTGAATTGATACTAACTTAGCTTCAATAACATAATTTAACTCCTGTGCTCCTATCCACATTATCCTCTTTATTTTATTGTTGTTACAAATTATATTATACATTATATGTCCATTAGCACATATTTATAATTATTATTTTATTTTGTCTCTTAACTCATGTAGTAAATAAAAAGAGGAGTTAAAAACCAAAAATCCAATAATGCTAGCTTTTATATTAATCTATGTAGTTAGTTACCTTTAATAGAGATCTTTATATGGCTTTATATGGCTTTGAGTTACCATTTATTGTCTTTATGCTTCAACCTTAAGAATTCCCTTTTGCTTTCTTATAGGGAAGGTACACTAGCAACCCACTCTCTTAGCTTTTGTTTATCTGTGAAAGTCTTAATTTTCTCTTCATTTTTGAAGGATAGTTTTGCCAGATATAGAATTCTTGGTTGAGAGTTTTTCTTTTAGCACTCTGAATATATCATCCCACTACCTTTTGGCCTCCCTGGTTTTTGATGATACATTTGCTGTTAATCTTATCATGGATTCCATGTATGTGATGAATTCCTTTTCTCTTGATGCTTTCAAGACTTTCCCTTTGTTTTTGGCCTTCAACAGTTTGATTATAATGTGTCTCAGTGTGAATATCTTTAGATTTATCCTATTTGGAGTTCATTGAACTTCTTGGGTATATAGATTCATAACTTTAATCAAATTTGGGAAGTTTTCAGCCATTATATATTCAAATATTTTTTCTGACCCTTACTTTTTTCTCTTCTCCTTATGGGATTCTCATAACGCACATGTTGATGTACTTGATTGTGTCAGATTTGTACCTTTAGATTTTATTTTTCTTCATTCCTTTTTATTTCTTCTCCTCAGACTAGGTAAATTTCATTACACTGTTGAAAAGTTTGCTGTTCTTTTCTTTTACCTGCTCAAATCTGTTGAACTTCTGTAGTATTATTTTCATTTCACCTATTACTTTTTTCAGCTCCATAATTTCTATCTTTGTTATGATTTTCCATGCTTGTTCACACATTATTTTCTTGATTGCTTTTAATTATTTGTCCATGAGTTCCTCAGCTCTTTGAGTATATTTAAGACTGCAAATTTAAAATCTTTGTCTAGTAAGTCCAAAGTCTGTGCTTTCTCATGGATAGTTTCTGTTTATTTCTTTTTCCCTATGAAATAGTTACACTTTCTTGTTTCTTTGTATGCTTCAAATTTGTTTTTTATTGAGAGTTGACATTTTGAATATTGTAATGTGGTAACCCAGGAAATCAACTTCTCCCTCAGGATTGTTGTTTTTGCTTGTTGACTGCTGCAGTTTTCTATTTTTTCAGTGACATTTCCAAGCTATTTTTGCAAAGATTATAATCTTTGTCTTGTGTGGTTCAGTTTCTTTCTTTTTTTGGTGAGGAAGATTCACCCTGAGCTAACATCATTGCCAATCCTCTTTTTTTTTGTTTTTGCTTGAGGAAGACCTACCCTGAAGTAACATCCATGCCAATATTCCTCTACTTTGTACGTGGGATGCATCCACAGCATGGCCAGAGAGTGGAGTAGGTCTGTGTCCAGCATCCAAATCCATAAACCCAGGCCACTGAAGTGGAGCATGCAGAATTTTAACCACTAGACCATGAGGGCAGCCCCCCAAGTCTTGTGTGGTTATTGAAGTCTCTATTCCATTATCACCATTCAGTCTTTCTATATTTCTATAGAGGCACACGCTATAGAAATTTCCTTGAATACCTGGACCACATGAGAAAAGAAAAAATAAAGAATGCATGATCTCTTTAAATTCTTTCAATATATGCTACCTGGGGAATCATTTCACCCTGAGGAGATTAAAACAATGGTCATATTGTGCTGGTCCTTCAGTGACCACCAAGCATATCAATCACACAGCTGCAACTTTTTTAGGACAAAGTCCTTTTGCCTACCCTGGTACCAGAAAGCCACAACAGTAATGTGGTCTATCATTCCCGTGTCTGTCTACTATGGGGGAAGGGAGTGGTAATTGCTATGAAAATGACAAAATTCACTGCAATTTACCAGCTTCTTTATTTATCTAGGACTCTCCTGGATACTGGAAGTGTTCAGCTGGACTCCAAAGCTCTCAATATAGTTCTTTCTGACATTTTTTTGCCGAATAAATTGTTGCGGTGTAAAGTATTGAATCCTGGAGCTTCCAATCTGCCATCTTCTGTGACATCATTCTCAGAGTCATTTTTCTAAATTCACTTTGTTGTTGTTGTTGTTGAAATAGTACTTTAGTCTTCTGGAAGAAAAACAATGGTTATGTTCTTTCACAAGCAGCGTGTGGATTGCTGAGAGGGTGTAGGAGGTGCTCTTGTCCCACACCCTCTCTGTGTCCATGGCTGGGTTTTGGTGCATCTCTTGGCTTCAACCATTGACACTACTGCTGCCACCTCAGTTGTGAGTTGCTCTTATACAAATCATTTATATCTGAGACTCTGTACTGTGGAAATAGGGTGAATCTCAGAATCTTGAGAACTTTCAGAAACAATTTAAAGAATAAGAAACTGAGGAGGACATAGAGGCACAAAAGTAATGAAAATCCTGTTGCAAGAAGACTCCAACTACCATCACAGCTTTTTAGGATAGTAGAAAAGTCTTCTTTAACTTATCATTTTTCAGTATCCCATGCTGAATTTGAGAAATAATCTAAAGTGAAGAAGAATCTCTCATGGGAAAAAGACACAAGTGGAGTGAATCTTGACATAGGACATTTTTAAAAAATCTCAGAAAGATTTGCAGAGTCCAAGCTCTGAAACAAAAGTTTCATACAACTTCAGAGGAACTTACACCTAGTCTCCACTCTCAAGTCAGTAGGTTACAAAAATAATAGACAGAACTTCAATACACTAGCCCTCAAAATACAACTAGAAAGGGAAGTGAAGATGAAGGTATCAGAAAAAGAATGAATAGTGTCAAATAAAACATATCTACACCATATAAAGGCAAATGTAAGAATTCCATAAGCTGCCCCTATAAAGTATAAGCAAGCTAAGACAAAACAAAACTCCATCAATATACTACAGAAAAAGTTGGAGGTGAGCATAAGGAACAAAATTGAGCATAGGATGGAAAAGACTGATGAAAATCCAATGTGTAACCCGAGGAACAGAAGCGAATTCAAATTCCCAGTGAATGCTTAGTTAATAGAAGAACTTATTAAAACTATGAGCTAAACATAAAAGGTGCTCAAAAGCCAGATAAAAATCAACAGATAAGATCAAAAGGAAAGATTCAGAGCTAAGGAAATAATTTGACAACCATAAAACACAATTTGAAAATGAACAAACTAGAAAATGCAAGGGGCTCAGTAGAATTGTTAAAAATCAAATTAATGAAATGGAGGGGAATTCTGAGATAGTCACAGTGGATGCAGAGGATAAAGGCAGAGAAATTAAAGTAATTAGAGAAAAAATAATAGAGATGAAGAACAAAGATGATCTAGTACAGATAATGCTGAAGTAGAATAACTTTTACTCTACAAATGGAGGACAAAACGTATTAGAAGATATAACAGCAAAAAAAAAATTCTAAGCTAAGGGAAGAACTAAAGTTGTAAATGTAAAGACTGCACTCTGTTTTCCAGCATAGTCTTATAGAGACTGATTAAAAACAAATTATCTCCTGTTTATATTATTAAATTTTAAGGATAAGGAAGACAACCAAGAAAAGAAGGAGTCATGTGGAGAAGGAAAAAAACCTGGCTGATATGGGACTTCTCCACAAATACAGCTAATGTCAGAAGACAATGGGAAAATGTGACCCAAGAATACTAGCTAAGTTTTAGATCAAATGTACATTTAATAGCAGACATTCTAAAGCATGAGAGAACTCAGGGTATATAGCAACTGTGATTCTTTCTGATGGGAGAAAAAATTACTGAAAGATGAAAACCAACTAACTAAAGAAGAATGGAGAAGTTGTAAAAAAAGAATTGGTAGTAAACATTTATTCTATTTATTTAATCATAGACTTAAGAATAAACTAAGGGTTTATGGTTACAGAATAGAATGCAAATGTCGTATATTCTGATTAAGTTGTGAATGCCATACATTCTCATTAAGATATATAACAAGCATACCTCATTTTATTGAAGTTTTCAGATATTGTTGGTTTTTTTTTTTTTTTTTTTTTTGCAAATCGAAGGTCTGTGGTAACCCTGCATTGAGCAAGTTTATCAGCACCATTTTCCCAACAGTATTTGTTCACTTTCTGTCTGTGTTACATTTTGACAGTTCTTGCAATATTTCAGACTTTTTTATTATTATTCTATTTGTACTTGTGACCTATGATCAGGGATCTCTGATGTTACTCCTCTGATTGTTTTGGAGCACCATGAACCACACACAGAGAAGACGGCAAACTTAATTGATAAATGTTGTGTGTGTCCTGCCTGCTCCACTGACCAGCTGTTCCTCCATCTATCCAACCCTCATCAAACCTCTCCATTTCCTAAGACATATTGAAATTAGGCCAATTAATAACCCTACAATGGCCTCTAAGTGTTCGAGTGAAAGGAAGACTTACACATCTCTCACTTTAAATCAAAAGCTAGAAATGAATAAGCTCAGTGAGGAAAGCATGTCAAAAGCCAAGATAGTCACAAAACTAAGACCACTTGTGCCAGTTAGCTGAGCTGTGATTGCAAAGGAAAAGTTCTTGAAGGAAATTACAAGTGCTACTCCAGTGACTACACAAATGATAATAAAGTGAAACAGCCTTACTGCTGACATGGAGAAAGTTTTAGTAGTGTGGATAGAAGATCAAACCAGCCACAACATTCCTTTATGCCAAACTTAATCCAGAGCTAGGCCCTAACTCTCTCCAATTCTATGAAGGCTGATAGAGGTGAGGAAGCTGCAGAAGAAAAGTTTGAAACTAGTAGAGGTTGGTTCATGAGGTTTAAAGAAAGAAGCCATCTCCATAACATAAAAGTGCCAAGTGAGGCAGCAAGTGCTGATGTAGAGCTACAGCAAGTTATCCAGAAGATTTAGCTAAGAAAATTAATGAAGGTCGCTATGCTAAACAAGAGATTTTCAATGTAGATGAAACAGACTTATACTGGAAGAAGATACCATCTAGGACTTTCACAGCTAGAAAGGAGAAGTCAATGACTGGCTTCAAAGCTTCAAAAGACAGGCTGACTCTCTTGTTAGGAGCCAAGGTAGCTGATGACTTTAAGTTGAAGCCAATTCTCGTTTACAATTCCAAGAATCCTAATGCCCTTAAGAATTATGCTAAATCTACTCTGCCTGGGTTCTATAAATGGAATAAAAAGCTTGGATGACAGTACATCTGTTTACAACATGTTTTACTGATTATTTTAAGCCTACTGTTGAGACCTACTTCTCAGTAAAAGATTCCATTCAGTGTATTACTACTCATTGACAATGCACCTAATCACCCACGAGCTCTGATGGAGATGTACAATGAGATCAATATTCTTTTCATGCCCGTTAACATAACATTTACTCTGCAGCCCATGAATCAAGGAGTAATTTTAACTTTCAATTCTCATTATTTAAGAAATGCATTTCATAAGGCTACAGCTGCCATAGATAGTAATTCCTTTAATGGATCTGGGCAAAGTAAATTGAAAACCTTCTGGAAAGGATTCACCATTCTAGATGTCATTAAGAACATTCATAATTCATGGGAAGAGATCAAAATAACAACAGGAACAGGAGTTTGGAAGAAGTTGATTCCAACCCTCAAGGATGACTTTGAGGGGTTCAAGGCTTCAGTGGAGGAAGTAACTGCAGATGTGGCAGAAATAGCAAGAAAACAAGAATTAGAAGTTGAGCCTGGGGATGTGACTGAATTGCTGCAACCTCATGATGAAACTTTAATGGATGTGGAGTTGCCTGTTATGGATGAGCAAAGAAAGTGTTTTCTTGAGATGGAATCTACTCATGGTGAAGATTGTTTAAATTACAATGAAAGATTTAGAATATGACATAAACTCAGTTGATAAAACATTGGCAGGGTTTGAGAGGATTGACTCCAGTTTTGAAAGACATTCTACTGTGGATAAAATGCTTTCAAACAGCAGCACATGCTACAGAGAAATCATTCATTAAAGGAAGAGTCAACCAATGTGTCAAACTTTATTGTTGTCTTATTTTAAGAAATTACCACATCCACCCCAACCTTCAACAACTACTACCCTGATCAGTCAGCAGACATCACCACTGAGGTAAGTCCCTCCACTAGCAAAAAGATTATGACCCACTAGAAGCTTAGATGTTGGTTAGCATATTTTAGCAATACAGGATTTTTTAATTAAGGTATGTACTTGTTTAGACATAATGCTATTTCATACTTAATAGATTATATATAATGTAAACATAACTTTTATATGCACTGGAAAACCAAAATATCTGTGTGACTCAATTTATTGTGATATTCACTTAATTGCAGTGGTCTGGAACTGCAACTGCAATATCTATGAGATATGGCTGTTTAATTATAGATATTATATATATGTATACATATATATAACAAAAATCAAGAAACGGTGAAGGGGAGTATAGGAAATGCATGTTATAGGGCTATTTCCCTCATCTTTCAGTGCAGGGAGTCAATACATATTGTCTAGGATTAAGGCATAAAGGTTAATAATTCATGACTCCATAATCTTACCGTTTTTCACTCTACATGTTCTTTTATATTGGCTGTTCATCAAACATTCTATGCATCATCACACCTCTACGACTTTGCTTATATTGTTTCCCTATCCATAACGCTTTCTTCTTGCCTATCCAAAAATTATTTCCTGTCTTTAATGTCCCAGTTTCTCTGATTGCTTGTCACATTCAATGTTTTTACCAAACATTTGGAAAAAATAGAAATAAAAATGATAATAATAACTATTATACGCTTATTACATACTAAACACTGTGGCATATATGTTACTTCATTTCTCTCGAGTCTTTACAGGTAGGTATAAATACCATTATTTCTTAAAGGAGGAAACTGGGGCTCAGAGAGGGTAAGTGATCTGCCTAAGGTAACTTGCCACAAAAATAGGAGATAAGTTTCTGAGCAGAGAAATGAAAGCAGGTTTCTCTGATTCCAAAGGTAATTTTATTTTTGCTAAATTATGCTGATTTTCAGAGACTTAGTCATATAACTGATTTTAAGATGTCTTATTACCTTGCATACCTTGGTATGCGAATTTCCTTTGACTTTTTGTCTCTTACATATCCTCCCCTCACCTCAAATCCTAGAAAATAGCAGAATACTATGGTTAATAGATGCTACATAAATAAAATACGCAATAAATGGCTGAGGAAGGGCTTTGGTTTCATTGTGATTTTATTTTCAAACAAACAAAAAAAATCCAACTAGATTAAGAACTTATTCCTGGAAATAACTCAACTCAACAGATACAAAATTAATTGTCCTGTTGGGTAAGTATACTTTTTATGTGCTGTCAGATTGGATAATAAAAATTGTATATTGATGTTTCTTTCATCATTTGGTGAAATCAACTTTCACATTCACCTTTTGTTGTCTGCATAGAAAGAAGTTACAAAAATTTTCACAATGCCTTGTAACATTTTTTTCTTAAGCAAAATTACTATAAAAAGTAACTTGGTTGGGGGCTGGCCCTGTGGCTGAGTAGTTAAGTTCATGCGCTCTGCTGCAGGTGGCCCAGTGTTTTGTTGGTTCGAGTCCTGGGTGTGGAAATGGCACTGCTCATCAAACCATGCTGGGGCAGCGTCCCACATGCCATAACTAGAAGGACCCACAACGAAGAATATACAGCTATGTACCAGGGGGCTTTGGGGAGAAAAAGGAAAAAATAAAATCTTTAAAAAAAAAAGTAACTTAGTTGATCCAGAAATGGAGATTCTTAGTGATGAAAATATTCCAGTTGTGATTACAAGGTTTACTTGAAATCTTACTGGGTCAAGACAATATCTGGCATGTCAATTACTTTTAAGCTTTTCATCCAGGCTTTTTATATATACAAGTATTTTGATATATCTCCATGAATTTCTGCCTGTTGGGACAGTTAAAAATACAAAACAAGCAAACTGTGATTGTACAATACAGATTCCTAGGGAATATTACTTACAAACTGAGAAGTAAAAATAATAGGAAGAAGAATATGGTAAGACAATTGTATAAATACATATATCCCAAGAAATTTTAGTGGCAAAATATTTTTTCTTACTAAAATTAAACTGGAGTAAAAGGAGCAAGATATTCTTAGAGAAATGGCTGATTCTAAAGCTGGAAAAAGGAAATTCCAAAATGAGCCTAGAAGAGCTTATAGTGCCAGAGAGTTAGGAAGTTCATAAAAAAAAAAGGAATGGGGTCATGTCAAAGGGACACAGTACCGAATCTGAAAGATCTCTTAATGTCCAAAGCTGGAACAACTTGAGCAACAAAATTAATAATATAATATTAGATTACAACCCAAAGTACAAAATAAACATTCATGTTTATACTGATATAAATAAAAGGTTGCATAGATAAATGGAGTGAGACAAATCTTTTTCACAAATTAATTTCAAATAACAAATAGCTATACTTCCCTCTCCAGGATGTAGAGATTAATTCTCCTCCTCCCATGGTGGGTAGCACTTAGTAATTTGCTTCAAAATAATAGAGTATGATAAAGAAAAAATAGTAACATTACAGTGAAAAAACTTGGAAAATACTACTCTAACCAAGTGATCAAGGTTAACATCACCAATGGTGTTATGGGGATATCATGTATCTTCTGATGTGATGTGATAAAAAGGGCACTGCACTTCTGTGTCATTCTCAAAAATACATAAACCCTGTCTAATCATAAGGAAAGCAGACAAACTCAGACTGGGGAACATTATGCATGATATCAGACCAATACTCCTCAAAAATATCAAGGATCTTGAAAGACAAGGAAATATTGAGAAATTGCCACAGACCTAATGAGATAGGACAACTAAATGCATGGTATTATCCTAGATTGGTTCCTAGAATGGAAAAAGAACATTACAGGAAAAACTGGTAAAATCTGAATGAAGTCTGAACTTTGGTTGATAACAATGTATCAAAATTGTTTTCTTAGATTTGAGAAATGTACCACGGTAACATAAGTGGTTAACATTAGGGTAAAACTGGGTAAGACATGTGATGTTGGCAAGATAGTATCCCACAGACACACTGATTTGACAAACCATTCAGGGATAAAAGTGCCTTTATGAGGACTCTGTAGTCCAATTGAGAGGTCCCAGCACCCCAGTGAAGCACAAAGTTCAAGATCAACCATGTTTAAAAGCGTAAGAACAACAGTTTCGCTTTATCTGCATTACCCCTTTCCAAATCTGGCACAGAGAACCCCTGGTTAGCAACTTCTTCCATAGAAAACGGAGAGAACAAAGTGAAGGTCTGTCATCCCCCGACTTTTGAGGTACTTCCCAAGAGGCCAGCTTCTATTCTGCCGCACCCAGAACACTGAGGAAATTGGTGTGGCTGAGCCATTTGGGGGCAACTAACAACAAAGAACAAAAAGAGGAGCTCACAGCAACCAGTGCACATATCTCAACAACCTCCCTCTGCACCCCTGCAGCTGGCAATCCATATGCCTCTGAATCCATCACACATCATACTATACACTCCCCACAAACAGCACATAGATCTCACCAGCTGGCATGTATCTCAGCAGCCAGCTCAAGTCTGGGATTGGGAGGAGGTGTACAACTTTGACACTGCTCTTCCTGGAGAGAGAGAGAATTGGAGATTGCGACCACCATCCCAGCATTTCACTGCACTTCCCTAAGGAAAATTAATGGGAAACTCTTGGTGCTTGATCCAGCTATGCAGGGTAAGAAGAAGGCACACAATCCTAAGACATCTCCTTTAGGACAGAGTCAGAGCTTGCACCCAATACATACAGACATCAGGGCACTGCCCCAAGGAAAAGATGTAGTGGTTCTCAGCACATGGAATGGCTTTGTGGGTACAAGGGAAGGTAAAAAATCTTAAGAAATCCCCCAAGGAGAGAATGATAGGAATGGAAGTGATATGTTCATAGAAAATATTTGAGAGAACCCCAGAATTTTTAGCCAGGCTGTCTGGTGAAGGCATTTCACTCCCAAAGCCAGTCTGTAAAGACTGAGAGAGTGACCACTTCTTCTAAAGCACAAATAACAATACAAGGCTAAAATGAACTTGAAGAACCAGGGAAACATAATACCATCAATGGAACAAAACCTCCCGTAACCAAGCCTCCCCAAATGGAGATCTACAACTTGCCTGATAAAAAATTAAAAACAATTGTCTTGGGCCAGTCCTGTGGCCTAGTGGTTAAGTTTGACGCACTCCACATTGGTGGCCTGGGTTCAGTTGCTGGGCATGGACCTACACCACTCATGGGCAGCCCCACTGTGTCAGTGACCCACATATAAAATAGAGGAAGATTGGCACAGATGTTAGCTCAGGGAAAATCTTCCTCAGTAAAAAGAGGAAGAATGGCAACAGATTTTTATCTCAGGGCAAATCTTCATCAGCAAATAAACAAAAACAAAAAAACGATAATCTTAAAGATCTCTGTGAGCTACAAGAGAACACAGACAGATAACTAAACAAAGTCGGGAAAACAGTACATAACCAAAGTTAGAAGATCAACAAATGCATATAAACCATAAAAAAGAACCAAACAAATTCTGGAACTGAAGAATGTAAAGAGTAAATGGAAAAATTCAATAGAGAGATTCAACAGCAGAAACTATGAAGCAAAGGAAAGAATCAGCAAACTCAAAGACAGGCCATTTGAAATTATACAATCAGAGAAATAAAGAGAAAAAAGTATGCAAAAGACTGGTGAAAGCTTATGGGACTTATGAGATATTAACAAGTGAATTAATGTACATATTATGTGAGTCCCAGAAAAAGAAAAGAAAGAGAAAGAGCCGGAAAGCTTATTGAAAGAAATAATGGCTAAAAACTCTCAAATCTGGGGAGCAAGATGGACATCCAGATTTATGAAGCTCAAATGGGTTGAACACAAACAGGGTTTCATCAAGACATATTATAATTAAATTGTCAAAAGCAATGAGGAAATTTTTAAAGCAGCAAGCAGAAAGTGACTCATCACATATAAGGGGACCCCCATAAGTCTATAAAAGGATTAATCAGCAGAAACCTTGAAGACCAGAAGAGAGTGGGATAATATCAAATTGCAGATAGAAAAAAAATGCCAAAGAAAATACTATATCTGGCAAAACTGTCAGTTGAAATTGAAGGACAGACACTTTCCCAGTCAAACAAAAACAGAGCGAGTTCACCACCAATAGACCTACCTGACAAGAAGTGCTAGAAGTTCTCAGTCAAAAAAAGGGGCACTAGATAGTAACATTAAAGCATATGAAGGTATGAATCTCACTGGTGAAAGTGAATATATAGAAAATATGTAAAAATATAATACTGTCATGGTGGTGCAAAAATGACACTTAATCCTAGTATAAAAGTTAAAAGACAAAAGTATTAAGAATAACTTTAATGACAAAAATCTGTTGGTGTGTGCACAATATAAAAGATGCAAATTGTGACGACAATAACATAAAATTTGTGTTGGAGGGAGAAGTAAAAGTGTAGAGTTTTTTACTGTAATTGAAATTAACTTGTTATCAGTTTAATATCCTGTAATAATTATAATGTTTTATGTAAGTCACATAGTATCCACACAGAAAATCTATAAAGAATATATACAAAAGAAGAAGAGAGAGGAATCAAAGCATTAGCAATACAAAACCTCCAATGAATCCCATTTTTTGATTGGGTTGTTTGATTTTTTGTTGTTGAGTTGTGTGAGTTCTTTATATAGTATGGAGATTAACCCTTCGTCGGATGTATGACTTGCAAATATTTTTTCCCAATTAGTGGGTTGTTTTTTTTGTTTCTATCCTGTTTTCCCTTGCCTTGAAGAAGCTCTTTAGTCTGATGAAGTCCCATTTGTTTATTCTTTCTATTGTTTCCCTTGTCTTAGAAGACATGGTGTCCGAAAAGATCCTTTTAGTACTGATGATTGGATAAAGAAGATATGGTATACACACACACATACACACACATACACACACAATGGAATACTACTCAGCCATAAAAAAGCATAAAACCGTCCCATTCACAGCAACATGGATGGACCTTGAGGGTATTATGCTAAGTGAAATAAGCCAGATAGAAAAAGACAATCTCTATATGACTCCACTCATATATAGAAGCTAAACACATAGACAAAGAGAACAGATTAGTGGCTACCAGGGGAAAGGCGGGGTAGGGGGTGGGCACAAAAGGTGAAGTGGTGCACCTACAACATAGACTGACAAACAATAATGTACAACTGAAATTTTACAAGGTTGTAAGCTATCATAATTTCAATAAAATTTTTTTTAAAAAAGCCAATGAATCACAAAGAATCAGCAAGACAGGAAAAGGAAAAATAAACTATAAAACAATCAGAATACAATTAATAAAATGACAATAGTAAGTTCTTACTTTTCAATAATTACTTTACTGAAAATGGTTTAAATTCCTCAATCAGAAGATATGGAATAGCTGAATGGATAAAACAATAAAACAACTATATGTTGGCAGCTGGCCTGGTGGTGCAGTGGTTAACTGCACACATTCCACTCTGGCAGCCCAGGGTACAGACATGGCACCACTTGGCATGCCATGCTGTGGTAGGTGTCCCACATATACAGTAGAGGAAGATGGGCACAGATGTTAGCTCAGGGACAGTCTTCCTCAGCAAGAAGAGGAGGATTGGCAGCAGATGTTAGCTCAGGGTTAATCTTCCTCAAAAAAAAAAAAAAAACCCAATAATACAAAAAATCCCAATGACATTTTCTACAGAAATAGAAGAAACAATCCTAAAATTCATATGGAAGTACACAAGACCCCAAATAGCCAAAGTAATTTTGGGCAAGAAGAATAAAACTGAAGGCCTCATACTTCCTGATTTTAAATTATATTTCAAAGCTACCATAATTAAAAGATCATGCAACGGGCACAAAACAGACATTTAGAATAGACAGCCAGAAGTAAACCCATGCATGGAGGGTGCTGATCTTTGGTAAGGATACCAAGAACACAAAATAGGGAAAGTATAATGTCTTCAATAAATGGTGCTGGGAAAACTAGATATCCTCATGCAAAAGAATGAAATTGAACCCTTATCTTACAACATAAATAAAAATCAGCTCAAAATAGATTAAAGACTTAAATGCAAGACCAGAAACCATAAAACTCCTAAAAGAAAACAGAGGAAAAGATTCTTGACATTGGCCTTGCAACTGATTTCTTAGATATGACATCTAAAGGATAGATAACAAAAGCAAAAAAAAATGGACAAGTGGGATTATAGCAAACTTAAAAACAAAGGGAACAAACAACAGAGTAAAATAGCAATCTATGAAATGGAATAAAATATCTGCAAACAATATATCTGATAAAGGGTTCTTATCCAAAATATATAAGAAATATATCTATCATCTATGTATCTATCTTCTATCTGTGGAATTCCATGTAATTATAGTTAACAATACTGTATTATCTTCTCGAAATTTGCTAAGAAAGTAAATTTCAAGTCTTCTCAGCACAAAAACTTGAAAAGTATGTGAGGTGACGGATGCAATAATTAGCTTGATTGTGGTAATCATTTCATAATGTTATACATATATCAAATATATTATAAAACTAAAGTAATTATATCAGTGTCATACTGGCATAAGGATGACTTATAGACCTATGAAACAGAATAGACAGCCCAGAAATAAAACCATGCATTTATAGTCAACCAATTTTTCTTTACTGAGATATAATTGGCATGTAACATTTTATAAGTTTAAGGTATACAAACTGTTGATTTGATACATTTGTGTATTGCAATATGATTACCACAGTAGCGTTGGAGAAATTCTCTATCGTGTCACACAATTATTAGTTCTTTTTTGTGGTGAGAACAATTAGAATCTAGTCTCTTAGCAACTTTGTATTCTACAATATAGTATTGTTGACTATAATCTCTATACTGTGCATTAGATCTCCAGGATTTATTTATCTTCTAGTTGCAAGTTTGTACCCTTAAACAATATCTACCCCCTTCTCTCTTCCTTTAGCCCCTGGTAACTTCCAATCTATTCTCTGTTTATACAAATTTGCCTTTCTTAGATTCCACATATAAGTGATATCATACAGTATTTGCCTTATTCTGTCTGATTTATCTACCTTAGCATAATACCCTCAAGTTCCATCCATGTTGTCGCAAATGGCAGAATTTCCTTCTTTCTCATGGCTAAATAATATTCTTATATATATAATATGTCATATATTATATATGTAGAAATGTGATATATATATCGCATTTTCTTTATCTATTCATTTCCTTTGGATATGAATCAACACTAGGGTTGCTGGATTATATAGAAGTTCTAGTTTTAATTTTTTGAGGAGCCTTTATCCTGTTTTCCATAGTGGGTGAACCAATTTACATTTACACCAACAGATTACAAGGGGTCCCTTTTCTCCACATCCTCACAACACCTGTAATCTCTTGTCCTTTTGATGATAGCCACACTAACAGGTGTGAGGGGATCAATTATCATTATGGGAACTTTTGAACTTCCCAAACTTACTTTGCCTAAAATCAAATTGAACAAACATAGCTCTGTAATTTCCAAAACTAAATGGAACACCTATTTCAATTGGTATTTTGAAACTTCCAAAGATTATCAGGAGTCTAAACTTTCCTTTTTGCAAAATAAAATTTTAAGATTAACTGAGACAAACAAGTAATTAAAGAAAGATAAAATGGCTTCTGAAGCCTCACGTTCCTCTTCCCTGGCTTCTTTGTCTTAGAGTCTGCCTCTGAGACAGACATATTCCTCTCCCTGGCTCCTTGTTCTCCGGCTCCACCTCTGATGCCATTTTTCTCCTTCCATTCTATACCTTTTATACCTCCTCTATACCCTCAGTTCCCCCATACAAACTCTTTCCAAACTTCTCTTTTCCCTGGACCTCTCCTCACTCCCTCTTCCTCTGAACCTATCAGAACCTGTCCTTTTTAACTTAAGCCTTCTGAGGATCCAAAGCCTCAACATTTAATTTTTTATATTCCCTGGGTTGAAGATGAACTGTGAGACAGAGTCAAAGATTTTCCCAAAGTAACCCAAGCTCCTCACAAATTTCCTGAGGAATTTAATAAAGTCACTCAAACTTATCAACCTGGTTTATTTGAATTTTATCAACTAGTTCTTATGCTTGTCAGTGAAGGCCAGGCCCATCCTTGGATGAAAATCACTAATTGGGAAAATCCTGAAAGGTCTCTTGAATTGCTACCAGGAAACTAACTGGCTGATCTATTGTGCCATTAAGTTTGGGCAATTGCTAGACACCTTCATGGGGTAATTCCTATGGTTTTCTCAAAGCTTGTTGAATGGAACAAAATTCAGGCTTGTGCACAAAAACTTGATGAACCTATTCAAGACTATTATAATTGACTTCAGATTTTTTGTTGTTGTTGTTTTGTTTTGCTTTTTTACTTAGATTGTTTTTCTAAAAAAACTTCTGATCTTCCTTCAGTCATTTGTTCCACCCAGGTAGCCTTTACCTCTATGTTTGTTAATGGGCTGAACTTGTACCTTTCCTTTCTGGGAAAAAGGAACAGGATGGAATGGGAAATTACGTCCACTCCAGATTAGTTAATCTGGTAAACCAGCTGTCACACACCCTAGATGAGTTGCCTAAAAGAAAGACCACTAAAATTCTTAATCTTCAACTCCAGCGAGTGAAGGCCCCTAAACAAAACCAAAATTCTCCTAGTTTCTATTAATACTGCAAAGAGCTAGGACATTGAAAAAGAGATTGTTACAAATTTAAGCACTTCAGGCATCTTCAGCTCTCTAACCAGGCCTTCCAATTGTCCTCCAAATTCCCAGTGAAAGGGCTCTGGGTAGCTACAGGGGCCCTTCCCAATCCTCCGTCTTAATAAACTTGGAGAAACATTTCTCCAGATTGGAGATGAATCTTTTTCTGTCCTAATTGACACTAGAGTCACAATCTTGGTGCTCAACTGTGCTACTACAAAGCAGCTCCTACCTCAGAATACTAAAATATTTCAAGTAGTGGGAATTTCTATTAAACATCAGCAGTCTCCTGTTTCTGAACCTATTCCATTTTGTTTAGGCCCTTTGAGAGACACACACTTTTTTATCCAAAGTTCCTTGACTCCTACTCATTTATTGAGCTGAGACTTCTTGGAAAAGTATCATGCCATAATTTCTTTCTCCCAAAAGGGGGAAATGATTCTAGAATTTGACAGCAGTTACCAAAACAAGCTAACCAAGTGAATTAAATGACCATTTGACATCTTTTATTTCCTTCATTCCTGATGGTACTAGAGCTGATTCTGAAAACGCTGATCATTTTTCTCTATTAAATCTGCTACCAGCTTCCTTATAGGCAAAATACCCAACTGACTGGTAAAATTCAAAGTGCATCTCCCATCAGGATTCAAATAAGTCTCTGAAAACTTCTCCCCCAAACTAATCAATACCCTATAAGTGAAGAAGCCCTTCAAGTTATCAAGCCCATAATAGAAGATTATAAGACTCAAGGCCTCATGATCCCTTGTACTAGTCCTTATAATACTCCTATTTTACCTGTGAGAAAACATAAGGGTAAAGGTTGGAGGTGTTCCCAGGACCTGTGAACAATAAACAACATTGTTATCCCTTGGCACTCTGTTGTCTCTAACCTTCTTACGTTACTGACATCCATTATCACTGGGAGTAAATTCTTTAGCTGATTTATGCAGTGCATGCTTTAGTATTCCAGTTGGTAAAGCTGGCCAATACCTTTTTGCCTTCACTTGGGAAGGAAAAAAATTAACCTGGACAATGATGTCTCAGGGTTTTACTCAGAGTCCTTCTTATTTCTTACAAATCCTCAAGTCTGGTCTGGATGATATAAAGTTCCCTAGGAGTTCTACTTTGTTGCAATATGTGAACTATTTGCTTCTTTCCTTCCCATCCCAAATCTCCTCACAGGAAGACATCTTTCACTTGCTAAAGATTTTAGCCTTAAAGGGACATCAGGTCACCAAAGAGAAATTGTAGTTTTCCCAGACCCAGGTTTGATATTTAGGGCATCTTATATCAAAAGACCTATATCCAGACAGGCTTCATGGTATCCTACATTTCTCAAAACTCAAAAGTAAGCACCTACTGTAAGGTTTTCTGGGGCTAGTTGGTTATTACCAAAATTGGATTCCAAATTTCTCTCTTATGGCCAAATCTCTGTATATTTTACTGAAGAATAACAACCCCAACCTAATTTTATGGGAAGAACCAGACAATGTAGACTTTAAGGCGTTAAAGTAGAGTTTGATGATCCTACTTGCATTTGACCATCCTAATTATTACATTGCACATTTCCTTTTTGTATAAGAAAAGAAAGGGAATGTCCCTAGGGTACTCACCCCAAATCTTGGGGAAGACCATTGACCCATAGGGTATTTTAGCCAGCAACTGGAGCCCATAGGCTGCAAAGCCACAGCACGGGGATACAGCCTTGCCTTAGAGTCATTACTGCCACTGCTCTTTTGGTTAAGAGCTCCAAGAAAATCTTTGTGATATCCCCTTTAAAAACTTTTGTACATCATGTGGTAAAATCCCTCCTGAATTCTTGTAAAACTCAACGTATGTCAGCCATCCACCTCAACTCGTATCAAACCCTTTTTTCAACAGCTCTTCATGTAGTAACTTTACCCCTGCTACTCTTCTCCCTACCATTACTAACAAAGTCCCTCATGACTCTTTGACACTAATGGATCACCACCTAACTCCTTGTGATGATCTGCAGAAAACCTTTTTGGGTAATACCAACTTCTCATGGTTCACTGATGGTTCTTATTTAAAATGTGGCAATGGCAAATATTGTGCTATTGCCCATATGTGGGAATGCTATTGCAACTCTTTTTGATATTATTGAGGCAGCACATTTACCTATGGCTACTTCAGCCCAACAAGCTAAATTATATGCTCTTATACAGGCTTGTACTTTAGCCAAGGTCAAAACTATCAACATTTGTACTGATTGTAGACATGCTTTTGGAGTAGCTTGTAATTTTGGAATGTTTTAGAAGCAATATGGCTTCCTTACTTCCAGCAGAAGTGAAATTAAAAATGCCACTTTAGAGCGAGCCCTGATGGCCTAGTGGTTAAAGCTCAGCGCTCTCACTGCTTTGGTGGCCTGGGTTCATTTCCTGGTTGTAGAACCACACCACTCATCTGTCAGTTGCCATGCTGTAGTGGTGGTTCACAAAGAAGTACTAGAAGGACATACAACTAGGATACACAACCATGTACTGGAGCTTTGTGGAGGGAAAAGAAAGAGGAAGATTGGCAACAGGTGTTAGCCCAGGGTGATTTCCTGCAAGGAAAACAAAAAAGCCACTTTAGTGATTAAGATCTCTGGGCATTCTCACCTTGACTCTGTGGAAGCTAAAGGAAATCACCTTGATGATCTATCTGCAAGAATGCTACCTTAAAGGAACCAATAGCAGTCAAGCCTCTGTCATGGTCTAAAGGGACATTTCTCCAAATTATAACAGACAAACTGACAAGTCCAACAATTGACCTCAGAAAAGGAAAAACAAGAGTGGAAATTCAACAATTGTTGGCTTGATAAAAAGAGAAATCTCTAATTTGGACCAAATAACAACCCAGTCTTACCAAAGACTCTAAAATTTACACTTCTAACCACTGTAACTGCATTTAACCCTTGGTCTACTGACAAAATCACAGCATTCCTGAATCAATATTTGTGGGGAAGTATTAACAAGGCCACAAAAAGTGCCTACCTCACTTTTCCCATTTGTCCAAAATACAATCCAAGGAAGCCTGATGGAACTGCTCCTGGACATTTTAAACTGCCTAATGGACTGTTCGAGGTTTGACAAATGGGTTTCATACTACTACCTCCATCTCATGGATATACATATGTTTTAGTCAGGGTCTGTATGTTTTCTCACTGGATTCAAACCTTCCCTTGCAGACAGGCTACTACCTCTTCTATGGTTAAAGACCTTTTGGAAAATATCTTTGCCTGGGAAACTCCTCTTGAACTTTATAATGATTGAGGAACCCACTTTACTGGTCAGGTACTTTGACAGGTCTTGCTCTTTGAGAGGTTTTATGATACTTTTACCGTTTTAGCAACCCTCAATTCTCTCATTTAGTTGAACACACTAACACCATTACTAAGACTCAGTTGGGAATATTTTTATAGACCCTTCAAATACCTTGGCCAAAAGCATTGTCATTGGTCTTTCTGATATCTCAGATCCATCTCTTTGGAAACTTGTACACTCTCACCCTTTGAGATAGTCACAGGTTGCTCAATGAATTTGGTTCCTACTTCTTTTGATCCACAGCTCATATAAGAAGATCTACCCCAATGCCAAAAGGGCCTAACTGCTTCCAGTAAAAATAACCATGTTTTGGTATGGCAATCTTTTCATAGTGCACTCCAGGGAGACAAAGACCTTAAGCATCACACCTTGCAACCTGGAGATTTCATATATTGGAAAACATACCTCCAGAAGAACTCTCTTCAACTTCACTGGAAAGGCCCCTGTCAGGTACTGTTATCTAACATTTTTGCTGAAAAACCCCAAGGAATAAACTTGTATTCATATGACACAGCTAAAGAAAGCACCAAATCCTGATTGGACCTGCACATGATCGGGTGACTTAAAAGTAAAGACTTCCCAGAATTGAAGCAGATGACATCTGATGAGACTGCTTTCCAAAGATGTCCAGACCAGGCCTGTTGGAAGTTTGCCTTTTAAACCTTTGATGATGACATAACATTTCAGATGATCTCCAATACCTATGATCTTGATAACATATAAACTTTAGGGAAAAAAATGCCTCAGTGTTCTCCCTCCTACCTTTCTTTGTTACTTGAATGTGACTGCAATAGTTTTCCAATCTGTGCACTTTCTCTCTGACGTGGGACATGACACCCAGGAAAGGTCTTTCCTGCCATCAAGGGACAAAAGGCCAATGAAACCTCAAAACTGTGACTCTTGTTCTGTTATGCTTTCAGATAAAGATCTTGATAAAAAGGGGAAAACATGAAAATTAATGAACAGATCCTTGTATTTGTTTTTTTAATTCAATGTAATAATGTGTGGTTGAGAATGTTTTCATCTATATTTATCAGGGATATTAATCTATAGTTTTCTTTTCTTGTAGCGTCCTTCTATGACTTTCGTATCAAGGTAAGGCTGGCCTCATAAGATGAGTTTTAACTGTTCCTTCCTCTTCAATTTTTTGGAATAGTTTGAGAAGGCTTGGCTTATACTCTTATTTAAATGTTTGGTAGAATTTACTATTAAAGTTACTATGTCCTGAGTTTTTCTATGTTGGGAGGCTTTTTTTGACTACTATTTCAAACTCCTTGCTCATTATTGATCTGTTCGGATTTTCTATTTCTTCCTGATTCAGTTTTTTGTAGGTTGCTTGTTTCTGGGAATTTATTAATTTCTTCTAGGTTATCCAACTTGTCACCATATTATTCTTCATAGTAGTCTCTTATTTATTTCCATAGTACCAGTTTTAATGTCTCCTCTTTAATTTCTGATTTTATTTATTTGAGTTTTCTTTCTTCTTGTCTTAGTCTAGTGAAAGGTTTTTCAAATTTATTTTTCTTTTTGAAAAACTAGCTCTTAGTTTTGCTGAACTTTTCTACTGCTTTCTGGTCTCTTATTTTGTTCCACTCTGATTCTTGTTATTACCTTTGTTTTCTTTGCTAACTTTGGGTTTAGTTTGTTCTTTTTGTAGTTCCTTGAGGTGTAAAGTCAGGTTGTGTATTTGCAATCTTTTTATTTTCTTAATACACACATTTACTCCCCTTCATAAGTGGTTTGTAGCTTCTCACGTGTTTTGGTATATTGTGCTTCCTTTTTCATTTGTTTCAAGATTTTTTTAAATTTCCTTTTTGATTTATTATTTGACTTATTGGTTGTTCAGGAGTATGTTGTTTAATTTCCACTTGTTTGTATATTTTCAATCTTTCCTGTTGTTTATTTCTAGTTTCATATCACTGTGGTTGGAAAAGATACTTGGTATGATTCAATCTTATTAAATTTGTTAAAACGTATTTTGTGTCCTAGCTTATGGTCTCTATCCTGAAGAATGTTCTGTGTGCAGTTGAGTAGAATGTAAATCTGCTGCTTTTGGATGGAATGTTCTATAGTTATCTGTTAGATCCATTTGTTCTAATGGATGGTTCAAGTCCAAAGTTTCCTTGTTGATTTTCTGTCTGGATGACCTATCCTTTGCTGAAAGTGGGGTGCTGAAGTCCCCTAATATTATTGTATTGCTGTCCCTTTCTCCCTTCACATGTATTAGTGTTTGTTTAATATATTTGGGTGCTTCCATCTTGATTGTGTATACATTTATGATTATATATTATTTATGACATGACATTTTATAATTATTTAATGACATTCTTTGTTTCTTGTCACCATTTTTGCTTTGAAGTCTACTTCATTCTATATATGTATAACTATCCCCACTTTCTCTTGTTTTCAACTCCCATGGAATGCCTTTTTCCACCCCTCCTCTTTCAGTCTATGTGTGTCCTTTAAGCTGATGTTCATCTCTTGTAGGAAGCATATAGTTGGATCTTTTTTTTTTATCCATCCAGCCACTCTGTGCCTTTTGATTGGTGAATTCAATCCACTTTCACTTAGAGTAATTGTTGATACATAAAGACTTATTAATACCACTTTATTAATAGCTTCCTGGTTATTTTATATTTTTGGTTTTTTCCTCTGTTTTTGTCTACTTTTGTAAATTGATGATTTTCCATTGTAGTGTGCTCTGTTTCTCCTTTTCTAAAATCCTAAATCAATCTATTCTATGTAATTTCTTTGTTGTTACCATGAGGCTTACATGGAACATCTCATACATGAGAGTCTATTTGAAGCTGAAAGCAACTTAACTTTCATTGTGTACAAAAGGTCCACCCTTTTATTCTCCCACCTCTTATATTTTTGATGTCATAGTTTACCTATTTTATATTGTTTATTCATTAACCAATTATAGTAGCTATAGTTATTTTTAATATTCTTTTCCTTTAATTTTTATACTATACTTAAGTGGTTAACACACCATCTAAATCACAAAATTAGAGTTTTCTAAATCTGACCATATATTTACCTTTCCCGGTGTGTTGTATACCAGTGTGTTGTTTATGTTTTCATGTCACTGATTAGTATCTTCTCATTTCAGCTTGAAGATCTCATTTTAGCGTTTTTTTCAAGGCAGATCTACTAGTGATGAACTCCCTCAGCTTTTGTTTTCCTAGAAAAGTATTTCTGTTTCATATCTGAAGGATAATTTTGCCAAATGAGTTTCTTCTTTGGCAATTTTTTCTTCCACCACTTTGAATGTGTCATTCCTAGCCTCCTAGGCTGTATAGTTTTTGCTGAGAAAATTGCTAATAGCCTAATAGGGGTTCTTTTGTTGGTTATAATCTTTTTCCTCTGGCTGCTTTTAGGGTTCTCTCTTTGTTTTTGATTTTCAACAGTTTCATTATAATGTGTCCTGATGAAGGCTTATTTGCACTGAGATAATGGGGTGATCTGTTAGCTTCATGAACTTGATGTTCATGTCTCTCCCCAGGTTTGGGAAGTTCTCAGATATTAGCTCTTTAAACAAACTTTATGGCCACTTCTTCCTGGAAGAAAGGTAATAATGTCAGTGACTACCTAGATTAAACTAAAAAAATTAGGAATAGAAGGAAAATTCTTTAACCTCATAAAAGTCATTTAAATATAACCCATTGCTTCTATCAATGTCAAAGATGAAAGACTGAATGATTTTCTCTTATGATGAACAAAAAGACAAGGATGACTGCTCTTGCAACTTATATGCAACATTGTTCTGGATATCCTAACTGGTACAATTAAAAAAGAAAAATAAAGAAATGATGTATAGATTTGAAAGGAAGAAATAAAACTGTGCTTATTTGCAGGTACCATGATTGTCTACATAGAAAATCACAAAAATTGACAAAAAATATTCTTTGAAGTAAAAAGTGAGTTTAGCAAAGTCACAAATACAAAGTAAGCACAAAAAAATCAGTCATATTTATACGCACTACCAATGAACAATCAGAAATTGATCTGTAAAAAAATTACCATTTAGGGGCTGGCCCCGTGGCCGAGTGGTTGAGTTCGCGCGCTCCGCTGCAGGCAGCCCAGTGTTTCGTTGGTTCGAATCCTGGGCGCGGACATGGCACTGCTCGTCAGGCCACGCTGAGGCAGCGTCCCACGTGCCACAGCTAGAAGAACCCACAACGAAGAATACACAACTATGTACCGGGGGGCTTTGGGGAGAAAAAGGAAAAAATAAAATCTTTAAAAAAAAAAAAGTCACCATTTACAATAGCTCTTTAAAAAATGAAATACTGGAGTGATGTCAGCAACATGATAGAGTGAGATTTTCCCTTTGTCTCCCCGCGTCAAACTGCGACTAAATGGACATTCACTAATGAGCAGAGGATACCCCCACAGTACATCAGGACTCCTGAGAGACTCACACAGCTATACATCTGAAGGTGGATGGACTAGCCCCAAGGAGGTGGTGGAGATAGGTGAGCAGTCTCTGGCCACCAGGCAGCCCAGTACATATGTGCAACTGCTCTCCCAGCTGGAGCAAAGATATCACCACTGCAGCCCTGAGGGTGGCAGCATGGCTTGGTGTGACTGCAGAAACATGTAACGGCAGACCTGAACCCCTATGTGATTGCTTCCCCATCTGGTGGGGGAGTCCACAGGGCTGCACAGTCCACAGGGAGCAGCTCAGGCTTGGACCCAGTGGGTAAACCTCATACACCAAGCACAAAAGCTGGTGCAACCTAGGAGCGACATAGCTACATAGCTGCAACCCCAGGGAGAATGAGCTCCAGTCTGCCTGGAATGCCCATAGTACTGTTGTGGCATGAAGGCAGAAGTGTTACTTAACGCAATTGGAGGAGCATGTGGCAGCAGCCCTGAGCCCCCATATGATCGTTCTCTGGTCAAGTGGGAGAGCCCAGAGTCCCACCATGGTCCCAGGGAGTGGCTCTGCCTCTCACCCAGTGGGAAGGCCCTGTCAACCAAGCACAAGAGCTGATGCAAGCTAGGTGCAGGCCTAGGAGCAGACAGCAGTGTGTCTGCGGCCTGGATGAATGAGCTTCTGGCTGCTCCAAATGGCCAAAGTACCACTGTTACCCTAAAGTGGGGAATGTGACTCACCAGGACTATGGGAGCAGACAGTAGCAACCCTGAGCCCTCAGATGATCACTCATCTGGTAGAACAGTCCACAGTCCTACTACAGTGCCAGGGAGTGGCTTTGGTCTGGACCCAGTGGGGAGGAGACTCCCCCAAGCACAATAGCTTGTGCAACCTAGGAACAGACAGCAGCAGAACTGTGAGTCTGGGAGAATGAGCTCCTGGCTGCCTGGAATGCCCACAGCACCACTGTGGCCCCAAAGAGTGCATCATGTCTTGGTGGGACTGTGGGAGCAGGCAGTCTCAGCCCTGAGCCCCCATGTGATTGCTTTCCCATTTGAGGGGAGAACCAACAGGGTCACTGTGATGCCAAGGAGTGGGCCAGGCTCAGACAGGCACAGCTGATAGGGATTGCAGCAGGCTCAGATTACACATCTTCTGCCTGAACCACAGTGGTGACAGGTGGAACCTCTGACCAGATACTATCACTAGGCAATGACACCAATTCACTCCATCCAATGGTATGAAGAAATATATTAATACTCCAGACCAGAAGGAAAAATGCAAACACCCAGAAGTCAATCCTGAAGTCACAGAAATCTACAATGTAAATGACAGAGAATTCAAAACAGTCATCATAAAAAATCTCAATGAGATATAAGACAATTGAAAAGACAGTTCAATGAAATCAGGAACAAAATTAATGAAGAGAGAGGAAAGAGTTTGAAACTATTAATAGAAAACAATCAGAAATGTTAGAGATGAAAAACACAATGAATGAGTTAAAGAAAAATCTGGAGTCCTTAAATAACAGAGCAGATATTATGGAGGATAGAATTACCAATCTAGAGGATAGGAATAGAGAAATATTTCAGAGGGAGGAGGACAGAGAACTAAGACTAAAAAGAAATCAAGAAATTCTCCAAGACATATATGAAAATTAGGAAATGCAACATAAGAATTATAGGTATTCAAGAGGGAGAAGAGTGGAAGAAAGGAGTAGAGAGCTTATTCAAAGAAATAATAGCTGAGACCTTCCCAAACCTGGAAAAGAAGCTGGAATTACATGTAAATGAAACCAATAGAACTCCTAATTAAATCAATGTAAAAAAAACCTTCTCCAAGGCATATATTAGTAAAGCTGGCAAAAAATGGCAAAGAAAAAATATTAAGAGGAGCAAAGCAGAAAATAACCTAGAAAGGATCCCCTATCAGGCTTTCAGCAGATTTCTCAGCAGAAACCTTGAATGCTAGGAGACAGTGGAATAATATACTCATAATTCTGAAGGACAAAAACTTTCAGCCAAGAATACTATATCCAATGAAACTATCCTTCAGATATGATGTAGATCAAAGACTTTCCCAGATAAACAAAAGCTGAGGGAGTTCATCGCCACAAGAATCCCCTACAAGATTTGATCAAGAAGGCCCTTGTACCTGAAAGAAAAGAAGAAAGTGTTTACAAAGCCTTGAACAAACAGATAAATAAGCATAAAATAATCAGAAAATTGCAACTGTCTATCAGAACAGATTAGCAAACATTTAATTATAACGCTAAATAAGGGAAGGATAAAGGGAAGGAAAACATCAAAAATAAATTTAATCACTTCATTTTAACCACAAATTCACAACACATAACAGAATAAGTTGTGACACCAACAACTTAGAAGGAGAAGAGGAAACAGATGAAACCTGCTTAGACAAAGGGAATAAGAGGATATCAGAGAAGGGACTATCTCATCTACGAGATCTTTTATACAAACATCATGGTAACCAGTAAACAAAAAATCAGAACAGAAACAAAAATCATAAATAAAGAGAAAACTGAGAACACTGTCACAGAGAGCCAGGAAACTGAATTGGCAGTCTGAAATACATAGGATGAGAAACAAGGGAAATACAAAAGGATTGGGGAAAAATTGATAAAATGGCAGCATTAAGCCCTCATATGTCAACAATCACTCTAAATGTAAATGGATTGAATTCCCAAGTGAAAAGACACAGAATGTCCAGATGGATTAAAAAACAAGACCCAACAATTTGCAGCCTCCAGGAAACACATCTCAGCTCTAAAGAAAAACACAGGCTCAGAGTGAAAGGGTGGAATATGATACTCCAAGCTAATGGTAAACAAAAGAAAGCAGTTGTTGCCATACTTATGTCAAAGTAGACTTCAAAATAAAAAAGATAATGAGAGACAAATAGTGGCAGCATATAATGGTAAAAGAAACACTAACCAAGGGAACACAATGCTTATAAATATATATGCACCTAACACAGGAGCACTAAAGTATATAAAGCAACTATGAATTGACCTAAAAGGAGACAGTAATAGCAACACAATAAGAGTAGAGGACCTTAACACCCCACTGACATCAATGGATAGATCAACCAGACAGAAAGTCAACAAGGAAATAGTGGAACTAAACGAAAAACTAGGCCATATGGACTTGATAGATATATATAGAACACTCTATCCAATATCAGCAGAATATACATTCTTCTCAAGTGCACATGGAACTTTCTCAAAGATGGACCATATACTGGGAAATAAGGCAAGTCTCAATAAATTTAAGAAGATTGACCTCATATCAAGTATATTTTCTGACCACAATGCTATGAAACTAGAAATCAAATACAAGAAAAAAAATTGGGAAAGTGCCAAACATGGAGACTAAACAACATGCTACTGAACAACAAATGGATCTTTTAAAAAATTAAAGGAGAGATCAAAGAATATATGGAAATAAATGAAAATGAAAATACACCATACCAATTCATATGAGATGCACCAAAAGTGATCCTAAGAGGGAAATTCATAGAAATACAGGTTGACCTTAACAAACAAGAAAAATCTCAAATAAGCAATCTAAAACCACATCTAACATAATTAGAAAAAGAACAAATCACAAAGTCAGCAGAAGGAGGGAAATAATAAAAGTTAGAGCAGAAATAAGTGAAACTAAAACCAAAAAAAAAAATAGTAAGGATCAATGAAACTAAGAGCTGGTTCTTTTTTTATTTTTATTTTTATTTACTTTTTATTAAGATTATGATAGTTTACAACCTTGTGAAATTTCACATGTACGCTATTGTTTGTCAGTCATGTTGTAGGGGGATCCCTTCACCCTTTGTGCCCACCCCATCCCCCCTTTCCCCTGGTAACCACTAATCTGTTCTCTTTGTCTACATGTTTAACTTCCACTTATGAGTGGAGTCATACAGAGATTGTCTTTCTCTATCTGGCTTATTTCACTTTACATAATACCTAAGAACTGGTTCTTTGAGAAGAGAAACAAATTTGGCAAACCCTTAGCCAGATTCACTAAGAAAAAAAGAGACAAGTCTCAAATAAATAAAACTAAAAATGAAAGAGGAGAAATTACAATACTTTGTGATTTGTATTACCACAGATACAAAGGATCATAAGTGAATACTATGAAAAACTACATGCCAACAAATTGGACAATCTAGCAGAAATGGATAAATTCTTAGACTCGTACAACCCCCAGAAACTGAACCAAGAAGAAATAGAGAATCAGAATACACAAACCACAAGAGATTGAAACAGTAATCAAAAACTTCCCATAAAATAAACGTCCAGGAACAAATGGCTTCCCTGGAGAATCCTACAAAACATTCAAAGAAGATTTAGTACTTATTTTCCTCAAACTATTCCAAAAAGAGGAAGAAGACAGAACACTTCTCAACACATTTTACAAGACTTACATGACCTTTATCCCAAGCCAGACAAGGACAACACAAAGAAGAAAAATTACATGCCAATATCACTGATGAATATAGATTCAAAACTCCTCAACAAAATATTGGCCAACCAAATATAGCAATATATCAAGAGGATCATACACGATGATCAAGTGGGATTTATACTAGGATTAAAGGATGGTTCAACATCTGCAAATCAAACAATATGATACACCGCATTAGCAAAATGAGGAATAAAAGCCACATAATCATCTGAATAGATGATGACAAAGCATTTGACAAGATCTAACATCTATTTTTGATAAAAACACTCAATAAAATAGGTATGGAAGGAAAGTACCTCAACATAATAAAGGCAATAGGTGCCAAACACACAGCCAACATCACACTCAATAGGAAAAAAACTGAACGCCATCCATCTGAGAACGGGAACAAAACAAGTGTGCCCACTCTCGCCACTCTTATTCAACAAAGTACTGGAGGTTTTGGTCAGACCAATTAGGCAAGAAAAAGAAATAAAATACATCCAAATTGTCAAGGAAGAAGGGAACTTCTTCCTGCTTGCAGACAATACAATTTTCTATATAGAAAACTCTAAAGAATCCATGAGAAAACTCTTAGAAGTAATCAACAAGTACAGCAGAGTTGCAAGGTTCAAAATCAACATACCAGAATCAGTATCATTTTTCTACTCTAATAACAAACTAACGGAAAGAGAACTCAAGAAAACAATACCATCTACAATGACAACAAAAAGAATAAAATATCTAGAAATAAATTTAACAAAAGAGGTGAAAGACCTATACAATTAAAACTACAAGACATTATTGAAAAAAATCGATGATGAAAAAAAGAATGGAAAGATATTCCATGTACATGGATTGAAAGAATAAACATAGTTAAAATGTCCATACTACCCAAATGAATCTACAGATTAAATGCAATGCCAATCAGAATCCCAGTGACATTCTTCATGGGAATAGAACAAAGAATCCTAAAATTCATATGTGGCAACAAGAGACCCCAAAGAGCTAAAGCAATCCTGAGAAGAAAGAATAAAGCTGGAGGCATCACAATCCCTGACTTCAAAATATACAAAGGTATACTAATCAAAACAGCACAGTGCTTGTACAAAAACAGACACACAGATCAATGGAACAGAATTGAAAGCCCAGAAATAAAACCACATGTCTGTGGACAGCTAATCTTCGACAAAAGAGCCAAGAACATACAATGGAGAAAGGAAAGTCTCTTCAATAAATGGTGTTGGGAAAAGTGGGCAGCCACATGCAAAAGAACGAATGTAGATCATTACCTTTCTATGGAGATTTCTCAAAAAATAAGGATAGAAATACCATATGTCCCAGCTATTCCACTAGTGGGTATTTATCCAAAGAACTTGAAATCAACAATTCAAAGATACTTATGCACTCCTATGTTCATTGCGGCATTATTCACAATAGCCAATGGGTGGAAGCAAACCAGGTGTCCATCAACTGATGAATGAATAAAGAAGATGTGGTACATGTATACAGTGGAATACTACTCAGTCATGTAAAAAGAAAAATTCATCCCATTTTCAACAACATGGAGGGAGCTTGAGGTTATTATGTTAAGTGAGATAAATCAGACAGAGAAAGACAAGCACTATATGATTTCACTCATTTGTAAAAGATAAATACATGGACAAAGAGAACAGATTACTGGTTACCAGAGGGTAAGGGGGTAGCGGTGATCATAAGGGGTAAAGGGGCACATAAATATGGTGATTGACAAATAACAATGTACAACTGAATTTTCACAATGTTGTAAACTATTATGACATCAATAAAAACCATGAAATACTTAGGTATAAATCTAACAAAACATGAAAAGGATCAGTTTGCTAAAAATTAAAAAGTACTGATAACAGAGATTTTTAAAAAACTTTAAAAATGGAGAAATACACTGTACTCATAGAAAGATTCAATAGAGCTATCATGTCAATTCTCCCAAAATTGACCTATTTATTTAATGCAATTTCAATCAAAATCCCAGCATAACACTTTGTAGATTTTGAGAAGTGGATTTTAATATTTATATAGTAATTCAAAGGGCAAAAATAGGTAAAACATTTTGAAAAAACGAAATAAACTTTGAACCTGCACACTACATGATTTTTAATACTACCTTTAGAGCTATAGTAATCAAGTTATTGTGATATTAGTGAAGATTTAAACACATAAAATGATGGAACAGTATAGAGAGTCCAGAAATAGACCCATACAACTATGGCCAATTAATTTTTTACAGAGGTGCAAAGGCAATTCAACAGAGTAAGAATAGTTCTTTCAATAATTAGTATTGGAACATTTGGACATCCTTATGGAAAATAAGCAAATAAATAAATGTACTTTGACTAAAATCCTACACCTCATACAAAATTTTTTCTTATTTAAGTATAATTGACATACAATATGCTATTCGTTTCAGGTGTACATCATAGTGACACAATATTTACATTCTTTATCGAATGATTACCACAATAAATCTAGTTACCATGTGTCACCATAAAAAGTTATTACAATATTATTAACTATATTCCCCATGCTGTATGATACATTCTCATGAAATTTATTTTATAACTGGTAGTTTGTACCCATAATCACCTTCACTTATTTTGCCTACCCACAACCCCTCCCCTCTTTAGTAAGCACCAGGTTGTTGCCTGTAACTGTGTTTCTGTTTTGTTTTCTTTGTTCCTTTGTTTTGATTCTTAGATTCCTCATATAAGTGAAATCATATGGTATTTGTCTTTCTCTGTCTGACATATTTCATTTAGTATAATACCCTCTACGTCCATCCATGTTGCCACAAATAGCAAGGTTTCATTCTTTTTTATGGCTAATATTCCTTGTATATATATATATATATATATATACACACACCCCTTATCTGTTTAATCCATTCATCTATTGATGGACACTTAGGTTTCTTTCATATCTTGGTTATTGTAAATGATACTGCAGTGAACATAGGGGTGCATATATCTCTTCAAATTAGCGTTTTCATTTTCTTTGGATAAATACCTGGAAGTAGAATTGCTGAATCGAATTGTCGTTCTATTTTTAATTTTTTGAGAAACTTCCATACTGTTTTCCATAGTGGCTGCACCAATTTACATTCCACCAAGAGTGTACAAGGGTTCCCCTTTCTCCACTTAGTTACTAACATTTGTTATTTTTTGTCTTTTTGATAATAGCATCCTGACAGGTGTGAGGTGGCATGTCATTGTGATTTTAATTTGCATTTCCCTGATGATTAGTAATATTGAACATCTTTTCATGTGTCAATTGGCCATCTGTATGTCTTCTTTGGAAAAATGTCTATTCAAATACTCTGCCCATTTTTTTATTGGGTTGTTTGTTTTTTTGATATTAAGTTGTGTAAGTTCTTTATATATGTTAGATGTTAACTCCTTATCAGGTGGATGATTTGCAAATATCTTCTCTCCTGTCCAGTAGTTGCTTTTTCATTTCTTTGATAGTTCCCTTCACTATACAAGAGCTTCTTAGTTTGATGTAATCCCATTTGTTTATTTTTGTTTTTGTTGCCCTGGCATGAAAACACTGGTCCAAAAAATTGTCGCTAAGACTGTTGTCAAGAGGCTGACTGCCCAGGTTTTCTTCTAGGAATTTTATGGGTTCAACTCTTACACTCAGGTCTTTAATCCATTTTTAATTTATTTTTGTATATTGTGTGACATTGTGGTCCAGTTTCATTCTTTTGCATGTAGTTGTCTGGCTTTCCCGGCACTGTTTATTGAAGAGAGTGTCTTTTCTTCACTGTATATTCTAGCCTCCTTTGTCATAGGTTAACTGACCGTATATTTGTGGTTAATTTCTGGGTTCTCTATTCTATTTCATTGATCTATGTGTCTATTTCCATGCCAGTACCATCCTGTTTTGATTACTATAGCTTTGTAGTAGAGTTTGAAATCAGGGAATGTGATACCTTCATCTTTCTCAAGATTGCTTTAACTATTTGGGGTCTTTTGTGGTTCCATATAAATTTTAGGATTCTTTGTTCTAGTTCTGTGAAAAATGCCATTGATATTTTGATGGGGATTGCATTGAATCTGTAGATTGCCAGTATAGTACGGACATTTTAACAATATTAATTATTCCAATCTATGAACAGGATATATCGTTCCATTTATTTGTGTCATCTTCAATGTTTCATCAATGTCCTATATTTTTCAGAGTACAGGATTTTAACCTCCTCAGTTAAATTCATTCCAAGATAGATTATTCTTTTTGATGAAGTTGTAAATGGAATTGTTTTCTTACTTTCTCTTTCTGATAGCTGGTTATACAATGTTTATATATTCATTTGCATCCTTCAACTTTACTGAATTCGTTTATTAGTTCCATTTGTTCTTTGATAGAGTCTTTAGGGTTTTCTATATATAGTAAGTATCATATCATATGCAAATAGTGACAATTTTACTCCTTCCTTTCTAACTTGAATGGCTTTTCTTTATTTTTCTTGTCTAATTGCTGTGGGTAGGACTTCTAATACTATATGGATAAAAGTGTCAAGAGTGGGCATTCTTGTCTTGTTGCTGATCTTAGAGCAAAAGCTTTCAGTTTTTCACCATTGAGTATGATGTTAGCTGTTGGTTTGTTATATATGCCCTTTATTATGTTGAGCTACGTTTCTTCTATAACCATTTTGTTGAGAGTTTTTATCATAATTTGATGTTGAATTTTGTCAAATGCTTTTTCTGCATCTATTGAGATTACCATATGATCTATAGTCTTTGTTTTGTTAATTTGCTACATCATTTTGATTGATTTGTGGATGTTCAACCAAACTTCCATCTCTGGAATAAATCCCACTTGATTGTGGTGTATGATGTTTTTAATGTATTGTTAAATATAGTCTGTTAAATTTCTTTTGATGACTTTTGCATCTGTGTTCATCAGGGATATAGTTACCAAGCAAGGGCTCAATCTGCTTGCCGCAAGATAAAAGCCAATCAGTCAAGAGGCAAGGCAGTGGTAGAGAAAGAACTTTATTAAGTGAGGAGCTAGCTGATCAGAAGATGGCAGACCATTGTCCCCCCAAAAAAATGATCTTAAAGGGGAACTGATTTGGAAATGACTCATATAAGGCAAATGAGGTTGGGGTCCCCTGACTCAGGAATGTCAAGTGATGAATGACTGCAGACAGTTGGGTGTCTCTCTATAGACAAAAAGTTTCAGACCTGCTGAATGCAACAATTCTGAGAAATCTAAGAAAACATCAATTATTTCTTTATCTGGGACAGAAGGAACAGTTTCAGTCAGAGGATATAAATTTTCTGCTAACAAGTTATTCTTTCTACTGGTTACTGATTAGCTTGCCTACATGGAGTTCTACACATTCTTCCAAAGCACATTGTGAGAATAAGACAGGGGGTCAGGAAAAGTTTAAAGCATGGAGTCTTGCATGCTAATATGGAGACAGTTTCAATATTGGACTGTAATTTTCTGTGTGTGGTGTCTTTGGTTTTGGTATAAGGATAACGCTGCTCTCATAAAATAAATTTGGAAGTGCTCCTTCTTCTTCAATTTTTGTAATAAATTGAGAAGGATACATTTTAAGTCTTCTTTAAATATTTGATTGAATTCACCAACCCAAACCATGAAGCCATGTGATCCTGGACTTATTTTCTCTTGAGTTTTAGATTACTAATTTAAATACCGTACTGTATTATATGCATTGTTAGATTGAGATTTTTCTTGTTTCTTGAGGTAGGCCTGTATCACTATGTGCTTCCTTCTTAAAACTGTTTTTGCTGTGTCCCATAGATTTTGGAAAGTTGTTTCCATTTTAATGTGTCTCAAGATATTTTTTTATTTCCTCTTTGATTTCATCATTGATCCATTGTTGTTTAGTAGCATGTTGTTTAGTCACCATGTCTTTGTGTTTTTTGCAGTTTTCTTCTTGTAGTCATTTCTAGTTTCACATCACTGTATTCAGAAAAGATGCTTCATATGATTTCAGTTTTTGTTAATTTATTGAGACGCTATATTGCCTAACGTGATCTATCCTGAAGAATGTTCTATGTGCACTTAAGAATAATGTGTATTCTGCAGTTTTTGGATAGAATATTCATTATGTATCTCTTGTCCATCAGTTGTAATGTGCATATAAAGCCAATGTTTTCTTATTCATTTTCTGTCTGGATGATCTATCCATTGATCTAAATGGGGTATTAATCTCCACTACTATTATTGGATTACTGTGATTCTCTCCTTTTCGGTCTGTTAATATTTTCTCTATATATTTAGGTACTCCTAAATTTAAGGTATAAAGAAGGTCACCTACATTTGAGTGCTTAGGTGTTGGGTGCATAAATATTTATGAATGTTATATCCTTTACTTGGATTGACTCCTTTATCATTATGTAATGCTTTTCTTTGTTTCTTGTAACTGACATTTTAAAAAATCTATTTTACCTCATATGAATATTGCTACCCCACCTTTATTTTCATTTGCATTTGCATGTATTATCTTTGTTTTTCCCTTTAATTTCAGTCTATGTCTTTATATCTGAAGTGAGTCTCTTGTAGGCAGCATATAGATGGGTTGTGTTTTTTTATCCATTCAGCAAAACTATGCCTTTTGATTGGAGCATTAGGTTATTTATATTTAAAGTAATTATTGATAGGTGTGTACTTATTAAAATTTTGTCAGTTGTTTTCTAGCTGCTTTTGTAGTTCTCTGCTTCTTTCTTCTCTTTTTCTCTTCCCCTTGTGGTTTGATGGTTTGCTTTAGTGTTATATTTGGGCTTTTTTTCTCTTTATATTTATGTATCTATTGCAGTTTTTCAGTTTGTGGTTACCATGGGCTTCATACATATTGACCTGTGTCTATAGCAGTCTATTTTAAGTTTAGTCACTTAACTTTGAATTTATTCTAAAAGCACTACATTTTTACTTCCCTCCCACATTTTATGTCTTTAGACATCATATTTTATGTATTTTCATTTTGTCTATCCCTTAACTATTTATTCTAGCTATAGTTGATTTTACTACTTTTGTTTTTTAACCTTCATACTAGCTTTTTATGTGGCTGATCCATTGCCTTTACTAAATATTTCTCTTTATCACTGAGATTTTTTCTTTTGTATATTTTCTTATTTCTAGTTATGGGTTTTCTTTTCCACTAAAGAACATCCTCTAACATTTCCTGCAAGGCTGAATTAGTGGTGATGAACTCCTTTAGTTTTTGCTTCTCTGTGAAACTTTATCTTTATTAATTAATTAATTTTTTTGAGGAAGATTAGCCCTGAACTAACTACTGCCAGTCCTTCTCTTTTTGCTGAGGAAGCATAGCCCTGAGCTAACATCCATGCCCATCTTCCTCTACTTTATATGTGGGACGCCTACCACAGCATGGCTTTTGCCGAGCAGTGCCATGTCCACACCTGGGATCCGAACCTGCAAACCCCAGGCCACCGAGAAGCAGAACTGCTGCACCACCAGGAAGGCCCCTCTGTGAAACTTTATCTTTCTTTCAATTCTGGATGACAACCTTGATGGGTAGAGTATTTTTCATTGTAAATTTTTTCCTTTTGGCACTTTAAATATATCATGACACTCCCTTTCGGCCTAGAAAGTTCATTCTGAGAAATCAGCTGATAATGTTACAGGGGTTCTCTTGTGTGTGACTTGTTGTTTTTCTTATGCTGCCTTTAAGTTTATCTGTTTATCTTTATTTTTTGCTATTTTAATTATAATATGTCTTAGTGTGGATCTCTTTGGGTTCATCTTATTTGAGACTCTGTGCTTCCTGGACCTGGATGTCTCTTCCTAGTCCCAAGTTAGGGAAGTTTTCAGCCATTATTTCTTCAAACAAGTTTTCTGCCCCTTTCTTTCTCTTTTCTCCTTCTGGGACACCTATAATGTGAATGTTAGTATGCTTGATGTTGTCCCAGAAGTCCTTTAAACTATCCTCATTTTTTTGTTTCATTTTTCGTTTTGCTGTTCTGATTGAGTGATTTCACTATTTTATCTTCCAGCTCACTGATCCATTCTTCTGTATCATCTAATCTGCTATTGATTCCCTCTAGTGTATTTTTAATTTCAGTTATTATACTCTTTGGCTCTGGTTCTTTCTTATATTTTTTAACTCTCTGTTGAAGTTCTCACTGTGTTCTGCCATTCTTCTCCTGAGTTCAGTGAGTATCTTTATGACCATCACTTTGAACTATTTGTGAGGTAAATTAATTATCTCCATTTCATTAGGGCTTTTTTTCCCCTGAGATTTTACCTTCTTCTTTCATTTGAAACCTACTCCTTTGTCTCTTCATTTTGTTTAACTTTCTGTGTTTGGTTCTACGAATTAGGTGAAACAGCTACCTCTCCCAGTCTTGAAGCATTGGCCTTGTACAGGAGCATCCCTTGCGTAGAATATGTGTGCTGGGTAGCTTTGGCATGCTGGCTGAAACTGGAGTGGGTATGGGCCTGGGATTCCCAGGGGGGACTGTGTCCAGGCTGCCTTGGTGGGATGGTCAGAATTGGAGTGGGCATGGACCAGGGGGTCCCAGGATGTGCCATACCTTGGCCATTCTGGTAGGACAGCTGAAGCTGGAGTGGGTATAAGCTGGGGAATCCCAGGGTTTGCTGTGCTATGGCCACCCTGGCAAGATGCCTGGAACTGAAGTGGGCACAGGCCAAGGGTTTTCTGTGGCATGCTGTTCTATGACCACTTTGGGGGAATGGCTGAAGCTGGCATGGGCCAGGGGCCCAGAGTGTGCTGTGGCAGCCTTAGCAGTTTTTTGGAGTTTCTGGACTGTGCAATCACCCATACTATCAAGGTGGAAGACAAATGCAAAAGATGGTACTTGCTGGTGCCTCCTACCTTGGAGAGTTCCAGCAGCTCCCTGTTCATTTGGCAGATGCTCTACAGTAAGTAAATAGATTTCCTTCCCATATATTCTAGGTGTCCTTTAAGTTGCTGGGGGTTTTTTGCTGTGCCCCTGAGCAGCAGACCCCTCGGTGATATCCTTCCCTGCTGCAGGTCACCCCATCAGGAGTGGGGTTCCCATTGATGTCATGTCTCCACATTTCTTACTCATCTCTATGTGGTCCCTCTATTTGTTTTACAGAAGCTGCTCAATCAGCTCCCATTTCTTTTCCAAGAGGAATTGTTCTACATGTAGGTGTAGAATCAGTGTGTCCATGGGAAGAGGTGAATTCAGGGTCTTTCTATGCTGCCATCTTGTACTATCTCTCCATCTCCTATTTAATTTAAAATGGATAAGAGATTTAGATGTAAAATGTAAAACTCCAAACCTTTTAGAAGAAAACATAGGAAAAAATCTTCATCTTAGGTTTGGGAAAGAGGTCTTGGACATGACACAAAGAGCCAGATCCATAAAATAAAATAAAAGATAAATTGGGCTTCAACCAAATTTAAATATATTCTTTAGCAAAATAAATTTAAGAGAATGAAAAGACTAGAAGGCTTTGCAAATTACATATAGGAATAAAGGATTTTTAACCAGAATACATAAACAATCTTCAAAATTTAACAATATGAAAACAAGTAAAAAATGGACAAAAATAATGAACAGATAAATCACCAAAGAAAATATGTTAACAGGAAATTATTACATGAAAATGTGTTCAATAATATCAGGGAAATACAATTTAAAACTGTAAAATGATATCTCCACACATCTAGTAGAATGACTAAAATATTACATTTTTAAATAAAAAACCTGACAATGCCAAGTACTGGTGGGTATGCACAGTAATTGCTTGTAGGAATGAAAAATAGTACAGCCACTCTGGAAAACACTTTAGCAATGCCTTATAAAGTTAAACTACTTGTGCTATATTATCTAGTAATCTCACTCCTGGCTAACTTGGAAAATGAAAACTTCTGCTCCTGAAAAAACCTATACCTAAATGTTTATAGCATTTAGTCAACCTTGCCAAAAACTAGAGAAAATTTAAATGTTCTTCAGTGGGTGAACACAAAGCCAAATAAGAAAGAATGTACTTTTGATGACCACAAAAATATATATGAAGTTAAAAGGCATTATGCTGAATAAAAGAAGCCAGACTCAAAAGACTACATTCTGTATGATTCCAAATGTACCACATCCTGGAGAAGGCATTGGGGGAATAAACTTGAAACTATACAGAGATACTACTACATGCTCACCAGAATGGTTAAAATTAAAAAGAATGACTATACCAAATGTTGGCAAGGATGTTGAAAAACTGGAATTCACATATACTGCTGGTGAGAGTGCAAATCGGTACAACCATTTTGGAGAACGACACTGGAGTTTCTTATATAGTTAAGATGTACTGTACTATATGACCCAACAATCCCATTCTTAGCTATTTACCCAAGAGAAATAAAAAATATGTTCAACAAATTCTTGTTCCCAAATGTCATAGCAGCTATGTATAATAGCCAATAATTGAAAACAATTCAAATGTTCATCAACAGATAAATGGATAAAAACCTTTTGATATACCCACACAACAGAATACTACTCAGTATTAAAAAGACTGAAACACTAAAAAATATAAATGAATCTCAAAAGCATTATGATAATTCAAAGTAGCCAGACCCAAAAGACAACATACTGCATGATTCTATTTACATGAAATTCTAAAAAAGTTAAAACTATCGAGATAGAAATAAGTGCCGTGGTTCCCAGAGATTGGGTTTTGAGAGAAAGATTTGACTTCAAAAGGGCACAAAAGAATTTTTTTAGATTATGGAAATTTTTTGTATCAGAGGTCAACAAATGTTTTCTGTAAAGGGTCAGCTAGCATATATTTTAGATTTGGTGGGCCATACAGTCTCTTTAACAAATATTGAAATTTGCCATTGTAGTACAAAAGCAGCCATAGACAACACGTAAACAAACGAGCATGGCTGTCTTCTAACAAAACTATATTTATAAAAACAGGCAGTGGGCCTATGAGTCATAGTTTACCAATACTTGTTCTATGTCGTGAATGTGATGGTTGTTATATGACTATACATTTGTTAAAAGGCATCAACTTATACACTCATAATTGGTGAATTTTATTATAACGTTACTGTATGTAAATCACACCTCAATAAAGCTGATTTTAAAGAAAGAATACAATTAAATCTGAGACAGCATCATCATCATTATCCTTTTATACTTGCACAATACTTTGTAGTTTATAGAGCACTTTCACATGCCTGATCTTATTTTGCCTTAAATAGGCAGAGTCCTAGAAGTATGACATTTAGAAAAATTTATGAAACATGTACAGCCCTTTTGAAATCTTTTGCTGTTTTTTCTTTTTATCTAAGTCTCATTTTCCTAAAAGATAGAAAAGCCAAGATTATTTTCACTGTATCATTCAGTATCTCAGCAGGAAACAAATGGCACACTCAAAAGGATTTAATTCAAGAGAATTTAATGAAGGTACTTTTTGCAGAGGTGTGGGCAGGATTAAAGAATCAATAAAGAATGATGAGATATCTAGAGTCTAGCAACAGTGATAAGTCTTTACTACTTGTAGGCCTGAAAGGTCCTGAGAAAGAACTGTTTTACTAGAATATGGCAAGAGCTAAAGCTGTGGGAGAGTAGCTGATCAACAGGAACTCTCATCACACAGCTATTGCAGAGAGGAAAGAATATACCATGACTTGTCTCTCCTCCTGTACCCCAATATCTTGCCTCCTATTGCTGAATCCAACTGGAAACTGGATTGCCCCGAAGGCAAGGGACTCTTGGTTATACAGTCCTTAGAGGTCAGTCTCTTATGACACAGAGTAGTATAGAGGAAGGTGGAGAGTAGATATTAGGGGGGGTAGGAAGTAAATAGACTACACAACACATCCATCATTTAATGAAGTTTTCCATTACTTTAAATAATCAAGCAAGGTAGAGAGAAATATACCTAAGTGGTATGACTGAGAAGGCCCCTGAAATTCTACTACGTAAGAGTCTTCATTTGTATTATAAAGAGTTTCTTCATCTGCAAGAAACTTCTTTCTTTTATGAAAAATATAAATGGCTCTGGAAGTGGTAATATGATGGCCTCGAGGAGCCAGTGTAGTTTGGCTAGCCAATTAGGGGACACAGAATGAGCCTGGCTTAACTGCAAACTATTTTTTACCATGCCCTCTTCTTAGGATGCCTAACTTGATTCCTCTGTGCTCCCCCTTGGCTGCCCAATGTCCAGGGCTCCTAACAAACCTGATTTATCTTCACATTTCTCATATCTAAAAACGATGTCTCCATCTTCCTCCACCTCTCTAAGTCAAATTTTACATTCCCTTGAATTCTGAGTTCTGTTAAGCAAGAGAAAAGGATTTCAACCTGGGGTGATTTTGCCCCCCAGTGGACATTTGGCAATGGCTGGAGTCAGTTTGATTGTTACAACTGGTGGGGATGGTGGGTGCTACTGGCATTTAGTCAGCAGAGGGCAGGGATGCTGGTTACGTATGCCACAATACATAAGACAGCCTCTATAACAAAGAATTATCCAATAAAGGATGTTAGTAGTACTGAGGTTGAGAAACCTTGTTACACATGACCTCCTGCTCTTGGAAGAGCTATGTGGGAATAATCCATTCAGGTTTCCCTCTCTATTATGGTCCCTCCTTTCTGTAGACATTTATCAATATTCATATTTGCATTTGGGTTGCAAATTTATGAATGTTTCAACAATTAGCTTAAATTTAGGTAGATTTAGGGGCCTAATTTGCAGGGCTGTGCTTATTTTTTCATTTCTAAAGATCAGTAACACATTTGTTTTAGCACAAAACTGAGAAGCCTCACCATGACTCCCAGATTTTTTAAAAGATTGGCTCCAGGAACTGCAGGACAGCATGCAACTAGGAGAATTGGAGGCCTCATGGTCTTGGTCTCATGACACATTACCTCAACCCAAGTTTTGACTACACATGAGTTATGAGACTGCTCAAGATAAAACATTTAGGTTTCAAATAGAATCCATCTGTGGGCTTGGGTTTCCTCCATCAGACCATTTTAAAATATTTTATACATAGAACATTCTTAGTAATGTAGGATCTCAGTGCACTCAATAAAACCACTCACTAATATCCTAAAAATATTTCTGATGAAGTATGTGCATAGCAATTATTGTCAATTTAGAGACATGGGAAGCAAGGTGATCATTAAGAGCAAACTTTCCTTCTATCAGTCAGGGCTGTAGCCAGGGATTTTAGTCTTAAATTTCTCAGTCAAACCTCTAATTACTCCATTATGCTTCCTCGCTTAGATAAAATCATTGATCACAGTAACTGGTTACTGACTTTAACAGACGCATACTAAAGAGACAAACATCTAAAACTGGAAGCAGAAGTCACTTTATTAATAGGTCTTGGGATTTTCAAAGGAGATAACACTAAAGGCAACATTTTGAGGAGACTCCTCATGGAGCAGATGGAGGAATGCAAAAGTTCATGGTTATATTTCTTCCTTATTAAAATGCAATGGTGACAGACCACAAATCACCACCTTTTGTATTATACTAACCTCATCCTCTAATACATCACAATGCTGAGTAATGAATGAGATCATTAACATTACTAAGCTTTCAGACCAAAATTTAAAATATGTTAGTACCTAAATCTCTAGGCAGCAGTGTGTTATTACATGAATCTTTGAGCGACCAACATTTCAGAAGACATGGAAGGCAGTGATGACAGTGTTTGCTCAGAATTCCATCAGGCCACAATGATAGTGGTTGAAGCCTGGGAACTTTGATATGAAATTTTAAAAGCAATCATTTCTTTTAAAGAGTATTCTGCTTTAAAATCTGGCTAGAGCAAGCTAAATGTAGCTAGCAGACCAGAGCCATTCCAGAGTATACAAACAAAATCATATATAAAGGCAATTGCACCTCAGGGAAGCAATCAGCATTCAAAAGCTAGAATTCATTTTTTCCCTGCTTGGGCCAGAACTTTGTAGACAGAATAACTGTTCAACTTAAAAGATGATTGCTTCTTCTTCAGGGGACTAAACGTGTTCTGAAGATGAGTATGACTAACACATGTTCAAGTTCACATTACAACAAAAGGAGAGTTGGATTCTACCTTTCCCTTCCACGAGGCTAAGGCTCAGGCTGTAGACAAAGGGAAGTAGATTGAATGATGAATGTGACTAGGGTGGACCAGTGCTAAAGTTTAACTGAAGGACTAACTCTCTCTCTAGGCACAGTTTACATTTATAGAAAACTACAAGCTTTTCAGGAAGGGTCACATCATATTTTTTCCTTATTTTTTCCTTACATCATGCTTTGCTGAGAAGGAGATCAAATATTCTCAAACCTGAACTGGTGTAAAGAGCATGAGCTTTGGAGTTAAATAGACCTAAATTTGAATCTTAGTTTCCCCATTCTGCTGTTTGATATTGAGCAAGATCCTGAGTTTTCTAATCTTTAAATGGGGATATAACATCTACTTCTCTGATATAAGGTAGAGAAAGCACACGGCTCTTAATGGACCTTCAAAAATGTACCCTTTAAGAAGAAAACTTCTTTGTGCACTTAACATTATTATCCACCTTTTACAGACAAAGAAAATGACATTAAAGAGGCAGTAAATACCTAGACAGTATTATTTGGAACTTGACAGTGGCCTAGTGTCAGCAAAGCACCCACTTGGGAGAAAGAGAAATCTGATAACCTGTAGGAATTGTATCTGTACACTACCCAGTCTACAGTGGATTCTTCCTAGAGAAAGGGAGCCACAAAGTTGGCAGGTGAATGAAATCAAAGTCAAGAGTAAAATCCTCATGCAACTTTAACTTAACATATCAGAGGAAGCAGATGATTAAAAGCATGGGCTCTGGAGCCAAAAATCTGGGCTTAAATCCCAGCTCTGTCATTTACTATCTGTGTGACCTAGGTCAAAAGTTATATTACTTAGCTTGTCTGAGTCCTAGTTCCTTCATTTGTAAAATGGAGATGATAGAATCTACCACATAGTGTACTGTAGTTGGATCATACCTGTTCATAAAGAATCAATTTTTAATTTTCAGATATTTTGTGAACTGGATATTAAATACAGTCATTATTAAAAATTGAATCACATAAATTTAAAATTAAGTAAACTGTATTAAAGAAAAAATGAATAAATACTCAAAGCTCATCACTTTTGTCCTAGCCCAATCAGCCGAAGGATATCAGAAACAAACTTACAGTCTGACAAAATCAGATTTCGTGACCCATTGCAATGAGAAAGATCACACACTGGAGGAATTTTGGAGTGTCTTCCTAACAAAGGAAAAGATGGGGCTTTAGAATTTTGGAGAAGAAGGGAGCATAGGTGAAATTTAAATGAAAGAGTGTTTTGACAGACTCAAAGTAAAGCAGGGCTGTGTGTAAAAGGGCCAATATCATGTATGGACTGCAACGTGGACTAAGGGTCCAGTTTCCTTGGAACTACTATACTATGTTAAGATAGATGTGGAATGTTTGTGTCTAGAAACTCTTCAGATGAATCTCTGTACCTGAGCTGGAAATCAAGCTGCATCTCTCAGCCAATGTGACTTAGATTTTACAGACAAGAGTGGGATGTTTCGTTCTTACTGATATAATTTCAAACAGCCAAATTTCTAAAATCTTTTAAGGAAGTATTCTCTAGTAAGGGAGCACTGGCCAGTCAGAGAAGGGAGATGATATGATGTTTTACAGTTGCAGAAGCCTGTGGGAAAAGTATTGTTTCCTATTAACATTGCAGCCAGCTTTATCTCTGTCTTTGATTCCAGCATGCTGAATAGCAGGGAGGATTTTTATAGTCCAAGTTAATTTTTATTTTCTACACTTCCTAATCACTTTACTATATTTTGCTATCATCTATCATCTTAAGGTTATTTATGTCTATTTTATCTGTATGATGGAAATACTATATAATGATGTAGTACTGAACAGCTCTTCCTAATTCTGCATTCAGTGATATCATGCTACTAGCTTGAAATTGACCATAATGGAGTAATTACATCACAGAAATCAGAAACATTACACATCAAGATTTTTTTTTCTCCACAGAGAGCTGGTTGTTAAAGATGTACCAGCACGTCACAGTTGATAAGGTTATTGTGAGGACTGAGTAAGTTAATACATGCAAAGTGCTACAATCGTGCCTGAATCCATAATAAACACAAAAAAAATGTTAGTTGTTGTTGTTAGTAGTATGAGGAGGTGGAGGAGAAGAAAAAGGAGTAGTACTAGTAGCAGTAGTAACCAACAAACACCCCCAGAATTTGTTAACATTTTATGGTAGCAGGGTAGGTAGAATTCTAAGATAGCCTCCAAGATCCTTGCTTTCTTATTTCTTATGTACATGCCCTGCATAATTCCTGGGGCTATGATGAATCTTTCTCCCATGATTAAATTGTGTTATATGGCACCATTGATTTTTAAATAGGGAGATTATCTGGGTGGGCCTGACTTATTCATGTGAGCCCTTTAATTCTGAGTCTAGATGTCAGAGACAGAGCAGGTCAGAAGTATGAAGCATGAGAAGGATTTGATCCATCATTGCTCGCTTAAAGATTGAGGGAACTATGTGTCAAAGAATGCGGGTAGCCTCTAGGAACTAAGAGCAGTTCCTGGCTGACGTCCAGAAAGGAAATAGGAACATTAGTCCTACAACTACAAGGAAATAAATTCTGTCAACAACAAGAATAAACTTGGAAGTAGATTTTTGCCTGAAATTCCTATACAAGAACTCAATCTGGCCAACACCTTGATTTCAGTCTGTGCACAAAACTTAGTCAAGTCCACTCACCTATAGAATTGTGAAGTAACAAATGCATGCTGTTTTAAGACTGTAATTTTGTAGTGATTTGTTATACAGCAATAAAGAAATAACAACCAAATATGCTTCCTCTCAATTATTTCTTTTTTGTTAGATCATCAGTTTCCCCAGTGTGAACTATAGTAAAACCCTTAAAGTAAAATGTCCGTGCACTACTCCATGAGAGCAGCAGAAAGGAAGGGTTGGAGGAAGAAAATGCACCATAAAAATATAGGAATCCTAACAAGAAAAAACAAACAACCCCAGTAAAAAATGGGCAGAGGACCTGAACAGACATTTTTCCAAAAAAGACATACAGATGGCCAATAGGAACATGAAAAGATGTTAAACATCACTAATTATTAGTGAGATGCAAATCAAAACCATATTGAGATATCATTTCACATCTGTAACAATGGTTATTATCAAAAAGACAAGTTCTATAACAAGTCTTGGAGAGGATGTAGAGAAAAGGGAACCCCTGTGCACTGATAGCGGGAATGTAAATTGATATAGCCACTGTGGAAAACAGTATGGAGGTTCCTCAAAAATTTAAGAGTAGAACTACGATATGATCCAGCTCGTCCACTTCTAGATATTTATCTGAAGAACACAAAAACACTAATTAGAAAAGATACATGCACCCCTATGTTCATGTTCATTGCAGCATTATTGACAATAGCCAAGATATGGAAACAACCTAAGTGGCCATTGATGGACGAATGGATAAAGAAGGTGTGATATATATATATATATATATATATATATATATATATAATGGAATACTACTCAGCCATAATAATAATGAAATCTTGCCATTTGTGACAACATGGTTGGATGTTGAGGGTATTATGCTAAGTGAAATAAGTCAGATGGAGAAAGACAAATACTGTATGATTTCACTTGTATGTGGAATCTAAACAAACAAACAAACAAAACAAAAACACAAACTCATAGATACAGAGAACAGATTGGCAGTTATCAGCGGGGAAAGGGGTTGGGGGGTGCGAAATGGGTGATGGGGGTAAATTGTATGGTGATGGATGGTTACTAGACTTTTGATCATGATCACTTTGTAGTTATACAGATGTCGAATTATAATATACACCTGAAACTTATATAATGTTATATATCAATTTTACATCAATAATTTAATAAAAGTGGGAATCTGCCCTGCACCCTGATTCCTAGCCTCAACATTTCTAAGTTTAGAGCACAAGCAAAGAATGGAGGAGAGGAGGAAACTTATTTCTTTTGACCATGTAGACCGATAGTTTTCCTCATTTTAGACTCTGGCTCCCTAGTCTAGAGTCAACTCTGCTATGGGGTAGAACTCATCTTTTCCAAGTTGGTACCACAACCTCTATCTCTTCAAACTCCACTGACTCAGACATGAATTCCACCCCAGAGCTAGGCTGAAGAAAAGAGGAGAGAGAAGGACACAAATGGTTTGAATGGTAGGTATTAGGTCCTAAAGGAGCAGAAAGTAAGACCCATGTAGCATCCTGAAGCCTTATACAAGAAAAGAAGAAGGATTGGAAGGAGAACAATGCCCTTTAATCTAAGTTTGAGTCCTGAGGCTGAGCAGTAGAGAAACCGTTTGGGTTTTCACAACAGATAAACAGTAAATCACCTTAGCCTCAGTTATTATAAGTTATTGTGAGCATTAAATAACATAATTTATACAGCATGGTTAACACATGGTAGGTGCTGATTTTCCTATTCACTCACATTTTACCAACTGCTACTACTACTACTACCACTACTACTACCACCACTATGTACTAATACTACTATTTGAATAATCTTTCATAATTTACCAAGCACTTTTATATATCACCCAAGGACACATCATGAGTTAGAGTAACAGCTAGGTCTAAAATTCAGGTCTCCTGTCTCAAAGGCTACACATTATAGCAGGGTAATAACAATACCAATAATAAATATCACTTATTGAACCTTTTATATGTGGCACCACTGTGTTAACACTTTCACATTTATTACATTTAATCGTTTCAACAACCCTATGAGGAAGGAGTCACTGTCTTTGTTTACTAGATGAGAAATTTGGGCTTTAGAAAACAGAAGTAAGGCTCAGAGCTTGAGGCTATGTCTGTTGGGCTAAAAAAATTCACCATACTATACTGCCACACTGAATCACTAATGCTTAGTCCGGATGAGTATTGTTCTGCTTTTTCCTCGTGGAAGAAAGCTAGTCACTATAAATATGAGCTAAAAAAATGGAGGCCAGGAAGCTGAAGGTAAATCTCTTTTTTTTTTCTAACTATTTTTACCAAGCCTGATGCTAGCTGTGATACATAAAATTTGTGCAGAATATTGATAAAGTAACCAATACTCATGCATTTCTAAAACTTGAAAAATATTTATATAAATCCTATTTTAGGTATATGTAATTTCATAGTATGTTAGTAGTATTATTATTGGATGTTTACAATGATTCAGCCCTACTTATGCCAAGCACCCTGCTAGGCATTTTATATTCTTCATGTTAAAATAACCTTATGTGATAGGTATTATTGTCTCCATTTTAACAGTGAGGAAGGAAATTTAAAGAGATTTATAACTTATTCCAGGTCATGTTGCCACTAAGTGGCTTGGGGTCAGGTATGACTGGCACGAAATTTCAGATGATGAACTACAACACTGCACTGATTCTCCCTGGACGGGATATACACTCAGTGTTCTTGGTAGCTGCACTGGTCCACGACAAAATGATTATCAACTTTTAAAGCACCTGGACCTGTATATAATCAGCAACATGCTGTACCTGTACATCAGGTTCTCATGACAGAGTATAACCTGGAACTTACTGTTGCTCGAGACTTACAAAATTCAAATGGAAAGAGATTATTTTTATAGAGAAGTCCTTAAAGGGGACTTCCTTTCTCTTGGATGCTTTACAATCTGTTGCTGGCTTAAGCAAGGCCACCAGAGAAATGTGAATATGGACTACTGACATAGTATACTAATGACATAGTATAGCTCATTAATCATTTTTTAATGGAATATCACTTTGGCATTATGGCATCAATTTACAATACAGTAATTACAAAGTGAAATTATTAGAAACAGGCTGTGTTTGCTGTAGAGGTGCCGTTGATAGTATTATTCACAACATCCTCTTCAAGAGTTCTTTGATCTTAGCAACAATAGCTCTGCTTCTTAGCAACTGGTCTATATTTGTTGTTTAGACAACGTGAATCATACAGTTGATGGGGTTTCCCTCTTTGCATTGAAAGCTTAAAAATGTGGAATCAAATTTGTAGCTCATGTTTAGAAACTGTGAAGAACTTTTTAAACATGCATTTTGCATGCTAACTGCATTCAGATATTGTTCATTCAGTCATCCAGTCACTGCTCTCTCCTCATTTCCAAAGCCATAAACTCTTCTCAAGCTTTTACAGAGGCAGTACGTATAGTGGTTACAATTACGGACTCTGCAGTTAGATTGTCTGTGTTTGAATCTACTTTCTGTCACTTACAATGTAACTGTGGGCATGGCATTTACTCTGTACCTCAGTTTCTGCATTTGTCATGCAGACTCAATAATAGTATTAATCTCCTAGGGTTGTTATGAGTACTATATTGAGATAATATATGAGAAGTGCTTAGAACATAGCCTGACACTTGGTACCACTGCATTGAATGACTGCAGAGGATACCATTTACATAGAATGCAGTGTGAATGGTACCCCCAGATTTAGACAATGTGGTGGCTCTGCTAACACACAGTGAGTGCCATATACCTGTTAGTCATTGTTATTGCTGTCACAAGCTCATAAAGCACAGAGTTTTAATGGAAAAATAAATGGAATTTCACTTATTTCCCTATCTCTGTGTTTCTACAAAGTGAGGTGGATGCATAAAACCCAGGCTGTCAGGCAACTTTCTAACACTTACTTGCAAGGCTGCCCGTCCAGGTCTAAATAGAGCTAGCTGCAATCTCATTTTGTTACTTTGTTGTCTACCAGGTTAGTGAGATGGGAGCAGAATGTGAGGTCCAATTAAGTCATGTAAATATGATGCTAAGTAGGCCATTTCATCAGGCTTGTGATTTTAACTTTAAACAGCAGTTACAACATAGTGGAATTTATTTTTGTTTGTTTTGTTTTGCTTTTAATTTAATTTTTATTTTTTCAATTGAGATTCATAATAGTTTACATCATTGTGAAATTTCAGTTATACATTATTTCTTGTCTGTCACTGCGTAAGTGCTCCCCTTCATCCCCTGTGCCCACCCTTCACCCCCCTTCCCCTGGTAACCACTGAACTATTTTCTTTGTCCATGGTTTGTTTATATTCCGCATATAAGTATAATTGTATGGTGTTTGTCTTTTCTCAGTCTGGCTTATTTCACTTAGCATAATACCCTCCAGGTCCATCCGTGTTGTTGCAAATGGAATAATTTTGTCTTTTGTTATGGCTGAGTAGTATTCCATTGTATATATTTATATATATATACCACATCTTCTTTATCTAGTCATCAGTTGATGGGCACTTCCATTGTTTCCATGTCTTGGCTATGGTGAATTGTGCTGCAACGAGCACGGGGATGCATACGTTACTTTGGATTGTTAATTTCAAGTTGTTTGGGTACATACCCAGTAGTGGGATAGCTGGGTCATGTGGTATTTCTATTTTTAGTTTTTTGAGGAATCTCCATACTGTTTTCTATAGTGGCTGCACCATTTTGCTTTCCCACCAGCAGTGTATAAGGGTTCTCTTTTCTCCACGCCCTCTCCAACATTTGTTGTTTTTGGTCTTGGTAATTACAGCCATTCTGACTGGTGTAAGGTGATATATCATAGTGGTTTTGATTTGCATTTCCCTAATGATTAATGATGTTGAGCATCTTCTCATATGTCTGTTGACTATCTGTATATCTTCCTTTGAAAACTGTCTCTTCATATCCTCTGCCCATTTTTTGATCGGGTTGTTTGTTTGTTTTTTGTTGAGTCGTGTTGTTTACGGTATGAACATTTTGACTGTGTTTATTCTTCCAACCCATGAACATGGAATGTCTCTCCATTTCTTTATGTCTTCCTCAATTTCTTTCAATAATGACTTATAGTTTTCAGTGTACAGGTCTTCCACCTCTTTGGTTAAGTTTATTCCTAGGTATTTTACTCTTTTTGTTGCAATTGTAATTGGGATTGTATTCTTGATTTCTTTTTCTGCTAGCTCATTCTTAGTGTACAGGAATGCAAGTGATATTTTAAAATTGACTTTGTACCCTGCAACTTTGCTATAGTTTTTGGTTATTTCTAGTATTTTTCTGGTGGATTCTTTAGGGTTTTTTATATATGGAATCATATAGTCTGCAAATAGTGAAAGTTTAATTTCTTCCTTTCCCATTTGGATGCCTTTTATTTCTTTTTATTGACTAATTGCTCTGGCCAATAGCTCCAGTGACTATGTTGAGTAGGACTGGCGAGAGTGGGCACCCTTGTCTTGTTCCTGTTCTCAGAGAGATGGCTTTCAGTTTTTTGCCATTAAGTGTGATGTTGGCTGTGGGTTTGTTGTATATGGCCTTTATTATGTTGAGGTACTTTCCTTCAATACCCATTTTATTGAGAGTTTTCTGATAAATGAATGTTGGATCTTGTCAAAGGCTTTCTCTGCATCTATTGAGATGATCATGTGATTTTTATTCCTCATTTTGTTAATATGGTATATCACATTGATTGATTTGTGGATGTTGAGCAATCCCTGGATCCCTGGAATAAATCCCCCTTGATCGTGGTGTATGGTTCTTTTAATGTATTGCTGTATTTGGTTTCCCAATATTTTGTTGAGTATTCTTGCATCTAAGTTCTTCAGTGATATTGACCTGTAGTTTCTTTCTTTGTGTTGTCCTTGTCTGGTTTTGGATCAGGGTAATGTTGGCCTCATAGAATGTGTTAGGAAGTGTTGTATCTTCTTCAATTTTTCAGAATAGTTTGAGAAGAATAGGTACTAAAACTTCTTGCAATGTTTTGTAGAATTCTCCAGAGAAGCCATCTGGTCCTGAAGTTTTGTTTTCTGGGAGGTTTTTGATTAGTGTTTCAATGTCTTTACTTGTGATTGGTCTGTTCAGATTCTCTCTTTCTTCTTGATTCAGTTTTGGGAGGTTGTATGAGTCTAGGAATTCATCCATTTCTTCTAGGTTGTCAAATTTGTGGACGTATAGGTTTTCATAGTATTCTCTTATAATGCTTTGTATTTCTGCAGTATCTGTTGTAATTTCTCCTCCTCATTTCTAATTTTATTTATTTTATCCTTCTCTCTTTTTTCCTTGGTAAGTCTGCCTAAGGGTTTGTCAATTTTATCTTCTCAAAAAACCAGCTTTTAGTTTCATTGATCCCTTTTACTGTTTATTTTAGTCTCTATTTCATTTATTTTTGCTCTGATTTTTATTATTTCCATCCTTCTGCTGACTTTGGGCTTTGTCTGTTCTTCTTTTTCTAGCTCTGTTAGGTGCATTTTAAGATTGCTTATTTGAGGGACCAGCCTGGTGGCACAGCTCTTAAGTTTGCATGTTCTGCTTTGGCAGCCCAGGGTTCGCCAGTTTGAGTCCTGGCTGCAGACCTACATACCACTTGTCAAACCATGCTGTGGCAGGTGTCCCACATATAAAGTAGAGTAAGATGGGCATGGATGTTAGCTCAGGGCCAGTCTTCTTCAGCAAAAAGAGGAGGATTAGCAGCAGATGTTAACTCAGGGCTAATCTTCCTCAAAAAAAAAAAAAAAGAAGATTGCTTATTTGAGATTTTTCCTGCATTTTGAGATGAGCCTGTATTGCTATGTATTTCCCTCTTATGAGTGCTTTTGCTGCATTCATAAGAGTTGGTATGTTGTATTTTCATTTTTGTTTGTCTCCAGGTATTTTTTAATTTCCTCTGATTTCTTAAATGATCCAATGGTTGTTCAATAGCATGTTTTTTAGTCTCCACATATTTCTGACTTTCCCAGTTTTATTCTAGTGGTTGATTTCTAGCTTCATAGCATTGTGGTCAGAAAAGATGGTTGGGACGATTTCAATCTTCTTGAATTTAGCAAGGCTTACCTTGTTACCCAACATATGGTCTATCTTTGAGAATGTTCCATGGGCACTTGAGAAGAATGTATATTCTGCTGTTTTGGGATGCAATGCTCTATAAATGTCTATTAAGTCCATCTGGTCAAATGTTTCATTTAAATCTATTATTTCCTTGTTGACTTTTTGTCTGGATGATCTGTCCATTGAAGTAAGTGGGGTGTTTAGGTCCTCTACTATTATTGTGTTGCTGTTAATTTCTCCCTTTAGGTCTGTTAATAATTGCTTTATCTACTTTGGTGCCCCTGTGGCAGGTGCATATATATTAATAAGTGTTATGTCCTCTTAGTGGAATGTCACTTTTATCATTATATACTGCCTCTCTTTGTCTCTCATTGTCTTTTTTAACTTGAAGTCTGCTTTGTGTGATAAAAGTATGGCAACACTTGCTTTCTTTCGTGGCAATTATCTTGGAGTATTGTCTTCCATCCCTTCACTCTAAGCCTATGTTTATCTTTGGAGCTGAAGTGTGTTTCCTGGAGGCAGCATATTGTTGGGTATTGTTTTTTTAATCCATCCAGCTACTCTGTGTCTTTTGATTGGAGAGTTCAGTCCATTTACATTTAGAGAGATTATTGTCATACGAGGGCTTAATGCTGCCACTTTATCTCTTGTTTTCTGGTTGTTCTTTGTTTCCACTGTTTCTCTTCCTTTGTATATCTGAATTCCATTTCATTTTATTGGTTTTCTGAGAGGGATTTCTCAGTTCTCTCTCTTTTCCTGAATTGTGGCTCTGCCCCAATGTTTTGTTTAGTGGTTACTGTGAGGATTGTATGAAAGATATTGGGGATGAGATAGTTGATTTTCTTACAGTCTCTTATCTCTATTTACCTAAGCAGGTTCCTTCCTTTTCCTCTACCCTTCTGAGTAATTGCTGTTACACATTGTTCTGTTTTAAATTCTGTGAGTTTCTGGCTAACTTGAAGTATTTATCATTACTTTTGATGCTTTCTTTCCCTTTCTCTTTGAAGTTGTAATTGACAATTTGCCTCCCTGTTCTAGTAGAGAGCTGCAGGTTTCTGATCACGTCTGTCTATTTATCTCCTTGCTCAGAGCTTTGCAGGCCTTTGCTTTTTTGTTCCCACTGTGAGGACATCTTTAATTATTTCTTGTAGGCGAGGTCTAGTGATGATGTACTCCCTCAGCTTTTGTTTTTCTCAGAAAGGTTTTATTTCTCCATCATACCTCAAGGAAAGTTTTGCTTGATAGAGTATTCTTGGCGGAAAGTTTATGTCTTTCAGTATTTTGAATATATCATTCCATTCTCTCCTAGCCCAAAGGGTTTCTGCTGAGAAATCTGCTGAAAATCTGATAGGGTTTCCTTTGTAGGTTGTTTTCTTCTGCCTTGCTTCTCGTAATATTATTTCTTTATCCCAAACTTTTACCATTTTTACTATTATATGCCTTAGAGAGGGTCTTTTAATGTTGGTAAAATTGGGGATTTGATTAGCTTCATTTATCTGTAAATCTGAAACCATCCCCACGTTTGGGAAGTTCTCAGCAATTATTTCTTTGAATATGTTCTATGCTCCTTTCCCCCCTCTTCTCCTTCTTGTATACCTATAATCCTTATGTTGCTTTTCCTAAATGAGTCAGACATTTCTCAAAGAACTCTTATTTCTGTCTCCTCTTCCACCTGTAGAATTTCTATGTTTTTATCCTCAAGAAGACTAATTCTTTTCTCCATAAGATCAATTCTATTTCTTAATTATTCTAGATTATTATTTGCTTCATTAATTGTGTTTTTAATATCCAGAATTTCCACTTGACTGTTTTTTGTAGTTTCAAACTCTTCAGTGAAGAGATTCATTTTATTGCTGAGCTCCTTGAATTGTATTTCTGTGTTTTCTTGTAAGTCATTGGGTTTCCTTATGATGGCCATTTTGAATTATCTGTCATTTAGGTTGTATATTTCTGTGTCTTCGGTGTTGGTTTCTGGAAAATTCTCATTTTCCTTCTGATCTGAATTGTTGTTGCAGTGTCTCATGGTGTTTGATGAACTAATCTTTTGTTGAGGCATTTCTTGTATTTTTAGGATTCCGATTCCCACTGTTACCACTAAGGGGGGGCAGAATCAGTGTTTCTGTCCCCACCTCATCTGCTGGAAGCTCTGGGGGTACTGTGGGTGCTTGTCCCAACATGGGATGTGTTCAGGCACTTATGTGGACCATCCTTGTTGGGTGGGGCTTCCTCGCTAGGCTAGGGCCACTCTTTGGTGCCTCAGAGGTGCTCTGAGCTCCTCCTTCCCACCAGAAAGTGATCTCCAGTGGGCTCAAAGCTGCCACGCCTATTCCCACAGCTGCCTGGACCCATTCCTTCTTTGGGAGTGCAGCTGTACTGAGAGCACTCATTTGTGCTTGGGAAGTGTTTGCCCCAGCACAGAAATCTGCTGAGGTCCCTATTTTCTATCCACAGTCCACAGGGACTCTGTGCTTGGTGGGTGGGATTTCCTTGCTGGGACTCAATCTATGGCTGCTCCTTGATGGTCCTTTGGGACAATGGGCTCCTCCTCCCTACCAGGAAAGTGAGCACGTGTGGTTTCAAAGCTGCCATGCCTCTTCCTACAGCTGCCTGGACCTGTTCCCTCTTTGGGAGCACAGCTGTCCTGCGAGCATTCACACATGCTTGAGAAGTGTTTTCCCCAGAGCAGAAATCTGCTGAAGTCCCTGTTTAGGATCTGTGGTCCACAGGCCACTGTGCTTGGTGGGCAGGGCTTCCTTGCTGGGGCTCAAGCTATGGCTGCTCCTTTATGACACAGGGGTGCAGTAGCCTCCCTCTTTCCACCAGGAGAGTGACAATGAGCGTGGACTAAGGATTACCACCTCCTCCTCTTATGGTTACCCTGCTGTGTGTCTCCACTTTCCATGCACTTGCAGCAGGTTTGAAAGTGTTCATGTGCATGCACTTGGCCACTGGGGGAGATCAGGGCATGTTCACATATCTCTGCCACTTCCTAGAGGGGCCAGTCCATCAGATGTATAGCTGCATGTGTCTTTCAGGTGTCCTGTTGTGCTGTGTGGGCTTCCTTCATTGGTCAGTAAATGTCCATTTAGTTGTAGTTAAAAAGAGGGAGAGACAAAGGGAACAGCTCACTCTGCCATGTTGCTGATGTCCCTCAGCATAAGGGGATTTTTAATTTGATCTGTGCTCACAAACTTTCTTAAGGATTTTCAGTGATTCTAACGCAAGGGTTGTAGTGGGTTAGACTTGACATTTTTTGGCTCCTTGGTTTAAAGTTTCATTTGGAGTTAAGAAGATATTTAAAAATTTAATGTCAAATAAGAATATACTTCCAATATAAATACATCATCTCCACTACCATCACCAATAATACCTTCTTTAATTTGCCTAATCTACCAAACTGCCTTACAATAATCAGCTTGAATGACAGAAACATTGGAATGCAGAAAGAAGCTTGGAGGGCTTTGAAAAACATAAATGTCAAAATGAAAATACAAAATATATGTATATATATTAATTTTAGTGATATAATAGTCACTTCAAATGAAACCAAACTTTAGAAAAGAGAGTTTTCCCTTCAGAAAACATTGACTATGTCTCATGACTGGCATCAAAGTCAGGCAGACAGGTCTACAGGCAAACATACAAGCCTCAGCCTTCACAAAGGATATTCCATTCTTTAGCAGGAAGGCAGAGTGGGACCATAGAGAGGATCACTGTACTCTCCCACCTTTTGGATTAATTGAGTCATTTTAAAGTATTTTGCAGGGGCTGTGAATGACCACTTGGCTTCACTCTCAGTCAGAATGAACTTTTAATTGGTTGAATGTGAGCTGCTATCTTCAAATTGTCCCTGGTTCATAAATATTAGAACAGCCTCTCTGTCTTCTTCAAGATCAACAATTGGCCTCCTCATTTTTTTCAGCCAGATTGCCAACTTTTTCTTCATAAGTCTCATTCAAGACTCTCTTATATTGTCTATTCCACTTTCATTCAAAGACAAAACTGAGAAAGAAGCTAAAATAAAACATTTCAAAACCCCATTTACTCACAAGTCTAGATTTCTGAGGCTAAGAGTACAGTGCAGGGAAACTGCTTAGCTCATTGTTCCAAGCCTTACACTCAGAAACTCTGTGTAAAAATTATTCTAAATAGGGATTCTGATAATTTAGTATGATTTCTATCTTAAACTCCCATAGCAGAATATCAATATTCTATTCCATCACGTTAAAAAGAAATAAAGCAACTTGGGAAAGCTCATGATGTTACCATTAAATTCCTCTGGACTATTATGCTTTTGTCCTTTCTTCAAAAATTTGTTGAATATTTATTGTGCACAAAACACTGATCATAAGACTGAGTTCATAATCTCTACCCCTTAAGAGTAAAACCAAAACTCATACTTAAAATTAAATAGACAATCTGGCTGATTGTTTATACAATATTGCTTAAAGATATTGAAATAAAAGCATATCATTGAAAGATAAGCATTTTATTTAAAAAGATCTCAATGTTATGGGTTGAATTGCATCCCTCTAAAATTCATATGTTGAAGCCCTAAGCCCCAGTACCTCAGAATATGACCTTATTTGGAGATAGGTTCTTTATCAAGTTAGAATGAGGCCAATAGAGTTGGCCTTGATCTAGTGTGACTTGTGCCCTTATAAAAAAGCAAAATTGTAGACAGACTTTTATACAGGGAGGGCATTATGTGGATGAATAGACAGGTATCTACAAGCCAAGGTAAGAAGCCTAGAATAGGTCCTTCCTTTACTACCTTCAGAAGAAACCAACTGTGCTGATACCTTGAGCTCAAACTTCTACCCTCCAGAACTTTGAGATAATAAATTCCTATCTATTGGTACTTTGTTACAGAAGTTCTATCAAACTAATACAGTTAATTAAAAAATTTCTTATTATGTGGAAACCTAAGTTTTCAACCTATTTAGAAGCATATTCACAACATATGTATATGTACACACATGTACATACATATACACATCTTGAGGAAACTTAAGGCAGAGCTCACTTGACTGCTTCTAAAAATTAACACTTCCTTTTTTTTAAGCAGAAAATTACTGTGGCTCTAATTCTATAAAGTGATAAAAACAAATGCATTGAAACAATCCCAAGAATGGTTTGTTTTATCAATGCTAAATCATCCTGGAAAATCATTAAAATTTGATGTGAATAACAAAAAGCAGAGAATTATGAAAATAGACAAACGTCAATAGACCTCAGATGCTGGCTGCTTTGGGAATGGCATTCTCATGGCTAAGTTTTTCTCTGGCCTATGTGTAATCTATGCATGGGGGCATTATATTTTTCGAGAGTAAAATTCTAGTGAGCCATCAAGTGTACTTCTCCCAGCTTCTCCTTAGGAGTAAGGAGAAGACGGAGGCATATATTTGACAGCAAACATTGAAGTTACTATAGATTGAATGACTTCTGAGTTATTCAGGGGAGATTCCTCAAGACAGCACTAAAATTAAAAATTATTTTTTTCTATCAAAAGTCAGGTTCATTTCAGGGCCGGCTTTGGTGGTGTAGTGGATAAGTTCACATGCTCTGTTTTGGCCGCCTGGGGTTCATGGGTTCAGATCCCTGGTGCAGACCTACACACCGCTCATCAAGCCATGCTGTGGCAGCATGCTGCATACAAAATAGAGGAAGATTGGCACAGATGTTAGCTCAGGGACAATCTTCCTCACCAAAAATCAAAAAAGGTACATTTCTAAAGCAACTGTGCAAGTAGACATATTTATAAAATTTCATATACCTACATATACTCATACACATTATTATGTGCCTTTTCATGATTATAGTGTCATTCTGTTAAATGTTGAAAGTTTTGAGGAGTGCGTGTGTGTGTGTAAGAAGGTCTTGTCCACTGTAGAAATGCAAATACTACAGGCAGGTCACACCAAGTCCTTAATCAGCAACCACTAAAATTATTAGTGAACGTTTCAACTGAAGAGACTTAGGAGGGGGCAGTTGGGAGTGAATTGAAGGCAGTCTAGGAAGGTAGGGCACTGTCTGATCATGTTCTTTGTCTAAGAACATTCTGAAATGGACCATATAGATTCAATATCAAAGGATACTGAACAAGTTGGTGAATCCTAGATAATCTTTTTATCACTCAATAGTCAGAACACACACTGACTTTCCTTGCTTCCCTCCAGGTACACCCCTGCAGAAAGTACCAGAGAGAACATTGTGTGGACAGGAATTTGTTTGCCTGGCTTTCTGTGGCTGAGTCAGGAGGATTGCAACTAATTAAAGTGTTTTAGAGTTGTTAAGAGTTTTCTGGACTTCTATCTTCAGCTCTTCATTGTAATATTGTCCTCCGATATGTTTTCTCACAAATATGCTTTAGCCCAAACCAGAACTTCACTTAATATTTGTGGATGTGTTTGTCTAGATATGGAATCTTTTTTTTTAAAGATTTTTTATTTTTTCCTTTTTCTCCCCAAAGCCCCCCAGTACATAGTTGTATATTCTTCATTGTGGGTCCTAGTTGTGGCATGTGGGACGCTGCCTCAGTGTGGTTTGATGAGCAGTGCCGTGTCCGCACCCAGGATTCGAACCAACGAAACACTTGGCTGCCTGCAGCAGAGTGCCGGAACTTAACTGCTTGGCCACCGGGCCAGCCCCAGATATGGAATATATTGTTATCTTAACTGGCTGCAGTAACCAGTTAAACTTTTCCTCTTCTAGTAGTATTAATAATTGTCAATATGTTGAGTGTCAGGTACTGCTATAGGCACTTCATATTTAACCTTCAAAACGACTCTATGAGGTAGATGCTATTGTTTTTATTTTACAAAGGCATTGTGGGTTTGAGGGTAAAGTTATATGCAGCTTGGATTCAAACTCAACTATTTTGATTCCAAAGCTGTGCTATTTGATTTCCAATATACCATAAATGATTGGGACCTATTTTTTAAAACTCTTAACAGTTTACATATTTTATAATATATATATTATATATAGAAATAAATAATCTTGTATTCTGTATTTCAGCAGACTTCACTGACAAATGGTTTCCCTTTAAGTTTCTTAAATTGAGTACAGACAGGGTCAGCATAAATTAGAGGCCATGAGGCATCCATTTTAAAAACTAAGGAGACTTGAAGGACTCTTTCCTTATCAGCTCTGCAAAGACTTTCCTAGGATTAGCCCCCAACAGAGCTCCAATTCTAGCCCAGAACAAAGGTTTGATATTGATGTCAGCCCGGTGAGAATGGCCATCAGCTTTTCATTAGAGCCAATCAAACTGAATAATTAAGAGAATGATGGGCCAAGCCTAGTTCCCAATAGACTACTAAGTCTTCTTCAGTGACCACTCGAGAGAATTTCTAGAACAATGTGGTTACCTCGATTTTCAGCAGCAGTCAGTCTCTAGAAGAGGATATCTGTGCATGATTTTTATTTTATCTGACATCTAGGTGTTGCTCAGGAGAGCAGGAGCCAAGCTGGTTTAAGAGAAGGAAGTCAGTGGGAGGCCACTTCAGATAGTGGAAAGGGCCCTTCAGTGGTAAGTTAGTTTAACTTTAGGGAAGAATAAAAGTAAACTGGATTCAACTCTCGCTCTTCCATCCAAGACAAACTTTCAAAGGACTCAGGTTTCCTCATTGGCAGATCTTTCTAGCTCCCTTCCATAATTATTAAATCTAAGACGGTTTCTGGGAGAGAAGTGGCTCCCTTTTCTTTCTTTGTGACAGACTTGGAGTTCGTAATTCACACCTCCCAAGGCAGAGGGGGTCTGCTTTGCTGAGAGACTTACTCTCCCTGGCACACTCTTCTTGCCACAGATAAATAGGAGACCAATGGCTCAAGGCTCTAGAGAGTTTGGCAGAACAAAATGATCAGTATTCCCAGCCCAGCCCCCCGGCAATATACACATACTCACCCAAGCTGACACTTTCTGTACAAACCTAACTTCCCAATTCAACTGTTTTTCTGCCTAATACTCTCTCATATGCTTATCTGATTTCATCTATCGAAACTGCTTTTATCAATGATCAATGCAAGAAACAGTTACTTGAAATATTCTGCAACTTGAGTGAAAATCACTATTATATAAGTTGTCTATTGTAACATTGTGTAATCCTACTATAATGATCCATCATCCCTCTTCGGAGGACCCAGGAAAATTCTCTCTTAGTGAGGGGTATGCCTCCTTGTATTGGATATAACTATAATATCCTTTAATATTTGCCTTTTTGTTTTGGTTGCCAGAAATCTCAGAACTAAGTCTGATGCTCAGTTGCCAAAAAATCTCCTTCTCCTTCATGTTTTCCTGTCTTTTCATTTTAGTTTTAAATGTTCATTATAACATGTGTCATTATTGTAAACCATTTCAAACCTTCTATGATATGTGAAAGTAGATAAGGGTATAAACTGTAAATATGCTAAGGGAAGAGACACTCAAGGCTTTCTTGTTTCAAGTATGGACTACTAATGGCTCCTAACTTATGGTGACACTTTCTATTCTCAATATACGGGGTTTTTTAAATTTAAAGTATAATCCACATACCATAAGATTCAGTCTTTTAAAGTATACAACTCACAAAATTGTGCACCAACACTACTATATAGTTCTAGACATTTTCATCATCTCAAAAAGATACTCTGTATCCATTAGCAGTAGATCCCTATTCTTCATTCCCCCATCCCCTGGCAACTACTAATCATTCTGTCTCAATGAATTTGCCTATTCTGGACATTTCATATAAATGGAATCATCATACAATGTAGCCTTTCGTGTTTTTTTTTTTTTACCTAGTGTAATGTTTTCAAGGTTTGTCTATGTTGTAGCATACATCAGTAATTCACTCCTTTTTATGCTTGAGAATTATTGCATTTGTGGATATACCACAATTTATTTATCCATTCATCCATTGATAGACATTTGGGTTGTTTCATTTGTTGGCTATTATGAATAATAATGTTATGTACATTTATATATAAGTTTTTTTGTGGATATATGTCTTCAATTCTGTTGTGTGTATCCCTAGGGGTGGAAATCCTGAGTCATATGGTAACTCCTGGTAGCCAGCCTTAGTGTTTTAGTGGTTAAGATTTGGCTCCCTCACCACCACAGCCTGAGTTCCTTTCCCAGTCAGGGAACCACATCACTCATCTGACTATTGTCATACTATGGCGGTTGTGTGTTGCTGAGATGTGGAAAGCTATGCCACCAGTATTTCGAATACCAGCAGGGTTGCCCAGGTGGACAGGTTTCAGTGCAGCTTCCAGACTAAGAGTAGAAGAAGGATCTTGTCACCCACTTTTGAAGCAATTGGCCATAAAAACCCTATAAATAGCAGGAGAGCATTGCCTGATACAGTGCTGGAAGGTGAGAGGATGGTGCAAAAAGACAGGACCGGGTTCCACTCTGCTGTACACAGAGTCACTAGGAGTCAGCATCAACTTGACCGCACTAAGAACAATGCTAACTCTGTTTAACTTTTTAACGAACCATTAAACACTTTTCCACAGGGGCTGCATCACTTACATTCCCACCACTGATGTACAAGCATTCCTATTCCTCTGCATCCTTGCCAACTCTTATTTTCTGTTGTACTTTTTTTGTTTCCTTTATAGTCATAGAAGTGGGTGTGAAGTAGTATCTTACTGTGGTTTTTATTTGTGTTTCCCTAATGACTTATGGTGTTGAGCATCTTTTCATGTGATTCTTGGACATTTGTAGACTTTATTTGGAAAAATGTCTGTTCAGATCCTTCACATTTAAATTATGTCTTTTTATTATTAAGTTCTAAAAGTTTGCTGTATATTATGCATACTAGACCCTTATCAGATAGATGATTTGCAAATAATTTCTCTCGTACAGTGAGTTGTCATTTCACTTTTAACAAAATGTCTCTTTAAGCAAAAACATATTTCAATTTTATTCAGTCTTATTTATCTAGTTCTTCATTCAGTGCTTGAATTTTTGTTGCTATAGCTAAGAAATCATTGCATAATTCAATGTCACAAATAACTATGTGAATGTTTTCTTCTAAGAGTTTTATAGTTTTCCTGAGTATTTCATTCTTTTTGTTGCTATTATAAATGGAATTGTTTCCTTAATTTCATTGTTTTTGTAAATCCTGTACACATTTTGTTGGATTTATACCTAAGTCTTTCTCTCTTTTTGGTGCTATTGTAAATGGTATTGTGGTTTTATTTTAAATTTAAAAAAAATTATTTTATTGAGGCCATATTGGTTTATAACATTGTGTAAATTTCAGGCATACATTATTATATTTCAGTTTCTGTATAGACTGTATCTTGTTTACCACCAAGGGTCTAGTTTTTGTCCATCACCATACATACATGCCCCTTTACTCCTTGCACACTTCCCACACCCCCTTCCCCTCTGGTAACTCCCAATCTGTTCTCCTTAACTATCTGTTTGTTTTATTCATCTTCCATGTATGAATGAAATCATATGGTGTTTATCTTTCTCTACCTGAATTATTTTGCATGACATAATACCCTCAAGGTCCATCCATGTGTCACAAATGGCAAAAAATAAATTGAACTTTAAAAATTAGAATAAAACATGCAAATGAGATTGGTGGATTGTATTAATAATATCCTGGTTGTGATACTGTTATACAGTTTTGTAAGATGTTACTTTTTGGGGAAACTTGGTAAAGGGTTTATGGAACTTTTTGTATTATTTCTTACTATTGCATGTGAATCTGCAATTACTTCAGTAAAAATTTCCATTGAAAATATATATAGACTTTAAGACAAAAATTGTTATTGGTGATGAAGAAGGACATTTTATAGTGATGAAATGGTGAATCTATGAAGAAGATATAAAAATTATTAACATATATGCACCTAACAACAGATCCCCAAAATGCACACAGCAAACACTGACATAACTGAAGGGAGAAAAATACAATTCAACAATCATCACTACAGACTCCAATTGCCCAATTTAAATAATGGGTAGAACAACTAAACAGAAGATCAACAAAGAAATAGAAAATTGAACAGCAGTATAAGCAAATTAAGCCTAAAAGATATCTATATAATATTCTACCCAGAAACAGCAGAATACACATTCTTCTCAAGTGTACATGAAATATTCTTCTGGATAGACCATATGTCAGATCATAAAACAAGTAACAATAAATGAAAAGGATTGCAATCATACAAAATACATGCTTCAAGTACAACAGAACAAACCTAAAATTTAATACCAGAAGGAAAATTGGAGCACTCAGAAATATGTAGAAATTAAAAAACACACATAAATAACCAGTGGGTCTAAGAGGAACTCAAAAGAAAAATCAGAAAATACTTTGAGGTGAATGAAAATGGAAACACAACATACCAAAACTTATGGGATGCAGTGAAAGCAGTTCTAAGGGAAAAAGTTATAGCTTTAAATGCTTACATTAAAAATAGAAAAGTGGAGTGTGACATCAGAATCATGGTGGAGTGAGTTGTTCCTTTTGTATCTCCCCTTTAGGTTACAACCAAATGGACATCTGTTAAAAACAGAGTATTTCCTACAGAACACAACAGGATGCCTGAGAAATCTATACATCTGACTGTGGATGAACCTGACCCTCAGGAAACAGTGGAACTAGGAGAGTAGCACTCTCCCCATCCCCAGTGGCAGCAATCCAGGTTGCAGATACTCACAAAGTAGCCAGTGTGACTGTCAGTGGAGGTGAGGGTGGCCTGGCCTGTGCACAAGTGTAGCTGAGCCCAAAAGAGCACCTATCGTGCCATGGTGACCCTGCCTGTGCAAACACTCCCCACTCAGAGGTAGCAGCTCAGCTCACATGAAGGCACCCTGCCTGAGTGGCAGCCTGACCTGCATGAACACAACCCACCTGCTGAGTGCACTGGCTCTACCCATGTGAATGTAGAGAAGCCTGACCTGCACAACTATGAGCAGATGGGATAGGAAAAGAAAAAATAGCCCCTCTCCACCCAGCAGTGGCAAGGGGAATCTGCAACCAGAAGCAACAGTGACCACAACAGAACCAGTGACCCAGCCTGCAATGGTGGCAAGCCCAAAACCAGCTCAACCAGCAACAAGGGCTGTATAAGTCCCTGGATCCCCAAGACCCTGCCAGCAACAGTGAGACCTGTGAACCTAGCACCTCTGGTAGTGGTGCAGCCAACACCCCAAGAACCTGAGAAAGGAAGCACATTTGGTGCACAGGACAGCAGAATTGGAGCCTTTGGACAGCCAGTGGAAGACCATGAGAACCAGGTGACCAGAACCAAAGTAAGCAAAGCCATACTCAAATTAGAAAAGATGATTACTACCACAAATGGGCTGGCAGAAGATCAATTCACCAAACACCATGAAGAACTACTGTAATACCAAAAAGCATAAGGAAAATGAAAACTCTCCAGAAACCAAACCTGATATCACAGAAGACTACAATCTAAATGGCAGAGAATTCAAAATAGCTGTCATAAAGAAACTCAATGAGTTACAAGAAGACTCAGGAAGTTCAATGAGCTCAGGAATAAAACTAATGAACAGAAAGAAACTTCACCAAAGAGAATGAAGCCATTAAAAAGAACTATACAGAAATTCTGGATGTGAAGAACACAAGTAATGAGATAAAAAATAATGTAGAAAGCATAAAAAATAAAGCAGACCTCATTGAGGAGAGAATTAGTGACCTAGAAGACAGAAATCTAGAAAGCCTTCAGGTGGATGAGAGAGAACTAAGATTTTTTAAAAATGAAGAAATTCTTTGAGGAATGTCTGACTCAAGTAAGAAAAGTAACATAAGGATTATAGGTATCCTAGAGGGAGAAGACAGGGAGAAAGGAGCAGAGAACTTATTCAAAGAAATAATAGCTGAGGACTTCTCAAACCTGGGGAAAGAACTGGACATAAAAGTACATGAAACCAATAGAACACCTAATTGTATCAATGTAAAAAGGCTTTCTCCAAGGCATATAATATTTAAAATTGTCAAAATCAATGACAAAGAAAAAATATTAAGGGAGGTAAGACAGAAGAAAATAACCTACAAATGAACTCTCATCAGGCTTTCAGCATATTTCTCAGCAGAAACCTAACAGGCTAGGAGAGAATTTAATGATATATTCAAAATCATGAAGGGCAAAAACTTTCAGCCAAGAATACTTCATCCAGTGAAATTATCCTTCAGATATGACCAAGAAATAAAATCTTTCCCAGATAATGAAAAGCTGAAAGAATTCATTGCCACTAGACCTGCCTTACAACAAACATTGACCCTTCCTACCTGGAACAAAAAGACAACGGTTTACAAAACTTTGAGCAAGAAGATAAATAGACAAAATCAGAAAGTTGCAGCTCTCTATCAGAAGAGGTTAGCAAACAATTATAACTTGAAAGGTAAAGGAAAACAGCATCAAAAATAACTATAATCATTTCAATTTAGTCAGAAACTCACAACACATAAAATAATAATTTGTGACAAGAATAACTCAGAAAGGGAAGAGGAAAGGGATGGAACCTGCATAGGCTAATGGAGATAAGAGGCTATCAGAAAATGAACTATATCATCTATCAGATCTCTTATACAAACCTCATGGTACTCACTAAACAAAACATCAGAGCAGAGTCACAATCATAAATAAAGAAAAAAACTGAGAAAACCATCACAGAAAACTGCAAAACTGAAATGGCAGTCAGAAAGACAAGGGAAAAGAAAAATGGAGATATAGAACAATCATAAAACAAGAAATAAAATGATAGCATTAGGTCCTCATACATCAATAATCACTCTAAATGTAAATAGATTGAATTCACCAATCAAAAGACACAGAGTGGCTAGATGGATCAAAAAGCAAGACCCAATAGTATCCTGGGTCCAGGAAACACATCTCAGCTTTAAAGACAGACACAGGCTCAGAGTGAAGGGATAGAAAATGATACTCCAAGCAAGTGGCAACAGAAGAAAGCAGGTGTTGCCATACTTATATCAGACAAAGCAGATTTCAAGATAAAAAAGATAATGAGAGACAAGGAGGGGCAGTACATAATGATAAAAGGGGCATTCCACCAAGAAGACGTAACACTGATGAATAGATATACACCTAACACAAGAGCACCAAAGTATATAAAGCAACTATTAGCAGACTTAAAGGGAAAAATTGACAACAACACAATAATAGTAGAGGACCTCAACATCCCACTTACATCAATGGATAGATCATCCAGACAGAACATCAACAAGGAAACAATGGCCTTAAATGAAACACAAGACCAGATGGACTTCATAGATTTATATAGAACATTCCATCCCAAAACAGCAGAATACACATTCTTCTCAAGTGCACATGGAACATTCTCAAACGTAGACCATATGCTGGGAAACAAGGTAACCCTCAAGAAATGTAAGCAGATTGACATCATATTCAGCATCTTTTCTGACCACAATGCTATGAAACTAGAGATAAACTACAAGAAAAAAACTTGGAAAGTCACAAATATATAGAGATTAAACAACATGCTACTGAACAACAATTGGATCAATGACGAAATCAAAGGAGACATCAAATAATACCTGGAGACAAAGGAAAATGAAAACACAGCATACCAACTCTTATGGGATGCAGGAAAAGAAGAACCAAGAGGGAAATTTATAGCAATACGGCCTACCACAACAAACAAGAAAAACATCAAATAAGTAACTTTTTTTTTTAAGATTGGCCCTGAGTTAATCTCTGTTGCCAATGTTTTTTTTTTATTCTTCTTCTCCAGAAAGCCCCCCAGTACATAGTTGTATATTTTTCTAGGTCCTTCTAGTTCTGCTAAATGGGATGCTGCCTCAGCGTGGCTTGATGATCAGTGCTAGATCCATGTCCAGGATCTGAACCAGTGAAACCCTGGGGCATCAAAGCACAGCACATGAACTTAACCACTTGGTCATGTGGCCAGCTGCTCAAATAAGTAATCTTAAACTACACTTAAGAGAACTAGGAAAAGAAGAACAAAGAAATCCCAAAGTCAGTAGAAGGAGGGAAATAATAAAAGTCAGAGCAGTAATAAAAGATGTAGAGACTACAAAAATAATAGAAAGGATCAATGAAACTAAGAACTGATACTTTGAGAAGATAAACAAAATTGACAAACCCTTAGCCAGGCTCACCAAGAAAAAAAGGGAGAAAACTCAAATAAATACAATCAGAACTGAAAGAGGAGAAATTACAAAGGATACCACAGAAATAGAAAGGATTACAAGAGAATACTATGAAAAACTCTATGCCTGTAAATTGGATCACCTAGAACAAATGGATAAATTCTTAGACTCATACAACCTCCCAAAACTGAATCGAGAAGAAATAGAGCATCCGAATAGACAAATCACAAGTAAAGAGATTGAAACAGTAATCAAAAACCTCTCAAGAATACAAAAGTCCAGAACCAGATGACTTCTCTGGTGAATTTTACCAAACATTCAAAGAAGATTTAATACCTGTCCTTCTGAAACAATTCTGAAAAACTGAAGGGGACAGGACATGTCCAAACTGATTCTGCGAGGCCAACATTACCCTGATGCCAAAACCAGATAAGGAAGACACAAAGGAAAATTACAAGCCAATACTGCTGACAAATATACATGCAAGAATCTCAACAAAACATTAGCATATCAAATACAGCAACAGAGGGAAAGGGTCATAGACCATGATCCAGTAGGATTTATTCCAAGGATGCTGGGATGGTTCATCATCCACAAATCAACCAATGTGATACAGCACATGTATTTCTACCACATTGATTTCTATGTGATGAATGAATGATGAATAAAAGTCACATGATCATCTCAATAGATGCAGAGAAAGCATTTGACAACATACGTTGGATGTTTTCCATTTATTATAAAAATTCTCAATAAAATGGGTATAGAAGGAAAGTGCCACAACATATTAAAGGCCATATAGGACAAACCCACAGCCAACATCATACTTAATGGTGACATATGAATTTTGAGGGGGGACAAAAGGTGCAGTCCATAGCAAATGGTGAAGCTACTTTGGAAAATAACTTGACACTTACATATAAAGTTAAACACACCCTACCATAAGATCTGGTCATTTCATTCTTAGGTATTTAACCAAGAGAAATGAAAGCATATGTATATGTCCATAAAAAGACTTGTGTAAGATTTTTCGTACTAACTTTATTTGTAATAACAAAAATTGCAAATTACCCAAATGTCTATCAATAAGTGAGTGGATAAATAACTTTTAGCATATCCATACAATGAAATGCTACTCACCAATAAAAAGACTAAACTTTTTTGTTGAATAAGTTTGACACTTAACACTGTATAAGTTTTAGGTCTACAGTGTGTTACTCTGATACATTTATATATTGTAACATGATTGCTGATTTAGCAACATTAATTACATTACATAATTATTGTACAATATTTTTGTCTATATTTGGCATACTGTACATTAGATCTATATGGCTTATTTACTAGTCATTACAAGTTTGTACCCTTAAACACCATCACTCTTATCGCTCCCATACACAGGTAACTACCATTTTACTTTCTGCATTTTACAGGTTTAACACTTCTAGATTCCACATATAAGTGATATGATACAGTACTTGTCTTTCTCTGTCTGGCTTACTTTTCTTAGCATGATGTGCTCAAGGTCCATCCATGTTGTCAAATGGAAAAACATCCACGTTTCACATGGCTGAATAATATTCCATTGTGTATATGTACCATATTTTTTTTGATGGGCCATCTGTTGATGGGCATTTGGGTTGTTTCCATATCTTGGTCATTGTGAATAATGCTGTGATAAACTTGAGAGCACATATATCTTGTCAAAATCCTGATTTTCATTTCCTTTGGGTATATACCCAGAATTGAAATTGCTGGATCATATGGTAGATCTATTTTTAAGTTTTTGAGGAACCTCCATATTGTTTTCCATAGTGGTTGGACCATTTACATTTACACCAATCATGTATAAGTGTTCCCTTTTCACCACATCTTCACCAGCACCTGTTTTCCTATGTCTTCTTGTTGATAGCCAGTTTAACAGGTATGAAGTGATACTTCATTGTGGTTTTGATTGGCATTTTCCTGATGATTAGTGATGTTAAGCATCTTTTCATATGTCTGTTTGTCCTTTTTATGTCCTCTAGAAAAATGTCTGTTTAGTTCTTCTGCCCATTTTAAAAAGTAATGAACTAGTGATTTGTGTAACAATATGGATGAATCTCAAAAATTATGCTGAATTAGGCTGAAATCAGACAAAAAATGTGCATGGTGTATGACAACCTTTAAATAAAATTCTCAAATATGCAAACTAATTTATAGTGATAGAAGGCAAATCAGTGGTTGACTGGGATCATGGGTGAGCAGAGAAATGATGGATTACAAAGTGACAAAAGGAAACTGTTGAGAGTGATCAATATGTTCAGTATCTTGATTGAGGTAGTGATTTAACAGATATACACCTACCTCAAAACTCATCGAGTTGTAAAATTTAAATAACGTGCAATTTATTGCACGTTATTTAAATCTCAATAAATCTGTAAAGAAAAATAGGTCAAAAAGAGAATAATAATTACCCTCTTCTACAGGTGCCTGATATGGGCTAAAATGTTTTTCCACAAAAATTAACCTGTTGAAACCCTAACTCCCAGTACTTCAAAATGTGCCCGTGTTTAGAGACAGGGCCGTTAAAGAGGTTAAGTTAAAATGAGGTCATTAGGGTGACCCTAATTCAATCTGTCCTTATAAGAAGTGGAAATATGAACATGCAGAAACCATAGATATGCAAACACGGAGAAAAGACCATGTGAGGGCACAGTGAGAAGTGGCTTTCTGCTACACTACAAGAGAGACCTGAGAAGAAACCAAACATGCTGATACGTTGACCTTGGACTCGTAGCTTCCAGAACTGAGAACATTGTTTTCTGTTGTTTAAGCCACCAAGCCTATGTTATTTTGTTTTGGCAGACCTATTAAACTAATACAATGCCCATTACAATTACTCAGGAAATTAAAAAAAATCCAATACGTGGGTCTCACTCTATACCAATTGAAACTGAAACTCTATGAATGGAATCCATGTAGTTATAATTTTTAAAAGCTCCCCATTTCAAGAGATCTAATGCCCAAGGAATGTTGAAAACCGTTGCTGTTCATGAATGGTTTTTATACCATTATGATTCACTCATAAGTGTCATTCTAGTTATTTATATCACCCTTAGCATAATCTTAAGCATCAATTAACCTCCAGAACATTTTTCTACATTCCATGAGGACTTTGGCTCTTGGATTAAAATTTTCCTCTTCACCTTCCAATATATTCACTCAACAAAAATGTATTGAGCACCAACTATTTGCCAGCTATTGTGCAATGCATTGAATACATAAAAAAATGACAAGTCTGTACAATCAAGAAGCTCAAAACTTACTGCAAGAGAAAGATATTTATAATTAGTACTATAAGTGTTTTAGTAGAGGAAAGCACAGAGGAAGGGCACCTAACTCAGACTGAGAATCTGTTGTAAGGGAGTTCTTCAGAGTAGGCTTCCCAGAAGGAAACCTGAAAATCTTCAAGAAAGCATTAAAGATGTATTTTAGGTGGGTGAATCATTATGTTGGCTTGTAGAGAAACATGAATCAGAGTGAGAACTTAGTGTGTAGGGATGTTAAGTAATTCATAGTAGCTGAAGCCTACCATGTGAAAGCTATGTCTTAATATGAACCTGAAGTGGCAGGATGCTTACAGATTATGAATGGCTTTCAATGCCATTCTAAGGAGTTTAGAATTTATTCTGTAGATTATTGAATAAACATTGGGTGGGATTTCCATGATTGGATTAGGCAAATTACTTGGACTGCAATTTAAAGAGTGAATTGAAATGATAAAGACTAGAGAAAAGGTATAGTTAGGAGGCTGTTGCAGAAGTCCAGATAAGGAATATGAAGGTTTAAATAAAGGTAGTGAGAATGAGAAGAAAAAATAGGCAGAAATGTTAATGATCTTAGTGGGGTGATGTCAGCATCATGGTGGAATAAGACATCCTTTGTTTTTTCCCTCTTCAACAACAAAAATTCAGCACTCATACGTGAACAGAAGTGGATTGAATCATACTTTAGACCAAATGGACCTAACAGATATATATGGGACATTCCACCAAACAGCAGCAGAATACACATTCTTCTCAAGTGCACATGGAGCGTTCTCCAGGATAGATCATATGATAAGCCACAAAACTAGTCTTAGAAAATTTAAGAAGATGGAAGTCATACCAAGTATCTCTTCTGAACACAGTGATATGAAAGTAGAAATCAACAACAAGAGGAAAACTGGAAAATTAAAAATATATAGAAATTAAACAATGCACTCCTGAGCAAGAAATGAGTCAAAGTAGAAATCAAAAGGAAAATCAAAAAACATCTTGACACAAACAAAAATGGAAACACAACATACCGAAACTAATAGGATGCTACAAAAGCAGTTGAAAGAAGGAAATTTATCACAATAAATACCTACTTTAAGAAAAAAGAGATCTCAAATAAACAACCTAACATTGCACCTCAAATAACTAGAAAAAAGAATAAACTAAGCCCAAAGTTAGAAAGGAGGAACTATAAAGGTCAGAGCAGAAATAAGTGAAATAGAGACCAGAAAAACAACAGAATGGATCAACAAAATTAAGAACTGGTGTTTCTGAAAAGACAAAGAAAATTATCTTTCAAAATTAAAGAGATAAAGACTTTCCCTAACAAACAAAGCTGAGCAAGTTCATCATTGCTAGAAATGCCAAATGGAGTTCTTCAAGCACAAATAAAATGATGCTAATTGAAATTGTGAAAGCATATGAATGTAGGTGTAAAACTCACTAGTAATGGTAAGTACGGAGTGAAGTTAAATTCTCTAATATTGTAATGGTTGTGCATAATTCACTTACAAACCTAGTCTAAAAGTTAAAAAAAGTATCAAAAGTAGCAATAACTACAATAATATGTTATTGGATGCACAATATAAAAATGTGTAAATTGTAACATTAGTAACCTAAAATGTGAGGAGGATAGAGTAAAAGCATAAAGTTTATGTATTTTATCAAAGTTAAGTTGTTTCAGCTTAAAGTAGGATGTATAAATAAAAGAAATTTTATGTAAGACTCATCATAACCACAAAGGAAAAACCTGTAGTGGTTACACAAAAAGATTATGAAAGAGGAATCAAAACAAACGACTACAAAAAGGTGATCAAATCACAGAAGAAGACAGCAAGATAGGAAGTAAGGAAAAAAGGATGTACAAATGGTCAGGAAACAATTAAAATAGCAATAGAAGTCAGCTGATAGCCTTTATAGGGTTTCTTTTGTATGTAACTCATTGCCTTTCTCTTGCAGCTTTTAGGATTCTCTCTTTATCTTTAATTCTTGACATTTTAATTATAATATGTCTTGGTGTGGACGTCTTTGGATTTATCTTGTTTGGGACTCTCTGTGTTCCCTGTACCTGGATGTGTGTTTCCTTTCTTAGCTTAGGAAAATTTTCAGCTATTATTTCTTCAAATTGATTATCTTCCCCTTCATTTCTGTCTTCCCTTTCTGGGACACCTATAATACAGATGTTAGTGTGCTTCATGTTGTCCTAGAGTTCCCTTAGACTTTCCTAATTCTTTTATCTGTTCATCTAGTGTGATTTCCTCTAGGCTTTCTTCCAGCTCTCTGATCCATTCTTCTGCATCACGTACTCTGGTATTTAGCCCCTCTAGTGAATTTTTTATTTTCAGTATTGCATTCTTCATTTCTGATGTGTTTTGTTTATATTTTCCAATTATTTGTTGAAGTTCTCACTGAGTTCATCCATTCTTCTCCCAAGATCAGTGAGCATCTTTATGACTCTTAGTTTTTACTCTTTGTCAGGTAAATTTCTCTCTCTGTTTTGTTTAGTTATTTTTCTGAGGTTTTGTCCTGTTCCCTTGCTTGGAATGTATTCCTTTCTCTCCTAAATTTGCCTCTTTCTCTTTGCTTTTGTTTATGTATTAGGTAGATCTGCTATGTCTCCTTATCTTGGAGAGGTGGCCTTATGTAAGAGATGCCTTATGAGGCCCAGCAGTGTGCTTCCTTCTCATCACCAGTTCCAAATGTTCCAGGAATACCCCCTGTGTGGGTTACATGTGTCCTTCTGTTGTGGCAGGGTTACTCTTCCTGCAGGTGCCCAGGAAGACTAGGCTGTCTCTCTGGCAGGCTGATTGTAATGCTCAGCCGTGTTTGTCTGCTGTGGACCCTTCAGGCACTTTATCAAACATGAGAAGCCCCAGTACAATTGGATGCAAGGACTAATAGCACATTCTTGTTTCAGTTTGCCTGTTAAGTGATTAGGTACCCACTCTGGCTGGTTGCTAGGCTCAGGGGATTACAATTGCTCTACACCTCAAGACTGCAAGGACTGCAGTTGATTGGGGCCAGCCCCATTCTTGGGTGCACCCAATTGTTTCAGGCTCTGGAAGGTGGAGTCAATCCCCCACATGACTGTTTGAGAAGCACAAGTTGCTTCAACTGACAAGCCCCGCTGCCCACAGAGCCACACACCCCATCAATACAGTCATGCCCCATGCACACACCCTGAACCACTGAAGTGGATCCAGTCACTGCCGACCCCCGCCCCTCCACTGCAGAGGCTCCACACAGTCCAGTAATGCAGGCCCTCCCCTCACATGTGCCCTTCCATGCAGAGGCAGACCCACCTGCCTGGCTTCAGAGGTTGCAGGCACCCCACTTATGTGGGCCAAGAAGTTGCCCGAGGGCTTGCTGTTGGGTGGGGCCAGTCCCTAGGGTGGGCTGCCTGCCCTAGCTGAGCTGGATGAAATCAGTGCTCTAGTGGGTGGGGCAGACCCCTGTGCTAACAGGCCAGGAAAATAACTCCAATGGCATCTGCCAGTGTCTGTCAGCACCTCAGTACGAGATGACAATAATGGCTGCCACTAATGTCTCAATCCCTGGGGGGTCTCCCCTCTCACTGAGATGCACCCAGAGCCTTTCAAGTGAGTCTCTCTTCACCAAAGGACTGTGCACCTTTATTCCTGGTGATTTTAGGTTGTTTCCCAAAATGGGTGAATTTGTGTATGGGCCCTTTAAGAGCAGGATTTTTTCCCCTATGTCCAATAGCTTTCCTGGAGGTATTCCCTGTTGTAGTTGATAGCCAGAAAAGCCAGACAGTATGCCACTTGTCTCAGTTGTGCTGAGTCCACAAGTTGCTTATGGTGGTAATCCTTCCCTACTCATATGCTCCACTCCTCCAGGGAAGGCTTCATACCTTAAGATTGCTTCTGGCTAGCCATGAGGTGCTGCAGCTTGAAGGTGAAAGGTGGCTTTTTTCTCTCCAGAAAGGAATTGCTGCCACTTCCACCTTACTCAGCACAGTCCCTTGTTGAGAGGGTTCTATTTATCCAGTTTTCAATTCTCTCTAAGGGGTAATTGTTCCGAGAGTAGTTGTAAATGTGTTGTGTCCATGGCAGGAGGTGAGTTCAGAGTCCACCTATGCCACCATCTTCACACTGTCTCTCCTAGTATTTCTTATAGGGACGATCTACTAATAATAAACATTCATAGCTTTTGGATATCTGGGAATTTCCTAATGTCTCCATAATTTTTAAAAGTCTCAGTTGATGGGTTTTTTTTTCTTTCACTCTTTTAAATACATTATCCCATTGCCTTCTGGCTGCAAGATTTCTGCTGTAAAATTCACTGATAATCTTATTGAGGATCCCTTGTACATGACAAATCATGTTTCTCTTGCTGCTTTCAAAATTCTCTGTCTTTGCATTTTTATATCTTGATTATATTGGGTCTAGGTGTGGCTTTTTTGGGCTTTGTCTTACTTGGAGTTCACTGAAGTCTTCCCTTTATATATCCATCTTCTTTCAAAATTGGGAATTTGTAGCTATTAATTCTTCAAATAAGCTCCGTGCTCCTTTCTCTCTTCTAGTTTTGGCATTCCCATAATGCATATATTGGTCCATTTGATGATATTATATTAGTCCCTTAATGTTTGTTCACTTTTCATCATTCCTTTTTATTTTCTCCTGCTCAGCCTCCATAATTTTGAATATCCTGTCTTTAAGTCCTCTGATTCTTTCTTCTACTTTATCATGGAATCTACTATTGAACTTCTCTAGTGAATTTTTCAATTCAGTTGTATTTTTCAGCTCCAGAATTTCTGTTTCGTTTCTTTTTATAATTTATATCTCTTTGTTGAAGTCATCGTTTGGTTCCTGTATTGTTTTCTGATTTTCTTTACTTCTCTGTGTTTCTCTTTAGTTCTTTGAGCATCTTTAAAACTGATATTTTAGAGTTTTTTTCTAGTAAGTCTGATGTCTGTGTTTCCTTAGGAATTGTTTCTGCCAATTTATTTTCTTGCTTGAGTATGACATTTTTTCCTGTTTTTTGGTTTGCCTTGTGATTTTTTAAATGAGCATTTAAAAAAAAGAAAAAAACAGTTCTCCCAGGATTGGCATACTGGCTCTGTGCCAGGACAGTTCTCCACTTATTAGCTGGCTGTTATCTAAGTGTTGATATCAGCAGGTTGTGAAGTCTTAAGGTCATTCCAAGTCTTTTCTAAATATGTGTTGCCTGCACATGTGTGTGCTTTTGTATGCCTTTGTGTCAATTTTACAATTTCCCCATATACACTCCTGCTTTTGTACTTATTATTTTTCCCAAGAGTCTCACAGTGGCTTCTCCTCCATGCCACAGATGTTTTATTGTATGTATCTACTAAGAATCTCTAGACCCAGGAATCTGCAGGTCTGTATGCCCCCTGAAGATTTTATGAGCAGTGTCCACTGCTTTCTGCCACTTTTCACAATCTGAGATCTATATTATACCACTTTCATCTGTTAATTTCTGAGTTAGGCAAAACAGAGACTAGTCTTTCAAGCAGCCCCCAAACCAGTGAGAACTTTGAAAGATAGGGTATGTACTGCTCCCTCATGTTTGAGAAAGTGAATTTGGAACTGGATTGCCACCTCCTCAAGACCAAGACAACAGTGCATCAATGAAGCATGGGCCAAAGATGAGTAAATATTCCATTAAATTTTTGCATTTTTCAGTGTGGCTGTTTCTTAATTGAACATTCACTTGATTGTTCTAGACTTTGACTATTTTCCAGAGCTCCTATTAAATTATTTAGCCAGTATCCAGTTGTTTTTTGATGTTTTCATGGGGTAATAAAGGTGTGGGTCTTCCTAGCCTTCCATTTCCCTGATGTTCTACTTAATTTTCAAAGAGGACTTTCCTTATACCCTTACGTTAGGGACCATTTAGAGCTTTAGGGATTCCTTAAAAACGTCATGCCAGGTTTCATCACAAAGTAAGACAATCTTTCAAACTACTATCTTCTACCAGGAACTGGTAATAATGTATTATAGTCCCTTCCAGAAGAAACGCATTTGGGGGCAAGACAGACATGGGCTTATGACTTGGTACTGTCTCTTACTAGATAGTTATTTGTCATTTTATCCCTCTCTCTCTTTGTCTCAATTTCCTTGTCTGAAAATTGATATCATTATAATACTACAATTCTCACTGCATAGGATTAATGGAAGAATTAAATTGGATAATATATTCAAAATGTTTAGCACACATCCTGCTACATAATAAGTGCATGAATAATCACTAATATTTTTAAAAATCAGGTTATGTTTGTCACTGGTCAATCTGTTACCACTCATTTTTAGAGAAAAAAATAAGATATGGGTCAAATTGTACAACCTTAGAATAGATTCTAGGCTACAGATTCTTCTTTGGAATAATTTTCACAATACCATGATTATAATAAAATTAGGCAGGAAGATAATTCCAATCTCCAAAAGTATTAGCCATGATTGCATTCTAGCAAACTTTCCTTTTAATATTTACTTTAGTAACTTCATACAGACAAGTTGTATTTTCTGTACTACAGTAAGGAATACTTGAAACTGTTGATCAGTTAATACCAGAAAGACCAACCTGTTTTAAATGACCCTTCTACTTGGTAGGTGTTTACCAACATTTTTGTGATCAATCTTAAGTAAATCCAACATGTGAAAACATTTAACTACAGGGAGGGAAATTTTGAAATTATCTCATTGCAGTCTCCTCACAGAAATCTTCTCATGTTTTATTAAATACTCTTACAAGAATCATCCCTTTGGAGAATATTTCCTTGCCTTTTGAAAATTTAATTAACAGTATTTTTTACTTTGCTATCTAATGTCCCATATATGTGTCTTTTAATTCGTCATATAATTAAAAATAATGTAATTTAATATATGTTTTCTTTCTGCTGTGGAATCTTAGAAACTGACCTACTGCCAAATTCAGTTTTGAAATGAATAAATTAGCTCATCTTATGTCAGAGAAAGAGAGTGAGGGCTTGCTAAAGATATACATTATTAGTATAGTTATAAATAGTAACAATAGGCCAGCCATACTCTTTTTTTTTTTTTTTGAGGAAGATTAGCCCTGAACTAACTGCTGCCAATACTCCTCTTTTTGCTGAGGAAGACTGGCCCTGAGCTAACATCCATGCCCATCTTCCTCTACTTTATATGTGGGACGCCTACCACAGCATGGCTTTTGCCAAGTGGTGCCATGTTGGCACCCAGGATCTGAACCAGTGAACCCTGGGCTGCTGAGAAGCAGAATGTGTGCACTTTGCTGCATCACCACACTGGCCCCCGGCCATACTCTTATATCTAGCATTTTTTAATTAGAATTTACCTTCATAGTCATTATTACCCACTTATTGATCTTTTTGTCCTACATGTTTTTCCTGTTGTTTTTCAAGATTATTTTCCCTTCCCTCAGTAGTTCACTTATATAAATGACATTATATTCACAGAAACTTTCAGAAGTAGAGATTAATTGTAGAACTCCGGGATCATGAGAATCTGGCTAAAGCCAACATTTCTAAATCCACTTCTAACTCCCTTAGGGGAAAAAAACCACAGTCAATTATAGGAGAAACAAGGTACTTTTCATGACTTGCTATATTCATTCTGGACCAATAAGATACCACTTATGAACTGGGAAGAGTTCCAACCAATGCACATTCTTTAGTATGCAAGACGATCCCACGGACATGATGAGAGGAAAAATACAAGTGGAGAAGTTATGCAGTAAGAGAGGACCTATGTCTCTTTTTGCTTTTTATTCTGAATAAAAATAAACTCTCAACCAGCTTCACATTTATGCTTCAAATAATGAGCCTCTTTAGAAATGTGAATCCCATCCTTCATTCTCCCAAAATCTATCAACTAGAGACTTTTCAAATTGTGAATGGAAGAAAATCATTTCAATTATTTCACTTAAAATAGGATGAAAGATAAAAACAGTTTTATTTTTACCTTTTCCCAAGATACTCAAATATTGTTCAACTAATAAAAATGACAAGTCTAAACTTATGAATGAGAATCTTCATGAAAAGGACATTATGAATACTTATTATTTGAAGGTTAGGGGTAAGCATGCCTCTTTCTTTGTGAACACAGGTCAATGTTTTTTAAATTTCACATTGGGAATAATCTCTAAAACACAGTCTCACAATATTTTGCATTCATTTAAAAGTGAAGTGTATTTTATTTGTCTCCTTGCCAACATTTTGAAGTCTCCCTCCCAGGTTCCTGTCCTTTTTTAAGAGTCCCTTAGGATTGCTTTGATGCTCCTCAAATGAAATATTCTACACCCTAGAAGACATGAGATTGTCAGAATTGGACTCTTTCCCAGAATGAAGATTTTTGGAGGGAGAAAAATTTAAATAGAACTATATCCACTCTATCCTGAGCTGGCATTCCTATCATCAATATTTTTAGAAACTGCTGGCAAAACCAATATTTACAGTACCAAACCTGCATTACTAAAGCAAGCATCATAACTTCCAAAAGTAAAAATATCATCTTTTCAACAACCTTTCCTTCCTAATGTCACACTTTGCCCCAATAATTTGTGGGTGAATGATCAGTGTTCTATGTTATAATCAGGGAACAAAATAATCCAGACCTACAAGTAAAATGTTACCTTTATCTAGCCCACTGGCTCTATTAATAATAACAACAAAAATATCTATAGCCCTTTCCTTATATACTGTTTTCTTCTCAATTTCAGAGAATACTCTGGTCAATGACCAAAAATATTAAACAAAATTTATAGTTGTATTTTTTAATTAAATGTGACCAGCTTTAATCCTCAATAAGGGTGTGTAAAGTGATAAATGCTTGTAAAACTGTTTTGAGGACTATTTTAAACCTGAGAGAAAGTGTTACATTATATTAAACTAAGGGAGGTAGCAGGCATAGTACAAAAGGCAATGGACTAGGCAATGAGAAGCCTCAGTTCTAACTTAGTTCCAAATCCAGTTACGTACTGGCATTATAACTTTGGGAAAGCAACTTACCCTATCTGACTTTCAGTTTACCAATTTGTAAAATGAGGATACTTATATGTTCAATGTCTACCATATGTGTTTGCTATGAGGATTAAATGAGGTAGTGTATGTGAAAGCACTAATGTGTATGGAGGTAATCATTATTATTATTTATACAACAAACAAATGGTTTGATTTACAAGGGGTTGTTAGCTGTGTTCAAATGTTATCACCAACTGAAAAAGGGATATATTTTCAATGGTAGATTTCACAAAAGTCGGTTTTTTGGCCCTGTCTTTGATTCATTGTACAAATGCCATTGAGCCATTGTCTCACTCTGTATCCATTTCCTTACTCAGAAAATAGGACTAATATTTATCACTCTGGTCACGATGAAACAGTTTTCACAATGGGATTTCAGAGAGTAGGTTGCATGATACTAAAAGATCAGCCTGAAATGTGAAAATTTTGTCAATCAGCCAGAGTTTTTCTCACTGACACCAGTAACAACAGGTTTTGTTAATGATTTCACAAAATTGATTAGTTACTTTTGGTTATCTGTAGTGAAATCCCAGTACTGTGTATGAAGTGTTACTATTTAGAATGAATGGATTTGCATTTTAGCCTCTGGTCTCCAATAGCTAGTGTCAGACTGCCCTCTGCAGCTCTCAGAGAAAGATCACATTTGCTTATGTTGTTTACGTTGAAGCAAGTGGAAACACTAAACTATTTATTTGAAAAATCAAGTATAAATCGGGATACTGAGAAATTATCTCTTAATCCACATTTTCACTTTTATTTTTCACCAAAGTTCCACACACACACACTTGAAGCAACTTGGCACCCTGAATGTTCCCACTGTTTTCTGTTTTCTGTTCATTGTAGTCCTGTCTGTGGTTCCTCTCACTACCTAATTCAGACCCTGGCCTCGTCTCAGCCTCCATCATCACATGGCATACTCTCCCTTTCTGTGTGTGTCTGTGTCCAAATGTCCCTCTTCTCATAAGGATACCAGTCATTGTATTAGGGCCCAACATAATCCAGCATGACCTCATTTTAACTTGATTACGTCTGCATAGATTCTATTTCCAAAGAAGGTTAAGTTCACAGGTACCAGATGATGGGACTTAAGTATATCTTTATGGGGGACACAATTCAACTCACAGCAATGGGCACTGGAGTTTTTCACTATTTAAGGATATAGCTCTGGGGCCAGCCCAGTGGCCGAGTGGTTAAGTTCTAGCACTCCATTTTGGTGGCCCGGGGTTTCGCTGGTTCAGATCCCAGGCATGGACATAGCACTGCTTGTCAGGTCATTCGGAGGCCACGTCCCACATAGCACAACCAGAGGCACTCACAACTAGAATATACAGCTATATACTGGGGGGTTTTGGGGAGAAGAAAAAGAAAAGAAGATTGGCAACAGTTGTTAACTCAGGTGCCAATCTAAAAAAAAAAAAGGATATAGCTCCTATAATTAATTCCTCTTCTAAATCATTTTTTTCTTTTTTATTCCCCAGCTTTACTGAGATAAAATTGACACATAACATTGTGTAAGTTAAAGGGGTACAATGTGTTGATTTGATGCACGTATGTATTGCATAATGATTACCAAAGTAGGGTTAGTTAATACCTCTATCACATCACAAAATTACCATTTTTTTTTTGTGGTGAGGACATTTAAAGTCTACTCAGCAATTTTCAAGTATATAATACAGTATTGCTAACTATAGTTACCACGCTGTATATTAGATCCTCAGAACTTATTCCTCTTATAGCTGGAACTTTGTACCATTTAACCAACATTCCCCCTCCCCCAGTCCATGGCAACCACAGTTCTACTATCTGTTTCTATGAGCTGGGCTTTTAGATTTCACGTATAAATGAGATCATACAGTATTTGCCTTTCTCTGTCTGATTTATTTCAATTAGCATAATGCCCTCAACATCCATCCATCTTGTTGCAAATGGCAAGATTTCCTTCTTTCTCATGGCAGAGTTATATTACATTATATATCACATCTTCTTTATCCATTTGTAGACTGACACTTAGATTGCTTCCATAGCTTGCTATTGTGAAAATGCTGCAATGAACATAGCAGTGCAGATATCTCTTTGATGGAATAATTGAATTTCCTTTGGATATATACCCAGAAGCAGGGTTGCTCTATCATATGATAGTTCTATTTTTAACTTTTAAAGAACCTTCATCCTGTTGTTCATAGTGGCTGTACCAATTTATATTTGTGACAAGAGATCACAAGCGTTCCTTTCTCTCCACAACATTGTCCACACTTATCTCTTCTCTTTTTGGGAAGAGCCATTCTAACAGGTGTGAGGTGATATCTCATTCTGGTTTTGATATGGATTTCCCTGATGATTAGCGATGTTGAACATCTTTGCATGTAACTGTTGATCATTTGTATGCCATCTTTGGAAAAATATGTATTTAGTTCCTCTGCACATTTCTAAATCAGAATTTCTTTGCTATTGAGTTGTATGAATTCCTAAAATATTTTAGATATTAACACCTGTCAGATAATTTGATTGCAAATATTTTCTCCCATTCTATGTGTTGCCGTTTCATTCTATTTTATTTTTTTTTTAAAGATTGGCACCTGAGCTAACAACTGTTGCCAATCTTGCTTTTTTTCCCCTACTTTTGTCTCCCCAAACCCCTCTTGTACACAGTTGTATATATCTGAGTTGCACGTCCTTCTAGTTGTGGGATGTGGGACGCCGCCTCAACGTGGCCTGACGAGCGGTGCCATGTCTGCGCCCAGGATCCGAACCCTGGGCCGACGCAGCAGAGCACGCAAACTTAACCACGCAGCCTTGGAGCCTGCCCCGCCTTTTCATTTTATTGAGTGTCCCTTGGCTGCACAGAAATTGTTAAGTGGTGTGGCTCCACATGTTTGTTTTTACTTTTTTCACCTGTGCTTTTGGCGTCATATCGAAAAAATCAATGTCAAGGGGATATCAAGGAGCTTTTTCCCTGTGTTTTCTTTTAGGAGCTGTAGTTTCAGTTCTTATGTTCAAGTCTTTAATCTATTGCAAGTTAATTTTCGTGATTTGTGTAAGATAGGGATCCAAATTTATTCTTTTGCATGTGCATATCCAGTTTTCCTAGAACCATTTATTGAACAGATTATCGTTTCCTTATTGTACATGCTTGGTGTCCTTGCAAATGATTAGTTGGTCATATATGCATGGGTTAATTTCTGGGTTCTCAATTCTGTTACATCAGTCTATGTTTTTGTTTTTATGTAGGTACCATACTGTTTTGAATACTATAACTTTGTGAAATCAGTTTACAATCAGGAAGTTTGATGCCTCCTTTTTGATTCTTCTTCCTCAGGAATGTTTTGGCTAATCAAAGTTTTTTCTGGTTCCATATGAATTTTAGAATTGTGTTTTCAATTTCTGTGAAAAATGCCATTGAAATTTTGGTCAGGATTGCATTTAATCTATAGATGGTTTTTGGAAGGATGGACATTTTAACAATATGAATTTTTATAATCCATGAACATGGCATATCTTTTATTTGTGTCTTCTTTACTTTTTTCATCAAAGTTTTATTGTTTTCAGCATACAGATCTTTAACTTCCTTTCTTATATATATTCCTAAGTATTTTATTGTTTTTAACTATTGTGAAGGAGATTATTTTCTTTTTTTATTTTTAAGATTTTTTTTTTTGAGGAAGATTAGCCCTGAGCTAACTACTGCCAGTCCTCCTCTTTTTGCTGAGGAAGCCTGGCCCTGAACTAACATCCTTGTCCATATTCCTCTACGTTATATGTGAGATTCCTACCACAGCATGGCCTGCCAAGCAGTGCCATGTCAGCACCGGGGATCCGAACCTGCAAACCCTGGGCTGCAGAGAAGCGGAATGTGGGAACTCAACCGCTGTACCACTGGGCCAGCCCCAAGATCTTTTTTTATTTAGTATAGAAACACAACCGATTTATGTATGTTGATTTGGTATTTTGCAACTTTACTGAATTAATTGATCAGTTCTAAAAGTTTTTGGTGAATCTTTAGAACTTTTTATATATAAAATCATATCATCTGCAAATGGCACATTTTTACTTATTTCTTTCTATTTGAATGCAGTTTATTTATTTTCTTGCCTAATTGCTCTGGCTAGGATTCTATTACCATGTTGAATAGGACTGGCAAGAGGGAACACACTTGTCTTTTCCTGGTCAAAGAGGAAAAGCTTTCAACATTTCACCATTGAGTATAACATAAGCTGTGGGCCTGTCATATATGGCCTTTATTACATTGAGCTACATTTCTTCTATAGCTAATTTGTTGAGAGTTTTTATGATGAAAGATTGTTGTATTTTGCCAAATGCTTTTCTGCATTTTGAGATAATCATATGATTTTTATCTTTCATTCTATTAACGTGGGGTGTCACATTTACTGATTTACATATGTTGAACAATCCTTGCATCCCATGGATGAATCCCATGTGATTATAGTGTATAGTCATTTTAATGTGCAATAATTCAGATTGCTAATATTTTGTTGAGGATTTTTGCATCTTCATTCATCAGGGATCTTGGCCTGCATTTTCCATTCTTGTAGTGTCCATATCTGGCTTTGGTATCAGAGAAATTCTGGCCTCATAAAATGTGTTTGGTATTATTATCTCCTCTGACTTTTTTGGAGGTGTTTAAGGAGGATTGACATTAGTTCTTCTTTAAATGTTTGGTGAAATTCACCAGGGAGGCCATATGATATTGGGCATTTATTTGTTGCGAGATTTTTAATTACTGAAACAATCTACTTACTTATTATTGGTTACTTCAGATTTTCTATTTCTTCATGATTCAGTATTGGTAGGTTGTATGTTTCTGGGATTCATCCATTTCTTATAGCTTACCAAATTTCTTGACATGTAATTCATAACAGTCTCTTATGATCCTTTGTATGTCTGTAAAATTAGTTGCTGTAATGTCTCCTCTTTCATTTATAGTTTTATTTGTTTGAATCTTCTCTTACTTTTAGTCTAGCTAAAGGTTTGTAAATTTCATTTATTTCTTTCAATAAACCAACTCAGTTTTATTGATCTTTTCTGTTGATTCCTGGCCATAATTTCATTTATTTCTGCTCTGATCTTTATATTTCCTTCTTTCTAAGTTTGAGCTTAGTTTATCTTTCTTTCCTAGCTGCTTGAGATGTGAATTTAGGTTGTTCTTTTGAAATTTATCCTTTTTCCTAATGTAGGTGTTTACTGTGATAAATCTCCTTCTTAGGATTTCTTTTGCAGCATCCCATAAGTTTTGGTATGTCATGTTTTCATTTTCATTTTTATCAAGGTATTTTTTTATTTCCCTTTCAACTTCTTTGACTTGGTTGGTCAGGAGTGTGTTGTTTAATTTTCACATATTTGTGAATTTTTCACTTTTGTTCTGTTATATATTTCTAGTGTCATACCCTGGTGGTTGGAAAAGATAATTGGTATAACTTAAGTCTTTTCAAACTTGCTAACACTTGTTTTGTGACCTAACATAGGATCTATTTTGTAGAATGTTTCATGTGCACTTGAGAATAATGTGTATTCTACTTTCCAGTGGATGGAATGTTTTGTATATGTCTGTTAGCTCCATTTCGTCTAAAATATAGTTCAAATCCAATGTTTTCTTAATTATTTTCCATCTGAATCGTCTATCCATTGTTGAAAGTGTCTTATTTCCTCTACTAATATTGTATTTTTATCTATTTCTCTGCTTAGATATGATAGTATATGTTTAATTTATTTAGGTTCTTCAATGTTGGGTGTATATATATTTGCAATTGTTATATTCTCTTGATGAACTGACTTCTTTATAATTATATAGTGAGTATCTTTGTTTCTTGTTACAGATTTTTTTTTCTGATATAAGTACAGCTACTCCTGCTCTCTTTTGGTATACATTTGTGTGACTACCTTTTTCCATCCTTTCCCTTCCATCTAATACGTGTCCTTGACTCTGAAGCGAGTCTCTTGTAGGCAGCATATAATTGGGTCTCATTTTTATCCATTCAGCCAATCTATGCCCTTCAACTGGAAAATTTAATCCATTTATATTTAAAGTAATAATTGATAGATAAGGACGTATATTGCCGTCTTGTTATTTGATTTCTGGCTGCTTTGTAATTACTTTGTTCCTTCCTCTCTTGCTATCTTCTTTTGTGAATCATCATTTTCCTTTGTGGTATACTTTGGTTTCTCTTCATCTTTTGTGCACCCACTATAAGTTTTTGTTTTGTGATTATCCTGAGACTTACTTGAAACATCTTGTAGATATAATATTCTATTTTAAGCTTATAACAAGTTAACTTTTATAACATAAGAAAACGCTATCCATTTACTCTCCCTTTTATATTTTAGATGTTATAATTTACCTCTATTTAATTGTGTTTCCATTAGCAAATCATTGCACCTGTAGCTATTTTTTTTAAAGTCAACACTTATTAAGAATTTAGAGTGGACCAGGCACTATTCTAAATGGTTTAAATGTATTTACTCACTTAATCTTCACAACAACCCTATGAACTGGTACTACAATCTGCATTGTAAAAGTGAGAAAATAGTTCCAGAAACATTATAAGACTTGCCCAGTATCACACATAAATGGTGGACTGCAATTTTCACCTTAGCAAATTGGTTCCAGAACAAATAATCTTTTTTTTTGTTAATTTTTATTGAGTTTATGATAGTTTACAATCTTGTGAAATTTCAGTTGTACATTATTGTTTGTCAGTCGTGTTGTAGGTGCACCCTTTCACCCTTTGTGCCCACCCCCCCATCCCACCCTTTCCCCTGGTAGCCACTAATCGGTTCTCTTTGTCTACATTTTTAAATTCCTCATATGAGTGGAGTCATACAGAGATTGTTCTTCTCTAACTGGCTTATTTCACTTAACATAATTCCCTCAAGTTCCATCCATGTTGTTGTGAATGGGACAATTTTATTCTTTTTTGTGGCTTAGTAGAATTCATTGTATATATATATACCATATCTTCTTTATTCAATCATCAGTTGATGGGCACTTAGGTGGCTTCCACGTGTTGGCTACTGTAAATAATGCTGCAATGAACATAGGGGTGCATGGGACTTTTGGAATTGCTGACTTCAAGCTCTTTGGATAGATACCCAGTAGTGGGATGGCTGGGTCATAAGGTATTTCTATTTTTAATTTTTTCAGAAATCTCCATACTGTTTTCCATAGTGGCTGCACCAGTTTGCATTCCCACCAGAAGTGTATGAGAGTTCCCTTTTCTCCACAAGCTCTCCAACATTTGTTACCTTTTGTTTTGGTTATTTTTGCCATTCTAATGGGTGCAAGGTGATATCTTAGTGTAGTTTTGATGTGTATTTTCCTGATGATCAGTGATGATGAGTATCTTTTCATGTGCCTACTGGCCATCAATATATCTTCTTTGAAGAAATGTCTGTTCATGTCTCCTGCCCATTTTTTCATTGGGTTGTTTGATTTTTTGTTATTGAGCTGTGTGCATTCTTTATATATTATGGAGATTAACCCTTTGTCGGATATATGGCTTGCAAATATTTTTCCCAATTAGTGGGGTTTTTTTGTTTCAATCCTGTTTTCCCTTACCTTGAAGAAGCTCTTTAGTCTGATGGAGTCCCATTTGTTTGTTCTTTCTGTTGTTTCCCTTGTCTGAGAACATATGGTGTCCAAGAAGATCCTTTTAATACTGATGTCAACGACTGTACTGCCTATATTTTCTTCCAGAAGGCTTATGGTTTCAGGTCTTACCTTTAAGTCTTTGATCCATTTTGAGTTTATTTTTGTGAATGGTGAAAAAGAATGGTTAATTTTCATTCTTTTACATGTGACTATCCAGTTTTCCCAGCACCATTTGTTGAAGAGACTTTCCTTTCTCCATTGTATGCCCTCAGCTCCTTTGTTGAAGATTAGCTGTCCATAGATGTGTGGTTTTATTTCTGAGCTTTCAATTCTCTTCCATTGTTCTATGCACCTGTTTTTGTACCAGTACCACGCTGTTTTGATTACTGTAGCTTTATAGTATGTTTTGAAGTCAGGGATTGTGATGCCTCCAGCTTTGTTCTTTTTCTCAGGATTGCTTTAGCAATTCAGGGTCTTTTGTTGCCCCATGTGAATTTTAGAATTCTTTGTTCTATTTCTGTAAAGAATGTCATTGGGATTCTGATTGGGATTGCATTGAATCTGTAGATTGCTTTAGGTAGTATGGACATTTTAACTATGTTTATTCTTCCAATCCATGCGCATGAAATGTCTTTCCATCTCTTTATGTCATCATCCATTTCTCTCAGGAAAGCCTTGTAGTTTTTGTTGTATCAATCTTTCACTTCCTTAGTTAAATTCACCACAAGGTATTTTATTCTCCTTGTTGAGATTGTGAATGGCATTGTGTTCTTGAGTTCTTTTTCTGTTAGTTGGTTATTAGAGTATAGAAAAGCTACTGATTTATGTAAGTTGATTTTATACGTTGCAATTTTGCTGTAGTTGTTGATTACTTCTAAAAGTTTTCCAGTAGGTTCTTTGGGGGTTTTCTATATATAACATCATGTCATCTGCAAACAGCGAAAGTTTCACTTCTTCCCTCCCTATTTGGATTCCTTTCATTCCTTTCTCTTGCCTAATTGCTCTGGCCAAAACCTCCAGTACTATGTTGAATAAGAGTGGTGATAGAGGGTATCTTTGTCTCATTCCTGTTGTCAGGGGGATGGTGCTCAGTTTTTGCCCATTGAGGATGATGTTGGCTGTGGGTTTGTCATATAAGGCCTTTATTATGTTGAGGTAATTTCCTTCTATCTCCATTTTGTTCAAAGTTTTTATCATAAATGGTTGTTGTAACTTGCCGAATCCTTTCTCTGCATCTATTGAGATGATCGTGTGGTTTTCATTCCTCAATTTGTTGATGTGGTGTATCACATTAATTGATTTGTGGATATTGAACCATCCCTGTGTCCCTGGTATGAGTCCCACTTGATCATGATATACGATCCTTTTGATGAATTCCTGAATGTGGGTTGTCAACATTTTGTTGAGAATCTTTGCATCTATGTTCATCAGTGATATTGGCCTGTAGTTCTACTTTCTTGTGCTGTCCTTGTCAGGCTTTGGTATCAGAGTGAGGCTGGCCTCATAGAATGTGTTAGGAAGTGTTCCATCCTCCCTAATTTTTTGGAATAGCTTGAAAAGTATAGGTATTAAATCTTCTCTGAAAGTTTGGCAGAATTCCCCAAGAAAGCCATCTGGTCCTGGGGTTTTATTCTTTGGGATGCTTTTGATTCCTGTTTCAATCTCTTTCTTTGTTATTGGTCTGTTCAGATTTGTCTGCTTCTTCTTGACTTAACTTTGGGAGATTGTCAGAGTCTAAGAATTTATCCATTTCCTCTAGGTTACCCATTTTGTTGGCATATAGTTTTTCGTAGTATTCTCTTATAGTCCATTGTCTTTCTGTGGAGTCTGTTGTTATTTCTCCTCTTTCATTTCTGATTTTGTTTATTTGAGCTTTCTCTCTTTTTTTCTTTGTAATTCTGGCTAGGGGTTTGTCAATTTTATTTATCTTCTCAAAGAACCATTTCTTTGTTTCATTGATCCTTTCTACTGCCTTTTTTTGTTTCAATAGCATTTATTTCTGCTCTGATTTTTATTATTTCTCTCCTGCTGACTTTGCGCTTTGTTCTTCTTTCTCTAATTAAGATAGGTGTAGTTAATGGTTGCTTATTTGGGATTTTTCTTGTTTGTTAAGGTGTGCCTGTATTGCGATGAATTTCCCTCTTAATACAGCTTTTTCTGTATCCCATATGAGTTGGTATGGCATGTTATGATTTTCATTTGTCTCCAGATATTTTTTGATTTCCTCTTTCATTTCTTCAATGATCCATTGCTTGTTCAATAGCATGTTGTTTAGTCTCCCCATCTTTGTCCATTTCCCAGCTTTTTTCTTGTAATTAATTTCTAGCTTTATAGCATTATGGTCAGAGAAGGTGCTTTTTATTATTTCAATTTTTTTAATTTATAGAGGCTTGCCTTGTTTCCCAACATATAGTTGATCCTTGAGAATGTTACATACGCACTTGTGAAGAATAGGTATTCTGCTATTTTTGGATGGAGTGTTCTATATATGTCTATTAAGTCCAACTGTTTTAGTGTTTCATTTAATTCCACTGTTTCCTTCTTGATTTTCCGTCTGGTTGATCTGTCCAATGATGTGAGTGGGGTGTTGAGGTCCCCTACTATTATTGTGTTTATTTTGATATCTTCTTCTAGGTTTGTTAATAGTTGCTGTATAAACTTTGGTGCTCCTGTGTTGGGTGCATAGATATTTATAAGTGTTATTTCGTCTTGATGTAGTGTCCCTTTGTATATTGTAGTGTCATCGTATATTGACCCTCTATGTCTCTCTTTACCTGCCTTATCTTGAAATCTACTTTGTCTGATATAAGTATTGCCTGACATCTGCTTTCTTTTGTTTGCCATTAGCTTGGAGTATCATCTTCCATCCCTTCGCTCTGAGCCTGTATTTGTCATTGGAGCTGAGGTGTGTTTCCTGAAGGCAACAAATTGTTGGATCTTGTTCTTTAATCCATCTTGCCACTCTGTGTCTTTTTATTGGAGAGTTCAATCCATCTACATTGAGGGTGATTATTGATGCATGAGGGCTTAATGTTGTCATTCTGTCACTCATTTTCCCATTTTCCTGCATTTCTTCTCCTTCTCATCCTGTGTGTTTTGGCCTACCCATTGACTTCTTCAGTTTCTTATGCTGGTTTTCTTAGCTTTTTCATTATTTATTTTTTGTGTCTCTGTTCTGTTTTTTAGTTTAGTGGCTACCCTGAAGTTTGTATTCAGAATCTAGTGCATAATATAGTACATTTTCTGTTGGCCTCTTATTTCCTTAGCCTAACCTGGTTCAGTTGCTTTCCTCTTGCCCTCCTAAGTTATTGTCTTCATCTCTTATTCCAACTTATGTTGTGAGTTTGTGGTTAAAGTTATAAAATTGACTTTGTTTTTGGTGTTTTCCTTCCCTTTATCCTAATGCTATAGTTGAATATTTGCTATCCTATTCTGATTCCATCTATTTATCTCCTTACTCTGTGTTTTGTGAAGCTTTCTCCATTCTTTTTGTTTTTTCATGTATGAGGGCCTTCTTGAGGATTTCTTGTAGGGGGAGTCTCATGGCTATGAAGCCCCTTAGCTTTTGTTTGTCTGGGAAAGATTTAATTTCTCCCTCATATCTGAAGGATATTCTTACTGGATAGCGTATTCTTGGCTGAAGATTTTTATCTTTTAAAGTTTTCAATGTGTCATTCCAATCTCTCCTAGCTTGTAAGGTTTCTGCAGAGAAATCCACTGAAAGTCTGATAGGGGTTCCTTTGTAGGTTATTTTCTTCTGCCTTGCTGCCCTGAGTATTCTTTTTTTGTCATCCATTTTTGCCACTTTTACTACTATATGCCTTGCAGTAGGTCTTTTTACATTGACATATCTAGGAGATCTTAAAGCTTCCTCCACACACATTTCTCTCTCATTCCATAGATTTGTGAAGTTCTCTGCTATTATTTCTTTGAGCACGCTTTCTGCTCCATTCTCCTTTTCTTCGCCTTTGTGGATACCTATAATTCTTATGTTGCATTTCCTCATTGAGTTGGCTATTTCTCAGAGATTTTCTTCATTTCTTTTTATTCTTAGTTCTCTCTTCCTCTGGAGCCATTCAACCTGTCTATCTTCGATTATGCTAATTTGCTTCTCTATGATGTGCACATGGGCATTCAGGGAATCCATATTTTGTTTCATCTGATCCATTGTATTTTTCATCTCTATTATTTCTATTGATTATTTTTTATAGTTTCAATGTCTTTTGTGAAGTAACTCCAGAACTTGTTGACTTGTTTCTCTATATTTTCCTTTACCTCATTGAGTTTTCTGACAATAGCTATTCTGAATTCACTGTCGTTTGGTTTACTTATTTCCAAGTCCTCAGGACAGAATTCTGTGTTTTTATTGTTTTCCTTCTGGTCTGGATCTTTTGTGAATTGTCTGATGCTAGAATAATGATTTTCCCTCATAGTGATATTATTCAGTTGCAGTTACAGCCTGTTGCCACTAGATGGGGGTTGAGAGCTGAGTACTCTGAACCCTCCAGCTTCAGCAGAGATGGCATGGCACAGCGCAGGTTGGGGGGCAGTTTCTCTTGTGTGCAGTCCCGGGTTTCCCGATCAGCTTTCGCTATATGGTCTCCTGGGGTCTTGGCTTGATGATGTCACACCATGTGAAAGCTTTTGCCCCACTAGAGGGTTCCCTCTAGGCTGCAAGGGCGCTGAGGAGTCCTGGGTGATCCTGTGGATGCGCAGCTCCTCCCCTGCTCCTTCCCTCATAGAGCCTCCTCCAGCAGCGATCCCAGTCTTTAGAGGAGGGGGCGAAGTTCTCTCTTACCCTGTTTCAGCTCCTCAGAGGGGGGCTCCAGCCTCTCGGCCCTCTGTTGTTTGGCTGCTGTGGGTCTCCCAGGATTCCTGTGCTATTAGGATACTTTGTTGGAATATTGTTTCTCCTTTTTGTTGTATGTTGGAGGGGAGAGAGTCCCCAGCAATCTCACTCCACCATGACACTGACGTCACCCCCCTGTAGCTATTTTTAATACTTTTGTCCTTTAACCATTATGGTAGAGGCACTTGCTTACCACAGCACCATATTACAGTATTAGAATATTCTCAATATGACAATATTCTTACCTTTAGAGGTGTGTTATATATTTTCATATATGTTTTCTTGCTACTAGTTATCCTCCTTTTGTTTCAGCTTGAAGAATTCCTTTCAGTATTTTTAATACAACATTATATTAGTTTTAGGTACACAACATAATAATTCAATATTTGTATATATGGCAAAATGATCACCACAATAAGTCTAGTTGACATGTCACCATACACAGTTACAAATGTTTTTCTTATGATAAGAACTTTTAAGATTTACCTCCTTAGCAACTTTCAAATATGCAATACAGTATTGTTATCTATAGTTATCACGGGGTACATTACATCCCCTTGACATACTTATTTTATAACTCAAAATGTGTACATTTTCACTCCATTCACTCATTTTGCCCACCCCCCATCTCTGACAACCCCCAATCTGTTCTCTGTATCTATGAGCTTGATTTTTTTGTTTAGATTTGACATATACATGAGATCATGTGGTATTTGTCTTTCTCTGTCTGACATACTTTGCTTAGCATAATGCCTTCAACGTCCATCCATGTTGTCACAAATGGCAAAATTTCATTCTTTTATGGACGAATAATATTACATTATGTGTGTGTGTGTGTATAACTTTTTCTTTATACATTCATCCAACAATGGATACTTAAGTTGTTTCCATATCTTGGCTATTATAAATAATGCTGCATTCAACATGGGGATGCACATACCTTTTTAGTTAATCTTTTCATTTTCTTTGGATTTCCACTCAGAAGTGGAAATGCTGCATTATACAGTAGTCCTATTTTTAATTTTTTAAGGAATATTCATACTGTTCTCCATAGTGGCTGTATCAGTTTATATTACCACCAACAGTACACAAGAGTTCTCTTTTGTGCACATCTTCAGCTACACTTATTATTTCTTGTATTTTTGATAATAGACATTCTAACAGGAGTGAAGTCATATGTCATTGTGGTTTTGCTTTGCATTTCCCTGATAATTAACAATGTTCAGCATATTTTCATGTACCTGTTAGCCATCTGTATGTCTCCTTTGGAAAAATATCTATTCACATCCTTTGCTCATTTTTAAATCTGATTGTTTTGTTTTTGGCTGTTGAGTTGTGTGAGTCTTTACATGTTTTGGATATAAACGCCTTATCAGATATATAATTTGCAAATATTTTCTTCCTTTCAGTAGGTTACATTTTCATTTTGTTGACATTTTCCTTTTATGTACAGAAGGTGTTTAGTTTGATATAGTTGCACTTGCATATTTTTGCTTTTCTTGATTTGCTTTTGGTATCAAATCCAAAAAATCATTGCCAAGACTGATATCAAGGACCTTACAGCTTACGTTTTCTAGGAGTTTTATGGTTTCAAGTCTTACATTGAAATCTTTGAACTGTTTTGAGTCAATTTTTGTGTATGATGTAAGATAGTGGTTCAATTTCATTCTCTTGCATGTTGCAGACCACTTTTTCCAACAACATTTATTGAAGAAACTGTCCTTTCCCTATTGTATGTTCTTGACTCCTTAGTTGTGAATTAATTAACTATATATGCGTGGGTTTATTCCTGGGCTTTCTCGTCAGTTCCACTGATCTTTGTGTCTGTTTTAATGCCAATACCTACTGTTTTGAATACTATAGCTGCGTAATATAGTTTGAAATCAAGGAATATGGTGCATCCAGGTCTGTTCTTTTCAAGATTTCTTTGTCCATTTGAGATCTTTTATGGTTCCATACAAAGAACTCCTTTTAGCATTTCTTGTAAGGCAAGTCTAGTGGTGATGAATTCCTTCAGCTTTTGTTTGGGAAAGTCTGTATCTCACCTTAATTTCTGAAGGACAGCTTTTCTAGGTAAGTTATTCTTGATTGGCAGTTTTTTCTTTCAGAATTTGAATATATCACCTCACTCTCTCCTGGCTTGCAGGTTTCTGCTGAGGAATTCACTGATAGCCTTATGGGGGGGGGGGTTCCCTTGTATGATAGAAATCTTTCTTCTCATTCTGACTTTAAAATTTTCTCTTTGTGTTTGATATTACAGATTTTTATTATAGTGTGTCTTGGAGAAAACTGTTTTGGATTGAAGTTATGTGGTGATCTCCCAGCTTCATGAATTTGGATGTCCAAACTACTCCCCAGGTTGATAAGTTCTCAGAAGAAAGAAATAATCTTTCTTCTCCCTTCTCATTGTCTTTCTCTTCTGGGACTCCAGTAATATGTAGATTGTTTCTCTTAACATGGTCCCATAAATTGTAGGCCTTCTTCATTACTTTTCATTCTTTTTTCTTTTTGTTCCTCTAACTGTATAATTTCAAATGCTCTGTTGTCTTTCTCACTGATTCTTTCTTCTTCTTGTTACAGACTTCTGTTTAATCTCTCTATTGAGTTATTCAGTTTATTAATTATACCCTTCAGCTCCAAAGTTTCTATTATATATTTTTTATCTCTTTGTTGAACTTATTTTACTTGTTAAGTAGAGCACAGAGCGCTGGATGGTGAGTCATGGTTCAACACCAGACCACAAAAGAAATTGAAGTAGAGAAATTTGTTAGTCACAGGTCCTAGAGGAAGTACACAGCCTCAATGAACTAGATAGGGAGGTCAAGGCAGAATGTAGAGAAAGACAGGACCCAGGGCTCATGTTTTTATTAAGTTTCATTGGTGGAGTTCTTTATGGTTGTTGGGCTAGGATTAGGATGTTCAATACAAGCCAAAAGAGAGGGTTTTGGCAAACGCCCTGGGCATCTTATCTAAGAGGAAAATAAAGCATACAGGCCCTAGGAAGCAGGAAAGACTGTTGATCACAAGGGCTGTTGGGGAAGTCATATCAGGAACTTATATTTGCTTATGACTCTGCAGTTGCTATCTAGAAAATGCACTTTCATGAAAGGATTATTGTCAATTTAAGGTATCTTCAGCCACATAGCAAACAAAATGGATGCTGAGGTAGTGATAACATGGAGTAACTTAGCTAAACTTTTAACATGGGGCCAGCTGCAGGTGTCTTTGTGGTGGTAGGAGGTGGTTACAGATGCACACTTAGTGTCAGAGGCCAGGGCCAGTGGCAAGGACCTTAGCCAACTGCCAGAAACCTGGCAGCTTCAGATGCCCTGGCTGTCAGAGTGCACTCCTGTGGATGCAGGGTTTACCCCAGCCATCCACATGGCAATGGAGGCAAGCGATGAGGGTTCATGGTCAGGCTAGGGGGCATGCAGGTGAACAGCTGGGGGGATAGCCACAGATTCACCTAGTGATGCAGGTCATTGCCAAGAGATGAGGATGAATCTAGTCCCACAAGCAACTGTAGGGACCTTGGGTGTTGGAATGCACTTCCATAGCTGCAGGATCCTGCCACTGGCATACACATGGCAATAGAGGCCAGTCATGAGAGTCAGGTCAGCAGCATGCAAGTGCTCACCTGGAGAGGTTAACCTCAAGTGCACGCATGGCAGTAGTGGTCAGCCAAGGGGATCTAGAGTCATGTCTTGCATTCACACAGCTGCAGATGCATGAGCTGGCTGCTGGTGTGGATCATATGTTCCAGCAGGGGCAAAGCAGGAAGGGAGCAAGAAGGGACTCAGGATGTTGGCATCTGTGATTGAGAATACCCATAGAATGAAGTCTGCAGTTGGTCCGCAGTGGGTCCACATTGGCTGTGCTGGTCTTTGGTTACTTCAGTGGTGGAAGCTGCTGGGGTTTTCTGCATAGTAGATTACTGACAACCACACTTGCTGCCACTTCGTGGTTGCTACTGGTAGTTCCTGCTATTCTTCCTTGTTGCTGGCTGTCTCTATATGTCTCAGTTTTGCTGTTCTCTGGGTGAGGTAAAACCAAAGTGGGTATTTCATACAGTGCTAGAAAAGGCTGGAGAAGCTGGTTGCTCACCCTGCTCTCCCTTTTCCAGTGAGGGGAAATCTTTTTAGCTGAAGAGTTCCCCCTTGGTGCTGAGCAGTGCCAGCCTGGGGATGGGATGATACAGGCAAAATGAAGCTGTTCTTCCTTCCCTTTTTGTGCAGTTTTTATCAGGTATTTCATTCCACCATGTTTCTGTAGTTGCTTAAGTGGACTCCTGTGCTCTCACAGAGCTATTGTTGTTTATAGATAACTGTCTAATTGTTGATCATTGTGATGGGATGGAGGCTGGGGACTCTTACTTTGCCATTTTGGTGATGTCACTCTTTTTGATAGTGTCTTACACTTGTTTCAATCTGCCTCATATTATTTATATGCATAGATGACTTTCTCCTTTCATTACACTGTAAGCCCCTAGATGGAAGAGATAGTAAAATACTCCTTTTTGTAACTTGTATAGTGCCGCATATAATAGAGATTCAATGAGCATGTGTTGAATTGAATTAAGTTGATGTTTGGTTAGGGTAACTGGGGGGGCTGGGAATTCCTATCATTTTTATTTAAATGAGAGCCTAAATTTATTTTGTGTAATCTAGTGTGACACATAAATTGTGGTTTCAATATTATTTTATTATGGCTTAGATATTATTTTTCCCCAAAACACATCCTTTTCAATTCTAAACACACAAAAGGACCAGAGTTGTTATGAGATTCCTTCTACTAGTGCTTAAATTCAACAAATTACTTTCCTTAGACTCCTTGCTGAATTGGGCTTATTTTTAAATTTATATGTTGACAGTATTCTTCACAGTCTGATACCAATGTCCCATTACCACGAATTATTTAGAATAATTACTCTTCGGAATGAAAAAAACTTTAAAAGACCAATTCACTCTGGTCTCTGCCCTCAAAGATATAGTTTTATTATCTCAATTTTATAGAAAAGGCAATTAAAGACCATAGATATTAAGTTACTTATTCAAGATCATACTCCTACCCAGAAGCAGATCCAGTCTCAGGAACCTTAATCAGAAGTTCTTTCCCTTATGACCCTTTACCTCTCTGTTGGAACAAAAGGAAAACATTATCAAAATTTCCGTTTCAGTGCACCAAGTGCTAGTGGTGGGCCGATGGAGTGATTGAAGTACATTAAATGGTACAATGGTTTTTTAGAACAAAGAGTTACTCAGGGTTAGTGTGTACTTACTAAAAAAAACTAACAAATAATACTCACCATACAATTAAATTCTGAAAAGGAAACCTCAGTTTAGCTTTCTATGATTCTACTATAAAAGCAAGATTAAATGTAAAAAGTTCTTAAACAGTGATCTTATAGATGGTAAGTAATAAGGAACATGTATAAATATAAATCTTTTATTCAACATTCAACATGTATGTATATTTTCTATACAATATATGAAGCTGTATAAGGCAGTATGAAGAGATGTGGCCGAGGGGATTCACACATCAAATGCAATTGGGACTAGATTACTTGTAAGGTTTTTTTTTTTTTTTAAACTCTGATGGTCTGTGAGTTTATATATGTATAAAATCCCCTCTGCCTTTCTGATATCTTTCTTTTTTGCTCTCTGCCAATTCTGCCTGCTCAAATCTAGGTTCTTGTGTTTGTCATCTTATCAAATTCTAGACTTTTCATACATTCCTGATTATTCAGATTTTACACTTATCCAACTGATCCAGTTAAGTTCAGGCTTTTGGTATCCCAGATCCATGCAGTGTTATAATACTGACATAAACGTCCCATCTGCCAAGGAGTGAAAACTCAATTAAATGCCATAAAATATATAGATGCATAATTATAACATAAGGGTGAATGCTAGATTTCACTTAAAGGACACAAGCTAAATGTTAAAGTTGTTCAGAGGATATGAAGAATGTCTTAGAGTGGAGGATCACAAAAGTATTATTTGGGCTGGCCCTTGAGATCAGTGGGAAGGAGCATCCTGGCCACAGATGTGGTGATGGGAAAATGTGATGTGTCTTTTAGGAAATGAGTAAAGGGAACATACAGAAGAGAGGAAATAAAAAGCTGGAAAAGGTAGGCTTGTGTCCTAATATGGAGATTTTTGAATTGCAGGAAAAAAATTTAGACTGAATTTGGTAGAGGATGGGAAACCACTAAAGATTTTTGAAGCTGAGGATATATTTTATGAAGAATATTCTATTGCTATTGAGGAGAGATAGTAGAAGAGGAGATCATTGCATGAAATTTGGAGGCTAATTCACTGGTCCAGGGGAGGGGGAATAAATTCCTAGTCTAAGATTCTAGCAGTAGAAATGAAAAGTAAGGAATGTACTTAATGGATATATACTAACTCCACAAATCATTTACAAATTTTAAGAATGTTGCCTTAGTAGTGGTGGGGAGGACAAGAGAAATGTGTATCCTTCTTGCAAATTAAGAAGGAATTTTGAGCATTTGTATGCTTATAGGACCAATCTGAATGGTAGGTGGAATAGGAAGTGTTATTAGAGGTAACCATTACCTGTGGTGTGATAGAAATACTCCCAGCTAAAAATATCTCCCCTTTTCAGGTCACACCAGATCTTCAGTTCTACTGTTAGAGATTGACCCCTTTAAGTTAAGCTTTGCCATTTCCATGCTCTTCTTTGAAAATAAATTTGAAAAGTATCACATTTATTTTCTTCTTGATGGAATGTCCCTTTGATCGTTATATACTGCCCCTCTTTGTCTCTCTTATCTTGAAGTCCCCCTTGTCTGATACAAGTATTGCAACACTTGCTTTCTTTTGTTTTCCATTAGCTTGGAGTATCGTCTTCCATCCCTTCACTCTGAGCCTGTGTTTGTCATTGGAGCTGAGATGTGTTTCCTGGAGGCAGTGTATTGTTGGGTCTTGTTATTTAACCCACCTCACCACTCTGTGTCTTTTTATTGGAGAGTTAAATCCATTTACGTTTAGGGTGATTATCAATACATGAGGGCTTAATGCTGCCATTTTATCACTCGTTTTCTCGTTCTCCTGCATTTCCTTTGTTTCTCATCCTGTGTATTTTGGTCTAACAATGAAGTTATGTAGTTTTCTTATGTTGTGTTCCTTTGTTTTTTCCTTATTTATTATTTATGTCTCTGTTTTGCTTTTTTGTTTAGTGCTTACCCTGAGGTTTGTATTAAAGATCTTGTGGATAAGATAACCCCTTTTCCGATGGCTTCTAATTTCCTTAGACTAAACTGATTCAGTCCCTTTCCTCTTCCCCTCCTAAGTTGCTTTCCTCACATCTTATTCCATCTTGTGCTATGAATTTGTGGTTAAAATGACAAGGTTATCTTTGTATTTGGTGTTTTCCTTCCCTTTGTCTTTAATACTGTACTTGAGTATTTTATATCCTGCTCTGATTCTGTCTACCTATTTAACTACTTACTCCATGCTTTGTAACCCCTTTCTCCCTTATTTTTTTTTTCCAGTTATGAGGGCCTTCTTGAAGATTTCTTGTAGGGGAGGTCTCATGGCTACAAACTCCCTGAGCTTATGTTTGTCTGGGGGAGTTTTCATTTCTCCATCATATCTGAAGGATATTTTCGCTGGATAGAGTGTTCTTGGCTGAAAGTTTTTGTCCTTCAATGATTTGCATATGTCATTCCGGTTTCTCCTAGCCTGTAAAGTTTCTACAGAGAAATCCATTGAAAGCCTGATGGGGGTTACTTTGTAGGTTATTTTCTTCTGCCTTGCTGTCCTTAGTATTCTTTCTTTGTCATTCAGTTTTGCCAGTGTCACTACTATATGCCTTGCACTAGGTCTTTTTACATTCACATATTTAGGAGATCTGGCAGCCCCTTCCACATGGATTTCCTTCTCTAGGTTTGGGAAGTTCTCTGCTGTTATTTTCTTGAACAAGCTTTCTACTCCATTCTCCTTCTCTTCTCCTTCTTGAATACCTATAATTCTTATGTTGCATTTCCTAATTGAGTTGGATATTTCTTGGAGACTTTCTTCATTTCTTTTTAGTCTTAGTTCTCTCTCCTCCTCTATCTGGAGCATTTCAACATGTCTATCTTCAATTATGCCGATACACTTCCCTATGGCATCTGCTCGAGTGTTCAGAGAATCCATATTTTGTTTTGTCTCTTCCACTGTGTCTTTTGTCACTAATATTTCTGATTGATTCTTCTTTATAGTTTCAATCTGTTTTATGAAGTAGCTCCTGAACTTGTTGAATTGTTTCTCTGCATTCTCTTTTACCTCGTTGAGTTTTTTGATGATACCTATTTTGCATTCTTTGTCATTTAGATTACATATTTCTGCATCCTCAGGACTGATTTCTGTGTACTTGTCATTTTCTCTCTGGTCTGGAGATCCAATATAATGTTTGATATTGCCAGATGGAGTTGCTCTGTTCTTTTGCATCCTGGCATTATTTGGTCACAGTTACCACCTATTGCCACTTGGTGGGGGGTCAAGAGCCATGTATTCTGAGCCCTCTGTGGAACACATCACATATATTTTCTAATACCTTAATGAAAATGAATTTATCAGATGCTTTCTGCCTGCTTCAAGAGACAAGTCAGATTGATAAAAAGTGGCAGCTAACATTTCTTGAATTTTTTCTCTGTGCCATTTACTGTGCTGAATACGTTGTACACACATTCTTATGTAATTCTCATAACAGCACTTTGAGAAAGATACTATTATAGCCACATTTTGCAGATGAGGAAATTGAGGCACAGAAGAATTAATTAACTTGCCCAAGAAACTTCAGCTAGTAAATGGCAGAGCCAGTATTTTATGCAAGGTCTTTTGGACACAAAGAGCACACTGCTAACCACCTCATTATACTGTGCAATACAGTAGTGGATTGAATGCTTGTTAGTGGGTAAGAGAGGGAAGACAGTGAATGGGGACAGAAAAAATTGTGGGGAATATTTCAAAACCAAATTATTCATTTGAGAAGTTGGCCAAGTGCCCACATAGGCTTCATTGAGAATTGGGGTTAGCCATGTCAGCAGAAAGCTAGAGGTACCTGTTGCCCTATTTACCCTAGTTGGTAGATTTCACTTTTACTCTAGCATGGGTGGAGTTCTGGGTTAGTCCACAGCCAAACAAAATTCTTACTGTTAGGCACAATAATTGCCCCTCAAAGATGTCCACATCCTAATGCCTGAAACCCGTGAATATGTAACCTTTGAGGGGAACAGAAAAACGAATTTTGCAGATGTGATTAAAGATCCTGAGATAAGGAGATTATCCTGGATTATCCAGGTGAAAATCTAATTACATGAATCCTTAAAAGCTGAGAATCTTTCCCAGCTATCTTCGCTCAGAGGGAGATGTGACTATGGAATAATGGTCAGAGAGGTGCAAAATTTCTGGCTGTAAAGATATAGGAAGGAGGTACAAACCAAATAATAGGAGCAGCCTCTAAAAGCCAGAAAGTGCAGAGAAATGGATTCTCTCCTACAACCTCCAGAAAATGATGCACCCCAGCTGAAACTTTAATTTTAGCCCATTAAGACTGATTTTGGATTTCTGACCTACAGAGCTATAAGATAACAAATTTGTATTGTTTTAAGCCACTGAGTCTCTAGTAATTTTTTATAGAAGCAATGAAAAAATAATACACTACTCAAGAAGCTGAATATCATTATCAACTGAGTAATAATCTCTGCATTCTTTTTAAAAAATAATTTTTCTTGAAAGTAAATTTACATAACATAAAATTAATCATTTTAAAGTGAAGAATTCAGTGAGATTTATTACATTCACAATGTTACTAAAGCACGCTTCTATCTATTTCAACAAAATTTCCATCACTAAAAGTAAAACCCTTTACTTGTTAAGCAGTATCTCCCCACTTCCCCTCCCCTTAAGCCCTGGAAAACTCCAATCTGTATTCTGTCTCTGGATATTTCATATAAATGAAACCATACAATATGCAATCATCTGTGTCTGGATTCTTTCACTTAGCATAATTTTTGGGAGGTTCTTCCACATTGTAGCATTTATCAGTATTTCATTTCTTTTTTATGGCTGAATAATATTTAATTATATATATATACATATACATATATATATATACACACACCAGAATCTGTTATCTGTTCATCTATTGATGGGCATTTAGGCTGTTTCTGCTGTTTTACTATTCTGAATAGTTCTTCTATGAACATGTATGTATATGTCTTTGTTTGAGTATGTGTTTTAAATTCCTTTGGTTATAAAACTAGAAATGTAATAATGGAGTCATATTAATGCCACATTTAAACTTTTAAAGAAATGCCAACAGTTTGAATAATTTTGCATTCCTACCAGCAAAGTAAAAGGATTCCAATATCTTCACATCCTTGCCAACATTTTTTATTTTCTTGGTTTTAAAAATTACTGTATTAATCGTTGTGTATGTAAAGTGGTGCCTCACTCTAGTTTTGATTTGCATTTCCCTAAAACTAATGATGTTGAGCATTGTTTCATGTGTTTAGTGACCATTTGTATATCCTCTTTGGATAAATGTCTATTCAACTCCTTTGCCCTTTTTCAGTTGGGTTGTTTGTCTTTTGTGTGTGTGTGAGAAAGATTTGCCCTGAGCCAACATTCATTGCCAACCCTCTGCCTCTTTTGCTTGAGGAAGATTAGCCCTGAACTAACATCTGTGCCAATCTTCCTCTGCTTTGTATGTGGGCTGCCTCCACAGCATGGCTGAAAAGTGGAGTAGGTCCACACCTGGGATCTGAACCCAGGAACCCAGGCTGCCAAAGTGGAGCATGCAGAGCTTTAACCACTTGGCCACAGACCAACCCTGGGTTGTTTGTCTTTTTGATGTTGAGTTGTAAGATTTCTTTATATAGTCTAGATACTAGACTCTTATCAGATTCAAAAATGTTGTCTCGCATTTTTGGGTTGACTTTTCACTCCTTTGATAATATCCTTTGATACACAATGGTTTTTTATTTTGATAAAGTCCAATTTATCTTTTCTTTTCTTTTGTTGATTGAGCTTTTGATGTCATAAAGAACCAATTGACAAATTAGAAGCTGGAAAAATTTATTCCTATTTTAAGAGTTTTATTGTTTTAACTCTTATATTTAGGACATTAGTCTGTTTTCAGTTAATTTTTGTATATGGTATGAGGTAGGGATCTAACTTCATTCTTTTGCATGTGGATATCCAGTTGTCCCACCATCATTTGTTAAAAGAGACTATTTACTCATTGAATGTTCTATCCTCCATTGGCTCTACTCTACTGAAGACGTTTTCATTGAATTTTTCATTTCATTCATTGAGTTCTTCAGATCTAGATTTTCTGTTTTGTTCCTTTTTTATTTCTACGTCTTTTTCTGTTTTATTTGTATCTCACTGGTAAAAATTTAATGTTGATCATATATAATTTTTGAGATTTTGTTGAATTGTCTTTTTGAGTTTTCGTTGAGATCATTGAGTTTCTTCAAAACTGCTATTTTGAATTCATTATTAGGTATGTCAAATTTTTTTGTGCTTTTGAGTTCAGTTATTGGAGAATTACTATTTTCTTTTTGCAATAGCATGTTTCCTTGATTTCTCATGTTCCTTATAGTTTTGCATTATTGCTTTCACATTTAAAGCAGCAGAAACCTCCTTACATCTTTGTTAGTTATATTCAGATGGGGAAATCTGTTCATTGGTGGTATTATTATCTGGGGTTTTTCATTCTTTGTATGGGCACACCACTCCACTATTTTTTCTCCCTCTTGTGGCAGAATTTGTAAGCTTTTATGTCTTTTCTGGTTCTTACATCTCACCAGGCTGCCTACTGGAAACCTCTCTTTCGTTTTCTAGAAAGCGACATTATAGCTCAAGTTTGTGTTTTCTCCCTTGCTCACAGACTGTGGCCTGTTTTCTGAGCACGTCTCTGATCTATTGTAGCTCTCTCTTGCCTCTGCACACAGAAGCATGCACAAGGAAGTGGTCACACAGTTGGAGGTGGTCTGAGTTTAGAACTCAGGGCATTGGGTGTGCCCAAAGACTGGTAGGCAGATCCCTGTTTATAGTATTCTCAGAGGCATGTAAGTAGAATTTCTGTTGAGCACAATCCTTTAATTCCCTTTGAAATTCGTATCTGCTTTTTCCCCAATCTCTTCCCTTGCCCCAGTCATGGAGGTCTCACTTCAGTGCTCTAGGTGCTGCAGGAGAGACAGGTTTTTTCCAGCCTCATCATACACAACTGAGTCATTCACTCACCAATCCTCTTTTTCCCACAGGAAAGGTCATTGCAGCTGGATAGATTAACCTCAAACAGCATTGCTTTGGGGGAGGTTCTGGGAAAGGTTTTCTTACTACTACCTCCACTGTGATCAAACTCATATTATTTTAGGGGATCAAATGGCATGCTGGAATCTTCCCTCAGGAAGGTTGGAGTTTTGGAAATTCCCTGTTGTGTGTTGGTATCTGCCCAGGTCAGCACTCTCCAGGTTTTTCCCTGAGTGAGAGGGTCCATGCAGGTTGACTGGCTCTGCTGGTTCCACAGCTCGTGCTGAGGTCTGTCTACCTATTAACAAATGCTCAGGTAGGCAAGACTCTTCCTGGATCCCTTGGCATATGGTGCTAGATCCCATGACACCCACAAAAGCATTTTCATTCATGGATGGATGTCTAATTTGTTGCTAAAAATGAGGAATGTCTTATGCCACCAAAATGCTGACATCATTCCAGCTAGTTTTAAATGTCTTAATTTTCCTAAGTGTATCTTACTTCTCCTCTGGTCCTTACATATTCTATTGTATTCCTTTGCCTGTCATCCATTGTCCCCAATCATTCATGAGCCTGTTTTCCCCGTGAACATTTTACAAATTCAAGCATCTGCCACTGCCTTCTGCAACTTCCAATATGAGATTCAAACTATGCTATTATTCTTGCTTGAACTCAAATTGAGGGAATACAGAAATCAGTCCCTCAGGAAGCTCACAGACAGATGAGAATATTGTACACATGTTCACTCATATCTTCCATCCTGAGGGAAGAAACCAGAAATTGAGCCTCTTTTTCCGAACTGTGCCATGCTGTGTCATGGAGAGAGTGGGGCAAGAGTGAGTAAACACAGCATGAAATTTCCTACCATTTTGAGTGTAGCTTTTTCTTGATTGGATATTTTCTTGGTTGCTGCATATCCTTGACTGGTTTCCATATTTACCCAAGGGGGTATTTGACTCAGTCTGTAGTTGTTTACTTGATGTTACCATGAGGGAAAAAATGACATGGATGTTCCTAGTTCACCATGTTACTGACCTTGCACTGGTCACTCTTTTGTTCCAGCTTTTTTAAATAGTATTGACAAATTAAAATTGTATACATTTAGTGTACAGTGTGATGATTTAACACATCCATCACCTCACATAGTTACCTTTTTTGTGTGTGGTGAGAATATTTAAGATATTATCTCTCACCAAATATGAATAATACAGTATTATTGACTATAGCCACCATGGTGTACATTAGATCACCAGAAATTATACATCTCATAACTGAAAATTTGTACACTTTGAACATCTCCACATTTCTCCCACCTCTCATCCCTTGGCACCCACTGTTCTACTCACTGTTTCTATGAGTTTGACTTTTTAATATTCCATTTATAAATGATATTATACAAGTATATATATATATAATATATATTTGTCTTTGACTTATTTCATTTAACATAATGTCCTCCAGTTTTATCCATGTTATTACAAATGGCAGAGTTTCCTTCTTTTTTATGGCTGAATAATATTCCTGTGTGTGTGTGTGTGTGTGTATAACAAATCTTCTTTATCCATTCATCTGTCAGTTGGCATTTAGGTTGTTTCCATATCTTGATTATTGTGAATAATGCTGCAATGAACATGGGAGTTCAGGTAGCTTTTTGAGATAATGATTCATTTTCTTTTGGATATATACTCAGAAGTGAGATTGCTGGATCATATGATAGTTCTATTTTTTAACTTTTTGAGGAAACTGTATACTGCTTTCCATAACGTCTATACAATTTTACATTTCCACCAAAAATGTGCAAGAGTTCCTTTATTAATACACCATCGCCAACACTTATCTCTTGTCTTTTTGGTAATAGCTATCCTAACAGATGTGAAATGATATCTCATTGTGGTATTTTTTGAGCATTCAATAAACATTCATTAATTATGTGAGTTTCACTTCCACTTGGAGAAAATGTGGTAATTGGTACATAGAAGATGACTGTACATTTATGAGAGAAAACATTTCATACACTTTAGTTTCTTCTCATTCCTCAGCCCAGAGGCCCAGAGTAGCTTTTGTCTGTACTCTTTGCTCATGTGGTTGACATCCTGTTTCTCAGAGGTCAATCATCTCTCCAAAAGGCATGCTTATCATTTCTCTCAAGAAGCCTTGAGTCACCATGAAAGTAGGACTCCTAGAAGTCTATCTAACATCCCAGAATTCTCAGAATATAGATTAGGTGTCAGTAATTCTCAAAGGATTGAAGATATATATATATTTTTAAATAAAAATTTAGTATATTTAAAGTGTACAACATGGTGATTTGATATACATATTTAAAGTGAAATAACTACTACAGTAATTAGTATATCATCTGTTATCTTTTTTTAATGAGTACACCTGAAATCTACTCTCTTAGTATATTACCAGTGTCTAATACAGAATTATTAAATGCAGTCATCATACTTGTACATTAGATCTCTAGACTTATTCACCCTACATAATTGTAATTTTTTACCCTTTGAGCAGTATCTCCCAATTTTCTCCAACCCGTAACCCCTAGTAATCACTATTATACTCTCTGCTTCTGTGAATTCACCTTTTCTTAGGTTCCACATATAGTTGAGGTCATACAGTATTTGGCTTCTTTACCTGGTTATTTCACTTAGCATAGTGTCCTCTAGGTTCATACATATGGTCACAAATGTCAGGAATTTCTTCTTTCTCATGGCTGATACACACACATACACACACACACCACATCTTTATCCATTCATCCATCCATCAATGAACACTAAAGTTGTTTCCATATTGTTCCTATTGTGGATAATGGTGCAATGTACATAGAAGTGCAGATATCTTTTTGAGATCCTGATTTCGTTTACTCTGGATATATACCAAGAAGTGGGACAGCTGGATCATGTAACACTTCTATTTTTAGTTTTTTGAAGAATCTCTATACTGTTCTCCATAATGACTTCACCAATTTACATTCACATAAACAGTATACAAAGGTTTACTTTTTTCCGCATCCTCACCATTTGCTATCATATTTTTTCTTGATAATAGCCAAAATAACTGGCATGAGGTGATAGCTCATTCTGGATTTGATTGGCATTTTTCTGATGATTGATGAGTTAAACCCCTTTTTATATGTCTATTGGTCACTTGTATGTCTTATTTTGAGATATGTCTATTCAGATTCTTTGTCTATTTTTAAATTGAATTGTTTGTTTTCTTGCTATTGAGTTTTTTTGTGTTCCTCATATATTTTGTATATTAAGCTCTTATCAGATGTATGGTTTGCAAAAATTTTCATCCATTCTGTAGGCTGTCTCTTTACTCTGTTGTTAGTTTCCTTAGATGTGAGGAAGCTTATTAATATGAAAATGGCACTGAATTTTCACAGGGATTGCACTGAATCTGGAGATTGCTTTGGATAATATGGACCTTTTGACAATAATAATTCTTCCAGTCCATGAACATGGGATATCTCTCCATTTATTTGCATCCTCTTCGATTTTTTTCATCAATGAATTATGGCTTTCAGTGTGCAAATATTTCACTCTGTTTAATTTATTCCTGAGTAATTTTTGTTGCTATTGTAAATGGACTTGTTCTCTTAATTCTTTTTCAGATTGTTCATTGTTTGTGTTTAGAAATGCAACTGATTTTTGTATTTAAAATACAAAACTGTATTTAATTACAATATGGTCAAATACAACATAATCGAAATTATATTGATTTTAAATCCAGCAATTTAATTGAATTTCTTCATTAGTTCTCATTATTTTGGTGGAGCCCTTAAGATTTTCTATATCTAAGATCACGTCATCTGCAAATAAAGACAATTTTACTTCTTCCTTTCTTATTTGGATGCCTTTTATTTCTTTTTCTTGCTTAATTGCTCTGACCAGGACATTCACTACTATATTGAATAGAAGTGCTGACAGTGTTCTTGTCTAGTGATCTTAGCGGAAAAACTTTCAGCTTTTCACCGTTGAGTATGATGATAACTGTGGTCTCATCATATACGGCCTTTGTCATGTCACAGGACATTCTATCTATGCCCATTTGTTGAAAATTTTTATCAGGAAAGCGTGTTGTATTGTTTCAAATGCTTTTCTGCCTCTATTGAGATTATCACATGATTTTTATCCTTCATTCTGTTAATGTAGTGGGTCACATATATTGATTTGTGTGTACTGAATCGTCAGTGTAATCCAGGGATGAATCCCACTTGGAAATGTTGTATGATCTTTTGAATGTGCTGCTGAATTTGGTTTGCTAATATTTTGTTGAGTTTTGCATCTAGGTTCATCAGGGATATTGGCTTTTAATTTTCCTTTTCGTAGTGTCATTGTCAAGGCTTTGGTATCAGGGTGATGTTGGCCTCATAAAAAGGTTAAATGTGTTCCCTACTCTTCAATTTATTTGAAGAACTTGTGAAGTGTTGATATTAATTCTTCTTTAAATGTTTGCTAGAATTCACCAATGAAGCCATTTTGTCCTAGGCTTTCATTTGTTGGGAAGTTTTAAATTAGTGATTCAATCTTCTTACTCATTATTGATCTGTTTAGATTTTGTATTTCTTCATGATTCAATCTTGGTAGGTTGTTTTTAGGAGTTTATACATTTCTTCCCTGTTGTTCAATTTGTTGGCTTATAAATGCTCACAATAGTCTCATAATCTTTTGTGTTTCTATGATATCAGTTGTAATGTCTCCTCTATCATTTATAATTTTATTTGTTTGAGTCCTCTCTTTTCTCTTAGTCTAGCTAAAGGTCTGTCACTTTTGCTTATGTTTTTTAAAATCAATCTTGAAATCATTGATGTTTTCTACTGTTTATTTTCTAATTTCTATTTTTATTCATTTCTGTTCTGATATTTAGTAATTCCTTCCTTCTCTAACTTTAGGTATCATTTGTTCTCACTTTTCCAGTTCCTAGAGTTGTGAAGTTAAGAGGCTTAGTTGAGATCTTTCTTTTTCAAAGATATAGGCATTTATCACTATGAATTTCCCTCTTAGAACTTTTGCTGCATCTCTTAAGTTTTACTTTGTTGTTTCCATTTTCGTTTACCTTAAAACAGTTTTTCATTCCTTGTTTAATTCCTTCTATGACTGATTGATAGTTCAGAAGTGTGTTGTTTAATTTCCACATATTTTCAAATTTTCCAATTTACTCACTGTTATTGATTTCTAATTTCATACCATTATGGTCAGAAAAGATATATGATATGATCACAATTTTCTTGAATTTGTTAAGACATGTTTTGTGAACTTACATCTTATCTATCCTGGAGAAAATTTCATGAGTACTTGAGAAGAATGTGTATTCTGCTGTAGTTGAATGGAATGTTTAGTATATGCCTCTTAGGTCCATTTTGTCTATAATGTCCAAGTCTACTGTTTCTTTATTGATTTTCTGTCTGGATGATCCATACATTATTTTAAGTGGGGTATTGAAGTCCCCCACTATTATTGTATTTCTATCTATTTCTCTCTTCAGTTTTGTTAATATTTACTTCATATTTTTAGGTGCACTGATGTTGGGTGCATATATGTTTACAACTGTTATATCCTCTTCACAATTGATCCCCTTATCATTATAAAATGACCTCATTTTTCTCTTATTAGTGCTTTTGACTTAAAGTGTATTTGTCTGATATAAGTATAGACACCTCTACTATCATTTACTTACTATTTGAGTGGAATATCCTTTTCCATGCCTTCACTTTAAGATTATGTGTGTCCTTAAAGCTAAAGTGAGTCTCTTATAGGCAGCATATTGCCGTATCTTGTTGATTTATCCATTCTCTCTATGGCTTTTGATTGGAGACTTTAGTCTATTTACATTTCAAGTAATTATCGATAGGTAAGGATGTACTATTGCTATTTTGTTGTTTTCTGATTGTTTTGTAGTTCTCTTGTTCCTTTCTTCCTCTCTTGCTGTCTTCCTTTGTAATTTGATAATTTTTAAGTAGTAGTATGCTTTGATTCCTTTTTTATCTTTTGTGTGTCTACTATAGATTTTTTGTGATTACCTTTAGGCTTACAAAAAACATCTTATAGATATAACTTTATATTTAAGCTGATAACAGATTAACTTCTACCACATACAAAAACTCTACACTTGAACTACTTTTCCCCTCACATTTTATGGTGTTGATATCAAAGTTTACATCTTTTATATTTAGTGTATCCATTAACACATTATTGTTGATATGGTTATTATAAGACTATCTTCCTTTAACTATTATATCATAGTTAAAAAGTGATTTTTGTACCACCATAAAGTATTAGAGTATTCTGAATTAAACTACATTCTTACTTTTTAGAGATTTTTATACTTTCATATATTTTCATGCTGTTGATATACTTTCATTTCAACTTGGTGACCTCCTTTTAGCATTTCTTGTAAGACAGGTCCAGTTGTGATGAATTCCAACAGGTTTTGTTTGGGAAAGTCTTTATCTCTCCTTGATTTCTGAATGACAACTTTGCTGAGCATTCTTGGATGGTGGTTTTATTCTTTTAGAACTTTGAATTTGTAATCCCACTCTTTCATGACCTGCAAGTTTCTGCTGAAAAATCCTATTTTAGACTTATGGTGATCTCCTTGTATGCGAGGAGTTTTTCTCTTTCTACTTTTAAAATTTTCACTTTGTCTTTGATTTTATATAGTTTTATTGTAATGTGTATCGAGAAGTTTATTGGGGGTCAAAATTGGGGAGGAGTCTATGAGGTTTATGAAGTTGAATATTCAGATATCTCACCAGATTTTGAAGTTCTCAGCTCTTGTTTCTTCAAATAAGCTGTCTGTCCTTTTCTCCCTCTCTTCTCCTTCCAGGACTCCAATTGCGCAGATTGGTTTTTTTTTTAATAGTATCCTATAATTTGTGACGGCTTGCTTCTCTGTTTTTTATTCTTTTTTCTTTTTGCTCCTCTGACTGGATGATTTCAAATGACTTTAGTTCAAGATCACTGATTCTTTCTCCTGCTTGGTTGAGTCTTCTGTTGAAGCTCTCTAGTGAACTCTTCAGTTCAATCATTGCTTCAAATCTAGGGTATCTGTTTGATTTTTTAATGGTTTCTATTTCTCTGTTGAACTTCTCATTTATTTCATGAATTTTTTCATATTTTGTATTCTTTTTCACAGAATTTAAGATTACTCTTTTTATTGAGGTAATATTGATTTATAACAATATATGAGTTTCAGATGTAGATCATTACAATTTGACTTCTATGTAAGATTACATCACATTCACCACATAAAGACTAATTATCATCCATTATCATACACATGTGCCTAATCACCTTTTTCATCCTCCTCCCTCCCACCTTCCCTTCTGGTAACCACCAATCCAGTCTCTGTCTCTATGTGGTTTTCTGCTGTTGTTTTTATCTTGTATATGTGACTGAGATCATATGGTATTTGAATTTCTCCCTATGACTCATTTCACTTAGTATAATAGCCTTAAGGTCAATCCATGAGGTCACAAATGGAAAGATTTTATCTATGTTTATGGCTAAGTAATATTCCATTGTGTATATATACAACATCTTCTTCGTCCATTCATCCCTTGATGGGCAGCTAGGTTGCCTCCAACAGTTGACTATTGTGAATAATGCTGCAATGAACATGGGGGGGTCACATATCTTTAGATATTCATGTTTTCATGTTCTTTGGATAAATACCTAGCAGTGGAATAGCTGGATCAGACAGTAGTTCTATTCTTAATTTGTTGAGGAATCTCCATATTGTTTTACATAGAGGTTGCTCCAGTTTGCACTCCCACCAGAAATGTATGAGAGTTCCCTTTCTCCACATCCTCTCCAACACTTGTTATTTCCCATCTTGTTGTTTAGAGCCATTCTGACTGGCCTGGGGTGATGTCTCATTGTAGTTTTGATTTGTATTTCCCTAATGAATATTGATGTTGAACATCTTTTCATGAGTGTGTTGGCCATCTGTGTAACTTCTTTGGAGAAATATCTGTTCAGATCTTTTGCTCATTTTTTAATTGAGTTTTCAGGTTTTTTTTCTTGTTGAGATGTATGAGTTCTTTGTACTTATTTTGATATTAACCTCTTATCAGATACATGGTTTGCAAATATCTTGTCCCAACTGTAAGGTTGTCTTCTTGTTTTGTTGGTGGTTTCTTTGTTGTGCAGAAGCTTTTTAATTTGATGTAGTCCCATTTGTTTATTTTGTCTATTGCTTCCCTTGCCTGGTCAGACATGGTACTTGAAAATATGCTTCTAAAACCGATGTCAAAAAGTGTATGCCTATGTTTTCTTCTAGAAGGTTTATGGTTTCACATCTTACATTCAAGTCTTTAATCCATTTTCAGTTAATTTTTGTGTATGGTGTAAGATAATGGTCTACTATCATTCTTCTGCATGTGTCTGTGTGTTATCCCAACACCATTTATTTAAGAGACTTTCCTTTTTCCATTGTATGTTCTTGGCTCCCTCATCAAAAATTAGCTCTCCATAGATGTGTGGGTTTATTTCTGGGCTCTCGATTCTGTTCCATTGAGCTCTGTGTCTGTTTTTGTGAAGTACCATGTTGTTTTGATTACTATAACTTTCTAGTATATTTTGAAATCAGGCAGTGTGATACCGCCAGCTTTGTTCTTTTTTTCTCAGGATTCCTTTGGCTGTTTGGGGTCTTTTGTTGTTCTGTATAAATTTTAGGATTCTTTGTTCTATTTCTGTGAAAAATGAGGTTGGATCTTCAATAGGGATTGCATTGAATCTGTAGGCTGCTTTAGGAAGTATTGACATTTTAAGTGTTAATTCTTTCAATCCAAGCACACAGAATATCTTTCCATTTCTTTGTGTCTTCTTCAATTACTTTGAACAATGTTTTATAGTTTTCAGTGTACAGATCTTTTACCTCTTTGCTTAAGTTTATTCCTAGGTATTTTATTCTTTCTTTTGCAATTGTAAATGGGATTATATCTTAATTTCTCTTTCTACTACTTTGTTGTTAGTGTATAGAAATGCAACTGATTTTTGCATGTTGATTTTGTATTCCTCAACTTTACTGGATTCATTTATTATTTCTAAAAGTTTTTGGTGGATTCTTTAGGGTTTTCCATATATAAAATGATGTCATCTGCAAATAGTGACGATTTCACTTCTTCTTTTCCAATTTGGATTGCTTTTATTTCTTTTTCTTCCCTGATTGCTCTATCTAGGAAGTCTAATATTATGTTAAATAAGAGTGGTGGAAGTGGGCATCCTTGTCTGGTTCTTGTTCTTAGAGGGATAGCTTTCAGTCTTTCTCCAGTGTGTATGATATTACCTGTGGGTTTCTCATATATGGCTTTTATTATGTTGAGGTACATTCCTTCTATATCCATGTTATTCAGAGTTTTTAACATAAGTTGGTGCTGTATCCTGTGAATTATTTTCTCTGCATCTCTTGAGATTGTCATGTGATTTTTATTCTTCAACTTGTTGATGTGGTGTATCATGTTTATTGATTTATTTGAAGATGTTGAACAATCCCTCCATCCCTGGAATTAATCTACTTGATCATGGTGTATGATCATCTTTTTAATGTATTGTTGCATTCAGTTTGCTAGTATCTTGTTGAGGATTTTTGCATCGATATTCATCAGTGATATTCGCCTGTGATTTTCTTTCTTCGTTTAGCCTTTCTCTGGTTTTGGTATCAGGGTAATGTTTTCATTGAATGAGTCCAGAAGATTCTCCTCCTCTTCAGTTCTTTGGAAGAGTTTGAGAAGGATAGATAGCAAGGACTTTTTTTTTTTTTTGGAAGGTTGTTGATTACAGTTTTGATCTCCTTACTGGTGATTGGTCTATTCAAATTCTCTGTTTCTTCTTGATTCAATTTTGGAAGGTTGTATGATTGTAAGAATTTATCCATTTCTTCTAGATTATCCAATTTGTTGGCATATAGCTTTTCATAGTATTCTTTGATAATCTTTTGTATTTCTGAGGTGTTGTTCTAATTTCTTCTCTTTCATTTCTGATTTTATTTATTTGAGCCTTCTCTCTTTTTTTTCTTGCTGAGTCTATCTAATTGTTTGTCAATTTTGTTTATCTTTTCCAAGAACAAGCTCTTGTTTACATTGCCTTTTACTACTTTCTCTTAGTCTCTATTTCATTTATGTTTACTCTGATTTTTATTATTTCCTTCCTTTTACTGATTTTGAGCTTTTTCTTCTTCTTTCTCCACTTCTTTTAGGTGCACTGTTAGATTGTTTATTTTAAATTTTTCTTGTTTGTTGAGGTAGGCCTGTATTGCTACAAACTTCTCTCTTAAAAATGCTTTTGCTGTAGCCCATACATTTTTGCATGTCATATTTTCATTTTCATTTGACTCCAGGTATTTTTTTTATTTCTCCTTTGATTTCTTCATTGACCAAATCGTTGTTCAGTAGCATTTTGTTTAATCTCCTCATACTTGTGGCTTTTCTGATTTTCTTCCTGTAGTTGATTTCTAATTTCATACATTTGTGATCAGAAAAGAGGCTTGGTCATATTTCAAGCCTCTTAAATTTACTTAAACTTGTTTTGTGGCATAATATGTGATCAATCCTGGAGAATGTTCCATGTGCATTTCAAAAAAAATGTGTATTTTGCAGTTTTTGTATCTAATGTTCTGTATACATCTACTATGTCCATCTGGTCTAATGTGTCATTTGAGACCAATGTTTCCTTATTGATCTTCTGTTTGGATGACCTATCCATTGATATAAGTGGAGTGTTAAAGTCCCCTACTATTATTGTGTTGCTATTTCTCCTTTTATGTCTGATAATAATTGCTTTATATATTTAGGTGCTCTTATGTTGGGTGCATAGAGATTTACAAGTGTTTTATCCTCTTGTTGGATTGTTCCCTTTATCATTATGGAGTACCCTTCTTTGTTCTTGTTAAAGTTTTTGTTTTAAAGTCTATTTTTTTCTGATATAAATATGGTTACTCAGATTTCTTTTCATTGCCATTTGCATGGAGTATGTTCCTGCATCCCTTCACTTTCAGTTTGTGACTGTCTTTAGGTCTGAAGTGTGTCTCTTGTTTGCAGTATATATATGGGTCTTGTTTTTTTACCCAATCAGCCACCCTATGTCTTTTTCCTTTGTGAGGAAGATTAGCCCTGAGCTAACATCTGCTGACAATCCTCCTCTTTTTGTTGAGGAAGATTGGCCCTGAGTTAACATCCATGCCCATCTTCCTCTACTTTATATGTGGGACGCCACAGCATGGCTTGGTAAGCAGTGCATAGGTCCACACCTGGGATCTGAATCCATGAACCCTGGGCCACTGAAGCAGAATGTGCAAACTTAACTCCTGTGTCACCACACTGGCCCCTACCCTATGTATTTTGATTGAACCATTCAGTCCCTTGACATTTAAAGTAGCTATTTATAAGGATGTACTTAGTGCCACTTTGTTACCTTTTCTGGTTGTCTTACTAGTTCTTCTCTGTTCCTTTCTTCTTTTCTTACTCTCCTCCCTTGTGCTTTGATGGCTTTCCTTAGTATTATGTTTGAGTTCCTTTCTCTTAATGTTTTGTGTATTTATTATAGGTTCCTGGTTTGTAATTACTGTAAGGTTAATATATAATAATCTATGTATTTAACAATCTATGTCAAGGTGATGGTCTGTTCAGTTTGACTTCTTTCTAAAAGCTCTACTCTTTTACTCCCCTCCTCCCACATTCATATCTAACCTCTTCTTTTGTGTATGCATATCCATTATCATGGAAACAGACAATTTTAGTAAAAGTGTCTTTTGAGCTTCATATTATCTTCATAGGTGGTTGATCTGCTACTTTTACTGGTTTTTTTTTTTTTTTGCCTTTACCAGTTATATGATTTCCTTTTTGTAAAAATAGTTTTCTTCTTCCTATCTGTGGCCTTCTCTTTCCCACTTAAATAAGTCCCTTTAGCATTTCTTTTAAGACTGGTTTCTTGGCAATAAACTTCTTAAATGTTCACTTATCTGGCAAACTCTTTATCTTTCCTTCCATCCTGAATGATAATCTTTCTGGGTAGAGTATTCTTGGCTGTAGATTTTTTCTTTTCAGCACTTTACATATATTGTGTCACTCCCTTCTAGCCTTTAAGGCTTTTTCTGAGAGGTCAGCTGAGAGCCTACAGGCTTTCCTTTGTATGTCGCTTGTTGCGTTTCTTTTGCAGCTTTGAAAATTCTCTATCTTTAATTCTTGACATTTTAATTATAATGTGTCTTGGTGTGGGCCTCTTTGGGTTTATCTTGTTTGGTGCTCTCTGTGCTTCCTGTACCTGAATGTGTGTTTCTTTCCTTAGGTTAGGAAAGTTTTCAGCTATTATTTCTTCAAATGGATTCTCTGTCTCTTTGAGTCTCTTTTCTCCTTCTGGGGCATCTCTAATACAAATGCTAGTGTGCTTGATATTGTGTGAGAGTTCCCTTAGACTGTTTCTTGTTCTTTTTAATTCTTTTTTCTTTTATCTGTTCAGCTTGGGTGATTTCCTCCAGTCTTTCATCCAGCTCACTGATTCTTTCTTTTGTATCATCTATTCTGCTACTGAGCCCCTCTAGTGAATTTTTCATTTCAAGTATTGTATTCTTCATTTCTGATTGGTTCTTTTTTATATTTTAGAATCCATTGTTGATGGTCTCACTGAGTTGATCCCTTTTTCTCCCAACATCAGTAAGCATCCTTATGAATTTTTGTTTGAACTCTTTGTTAGGTAGATTGTTTATTGCTGTTTCATTTAGCTCTTCTTCTGGATTTTTGTCCTTTCTGTAACTTGGAACGTATTCCTTTCCTTCGTCATTTTGCCTCTTTCTCTGTGCTTATATCTGTGTATTAGGTAGTTCAACTACATCTATTCATCTTGGAGAGGTAGCCTTATGTAAGAGATGCCTTATGAGGCCCAGCAGTGTGCTTCTCTCTCTTCTCCAGTTCCAAACGTTCCAGGAGTGCCCCCTGTGTGGGTTACATGTGTCCTTCTGTTGTGGCAGGATTGCTCTTACTGCAGGTGCCCAGAGAGGCTAGGCTGTTCCCCTGGTCATCTGGTTGTAATGCTGAGCTATGTGTGGCTGCTATTGACCCTTCAGTCACTTTATTGGGCATGGGGGGGGGTGGCCTCAGCACATTTGCCTGCAAGGTCTAATAGTACATTCTTGTTGTAGTTTTTCTGTGAAGTGAGTAGGCCCCCAGCGTGGCTGATTGGTAGGCTCACGGGCTTACAATTGCTGTAGGCCTTTGGCCTGCAAGCCTATTGTCAGCTCCCAGTAGTGCGGCTGGATGAAGTTGGCCTCAGGCATGGGAGCATCCAATTGTTTCAGGCATTGGAATGTGTGACCAATCACCTATGTGGCTTTTTCAGAAGCACAAGGCTGCTGCAGCCAACTAGCCCCACCACCAGCAGGCTCACACACCTCACCAACACAGTCCTTCCCCTTGCACATGCCCTGACCCACTGAAGTGGATGCATTCATCCCATGGCAGAGGCCTCATCCACTGGCCAATGCAGGCCTTCCTCTCACTCACACTCTGCCCCACAGAGGCTGACCCACTCAGTCCACTGCAGAGGTCCCACATACCATGCCTATGCAGGCCCACAAGTTGCCCAAGGGCTTGCTGTGGGTTGGGGCCGGTCCCTAGGGTGGGCTGCCTACCCTGGCTTATCTGGATGAAGTTGGTGCTTTATTGGTTGGGGTGGAACCCTGTACTAACAGCCCAGGGGAAGAACTCCAATTGCATCTGCCAGCACCTGAGTCAGCACACTTGTACTAGGTCACAATAATGGCTGTTGCCAAAGTTTCAGTCCCTGGGGCACTGGTTCCAGCCTGGGGAGGTCTCACCTCTCTCCAGTATGTCCCCAGAGCCTATTGAGTGAGTCACTTTTCACCAAAGAACTGTGCACTTTTCTTTCTGGTGATTGTAGGCTGCTTTCTGAAACAAGTGCATTTATTCATGGGCCCTTTAAAAACAGGCTTTTCTTTCCCTTACATTCAATAGCTTTTCTGGGGGTATTCCTTGTTTCTATTAATAACTAGCAAGACCAGATATTATGCCACTTGTCTCAGTTGTGCTGAGTCCAAAAGCTCCTTATGGTGGTAACACTCCCCTGGCTCAGATCCCCCACTCCTCCATGGAAGGCTTCACACCTTAAGATCACTCCCAGCTGGCTATGAAGCACTGCAGCTAGAAGATGGCTTTTTCCTGTTCAGAAAAGAATTTCTGCCTCTTCCACCTCAGTCAGCGCTGTCCTTTTTTGTGGGAGTTCTTTTTATCCAGTTTTCAGTTCTTTCTCAGGGGTAAAATTGTTCCAAGAGTAGTGTAAATTTGTTATGTCTGTGGAAGTAGGTGAGTTCAGAGTCCTCTTATACTGTCATCTTGACACTGGATTCAAGAAGATTATTCTTAATTCTTTGCCAGACAGTTCATAGATCTCCACTTCTTTACGTTTGCTTATTGGAACTTCATTAGTTTCCTTTGGTGCTGTCATGTTTACTTGATTATTTACAATCCTGTGGCTTTTCATTGCACACTGCACACTTAAAGAAGTAAACATCTTTCTCAGTCTTTACAGACAGGCTTCAGCATGTAATGCCCTTGACCTAGCAGCCCATCCAGAGATTCTGGATGAGCCATTGGGTGGTATCCATACGCGGACTTGCTGCTGAAGTCCTTGGGTGGGCAGATCTGGTGCCTGGGTTAGCAGGTGGTTTTGCCTGGTGCCTGTGTCCATGGAGTGGGCCTGCAGCCTGGGGCTACACCCTTTCACTTGGGTTCACAAGGTGGGTCTCTTGCTTGAGTTTGCAGTGATGGACCTGGTACACGAGTCCATGTGGGCAGGCCTGGACCCTGGATCCAGACGGGTCAACCAGGCTCTGGGGATTACTGGGGTAGGCTTGGTAAATGGGTTCATGCGGGGTAGTCCTAGTGTCTGGATCCACAAGTGCCAGCTTGGAGGCTGAGTTTGCCGAGGTCAGCCAACCATGGGGGCTTGTCTGAAGGCTGAGTCTACAGGAGATAGCCTAGAGGCTAGGTTCATGGGGCTTGTCCTGGCACTGGGGCAAGACTGAATACTGGGCCACAGGACTCAGCCTGGTACTAGGGTGGGCTGGGAGAATTTGTCCATGTGAGCCAGCTTGGACTCTGTGTATATATGGGCCAACCTGGTGCTAAGGTTAGCCTAGAGCCTGGGACTGCAGGTGCAGGCCTTGTGGTTGGGTACATAGCGGCCAGCTGCGTGCTGGTGTCATCCAGGATCCTGAGTTCACAGGAGATGGCTTTGAGGCTGGTCTGTAGGGCCTGGCCTGGAGCTTAGGGAGCCAGGAACCTGGGGACATGGGAGCCTGTAGCCACAGAGGTTGGTCTGACACTGGTGCTAAACTGATGATGGGGTCTGTGATGAAGTCACGTGCTCACTTAACTCTCTGTCCTCCATGAAGAGAGTGTGCCTTTTCATGCTGGGCTACTGAGACTTGGAGGAGGGGTGTTGGGGGTAAAGTGAACTTGTCTTTTCTACTGTCTTCAATGTGTCTTTTCTTAATCTGTGCTCCACCAGGTGCTATAATCCATAACCTGGAATTCTTTGCTCTTGTGAAGGTATTTTTGTGCATAGGTGACTGTTAAAATTGCTGTGGCTATTTGTGATATTTTTATGGCTCCATACAAATGTTGGGTTTTTTTATTTCTGTGAAAATGCCATTGGAATTTTGGAAGAGATTTCATTGAATCTGTAGATTGCTTTGGGTAGTATGGACATTTTACAGTATTGTTTTCCTACATGAATGTGGGATATCTTTCCATTTATTTGTGTCTTCTTCAATTTCTTTCATCAATGTCTTATAGTTTTCAATATAGAGATCTTTCACATCCTTGGTTGAATTCATTCCTAAGTATTTTATTCTTTTTGATGCTACTTTAAATGAGATTGTTTTTAATTTCTCTTTCAGATAGTTTGCTAATGTATAGAAATGCAACTGATTTTTGTATATTGATTTTGTCTCCTGCAACTTTCTTGAATTTGTTTATTAATTCTAACAGTTTTCTTGTGGAGTCTTCAGTGTTTTCTATATGAACTATCATGTCATCTGCAAACAGACAATTTAACTTCTTCGTTTCTGATTTGATGCCTTTTATTTCTTTTTCTTGCCTAATTGCTCTGGCTAGGACTTCTTATACAGTTGAATAGAAGTGTTGAGAGTGAGCACTCTTGTCTTTTTTTTGACCTTAGAGTAAAAGCTTACAGATTTTCACCATTGAGTATGATGTTAGCTGTGAGCTTCTCTTATATTGGTCAGGATTACCTTTAAAGACAGGAAATAAACAGCTTTAAGATTTCCATTAGAATCTAGAAACATTTGGACATGTTTTGTCAACTCCAAACAGCAACTCCATAAAGTCAATAGTTTAGTAGTTAATTTCTCTTGTGAAACAGTTTTAATATTTTAAAATGTAATTTTAGCGTGTACTTTTTAGATGAGGCAGACTCCTACAAAGGCAGAAATTTTTAATGAAGCACTAAGTCACTAATAATTATTCTCTTCCTAGAGATTGCAAAATGCTTAATATCTTACTATCTGAACTACAGAACATCTCATTCTTTCTGATGCAATGTAAACTATTGTTGTAAACATACCTTTATATAGCCCTCATGCTTGTAAAAGATTAACTTTTTTATATTTTTGGGTTCAGTCTCATTGTAAAGTCGCTATGAATAATCCAGAATCAAACCATGGATAATTTAAATTTGACAGAATAAATTAATAGTGGGATGAATTTCCTAAATCATCCATAGACATATCATCAATTTTTGGAGCTATATCTTTATTCACATAATAGACCAAACCTCATCAAGAAAGCAATTGAGTTAGGCTATGACCAGAAGATTGGCTAGGTTCACAGTCCCTCTAAATGTGAAATCTAGTTTAGGGCTCAATTTAAGAAACCAAGCAGGGGCCGGCCCAGTGGCGAAGTGGTTAAGTGCATACATTCTGCTTTGGCAGCGCAGGGTTCACTGGTTCAGATCCTGGGTGTGGACATGGCACCACTTGGCAAGCCATGCTGTGGCAGGCACCCCACATATAAAGTAGAGGAAGATGGGCACAGATGTTAGCTCAGGGCCAGTCTTCCTCAGCAAAAACAAAGAGGAAGACTGGCAGTGGATGCTAGCTCAGGGCTAATTTTCCTCCAAAAAAAAAAAAAGAAAAGAAACCCAAGCATACCTCAGTAGTTGAACAAGTAGAGTTATAAAACAAAAATAAATCAAGTAATTAAGCAAAACCCTACAGTAAGTCTACTTGGTGACCTTCAAATGAAATATTATCTAAAAAAATTAAACCCAAAAATACGAACTATAATACATAGTAAGCCTATGTATTCTGTAAAACCATTGAAATGATACAACCAGTCCATCAGAATTTGTTCCACACAAAACTTGGATTTAATTAACTGTTTCATTTTGATACAATTCTAGGCTGAAATACAATTTCAATTTTTCATTATCGATTTAGATATTTCTTAGGTAGGTAGCTGAATCCTTAGTTAAGGATGTAGGGGATAGGTTCAATCTTAAGTATTGAATGCTTTCAACATTTGGAATGATTTTTGAATATTCCAAATAATAAAAAAAGTCAGTGTTTTGCTGAATGGATTTAGGACATGATTTTTTTTTATGAAGTTGAGAGATCTAAATTATGCATATGCAAAAAATCCTAGTATTTGAATAGAATATGTGTAGTATTAGAGGGTGAGATGGATGAAATAAAAGAAAATTAGACACATCCAATGTAAGAGTCACAGCCCATAAAGTAATGTAAAAATAAAACAATAAATTTCGACTTTTCCCTCGAGGCGTTTGTGTCATGACAGTTCTTGGTGGATAGTTGTCCACATCATAAATGACTCTTTTTTTTTTTTTTAATTTTATTCCTTTTTCTCCCTAAAGCCCCCCGGTACATAGTTGTATATTCTTCGTTGTGGGTCCTTCTAGTTGTGGCATGTGGGACGCTGTCTCAGCATGGTTTGATGAGCAGTGCCATGTCCGCGCCCAGGATTCAAACCAATGAAACACTGGACTGCCTGCAGCGGAGCGCGCGCACTTAACCACTCGGCCACGGGTCCAGCCCCCCATAAATGACTCTTTATGTTATTTGACCTTGAAGACGGGATTTCACCCCATCTGTGCCTCAGTCTTTACTACAAAATATAGATCTTCTAATGTCTCAACTATTTATCATTAAGAAATCCTTCAAAGATGAATAAATCAAAGCTATGTAAAAATGAGGAAATATTTTTAAGATGTGTCTGTTAAGAAAAGTGAAATGGATGGTCAAATACCCATATTCCAGAGTTCAATTTTATGAGTTAATCCAAATTCAAATTCTCCAAACCTCTAATACAGGTATACTTTATACTTTGTACTTTATACCTTGTTTATTCAGATTTTGGAGCAGATGACAGATCAACAAAACTAAAAGATGCATAGATTTAAGATCCACTAAGCAGTTGTTGATAAATGTGGAAAGTTTTATTTCTAAGAAGAGCTCCTAGGTCACTGTACAATTATCATGGTAACTCAAAAGTGTGCATTTCATATTCTATGATATTGTGTCACTAGAGAAAGAGTTATTTGGCCTGTAGATTTTCACAGATATAGGATTTCATTGATTGAGGTGGAACCCCAGGTCAAAATCTTAAAGTCTAAAGCAGCCATTTAGTCACCACAACAAAATTTTCTCCATTCTGGACTTAACACCTTAATCAAGGTTCTGCATTTTAAGTTAGGTAAATGACTTTGGGCAAACACCTTATTTCTTCACACCTACATTTATTTCATCATCAAAAGGGCATCATATTGCCTGCTCAACTTAACTTATGTAATGGTTGAGTAAGTGGATGTAAAGCGCTCTGAAAAATGTAAAAGCACTATTCACATATAGTTTTGAAGGTCAGCCTATCTACATCTTACTACATCTTCACATCCTGTATTGTCTCATACCCTTTGAAAATCCCCCCAGAAAGTAGCAGCTCACATTATGCTCTGATCTATTTCCAATATTGCTTGCTATTGAGTCATGTACTTATATTTTCTCTTCTTCATCAGACTACAACTTGACAATAGAAATGAACATATCTTATAATTCTTTGGTATTCCCTACTTCACGTAGCACAGGCCTAAACAGATATGTACACTTAATATTGTTTTTTTGTTGTGGTAAAAAAAAACCCTACACATGACATTAAACCAACCTTATTAAAAAATTTAAATGTTCAGAATAGTATTGTTAACTACATGCACACTGTTGTGCAGCAGAGCTCAGGAACTTTTCCATTTTGCCTGACTGACACACTATACTCATTGTACAGCAACTCTATGTTTCTCCATCTCCCCAGCCCCTGGCAAACACCATTCTTCTTTAATAATTGTTTTCTGATATATAAAATAAAGTAATTTGACTAAAAGATCTGCAAGGTCCTTAACAAATCTAACAGGCTATGGGTCTATGACTCTCCAAGACACTGTCAAAGTAGATTATTTAGCCAGAGATAAATAGAACCTTCCCTCCAGCTTTCTCTCATATCTTCTGGGCGTGGGGGTCATTTTTCCTTCTTTGCAGCTACCTGGCTGCTCATGTACCTCTCTTACACTTCAATTTTCTGTCTCCTTGAAGTAAGAGCATAATGTGACATATTCTGGTTTTCAGGGTCACTGCTAAAGACAATACTTTTGAATGTGAAATTTATTGAATAATTGATGGGCATGTGAAACATATCTCTTATCTCTATACTCTATTTTCCATTCCTTCTGTCTCCTAACCCACTCCATTACATCTTGATTTCTTCTGGCCTGACTTGTTGTAAGACTCCCAACAGGTCTATGATTCTAATACAACTTATTCATTGCCAGTACAGTGATTTCCCTAAAGCATTTTGTTTGAGCATGTCACCAACCTGTTCGAAACCATGCAATATCTTCCCATTGCCCACAGAATCAAGTCCAAACTCTTTCACATAAAGTTCAAGTACTCCATGATTGAGCCTAAACATATTATCCTCCCAGAATTATTCTCTATTGCATATCTTATTTCTACCTTTCATGTTAGTCAAATTAAATGGTTTGCAAATCTTGTGATTCCTCTCCCCGAGCTTTACTGAATTTACATTTGTTACTAATATTCCTTTCTTCTGAAATCTTCTTTTCCTCTCAGGTTGTTGAAATGTCACTTATTTTTCTGGATTTAATTTAAACAATACTTTACCAATTGCTACCAAAGCATATTTAGACCATTATTACATTATTACACTCTGCTTTGTGTTACATTTATTTGTATATAATTTTTATATAGTTTTCACCTCTACTTGAGGGCAGAGATCATTTTTTGTTCATCTGTGTATTCCTCTACAGTGCCTAGTACGTAGAGACACTCAATAAATATCCATTAAATTGAATTTAAACTGACAATATATTTTCTGTCTTGCCAAAAGCAGCTTTTAGGAAAATTATAAAGAAATTCAACATATAAAATTAGGACAAATTACATTAAGAATGATGTTAGTAGCACATTTGTGGTTGCATATTAGAAGGGGCAGAGCATACTTCATGGTTTAATAAAGTATGCTATTCTAATAACCATGAAAATGTATGCTGCAGTAAGAAACAGCGTATATAAAAAATATGTAGAGAGTTCAAGTTCTACATATGACATAAAAATAAAAGCTCAAGGGAATGTCATAATAGAAAGAAAATACTTTCAAAGCATATTATAGTTCCAGTTCAAGATGGCAACATAGGACTATTCTGAACTCACTTCCTCCCAAGGAAACACTTAAAATCTGCAGCTACATGTGGAACTACTTCCTCTGGAAAAAAACCTAAACACTGAGAGACAACTACACATCGAGCAAACAAAAGAAGGCCTACATCAAAGTAGATAGGAGAGGCTGGGACATGATCTTCCCATGAACCCCATCTCCCTTGCGGCAACCCAAAATTGGGAGGGAACTCAAAACCCAGAGCTTCTCCCTGAGAAGCAAAGAGTTTGAGCCCCACACTGGGCACCCTAATTTTTAAGACCTGCACCTGAGAGATGAGCACTCAAAACATCTAGCTTTGAAAACCAAGAAGATTCGCATCCATGAGATCCACTAAAGCTATAGCAAACTCAGAAATGGCTCTTAAAGGGCTTGTGTACGGACTTACCCATCCCAAGGCTCAGAGCAGAGGCAGCTGATTGAGAAGTGCCCAGACTTTATGTGAAAGAGGCTTATTTGCTAATCTTGAAGCATAGGCCTGAGGGCAAGCATCTAATTTAACACATATCTAGTGGCCTGCTGGCTGGCGGTTACCATCTTCATGCTCTTCATCTGCCTTGCTCCAGTTCGTGGGTGACATCTTTTTTTTAATTTTTAATGTAGGCTCCCCTCTTGTGTGCCATCTATACAATCTTCCTCTGCTTCCTTCGAGCCAGTAGGTGTCATCTCCACACACACTCTCTGCTGCAATCCAGAGAGCCAGTTCTCCTGGAGGGGAGTTTTTACACGTGTCTAGTGCCCTGGTCTTTAAATCTGGTGCCCAGTTTTTGTGGCTGCCACCAAGGGGACACACCTTGATTGTTGGCTCTGGAGGCTAGGGAGGCTTGTGTTTCTGGGTCCCATGGGACTATAATAATTGGAGAGAAAGTTTTTGGCAGGCTACCATCCCCAGGGCACTGCACAGACAGCAGACTGAAACACACCTTCAGTCTATCTGTGAAAGAGGCCTACTTGCTTGTCCTGGGACTTTGGTCTTAGAGGCAGGCTTCAGGTTTGGCACATATCTAGAGGCAACTGAGATCCTCTCAGGGAACATAGGCTGGTGGATGCCATTTTTGCACTCTCCTTCTGACTCACTACAACTCACTGATATCTCCCATAAGGGAGGTTATACACTTGTCTGAAGCCCTGATTTTTAAAACTGCTGCCCAGGGGACACCTCCAGATTGCCTGGCTCTGGTGGCCAGCAAGACATGCTCGTGGTCTCACAAGACTCTATATATTTTCATACTTTAAAAGATGATGCCTGAGAGTCTGACTTCTAATCAGCCTGAATCTGCGTGCTGACTGAGATCTTCCCCTTTGGAACATAGAAGGTCTTGGCACATCCTCAACTACTGGGGGCCGTTAAAAGTGCATTATATATATATATTTAAAAGTCTCCATTCCCTTATTATAGATAGAATGGGGCGGAGGGAGGAGGGATATATAAAGGGCAATGGGAAAAATGTGCCTTGGAAGAGAAGGTCCTGAAAAGTTATAAAGTCAACATTAAAGAAGCTACAACAATAGACATATAAATGGAGAAAGAAGTGAAAGTGTACATAATAGAAATAATACCCTCACCAGGTTTAATGGGATATGTTAGGTATTTAAAGTTAATTGCAAATTAGTAGCATTATGATGCTGAAATATTTTTATGCTGGCATCTATTGTCTTCCATATGAAAACGATAATTAACTTCAAAGCATAGGGACCCCTCCTCCTCCCTCACGTTACTCACCCCTAGCCTGACAATCCTGCTGCCAGAGTTTTACTCAAGGAGAATAACAGCTTATGGGTTTCTTGAGTGAAATGTTCTTGGCCCCTTCTGACTCAGCCTACCGGGCTACTGTTTCTGTCCCCTTTGGTGGTGTAGACTCAGCAGTGACCAAAGATGCAGCCTTGGGTCACCATGGTAATGCTAGTCTCACTTCTCTTTTCTGGCACATGAGCTTTTGTTGCTCCCAGGCTGGCAGAGTTAATACAGTTAGGTAAAGTAGCACATGTCAATCTCTTGATGTCCTGATTTCTGTGATCATCATGTTGCTCTGACCTGTGGAGAACAAAAGCTGGCTTCTTCATTCACGTACGTATGAAGCTTCACTTTTATTATCTCAATAAAACCTAACTGAGGTAGGTAGGGTGGGATATTAGAAAAGAGCACTGGACTATGAGCAAGAAGTACTGGCTTCTAGTTTCTGTAGAGACCGAGTAAGGTTTTGAGTAGGAGTGGGCTTGAATGGCATTGACAGCTTTGATATAGTGGACAGTGAATGAGCTTTGGAAGCAACAGATGTGGTTTTAACAAGTTAAACTCACTTTGGCTTAGTGGCTTTTAAGTCTTCCCACCATAGTTTCCTCTAAAGTAAGATTAATAATACTAAACGCTAAAGAGTATGATTACAGGCAAATGAGATAAAAAAAAGTGAAAGTGCTTCCTAATAATTAACTAAATAATTATATGAATGCTATTATTAACTCACTGTGGGACCTTTATAAGGCACTCTGTTGATCTGGAATTTGCTTTTTTACCTGTAAAATGAAGGCAATTGAATGAGCTTGTGTCTGGGACAAATATATATAATATGTGTATATATAATTCAAGTAAAAACATATGTGTAAATAATCTGGGAAAGGGGAAAGAACTGTAGTTTCTTTAAATCCTCTTAAAAATCTGCCTTCTTCATGTCTTATAAACCACTGCCCCAAAACAATGTTCTTCTAAGCAGGGCACATGAAAGAAAAAATACGTTGGGTATGAAAAGAAAATACTAAACGTTTTATTCATATTTATTTGTAAATATTATTTGTGACTTGTATTTTTATACATGTTTTATTGTGCATAAAATACTTTAAGTAAAAATATATCTAATTAATATTTATAAATAACATATACAGAGGACGTAAGTTCCTTTTAAAAAAAAGCTAATATGGATATACAATCATCTTAGGTAATTATTTAGGTTGCCATATTTGTGTGTCCTGACTATAAGCTACTTTAGAACAGGGATCAGGCTTTAGATCTCTGTATTTCCAGGATGTAGTATAATGTGTCTTGCATATAGTATGTGTCCAGTACATGCTATGATGATACCTCCAGAAGTTCAGCAATCGAATGAGGCCTCAGTAAATTGAAAGGAGAAAAGTTCAAATTACTTATATGAGAATCACCTAAAGAATTATCTTGCGTCCTGCTTAATAAATCTTTCTTCTTTGTCCATACAAAGGAATCTGCTAAATCTTTTTTATTCTATAAAATAAATATATTTGGCTTCTCCTTAGCCAAGATGGGAGTAATTGGGACAGGCAGAGGGAAGAGAGGTAATTATAGCAGATAACTCAGGAACAAATCAATCAATTAAATTAAAGGGAGGAAGGAGGGGAAAGGAGTTAAAGATTACAATTGCATTGTTTTGTGATAATGTTTTTCATGTCCAATAATCAAATTTTTTTCAAAATACGTACTTTAAATCACTACACTAAAGAAATCTGTTCAAGAATTTAAAAAATGGATGATTCAAAATTTTGAGTAAAATCTAAAAGATCCTGCAGTTTCTGTCATTCCACATAGAGTTCCAATAAGTAAACTTCCAAAAGTAAGTCTTAAAAAATATCTACACAAAAATAACAAACAAACAAACACACAGATATGGAGAACAGATTGGTGGTTACTAGAAGGGAACGGGGGGAGAGGGCAAAAGGAGTAAAGGAGCACATATAGATGGTGACAGATAGAAACTAGATTTTTGATGGTGAACATAATGTAGTCTATACAGAAGTCAAAATATAATTACGCATACCTGAAATTTATGAGATGTTATCAATCAATGTTACCTCAATAAATAATAATAATAATAAAAATCCACACAGGAGTTACTTTTAAGTAAAAGATCCATACTAAGCCTACCACACAAGTGAGCTGGAAGCTTCAGTGAGATTTTAAAAAGCTGAACAATTCTTTTACGTTCTGCTTTTTCTAGGTTGAAAGAGGACTGTTTTGATACAAGATCATATATAAATACTGAACCTGAGGAAACAGAAAAATAAGGAAGAGAGTGGTGATGAACTTTTGATGCATTGGAAACTCTGGAAGATGAGCCACTTCACCAAAATCCTGAAAAAGTAACTGCTCCACAGGAGATAGATGATACAGCATGTACGACCTATTTCATATTACTTAGTTTCAAGATGAAGATTATAGAATAAAAACAAAATTCTCAGCATTTCCCCAGTATAAGGCACTTAAAAAAATTAGGTCATGTCTCTTTAATAAAAACTTAAAGACTTTTATAATTTTTATTGCCTTCTTAGAAAGTATTATTTTTTTTAATTTTAAATTTTAACTACCAAACTGTGCAAGAGATGACAAAGTCAAGATTTCCTAGTTCTTTTCTGGATTTGATATCAAGTTTGCAATAGAATTATAAAGATAGAAAGAACCTAGATCTCAGGTTGAACTAGATAATCGTGATATAAGCCCCCTACAAACTCTCAAAATCTGTGGTTTCGTGAAGTGTCAAGGATTCAAAAAATTTTTTCACCCTCTTTTACTATTTCTCATTTGTTTGGATCTGTGAAAAAAAAGTCAAGTACTTCAAACACATAAAAATGTCATTTGCCCACCCCAACATCATCCACATATTCTTCACAGAGAACTATAGTATAGGACTTTAGCTAAAAGGACAGCCAATTAAAAAGGAAGAATTTTCTAGTGCACTCTCCCTCAGTACAAGAAAAGTTTTCTATCTGAAATATTCAGTGAAACTTTTCCATGGGTAGAGTTAGTTTCCCTATTGAATAATCATCAACAATATTTTGACATTTGTTTTACTGCCCTTTATATAAAATTTCAATAGTGTTTTTATAGCACCAGAGTGGCCAAAACAGGAAGAAAAACTTCATAGCAAAAATAAAAGGCTCACAACCGATTTATTTAATTATCTAAATCTCTGAATCAAAGTCTCTAAAACTAGTGACCTAAAAAATTACAGTTCTTTAAAAAAAGATATGAAAACAAATGCATATGTTTAAAAAAATGAATTATATGTTTTAGGCCCCTGACTCATATGGGACTTATTGATGCTAAAAGGTGATACAAGCATAAAATATAAAGCATATGATAATAAGAAAGAAATATAAGGAGTTATCTGTCAGAAAACCTGGCCTGGGGTTCTTAATTTCATTAGTTTGTTGTATGTCCTTAAGCAAATCATTTCTGCTTTCTGGGGCTTAAGTTCTTTTCTATTAAATGAGGAAGTAATGTTGAATGAAGTCTAAGCTCTCTTCAGTCACTAGGATTCTATTAAATCCGTAGAAAGTTTAAGGAGTTTCAGGAAAAGCTTAGATAAACTAATGGATGATAGATCATAAGGGATTTTCTGAAAGACTTTAAAGATGTTTGAGGGACATTCCTAATCTTTGGAGTATGACATCACAGAAAGTAACACAGAACAGTATTCTCACACAAAAGATCTTTGGTGCCTCTGACAAAGAAAAAACAATAGATGGAAACACCAAAATTGTGACCCAACACAGCCATGCTTAGGTTCTCACAATATTTACTTTTAAGGCTGAAGAGAACTTCTGTTATGTGGATCATAATTTGGGAACTTAGTACATTTCCCATTTGTGTGAAAATAAACTGATATCAATTGGTGCTTAGACAGGAGAGCTACCCTGTGAAACTTTTATTTTCTTTAGAAGCAATATACTTCTAAATGTTTAAATTTCAGTGTCATAATCAGAAACATCAGAAGAAACAGTTAAATGTACTGACCTAGCCATATTTTTAATTTAAATCATCATTACATGACTGATTACATGACATGATTACATTACAAAACTCATAATGATTTGCCAGACATTACTGTCATTGATTTCATTCACAATTGTTAATTTTATGCATAATATTGGTTTTATAAGGAAAGTTGAGTTTTGGTCACTACATTCATGAAATTAAAAGAATAATAAGTCTATTGCTTCTTTCCTAGACCTAGATTCCATTTTTGATGAATTACTTCTAAAGTTGACCATTAAAATCAGTCTTGCCTTTCTGAAGTCTGCTTGTCCTCAAAGAAGAGCTAAATCTAAGTGTTTTGTCAAGAATGCAAAAGTTTAGTATTTAGCATCTAAATTATATTTTACACAACAAAATAAGATCTCCTTTTCATTTTGACCAGTACTGTTTATGGCAGCAGCAACTGACAAAAGCCAATGTGGTTTAGCCTCACTTTGTCCCATTAATCCTTCCTGAAAACTTCTATGTGAACTAAAAATTGTTTATGTTGAATCATGCTTTCCTTTTGCTTTTCCAAAGATCTATTACAACACAGGGGGAGAAAAATAACCTAAATAGAAAGAAAATCGCAATGAAGAATTCTAAGTTTCACTTTGCATATTTTGCCTTTTAAAATTCTTAATGTGCTTAAATCTCCCACACAACATCTGAAGGAATTAGTCAAGTGACCAATCAATCCATGTGAAGAATTTTACACTTTTAAAAGCACCATGTTAAATATATTCTATCAATTAGTACCCATTTCATTGAGAATTTCCTCTGCTTGTAACAACTGTGTTGCCAAATTGCTGTGGAGCTTGTTTTCATGGCCTGGTAGTGCCTTAGCTATAAAACTTTGTACTTAAACATTCAGAAAGTTCTAAGATACAGTGTATTTGCGCAGCCATTAAAGTTACATAAAAGGGAATACTCACAGGCTTTGCCAATCACCAGTCATGGTAGCTTGGGCTATGGGGAGAAAAACACAGCGAAACCAGTCTACTGCACTAACATAGAATTTTTCACTCAGTGGAAGAAAATTATGGCCATGGATTTGTGCAAGATTGAAATTAAACATCTCAGGGGTGTTACTGACCACTATTATTAAAAATTCATTTATGTAGCTACAATCGCAATATCACTATCCACATTATGTTAGTCAACTGTCAATTATAGACTGGTGGAATCTAAATGAATCAAGAGGGAGTCTTTGAAACTCATTTTGTAATGCCTCTTCAGATTACTTGGAGTTTTGTTTGGTTCAGTATGGCTCAGAGTAGAGATCAGAAAAAAGCCTACCTGAGGGACAAGTGTATATATCAACTAAACTGATGCTTCGATGGATTTTTTAAAAATGAAAATGCAATGAACAAACCTGTGAAAGTTCAAGTTAAAACAGCTAATATTAGTTTTCTATTATATTACTTTTTTCTTTTATGTCATGTTTTGCCCATATAGTGATTGGTCAACTCTTTTGAATTACATTTTAGATAGCAATTTGTTAACATACCTCTATCTCAAGGAACACATTTTATTGAAATATAATGATAATCTCAATCAAACTATAGAGTCTGTACCTACAGAAGCCAAAAGTCAGTTGAAAAGAGAAAACTCCAGTCAATATATTAATTTGATCTAAATAATAATAAAGAGCTCACTTGATTTATCGTTTCATTAATATGGTTCCAAAAAACAATCCACTGGATTTTTTGTGTGTGTGTTCATTCTGTAGAGAGACTCACAGGGAGATTCACCACCCTGCCTCTTCAGTGAAGACAAAGACATCCTTGCAAAGAAGCAAAACACATTCCATTGACTATCTCTTTGCTGCTGTCATATTATTTAATTCAATGTTTTTTTAAACATTGATGATACTATATCATCGAGTTCTTGAAGCCTATGTGCAACTGCTTCTAGCATTATTTGTACTCTTACCACCACACCTGAAACTGTCCTCAAGTTTTGTCATTAAAATATAAGAAGCATATTGAACTTTTGTATCTTGCATTTATTCTATTACTTATTCTAGATTGTTTAAAAACACTGAACAAAACAGTACAAATGCACATACAATACATCTATTTCTCATCGATGCATCATTTATGGAACGTTTCTATCTTTATTAGTCTATGAAAACTGCAAAAGCAGACATCTGACATCTTAGTGAACAGCAGACAATAGAATAAAAGCAAGACACTGTCATGCATAGATCAAGAGGAGACAGTGTAGTATAGAGGCAAGAATATTAGAGTGGAATCACCATATGAGGTCTGTAGAGAGTTTAGTTAAGCTATTTCATGGTATTGCTGCCTCAACATCCATTTTGTTTGGCCAAGCAGCCTACAGGGACCTTAAACCAACAGCAGCCCCGTCATGCAAGCACATGCCCTAGATACCAGCCAACAGAGTCACAAGTACATGTAAGTTCCTGATATGACTTCCCCAACAGCCCTTGTGATCAACAGTCTCCCATGTCTCCCAGTACCTGTATCCCTTATGTGACCCTTAGATAAGACCCCGGTGGGACTTACCAAAATCTCCAATCTGACCCTATCCCAGGAACCCCAAAACACTCCACCTGTGGACTCTAATACAGGCCTGTGTACCAGGCTGTGCCTTTTTACCTGTCTGCAGTCTGCATTGATCTTTCCCATATGGCCCATTGAGGTGTGCTGTGTACTTCCTCCAGGACCCATGAGTAACAAATTTGTCTATTTCAATTTACCTTGTCTGTTGTTGAAACTCAGCTTGCTATCCAGCACCCTATGCTCCACTTTGATAAAGTCATAGGAAGGTCCTAGTACCATCTCTGATCTTGAGAAAAGTCCCTTACACTCTGAGTCTCTATTTTTTATGCCTTTGATAATCTGGATAATGGAGAGTTTCCCAAACTTTGTGAGTTCATGTCACCTTAGTGTTTCAGTAATTTTTTTATGATGCCCTTAGGCCCAAAGAAACACCTAACACTCTTGTTTATCAGGTAATTAGAATCAAACAACTTGATAAGTATATATGCCCAAACAACTCAGTTAGCTGTTTGAAAAAACAATATGCATGAATGGAAAGAAAAAACAATATTTTTATTTTATTCTTATATAACCAGAATTACTTACTAATGGGATGAGGGTGCCTATCGGACACTGCACAACTTCTGAAAACCTGCAGCTAGATTGCACACCACCACTCTCATTAACTATTCCATATTGAATTTCATACAGTATTTGCTTTTTTATCACAACTGCCATAAACCCAGCTTCTAATGATAAGATGTTATCAAACGAATGTATTTATATTGAATGTTGACACTGTGAACTACCTCAGTGTTGAATATCACTGTTTCCCTTGAAAATTAAAATCATCCCATGGCACCCCTGTGAGCTTGTTGCGGTGCCCCAGGGCCTTCAGTGCACTGTGATATCTGTTCTACCTATTTTATAGCATCAGTGTGAGGATCAAGTTAAATAATGGATGTGAGATTGCTTTGAAAACTGTAAAATATGTAAGTACAAAGAATTTTTATCACTTGGCAGACATCAACAGCCTATCCCTAAAACAGAGAAAATAATCACAAATCTCAGAACCATCTGTGGGATGAGATATGGGAGGGGTGATTGTCATCTTTAGTTAATTTTATTCAGATAAGCACCTTTGTGCATTAACACCACTGAATATACATACTTTTGAACTCCATAATATCCTACTGTTCTGTTTATAACTTGTGTCGTGTTACTAGGAATTTCTTTTCTAGTAATGTCTAACAGATTAATGAACGGATAGATGTAGTATGTTCTATTTTCCCTTCACTCGATTGGAAGGAAGCTGTTGAGAGCAGAGACCATAATCTCATACTTCTATCTCTTCATCAATTTCTCATATAGTACTAGGTACATAGTTGAAACTCAATCTGGTCGATTTGGTGAATTAGTGAATGAATGATGTCTTTCAATATTAGCCACTGCTGTCAGTCATTGACACACAGGTAGTACCAATGCATAAAGTGTACTGAACAACTATAAGGTACAATATACTATACTAGATTATTTGAATATAGACTTACAAATGATCCCTGTCCCCGTCAGTTGTCTAATAGGAGGAAAAAAATCACTGAAAGGAAGTAGAATGATTATGAGTAATGTTTGTTCATTGTCATTATTTTCTTCATTAGAAAGCACATCAAAGGAGTTCCTATCAAACTCACACTGCATTCTTTTTCTTTCTAACCAAAAAAGAAAAAAAATTCACCTACTGACTTAGTTTATTGTTGGCTCTGCAAACCATGTGCACTATGACCCTGAACAGCTTGTAATCTTGTATTTCAAGTTCTACATCTGTAAAATGTGCATAATTCTATTTGCACCTCCTCCCTTGTTTCCCATTAATCTTATGATATTAAATAAAAAATGGCTGCTGGGGGCACTGAGTTCCTTGAGAAAGATATCAGCCAACTAGAAAATGCTATAGTTAGGCCCAATACTGAGTTAAGAGCAGCTTGAATGATGACAGGAACATAATGCCACTGTCATCATCACCATCAGTAAGTATAAAGTTGTAGGGGAGGAAGACATTTCCTCTACCCTCTCTGGGTCCTTCTGGCCAGACAATGAATTAAATTCACATGAGACAGAATAACAGGAGAAAATTAAACAAAGTTTTATAACATGTGTACATGGGAGAGGCTCAGGCAAACTGAGCAACTCAACCAACTGGCCGAGGCTACCTGTTTAAGTATCTCCAGCTATAGACAAGGAGGACGTTTTGGGTAGTGGTTTGGGTCTTCAAAGTGGAGGAAGGCAACCCACATGGAAATGGAAAAGGAAATGTTTGGTACATAGAACTTTGATAAGAGTGGGCTTAGCAAGGATCTTCCCAGTCTACCCGAATCCAAAGTTATCTATGGTGATGACCTGTCCTGAGTACAGGCCTTTATTATTATTTTTTTCTTTTAGGCAGTTAGGGGGGAAAGGTCGAATGTTCTTGCTGAGTCTGAGCCTCTATTGTCTTCAACTCGAAATAATCTGAATACCAGAGTGGCGCATCTTGGGGTGACCTGCCCTGAACCCCATCAAAGTTATTTTTTCTGAAAGATATTGTGTTTAAATTAAAAGCAACAGTGAATTGGTCCTCATCGAGTTATGAAGAGTTACACATTGCTTTCTCTCTTATATCCCACCTCACCCTCATCCCTACACCCTTGAGCCAATTTGAACCAACTTTGGAAAGATCTGACTAAGGATCTCCTATTTCAAAAGGATTAATTACACAACTACACACACACATCCCTTGGTCTTTTGCTCAGTTAGTCTATCTTGGGCAATTTGTAACTATTGCATAAGTAGATAAATTATTTAAATACTTTCCCTTCACTCTAAAATTGTCTCTCTTCTTATTTTCATTCTATTTGCGAGATAATTTAGTGTGGAGGATGGAACACAGGCTTTGGAGTCAAATGGTTTAGGTTATAACTCCCAGCTGTGCTCTTTATTATTGAGTACCCTTGGATAAGTTTCTTATCCTCTCTCTGAGCTTCAGTTTCCTTATACGCAAAATTTGTGACTAAGACTCCCCTCATGGGATCATCGTGAGACTTAAAGAAGACAATTGTATAAAAACGCCTAGCACAGTGCTTGACAAATGGTATGTATATGATAAATACAACTAGTATTATTTATGATTTAGAAAGAACTCTAATTGTGATTATAAACAGCAAGAAGATTTAAAATTATACTCTCATCACAAGGAAAAAGAAAGCATTGACTTTTGAACTGAAATTAACAACAATAAAAGACCAGCATTATCAACTTCCAAAACTCTTGTAAGTACTCAGAAGATGCTTCAGAATCTGAAAAAATATTTCCAGATTTTCTTATTCTTCTATAGTAACCAACTTTTCTTTTTAAAGCAACCAGCATTTATATATCAATAGAGCATTAATAAAATACTTATTTTCAAGTTTCTTATGTTTTTCCATTTTGTTTATTACTAGCACTGGAACCACATTGTCTTAGTTTTTTTTTTTTTTTTTACTATCTTTCATTGCAAATGTACACAATTTCATGTACTTGTGGATCACAAATGGACTTTAGAAAAGTATCTGGTTCCTAATTTTGGAACTACCTGGGCATCTCTTGCTTCATTCAGTTCTAAGGGAGTCAGATTCTTCTAATATTCAGGCAACATATTAGAAGCCATACTAGCTTTCTACCACTGAAAGAGATTTTCATGCCCAACCAGCAGAATTAATGTAGCTACCAAAGAGGTTTGACTTATAATTAGAAATGTATAATCAGAGACAGCATAATTATCTGCTTTGTGATCCAAAAGAGTAACTATCATAAACTCATAGAAGAAATCTTCCTGAAATTTTATGAGCTATACATACTCTTGGTGATCAAGGTTTAGAACACTGACAAGATAAAAACAGGTAGAAAGGAGTAATGATAAACAGAGAATATTTCTTGACTTGCTCATTGAACACCTTACCTTCTATGATAGAGTCTATCACCAAGAGAAGTGACTCTAGTAAATGAACTTTACGAATAAACATCTCAAGAATTGCTGTATTCATTTTGTTCTTAAAACATTTAACTCAATCACCTTCATATGGCATCTGCCATGATTATTCTACTCGTTGCTCTCTTGAGAGCTGTCAGTGAGCATCTTGCTAAATCCACTGGCTTTTGCTCTGTTCCATTTCTTAAAAACTTGATTGCATTTGACATTGTTTGCCATTTTATACTCCTTGAAACTTTTTCTTCTTTTGGTTTTAATGACATATAGTATCTTGGCTTTTCTCTTTCTCTAATCATTTTTAGAACTAAAAACTTCTTCTTCCTACCATCACCCAAATATGAGGATTCATTAAAGGTTCAGTCTTTAAACTTTTGCTCTTCTCTACACTATTCCTCTAAGAGGTATCATGAATTCAAATACCATCAACTATCACTTCTTCCAAAGTATCATAAGTCTATACATTAGATCCTGTATTTTATGCCAGAATCTAGTTTCCTTCATGTAGGCTTCCTCCTTCCAGTTTCGTTAAAACAAAGGCGCCAGCATTTTTTAAAACACCTAGCTTTCTGACCTTAGTCGTATTTGACTCATTCCTCTCTTTCATAACCAATACTTACCTTATTCATCAGTACTGTCAATCCTTCGCTCAAAATGTGTATTATTTGTTCTTCCTTCTTAACTCCCACACTATCTCAGTATTTTGTAATTTCATTCTAAATACCTCATAACTTTCATTACCTTTTCTTTAATCCATTAATTTTTAGTAGTACCTACATTTATTTTCCAAACGTAGGATTCTAAAATTTGGGGAGTTTTGTTGATTTCAGTTTTTATTGCATCTTTATGAGAGAGCATGATCTTTATAATTTTGGTTCCTTGAAATTTTGTGAGACCTCCTTGTGATCTATTTTTAGTAATGTTCTATGTGCATTTGAAAGAATGCCTATTCTCTGTTTGATTCAAGCTTCTCTATATTAGATTAGATAAAGTATTTCTCTCTTTTTAGAAGTCCTATTAGGTGAATGATGGTACTTCTTAATTCTATGTATTTATTAATTTAACCTTTCAAAAATACCTTCCATCTCTTTATTCATTTGTGCTGCATTATTTGAGAATTGCTTAGCCAAATTGTCCAGGTTACTAACTCTCTATTCGTGTGGCTTTATTCCACTATTCAATCCATCTATTGAATTTTCATCTCAAAAATTATATAATTAGATATATTAATTTTAATTTTTATGACTATTCTTTCTTTCTTCATGGATGCCATACCTTCTCTTATTGCTTTTATATTTATATAATCATACCTATTTGTAGTCCTATTCTGCCTGCTCTATTACTTGTGTTTTCTCTAGTATGTGTTGTCACTCTTTTGTGGTGTTCCCATTTCTCAAATGACCTGTTTTTTTTTAAATTGTGAGCTCATCCTTATAGTTGAGATTCACTCCAAGACAATCAGCTGACTCTGATTATACAGTCTGCTTTGGGGCACAGGGAAGATACTTTTAAAGAGAGGGATGAATGGGTGGAATATACTGCAGATTGAATAGTTCCACCACAATTGATCTTCTGGGAATCTATATATATCATTGTTTCTTAGCATAGACAGGTACCTGAGCCCCTGTGCTCTTTCTCACTCCCAAGCACTCCTCTCTCCTGGAGATAGATATGCTTGTCCTTGTCTCAGCTTCCTGAATCATAAAGGAATTAGAGAAAGAATGGTCAGGTATAAACCAGCCTTGTTGCTCTCTCCTGCTCTGCTCTTACTAATCATTTGTCTTTTACTAACCATTCGTCTTAGTGTAAACAACCTCTAAACATGAAGCTTCCTTTGCATTGATTCTATCTTTTTAAAAAGTCAGTACTCTCCCACTAGATCCTACATGGATCCTAGGCTGTGAGGTTATGGGTTCTCTCTTTGATCAAATCCTATCCGTTTTTTTTCCCTCAGGAATTATTGATAAATTCTTTTCTTCTATGATTTCTCTTTTCTATATTTGAATATAGGCATACCTTAATTAATTTTTAAAATATATTTTTCTTGAATTTTTAGAGATTAATGTAAAGGTAGAAGCTGCAGCATGTACTTTGTAAACCAACTGCAAACTACTGCTTCCACCTCTCAAATTCTTGTTAATGTTCAATATTTTAAAATTTTCTGTAAATTATAGTGCATTAATTGAAAAATAAACATACCACTTATAAACTCACCAAAACATCCCATGAAGACAGGACCCAGGAATGTATTACACTTCTCCCATATTTCCCACATGAGATGAAACACATAGAAGCCACTCAATTATTATTTTGTTCTTGATTAATAGATTCACTTATTCATTATGGAGATATTTCCTGAAAAAATGTTTTAAGTTCTAATTTGCATAGGTATGAGAAAGATAACAGGAAACATGATACAGTGGAAATAACAAGGATAAGGAAATCAGGAGACCAAATTTGGAACTTCAGCTCTACAACTAGCTTGCTGTGTGATTCGGGGCAATTTCTTACCTTCCTCTAGTTCTGCTTTCATCATTTATACAGTGAAGTGGGTGATTAGTTAATCTCTAAGTTCCATTTTGGCTATAATATATGTTACCAAAACAAATACTTTGGCAAGATATGGTTTAACAGAAGCAAAGTTTTTGTCCTACATTACTTATTCATCTCCCTCACTGCACCCCCACTAACTCTATGACTCCAGTACATGAAATCATCTCATTAGAAATTTTTCTGAGAAGTCAAATGTCCTGGGTGACCTTCATAATTTGCTTCTCTATATACTGAAGGCAATAAAGAACCATTTGAGGAGAGAATAATTAAATCATATTGAAAAACTACTACCTGCTAAACATTGTATATGCACACATTACATGTGAAGTACAGTATCCAGCATATAGTAAGTACTCATAAGTATTTGTTATTATTATTATTATTATTATTATTTTAGAAGGGAGGCAGAATAGCATAGTGGTTAAACACATCAACTTTGGAGTAAGCAAAACCTGGATTCTAGTCATATTTTCTCTGCAGACAAGCTATGGGATTTCAAACAAGTTATTTAACCTCTCAAAACTTCAGTTACTGCATCTATGAAAGGGGGATAATTATATCTGTGTTAGTTTCCTAGGACTGCCATAACAAATTACCAATAACTTGGTGGCTTAAAACAATAGAAATGTATTCTCTCACAGTTCTGGAGGCCAGAAATCCTAAATCAAGATGTCAGCAGGACCATGCTCCATTGGAAGGCAATACAAGAGAATCTTTCTTTGGCTCTTCCAGTTTCTGGTTGCTCCAGGCATTCATTTACTTCCTTAGATACATAACTCCAATCTCTGCCTCTATATTCACATGGCTTTTTCCTCTGTGCCTGTCTGTTCTCCTCTTCTATTTCTTATAAGAATACTTGTTATTGGATTTACAGCCTGCCCAGATCATCTAGGATGACCTCACCTTGAGATCCTTCACTTAATTACATCTGAAAAGACTCTTTTTCTAAATAATGTCACATTCAATATTATTCTGATGGTTAGGAAATGAACATATTTTTTTGGGCCACCATTCAACCCACTATAATATCTAACTGTGGGAGACTCTGCTCCTCATCTTTCCAACAGCCACTCCTCTGATTCTTTTTCAGGAGAGTCTACTTCCCGTTACAGAGACTGAAAATGCCAAGTCCACATTTTAAAAGTGACTCTTGTATCCAGGTCATAGACATGTGTCGTATGTCTGTCTGATATGTAAGTAAAAGCCTGCTGGGGGCTTCTGCGGAAATATTTTTCTTCCAAATAAAAAGTGAGAAATGTGAAAAGATACCCTGTCCCTCCCTTCCTACTTTTGAATGCTCTTTTGTGAGGACATGACATTTGGAACATTTGCACTTATCTTGTATCCATACGGTGAGCGCCACAAAAATCACAGAAATCAATCCAGAACCCTGACATAATTGAGCTGACAAATTAATAAAATATGGAACTTCCTCACTTCTAGACTTCTTATTATGTGTGAAAAATAAATTTGAATTATTTTGAAGTCAACTTTACTTGGGTATTCTGTTGTAGCAGCTAAAGACATTATAATGCATGTACCACTTCAAGAAAGTTTTCTGGAGTTTAAATGTAAAAATGTAAGCATGTAAAATGTTTAACATGTGCCTGGATTATAGTAAATGCTTAATATATTTTAGCTATTACTACGAGTGTATTAAATTAGTAATGCCTTTCAAGCCCTTGACCCCTGACAGTGGCTAGAATTAGGAATAGGAGAGCATAGGTTTCCTTCCATTCACAACACCAGAGGATGCAGTGAGGTGCTATACTGATTTGAAGGGGGAAATCTAAACCTAGCTGTTTGCTTACCTGGATTGTTTTCCTCTGTTGGACCTTCAGCTTTAAGCCCTTCTGGAAGAAGTTGAACTGAAAGAGAACTTTAAGATTCTGGAGAATAAGATCAAAGTGAAGAATTGAAGACTTGCATGCACTTCAATGGCAGCTAACTCATTCCTCTGTCACCAACTGATGTTTTTATCTCTATTAAGTATGACTGATGGACTCAGAACCAGGAGCTACAAGACAGAAATACTTTTTTAGTAGTATCTTCCTACTTAGATGATAAAAATGTGACAACTCTAGTGAGAACTCATATCGGAATGAAAGAGAAGTTCAGTAATTTATATTTTAATTCCTGGAATTGTCAGTACTTGCACATCCTGACCTGTGAGGCACTTTAAGACCTCGACAGGGGTCCTGGAGGGAAAAGTGAGTATTTTATGGATGCTTCTGGATAAGCTAAGAGGTCTGATTCCCAAGAATGATGGCCAGCAGTGCCTAAAGGATTACAGCATACTTGTTTTTGAATCTGTTTTGTGGAAGCATGGCTGCAAGAATCTTCGTGGTACATGGATGGAATCCACAGTCTGTTGAATGGCAGTATCATTAATTCTCATACCATCAGTCTGTATTAAAACAGAACCCTAGTCAGCCTAAAACGAAAATAGAAGCCCATCCAACAAACTGAGCACACTTGGTGTGGCAAAAAGGGAAAGTTGTTGCTAGGTGGGCATAAGGGTACTGGGAAGCTTACTTAAAACACGCTAGATTAGTGATCCTCAAACTGAAATGCCCATTAGAATCACATAGAGGGCTTATGAAAAAGCATATTCCTGCACCAAAATTCCCTGACATTTTCATTTAATAGATCTGGAGTTGGGCCTAAGGAGACGTATTTTCAATAAACACTCTGTTATGAAATAAATTGCATCTCCTCAAAATTCATATGTTGAAGCCCTAACCCCCAACATGACTGTGTTTGGAGATAGGGCCTTTAAGGAGGTGATCAAGGTTAAATGAGGTCTTAAGGATGAAGCCCTAATCCAACATGACTGGTGTCCTTATAAGAGGAAGAGACATCAGACACCTCTCTCTCTCTGCACTTGCACAGAGAAAAGGCCATGTAAGAACACAATGAAAAGATGGCCTTCTACAAGCCGAGAGGCCTTACCAGAAAGCAAAACTGCTGGCATCTTGACCTTGCCAGTAATATTCAATGTGAACTATATTGAACTTTACATTTGAATAAAATGCCTATCTAGACCCTTCAAACAGCCTTCAAATATTTGACTGTAACCGTCAAAGTTTAGGCAGAAAGTATGTGGGAGATTCCTGCTCGTCTCCAGTTGACTTGAGAGTTAAAATCTGAAAAATATTTCTGTTAACTATTATAAAAGAATTAAAAATTATATTTTAGTTTCCACTAGACAACCTATTTTTAAATTTTTTCCAGCATTATATATATATTTTTGAGATATAATTGCCATATAAAATTGTGTAAGTTTAAGGCCCCTGGCAATCACTATTCTACTCTCTGTTTCTATGAATTTGTCTTTTTTAAATTCCACATATAAGTGAGATCATATAGTATTTGTCTTTCCCTGTCTGACTTTCACTTAGGGTAATGACCTCAAGATCCATCAATGTTGTTGCAAATGACAAGATTTTCTTCTTTTTATGGCTGTATAATATTCCAGTGTGTGTGTGTGTGTGTGTGTGTGTGTACTACATCACCCTTATCCAATCATCTATTGATGGACACTTAGGTGGCTTCCATATCTTGGTTATTGCAAATAATGTTGCAATGAACATGGGGGTGCATATATCTTTTTGAATTAGTGTTTTTGTTTTCTTCAAATAAATACCGAGAAGTGGGATTACTGGATCATATGGTAGTTCTATTTTTAATTTTTTGAGAAACCTGCATGCTGTTTTCCACAGTGGCTGTACCAATTTACATTTCCATCAACAGGGTACAGGCTTCCCTTCTCTCTACATCCTCGCAAATGCTTGTTGACTCCTGTCTTTTTGATAATATCCATTCCAATAGGTATGAGGTCATAGGTCACTGTGGTTTTGATTTGCATTTCCCTGATGATTAGTGATATTGGGCATCTTTTCTTGTATCTGCTTTGCTATTTATATGTCTTCTTTGTCAAAATGTCTATTAGGTCCTCTGCCCATTTTTTAATCAGATTATTATTATTTTTCTTTTTTTACCATTGAGCTGAATTAATTCCTTATATATTTTGGATACAAACCCCTTACCTGATATATAGTTTACAACTATTTTCTTCTATTCTATAGGTTGCTTCTTCATTTTGTGGATTCTTTTGCTGTGCTGAATCTTTTTGTTTGATGTAGTCCCACGTGTTTATTTTGCCTTTTGTTGCTTGTGTTTTTGGTGTCATGTCCAAGAAATTGATGCCAAGATCAATGTCAAAGAGCTTTTCCCCTGTTTTCTTCTATAGACAGTCTATTTGTTAATTACTGCCTTGACTTACTCTCTTGTGGTATGTTGGATACTTTCCTTTCTTTGAGATGTTTCCTTTTATCCAACCAAGGGCTAGTAAGGAAGAATGGGGAAATGGACGTTGGTATATAGCTAATTATATACACTATGAACTGTAAGTTTCAGACGAGTCCCTTAAAAAAGGTTAAATCACTAGCATCTGATACAATGTCTGTCACAAAGTAGGTTCTCAATAATTGCTTTCTGAATTAATCACCAACTCTGCTTGGCAAACTACTAACTCTGAATGACTTCACAGAGCAAGTGATATTTTATCGGGTTCTTGATGGAAAATAGTATGGAGAACAGAGAGAGAGACTATTTTAGACAAAGGACAGACACTGCAAAAAGACAAAAAGACATAAACTGGCATGGAAGATTTGATCAGTTAATATTACTTTCTGACAGAAAACTCCATTAATAACAGCTTAACACATAAGGATATTATTATTTTCTTAAAAAAATTTCTGAAAGGAATATTTCCATGATTGATTTGGTGGCTTAACAATGCCATCAAGACCCAGGCTCCTACAATCTTTCTGCTGAGTTATCTTTGGTGTTGTCTATATGTCTCCTCATGTTTGCAAGATGACTGCTGCACTTTCAGTCATCATGCCGTTACATAACAATACACAAAGCAGGAAGAAAGTAGGGCTTTTATCATAAAGAAAAATGCTAGACACCTCCTAGAAGTATTTTTCTTATTTATAATTGGCCTAATGTAGGTCAGGTGGCCACTCCTAGGTGAAAGGAAGATGTGGAAAGTAGGTATTTGGCGTTTCTAGCTTTTATGGTAATAACAGGCAAGGAAGACAGAGAAAAGGAAAAATGTTGAGTAGGCAACCAATAGGGCCTATTACAGTATCTTTCAGTGTATTGGATACACATATTCATCTACTGAAATACAGAAGATTCATGTGTAGTATTTATATTCATAAAGAAGAATTTAAAAAGAAGTGCATGGGTGTAGCCCCTCTATTCCTCTGATTCTTTTGCCTTTTTGAAATTTCTCCATTTGAACAAAGTAAATATCTAATGAACTCCGTCACTAACCTTCAGTTATAGTCTCAAAATTTAGCCACCATTTAGCTGTTATGGTCTTATATATAAAGACAACATTTAGTGAAGTTCTCTCATAATATGTATAAAATTGTCTTTTTTGAATGATAAGTTCTTCTGATTCTATGATTCACAATTTTGAGTGTGTGCATGTGTTTATAGCACGCATTTGAAAACAAGAATTTCTGAGCACACATTTTAATAAAGATTCTAACTAAAACTATACAAGACCACAATAATTGTGACACAATAACTACTTTAGTGCTAAATGTCACTTGAGATTTATAAAAACATTTAAGTTGTTCCCTGTCAGTCCTTTTTCTCTACCTGAGTACAACTCTTTCCTGATTACATACTCTCTTAACGTATTTATGCATTCAACAAATATTTCTTGAGCACCTACTCTGAAGCAGCACCCTGCTGAGCGTGAGAGATTTCATTATGAACAAGAAGAAAAAGAAACTAACAAAAAAAAGCCAACCAGAAATAGCCCTACCTTCATGTAGGGCTTGCCTTGCATATTTCAGGAAACAAGATTGTTGGCTCAAGTTTGACATACAACTTTGCCCCTTCTCATTTGTTGCAAGTTTTATCCCACTCAATATCAGATGACTCATTCACCTCCCTCCTTTTGACAAGCTTTGAAGTCTGCATCTTCACTTGTAACAATCATTTATGTTATCTGTTGATCAATGTTTGAGAGTGTACTAATGAATAATTAGGATATAAGAGATAAGAACCACTATTCTAACTAGGTGAAGATACATCACATTCCGCTTAACGTAATGGAGATTCCTGAGTAATGGTGGGAATAGGGGTGGAAGGGCTATTTCAGATTTTACTTTTTACCTTAAACTCTGATGTCCATAAACTTGTAGTATTAACAAATATTCTCATTACATATAATTGCCAATTAGAATGTCTTATCAGTATGAAATAGTAGTGTTACCTTTCTGGATCAATATATTATATTGAAAAGCATTCAGATTACTTTACACGGAATATATAAACACAGAATGCAACTTATTTCAGTTTTTGAAAAGTGGAGTATAGCTCTGGATCATTCTAGTACTACCATCCTAGATCCTTAACAGTCTGCATCACCCCAGGTAAATCGGTCATCTGTTCCATCCCTATTACAGATTAAGACAGTAAGGGAAATCTAGTTGGCTTGTCCAGGGTCATGCAATTAGTGACAAGGCCAATAGTTGAACATTGGTTTCCTGAATACCAATTTATTATGATTTTACTCCCAAGCACACCCTTTCAAAACACTTCCAATCTCACCACCAGGACCAGCAGGGGACCAGCGCAAAATGAAAATGCAACGTAGTTATAAATTCTGGCTCAAAATTAATGGCTAACTTAGTCCTATAACTGGCAGGTGGCAGAACACTGATAATTTCAGTCTCAGTTTTTCAGTGGCTACAGACATTAATGATGCTTTCTAGGTGAAACAAAACACCTGAGATATCCAACATTTCCTTACATAATAATAGTTTAAATTATAGCATTTATTTGTTCATTCAATAAATATTTCTGAGTACCATCTACTTGCCAAGCACTGTTTTAGGTACTGGGGATGCATCAGTAAATAAATCAGACAAAAATCCCTGCCTCTCATTATGTTATAGTAATGGGAGATAAACAATAAATAAACAAATCACATATAAGGTAATAAGTGCTATGGGGAAAAAATTAAAGGAGACAGGGTGATAAGGAGGGCCAGGGTAGGGGATAAGTTGGGATGGGGGCTTTAGGTTCCATTCAAGGTGTGATCTTTGCCAGTCTGCCTGTGAATGTTGTTAAAGACTAAAATTGGTGACTGAAAAGACAAAACGTGTTTTTTTCTTCTTCAAAGCTCTAGGCCATCCATGGAGAAGCCCAGGGCTGAGGCCAAAGCTCATTGTATATGTGTATATCTTTCCGCTCTTCCCTGCTTTATATCCAGGTAAAATCTCATTAAAATAAATTTCAAAAAGCTTTGAGGTGGAAAAATAAGGGAACAGATATCACAAAAGAGAAAAGGAGGCGGGGACAGGCTAGCCTCAGTCATGCCTCGGTATCGCCTTGGTGATGGGGTTGTACAGAAGAGGTGCTCTACTTAAGCCCTAGATCTTTTCTAGCACCTACTACAAGGCCCTTATCCGGTTTCTCTTATCACTCATTTTCTTCTCTATGATTCAAATCTCAAATCAATAACTATGTACAAATGAAAAATCAAAAGTTTGAGCATACTCTTCACAAGAGTTAGAATAAGTCATTTACAGCTTTATATGTTCATAGATATTACTTACTTAGTTAATATTCCTTAACTAACTCTTGGAAATTTTTACAGTAATTTTTGTCCATTAAAGCTATATTTATATCAATTTGACTACTTAATAGATTTAAAGTAAGTGAAAAAAGTTGAAGCAGTCATTTGTCAAGATTATTTTTTTAATTGGCTTTACTGCAACATTTTTTTAAAGTAATGCTTATTTTCTTATCAGCACCGATACATCAAGAATATGAATGTTCCAAATATTATTTCTATTTGCACTTGCAATGCTTTTTATATATTTTTAATATTAGGTTTTTAAAAATTTTTATTGAGATCACCATAAACATATCATAAACATATTTTTTAGAGAAAAAAAACTGAATGTAAAGAAACTGTATGGGGTTACAGTTGCTCTTTTTTTATTTTTTTGGGGAAGATTAGCCCTGAGCTAACTACTGCCAATCCTCCTCTTTTTGCTGAGGAAGCCTGGCCCTGAGCTAACATCGTGCCCATCTTCCTCTACTTTATATGTGGGACGCCTACCACAGCATGGCATGCCAAGCGGTGCCATGTCCACACCTGGGATCCGAACCGGGAACCCCGGGCTGCTGAGAAGCGGAACGTGCGAACTTAACCGCTGCGTCACCAGGCCGGCCCCTACAGTTGCTCTTTATAGAGGAATATTTATATTATTCTATTTTCCTTTCAGCCCATATAGCTCTCTCTCACACACATGTATATATGTCTGTGTGTGCACATGTATGCTCAAAACTAGTGTTAAAATAGGCTGATACCAATTCGATGTTTATTAAACAACCAGATAGATTCAATCAACGAAAAACTGATTCAGTTCAAGCTGTAAAACATTTTGTGTGAACCCAGCTACAATTTTATAATAGATTTCAGAAGCACCTGTGTCCTGTAAAATATAATTACTGTCTTTCCCCTTTAACTTCCTGTTGTTCACAGTCTCTTTATGATGTCATCACCCAACATTACCAGTTTGAACTTACACTGCTAAAGTCCTGGCAACATACAGGCAGGGGAAATGTCTCTTCTAAGATTGTAAGTTCTCTTTTTAACACATTTTAGTGTTTTTAATGACCAACACGGTCAATTTAGCTACATACTTATGTTTTTAGATGTAAGTAATGTGCCTCTCATGGTAATTTTGTTTAAAGATTAAAATTTGTATTTTAAACAGAGATGTGAAATTACCATCTACATCTTGAGTGTTTTGCTTTGAGATTTAGCTAGTTCAGGCTCTTTCACAGAAGAGCTGAATGGCCTTGACCATTTTATTTCTCTGAGTATGTGTGTATGTGTACTCATAACAACATCTTATTTTAGGGAGAAGGGAAATAATTAGTGTGTGTGAAGGCACTTTAAAACGTAAAGCAGGATACAACCTAGTAAGACTTTATCATACTACTTTGGTGTACTTAATTAATCATACTAATTTGGTATACTTTAATTTTATGTATAAGGAAAATTAGACAGCTCTATTGTTCTGATACAAAAGAAGATGGTGTTATTTCCAATCAATAAAAGTATAGTGAGTTGATTTTTTAAAGGAGTTTTTAAGTGGATCGTGAAATATTATTCATGTGAAATTAAACAACAGTATTTGTGCAGGCTTTAGTGGCTGCATGTTTCATGTTGGTCTTTGATTTAAATAGCCAATCTCCTCTAAAAGAATATTGCTGAAAGTAATACAAAACATTAGAATAATATGAGTCATATTGACTTAGAACTACCAGCTAATATCTATGTGTATTAAGTTAAACAATATGAGACTGTCAATATTCAGCGATTTTTGACCTACGAAAATGGAAATCTCTTAGGGTACAATCTAATATTAAAAGCTTGTAAAAATCAATAAGAAAGATACAATTAAGGTGGCATAAAAGTAGTTGGAGAATATGAACAGACAATTTACAGAAAAAGAAATGTGAATGACCAGTAAACATATGAAAAGGTGCACAACCTAAATAATGAAAAGAAAATTTAGAAAATCTTCGACTCAGGGGCCAGCCTGGTGGCACAGCAGTTAAGTGCGCACGTTCCGCTTCTCAGCGGCCCAGGGTTCGCTGGTTCGGATCCTGGGTGCCAACATGGCACCGCTTGGCACACCATGTTGTGGTTGGTGTCCCACATATAAAGTAGAGGAAGATGGGCATGGATGTTTGCTCAGGGCCAGGCTTCCTCAGCAAAAAGAGGAGGACTGGCAGCAGTTAGCTCAAGGCTAATCTTCCTCAAAAAAAAAAAAAAAAACAGAAAAAGAAAATCTTCGACTCAGAAATTCAAATTCCAAAAAAATTAACAAGGATTTCCCCTTTTATGTTTTTTTTTTAAGATTTTATTTTTTCCTTTTTCTCCCCAAAGCCCCCCGGTACATAGTTGTGTATTCTTCGTTGTGGGTTCTTCTAGCTGTGGCATGTGGGACGCCGCCCCAGCGTGGTCTGATGAGCAGTGCCATGTCCGCGCCCAGGATTCGAACCAACGAAACACTGGGCTGCCTGCAGCGGAGCGCGCGAACTTAACCACTCGGCCACGGGGCCAGCCCCCATGGATTTCCCCTTTTAAATGATACAATTCTGTAGTGTTTGTATTTTATCAATGAGTATGTATTACTTTTAGAATCAGAAAATTTAATGCGGTTTGAAAGAAAAAGAATAATTTGATCTAGAAATAAAAATTGAGCCCCCTAGTGCTTTTATACAGATATTTCTAGTTTGGTGCTGCCTACATTTGATCTTCCCTCTTACATCATAAAGGCCTCAGGATTATGTCACCATTGGGCATCATCTCTTTGAAACACACTGTCTTCAGCAAACCCCTCTATATCCTCCACTGCCTCCTATCTGAATGATACCTCTGCTTTCTTGCTCTATCTGAAACCTGGCTCTCTCTCAAATACACTGATTTTCCTGAGGCCCTCTCTAGTGGGGGATATTTTCCTTCACACATCACCTCCTACCACTGGATTCAAAGGTGCAGAGGTGTCTGGTTGGCTCCTCAATGGTGTTTGCAAGTCCCTACTCCCTAAAAATAGCCAGATTTGAATCTCAAAGATTATATCTTTGAGATATAATCACATCAGATTATATCACCTGCTACGACTTCCAGGTCACTCCCCTTTATTTTGCCATGATTTTCTCTCTGGCCCACTGTCATTCCCTCTAATAGTCTTCTTGTCTTAATTCCTGGTGATTTTTCTACGTAGATAATCATTTTCGTACCTTAACATCTCAATCCTTGGACTTTATCTTCTCCAATTATCTTGTCTTTCATATTATCTCAGTGGCTAACTCCTATACATATCCTGTCAAAATCTCAATTTCAAACATTTCACTCTCCAACCACTGCCTCAGGTAATACTAATACCCCTACTTCAACAATTCTTCCACCCCTCTAAGACATACCATTGAGTTTACCACCTTTGAACTATCACTCATCAATCCCCCCACCCATGGCTTTACTTATGTTCTTACCCTTTACAGATCCTCGCCTATCCTAGATTGTTATGGGCTCATGATGAATCAGCACAAATACTTCCCAGCATACACCCTCAATTCCCTTTCCCCACTTTCTTTTTGACGTCTCAACTGACAAAACCCTAATTTTAGATAAATCCAACTCTCCCATTACTCCACAGGGTACCTTTGCAAGCTGAATGTGGTTGAGGAAAAACATGTAACCAGGATAATTGGCTTCAATTTAAATTTATGATGACAATACCATATGATCTCACTCATAAGTAAATGATAAAAACAATGAGAAATGATCACATAGAGACAGAGATTGGATTGGTGGTTACCAGAGGGGAAGTGGGAAGGGAGGAGGGCGAAAGGGGTGATTAGGCACATGCGTGTGGTGATGGATTATTAGTGTTTGGGTGGTGAACATGATGTAATCTACACAGGAATCAAAATATAATGATGTACACCCGAAATTTACATAATATTATAAACCAATATTACAGCACTAAAAATTTAAATAAAATTACTTGATTAAATTTATGATGACAAAGTGCAAGTGGGTCATTAATGCTAACTGGAAATGGTATTAAACTTCTCGTTTGTTCAAAGCTCTCCTACTCTTGAAGATGAATATTTCTCACCTTTTCCTCTCTTCTCAAATCTGCACCTTCTCTCTTCTCCACTCTCAGCTAATAGAGATAAATAGGGCAAATTTTCACCATTAACAAAACTGAATATACTAGTCTACGTGCATCTTTACAACTCTATTCTCTGCTTTCCCTCCTATTAGAGTGGATGCCCTCTTCTTGCTCATACCAAAGCATAATTTAGGGTATATTAGTTTCCTAGGGTTGCCAAAACAAATTACCATAAACCAGATGGCTTAAAACATCATAAGTTTATTGTCTCACACTTCTGGAAGCTGGAACACCAAAATCAAAGTAGCAGCAGATGTGGCTCCTTCTAGAGGCTCTGAGAGAGAATCTGTTCCATGCTTCTCTTCCAGCTTCTGCCAGTTGCTGGCAATCATTGTCATTCCTTGGCTTGTAGATGCATCACTCCAATCTCTGCCTCTGTCATTACATGGCACATTCTCCCTCTCTGTGTATATCTGTGTGCAAATATCCCTCTTCTCATAAGGACATCAGCCATTGTATTAGGGCTCACACTATTCCAGCATGACCTCATCTTAACTCGATTACATCTGCAAAGACCCTATTTCCAAATAAGGGCAAGTTCACAGTTACCAGATGGTAGAACTTGAATATAACTTTGTGGGGGTCACAATTCAACTCATAACACTGGGCATTAAATTTTTTTCACTACTTAAGGCTATGGCTCCTATAATTAACTCTTTTTCTGTATCTTCAGTTTTTTCTCCCCCCCCCCCGCAGCTTTCTTGAGCCATAATTGACACATAACATTGTGTAACTTTAAGGGGTACAATGTGATGATTTGATACACGTATATATTGTAAAATGATTACCACAGTTAGATTAGTTAACGCCTCCATCACATCACATAATTACCATTTCTTTTTTGTCGTGAGAACATTTGAGGTGCACTCTCTTACCAAATTTCAAGTATATAATACAGTATTGTTAATTATAGTTAACAATAGTTAACACACTGTATGTTAGATCCCCAGAGCTTATTCATCCTATAACTGCAAGTTTATACCCTTTGAATGACATCTCTGCATTTCCCCCAACCCCCAGCCCCAGAATGGTAAACACCATTCTACTATCTGTTACTATGCGTTCAGCTTCTTTATTTTTTTTCTTTATTTTTTTTTTCTGCTTTATCTCCCCAAACACCCCCTGTACACACTTGTATATCTTAGTCGCAGGTCGTTCTAGTTGTGGGATGTGGGACACCGCCTCAACGTGGCCTGATGAGCTGTGCCATATCCGCGCCCAAGATCCAAACCCTGGGCCGCGGCAGCAGAGCACGCGAACTTAACCACTCGGCCACGGAGCCGGCCCTGAGCTTCTTTAGAATCCATATATAAGTGAGATCATACAGTATTTGTCTTTCTTTGACTTATTTTACTTATCATAATGCCCGCAAGGTTCGCCTATGTTGTCATAAATGACAGAATTTTCTTCTTGCTCATGGCTGAATTATATATATAAATATCTCACATCTCTTCAATAAAGTAATTTCATTTGCTTTAGATATAAACCCAGAAGTGGGGTTGCTGTATCATATGGTAGTTCTATTTTTAATTTTTGTAGAACCTCCACTTTGTCATCCATAGTGGCTGTACTAATTTATATTTGCACCAAGAAAGCATAAGAGTTCTCTTTTCTCCAAAGCGTTACCAATGTTTATCTCTTTGCTTTTTGGTAAGAGCCATTCTATCAGATGTGAGGTGATATCTCATTCTTGCTTTTGACGTGGATTTCCCTGATGATTAGGGATGTTGAGCATCTTTTGGTGTGTCTTTTGGCTATCTGTATGTCTGTTTTGACAAATGTGTATTTAGTTCCTCTGCACATTTCTAAATCAAATTTTGTGGTATTTTGCTCAGTTGTATGAGTTCCTCGTATATTTTGGATATTAACCCCTTATTAGATATTTGGTTTGCAAATATTTTCTCACATCCCACATGTTGCCTTTTCATTTTATTGATTGTTCCTTTACTGTGCAGAAGCTATTAAGTTTGATGTAGTCCCACTTGTTTGTTTTTGCTTTTGTTGCTTATGTTTTTGGTGACATATCCAAAACATTACTCAAGAGAAGATCAAAGAGATCTTTCCCTATGTTTTCTTCTAAAAGCTGACCAGTTTCAGTTCTTGTGCTTAAGTCTTTAATCCATTTCAATTTAATTTTTGTGAGTTGTTTAAGATAGGGTTCCACTTTTATTCTTTTGCAGGTGGACATCCAGTTTTCCCAGAATGATTTATTGAAGAGATTATCCTTTCCCCATATTGTGTTCTTGGTGCCCTTGTAAATGTTTAGTTGACCATATATGCATGGGTTTATCTCTGGGTTCTTGATTCTGCTCCACTGATCTATTTTGTCTTCATGTTAGTATCATACTGTTTTGATTACTATGACTTTGTAGTATAGTTTGCAATCAGGAAGTGTGATATCTCCAGCATTATTCTTTTTTCTCAGGAATGTTTTGGCTATTTGTAGTCTTTTGTGGTTCCACACCAATTATAAAATTGTATTTTCTATTTCTGACAAAAATGCCATTGGAATTTGGATCAGGATTGCATTTAATCTATAGAAGGCTTTTGGTAGCATGGGCATTTAAGGAATATTATACTTCTGATCCATGAACTTGAGATATCTTTCTGTTTGTGTCTTTTTCATTTTCTTTTATCAAAGTCTTAGAATTTCACTGTACAGACCTTTAACTTCCTCGGTTAAATATATTTAAGTATTTTATCATTTTTAAATATTGTGAATGTGATTGTTTTCTTTCTTTATTTTCCAGATGTTTGTTTCAGGGTATAGAAATTCAACAAATTTCTATATGTTGATTTTGATATCCTACAACTTTATTGAATTCATTGACTAGTTCCAATAGTTTTTTGTTGAGTCATTAAGATTTTCTATGTATAAGATCATATATCTGAAAACAAAAATAATTTGACTTCTTTCTGATTTGGATGCCTTTTATTTATTTTCTTGCTTAATTTCTCTGGCTAGGACTCTCAATATCTTGAATAGGAGTGGCTAGAGTGGGAAAACTTGTCCTGTTCCTCATCTTAGAGGAAAAACTTTCAACATTTCACCCTTGAGTATAATGTAAGATGTGGGTTTGTCGTACATGGCCTTTATTATGTTGAGCTACATTTATTCTATGGTCTATTTGTTGAGAGTTTTTATCATGAAAGAATGTTTTATTTTGTCAAATGCTTTTTCTGCATTTTGAAACAATCATATGATTTTTGTCTTTCATTCTATTAATATGGGGTATCACATTTACTGATTTACATATGCTGAACAATCCTCACATCTCAAGAATGAATCCCACTTAATCATGGTGTATAATCATTTTAATATGCTGTTGAATTGATTTTTTAATATTTTGTTGAGTAACTTTGCATCTATATTTATCAGGGATATTGGCCTATATTTTCTTTTTTTGTAGTTTTCTTATATGGCTTTGGTATCAGGGTAATGCTGGACTTGTAAAATGAGTTTCATAATTTTATTTCCTTTTCAATTTTTTGGAAGTGTTTGAAAAGGATTGGATTAATTCTACTTTATATGTTTAGTAGAATTCATCAAAGAAACCATATGGTACTGCACATTTCTTTGTTAGGATTATGTTGTTTAATGTCCACATATTTGTAGATTTTCCGGTTTTCTTCTGTTGTTGATTTCTAGTTTCATGCCATCATTGCTGGAAAAATATTTAGTATGATTTCAACCTTCTTAAATTTCCTAAGACTTATTTGACCTATCACATAATCTATTGTGGAGACTGTTTCATGAGCTCTTGAGAGGAATGTGCATCCTGCTGCTATTGGATAGAATGTTTTGTATATAGCTTTTAGGCCCCTTTGGTAGAAAATATAGTTCAAATCCAATAGTTTCTTATTGACTTTGTGTCTGAAGGATCTAGCCATTGTTGAAAATGGGCATTGAAGTGTCCTAGTATTATTATATTGATGTCTACTTCTTCATTCATATCTGTTAGTATTTGCTTAACATATTTAAGTATTCTAATGTTTACTGCATATATATTTACCATTGTTATATCCTTTTGATAAATTGACCACTTTATCATTATATAATGCCTTCTTTTTCTCTTGTTACAATTTTAGGCTTAAAGTCTATTTTATCTGGTATAAGTATAGTCCCCCCTTCTCTCCTTTGGCTTTCACTTGCATAGAATATGTTTTTGCATCACTAGTCGGTGAGCCTATGTGTGTCCTTAAAGCTGAAGTTAGTCTCTTGTAAGCATGATATAGTTAGGTCTTTTTTTATCTGTTCAGTCACTCTAAGACTTTTGTTTGGAAAATTTAATCCATTTATTTTTAGACTAATTGATGGTGGATAAGGACTTATTAATACTACCTTATTAATTGTTTTCTGGCTGTTTCATAGTTCCCTTTTTCCTTTCTTTCTCTTACTGCCTTCCTTTTTAAATTGATGACTTTCTGTAGTAATGTACTTTGGTTCCATTCTTTTTATCTTTTGTGAGTCTATTGTAGGTTTTTGCTTTGTGGTTACCATCAGTCTTACAGAAGACAACTTATAGATATAACTCTATTTTATGCTGAGAAGTACTTAACTTCAATTTAAGCAGTTTTTAACATGCCGTCCTATTACAGTATTAGACGATTCTGATTTTGGTTATACACTACTTTTACCAGTGAGTTAAATATATTTATGTGCTTTAATGTTACTAATTAGTGTCCTTTCTTTTCAGCTTGAAGAACTCCTTTCAGCATTTTCTGTAAAAAAAAAAAAGGTCTAGTGGTGGTGAACTCACTCAGCTTTTGTTTGTCTGGGAAATTCTTTCTCCCCTTCATTTCTGAAAGACAGCTTTGCTGGATAGAAGTTTTTGGTTGGTAGGGTTTTTTCAGCTCTTTTAATATATATTAACCCATTTTCTCCTGGTTTGTAAGATTTCTAACTTCAATAATTCACAAATTGTTTCTTTTGGTAGCATCCCATAGATTGCATGGCCTTTCTTCACTCTTTTTCATTATTTTTTCTTTGTTCTCTTCTGACTCGATAATTTCAAAGGTCCTGTCTTCTAGTTCATAGATTTTTTCCTTATGTTTGATCCATTCGGCATGATGGTCTCTATTGTACTCTTTATTTCATTCACTGTGTTATTCAGCTCCAGAATTTCTGCTTGTTTCCTTTTTTGTGATTTCTATCTCTTTGTTAAACTTCTCAGTTTGTGTATTGTTTTCCTGATTTTGTTAAATTGTCTTTCTGTGTTTTTGTAGCTCATTAAGCTTCTTTAATACAGCCACTTTGAATCTTTATTAGGTAAATTACAAGTCTCCATGTCTTTATTGTTGGTTCTTGGATTATTGTGATCATTTTTTGGTGTCATGTTCCTATGATTAAAAAACATTTCCTTGGCCACAGCCTCCTCCAGCTACCATCCCATTATGTATCGCCTTTATATGACAAAATGCTTTGAAAGAATTATCCATATTAGTTATCTCCATTTCCTTTTCTTCTATTAACAATCTCTATTCAACTAGATTTTAATTTAAAATTTTAATACATACACATTGTAGAAAATTCAAAAAGAACAAAAGAGCAGGTGGTAAAAAATGACTCACTGTCCCATATTAGATCCCCAACCCACCTCCTTTGATCCCCAGTCCATTCACTATTGCTAGTTTCCCTTTTCTCTCTAATTTGCCTGAGACTTTTGTCCTTACCATTCCATGGAAATGCAGTTCTCCAATGACCTTCTCATTTTCAAACTCACTGGCAGCATTTGATACAGTTGGTTCTCCTTTGTAAATTATCTTCCATGGTTACTCTGCCACTATGCTTTCTTGTTTTCCATTCTATCATGCTAGCTAGTCCTTTTCAACCTCTGTTGCTGGTTTTCCCTCTCTCCAATCTTTAGATGTTGGAAAGCCCAAAAACTCAGTCCTTTGGCCTCTTCTCTTTCCTTCCTATAACCATTCAGTACACAATATCATCCAGTCCCACAGTTTTATATGCCATCTATATGTTTATGAATTCCATATTTGTATCTCTATCCCAGTCAGACCTCTCCTCTAATTTCCAAACTCATATATGCAATTGCCTTATTGACATCTCCACTTAGATGTCTAATAGATATCTCAGACTTAACATGAAAACAAAATTCTTGCTTCATTCTAAACCTGCTCATCCATAAGTATTCTCCATTTCAGCAATTGGCACCACTATTCACTCGGTTTCTTAAGTAAACTCTCTCTCTCTCACACACACACACACACACACACAGATACAAACATATCAACATATCTTTTGTGTCATCCTTGACTTCTCTCTTTCTCTAGCGGCTAACATCCAGTGAGCAAATTCTATATGGATTACCTTCAAAATATGTCTAGAATTTAGTCATTTCTCATCACCAATTCTAAATCATCTTGATCTCTTATCTAGATTATTGTGAAATCTTCTTAATTTATTACCCTGTGTATTAGTATCCAATTGCCTTTGTGCAAATTACCATTAATTTAATAGATTAAAATGACAAATTCATTCTCTTATAGTTCTGGAGGACTAAAGTCCAAAATGAGTCATTTTGAGCTAAAATCAAGGTGTTGGTAGAGCTGAGTCCTTCTGGAGTCTTCAGGGTAGAATCCATTTGGTGCTCCCTCCAGTTTCTGGTGGTTAGCAGCTTTTCTTGACTTTGTGACTGCATCACTCCCACCTCTGCTCTGTTGTTATGCTGCTTTCTCTCTTTCTTTAGTCAAATCTCCCTTTCCCTCTTTAAAAGGCAATTGTGATTACACTTAGGACCCACCCAGATAATCCAGGCTAATCTCCCCAATTCAAGATTCTTAATCACAGCCACAAATTCTGTTTTGCCATATTAGGTGATATTCATAAATTCCAGGGATTGAGAAATGACATCTTTGGGGTTTATTATTCAGTTTACCACAGTCTTTTCTGGACCCCAAAGGTTTATGTCCTTCCCTCATGCAAAGTACATTCTCCTCAACCCAACATCCTCACAAGTGTAAGCCCATTCCAGCATTAACTCAAGTCCAAAATCTCATCTAACTATTATCAACAAAAGTTCAAGATCCCATAATCTAAATCAGGTGTAGGTGAGATGCCAAGTATGATCCATCCTGGGGCAAAATTTCTCTCCATCTATGGAGACCTGCAAAATTAGAAAACAAATTCTCTGCTCCCAAAATACAATGGTTAGACAAGATAGTGTAACAGTTATAGAAACTCCAATTCCAAAAGGGAGAAAATGGAAGGCAGAAAGGAGTAACGAACCCTAAGAAATTTCTAAATAAGACTTGACAAACTCCATTAGGTTTTAATGCCTAGGAATAATCCACTGTGGCTTGAGGCTCTACCCTCTGGACCTTCAGCTCTGCCTTCAGAGTTATCCTTCCTATTTCTTGAAGGGTAGCACATGTTTGCAACTAAGTAGTGTTGCCCACCTGTTTCCTGCCTATAAAATTTTAGCAGTTTAATGGCCTTCTTTCATTTTTCCTGTCTCTCTTCCTTTTCATCCAAGCTGGAAGTGTTTCTATTTGTATGTTCTCAAAATATTTGTGAGTCTCATGTACATCATGAGGATTCGTGCAATTAGACAAGAGGCTCCACTGTGTGTTTTTCCTGTATAATCTCATCTCTATTCCTGACGTTTGCTGAGCTGGCTAAGTAGATCCTTGAGTCACATGTTAAATGTCTTTGTTGTCCAGCCACACTTGGTTTTCTCTTCAGAGCATACTTTCCAGCCAGTGAACTTCTTAATTTTAGCATCTATTAAAATCTGGATAAGCTGACGTTTTCCCAAATTATCAAGTTCTGGTTCTTTTTTCTTAAGAATTCTTCCATCAATTTTATCACTTTCCTTTCACATTTTACTATAAGCAGCAAGAGAAAATCACATTGCATCTTCAATGCTTTGCATGAAAATATCCCTAGCTAAATATCCACGTTATAATTTCTACTTTCCATATAACCATAGAACTCAATTCACTTACACATTTACAACTATAGAAGGGATTCCATTTTCTCCAGTCTCCTAACCTGCTTTTCACTCCTCCTGAGCACTAACATTCCATGCCTTTAATATTTGTATTTCAATCAAAATGTTCTTTATGACTATTTAGGTATTCTCTAAGATGATATAGGCTTTCTCTACTGTGCTCCTCACTTCCTTCTGAGCCCTAATCATCAACACCTTTAACATCAATACTTCACCAACAGTCCTGTTTATGGCAATTTAGATATTCTAAAAGATGATATAGGCTTTTTCTATCATGCCCCTAACTTCCTCCAGAGTTCTTGTCAGCAGAGTATTTAACATCCATATTTCTACCAACAGTTTTTTCAAGGCAATCTAGGCTTTTTCTATCATACACTTCTAAATTCTTTCAGCCTTTGCTCACTGCCAAATACTAAAGTCATTTTCATATTTTTAGATATTTGTTACTGCAGCCTTACTGCTGGTGTGTTAATTTTCTATTTGCATTAATTAATTTGTACTAATTTTCTAGTATTGCTGTGGAAATATACCACAACCTCAGTGGATTAAACAACACAAATTTGTTTTCTTACAATTCTGGAGGCCTGAAGTCTGAAATCAATCTTACTAGGCTAAAATCAAGGCATCAGCAGGGCAGGTTTCTTCTGGAGGTTCTGGGGACAGAACCCATTTCCTTGCCTTTTTTTAGCTTCTAGTGACCACCTGAATTCTCTGGCTTGTGTTCCCTTTCCCTTTCTTCAAAATGCATCACTCCAATCCCTGCTTTCATCATCAGAATGCTTTCTCCTCTGACTCTCTTGTGTCCCTCTAATAACAACTCTGGTAATTACATTTAGTGCCCTCCTGGATAATCCAGAATAATTTCCTGATCTCAAAGTTCTTAACTTAATCACATGTACTATTCTTTTTCTCCATATAAGTTAACATTCACATGTTCCAGGGATTTGGATATGGGTATTTTGAGGGGTCATTTATCAGCCTTCCACAGTGCTCAATATTTATTAGTTGAATGAATAAATTAATCAAAACCACATCATAATTTTTAATTCAAATTTGAAGGATTGACTCATTCAATTACCAGGGAATACAATTTCGAGAAGAGTAATAAATGAAATAAAAATGCAGCAAAAAAAATAGGACAAAAAGGAAGTCATGTTTGTGAAAAGTAGATTTGAAGTAGAGGATACATAAAGTGGGAAGGAATAAAGAATTTTGACAGCAGGATTTTACCCAGAACAAATCAAGCAAATTAAAATTACTCAATTATATCAAACTATATATTTGAAAGTGAATTTTAAACAGTAAAACAGTGTGCCTTTTCCTCTATTCATTATTTTTTTACATTTCCATCATTGAAAAAAGAAAGAGTGATAGATAATTCATAATCATTGGATAACAGAAGCCCAATATGTCATTCTATTCCATTACAGTTATAGACTTTTGTGTTCTGTTTAAGAAGTATGTAGGGGCCCACCTGGTGGCACAGTGGTTAAGTTCGCATGTTCCACTTCTGTGGCCCGGGGTTCGCCAGTTCTGATCCCAGGTGCAGACAGGGCATCGCTTGGTAAGCCATGCTGTGGCAGGCGTCCCACATATAAAGTAGAGGAAGATGGGCACGGAGGTTAGCTCAGGACCACTCTTCCTCAGCAAAAATAGCAGGATTGGCTGCAGATGTTAGCTCAGGGCTAACCTTTCTCAAAAAAAAAAAAAAAAGAAAAGAAAGAAATATTTATCTACTCCACTATCATTAAGATATTCTCCTGTGCTACCTGCTGGAAGCTGTGCTGTTTTACCTTTCAGCTTTAGGTCTACACTACATCTAGTATTGATTTTGGTGCCTGATGTGAGACAAGGGTCAAGAATAATGTTTTGTCCCTTGAAGATACTCAAATTACTAGTACCATTTATTGAAAAATACCATCTTTCCCCAATGTATAACTACTTTGGGATAATTCATGTGACCATAACTATATAGGTGTCTTTTTGTGGTCCTTCTTCTTTTCTATTGGTTATTTGTCTTTGTGCCAATACTATGTTGTCTTAATTGCTGTAACTTTATAATAAGTTGTTATATTGATATTTGGTAATGCATATCCTTCACATTTATTGTTTTTCTTCCAAATTGTTGTGTATATGTTTGATTCTTTCATTTCTATATAAAATTTGGAATCAACTAGTCAGTTATCACAAGAAGCAAAAAAAAAAATTTATTGGGATTACACTGAATCAATATATCAATTAGGGAAGAATTGCTGTACTTATAATATTGAGTCTTCCAATCCCCGAACATGATATATACCTCCATTTATTTGTGTTTTCTTTAATTTATCTTAATATTTGCTTCTATTCTTCAGTGTAAAGGTATTATACGTTATATTTTTAGATTTATTCCAAAGTACTTGGTGTTTATGATATCATTTACATGGTATTATTAAAATATTTTCTAATTGTTTTGTTGGACATAGAATTATAATTAATTTTCACATTTAGTTTTTGTATCTAACAATTTTACTAAATTCATTTATTAATTCTAATTGTGTGCCTGTAGCTATTTTAGATTCTCTATGTAAGAAATAATGCCCTCTGTAAATAATAACAGTTTTATTTCTTCTTTTTCTATTTTTAGACTTTTTACTTATTTTTTTCTTGCCTTGTTGCACTGGCTAGGACCTCCAGTACAACGTTAAATTGAAGTTGTACTAGGGGACATGTTTTTATTGTTCCTGAGCTCAGACGGAATGTTTACAACACGTTACCATTGAATATTACATTTTTTTCTAGTTTTCTTTAGATTCTTTTTATCAGACTAAAGAAGTTCCCTTCTATTCCTCATTTGCTGAAAAGTTTTACCATAAATGAGTGTGAGATTTTATCAAAGGCTTTCTTTATATTGAGATGATCATATTACTTTCCCTCTTTTATTCTAATATGTTAATGTGGTGAATTTCAAATCTTAAATCAACCTGAAATAAGCCTCATTTGGTTATAGTAATGCTTTCTATGTATTGAATTTGATAAAATGTTTAAGGATTTTGGCATCTATGTTTCTGAGAGATATAGGCCTGTAATTTTATTTTCTGTTAATGACTTTGTTAAATTTTGTTATTGAGGTTATGCTCTTCTCATGGAACAAATTGATATGTTCCCTCTTTTTATGTTCTTTGGAAGAATTTGTGAATAATTGTTATTTTTTCTTCCTTAGGTGTTTGGGGGAATTGATCAATGAAGACATCCAGACCTGGAATTCTCTATGTCGGTAAGTTTTAAATTATGAAGTCAAAGTTTTTAGTATATATACGACAATCCAAATTTTTATTTTTCACCTTTTTAAGTTTTCATGTGTTCTTTTTCAAAGAATTTGCCTATTTCATCTAGACTTTCAAATATTTTGGCATAAATCTTTTGTTTTCTCTTTCATTACTTTCTGTTATTTTTATTATTTTTTTCCTCCTACATGCATTGGCTTCAACTTGATGTTCTATTTCTGACATCTTGAGATGGATACTTAAATCCTTGATTTTCAGCCTGTCTTCTTTTCTAATATATGAATTTAAAGCTATGAATTTCTAAATAGGTCTTTACATCCCACAAATATTTAAATATCATTTTCTTTATGATACTGAAAATATTGTTTAAGACATTTTCTAATTTTATTGTGACTTCTTCTTTAACCCATAGATTGTATTCTTAATTTCCCAACGTTTAGGTAATTTTTAGTTTAATTTTTGTCATTGGTTTCTAGATTTATTTAACTGTGGTCAGCAAACACATGCCATATAATCTTAGTACTTTGACACATGTTGAGACTTGCTTTATGGCCCAGTCTGTGGTCACTTTTGTTAAATGTTCCATGTGAACTTGAAAAAAATGTGTATTGTGCAGTCGTCTGGTGTAGTGTATTTGTATTAAATCAAGTTTGTTAATCATGTTATTCAAATTTTCTATATTTCTACTGATATAGTTTTGTCTTCTTGGTCTCTTAGTTACTAAAATAAGTATGCTAAAGTCTCCAACTATAATTGTGAATTTGCATATTATTACTTTTAGTTTTATAAAAGTTTGCTTTATGTATTTTAGAGCTATGTCAGTGGGTACATACAAACTTAGAATTGCTACATTTTTCTGTTGGATTAACCCTTTTACCATTATAAAGTGTCCCTATTTATCTTTATCTTAAAGTTAACTTTCTTTGACAATAGTATAGCTCCATGAGCTTACTATCCATTTGTGTGTACACAGTATTTCTTCTCCATTTTCTTTTTGTTTTTAACCTTTATGTGTCCTTATATTTTAGGTGTATGTCTTATAACCTACTGTGCCATCTTTGTCTTTTAAATGGTGTATTTAATCCATGAAATTTTTTGTAGTAAGAACACTTAATATGAGAGCTATCCTCTTGACAAATTTTTAAGTATACCACACAGGATTGTTAACTATGGGCACATTATCATACAGGAGATCTCTATAACTTATTCATCTTAATCCAGTTGCTTTTTATGTAATTATTTTTGGATTTAAATATGACAACTCATTTTTTATTTAGTATTTGTCCCATATTTTTGTTCCTTATTTCTTCTTTCTTGCTTTCTATGTATTAATCAAACATTTTTATTACACTTCTCCCTCTATTATCTGATTAGTAATACATTCTGTCATTATTCTTTTGTAGTTATCTTAGAGATTACAACATAATTTTTTGATTTCTTAGAGTTTAATACAAATTAGTATTTTTACATCTCCCTAAACAATGCAAGTACCTTACAACACTTTAACTCCACTTATTACACCCACTTTCATCCACTGTTACTACTATAAATTTTATCTTTCATAAAATTTTAATTTTATTTTGAACTTAACATATTAGTATATTATTATTTGTAAATACTTAACATTTGTGTTCTATGTCCACATATTTGCTCTTTTTGCTGCTCTTTATTTCATCTCGTATTAACAGTGCCTCATCTTGGGTCATTTCTTTCTACCTGAAGAAATCCCATTTGTATTTATTTTAGTGCTTTTTGCAGCAGTGAAATTCTCACAGTTTCTGTTTGTGTAAAAATGTCTTTCTGTTCATTTTTGAAGAATACTTAAGCTGTGCTAAAAATCTCCAATTGGCAGGGTTTTTTCTTTCAAAACTTTAAAAATATCATTCCATTGTCTTCTAGCTTCTGTCCCTCATTTTTCCCTTGACATATATAGGTTAGGATCACCTATGTACCAAAGGAATATACACATAATCATTTAAAAAAAAATAATAAGCTTTGAAATAAAGAAAACTACTCAGAAGTTTAACTTATTTGAACTTCCAATAATTTGAGACTGAGGCCACATCTATATAAAACAGGTATCTTATGATATTTCACTAAATTGTTCCTTTTCTCACTGTTCCTTGGTTGCCTTTTCTAGTGTTCTCCAAAGTGAAGTGCATGTGCAAGACAATCCATTGGAGTGTGGAAATAAGACAATATAACTTCAATTTATATATTTTGCTTCATCTTTTGAAATTTTCTGCTTAATGTATGATTTATGAGGCTTAAGTAGAATATGAATTATACACGCACATATTCAGTTGTGCTCAAAAGAAAATTTGGAGCATAATATTTTAAACTGTAAGAAGGAAGTCAAAATCAATACAGGTGTAAAGTCTTTTTCCCAGAATATGAAAGGAGTGATCCAGCATGTCACACTTTCAAACTGCTAAATTTCCAGGATCCCAGGCCTTAATATCTTCTAGCTACTCTATTGAATGAATCTGGTTTGATCAATTGCTTTTTGGAAAGGCAAAAGTACAAGTTTTAACTATTTCAAGAAATCTATGAAGTTTTGTTTTTCAAGACCATTCAGAGCAGTGGTTCTTAACCAGAACTGAGTATCCAAACTACCTGGGAGGAATTTTAAATATAGATTTTATTAAGCTACACCCGGAGATTATGCTTCATGGGTCCAGGAGCAGTACTCAGCCACATTTATATTTTTTAAATTTCCAAGTAAATTCTGATGTTTACTTCCAGTTGAGAACCTCTAGACTAGATATTTTTCTTACTCAGTGTCTCCAAAATCTTTTCTAAGTAAATCAGTGGTTATTTAATGATGAATATGGGCCAGACTTTGTGCTGGATACTAGAGATTCACTTACGAAATAAAAATAGACTTGACTGAAATATAAATACATTTGACCATTTTGATTTATTTTATTTTTACTTATGAACTTGATGGTTTAAGCAAGTCAAAAGGAAAGCTCTAGGGTATTTGTGTATATAAGTACAATCTCAGAATTATCCATGGTCACAGCTCATTGTCCTTGGGAAATAATAAAGAAGTAATATTTTTTAAATAAATTATGCTATGTATATCCTCAGTAGATAATATGATTATTATCAAATCAAATTGGCACTTTCAAAATGAAAAATATCATGGACCAATTTTCTCTTTGTATAGCAACAATTTAAAATCTAGATAAACATTCATACGTGTCCCTCTCACACATGACTAGTGGTTTGATTTAATATAAGTTCTGATAATATTAAAAACTTGTGGGGTTTTTTCAGAACTTATTTGGTGAACTTAGAAAATATGTGGGTTTACTACTGGTTTAGACTTTTTCACAAGAGGATTGGGGCATTGGTTCAATTTACTGTTCTATATAATTAAATGAGATATTTTATATACTTTAAAATTTGTCAAGTTATTGTTTTTATTTCAGCTTTTGGTCCACAGTTTATTTTCATTCAAGTTACTGATGAAAATACACATTTGTTCATCTATGATTTGCTTTAGACGAGGGTAGCTGTGATGTGAATTACAGGTAGACATTCTTAGATAATGGAGCTCAGAGAATGCATAAGATTTCTCAAAGTGTTACTGTAGAAGTGTTATTAATAATAATAATTATTATTATTTTATTAGCCATTGTACAAGTTTATTTAAAGCATTTTTCTTTTAACAGACAAGAAGTAAACATGAGAACATATGATAATTTCATACCAAGTAAGAATTTAGTCTTTGGAATTCAATATTATTTAGATTATATTTGAAAATAATTTTAAGGACAAATGACTAGCATCTTCCATTCAATGTGATGAAGCATAAAGTGCCTTGAATTTTTATTAAAATTTACAAGAAGCATGTATGTATGTGTATGTTGGTATGTGTGTGTTTAAAATAATTCTGGCTTTAACGTGGGTTTGTAGTAGATATTTTAAAAGGAAATATTTAGTTTGTTCTTTCTCATTACAAAAATCAACCTTAATTGCATAAGGTTCCCTTGTGTTTAAAATTCGTAATTACAAAGCCAAAGTAGAGACAAAAAATATAGCCAGAGAGATGAAAGTAGGCAGTCCATCTGTTGAACAGCTACAACTTTAGGAAAGTTCTCCTTAATACATTGAGCTGAAATCTGCCTGCACTGCTACAACTTTTACCCATTGCTTCTAGTTCTTCCCTCAGGAAACATATAAAAGACGACTCTAACATTGTGATTAAGAGCGTGGACTCTGGAGCCAAACAGTGTTTCAATCTTAACTCTTCTACTTACTTTATGATTTGGGGCGAGTAATTTAATCTTTCTCAGTGCTTCATTTTTCTACATCTGTACAATGAAGACAATTATAAATTATATTATCTAATTCAAAGGGTTGTCATGAGGATTAAATGAGTTGATATGTACAAAGTGCTTGAAACACAGTCTGAAATATAGCAAGCACTATAACAGTTGTAGCTATTCTATTATTACTATTTCTACCACTCTTCCATATAATAGCTCTTTAAATATTTAAATATAGTGATCACATCTCTCATTAATCTCTTCATCTACAGAACTATCCTGAGTTAGCTTACCAGTTTGTCTTTTAACATAGCTTCCAAATAGCTTGATCTCCTCGTCACTCTATTCCTCAAGTGTGTATATGCCCTTCTTTAAATAGGGTTCCCAGAACTGAATGCAGTATTTTGTGGCCCTAATTCTGTGGCCCTAAATTCTGTGGGTTAGGATGTCACCGAGATCAGAGGAGGGCTAAGATAAACACTTAGATTTAATCAATCAAGATTTTTACTGACTACTTTATGCTCAGCATTGTGTTAGCTATTATGGATAGAAGAAGTCATATTATCTGCAGTCTAACCAAAATGAAATAAAGAAAAGAAACCAAGATGGAGGAGATGATGGAGATGTTTTAAAGGAAACAGTGAATCTTTCTCTATTTTCTATTCCTACTGTGTGACTGTATTAATTTAACCATTATGATTTAAGTAACTCTCTCTCTGAAAATTGGTTTAATCTAGAAAATAAAATTACCAATGTCATTTTAAACATAATTTAGCACTATATGGGGAAATCAGCTTTAACTTTTCCTAATTTATATGCAAATAAACTATAAAGTCCAGGGAGAAAAGCTACCTTGTGAGTTATAACTTAGTTTAATTCAAACAATATATTTCTTACTCAAGAATATTTCAGTCCTGATGAAAATTTTGCTATTAACTGAAAATTGTTTATTGTCCTCTCTCACATTTAGTCAATGAATCAAGCAGGCAATTATGGAATCAAGAATACTTCACTTTGACATTTCCCAAACCACCCCAGCCAGGTAGAAAAAAAATATCAAGACCTTCAAAATTACAAGTCACAGTTCCTGTAAGTATTTAAAAGGTAATTTTTAAACTAAATCTATGACAATCCAACAATATGTAAATATAAATTAGATGTATATAATCCAAATTTTACTACCTGTTGGAAGCAGATATTTTAAAATTTATAATCCCCTGTACAACGGATTGCCCCCACCTGTTTCAGATTAAACTTATTTTTATACATGATTCTCCATTTCAAAGACATTATATAGCTAATAGGCTAGGCACGCTGGAGAACCTAATGCTGCAACTGGTGGACTCTCTCAAGAAATGTTTACCAGCTACAAAAACATCTAAAATTTTAATTTTAGATCAGGAGCTGATCTTAATGAGGTTTCAGGGCTTCTCCATTTTCTTTAATCTGGAGCTCTGGACACTAGATAATGGGAGATTCAGGTTTTCTACTGCTTTTGTAAAGTGGAGTTATTCTATCAACTGGATAAAAGAAAAAACAGCCTACACAGGTCACCCATGGTGATATCAAAATATGTTTTGCAAGCACTTCCCAGAGCAGAGTTACAGTCAATACCTTTATTCAAGGGCCATTCATTACATCTGTAGTGATCCAAGTTTAATATTTCTCTTCATGTTCCTCCTTTAATTCCATATGACCATTTTATTGACTAATGATGTCCATACTGGATAGTTGAAGGAATTTAAGGAGTAAATGTAAAATTAGTCTATGTTACTACTATGACAATCAGATTTTACAAATATTTGGGTGAGAGTTAAAAAAAATTATACTACTGCTAGTGTGGATCAAACATTTGTTTCATTTTTATGTCCTTGTTTTTGGCAGTACTTCACAGCAGGGCTCTTAGGCTCTCAATTTGATCAGAGACCTTGAAAGCAGGAGTAAAAATCAGGCTAGGCCTGAAGCCTACAGTTATCATGAGAATTGTCATGACAAACTTCAAGGGCATCAGCTTATTTTTGAGATAATGTGGGGGTGAAGGGTGCACAAAAAGTTCCAAAAGATGTCTGCTATATAGGGCTCCACATGGAACACACTGTCGACTGTAAGAATAGTCCCTGAAGTGTCATGGATCATTGTGGGCCTGTTCCAATCCCAATATGAATCATTGAGGAAATCCTAAGGTTCCTCCTAAAGTCATTTTATTTCCAAAGTGGAGTTATCTCACATACACACACAAATACACAGAACGTTGAAAAAGAAAAACATTTTTCAATTTTAAATAGATGGTTAAAGAAAACCTAGACTATTTTCATGTTTCAATATAAAAAGATATAACTCACTCAGAAATGCTCATCGTTATTCTAACTAATATTTTCAGAGACATGACAAAAGAAAATTAGAGGAAGTTCAGAAGCCAGCTCATATATGGATAAGGCATTCTTTAGGAAAGATTTTCCAAAGACCATCTATTTACTCAACTTTCAGGAGACAGCCTCCATTCAGCCATCCTTATACTCCTAAAACCCATTCTGAAAAGGCAGAATATAAAAAGTACAAAGACGTCAAAAAAGGAATAACTTTGAAGAAAGGTTCCAAGAAAAATATAGGCCCACATGAAACAACTCTAGAATCCAAGAAAACAGCAAAAGAGAAACGTAAAAGAGGAAATAAAGTAGGTAAAACTCCAATAAAATCATCACATGAAAGTGAACTATATGAGAAGTCAAAGTCCAAATCAGAAACAAACTCAGACTCCAAAGATTCTGAGGCAGTCTCAATGACAGATCCAAAAAAAGATAAGAGAGATTCAAAGAATTCCAAGGAGACTGACGTTGAATCCGTACGTACAAAGAAGGATTCTAAGAGCACAAAGAACAATTCTGATGCCAAATCAGAGACTTGCTCAAAAGATAGTTCAAATGTAGATTTAATGATGCACTTAGAGGAATCTGGTGCTGAATCCATGGAATTTGATATGTGGTTAAAGAATTACTCACAGAATAATTCAAAGAAGCCTCCGAAGGACTCAAAGAAAGATGCAAAGAAGAGCTCTGATGCTGAATCTGCAGATTCAAAAGATGCAAAGAAAGATAAGAAAGGTGCAAAGAAAGACAAGAAGGATGCAAAGAAGGACACAGAGTCTACTGATGCAGAATCTGCAGAATCAAAGGATGCAAAGAAAGATTCAAAGACCAAGAAAGATGCAAAGAAAGCTGACAAGAAAAAGGATGACAAGAAGAAAGATGCAGAGTCTACTGATGCGGAATCTGTAGACTCAAAGGATGCAAAGAAAGATTCAAAGAAGGATAAGAAAGATTCAAAGAAAAAGGATGAAAAGAAGGATTCAGCGTCTACTGATGCTGGATCTGAGTCTGAATCAGAGTCAAAGAAGGGTAAGAAAGATGAAAAGAAGGATAAGAAAGGTTTAAAGAAAGATGACAAGAAAAAAGATGCAAAGAAGGATACAGCATCTACTGATGCTGATTCTGATTCTGAAACGGATCCAAAAAAGGATAAAAAAGATGAAAAGAAGGATAAGAAAGATTCAAAGAAAGATTCAAAGAAAGCTTCAAAGAAAGATGACAAAAAGAAGTCTGCAGTGAAGGCTGAAGAGTCTACCGAAACTGAATCTGATTGGGAGTCAAATAAGGGTAAAACTGATTCAAAGAAGGCTAAGAAAGATTCAAAGACAGATGCCAAACAGCAGGCTGCAAAGAAGGACATAGTGTCTACTGATGCTGAATTTGATGAGTCTTCCAAGAAAGACCCAAAGAAGCCCAAAACATCCAAAAGTTCAGATGCTGAATCTGAAGAGTCACTAGGTAAACCCTGGGCTAAAAAGAGAGGAGCTGATGAGTCAGATGCCACATCTACAGATTCAAAGAAGGAAGCACCGAAACTAAAGAGAGGTTTAAGACTTTCATCCAGAAAGACTACATTCAAAGAAAAAGGAAAAAAACCAAGGGTGGGTGGAATTCCTGTATTAAGAGAAAGACCACCACTACCTCCTTGTGAGCCTTTCCTACCATCACCTAAGGTCAAACGTCTCTGTCGGTGCAAGATGCCACCTCCCCCTCCAAAACCAAGATATGCTCCTTTGGTATGTTTACTTCTGTTTTACTTTTAGAGAAAATTGGGTTTAAAAATGAAAGATATTTTGAAGTTTTGAATTTATGTTTTCTCTAAGGAATAGTTCTCTTTTACTGGAATATTGACAAGTTTGGAACTTGCAGGCAAGAAATATGAAGAGTACTTCAAAATGACTCAAAAGAGTTGCAAAGCAAATGTCAAAAAGTTAAGAATAAATTTAGACTGGAGCAGAGAGAACTGGCTTATGATTTAAGAAAACATTTAAAATTATTTGTAAAGAGAGTCATATTACAAAAATGATTAACTGTTTTATATTTAAAGAACAAAAATGAAAATTAACTAAAACTTCTACAGGGCAGATTTAAGTGAGATATAATGACATTCCTAGAAAGTTACTGAATATAGTAAAATCTCAATCAAAAAACAGACATAGCAGGGCAGAAATATAACATCCCAGGATTCAGATATACAAAATCTATATTATTTAATACATATCAAAACTAAACTTTACTGTGAGCTGTCATTCTTAGTGATAATCAGGAAAAAAGTTAACTTACCAGAAGTAACGAGACTCTCTATGATCTTTGGTTGAGGTGTAATTCATTTGCATGGTTTCTGGGTATCAGCCTGTGTTTCCTCTACTTTCACACAGTGTTCATTGTTTATTCTCAGTGTGATAGGGCTGATGCCCTCTGTCCTGCTAAACTCAGAACATCTTTAGATATGTCTGGGTTCTGACCTTGAGCTTCTCATTTTAATTAATTTCCTCCCTGCCTTCCTCCTTTTCCTCCCTGTCCTATTCTTCTTCTTCTTCTCTCTCAAAGGGCTCCTATTTCCTCTTCTAGTCTGGTGAGGATCTCCAATTACCTTGTATTCCAAGTTTTTTCTATCCTTGGTTTATAGTAAAACTTCAGGTATAGACCTCCATTAGCTCTTCATTTATTTTCCTTTTTTCTTTGGAATTTAGAAATCCCTTTTCTCTCTCAAAAAAAGCCTGAATTTCAAGTCCATTCTTCTCCTAGTGGACTCAAAAAGTCAGCTTCTCAAAGCTGATTAAGGACTCCCTTGTGTGAGGGTTAGTCTTAGAGGTTGAGTCAATGGGTAACAACTAGGGCAACAAGATTTACAAGGAATGAAAATACATTGGTGGATAATTTCTAAGGTAAAAAAAAAAAGAACCCTCAAATAGCTGGATTCTTTTGCACAAGCAGTTTTTATGAAAAATAACTAAAATACAGGAAAACAAGTTGGGGCCAAGGATTAATTTTAATTGTAAAAAACAACTTTCAAGATATGTTCTGTGCTTGTATGCATTCACACCAAGTCCCTTTAATAAACTTCCATACGCATAACTACTATCCAGTCAGGCCCTTCCATCCCTACCACTTGACTAAAACTGCTCTTTTCAAGATTACCAAGTAGCTTCTTGTGGTCACATCCACTGGTATCTCCTATCTCTTCAGCTTATTTTACAATTCAACAGCATTTAAACTAGCTTCTTCCTCTTTCTAAAAACACTTACTTTACTTGGCTTCTATGACTCTATGCTCTCCTGTTTTTCTTCCTACTTACTGGTAACTTTTCACCACCTTTATTGCATTCTCCTCGTCCTCACATTTATTGTCAGAATGACCAAAGACTTGGTCCCGGACCTTCTCTATTTACAGTTCTCCCTTGGTGAGTTCACCCAATCCAGTGGCTTTAGAAATCATCTATTTATTGATCACTCCAAAATTAATATATCCAGCTCTGTTCTTTCCATTGAGTTCCCAATTCTTATATCTAACTAGCTACTTGAACTTTTCAGTGTAGGTTCTACTAGGCATCTCAAACTTAACATATCTCAACAATACTCTAAACCCATCCCAAAATTTATTCCTCTCCTGTCTTCTCTATCTTAGTAAGTAGCACCACCATCCACCCATTTGATCTTTTAAAACCTGCATATCATCTATGATTCCTCTTTTTTCCTCATTCCCCACATGTAATCAATCAGTAAGACTTGTCTACCTTACCTCCAAAATATATTCTGAATCAACCCACTTCTCTCCATCTCAATCACTACTACCTTATGGTCTCAATCACCTTCATCTTTCCTGGAATACTGTAAGAGTTCCTAACTAGTCTTTCTATCTATTTTCCCCTGCTTAAAACACTCTAGTCATTTTCCATTATATTCAAAATAAAACTCAAATTTCTTACCCTGACTTTTAATGCCTACATTATCTAGCCCTTATCTGTTTTCCACCCTCATCTTATATCACTTTTTTCCCTTTTTTATGATCTAGCTGAACTGCCATTCTTTTTGTTTCTCATATACAACAAGATTCTTTTCTTGCCAACACTTTGCATATGCTGCTCCATTTACTGGGAATGCTCTTCCCCAGATCATTGGATGACTAGTCTTTCTCATCATTTAGTTTTTCAGTTTAAATGTTCTTTCTTTAGAGAAACCTTTCTTGATTACTTTATGCAATGTTATCCTCTCCCGTAACAACTGTCTAGTCGCTCTCCTAACCCTGAATCCTACTTTATTTTTCTTTGCAGAATGTATCTAAAATTTTATACTTATTCATTTTTTAATTATTTTCACCATTAAAATTCAGACTCCATGCAGGCAGTGAGCCTTATCTGTTTTTAAATTCCTGTATCCACAATTCCTCAAGCAGCACCTAGCTACATTTGGTCGGTTAAGAATTTGGTCTCTCTAAAGAGCTGCAGATCATTTCAAACTAATAGACTTTCTGATATATGTTTTTTCCAAGCATTTCTACTCCAGCAATATCAGACTATAAAGAAAAAACAGCAAGGCATGTTGGAAAGTGGGGAAATCACAAAAGTTCACCTTACATTCTAAGTGGATGTCTGAAAAGGATACATATGTATCCTTCACATTTGTGTGGGGGAATTTATGAGCAGACTATGTTAATGCATCATAGATGTTTTTTAGCATGGGCTTGAAAAACCGTGTCCTTATCCCTTACTCCCCCACCAGAGTCCTATTGATTCTCACAAAAGCATACAAATAGGGCTAGGGCCATGTTTCAGGTTCTGCTCTATTTACATTCCTGGGTTAAAAGAATTCACGTCTGAAATTTGGTTTGTAAGCTTGACATGATTCTCAACCATGGATAAAGAATTCTTTATACTCCACTTATTGAGGTAGAAAACCAGAGTGTTAGAATGTTTTGTTTTCCATTCTAATTTTTTTTCTTTTCCTTTTTTTAGATATAATTGACATATGACATTATGTTAGTTTCAGATGTACAAATATTCAATATTTGTATATATTTAGAAATGATCACCACAATAAGTCTAGTTGACATCCATCACCATACATAGTTACAAAGTTATTTCTTGTGATGAAAAATTAAGATCTACTCTCTTAGAAACTTTCAGATATACAATACAGTATTACTAACTATTGTCACCTTGCTGTAGGTAACATCTCCGTGACTTATTTATTTTATAGCTGGAAGTTTGTACTTTTTAACCCCTTTCACCCATCTCACTCACTCACCACCCTTCCCACATCTGACAACCAACAATTTGTTCTCTATATCCATTAGCTCATTTTCATTGTTGTTGTTTTTTTCTGGTTTTATTTTATTTTCCATGAATAAGAGAGATAATACAGTATTTGGGTTTTTTCTGTCTGATTTATTTCACTTAGCATGAGATCCTCAAGTACCATCCATGTTGTTGCAAATGTCAAGATTTCTTTCTTTTTTATGGCTGAATAACATTCCTCTGTGTGTGTGTGTGTGTATGTGTGTGTGTGTATAATGTTTTCTTTATCCATTCATCCATCGATGGATACTTAGGTTGTTTCCATATCTTGGCTATTGTAAATAATGCTGCAATGAACATGGGGTACATATGTCTTTTTGAGTTACTATTTTCATTTTCTTTAGATAAGTATCCAGAAGTGGAATTGCTGGATCATATGGTAGTTCTATTTTTAATTTTTTGAGGAAATTTCATACTGTTTTTTCACAGGCTGCACCAAATTATATTTCCACCAACAGTGCACGAAGTTTCCCTTTTCTCCACATCTTCACCAACACTTGGTATTTCTTGTCTTTTTGATAATAGTTCTAAGAGGTGTGAGGTGATAACTCATTGTGGTTTTGATTTTCATTTCCCTGATGATTGGTGATGTTGAGCACCTTTTTATGTACCTATTGGCCAGCTGTATGTCTTCTTTGGAAAAATGTCTATTCAGATCCTCTGCCCATTTATTAATCAGATTTTTTTTTTTTTGCTATTGAGTTGTATGAGTTCTTTATATATTTTAGATATTAACTCCTTATCAGATATAAGAGATTTTGATTTGCAAATATTTTCTCCCATTCTGTATGCTTCCTTTCCATTTTGTTGATGGTTTCCTTTGCTGTGCAGAAGATTTTAAGCTTGATGTAGTCATGCTTGTTTATTTTTGCTTTTGTTGCCTTAGCTTTCGGTGTCATATCCAAAAAATCATCACCAAGACTAATGTCACGGAGTTTAGCACCTATGTTTTCTTCTAGGAGCTTTATGGTTTGAAGTCTTACATTCAAATCTTTGATCCATTTTGAGTTAATTTTCATGTATTGTGTAAGAAAGTGGTCCAGTTTCATTCTTTTGCATGTGATTGTCCAATTTTTTCAACACCATTTATTGAAGAGACTGTTTTTTTCTCATTGTATATTTTTGGCTCCTCTGCTGTGAATTAATTGACCATATATGCATGAGTTTATTTCTGAGTTCTCTATTCTGTTTCATCGATCTATGTGTCTGTTTTTCTGCCAGTACTGCACTGTTTTGATTACTGTAGCTTTGTAATATAGTTTGAAATCAAGGAGCATGATGCCTCCAGCTTTGCTCTTCTTTGTGGAGTTTGCTTTGGCTATTCAGGTTCTTTTATGCTTCCATTCAAATTTTAGAATTGTTGTTCTATTTTTGTGGAAAATGCCATTGGAATTTTTAAAGGATTGCATTGAATTTGTAGATTGCTTTGGGTAGTATGGAAATTTTAATAATACTAATTCTTTCAACCCATGACCACAGACTATCTTTCCATTTATTTGTGTCTTCTTCAATTTCTTTAGTCAGAGTCCTATAGTTTTCAGTGTGCAGGTCTTTCACCTCCATGGTCAAATGTATTCCTAGGTATTTTATTCCTTTTTATACAATTGTAAATGGAATCATTTTCTTAATTTCTCATTCAGATAATTCATTATTAGTGTATAGAAATGCAACAGATTTGTGTATATTGATTTTGTATCCTGCCACTTTACTGAATTTGTTTATTAGTTCCAACAGTTTTTTAGTGGAATCTAGGGTCTTCTATATATGATATCATGTCATCTCCAAATAGTGACAGTTTTACTTTTTCCTTTCTAATTTGGATGGCTTTTATTTATTAGTCTTGCCTAATTGTTCTGGCTAGGATTTCCAATATTATGTTGAATGGAAGTGGTGATAGTGGGCATTTTTGTCTTGTCTCTGATCTTAGAGGAAAAGTGTTCAGCTTTTCACCATTGAGTATGATGTTAGATGTGGGCTTGTCATATATGGCCTTTATTAAATTGTTTCATTTCCTATATACGCAAACTTTTGAAAGATTTTATCGTAAAGAGATGTTGAATTTAGTGAAATGCTTAGTTTTATCTATTGAAATGAGTTTTATCCTTCTTTTTCTTAATATCATATATCAAATTGATTTGTGGATGTTGAACCATGCTTGCATCCCTAAAATAAATCCTATTTGATCAAGATGAATGATCCTTTATTTCTTCTTCTTTTTTTTGAAGAAGATTAGCCCTGAGCTAACTACTGCCAATCCTCCTCTTTTCACTGAGGAAGACTGGCCCTGAGCTAACATCTGTGCCCATCTTCCTCTACTTTATACATGGGACGCCTACCACAGCATGGCTTGCCAAGCAGTGCCATGTCTGCACCCGGGATCTGAACCAGTGAACCCCGGGCTGCCAAAGCAGAATGTGTGAACTTAACTGCTGCACCACTCGGCCAGACTGAATCATGATGAATGATCCCTTTAATGTTTGTTGAATTTGGTTGGCAAATATCATATTGAGGATTTTTGCACCTATGTTCACCCAGAATATTGGCAAATAATTTTCTTTTGTCGTTTTGTCCTTATGTGGTTTTAGTAGCAGGGTAATGCTGGCCTTGTGATATTACTTTGACACTGTTACTTCCTGTTTTATTTTTTAGAAGCATTTGAGAAGGGTTGATATTAGTATTTCTTTAAATGTTTGGTAGAATTCACCAGTGAAGCCATCTGGTCATGGACGTTTGTTCACTTGGAGATTTTTGATTACTGATTCGATCTCCTTACTAGTATTGGTATATTCAGATTTTCTGTTTCTTTATGATTCGGTCTTGGCATGTTTTGTTTCTAGGATTTATCCATTTCTTCTAGGTTGTCCAATTTTTGGTATAAAATTATTCATAGTAGTCTCTTATGATCCTTTGTATTTCAATTTTATCGGTTGTAACATCTGTTTTATTTTCTGACTTTATTTATTTGAATACTCTCACTTTTTTTCATGGTTAGTGTAGCTAAAGATTTGTCAATTTTGTTTATCTTCTCAAGGAACCAGCTCTTAGTTTCATTGATCCCTTCCACTGTATTTTTTTGTTTCAATTTCATTTATTTCTGCTCTAATTTTTATTCTTTCCCTCCTCCTGCTGACTTTGGGCTTTATTTGTTATTCTTTTTTAAGATTTTATTTTTTCCTTTTTCTCCCCAAAGCCCCCCGGTACATAGTTGTGTATTCTTCGTTGTGGGTTCTTCTAGCTGTGGCATGTGGGACGCTGCCTCAGCGTGGTCTGATGAGCAGTGCCATGTCCGCGCCCAGGATTCGAACCAACGAAACACTGGGCCGCCTGCAGCAGAGCGCACGAACTTAACCACTCGGCCACGGGGCCAGCCCCGTATTTGTTATTCTTTTACCATGTCTATAAAGTGTAGTTTGAGATTGCTTATATGAGATTTTTCTTGTTTGTTAAGGTAGGCCTGTATTGCTATGAATTCCCTTTTTAGGACCACTTTTCCTGCATCATATATGAGTTGATATGGTGTATTTTCATTTTCATTAGTCTCCAGATATTTTTTTTTATTTACCCTTTTATTTATTTAATGATTCAATGGTTGTTCAGTAGCATGTTGTTTAGTCTCCACATATTCCTGATTTTCTCAGTTTTGTCTTGTAGTTTATTTCTAGTTTCATAGCATTGTGGTTGGAAAAGATGCTTAGTATGATTTCATTCTTATTAAATTTCTTAAGGCTTACCTTATTTCCCAACATAAAGTCTATCTTTGAGAATGTACCATGTGCACTTGAGAGGAATGTGTACTCTGCTGTTTTTGGATGAGGTGTTCTATATATATCTATTGAGTCCCTCTGGTCTAGTGTTTCATTTAAGTCCACCATTTTCTTGTTGACTTTCTGTCTGGATGATCTGTCCATTGATGTAAGTGGGGTGTTAAGGTCTCCTACTATTATTGTGTTGCTGTTAATATCTACTTTTAGGTCTGTTAATAGTTGCTTTATGTACTTTGGTGCTCCTGTGTTAGGTGCATATATATTCATAAGTGTTATGTCCTCTTGCTGGAGTGCCCCATTTATCACTATATTCTGCCCCTCTTTGTCTCTTGTTGCCTTCTTTATCTTGAAGTCTACTTTGTCTGATATAAGTATGGAATCAGCTGCTTTCTTTTGTTTGCTGTTAGCTTGGAATATTGTCTTCCATTCCTTCACTCTTAGCCTGTGTTTGTCTTTAGAGCTGAGATGTGTTTCCTGGAGACAGCATATTATTGGGTCTTGTTTTTTAATCCATCCAGCCACTCTGTGTCTTTTGATTGGAGAATTCAATCCACTTACATTTAGAGTGATTGATATATGAAGGCTTAATGCTGCCATTTTATCACTTGTTTTCTGGTTTTTCTACATTTCCCTTGTTTCTTGTCCCGTATATTTTGGACAGCCAATTAAGTTTGGTGGTTCTCTATGATGGTTTTCTCAGTTTTCTCTTTATTCATTATTTGTGTCTCTGTTCTGATTTTTTGATTAGTGGTTACCATGAAGTTTGTATAAAAGTTCTCATAGATGAGATAGTCCATTTTCTGAGAGCCTCTTATTTCTTTTCTCTAAGGTTCCATCCCTTTCCTCTTCCCCTTATAAGTTACTGTTGTCAAAATTTATTCTGTTTTGTATTTTGAGTTTGTGGTTAAAATGAAGTCATTATGGTTATTGTTGATGTTTTCCTTCCCTTTATCTTTAATGTCATAATTAAGTGTTTGCTAACCTGTTCTGATAGAGACCTGCAATTTTCTGATTTTGTCTATTTATCTCCTTGCTCAAGGATTTGTAAACCGTTTCTTTTTTTCACGTATGAGGGCCTTCTTGATCATTTCTTGGGGGGGGGGCATCTTATGGCAATGAACTTCCTCAGCTTTTCTTTATTTGGCAATGTTGTTATTTCACCATGATATCTGAAGGATATTTTCACTGGATAGAGTATTCTTGGCTGAAAGTTTTTGTCTTTCAGAATTTTGAATATATCATTCCATTCTCCCCTGGCCTGTAAGGTTTCTGCTGAGACATCTGTTGAAAGCCTGATAGGGGTTGCTTTGTACATTATTTTCTATTCCCTTCTTGCCTTTAATATTTTTTCTTTGTCATTGACTTTTGCCAGTTTTACTAATAACTGCCTTGGAGAAGGTATTTTTACATTGATGTAATTAGGAGTTATACCAGCTTCTTTTACTTGTAGTTTCAGTTCCTTCCCCAGGTTTGGGAAATTCCCTGCTATTATTTATTTGAACAAGCTCTCTACTCCCTTCTCCCTCTTGGATACCTATAATTGTTATGTTGCATTTCCTAATTGAGTTGGATATTTCTCAGCAAATTTCTTCATTTCTTTTTAGTCTTACTTCTCTCTCCTCCTCCATTTGAAGCATTTCTATATTTCTGTCTTCTAAATTACTAAGTCTGTCCTCCACAAATCAGCTCTGTTTTTAAGTATTCTAGATTCTTTATCTCATTCATCCCCAACATTTCTGATTGGTCTTTCTTTATAGTTTCAATCTCTTCTGTGAAGAATTCGCTCTGTTCACTAATTTTATTCCTGATTTTATTGAACCATCTGTCTGAGTTTTCTTGTAACTCAAGTTTTTTTTTATGAAAGCCATTTTTAAGTCTCTGTCACTTATTGTAAATTTCTTTGCCTTCAGGATTGGTTTCTGGGTGTTTGTCATTTTCCTTCTGGTCTAGAGTATTAATATACCTCTTCATACTATTTGATGGAGTGGATTTGTGGCTCTGCATAGTGGTAGTATCTCTTTGAAGATTCCACCTGCCACCACTGGGGGAATGGGCAGGACCTGTGTATTCTGAGCCCACCATGATCCCTGGCAGCTGTGCCTGCACCTTGGAAGTTATGCTGTCAGAGCCCATCTGTTTTTTCCCACTGGCCACCCCTGCTTTATATGCATACGTGCCAACTTTGTGGCAGAGGTCCCTTGCTCTAGCCACCTGGCCTAGCTGGTATGCCTGGTGGGGGGAGGGGTACTTTCTTTTGCGTGTGTGATCCCAAAGGTGCTCTCGCTCCATCCTCACTGTGTACCTTCCTGGGATGTTCTGCTTGGTTAATATACCCCCACAATTGCTTAGTCTCCTTGGTGTGGAGCTTTCCCATGAATTGGGAGGCAACTCAGAGAGCAAAGCCATTCTCCCAGAGGATTGCCCACTGCTCCCTCCTCTCAGAGCTATGCATGGTCCCATGCCCCAGGCTGCTGCCATTAGGGGAGGGAATGGAGATCTTCTTAGTTCCTTCTGCCTCCCAGAGGGTACAGCACCTCCACCTTCAGACATATGGTGCGTGGGTCTCTTAGATGTCTCTTGTGTTGTGTGAATGTCCTCTGTTGGTTTATGAGTGTCCTTTTCATTGCATCTTTTGGGGGAGAAATGTAAGACAAGAGCTCACTCTGCCATGATGTTCATGTCCTGTCTGTAAATTTTTATGTGTATTTTTCTAACAAAGGTAATACAAATTTATTATAACAACTGAAAGAATACAAAATATGTAAAGAAAATCATTTATATCTTTATGCCCATTCTTCCACTTCATATTTCCCTACACTTTCATCCTCTTGAAGTAGCCAGTGCTGGAAGTCTAGTGTCCATTTTTCTTTTACACCATTTCCTTGTATATACAAGCATATGCAAGCATATAGACAAATAGATATTTTGTTTTGACTGAAATAAAGTTGTGCATATGCCAGACTCTATAACTTACTTTTTCATTTGACCTGTCATCCCTATAAGTCAGTAGATATATATCTAATGCTATTCTTTTTATTTCCAACTTATTTATGAAAACATACCCATAATTTTACATGACAAGATATCATACATTCAGATTTCTTTTACTTTAGTCCTTTAATTTCTTATTTTTGCTTGTTTCCTCACTCACCATTCCTCCATTGCTACCCTCATCCATTTCTGGCTTTTATCTCTTCCCCATATAGCACTTATCAACAGCTTACTATGTATAATTCCACACTGTTCTCCAAGAGTCACTTTACCATGTCAAACCTTCAAACACACACACACACACATACATACAGGGGGGTGAGGAGTGGTACAGAGAGAAGAAGGGAAACTTAGGTTTTGTTACTGTTTTATTTAAAGACAATGAAATAATACATGCTTCTCTGCATCTTAGTCAGCAATAGATGTTACAGCTCTTCCGTTTGCCATTCTAGTAGATACGAAATGGCACCTCATTGACATTTCAAATTGCATTTCCATGACTTTTAGTGGATTTCAAACATCCTTTGAATGTTTTTTGGATACTTGGGTTTGATCAATTGAGAAATGCCTTTGTATCGTTTGTTCATTTTTCTCATGAGTTACTTATATCTTTCTTGTCAATTTATAAAATACTCTTTGTATATTATAGATACTAATTCTTCATCTGTCTACGTTTTCTATATTTTCCCCAACTCTTACATATGTATTGATTTTTTTCATGGTTTATTTTGCTTTGCAAAAATTTTTAATTTTTATATAATTGAATGTATCTATAGTTTCTTTGTGTTGATTCTTGACTTATTTATTGATGAAAATTATCTTCTTCATAGGGTAGTTTTCAATAGGGGCTAAAAAAACAAAAATTAATACTCAGTAAATAATACACTATCATCAACTCCCAAACTCTGAGCATTGTGTCAAAGTTTTATTGTACTGAAATGCATTAACAAAGGATATTTCCTAATCTCTCCCAAAAGAACTAAAAAGTGGTCTTAAAATAGAAAGTGCCATGCATGTTGTATAATCCAGTGGCTACTACCTACAGATTTAGAATCAGACAGTTTTAGTTTAAATCTTTACCACTTACTAGCAGGATACCTTGGGGGACCTTTCTTAATTATTTGGGATATCATTTTCTTCAAGTGTAAAATGGGACATTAATAGGACCTTTCTTACAGGGAAATTAAGCATGTAAAGTGGTTCATATAGTATCTGGTATTGCATTATGCATATTCATGGAGCCCCACTCCTAAAAAGATTCCTCAAATAATGACATATGTAGCTTTTATTTACATTCAGGCTATATGAACACAAGATAAAAGAAACAGATTCATTAATATATATTCAGGTTATTAAATAAACCAATCAATATTTTAATTATCACTCTCTCCTCAATAAAATCAGTGGATTGATAGCTTATTTCATTTTTCCAGTAGGATTTGTCATTTATTCAGCCCCTGGAAATTACAAGGCATTATACTCAATACTAGGTATTTGATTAAATAGCTTATCTTGTCAACTTCTACAGTTAATTAAGAGTTAAAAGAAGGCAAACCAAATAACCAGAAAATCCAATAAAGGAGGCTACAAGATGATTCGTTGATCCTTTTCAAAGAAAGTAGATGTTGTTTGTACAAAACTGGAGTGCACTTCAAAGTAATTATTCTATGTGAAATCAGCCAAAACACAAATTGAAGTTAAACACCTAGGAACTGTTTAACTATGAGTCCTGGTTAAGTCTATATGCTTTTCCTAAAACACATGTTGCTTCATGATAAAATAAAACAAATAAATCCCTTTCCTCTTCTGAGCCTGCTTCTTCATCTCCAAAATGAAGACCTGAACTAGATGAGCTATAAATTAAAACTGGTGTGAATAATACAGTAGAAAGTGTTTGGTGTATTCCAGTGGTGCCTGAGAGAGGTAAGCCATATGTCTGCCCATAATTGGGATGGAATAAGGATGGAATACCCTTAATGAGGTAGCATAGGTAGCTGAATTACTAGAACAATGATGACACTGAGTGAAAAATATCACCTCATGGAATCCTTAGGAAAGGATAGAGGAATTTTTAAGTATCATTCTGATTTCTAGAGCCTTTTGAATAGGCATAAGATTAGACATGAAATTAGAGATTTTAGACATGTTTGTACAATATATCATCATGACTTAGGAGGTCATTTTTTCTGGCACTATCATTATCTGATCTGATCTATTTTTTCTTCAGGAAGATTGGCCCTGAGCTAAAACCTGTTGTCAATCTTCCTCTTTTTGCTTGAGGAAGATTGTCCCTGAGCTAACATCTGTGCCAGTCTTCCTCTATTTTTCGTATGTGGGATGCTGCCACAGCATGGCTTGATGAGCGGTGTAGGTCTATGCCCGGGATCCAAATGCATGGACCCTGGGCCGCTAAAGTGGAGCACACATATTTAACCACTATGCCACCAGGCTGGTCCCCTGATTTAATCTATTTTTAAAAGTACAGTTGCTATAATTTTAAACCATCTCACTGTATTTGATAAGGAGGTATTCAAGTACAAAAATGATTTAATGGCCCAGACAGACAGAAAGACATACACTCATGTTAATGTGTTTTTGTTTTTATTTCATTTGCTAGTTACTTCCATATCTATAATACATTTATATGGTTATTTCTCAGTTTTATACATTTTCTATTAGTTTTCTTCCATAGTGAATGAAGATTTTGTTCCTGTGTATCATCCCCTCTCCTTCTCTTTTCATAATATGGTTCTTTGTTTTAGTTTCTTTATTAATTACCATTGTAACTTTAAATATTTTATTTGCAGCCTTTTCCTAGTACTCTTACCTTTCAGTTCTCCTTTCCTATCTCCTTTCTCTAGTCCTTCTTTTAAAAGTGCTCTTTATTCATTGAGATAATGTTGGTTTATAATATTATATAAGTTTCAGGTGTATAGTATTATAATTTGATTTCTGTATAGACTACATGTGTTCACTGTCAAAAGTCTAGTTTTCATCCATCACCATGCAATTAACTCCCTTCACCATTTCAGGCTACCCCCACTCAAATCCCTTCTAGTAACCACTCAGCCATAAAAGTGCTCTTTTAATGGGCCCCCTGTAATGACCTTTCACCAAATACTATGGCCTTATCTCCATCCTCATTCCCTTGTGACCTCTTGCTTTCATCAGAAATGTGTCTCCTCCTTTAACTTCCCTGAATTTCTACTACTATTATTTTCTGTCTTTCTCGCTGACTACTATTTATCTATCTTCATTTCTGGCACTTTTTCTTTTCCCTATGTCCAACTCAAAGTTGTTTTCTATGGTACAGTTATTGGACCTCCATTCTTCTCTACATGCTATACTTGGGAGCATTCACCTATTACTATGGCTTCAATTTTCACTTCTGTGTAGTTATTTCAAAATCTATATCCCTAGCCTATTTTCTTATTCATACTCTTGTCTAGTATCTCCTATAGTCAACAAATTTCTAAGTTACAGGGGACCAGAAAAATGGATTTGAGACTGAACTCCACTAGTAAGTAGTAGTTTTTTGTGATTTGGTTTAAGTCATCTGGAAATGAGAATAAGAGTACCTAACCTACTCATTATAACAAATTATTCTTAGGTTTAAATAAGAAACAGGGTCTGAAAGGGTTTTTGAAATACTAAATCACTACGCAAATGTAAGACTTCATTATTGCTATTATTACTTTTATGCCTTCACTTATGTTACTCTCCTTTTTTTCTGCAATTTATTTCCCCTTCTGTAGTTGTCATTTTCAAAACTCAACTTCGCCTAAAAACACTATAACGCTTATATTGTTATCTATTAGTTGAGTTGATGTTAATATTGTCTTCCAACCAGACTGAAAGCCCTTAGAAGTCAGGGGTCAAATCATTTCTATTCACCACAGCACTCAGAACATTGTTTGGCATGTAGAAGATGGTTAGTAAATATTTTTGACTGATTACTTTTGAGATTTTGCCACAGAAAGCCTTGGTTTTATTATTTTGTAAATTAGAAGTTTATATTTAGAAGAATTTGTGGTATTTAGTAGAATCATCCATCTTCATTTCTTTGTTTTATCTGTCAAGAAATATTTCTTGAGCAAATATTCTGTGTCAAACACTGAGCTAAACAGTGGAGATACACAGTGCATGCCTATTTCTGCCATAGAACTTAGACTCTTCCCCTAGGAAATGAAAATGCCTGTAACTTGTCTTTCAGTTGTCCTCTCTTTTGAAACTACTTTTCCCTGAGAATATGAACACGCAAAATATCACATAAACATTCTACCTGTACATTCTTTCCTCATCTACTTCATTCCTGAAAACTAGACAGGTAGGTCTTTGGAAAAGTATTTTATAATTTTCAGCATTTATTTAAGATGAAAACACTCATTAAAAAAGAAATAGAGAATTGTCTTGATAATAACTATCAAAAACTTACAGAAAATGTCACACAATAAAATAAAGACACATTCCCATTAAGATCAAGAATAAGATTAGGATAAATTAGAGACATCTTTGATTCTTCTTTTCTTTCACAACCCTTCTTGGATCCTATTGACTCAAAATGTATCTAAAATCTGACCACTTCTGATCAACTACACTGCTAATGCCCTGGTCCCAGCCACTATTATCTCTCTCCTGTATTACTGCAATAGCCTCCTAAAAGATGTTCCTGCTTTTACCCTTTCCCCTCTATATTCTCAGTGCTGCAAATAGAGTAAGTCTTTGGAAAATGTGCATCAGATTATGTCACTCTTCTGTTTAAAATTTGCAATGTAGGGGCACATAGCACCTTTTGGGAACGATTGAAGTGTTCTGAATCTTGATTGTGGCAGTGTTTTGACAGGTGTATATATGTCAAAACTCAGCAAGTTGTACAATTTAAATGGATTCAGTTTACTGAACATCAATTTAATCAATAAAGTTGATTAAAAATATATTTAGGATTAAAGAATTTCAATTAAACCTAAGAGAAGCAAACTAACCTGCAAAAAAAAAAAAAAAAGAAAAAAACTTCTAATACCTCACCATTTCACTCAGAGTAAGAGTCAGAATGCTTACAATTGCCAACAAGGTCCTAAATAATATGACTTTTTATTCTCCTTGATCGCATCTTTTCTCTTCAGCAATCTGATCCAGCCATATTGGCATCCTTGCTGATCCTCAGCCATCCTAGGAATGTTATTTAGGGCTTTTGCACTAGTCTGTCCCTCTATCTAGAATGTTATTTCCTCAGATTTCCATGCGGCTAATTCTCTCCTTCGAATATTTGCTCTAATATCAATTGTTCAATCAGGCTAATCTGACCACACTATTTAAAATTGCAACAATCCCCACCCCCTGCACTCCAATCCTCACCTCACCTACTTTTTTTCCTATAGAATTTGATACCTTCCACTATATAATTTATTTATTTATTTTGTTTATTGTGTGTATATTCTGGTAGAAAGTAAGTTCTCTGAGGACAAAACTCTTTGTTTTGTTTACTAATATAGCCCAAATGCCCAAGACAGCGGCTGGCACTCAATATTTATTGAATAAGTAAATTAATGTGGCACTTATTAGATAATTAGTTAGAAAAGAATGAAATAATTGCTGGGAATTTTAACAATCCAGATGATACTGGATAGTATAAAGTTATAAAGTTTTAGTGTGTCCAGTTCACGAATTAACTTATTCGTTCACTCACTCAACAAAGGTGAAAAAAAGTGATATTTGAGCTGGGTCATGAAAGATAATAAAAATTTCATAGGTAGAGACATTGTAGAAGTTTCTAAGAATAGTCAACTACTCAATAGCAGAGCCAGGCTAGGAAACTGCATCATGAGATAGAAGATAAGAGCATGATCTTGAAAGATGATATTGACTGATGGAAGAAAGAATTTCCAGCCCAGAAGCCAGACAACGTGGATTGTGGGGGAGACACAGGGTTGGCAATTGGCATAGTGAGGAAAATGAAAGGCTAAGGAACAAAAAAGCAGCAGTAGAAGATTGAGGTGCCTTGACATGAGTTTGCTTGTTGTTGTTGTTGGAGAAATTCTAAGCTATAGAATAAATAGAAGGAAGATAAACAAAGTTCTGATTTGTACCATGAGGATTTCTTTGACATTTTTATTTTTCAATCATATAGTTTCAAAATATTTTTTTGTCTGTTGGTAACTGTGTTGATATGCTGCTTCTTTGCTGTACTCTAAGCATGCAACTAGTCCACTCCTTTCCCTTCACTCATCATTAAGTTTGATATCTTCTTGTTGACCTCTGAATGTCAAGAATAAACTCTAATTCCAGGGTCTGCCTTACTTAAACAATGTTCAATTTTCTGGACATTCCAAAAACTCTTTCCCATGTGGAAAAAAATTCTACCACTTGCTACTATTCCCTGAATTTTCAAGCTAATTCCTCTTTAATGTACTACAAGCTTAATTTTGATTACTGTCTTGGTCATCTCAGGCTGCTGTAACAAATACCATAGACAGGGTGGCTTAAACAACATTTATTTCTCACAGTTTGGGAGGCTAGAAGTCCAAGATCAGGGTGCAAGCATGGTTGGCTTCTGGTGAAGGACCTCTTCCTGGCTTGTAGACACCACCTTCTTGCTGTCTTCTCACCCAGCAAAGAGCGAGCTCTGGTCTCTTCATTCCCTTTAAGAGCACCAATCCCATCATGGAGTTCCACTCTCATTACTCCATCTAAACCTACTTACTTCTTAAAGGCCCTACCTCCAAATACCATCACATTGAGGATTCAGAGTTCAAAATATGGATTTTAGGGGGACACAAACATTCAGTCCATAGTAATTACTCTTCCAGTATTAACCATAGTTTAATTGAGGCCTTTAGAGATCTTAAATTCAAAATACAAATGAATGAATTTCAAATGTTTGGATTTGGGGTAATTTGAAGTGCTTTAGAAAGTGGCATTTCTAGTGTCTCTCCTAAATCGCAATATATACATAGACGTTATTCCACCTACATTTAAGGCTAGATCCAGTCAACACTTACTCCTAATTATTTGGGAAGCATCATGATGTAAGAAAGAACACTGAACTGTAAATCAAAATTGTTAGTGATAAGACACAGTTCTGAAAATAAAATCAAGATTCTTATAGTCTATGGTCAAAATAATAGGAACAGATAACTTATACAGAAGGAAATAAATATAAGAAACAAAATCATGAAAAAATATTGGCCATGGTCAATAACGAAAGCAACTCTCAGATCATTTCTCATCTAATAATGCAGTAAAAATATATATACCTATATTATATAAATGCATAACATAAATGTTATATGTATTATGTATGCAAGATATCTACATAGAGATTATATATATTGTTATATATATGTATTTATATATATATATATTATATGTATATCTTATACAGAGCTGTTGAGGTTTCAGGAACAGTGGCACATTTATCCACTGCTTACTGCAAAAGAAGAACAGCATAAACTCACTTAACTTTCCTCTGGACCTACATGTGACTATGTAGGAAGAGTCATAAATGGGACAGCATTATATGATCAGTAATCCCATTACTAGAAATGTGTTATAATTTAAAAAATCAGCAGAAGGAAAGACAAACTCTAGGTATAAAGATGATGATTGTCAAACTGTTTAAAAGAGAAAAACTTTGGAATTAAATTAATGTATAAAATTAGGAGAATAGTTTAGTAAAATATAAAACACAGAACAGTATGAATTCTTTGAAATGATAATTATAAAACTTTGAGAATTGCGGGAAGCATTCATACTACAGTGTTAAGAGAAAGAAGTAGGAAAAGAATACTATGAGATTGCGACTAAGTAAAAATCTGCATGTTTGTGGACAAAGAGTAGACTGTAATATGTAAATGTGAAAATGCTCGTATTATTCTGGTGGAATTTGGAGTGACTATCAGTTATTTTTTAATGTGCTTTTATGTTATTATATTAAATTATCAATTTTAAAAGTGTTAGTCTATTACAGTAGTTGTGAGAGCTTAGACTCACACATAATGTAACATTGTTAAGACTTGGTTCCTACAAAAATGCTGGTGGTTGGACTAGCATTCAGTACTTCTCACCTTTATGTGGACATTGAGATCACCCAGGGAAACTGTTGAACATGCACATCACTGACTCCATCTCAGATTTTCACTTGGTAGGTCTGAGGTGGTGTCCAGGGACCTGAATTTTTAATGAGAAATAATAAAAATGATATCCAAGTTTCCTTCCACCTATGACAGTCTGTGTTTTGGTTTGGTCCTTGACACACAAGGAACTCTCTATAATTAATAAATAAATAAAGTTTTACTTATTTTCATTTTTTTACTTTATTCCTCAGCCTGAAGCAAAGTGGATTCATAAGCTGCTTTAAAGAACAACTGAGCGCTTGGTTTCACAGAATGGCCTTACCACAGTAAACACTAACTACTCTCAAATGAGCATTTCTACTTCTGTGGAACTGTAATAAATAAAAACAAGTCTTCCATGAGTACCAGGAGTTGATTTTCTTTTTGCACATAATTTATAGGGGTGTGTGCTTTATTTATTAAATGCATGAACTACTCAAACCAAAATGCTGTAACATTTTATCCCATGTTCTGAGGCTTCACTTTGGAAGCTATTTCTGAGTTTAGGTTGAAACTTAGCCATCTTCCTTTGGATGTCCTTACATGCATATCATGTTTTGTTAAATTTCTCTTTTACTTAGCATTAAGGAAAACTAAACAGAGGATGGAAGGAAGAAATCAGATCTTTCACACCTTAAAAAGAAATAGCTATATGGAGATAGTAATACCCACCTCCTACATACCTATACAGAGAGTTCTAAATGTAATCATCTCCCTTTAGACATCTTTTCTTTAGTTTATTACTATATTTAAAAAACAGCAAATTCTCCTGGAAGAAACCCACATTTATGAATTATTTTATATATATCTATCAATACGCTTATCACATTCTTTCCTGAGAACAAGAAAGGAATGTGGAAGGAAAGAGGATAGATAATAGATAGATAGATAGATAGATAGATAGATAGATAGATAGATAATTGTCTTACTCTGTTCGGGCTGCTATAACAAAAATTCCATAAACTGAGTAGGTTATAAACAATAGAAATTTATTTCTCACACTTATGGAGACTGGCGAGTCCAAGATTAAGATAAAATTTGGTTTCTGGGAAGAGCCCACTTTCTGGTTCATAGACAGCCCTTCTCACTGTGTTCTCGCATGGTGGGAGGAGACTAGGGAACTCTGTGGGGTCTCTTTTATAAAATCACTAATCCCATTTATGAGGGTCCCACCCTCCCTAAGGCCCTACTTTTGGGATATTAGGCCCCACCCTAATACTATCACAGTGGCATTGAGATTTTAACATATGAATTTTGGGAGGATACATTCAATCTATAGCAATGATAGATATAAAGTTACAGATAGATAGAAATATGGAGACCTCCTTCACTTCACAGAGTCTGCTTTCCGCCTTTTTGTTATTGTCTTGACTTCCAAGTGTAATCTCAGAAATTACTAGATTTCAGATCCAATTCTTAAAGATGTGTCATTTTTCTAACTCATTTGATAACCTTACACATGCCCTAAATGACATATTTTTATTTTTTATTGCAACATTGTAAATAAGAAAAGTTTAGAAACAATCCAGTTATCTGTCAATAAGTAATTGGTCGAATATATAACAGTACATCTTCACAATGGAATGCCATGTGAATGTGAAAAAGAATAAGAATAAGGAAGCTGTCTATGTAGTGAGGTGGAAAGATCTCCAATATAAATTTAACTGAAAAAAAATCAAGGTACAGAAGATAGTCTATGCTGTATCAGCTACAGTATTTTTTAAAAGTGGGAGAGAGAATATATATATTTGTATTTGCTTGTCTTTGCCTAAAGTAACTCTGGAAGGATACAAAATAAAATAATAAAACTGATTACCTTTAAAGGAGGAATGGTGTTTGGAAAAATGAATAGATGAGGGACAGGGATGAAGTTTAGACACAATATTGATATTCAGCCAGTACACAAGGATAGAGCTGTACTGGCTGGTAAAATATTTCCTAAACAGGTGGCAGCTAAACTGTTCACCCTCCACCCTAAATATTGTTCTGGCCTTCTCCCCTGGAACACCAGAGATCCTCCAGGAATCAAAAGCTAAGACATAATGAGAAGTATAAGAAACTTTTTAAGGGCAACATTGGTGAAAATTACAGGAGAAAGAGAGCAGGGGTAGGTGAGTAGAGCCTTCAGACTACCATGCAGTTCTAACCATTGTCAAAGAAGAAAGGAAAGAAAGGAGAGCTGGGTAGGAAGAGCCTCAGACTGAGCTACAGCACAGAGAAAGTCTCAATAAGGCCAATGAGAAGCCCTGAGGAAAGACTGCTCTTTAGAGGAGTCTGTTTTGGGCAGGAATACCTTGACCTTAGTACCCCATGGTGCTCAGCCACCAGCTGTGAGTAGTCTGGTGAGAATGTGGCCCCGGCCTGCACACTGGTGGATCACAAATTTTCTAGCAGATAGAGGCTGTCAGGTGACTTCAGCAGGATCTGTCTTAAATTGAGATCTGAGCAACAAACTCCCATGACTGTCACTACACAGATCCACTTCTCTCTCTGTCTTCACTTCTCCAAAGTTCCTGGGCTTTTCCTCCTTAGGGGAAACTTAGAAGAGGGGATAGTAGAAAAACTATAGCCTCCATCACTGCAGTTGATCTTAGGATCACAGTTGTTTGGCTTCTACACTGTCCATTCTAAATTTCCCTCATCCTCAGCTATTACTTCTATGGGTCTTGATACGTTATCTGGTGTTATGATCCCAAATTCATTCCTAAAGGGTCTGAATTCCCAGTAAGCATACCCTCTTCAAACTCCATTTACAGTTAAAATTTGGCAAGGGAGTACCAAGAGATACCCAAGTGGATCATGTGACTTCTGCAGATATTTTTTCCTTCTCATATTGTGAAAATCAGTTCTACCTCCTTCTGCTCATCAGCTTAAATTACTCCTCTGAAGATAGTGACTAACCTTCACAACAGCTGGCCTCTAGGCATAAAAAGTCCAAAGTTCCCTGGAAGCAGCCATAACTTGTACTTGGGTTATCTACTTGGGATTATTGCTTTCTCTCCTGGCAAGAGTATGCCCCTGTTTGGGGATCAGGACCTATAACTCTGCAGCAGCCAGAGCTGATGCAACAAGAACAGGAGCCCCTAGTGAGTCATTGGAAGTGATGGTAAGTGAGGTCACTCAAATATATCCCTTGGTTTCTGGGCACATGTGTTTTTCCTACTGAAAACACAATATTATATAGAAGTTTCTGCTTTAATGTGTATACTGCATCTTGAACGATGGCACCAGATCTTGCAGAGTATTGCATCCAAGCTAACACTTCATCGTGCTTTCAGTAGGTCATTCTATCTCTCTCCGATGTCAGCTGCTTCTGGATAGTGCAACATATAGTATGACCAGTGGATCTCAGAGTGAGGAGCCCGTTCTTACACCTCCTTCACTGAGAAGTAGATCTCCTGGTCAGATGCTATATTCCTCCAGGCCACGCCTGAGTGTTGCTGTAATGTAGGTGCCATCCATTTTCAGCTCGAATCCACATACCAAGCCAACCTATTTATAAACCAAGCTCAGGCTTTCTCTCCTCCTTCATATATCAGAGGTGCAAGCTGAGGGAGGGTGCTGGTACAAGTATGTTGGATGGCATGAAGGTCTGTTTTACCTGGTCATGCAGCTTACTTATACTCTGTGGTCCTGTTCAGACTTGATCCAAGAATGACAATGTCTATTTTATCATGGACAGCTGCTGGACGTGTATGATTTTTTGACTTGGTGGGTCCAAAAGAACCTGGCTTATAATTGGCAGTTCTGGATGCATGATCATTTGGTGCCCTACAGTATATCATTTTGTCTCTATTATGTCCCAGTACCATGCCAGGAGCAGTCTCTCAAAGGGCACATAATTCTCTAATATAGATGGCATGGCCTTGCTCCAGAATCCCAGGGGCCTGCATTGAAATTCTCACAGTGGAGCCTGTCATATGCTCCTTCTTGCATCCTTTCCCACTGACATCTTCAAAACCGTAGTATCTTCTTGATTATGTGGCACAAGCAGCAGGATTACCCATAACCTGGACTTGCTGCCAAGCCCTTTTCTGTTTTCAAGACCAATTGAAATCTGACAGCCTTTAGCGTTGCCCAGTAAATGGAATGGAGCAGCATTCTTGGGTGTAGAATATGTTGCTCCAGAATCCAAAGAAGCTCACGAGGCATTGTGTTTCCTTCTTTGTAGTAGTAAATGCAAGATGCAGCAAATTTTTTTTCTCTTTAGACGAGGCAATGTCTCAGCATGTCCTTGACCTCTGGATTCCTAAAAAATTTACCGAAGTTGCAAGTTTCTGAATATTTTTAGGATTCATCTTCCATTCTCTGGAATACATATGCCTTAATAAAGTCTTACAATATACTATTCACCTTTTTGATTATTCTGCCTAATCAGCATAATGTCTTCAATGTAATGGATCAGTGTGATATTCCACACAGTGTCCAGGTGTTCCAGAATTTTTTGACTATACAATAGTCCAAAATGAGAGATAATGGGAGATTTAACATAAAACCCTGAGCAAAACTATAAATGAATATTTTCTGTCCCATGTGAAGATGAGCTGTTTCTGTTTCTCTCTTCTAATTGGATAGAAAAGAATTCATCACCCAAATCAGTGCACCTGAGGTCTTACTAAGCTGATCTAGCAATGATATTACGTCTAGCAGGGCAGCTACAGTTGGGGCTACTATGACCTTGTGGTAGTCTAAAGTCATTCTCCACCATCCATCCAGTTTCCTCAGTGGCCAAATTGGCAAATTAAACAAAGATATGTGTGGGACTGTCGCCCCTGCATCCTTAGATCTTAAAAGTGGTACAAATCATTACCAACTGGACCCAGGGATGCTAGATTGTTTTTCCTTTCTCTCCTAAGAAGGGAGGGGAAGTTTCAAAGATTTCCACTTGGATTTACCTACTATAATTGCTCCTACCCCACAGTTCATGGACCATATAGAGGATTACTTCAACTGTCGAGTATGGGATTAGCAACTATACACTTAGGAGTTGGAAAAATGACCATTAGGTGGGTTTGTGAGATCCATTAGACCCATTGTAAGCTGAACTATAACAGGACTCTGTTTGTTACCTGTCCACATGTATTAGTTTTCTAGGGCTGCCTAGAAAAGTGGCAGATGCCTAACCTACCACAAACTGAGTGACTTAACAGAAATTTATTCCCTCACCATTCTGAAGGCTAGAAGTCAGAAATCAAGGTGTTAACAGAGTTTGTTTCTTCTGAAGGCTAGGAGGGAAGGACTCTCTGCTTGGCTTCTAGATGGCTGTCTTCATGTTCACATGGTTCTCCCTCTATGCATGTCTATGTATCCAATTTCCCACTTTTATAAGAACACAAGTCATATTGAATTAGGATCTATACAAGTGACCTCATTTTACCTTGATTACCTCTGTAAAGACCTATCTCCAAATGAGGTCATGTTCTGAGGTACTAGGGGTTAGGGCTTCAATATACAAATTTGGGGGGGAACACAATTCAACCCATAACACACCCCCAAGTCCTTATAAGAAGGATACCATGATACTGGTGCTTCAGTTCTCTGGATATCAACACCAAGTCAGATCCTGTGTTCAACAGTCTTAAAAATATCTGGGTATTCTCCTTTCCATCATGTACAGTCACCCAAGTAAATGGCTGTAGGTCTCATTGAGAAAGGACTGGAGGGAGCTTTACAATATATACTTCTTGCTGTGTTGCAGGGTTCTTTCTCATAGGGATGTGGCCATATCTTCAATGGGTTCTGGATTTAAATATTAGCTCATATTCAGGTACTGTGCAAGAAATCATGACTTTTTTATGGTAGCAACAGTCCTCAGATTCTCCTCCCCCATTCTTGTCTTCTCCTGATTGTAGGTATTAAGTAGCATTCTCATCACCTGCCCAGATATTTTGCCTCTAGGGATGCCACGTTTTATTAACCATCTCCATAGCTCCCTCCAGGTTAAATTACCATTGATGCCCCTCCAACCTTGCTGATTATCACAGTAATCACAACTTCCCGGCTTCTGGCGGTTAAGTGCCATCACCCGGCCTCTGTTAGGCGTTGGGACTCAAAAATTCTCGTGTTTATTATCAAGTCCACTTCTGTGATGGCCCCTCCTACCAGCCCTGGCCTTTTGAATGAACCACTACTAAGCTCTTTTTAGTGATGCCAGTGCCTCTTTAACCAGTGCATTCCTGATGGCCCTGGTGAAAGATATCCTCTGGGCCCTCCTGTGGAACACTATCCTCTGCTGTAACTTCTGATCTCACACAATATAACTATTCCAGCATGTCCACTTCCTTCAGCACGTTTTTTCCAGCTTTATTGAAGTATAATAGACAAAATTATAGTATTTAAAGTATACGAAGTGATGAGTTTGATATACATATACAGTGTGAAATTATTACCACAATCAAGTTAACACATCTATCACCATCACATCCTTTTTTAGTGAGAATGCTTAAAATCTACTCTCTTAGCAAATTTGAAGTATGCAAATAGTATTATTAAATATAGTCACCATGCTGAACATTAGATCATCAGAACTTGTCCATCTTATAACTGAAGTTTTCATACTGAGACCAACATCTCTCCATCTTGCCCACCCACCAGCCCCTAGCAACCACCATTCTATTTTCTGTTTCTATGAGTTTGACTTTTTTTGGGTTCCACATGTAAGTGAGATCATACAATATTTGTATTCCTCTGTTGGCCTAATATCATTTAGCATAATTCCCTCTAAGTTCATTCACATTGTCACAAATGGCAGAGTTTCCTTCTTTTTATGGCTTTATCCATTCATACATTAACGGACACTTAGGTCAATTCCGTATCTTGACTATTGTAAATAATGCTGTGAACAACATAGGAGTACATATAACTCTTTAAAGTAGTGACTTTATTTCCTTTGGATATATAACCAGAATTGGGATTGCTGGATTATATGGTATTTCTATTTTTAATTTTTCAAAGAGACTCAATACTGTATTCCATAATGGCTGTACCAAATTACATTCCCATGAACAGAGTACAAGAAGTCTGTTTTCTCCACAGCCTCACCAACACATTAGCTCTTGTCTCTTTTATAATAACCATCATGACACGTGTAAGGTGATAACTCATTGCGGTTTTGATCTGCATTTCCTTCATGGTTAGTGATGTTGGGCATCTTTTCACTTACCTGTTGGCAATATGTATAACTTCTTTGGAAAAATGTCTACTCTGAATCATTTTCCACTTTTTAATTGGATCATTTCTTTTTTGCTATTGAGTTGTATGAGTTCTTTATTTTGGAAATTAACCCCTTATTAGAATTATGGTTTGCAAATATTTTCTCCCATTTCTTACATCGCCATTTCATTTTGTTGATTGTCTCCTTTGCTATGCAGAAGATTTTTATTTGAGTAATTCCATTGTTTACTTTTGCTTTAGTTGCCTGTGGTTTTGATGTCATATCCAAAAGAAATTGCCCAAATCAATGTCAAGTAACTTTTTCTCTATGTTTTCTTCTAAGAGTTTTATGATTTTTAAGTCTTACATTTATCCTTAATCCATTTCAAGCTAATTTTTGTGGTGGTGCAATATAGTCCAAATCCATTATTTTGCATGCGAATATCCAGTTTTCCAAATAACATATATTAAAAAGAATATCTTTTCTCCATTGTATATTCTTGGCACTCTTCTCAAAAATTACTTGAGAGTATGTGCATAGGTTTATTTCTGAACTCTCTATTCTGTTCCACTGGTTTATTTGTCTGTTTTTATGCCAGTACTATACTGTTTCAATTACTATAGCTTTTGAATATAGTTTGAAATCAGGAAGTGTGATGCCTCCAGCTTGGTTCTTTTTGCAAGACACCTCTGGCTATTCATAGGCTTTTGTGGTTCCATACGAATTTGAGAATTGTTTTTTTTCTATTTCTGTGAAAAAAGCCATTGGACTTCTGATAGGGATTGCATTGAATCTGTAGATTATTTTGGGTAGTCAGGACATTTTAACAATATTAATTCTTTCAATCAAAGAACAAGAGATATCTATCCATTTATTTACGTCTTCTTCACTTTCACGAATGTCTTATAGTTTTCAGTGTATAGGATTTTCACAATTTCATGGTTAAATTCATTCCAAAGAATTATTGTTTTTGATGCTACTGAAAAGGGAATTGTTTTCTTAGTTTCTCTTTCACAAAATTCATTGTTAGTGCATAAAAATGCAACTGATTTACTGTTCTGCAACTTTACTGAATTTCTTCTAACACTTTTCTGGTGGAGACATGAGTTTTCCATCTATAAGATAATGTCATCTGCAGACAGAAAAACTTATCTCCTTCCTTTCTTTTTTTTTCTTTTTTGTCGAGGTAACATTGATTTATAACATTGTGTAAATTTCAGCTGTATGTTATTATATTTCAGCTTCTGTATAGACTGCATCATGTTCACCACCCAATGTCTACCTGTCATCTGTCCCCATACATATGCACCCCTTTACCCCTTTCACCCTCAACCCACGCCTTCCCCTCTGGTAATCACCAATCTTTTCTCCTTATCTATATGTTTGCTTGTTTATCTTCCACATGTAAGTGAAATAATACATCATTTGTATTTCACTGTCTGAGTTATTTTGCCCAGCATAATACCTTCAAGATCCATCCATATTTTCACAAATGGCATGATTTTGTCATTTCCTATGCCTGAGTAGTATTCCATTGTGTATATATACCATGTCTTCTTTACCCATTCATCCATCGATGGGCACTTAGGTTGTTTCCAAGTCCTGGCTATTGTGAATAATGTTGTAATGAACATAAGGGTGCAGAGATCACTTTGTATTGTTGATTTCATGCCCTTTGGATAAATATCCAGTAGCAGAATAGCTAAATCATATGGTGGTTCTACTCTTAATTTTTTGAGGAATCTCCATACTGTTTTCCATAGTGACTGAACCAGTTTACTTCCCCACCAGCAGTGTATGGGAGTTCCCTTTTCTTGACATCCCCTCCAACACACGTTATTTCTTGTCTTGTTAATTATAGACATTCTGATGGGTGTGAGATAGTATCTCATTGTAGTTTTGATTTGAATTTCCCTAATAATTAGTGATGTTTGACATCTTTTCATGTGCCTCTTGGCCATCCGTGTATTTTCTTTGGAAAAATATCTGTTCAGATCCTCTGCCCATTTTTTAATTGGGTTGTTTGTTTGTTCTTGAATTCTATGAGTTCTTTATATATTTTGGATTGTAACGCCTTATTGGATATATGATTTGCAAATATCTTCTCCCAACTGGTAGGCTGTCTTTTCATTTTGTTGATGGTTTCCTTTGCTGTGCAGAAGTTGTTAGTTTGATGTAGTCCTGTTTGTTTATTTTTTCTTTTGTTTCCCTTGCCTGAGTAGACATGGTATTCAAAAAGACACTGCTAAGAACAATGTCAAAGAGTGTACATTCTATGTTTTCTTCTAGAAGTTTTGTGGTATCAGCTCTTACACTCAAGGTTTTAATCCATTTTGAGTAGTTTTTGTGTATGGTATAAGATGATGGTCTGCTTTGGTTCTTTTCTATGTGGCTGTCCAGTTTTCTCAACACCATTTATTAAAGAGACTTTCCATTCTCCATTGTATGTTCTTCGCTCTCTTGTCAAAAATTAGTTGTCTGTAGATGAGTGGGCTTATTTCTTGGATCTAAATTCTGTTCCATTGATCTGTGTGTCTGTTTCTGTGCCAGTGCCATGCTGTTTGATTACTATAGCCTTGTTGTATATTTTGAAATCAAGGAGTGTGATATTTCCAGCTTTATTTTCAGCTTTATTTAATTTTATTTTCTTTTTTTTTCAGGTTTTCTTTGTCTATTGAAGGTATGTTGTTGTTCTACATAAATTTTAGGATTCTTTTTAGATTTCCATGAAAAATATCATTGGGACTTAGATAGAATTGCACTGAATCTGTAGTTCACCTTAGGAAGTATGGACATTTTGACTATGTTAATTTCTGCCAAACCACAAGCATGGAATACCTTTCCATTTCTTTGCTTCTTCTTTGATTTCTTTCAAAAATATTTTATAGTTTTCAGTCTATAAGTATTTCATCCACTTGGTTAAATTTATTCCTAAGCATTCTGTTCTTTTTGATGTGATTATAAATATGATTGAGTACTTAATATCTCTTTCTGATATTTCATTGTTACTGTATAGAAACACAATCAATTTTTGTATGTTGATTTTGTACGCTGCAAATTTACTGTATTCATTTATTATTTCTAATAGTTTTTTGCTGGATTCTTTAGGGTCTTCTATATATAGAATCATGTCATCAGCAAATAGTGACAATTTTACTTCTTCTTTTCCAATTTGGATCTCTTTTATTTCTTTTTCTTGCCTGATTGCTCTGGCTAGGACTTCCAATATTATGTTAAATAAAAGCGGCAAAAAATTAGCATCCTTTTCTTGTTCCTGTTCTTAAAGGAATAGTTTTCAGCTTTTCACTGTTGAGTATGATGTTATTTGTGCCGTTGTTATATATAGCCTTTATGATGTTGTGGTAATTTCCCTTCTATCCCCATTTTATTGAGAGTACTTATCATAAATTGATGTATCTTGTTGAATTCTTTCTCTCCATCTATTAGGATGATCATGCGATTTTTATTCTTTTTTGGAAGAGTTTGAGAAGGCTAGGTAATAAGTCTTCTTAGAATATTTGGTTGAATTCACTGGGGAAGCTGTCTGGTCCTGGACTTTTGTTATTTGGGAGGTTTTGTTGTTGTTGTTGTTGTTGTTGTTTTTTAAAGATTTTCTTTTTTTCCTTTTTCTCCCCAAAGCCCCCAGGTACATAGTTGTATATTCTTCATTGTGGGTCCGTCTAGTTGTGGCATGTGGGATGCCGCCCCAGCGTGGCTTGATGAGCAGTGCCATGTATGCACCCAGGATTCGAACCAACGATACACTGGGCCGCCTGCAGCGGAGCATGGGAACTTAACCACTCGGCCATGGGGCCAGACCTATTTGGGAGGTTTTTGATTACCGTTTCTATCTCTGTACTAGTGATTGGTCTATTCATATTCTCTATTTTTTCTTGCTTCAGTTTTGGAAAGTTGTATGATTCTAAGAATTTGTCCATTTCTTCCAGATTATCCAATTTTTTGGCATATACCTTTTTGTAGCATTTTGTTATAATCCTTAGCATTTATGAGATGTCTGCTGTAATTTTTCCTCTTTCTTTTATGATTTTATTTATTTGAGACTTGTTTGGTTTTTTCTTGGTGAGTCTAGCTAATGTGTTGTCAATTTTCTTTATCTTTTCAAAGAACCATCTCTTAGATTCATTGATTTTTTCCTGTCTCTTATAGTCTCTGCTTCATTTGTTTCCACTCTGACTTTTGCTATTTCCTCCCTTCTACTGATTTTGGGCTTTGTTTCTTCTTCTTTTTTCTAGTTCCTTTAGGTGTACAGTTAGATTGTATATTTGAGCTTTTTCTTGTTTCCTCAGGTAGGCCTGTATTGCTATAAAATTCCCTTTTAGTACTGCCTTTGCTGTATCCCATAAATTTTGGCATGTTTCATTTTCATTTGTGTTCAGGTATTTTTTTGTATGCCCTTTGATTTTTTTATTGTCTATAGTTTTCAGTAGAATTTTGTTTAATCTCCACATATTTGTTACTTTTCCTGTTTTCTTCTTGTTACTGATTTTTATTTTTATACCATTGTGGTCAGAAAAGATACTTGGTATTATTTCAATCTTCTTAAATTATTTATGTGAAGACTTGCTTTGAGGCCTAATATGTGATCTACCCTGGAGAATGTTCCATGTGCATTAGAAAAGAATGTGCATTCTGTGGGGTTTGGATGGAATTTCTGTAGAATCTACTAAGTCCATCTGGTCTAATGTGTCATTTAAGGCCAATGTTTCCTTACTGATCTCCCATTTGGATGATCTATCCATTGATGCAAGTGGAATGTTAAAGTCTCCTACTATTATTGTGTTACTGCCAGTTTCTTTTTTTATGTCTGTTAATAATTGCTTTATATATTTAGGTGCTCCTAGGTTGGGTGCATAGATATTTACAAGAGTTATGTCCTCTTATTGAATTGCTCCCTTTATTATGTAGTACCCTCCTTTGTCTCTTGTTACAGATTTTGCTTTAAAGTTTATTTTGTCTGATATAAGTATTGATGCCCAAGTTTTCTTCTTGTTTCCCTTTACATGGAGTATCTTTTTGATCTCTTCACTTTCAGTCTGTGATTGTCTTTAGATATGAAGTCTATCTCTTGTATACTTCATATATATGGGTCCTGTTTTTACATCCATTCAGCCACCTTAAGGTTTTTTTATTTGAGCACTTAGTTCATTAACATTTAAAGTGGCTATTGATAAGTATGTGCTTATAGCCGTTTTGTTACTTTTTCCTGAGTGTTTTGGTTGTTCTCTGTTCTTTTCTTCTTTTCTGTCTCTCCTCCTTTGTGATTTGATGGCTTTCTTTAATATTATATTTGAGTTCCTTTCTCTTTATTTTTTTGTGTATTTATTATTGGTTTCTAGCTTGTGATTACCATGAGGTTCATATATAATAATCTACATAAATAGCAATCTATATTAAGTTAATGGTCTCTTAAGTTTGACCTCTTACTTAAAGCCCTAATCTTTTGATTTCCTCCTCCCATATTTTATCTTTTTGATATCATGTTTAAGCTCTTTTTTGCGTCTATAAATCCCTTAATCTCTTATCATAGAGATACATTTTTTCAGTACTTTTGTCTTTTGACCTTCATACTAGCTTTATAGGTGGTTAATCCACTACATTTACTGTATATTTGTCTTTAACAGTGATTTTTTTCTTTGATAATTGTCATATTCCTGTTTGTGGTCTTTTCTTTTCCACTTAAATAAGTCCCTTTAACATTTCTCGTCAGACTGGTTTAGTGATGATAAACTCCAGTAGATTTTGCTTGTCTGGAAAACTCTCTCTCCTTACATCCTTTTTTTTTTTTAAATAAAATTGGCACCCGTGCTAACATCTGTTGCCAATCTTCTTTTTTTCTTATTATTCTTCTCCCCAAAGCCCCCCAGCACATAGTTGTATATTCTAGTTGTGAGTGCCTCTGGCTGTGCTAAGTGGGATGCCACCTCAGCATGGCCTGATAAGCGATGCCAGGTCTCTGCCCAGGATACAAACTGGTGAAACCCCAGGCCATCGAAGTAGAGCACATGGACTTAACCACTCAGCCATAGGGCCAGCCCCTCTCCTTCCATCCTGAATGATAACTTTGCTGGGTAGAGTATTCTTTACTGTAGGTATTTTTCCTTTCAGCACTTTTAATATATCATGCCACTCCCTTCTAGCTTGTCAGTTTTCTGCTGAAAACTAAGCTGATAGCCTCATGGAACTACATTTGTATGTAACTTATTGCCTTTCTCTTGCAGATTTTAAAATTCTCTCTTTAACTTTAATTCTTGACATTTTAATTATACTGTGTCTTGGTGTGGGTCTCTTTGAATTCATCTTGTTGGGAGCTCTCTGTGTTTCCTATACCTGGGTGTCTGTTTCTTCCTTAGGTTAGGGAAGTTTTAAGCTATTATTTCTTCAAATAGGTTCTCTGTCCCTTTGTCTCTCTCTTCTGGGACACCTATAATATGGATATTAGTACACTTAATGTTGTCCCAGTGGTCCCTTAGACTGTCCTCATTCTTCTTAATTCTTTTTCCTGTTTGACTTGGGTGAATTCCTCTATTCTTTCATCCAGATAACTGATCCATTCTTCTGTGTCATCTTCTCTGCTATTGATTCCCTCTAGTGACTTTTTCATTTCTATTATTATATTATTCAGTTCTGATCGGTTCTTTTTTATGTTTTCCAATTCTTTGTTGAAGTTCTCACTGCTCCCCCACTCTTCTTGCAAGATCAATGGGCATCCTTATGACTATTAGATTGTGCACTTTAGCAGATAGATTTTTTATCTCTGTTTCATTTAGTCCTTTTACTGAGGATTTGTCCTGTTCTCTTATTTGGAATATATTCCTTTGTCTCCTCATTTTTCACATTTCTCTGTGCTTATATCTGTGTAGTAGGTAGATCAACTGTGTCTTCCAATCTTGGAAATGTGGGCTTATGTAAGAGATGTCTTATGGGGCCCAGCAATGTGCTTCCTTCTCATCACCTGTTCCAAATGTTCCAGAAGTGTCCTCTGTGTTTGCCACATGGGTCCTTCTGTTGTGGCAGAGTTGCTCTTGCTGCAGGAACACAGGTAGACTAGGCTGGCAGCCAGATGAACTAGTTGTAAGGTTCAGTCATATGCAGCTGCTATGGTCACTTTAGTCACTTTGTTGAGTGGGGCAAGCTCATGCACGACTGGCTGCAAGGTCTAATAGCACACAACTGCTGCTATTTTGCTGTTAAGTGAGTCAGGTCCCCAGCATGCCTAGTTGCTAGGCTCAGAGGCTCACAATTCCTGCAGACCTCTGGTGAGGTTCCCTGTGGCATGAGGCTATTGAGAGTTCTCTCAGGAGCACAGATGGGTGGAGGTGGCCCCAGGCATGGCAGTACACAATTGTTTCAGGCATTGAAAACCAGGGAAGATCCCCTGTGTGGCTGTTTGAGATAGCCAGCAGCACATTTGCAGCCAACACTCCCCACTGCCTGCAGGCCCCACCACTCTGCCAATGTAGGCCCACCCTGAGTTCACATGTCCCACTGAGGCAGACCCACTTACCCCACTGCAGAGATCAAACCCACCTGCCTGCACAGGCCCACAAGTTCCCTGTGGGCTTGCTGGTAGATGGGCCAGTCCCTAGTGTGGGCTGCCCACCCTGGCTGAGCTGGATTAAATCAAATCGCTGCTCAAGTGGGCTGGGTAAACCCCTGCACTAACAGGCCAGAGGAAGAAATACAATGACATCTGCCAGCATCTATGTCAGCATGACTGCACTAGAACACAGTAATAGCTGCTGCCAGTGTCTCAGTCCCTGGGGAGGTGTACCCAGCCAATGCCTGACTCTCTGGGATGCACTCATAACTTAGCAAGTGAGTGTCTTTTACTAAAGGACTATGCATCTTTCTGGTGTTTTTATATTGGTTTCTGGGATAAGTGAATCTGTGCATGAGCCCTTTAAAAGCAGGTTTTTCTTTCTCTGAAGTACAATAGTTTTTATGGTGTTATTCCCCATTGGTTTTAAAAGCCAGCTAAGCCAGGTATTATGGGAACTCATTTCAGTTGTGCTGAATTCAAAGGCTAGGATGCCTATTGTGGCATACCTCTCCTAATCAGATTCCCCTCCTCCTCCAGGAAAAGCTTTGTACATTTAAGATTGCTCCTAGACGTGAAGGATTGTGGCTAGGATGTATTTTTCTAAGCAGAGGTGTGTTTCTGCTCTTCCACCCATATCAGTGTTGCCCCTTATTGTGGGAGTTATTTTTATTCAGTTTCAAGATCTCAGAGGTAATTGTTCCACAGGTAGTTGTAGATTTGCTGGGTCCATGGGAGGAGGTGAGTTCAGAGTTCTCTTATGCTGCCATCTTCCAAGAATCACCATTCCTTTCTGATTTGGATGCCTTTCATTTATTTTTCTTGCCTCAGTGATCTGGCTAGGACTTCCAGTACTGTGTTGAATAAAAGTAGAGTGAGCATCCTTGTCTCGTTCCTGATCTTAAAGGAAAAGTATTTAGCTTTTCACCATTGAGTGTAGTGTTAGCTATGGGTTTGTCATAAATGGTATGGGTTATTTGAGGTTCATTTTTTCTCTACCCTGTTTGATGAGAGCTTTAATCATAAAAGAATGATGAATTTGGTTAAGTCCTTGTTTTCATCTATTGAGATAATCGTGTATTTTGTCCTTCATTCTGTTGTAGTGCTTATCACATTTATTGATTTTCATATGTTGACCAATCCGTCCATCCCAGGGATAAATCCCACCTCATCATGGTGTATGATCCTTTTATTGTACCATCAAATTCAGTTTGCTGGTATTTTATTGAGGTTATTTTAATTTTTCTTCATCATAGATATTGACTTATAATTTTATTTTCTTGTAGTGTCCTTGTCTGACTTTGGTATCAGGGTAAAGTTGGCCTTGTAAAATGAAATTTGGAATGTTCCCTCCTTTAGACTTTTTGGGAGAGTTTGAGAAAGATTGGTATTAACTCTTTTTTAAATATTTTTTAGAATTCACCAATGAACCCAACAGGTCCTGGGCTTTTGCTGTTGGAAGATTTTTGATTACTGATTCAATCTCCTTGCTAGTTATAAGTCTATTCAGATTTTCTGTATCTTCATGATTCAATGTTGGTAGATTGTATCTTTCTAGGAATTTATTCATTTCTTCTAGATTGTCTAATTTGTTGGCATATAGTTGTTCATAGCAATCTTTTATGACGTTTTGTATTTCTGTGGTATTGGTTATAATGTCTTCTCTTTTTTTTTTTTTTTGAGGAAGATTAGCCTTGAACTAACATCTACCACCAATCCTCCTCTTTTTTGCTGAGGAAGATTTGGCATGAGCTAACATCTGCACCCTTCTTCCTCTGCTTTTATGTTAGACACCTGCCACAGCATGCCTTCATAAGTAGTGCATAGGTCCGCACCTAGGATGCAAACTGGTGAACCTCAAGCTGCCAAGGCACAGCACACAAACTTAAATGCTACGCTACCAGGTTGGCCCCTCTAATGTCTTATTTTTTATTTCTGATTTATCGATTTCAGTCTTCTCTCTTGTTCCTTAGTTTAAATAAAATATTATCTATTTTGTTTATCTTTACCAAAATACAACTCTAGTTTGCATTGATCTTTTCTATTGTTTTTCTAGTCCCCATTCCATTTATTTCTGCTCTGATCTTTGTTATTTCCTTCCTTTGCTAACTTTGGGCTTAGTCTGTTCTCCTTTTCTAGTTCCTTGAGGTATAAAATTAGTTCTTTATTTGAGATCTTTCTTTTCTCTTAATGTAGGCATTTGTCACTATCAACATCCTCTTAAAACTGCTTTTGCTCTCTCCCATACGCTTTGGTATATTGTGTTTATATTTGCATTTATTTCAAGATATTCTTTGATTTCTCTTTTTATTTCTTTTTTAACCTATTGGTCATTCATGACTATGAAGGTTAATTTCCACATTGTCGGTGTCACAATCCAATGTACACACCAGGATAGATGCAGAGAGGGCTGATGGCCACTGTGAGTTTATTATAACCACCTTTTCAATATATACATAGATTACATCTGTTAAACATACACAGGTGTTCTGGACAATGTAATTAGCAGATGCCAAGAATTCTTAGCGATTTCTCAAGGAGCCCTCCCTTGGCCTCTGTTTTTATATTATCATGTTTTTGCTGTGCTTGTATATTCTTATCTTGGAGCATACAAGTTCTCCTAGGCAATGGCCCCTCCTGCTCCCGATATCATGTCTCCATCTGTGCCCCTGGGCGACCGTGCCTGGCTTAAGTTGCCTCCCTCTGGAGATCTTACCTATCTTTGGCTAACCGGCCTTCTCACTGCCAGGTCACAGTTTGTTGGCAAGCCTTTTCCAGTGATTATTAACCCTTCCTGCTTCAGGGGCAGTTACACACATGTTTGTGAATTTTCCAGATTCCTCCTGTCATTGATTTCTAGTTTTATACAATGCGGTCTGAAAAGATACTTGGTATAAATTCAATCTTCTTAAATTTGTTAGGAACTCATTGTGTGATAACAGATACTCTATTGTAGTGGATGTTCCTTGTGAACTTGAGAAGAATGTGTATTTTGCTGGTATTGGATGGAATTTTGGGGTTTTTTTTTTTTGGTTGTCTCTGCTGAGGAAGATTAGTCCTGAGCTAACGTCTATTGTCAATCTTCCTCTTTTTTTTTTTCGCTTGGGGAAGAGTAGCACTGAGCTAACATCAGTGCTAATCTTCCTCTATTTTGTATGTGGGTTGCTGCCACAGCGTTGCTGGATGAGTGGTGTAGGTCCACATCCAGGTTCCAAACCTGTGAACCCAGGCCACTGAAACAGAGTGTGTGGAAATTTAACCACTCGTTCATGGAGCCAGCCCATGAAATATATTGTATATGTCTGTCAAACACATTTTGTCTAAAGTATAGTTCAAATCTGACGTGTCCTTTTTGATTTTCTTTCTGCATGGTCTATCTATTGTTGAAAGTTGTGTATTGAAGTTCCCTACAATTATTGTAGTGTTGTCTATTTCTCCCTTCATATCTGTAAGTATTTGCTTAATATATTTAGGTGTTCCAATGTTGGGTGCATATATACTTAGAATTGTTGTATCTTCTTGATAATTTGATCCATTTATCATTGTGTAATGAATTTCTGTGTCCTTGTTATAGTTTTTCACTTATCTATTTTGTCTAAGTTTAGTTACCTCCTCTGTCTTTTGCTTACCGTTTGAATGGAATATATTTTTCCATCCCTTCATTTTAGCCTATTTGTCCTTGAAGCTAAAGTAAATCTCTTGTAGGCAGCATATCATATAGTTGGGTGGTTATGCTTTTAGTTTTATTTATATTTTATTTACTCATCAAAGTAATCCAAAAAGGCAGATACTATGTACTCTTTGTTACTGATTAGAGACTGAAAAACACAGATTAAGAAAATGGCCACAAATTTTAATTAAACTCAAGTCACTTTCCAATGTGAAACAGCATCTATGGAAGTAAACCCACCATGAAATAGAAGACATATTGAAAAGTAGTTTATAAACTACAATGAGCTTAAAAATATAGATGATTTTACTGCCTGAATGACAGGGAAACATCAGTGGTTTTTGGTTGTGTTTTTTTCTCTAAGAGCTATATTTTAATTAGTAAAATAATAAATCATATTTTTATTGTGGTCATAATGGTTTATAACATTGTGAAATTTCTGTTGTACATTATCACTTGTCAGACACTATATAAATGTACTCCTTCACCCCTTGTGCCCATCCCTGACCCACCTTCCCCCTAGTAACTACTAAACTGTTCTCTTTGTCCGTAAGTTTATCTTGCATAAATGAGTAAAATCATATGATATTTGTCTTTCTCTATCTGGCTTATTTGGCTTAACAAAATATCTTCAAAGTCCATCCATCTGGTTGCGAATGGGACAACTTTGTCTTTCTTATGGCTGACTCATGTTCCATTGTAAATATATACCACATATTCTTTATCCAATCATCAGCCAATGGGCACTTGTGTTGCGTCCATGTCTTGACTATTGTGAATAATGCTGCAATGAATATGGAGGTGCGTAAGTCTCTTTGTATTGTTGAGCTCAAGTTCTTTGGATAAATACCCAGTAGTGAGATAGATAGGTCATAGGGTATTTCTATTTTTAATTTTTTGAGAAATGTCCATAGTGTTTTCCATAGTGGCTGCACCAGTTTGCATTCCCACCAGCAGTGTATGAGGGTTCCCATTTCTCCACAACCTCTCCAACATTTGTTATTTTTTCGCCCTGGTGATTATAGCCATTCTAATGGGCATAAGGTGATACATAAGTGTAGTTTTGATTTGCATTTCTCTGATGATTAATGATATTGAGCATCTTTTCATGTGCCTATTGGTCATCTGCATATCTTCTTTCAAAAAATGTTTGTTCAAATCCTCTGCCCACTTTTTGATTGAGTTGTTTATCTTTTTGTAGTTCAGTTGTGTAAGTTCCTTATATATTATGGACATTAACCCCTTGTTAGATATACAATTTGCAAACATTTTCTCCCAGTTAGTGGGTTGGTTTTTCATTTTGATGCTGATTTCCTTTGCCTTCCAGAAGCTCTTTAGTCTGATGAAGTCCCATTTTTTGTTGTTTCCCTTGTCAGAGTAGACATGGTATTTGAAAAGATCCTTTTAAGGCTGATGTCAAGTGTATTGTCTATATTTTCTTCTAGAAGTTTTATGGTTTCAGGTCTTACCTTCAAGTCTTTGTCCATTTTGAGTCTATTTTTGTGTATGGAGAAGGATAATGGTCTACTTTCATTCTTTTGCATGTGGCTGTCCAGTTTTGCCAGCACCATTTATTGAAGAGGCTTTCCTTTCTCCATCACATGTTCTTGGCTCCTTTGTCGAAGATTAGCTGTCCATAGATGCGTGGTTTTATTTCTGGGCTTTTGATTCTGTTCCATTAATCTGTGTGGCTGTTTTTGTCCCAGTACCATGCTGTTTGGATTACTATAGCTTTGTAATATATTTTGAAGTCAGAAATTGCAATGCCACCAGCTTTGTTCTTGTTTCTCAGGATTGCTTTGGCTATTCAGGGTCTTTTCTTGCCTCATATAAATTTTAAGATTCTTTGTTTGATTTTTGTATTTCCATGAAGAATGTCATTGGGATTCTGATTGGCCTTGCATTTAATCTGTAGATTGCTTTAGGTAGTATGGACATTTTAACTATGTTTATTCTTCCAATCCATGTGCGTGGAATATCTTTCCATTTCTTTATGTCATTATCTATTTCTTTCAGTGATGTCTTATAGTTTTCCTTGTATAGATCTTTCACCTCCTTGGTTAAATTTATTCCTAGATATTTTATTCTTTTTGTTGCAGTTGTAAATGGGACTGTATTCTGGAGTTCTCTTTCTGTTAGATCATTATTGGAATATAGAAATGCCACTGATTTTTGTGAGTTGATTTTGTACCCTCAAATTTGCTGTATTTTTTTATTATTTCTAATAGTTTTACAATGTATTCCTTAGAATTTTCCATATAAGAAAACATGTCATCTGCAAACAGCAAGAGTTTCACTTCTTCATTGCCTATTTGGATTCCTTTTATTTCTTTTTCTTGCCTAATTTCTCTGACCAAAACCTCTAGTACCATGTTGAATAAGAGTGGTGAGAGCGGGCACCCTTATCTTGTTCCTGTTCTCAGAGGGACGGATTTCAGGTTTTGCCCATTGAGTATGATGCTGGCTGTGGGTTTGTCATGTATGGCCTTTACTAGGTTGTGGTACGTTTCTTCTATACTCATTTTATTGAGAGTTTTTATCATAAATGGATGTTGGATCTTGTCAAATGCTTTCTGTGCACCTGTTGAGATTATCATGTGGTTTTTCTTCCTCATTTTGTTAATGTGGTGTATCACGTTCATTGGTTTGTGAATGTTGAACCATCCCTGTGTCCCTGGTATGAATCCCACTTGATCATGGTGTATCATCTTTTTAGTGTGTTGCTGTACTCAGTCTGCAAATATTTTGTTGAGCATTTTTGCATCTATGTTCACCAGCAGTATTGGCCTATATTTTTCCTTCTTTGTGTTGTCCTTGTCCAGCTTTGGTATAAAGCTGATGTTGGCCTCATAGAATATATTAGGTATTTTTCCGTCTTCCTCAATTTTTTGAAAGAGTAAACGAAAGATAGGTAATAAATCTTTGAATATTTGGTATAATTCTCCAGAGAGGACATCTGTTCCTGGACTTTTATTTTTTGGGAGGTTTTTGATCACTGTTTCAATCTCTTTACTTGTGATTGGTCTATTCAGATTCTCTATTTTCTTGGTTCAGTTTTGGAAGGCTGTAAGAGTCCAGGAATTTATCTATTTCGTCTATATTGTCCAGTTTGTTGGTATATAGTTTTTCATAATATTCTTTTATAATCTTTTGTATTTTTGTGGTGTCCATTGTAATTTTTCACCTTTCCTTTCTCATTTTATTTATTTGGGCCCTCTCTCTTTTTTTCTTAATAGGTCTGGCTAAGGGTTTGTCAATTTTGTTTCTCTTCTCAAAGAAACAGCTCTTTGTTTCATTGATCATTTCTACAGTTTTTTTTAATTTCAATTTTATTTATTTCTGCTCTAATTTTTATGATTTCCCTCCTTCTGCTGAGTTTGGGTTTTGTTTGTTCTTCTTTTTCTAGTTCTGTTAGCTGTAGTTTAAGGTTGCTTTTTTGAGCTTTTTCTTGTTTGTTAATGTGGGCCTGTATGGTTATCAATATCCCCCTTAGGACTGCTTTTGCTGCATCCCATATGTGTTGGTATGGTGTGTTTTTGTTCTCACTTGTCTCCAGATTTTTTTTATTTCACTCTTTATTTCTTTGATGATCCATTCGTTGTTCAGTAGCATGTTGTTTAGTCTCCACATTTTTGTTCCTTTCCCAGCTTTTTTCTTGTAGTTGATTTCTACTTTCATATCATTATCATGAGAAAAGTTGCTAGATATGATTTCAGTCTTCTTAAATTTATTGAGACTTGCCTTGTTTCCCAATATATGGTCTATCCTTGAGAATGTTCCATGCACACTTGAGAAGAATGTACATTCTGCTGTTTTTTGATGGAGTGGTCTCTATATATTTACTAATTCCATTTGGACTAGTTTTTCATTTCATTTCACTATTTCCTTGTTGACTTTTTGTCTGGATGATCTATCCATTGATGTAAGTGGAGTGTTGATGTAACGTACTATTATTATGTTATTGTTAATATCTCCTTTTAGGTTTGTTAATGGTTGCTTTATGTACTTTGGTGCTCCTATGATGGGTGCATATATGTTTATAAGTGCTATGTCTTCTTGGTGGAGTGCCCATTTATCATTATATAATGCCCCTCTTTGTCTCTTTTTACCTGTTTTATCTTGAATTCTACTTTGTCTGATATAAGTATGGCAACATCTGCTTTCTTTTATTTGCTGTTGTCTTGGAGTCTCATCTTCCATCCCTTCACTCTAAGCCTGTGTTTGTCTTTGGAACTGAAATGTGCTCTCTGACTAGTGAAAGATCTGAAGTGCCAGGAAGGGGGAGGAGTGCTTTTTTTTTTACCTGTGCTTCCACTTGCCACTGCTTTCAGCCATTCACAGGGTTGGAGTTCCTTTGTGCCTCCCCTACCTGCTGCTTTTCTCACTTCAAGGCACTGCTAGCTTGCTGAACACCCTCAAACATCAGCTCAGTCTCCTCTATGCCTTGGGCTCTCCCTCAGGCTGTGAGGGAACAATGAGTGCAATGGTGTTTTGACAGAGGGCTGCCTCTCCCCCTTTTCTCCTCAGAGCCATATTCTGACCCAAGGTCACTGGCTGCTGTTGGGAAGATAGAAGTCCTTGTTACCAGCTGCCCCTTCCTCTGTAGTATCCAGCCCCACCACCTTCAGACATATGGTTGTGTGGGTCTTTCAGATGTCTCTTGTGTTGTGTGAATGTCCCCTGTTGGTGTATGAATGTCCTTTTGGTTGTATTTCACAGAGGAGTGCTCAAGGGGAGATCTCACTCCTCCATGATGCTGAGGTCACTCCTCCTAATTGGTGTTTTTTTTTTATTTTAATACTTTCAGACACTCTATTTCTTTTGATTGGAGAATTTAATCTGTTTAAATTTAAAATAATTATTGATAAGTAAGGATTTACTATGTCCCTTTTGTTCATTGGTTTCTGGCTTTTTGTAGTTCCTTTTTCCTTTTCTTCCTTTCTTGCTATCTTCCTTTGTGAATTGAATATTTTCTGTAGTGGAATGCTTTGGTTTCTTTCTCTTATCTTTTGCATATCTACTATAAGTTTTTGAGTTGATGTTACTATAAGGCTTATTATACAAAACATTTTAGGGGATTGGTATCAAGATGGCGGGATAGGTGGGCTCTGAATTCATCTCCTTCCAGAAATACAACAAAGCTACATCTATGCTTGGAACAATTATCCCTGATAGACAATTGAAAACTAAATAAAGAGAACCCCTGCAATAAGGGACAGTACTGACTGAGGCAGAAGAGGAAGAAATTCCTTCTGGACAGAAAAAAACCAACTCCGTAAGCCATAGTGCTTCACAGCTGTCCAGGAGCAACCCTACACTATGCAGCCTTCTGTGGAGCAGTAGGGTAACTGAATGGGGAATCATTACTGCTATAAGCAGCCTTCTGATGCAGCACAACAAAGATGAGTCTCATAATATCTGGCTTTGCTGCCTAGTAACTACAATAGAGAATACCCCTAGAAAAGCTCTCAGACAGAAGTGGAAAAAACCCGACTCTCAAAGGGCCCACCCACAAATTCACCCATTTCTGAAAGCAACTTAAAATCACTGGAAAGAAATGTACATGCTCCTTTGGTGAAAAGAGACTCACTTTATAGGCTCTGGGTGCATCTCAATGAGAGGTGAGAACTCTCCAGGGACTAAGACATTGGTGACAGCCATTATTGTGACCTCATACTGTGTTGCTGACACAGATGCTGGCAGACGCTGTTGGAGTTCTTCCACTGGTCTGTTAGCCTAGGGTCTTCCCCACCCATTAGAGTGCTGATTTAATCAAACTCAGCCAAGGCAGGCAGCCTGCCCTAGGGACTGGCCCCAAGCCACAGCAAGCCCTCAGGCAGCATTTCAACCTGCATGAACTGGGTACCTGGATCATCTGCAGGCAGGTGAGTGGCTGTGCTTCTGTGGGGCAGGGCATGAATGAGGAGCAGTGGAATGGGTGGGGTCTTGGTGGAACATGTGGGAGCCTCTGCAGTGGGGCTACTGGTTACACTCCAGCAGTCTGTGATGTATGCATGGGCCAGGACTGTATTGACAGTGTATGTGGACCTGTGGGCTGTGGAACTTATCAGCAATAGAAGACCTGAGCTTCACAAACAGCCACTGAGAGGATTGGCCCTGTCTTCCAAAGCCTGAAACAACTGTGTGCTCCAATGCCTGGGGCCAGCTCCACTCAGCTGCAATCTCGAGAGAGCTGACAACAGCTTTATAGGCCAGAGGCCTACAGCAATTGTAAGCCCCACAGCCTATAAACGAGCCATGCTGGAGGCCTACACGTTTAACAGAAACACTGCAACAGAAATGGACTATTAGACATTGCAGATAACTGTGCTGGGGCTCCTCAAGCTCCAGAAAGTGACTGAGGAGTCCATAGCAGCCACATGCAGGTGAGAATTACAACCAGCCAGCCAGGGGGACAGCCTAGATTCCATGGGCACCTGCAGCAAGAGCAACCCTGTCACAACAGAAGGACACATGTAGCCTGCACAGGGGTCACTCCTGGAACATTTGGAACTGGTGGTAAGAGGGAAGCACACTGCAGGGCCTCAAAAGACATATCTTACATAAGGCCACTTCTCCAAGATCAGGAGATATAACTGATCAACCTAATACATAGATATAAGCACATAAAAAGAGGCAGAAAGAGAAGACAGAGGAATACATTCCAAGCAAAGGAAAAAACCTCAGAGAAAGAACTAAATGAAACAGAAATAAACAATCTACCTGACAAGGAGTTCAAACAAAATGTCATAGGGATACTCACTGATCTTGGGAGAAGAATAGATAAACTCAGTGAGAATGTCAACAAAGAATTGGAAAATATAAAACAGAACCAACCAGAAAAGAAGAATACAATACTGAAATTGAAAAATTCACTAGAAGGACTCAATATCAGAGTAGATGATACAGAAAAAGGGATTGGCTAGCTGGACAAAAGACTAGAGGAAATCACCCAAGCTGAAAAGAAAAAAGAATTTAAAAGAACAAGAACAGTCTAAGAGAAATCTGACAATATCAAGTGCACTAACATTTGTTTTACAGGTGTTCCAGAAGGAGAAGAGAATCTATTTGAAGAAATAATAGCTGAAAACTTTCATAACTTAAGGAAGGAAACAGACATAGAAGTACAGGAAGCACAGAGATCATCAAACAAGATAAACCTAAAGAGGCCAACACCAAGACACATTGTAATTAAAATGTCCAAAATTAAAGAGTGAATGCTAAAAGCCACAATAGAATGGCAACAAGTGACACACAAAGGAAACCCCATAAGACTATCAGCTGACTTCTCAGCACAAACATTACAGGTTAGAAGGGAGTGACATGATATATTTAAAGTGCCAAAAGGAAAAAAACTTACTGCCAAGAATACTTTACAAGGCAAGGTTATCCATCAGAATAGGAGGAGATTTAAGGAGTTTCCATGACAAGCAAAAATTAAAGGAGTTTATCAATAAGAAAGGAGTTTTTGGAAATGCTAAAGGGACTTATTTAAGTAGGAAAGAGAAGACCATATATAAGAACAAGAAAATTATCCAAAAAGGCCATAAAATCACTAATAAAGGCAAACATACAGTAAAGGCAGCAGAGCAACCACCTATGAAGATAATATGAAGCTCAAAAGACAAAATTACTAAAATTACCTATTTCAATGATAAGAAGGTAATGAATACACACGCACAAAATGAGAGGTCAGATATGATATCAAAACATAAAATTTGGGAGGGGGAGCAAAAGAGTAGAGCTTTTAGAAAGAGGTCAAACTAAAGAGACCATCAACTCCATTTAGACTGCTATATCCATAGATAATTACATAAGAACTTCATGGTAATCACAAACCAGAAATATATAATAAATACACAAATAATTAAGATAAAGGAACCCAAACAAAATAATAAGAAAACCATCAAACAACAAGCGAATAGAGAAAGAGAAGAAAGGAACAGAAAAGAACTACCAAAGCACCCAGAAAAAATTAACAAAATGGCAATAAGTAATATTTACCAACATCTTCTTTAAATGTCAATGGACTAAACAATCCAATCAAAAGCCATATGGTGGCCAATAGGATAAACAACAGGACCCATCTATATGCTTTATACAAGAGACACACTTCAGACCTAAAGACACTCACAAACTGAAAGTGAAGGGATGGAAAAACATACTCAATGCAAATGGCAAAGAAAAGAAAGTGGAGGTAACAATACTTCAGACAAAATAGACTTAAAAACTGTAAGAAGAACCAAAGAAGGGCCCTACATAATGATAAAGGAAGCAATCCAACAAGAGGATATAATACTTGTGAATATCTATGCACCCAACATAGGAGCACCTAAATATATAAAACAATTATTAACAGGCATAAAAGGAGAAATAGACAGTAATACAATAACAGTAGGGGACTTTCTAGTTCCAATTACACCAATGGATAAATCAACCAAACAGAATATCAATAAGGAAACATTGGCCTCAAATGACACATTAGACCAGATGGACTTTGATATATAGAGAACATTACATCCAAAAACTGGTGAATACACATCCTTTTCAAATGCACATGGAACATTCTGCAGGATTGATCAAATATTAGGCCACAAAACAAGTCTCAATAAACTTAAGAAGATTGAAATAATACCAAGCATCTTTTCTGACCAAAAAGATGTGAAACTAGAAATCAACTACAGGAAGAAAATCAGAGAAGGCACAAATATGTGGAGATTAAACAAAATGATACTGAACAATGTTTGAGTCAATGAAGAAATCAAAGGAGAAATCAAAATATCCCTGGAGACAAATGAAAATGAAAATACAACATGCCAAAATCTGTGGAATACAGCCAAAGCCATTCTAAGAGGGAAGTTTATAGCAATACAGGCCTACCTCAATGTACAGATTTCATTGACTTCCCTGACTTCCAAAGACACTGGGCCTGGGCCCTACATGAAGGAATGTGTCTGGGCTCAGGGCCAAAAATGGCCACTTTGGCCCTGACTCTAAGGCACAAGTTACAAAGAATATGTCCTGTGTCATGTTCCTTGTCTGGGCTGCCCACGCTGACAGGCACCTGACTGGACTTTAGAAACATCTCATCCATGGGGACAAAAAAGATAGAAGCACCCCACCCGTGGGAACAAGAAGAAATAACTCAAATTATCCAAATGTCTAAAACCCTGAGTCAGAACCTAGAGAAAGCTTAGGATAAAAGGGTATCACGGGCATAGAACAATTGGAAGTCTCACTGAGGAGAGGATGCTTTGCCTCAGACCCAGACAATCAGCACTCCTGCCTTCTGTACAAACTATTGGGACTTCCCTGACTGATTGTGGTGTGGATGTTGTAAGTACTGATTTGTTCTTTGTTTCCGTGCTCCTTGTTCTGTTTCCCTTTATCAATTAACTCTGATTACTTAAAGAACCAAGTAGCCTTGGTGGTACCTGTCATTCCTTGCCCTTTGCAGCTGCAGACAACACTTAACAAAAAAGAAAAATACCAAATAAACAATCTAACAGTGCAGCTAAAGAAACTGAAAAAAGAAGAATAAACAGCCCAAAATCAGTAGAGGGAAGGAATTAATAAAATATTGTTTTATTATTGTTTATTTCTGCTTTTAACACTGTTTGTTTTACTTCATATATTTAGGGGTCCCAATGTTGGCTGAATTAATATTTATAATTATTATATCTTCCTGATTGATTGACCCCTTTATTATTATATTTTTCTGTTTTTATCATTTTTAGTTTACAGTCTATTTTGTCTGATATAAGTATAGCTACCTCTGCTTTTTTTGGTTACCATTTCTTGAAATGACTTTTTCTATCACTTGACTCTCAGTCTATGTGTGAATTTAAGGCTAAAGTGAGTCTCTTGTAGGCAGAAAATGGTTAGCTCTTGTTTTTCTCAATCCATTCAGCAATTTTATGTCCTTTGATTAGAGAATTTAATCTGTTTATGTTTGAAGTAATTATTGATAGGTAAGTACTTACTATGGCCATTTTGTTAATTTTTTCTGGTTGTCTCGTAGGTCCATTATCCTTTTTTCTTATCTTGCTGGTTTTTTGGTATATTTTGATGTCTTTTGCTATTAGTATATTTTGACTTCTTTATTATGTTCTTTTGTGTAATTAATTACTATAGGTTCTTCTCCTGTGGTTACCGTGAGGCTTACATAAAATACCTTAAAATCGTAACACCCTATTTTAAGCTGATAACAACTTAACTTCAATATATTTCCTAAACTTTTCACTTTTACTTCTCCTCCTCACATTTTAGATTATTGCTGTTATGAGTTTCATATTTTTATAATGTGGCTAATAACAGATTATTGTAGTTATGGTTATTTTTACTACATTTATTGTTTTAACTTTAAAACTAGAGTTGTAAGTAAATTATGCATCACCATTACCAAATTGCAGAATCCAACTTTGAGTATATATTTACCATTACCAACGAGTTTTACACTACCTTTTCATGTTTTTATGATATTAATTAGTGTCTTTTTACTTTCACTCAAAGAACTCCCTTTAGAATTTCTTGTAAGTCAGGTCTAGTGGCAATGAACTCCCTAAGATTTTATTTGTTTGGGAAAGTCTTTGTCGCTCCTTCATTTCTGAAGGACAGCTTTGCTGGGCATAGTATTCTTGGTTGACAGTTTTTCTTTCAATATTTTGAATATGTCATCCCATTCTCTCCTGGCCTGAAATGTTTCTGTTGAAAAATCTGCTGATAGTCTTATAGGGGTTACCTTGTATGTAACTTCTCCTTTTCCTCTTTCTGCATTCAAAATTCTTTCTTCATCTTTGACCTTTGGCAATTTAATTGTAATGTGTCTCAGTGTAGCCCTATTCAAGTTCAACCTATTTGGGGTCTTTTGGGCCTCATGTATCTGGGCATCCATTTTCCTCCACAGTTTTGGAAAACTTTAAGTTATTATTGCTTTAAATATACTGTCTGTCCCTTTCTCTTCTTTTTCTTTTCTTGGAATTCCCATAATGTGAATATTGCTTGTTTTCACTTTTTCCATAAGTCTCATAGGCTTTCTTTGTTATTTTTCACTCTTTTTTTCTTTGCTCCTCTGACTGGTTAGTGTCTAATGACCTATTTACCAGGTTGCTTATTCTTTCTTTTGCATGGTCAAGTCTGCTTTTGAAACTCTCTATTGAATCCTTCAGTTCGATTATTGTATTTTTGAACTCTAGGATTTCTGTTTGAGGTTTTTTTTTTTTGATGGTTTCTGTTGCTTTATCAAATTTCTCATTTTTATTATGCATTTTTTAATTAATTTTGTTTAGTTTTCTGTGTGAGTATTCTTGTAGTTCAATACACTTCTTTAAGAGGATTATTCTGAATTCTTTGTCTGATAGTTCATAGATTTCCATTTCTTTTAGAGCAGTTATTAGAGATTTATTAGTTTCTTTTGGTGTTTTCTCGTGATCCTTTATTCTTTATGTTGGTATCTGCACATTTGGATAATCAAGCTCCTCTTCCAGACTTTACAGGTTTGCTTTGGTAAGGCCAGTGAGCTCAGTTTGGGTTTGGGGGAAAGTCTGCTGGTAATGTCCTTGGGCAGGTGGAGCCTGCTATTATGTCCTATTTTGGAGTCAGTCATCTATTTGAGCTCTGAGGTTGGGGATGGAAGGGTGTGCCATTGGCTGAGAATAGTTGGATAAGACTGCTTGGTTGGTTTCTTATCCAAGTGAAGTTGTAGGATGGGCTCTGCAGTTGCCTGTATTCTCTTGTCAAGCTTACCAGATGGTTGTGAGTACTATATTTAGTAGAAGGGGCTATGAATTATCTTCCCTTCCCTGGCAGATCAGCAGTATGGAATTGAAGGCCTGTATTGCTTTTCGTTTGAGTACCTGAATCAGGCAAGGGGGTACACTGAATTCCCTAGTCAGGTAAGGCCATCAGTTTTGCTCTGCAGATGGGGAAAGCCACAGGCTGTGCTCTTTGTTCAAGTGGTAGTGTAAGCAGGGCTGTTGGATGAACTATGCAGCTTACTGTGTGCTCTGGTTAGGTTCCCTGGCCAGGCAGTCTGGAGGCTGTAGTCAGCAGTGAGTAGGGCTACTAATTAGTTTCATTGCCTGGGTGCAGTTGAATAAGCAGCTCTAAAGCTATAAAGCTCTTTGTTGTGTTAACTTAAGCTGACTCATGTCCCAAGCTTTTTGTGCATTGCAGGAGAATGCTTCACACCCAGCACTGGCTTAGCTCTGTGGGTGATTAGTTCTGTCTTCTGCCCACCATTTGGCTGCAGCGCTGCTGGGTTTCACAGCTTCCAGGTGTTTCCACCAGCTCCTCTGGTTATATGTGTAAGGGAGACACTCTCCACAGTGGGTGGAGCTGTAATTCAGCTCCTTATCTGGGCAGAGGTAAATCAGGTACTAGGGTTGACAAAACTCCTCATTTGAGGATTCAAATCAGGCATATCTGTACTCCACCAAGTTCCCTGGTGAGAGTGCACTACTGACTTGCTTCTGCACATGAGCAAAACTGCTGGTTTGTATCACTACTTGGCCACTGAAGGTGTGAACTAAGCCTGCCAAGATCTGTGTGTTCATTGTTGCAAGCCCCTCCCCACTTCTCTGTCACAGTCATATTCCCAGTGGTTAAGCCCCACAAAGTACCTTGAAATCCCCATGGAATGAGATCAGAGTAGGGGCTCCTTCAGGGGAGACCTCTTCTCATGGTGGTGCACTGGCATACATGATGGACAATGTGCCCAATGGGTAGCCTTTACCTTTCTAATGCTGTCTATCTTGGTCTCTGTGGTGCAGAAGGGTACTTCAGCCTCACCCCCACGTTTAGGATTCTCTCAGTGATGTCTTGTTCTTGAATAGTTGTTAGTTGTTCTTCTTGTGAGGTGGAGAAAAGTCAGTAACAACCTATGTCACCATCTTGCTGACATCACTCCCATTGTCTTTATCCATTCACCCATCAACAGACTTTAGATTGCTTCCATATCTTGGCTATTGTGTGTAAAACTGCAATGAACATGGGAATGTTAATATATCTTGAAGATCGTGATTTCAATTCTTTGGATATATACACAGAAGTGGAATTGTTGGATAAGATAGTTCTATTTTTAAATACCATACCATTTTAGTTATCACTGCTTTGTAATAAGTTTTGAAGTTGGTAAGTTTAAGTCTTGACTTTATTTTTCTTCTCCAAGATTGTTTTGGCTATTCAAGGCCCCTTGCAATTCCATATGAATTTGAGTATTGGCTTTTCCATTTCTGCAAAAAAGACTTAGAATTCCGATAGGGATTGCATTGAATCTGTGCATTGTTCTGGATGGCACTCATATATTAAAAATATTATCTTCAAATCCACAAACATGTGATGTCTTTCTACTTATTTGCATCTTCTTTAATTTCTTTCAGCAATGTTTGCATTTTTCAGTGCGCAAGTCTTTCACTTCCTTAGATTTATTTCCAAGTATTTAATTCTTTTTGATGCCATTGTAAATGGAATCGCTTTCCTAATTTCTTCTTTAAATTGCTCATTGCTGGTGTATAGAAACACAACTGATTTCCATGTGTTGATCTTGTGCCTTGCAACTTTACTGAATTTATTAGCTTTAGTAGTTTTCTCATGGATTCTTTGTGATTTTTCATACATAAAATTGTATATTCTGTAAATAGAGGCAGTTTTGCTTCCCCCTGTCTAATTTGGATGCTTTTTATTTCTTTTTCTGGTCTAATAGCTCTGGATAAAACTAATATAATGTGGAATTGCAGCCATGAAAGTGGGCATCTTTACCTTATTCTTAATCTTAGGGGGGAATGTTGTCAGTCTGTCACCTTTGAATATGATGTTAGGTGTGAGGTTTATAAATACCTTTTATCATGTTGAGAAAATTTTCTTCTATTCCTAGTTTTCTAAGAGTTGTTTTTATGATGGAAGGGTGTTGGATTTTGTCAAATGCATATTCTGTATCAATTGAGAAAATCATGTGTTTTTTTTTTTCATTTATTGTATTAATGTGATACAAATATTTGTTTTCTTAGGATGAGATATACTTGCATTCCAGGGAGAAATAACACTTGATTGTGGTGAATAATACTACTTTAATATGCTATTGGCTTCTATTTGCTAATATTTGGTGAGAAATATTGCATCTATATTCATAAGATCTATTAATGTGTAATTTTCTTTTTCTTGTGATGTCTTTATATGTCTTTGACCTCAGTAATGTTGACCTCATAGAATGTGGTAGGAAGTATTCCCAGCTCTTCAGCATTTCAATATGTTTAAGAAGGATTGGTGTTTATTCTTATTTAACTGTTTGGTAGAATTTACCAGTGAAGCCATCTGATCCAGGACTTTTATTTCTTGGACGGTTTTGATTACTGATTCAATCTCATTACTTGTTGCAGGTCTGTTGAGATTTTCTATTTATTCCTGAGTCAATGTAGGTAATTTGTGTGTTTCAAGGAATTGTCCATTTCTTCTAGATTATCTAATTTATTGTCATACAATTGTTCATAGTATGCTTTATAATCTTTTATTCTATGTAAGGTTTGTAGTTGTTCTTTGTCAATCTAGCTAAACGTTTGAAAAAGGTTGTCAACTGTGTTCATCTTTTCAAATAAGAAACATGATTTTACTAATTTTCTCTATTGTTTTTCAATTCTTTATTTTGTTTATCTCTCTTCTTATCTTTATTATTTCCTTTCTTCTGCTACCTTTGGGTTTAGTTTGTTTTGTTTCTATAATTTTTAAGGTGTAAAGTTAGGTTACTTATTTAAGATCTTTCTTCTTTTTTACTGTAGATGTTTACAGCTATATTTTTTCCAGTGAGCACTGTTTTCACTTCACACCATGTGTCTTGGTATGCTGTTCTTTTGTTTTGATTCATGTTATAAGTACTTTATGATTTTTCCTTGTTATTTCATATTTTATTTGTTGGCTATTTAAGTGTGTGTTGTTTGTTATCCACGTATTTTATAATTTTGAATCTTTCTTTCTGATGTTGATTTCTAAATTCATCCTGTTGTGATCAGATAAGATAGTTTGTATGAAATAAACCTTTATAAATTTATTAAAACTTGTTTTGTGGCACATGGCTTATTCTGGAGAATGTCCATGTGCACTTGAGAAGAACGTGTATTATTCTGTTGTTGGGTGGAGTGTTCTGTTTATGTATGCTAGGTCTAGTTGGTTGTTTTTTTCTTCAAGTCCTTTATTCCCTTACTTATCATTTCTGGTTAATGTATCCATTATTAAAACTGGATACAACTATTATTATAGAACTATCTATTTATCCCTTTCATTTTGTCAATTTTTCATATATTTTAAGGGTCTATAGGTGCATAAATCTTTATATTTTGTATATTTGCTGTATCGAACCTTTCATTAATATATAATGCCCTTCTTTGTCTCTTGTAACTCTTTGGATTTAAAGCCTATTTTGTCTGATATTAGTATAGCCACCCTGAGCTTTCCTTTGGTTACTGTTTGCATGGAATATCTCTTTCCCTACTTTCACTTTCAACCTATTTGTGTCTTCAGATTTAAAGTGAGTCACTTGGAGATAGCATATGTGTGGATCATGGTTTTTATCCATTCTGCCAATCTCTGTCTTTCAATTGGAGAATTTAATCCACTTATATTTATAGTAATTACTGATAAAGACAGACTTAATTCTAAAATTTTCTGTTTGTTTGCTAAATGCCTTACAGCTTTTTTCTTCATTTCCTTAATTACTGCCTTCTTTGTGCTTACTTGGTTTTGTGTAGTAAAATGTTTTGATCCTCGTATTATTTCCTTTTGTATACATTCCATAGATATTTTCTTTGTGGTTACCATGGGGATTACATTTAACATCCCAAAGGTATAGCTGTCTAATTTGAATTTACACCAACTTAACCTTAGCAACTTGCAAAACATCTGCTCCTATACAGCTCCATCTTTCCCCTTTCTATTATCACAGAAGACATATTTATATGTTGCATACCAAATAACATAGATTAATGATGATTTTTGCATTTGTACTTTAAATAATGTAGAAAATAAAAAGTGGAGTTACAAAGCAAAATCATAATACCAGATTTTATAATTGGGTATTATTTAAATTTACCAGAGATTTTTTTCTTCATGCAGCTTGAAGTTACTGTCTAGTTTCCTCTTATTTCTACCTGAAGAACTCCCTTTAACATTTTTTACTTGACAGGTTTAGTGGTAAAGAGCTTCTTTTCTGATTTTCTCTGAGTCGGTCTCTTTTCCTGGGCATTCACGATGGCTTTCTACATTTCCCCATGAAAGCAGTTAATTTTGAAGGTTAAAAAAAAGGTGCAGTTCCTTGAAATATCCTAGAACCAGCTTTGCTCAGTGAGGATTGGAATAACAGAGGTCAACTCACACCCACACATCAGTGGTTAGAGCAACAATCCACAATCAGAAGACAGAACCCCAATATTTGAGAACAGGTCCTTATTTCCCAACCCAGATCCAGCAAGCTACATCAGAAATACAGGTTACATTCCTCTCAGCTGCCTTCCACGCAGCTTAGAGTAGAGACATGAGTAGCTGCCACCACACTGATAACTGAAGTAGACCAAAATTAATCATAATTTACCAGCCTTACTGTCCCCTGGAACTTGCAAGTATTAAAATAAACTCCAAAGTTTCAAAATATTCACTTTAGTTTCTGCATATACAATTGTTGTTCAGGTGGCAAGATAGATTCCTTGTGCTTCCTACTACACCATTTTTCTTGATGTCACCCAAAACTGTAGTCAATTATGTTTTAAAGAGATTTAATTAATAAGTAAGTAACTATATTTACCCATATATTTATCACATCCAACATGTTTCTGTTAGAAAGACTTCCTTTAATATTTCTTGTAGTCCTGGTCTGCTGGTGATAAATTTTTTCAGCTTTTGTGTATTTGAAAAAAACTTTAATTTTCCCTTAACCTTTAAGACATATTTTTATGGAGCAAAGAATTCTAGGTTAACATCATGTTTTTAACGTTCAAAAATTTAAATATGTTGCTACACTGTATTATAGGTCGTGTTGTTCATGATAAGAAATCTACCTTTACACTTAGTTTTTGTCCTTAGTATTTAATATACCCTTCATTCTGATCACTTTTCAGATTTACTCTATTTCTGGTTTTAATCAGTTTTATTATTCTGTACCTTAGAGTAGTTTCTGTTGGTTTTTCTTCCCTTGGACTTATTGATGTTATTGGATTTGTTGATTTACGCTTACCAGATTTTGGGAAAAAATAGCTATAATTTCTTCAAATATTTTTTCTGCCTTCCTTTCTATGTCACTACTTAACATGCTATAGCTTTCTTCTAGCTTTATGAACATGTGGAATACAGTTATAATAATGGTTTCAATGGCCTTGTATAGTAATTCTATTATCTGTATCAATTCTGGGCCAGGATCTATTGACTGAGTTTTTCTTGATTATGGGTAGTATTTTCCTTCTTTGCATTTCTGATTATTTTTTATTGAACTCCAAATATTGTTAATTTTACCTTGTTGAGTGCTTGGCATTTATATTCTTATAAACATTCTTGAGCTTTGTTATGGAATGAACGATTCAATGAAGTTACTTGAAAAGGTTTGATCATTTTGGATTGTGCTTTTCAGGGTTTTTTTCAGTGTGATTAGAGCAGCATTTAAGCTAGGGATCATTTTTTGCCACCACTGAAGCAAACCTCTTCCGAGTATTTTCTGTCATGTCCCATGAATTATGAGGTTTTATGCTCTGGCTGGTGAGAACAGGCACTATTCCTAATCCTATATGAGCTCCAATGATTCTTCCAATAGCGGTGAATGATTCTTTCCCCACCTTAAGGTAGTTTTCTTATGTGCTGTTCCAATTAGCATTCAACTGAATGCTTAAGGAAAACTTTCAGGTGATCTGTTGTTCTTGCTCAGGCTAGTTCTCTCTTCTCTGTGAGAATTCTGTGTCCTATGAATTCTGATTGCCTTGGTATTCCTTGACTCTCAGAGACATCTCCTCAAATTAGGGAGACTGCCAGGCTCCACCTAAGTTTATCTTTCCTTAACCATGTCCTTGAAATTCAAGTCAGTAAGCTGGGCAACCATAGGGCTCACCTCATTTGTTTCCCATCTCTTAGGGTTCACTGTTCTTTGTTGCCTAATATCCAACGTTTTGAGTAATTCCAGTCCCTGTTACTCTTTTTTTGACAGAAGCAGAAGTTATTGTTTTTTCTTAACATGTAGTCTAAAACATTTGTATTTACAGTTAAACACATGAAGTAATATGTTGGTATATGGATGAGCAGTTATATGTATTGGGATGTCTTAAAAGAGTAGGGTCAAAATTGCCAAAGAAAAAGATCCAAACTCCGTAATTTGTTATTCGAAGATTTCACATTCTGAATTAAATCTACCTTTCTAAGCGAATTTTCCAGAATTCTCACTCTACTGCTACACATTTCCTCACTTGGTATGATGTACTATCCTTTTATATACTGCTAGATTGCTTTGCTAATATTTTGTGAATAATTCTTGGGTCTATATACATAAGGAATATTTCTCTGTAGTTTCTTGTAATGTCTCTGTCTGATTTTCGGTATCAGTGTGATGCTGCCCTCGTAGAATGATGAGAAAGTGTTCCCTCAACTATTTTCTGGAACATTTTGCCTGTAATTGGAATAGTTTCTTTTTTAAAAGTTTGGAGTAATTCACCCAGGAAGCACTTGGGCATGGGGTTTTCTTAATTGGTAAATATTTGCATGAGTTTCCTATTGTTGCTGTAACAAATTAATCACAAACTTAGTGACAAATTTACAATCTTAAAGTTTTTGAGGTCAGAAGCCAAAAATGGGTTTCACTGTGTTAAAATAAAAGTATCAGCAGGAATGCAGTCCCTTCGAACACTTTAGAGGAGAATCCATTTACTTGTCTTTTTCAACTTTCAGGGGCTATCTATAGTCCTTGGCTTATGGCTTCCTATCCCCACCTTCAGAGTCATTATTTCAGCATCTTGTCTTTTATCTCTACTCTGCTTCCACTGTCGCATTACCTCTTATCTGACTCTGACTCATCCTGCATCCCTCTTTAAGTATCTTTGTGATTATATTGGATCTACCCACATAATTCAGGATCATTTCTTAATCTTAATATCTTCAATCACATCTGTAACATCCCTTTTGCCATGTAAGGTAACATTCACAGGTTCTTGGAATTAAGACACAGACATATCTTGGGGCCACTATTCAGTCTACTGCAGTCTTTTTTTTCCCTTCCATGTCCACTTCATGCTCATTCTCTCCTCTGTTACTTTGCTCTTAACATTGCTCTAGTACCTAGAAAACATATCCAGACCATAATTCAGGGCCCCAATAAAGCCTCACCTCAATCATGAAATTCTCCATGACTAGGAGTGTCCGTATTGTTCTTTCCCTCCTTTGAGATTCTGCAGCAATCAGAACCTATACCAAATATTTTGTTTTTCTAACACCTCTTATATAGTTTTACTAAATCATTGTCTAATATTTGATGTCTGTATGTGTTATCTCTCCAATACAGTCAGAATTTCAGAGAGAAAGGATAATGCCTTATTAATGTCAGTTTCTCCACCACATAATTTGTGCCTGGGATATACTTGGTATTTAATCAATATTCATGGGTTGCTTGGTGATTTGAATTAGAGTGAATGATTTAAAGAATCAATCAATGAAAAACCCATGTTTTATGCATATTATTTAATTCACTCTTTCAAAAAATATTTACTGTGCTCCTACAATGTGGTAAGCACTGTGGTAAGTACTATTGATACTGATGTCAATAAAACAAAATCTATGCCTTCAAGGTATTCATAGGCTTGTGGAAGAAACAATGTAAAATGATATTTACAATACAGTAAGTATGATATACAAAGTAAGTGCAAGGTATAATAATAGCATATGTACTTGGTCAACTCTGTGGTGAGGAGTCTGAAAAGCAAATCATGGAAAGCACTTTAATTAAACTTAATTAACATAACATAGTCTCAGAGGTCAAAAGATATCTTTGTAGGAAAATAAAAAGTGTGAAGGACCCCAGCTTCTGAAGTGAAGTTTGTGGAGCATTTTTTCTCATCTTATTTTCATGTGTGAAAAATATAGAATGAGACATTTACCCTTCTCTCTCTCTTTGTAGCGTAGCTCAGAATTTTGGCAGCCATTGCTTTGTTCTGCATCATAGGATACAAGTAATTTTCACCCAAGGTATAATCTTGAGAGGAAAAAAAGGAAGGGAAAGTAGGAGGTATGGAAGAAAGAGGGAGGAAAAGAGAGATTACATTGATGTTGTGGGGGAAAAGACGATGAAGGAGAAAGGCTGAGAGAAAAAGGAAATAAAGGAAAGGAAAGGAAATGGAGGGAGGGAGGGAAGAAAGAAGGCAGGAAGGAAGGAAGGAAGAAAGGAAGAAAGAAAGCAAGAAAGCAAGCAAGCAAGAAAGAAAGAAAGAAAAAGAAATAGTGAGTTAAGCACTATGTGCCTTCAAATAAATAGAAGCCTATTTCTCAGCCTAAACAACTTTTCTTCAAAACAAGGAGGAGCTCACTGTCCACCTACCACTAGTCCAGAGATTTCAATGAAGTCATAAATCCATTAATGATTTAATAAATCTTTGGTTGAGTCATTTTGTTATTGCATCCAAAATGATTTAGGACCATGTTTTAAATGAAATGGAGTAAGGAAAACTATATTTTTTATAAAATAAATCACTTGTGGCACGTTGGTTATTCATTTTTGCTTAAAAAACATTTTCTAGTCTGTTAAAGTACCTTTAAAAACATAATTATTTTTTCTCCCTAAGGCTTACAGTGTGTTTTTGTTAAAAAATTAAGCTTAGTACTAAACGTTAAAGTATTGGACATTTTCATTTGGCCTGTAGCAGCAAATATATTTATTTGCACTCATTAATTGGGAACAGAATTAATCATGTTTTTGACATCTATGAGGAAAATTCCAACTATAAATCTATTGGTTCTAAATTCTTCTTATATTTTCCACTATTGGATAGCATTTCCAGGTGTTCACAGTGTGTTCTCTGGCTTAAAAAAGAATAGACTTGTTCATGAAAATAAAACTTTTAATGAGATTGCCAAAAGAGTTTGGGGCTGACTGTGGAAAATCATATATTAAATTCAATTTCTAGTGAAACTGACAGTAAGGTAGCTCTGGTGACTACGTGAGAAATAGGTTGTAGAGGCAAGACATAGGAGGCAATGTAGTTAAGTTCATGAAGGTCTGGATTAGGCCAATGGGAGTGGGAATGAAAAGGAAGCATAACCCAAGTGCGCAGGTCTCATCAACCTGTAAATAGCACAATCTGGGACTGGGAGTAACAATGAAAACAGTAATGGAAATAGTTTGTAATCAAAGGTTCAACCTACATTATTGGTATAACCCAAGATCCATAATAATCTCCCTTTTACTGATAAGATGTTGAGGTAATCACATATGTTTCTTGCAGTACAAAGCACTAAACTACCTACTTCGTGTCATATCATAAGACTTTCTTTCCCACATCAAATAATGTTTTCTTACATGGCTCCAACAACTTTTAAGTTTATGTTACTGTTTCTTTCTCCATAAAAAGCTCAACACATTGTTGTCTTTCACTATGGGGGTACCTTCATTTTATTATATTGTCTTTATTGTTTCAACTCCCTTCTTCAATTTAATTTAATATAGCTATGTTTTATGATCCCCAGGACAACAACACAGTTGAAAAATAAATTTAACTTCTTTTTATAATTGAACTTAATTTCAAATTCAAATTCTTAATCTTCTTGTTGGCAGAACCTTAACCTCAGTTAATTTGACATGTTTTTCTTAATTAATGGCACCACACATTCCACTGCTCCTTTTGCCCAGGGTAACATGTACATTCTTGGAAAGAGGTTATATGAAGTCACAGCATCAAAGAAGTCTGGCAATATCTAATCTTCTGTCACCCTTGAAACCCATTGAGATCTGGTCAAGATGGTGGTGTTAGCAGACTTTGAACTCATCTCCTCCCATGAACACAGCCAGGTTACAACTATTTTTCGAAAAATTACCCCTGTTTGAAAACCGAAAACTGAATACAAAGAACCCTCACAACATGTGACAGTCCTGACGAAAGCAGAAGAGGCAGAAATTCCTGCTGGAGAGGAAAAAAGCCACCTTTGGGAGCAATGGAGCTTCTCAGCTGGCCAGCCGGGAGCCACTCTAAGGTAGGCAGCCCTTCATGGAGGAGTGATGTCCGGAGCGGGGCGATACTGCTATAAGCATACTGCAGACTCAGTGCAACTGAGATGCGGGTCTTACTGTCTGGCTTTGCTGGCTATTAACTGCAGTGAGCATATGCCCAGAAAAGCTATCGGCCAAAAGCCAAAAAGACCCATGTCTTAAAGGGCCATGCACAAACTCACTCATTGCAGCAACCCAAAATCACCAGAGAGAAGGCTGACAGTCCTTTGGTGAAACGAGACTCACTTGGTGGGCTCTGGGGGCGTCTTGGTGAGAGGAGGGACCTCTCTGGAGATTGAGACATTGGTGGGGGTCACTGTTCTGAGCTGGTCCAGGCGTGCTGATACAGACACGTGTGGGGGCTATTGAGGTGCTTCCCTTGGGCTGTTAGCCCAGGGGTCTGCCACACCCACTAGAGCACAGATTTGATCCAGTTCAGCCAGGGCAGGCAATCTGCCCTAGGGACTGGCCCCACCTAACAGCAAGCCCTCAGGCTACTGTTCATCCTGCATTGACTGGGTGCCTTGATCCTCTACAGGCTGGCAAGGGTGTTTGCCTCTGTGCGGCAGGGCCTGTGTGAGGGCCAGGTGAACTGTGGGGCCATTGGTGGAGAGTTGGTGGCCTCTGCAGTGCAGCACTGGGGCATGCTCCAGGGGATTGAGAAGTGTGCACGGACTAGGACTGTGTTGACAGTGTATGTGGTTCTGTGGGGGGTGTGGCTTATCAGCGGCAGAAGACCTGTGCTTCACAAGTAGCCATAAAAAGGATCAGCCTTATCTTCCAAAGCCTGAAACAATTGAGTGGCCCCCTGGCCAAGGGACAGCCCCACTCAGCAGCACTCGTAAGAGAACTGACAACAGACTTGTAGGCCTGAGGCCTGTCACAACTGTAAGTCCTTGAGCCTAGCAACCAGCTACACTGGGTATCAACCCAATTAAGAGGAAAACTGCAATAGGAGGGTGCTGATAGACTTTGTAGCCAACAGTGCTGAGGCTTCCCAAACTAGATTTATAAACAGCTGGCCAGGGAAGGAAAGATTAGACTCCCTGGGCACCTGCAGTGGGAGCAGCTCTGCCACAGCAGAAGGACACAATTAGCCCACAAAGGGGTCACTCCTGGATCTTCTGGACTGGTTATGGGAGGGAAGCACACTGCTGGGCCTCATAAGGCATCTCATACATAAGGCCACTTCTCCAAGATGAAGAGACAGAGCCAACTCACCTAATACATAGAAATAAGCACAAAGAGGCATAACAAGGAGACAAGGAATACTTTCCAAGCAAGGGAATAAGACAAAACTCCATAAAAAGGACTGAATGAAACAGAAACAAGTGACCTACTTGACAGAGTTCAAACAAAATATCATGAGGATGCTCACAGATATAGGGAGAAGACTGGATGAACACAGTGAGCATATTAGCAAAGAACTAGAAGATATATTTTAAAAAATCAGAAATGAAGAACACAATACTGGAAATGAGAAATTCATTAGAGGGACTCAGTAGCAGAGTAGAGGATGTAAAGAATGGATCAGCAAGCTAGACAAAAGACTAGAGTAAATCACCCAAGCAGAACAGAAAAAAGAATTAGACAGAATGAGAACAGTCTAAGTGAACTCTGGGACAATATCAAGTGTGCTAACATTCAGATTATAGGTGTCCCAGAAGGAGAAGAGAGATACAAAGGGGCAGAAAATTTATTTGAAGAAATAATAGATGAAAATTTTCCTAATCTGAGGAAGGAAACAGACATTCAAGTTCAGGAAGCACAGAGAGCTCCAAACAAGAGAAGCCCAAAGAGGCCCACACCGAGACATATTATAATCAAAATGTCTAAAATGAAAGACAAAGAGAGAATCCTAAAAGCAGCAAAAGAAAGGCCACAAGTGACATACAAAGGGAAGCCCATCAGGCTATCAGCGGACTTCTCAGCCGAGACCCTACAGGTGAGAAGAGAATGGCATGACATATTTAAAGTGCTAAAAGGAAAAAACCTACAGCCAAGAACATTCTATCCATCAAGGTTGCCATTCAGAATGGAAGGAGAGATAAAAAGCTTCCAAGACAAGCAAAAATTAAAGGAGTTTGTCACCACGAAATCAGTTCTGCAAGAAATACTGAAGGGACTTAAGTGGGAAAGCAAGGACCACAAATAGAGATTTAAAAAATTATCAAAATAAAACAACAACAAAACAACAAAACCAGGCAGTAAAATCATTTGTAAAGGTAAAAATATAGTAAAGGCAGCAGATCAACTATCTGTGAAGATAATATGAAGATTAAAAGACAAATGTACTAAAATCAACTATTTCACTGATAAGAGAGTAATGAATAGACACACGCTAAGGAAGAGACTATATATGATTTGAAAAACATAAAATGTGGGGGGAGGGGAGTGAAAAAGTAGAGCTTTTAGAAGGAGGCCAAGCTAAAGAGTCTATCAACTCAATATAGACTGCTATATACATAGAATATTAAATAGGATCCTCATGGTGATCACAAATCAGAAACCTATAACAAGCAAGAAAAAAAGTAAGACAAAAGAAATCAAACATATTACTAAAGATAGCCATCAAACCACAAGGGAAGACAGCAAGAGAAAAAGAAAGGAACAGAGAAAAACTACTAAAACACCCAGAAAAAAAGTAACAAAATGGCAATAAATACATATTTATCAATAGCTACTTTAAACATCAATGGACTAAATGCTCCAATCAAATGCAATAGGGTGGCCAATTGGACAAAAAAACAAGACGCATGTACATGCTGCATACAAGAGACATACTTCAGTCCTAAAGACACTCACAAACTGAAAGTGAAAGGATGGAAAAAGGCAAAGAAAAGAAAGCTGAAGCAGCAATACTTGTATCAGAAAAAATATACTTTAAAACAAAAACTGTAACAAGAGACAAAGACGGGCACTACATAATGAAAAAGGGAACAATCCCACAAGAAAATATAACACTTCTAAATATCTATGCACCCCACATAGGAGCACCTAAATATATAAAACAATTATTAACAGAAATAAAAGGAGAATAGACAGCAACACAATAATAGTAGGGGACTTTAACACTCCACTTACACCAATGGATAGATCATCCAAACTGAAGATCAATAAGGAAACACTGGTCTTAAAGGACACATTAGACCAAATGGACATAGTAGATGTATACAGAACATTCCATCCAAAAACCACAGAATACACATTCTTTTCAAATGAACATGGAAAATTCTCCAGGATTTATCAAATATTAGGCCACAAAACAAGTCTCAATAAGTTTAAGAAGATCAAAATAATACCATGCATCTTTTCTGACCACAAAGGTATGAAACTAGAAATCAACTACAGGAAGATAACTGGAAAAGCCACAAAAAAGTGGAGATTAAAGAAAATGCTACTGAACAACGATTGGGTCAATGAATAAATCAAAGAAGAAATCAAAAAATTCCTGGAGACAAATGAAAATGAAGACACGCATGCCAAAATCTCTGGGATCCAGCAAAAGCAGTTCTAAGAGGGAAGTTTATAGCAATTCTGGCCTACCTCACAAAGAAGACAAATCCCAAATAGACAATCTAAAAGCGCATCTAAAGGTACTGGAAAAAGAGCAACAAACAAAGTCCAAAATAAGCAGAAGGAAGGAAATAATAAAAATCAGGTCAGAAATAAATGATATAGAGACTAAAAAACAGTAGAAAAAATTAATGAAACCAAGAGCTGATTCTTTGAAATGATAAACAAAATTGACAAACACTTAGCTAGACTCACCAAGCAAAAAATAGAGAAGGCTCAAATAAATAAAATCAGAAATAAAAGAGGAGAGATTACAAGGGACACCTCAGAAATACAAATGATAATAAGAAAATACTATGAAAAGCTGTATGCCAACAAATAGGATAATCTAGAAGAAATGGATAAATTCTTAGAAGCATACAACCTTCCAAAACTGGACCAAGGAGAAGTGGAGAATTTGAATAGACCAATCACCAGTATGGAGATCGAAACAGCAATCAAAAACCTCCCCAAAAGTAAAAGTCCAGGACCAGATGACTTCCCTGGTGAATTCTACCAAACATTCAAAGAAGACTTAATACCTATCCTTCTCAAACTTTTGCAAAAAATTAAAGAGGAGAGGAGGCTTCCTAACTCATTCTACAAAGCCAACATTATCCTGATACCAAAATCAGACAAAGACAAGACAATAAAAGAAAATTACAGGCCAATATCACTGATGAACATCTATGCAAAACTCCTCAACAAAATACTAGCAAATCGAATACACTAATACATTGAAAACATCATACATCATGATCAAGTGGGTTTCATTTCAGGGATGCAGGGGTGGTTCAACATCCACAAATCGATCAACATGACACACCACATTAACAAAATGAAGAATAAACGTCACATGATCATCTCAATAGATGCAGAGAAAGCATTTGACAAGATACAGCATCCATTTATGACAAAAACTCTAAATAAAATACGTATAGAAGGAAAACACCTCAATATAATAAAGGCCATATATGTGAAACCCACCACTAATATCATTCTCAATGGAGAAAAACTGAAAGCTATCCCTCTAAGAACAGGAACCAGACAAGGATGCCCACTGTCACCACTCTTATTTAACACAGTATTGAAAGTCCTTGCCAGAACAATCAGGCAAGAAAAAGAAATAAAAAGGATCCACATTGGAAAAGAAGAAGTGAAATTGTCACTTTGCAGACAACGTGATTTTATATCTAGAAAAGCCTAAAGAATCCACTAAAAATCTTTTAGAAACAATAAAGGAATACAGTCAAGTCGCAGGATACAAAACCAATGTACAAAAATCGGTTGCGTTTCTATACACTAACAACGAAGTAGCAGAAGGAGAAATTAAGGATACAATACCATTTACAATAGCAAGAAAAAGAATGAAATACCTAGGAATAAACTTAACGAAAGAGGTGAAAGATCTGTACACCGAAAACTATAAAACATTGTTGAAAGAAATCGAAGAAGACACAGAAATGGAAAGATATTCCGTGCTCTTGGAGTGGAAGAATTAACATCGTTAAAATGTCCATACTTCCTAAAGCAATCTATAGATTCAATGCAATCCTATCAAAGTTCCAACAACATTTTTCAAAGAAATAGAACAAAGAATCCTAAAATTTATATGGAACAACAAAAGACCCCAAATAGCCAAAGGATTCCTGAAAAAAAAAACAACAACAAAGCTGGAGGCATCACACTCTCTTATTTCAAAATATACTACAAAGCCATAGTAACGAAAACAGCATGGTACTGGCACAAAAACAGACACACAGATCAATGGAACAGAATCGAGAGCCCAGAAATAAACCCACACATTTACAGACAGCTAGTATTCAACAAGGGAGCCAAGAGCATATGATGGAGAAAGGAGACTCTGTTTAATAAATGACATTGGGAAAACTGGACAGCCACATGCAAAAGAATGAAAGTAGAACATTCCCTTACACCTTGAACAAAAATCAACTCAAAATGGATTAAAGACTTGAGCGTAAGCCCAGAAACCATGAAACTTCTAGAAGAAAACATAGGCAGTACACTCTTTGACATCGGACTTAGCAGCATATTTTTAAGTACCACATCTGACTGGGCATGGGAAACAAAAGAAAAAATGAACAAATGGGACTACATCAAACTAAAAATCTTCTGCACAGCAAAGGAAGCCATCAGCAAAACGAAAAGGCAACCTAGTAATTGGGAGAAGATATTTGCAAACTATGTATCAGATAAGGGGTTAATATCCAAAATATACAAAGAACACATACAGCTCAACAACAACAAAAAATAACAATCCAATTAAAAAATGGGCAAAGGATCTGAACAGAGATTTCTCCAAAGAAGATATATGGAGGGCCAACAGTCATATGAAAAGATGCTCAACATCATTATCTATCAGGGAAATGCAAATCAAAACTACAATGAGGTATCACCTCACTCTTGTCAGAATGGCTATAATTAACGAGACAGGAAACAAGAAATGTTAGAGAGGATGTGGAGAGAAAGGAACTCTTGTTCACTGCTGGTGGGAGTGCAAACTGGTGCAGCCACTATGGAAAGCAGTATGGAGTATCCTCATAAAATTAAGAATAGATCTACCATATGATCCAGCTATCCCACTGCTGGGTATTTATCCAAAGAACTTGAAAATGCAAAGGCATAAAGATACTTGCACCCCTATATTTATTGCAGCATTATATACAATAGCCAAGACATGGAAGCAACCTAGGTGCCCATCAAAGGATGAATGGATAAAGAAGATGTGGTATTTATACACAATGGAATACTACTCAGCCATAATAAATGATGAAATCCAGCTATTTGTGACAACATGTATGGACCTTGAGGATATTATGCTGAGTGAAATAAGTCAAAGAGAGAAAGTCAAATACCATATGATCTCACTCATAAGTAGAAGATAAAAACAACAACAAACAAACACATAGCATTGGAGATTGGATTGGTGGTTACCATAGGGGTAGAGAGGAGGCAGGAGTGCAAAAGGGGTGATTAGGCTCACATGTGAGAGGATGGACTATAATTAGTTTTTGGGTGGTGAACATGATGTAACATACACAGAATTTGAAATATATTATGATGTACATCTGAAAAAATAAACAAATAAATAAATAAAAAGAATTCACCAGTGGGAAAAAAATAAAACATCAGCAAAAAAAAAAAAAAAAAGAAAACTTTCAGCTCTCTCCATTCTCCTTCTGTCTAATACTTTGAAAGTATTTTCCTTAATATTTGTGCTTTTCACGTGTGTTTTTTGAAATATAAACTATACCAGTAATAACAATAAAGCATACGTATACTCAAAAAAAAAATAAACCCATTGACATCTGTTAAAATGTGCACTTACTCATTTGATTCTCTATTCACACAGGTCACCGCTACATCATCTCACATTTAATCAAGCCTTCTCCAAATCCAACTCTGTTGTAGTTACTCTGTAACCCTGTTGAAGAAATGTTTTATTACTCACTCACTCCACTGAGAGACTACTGGTAAATTTCTGAAGTCGTTTCAAGCCCTCTCTATCTAAATGTACCACTCCAGGTGTCTTAGTCAGTTGTGCTGTGATAATGCTACATAAACATAAAAACAAATCTCAGTGGTTTGCAGCAACTATGTTACTTTTCTTTCTCACAGGCCTGTCAATAAGCTTGAGGTGACTGTGTTTCAGGTTTCAGGTAGGTTTGGGTCTACTCCCCTTGTTAAAACCAGCTGTAACAGGGCATGTCCTTAACTATGGTAGATGGCAGAAGTGCAAGAGCACAAGTCAAACCACACAGGCATATTTAAAATTTCTGCTCAATCATACCTACTAGCACTCCATTGGTCAAAGCAAGACATATAGCCAAGCCTGGAATCAGTGACACAAAGAGGTGTTTTCCATCGACTCTATTTGGAGGCTCTGCAAAATTATATAACAAAAGGTATGAGTGTATAATCTCATTAAGGGAGATATTTTATAAAGTAATAAGAATAATCCTTCTACCACAGTTTTCACTCTTGGGCATAATTATTCATTTTCTTTTCACATGCCAAGTATATTCACTCTTTTCACAAAACACCACAGACATCTTATTTAATCATGGCAACAGTTCAAAGTCCAGGATCTTTGTAATCAAAAACATGAAATGTGTGTGGGGACAGTAAAAATATAGAACTTTAGAATGCATTCAAAGTTAAGTTATCAACTTAAGAAAGACTGTTGTAAATGTAAGTAAGTTGTCAAATTCAAGCCTCACGGCAACCACAAAGCAAAAACTTATTGTAGATACAAACACACACACACACACAGAAAAGAAAGTAATCTAAACATACCACTACCGAAAACCATCAAATCACAAAGAGAAGAAGAAAAGAACAGAACTACAAAACAGCCATAAAAAAATTAACAAAGTGGCAATAAGTACATACCTATCAATAATTACTTTAAATTTAAGTGGACTAAATTCTCTAATCAAAAGACATAGATTGGCTGAATGAATAAAAAAGCAAGATCTGAGTGACATCAGCAACATGGCAGAGTGAGCTGTTCCATTTGACTCTCCTCTGAATTACAATTAAACAGACATTCAATGACCAATAGAGGATATTCACACTGCATCACAGGACAACTGAGAGGCACACATAGCTATACATCTGAAGGTGGATGGATTATATCCACAGGAATGAGTAGAGATAGGTGAGCACTCCCCAACCCCTCCCCAGCAGCAGTGAGCCAGTTTGCAGGTCCTCATACAGCAGCTGGTGCTACTCTAAGAGGAGGTGGGGACAGCCCAGTCTCCATGCAATTGCTATCCCAGCCTGCAGGAGTGTCCACCATGCTACAGCAGCCAAACAGAGTGGCCCTGGCTCAGGCTTTGTTAATGAGCCCCACCCACCAAGCACAGCAGCTGGCATGACTATAAGCAGAGGCAGTGGCCATCAGGCACATACGACAATGTTATCCCAGCCTACAGCAATGTCCACTGTGCTGCGGCAGCCCAGCTAGTGGGAATATACCCTGGCATGAATATAAGAGGAGGTGACAGCAGTCCTGAACACATGCATGCTATCCTTGCCTGTGAGATCACCCACTATGCTGCCGTGGCCCCACGAAGTGGTTCCAGCCCAGACCTCACGAAGGACCTCTACCCACAAAGCACAGAAACCAGCACGACTGTGAGCAGAGGCAGCAGCAGACTGGCAACAGTGAAAACACTATCCTGGCCTACAGGAGCACCCACCATACCTGCACAACTTCCAGCAGACAGAGTGGGATCACAAACACAGCTCCTGCTCCCACCCAACAGTGGCAGGTAGAATCTGCAGCCTGATACTACCACAAACGCACTGGCAAAGGATCAGTTCATTAAACACCATGAAAACTTAAAGTAACACAGTAGGAAAATGTCAAGTCTCCAGAATCCAAGAATGAAGTCACAGAAATTTACAATCTGAATGACAGAGAATTCAAAATAGCTGTCATAAAGAAACTCAACAAGTTACAAGAAAACTCAGAAAGACAGTTTAATGAGCTCAGGAATAAAATTAATTCACAGAAGGAATACTTCACCAATGAGATTGAAACTATAACAAAAAACAAGCAGAAACTCTAGCTATGAGGAACACAATCAATGAGATAAAAAATAAGGGAGAATCCTTTAAAATAGAGCTGATATAATGGAGGACAGAATTAATGGTTTAGAGGATAGAAATATAGCAATGCTTCAGGTGGAGGAGAGAGATAACTAAGATTTTAAAAAAATGAAGGAATTCTTCGAGAAATACCCAAGTCAATTAGGAAAAGCAACATAAGGATTGTAGGTATTCAAGAGGGAGAAGAGGGGGAGAAAGGAGCAGAGAGCTTGTCCAAAGAAATAATAGCTGAGAGCTTCCCAAACCTGGGGAAAGAACCAGACTTACAAATACATGAAGCCAATAGAACTCCTAATTACATCAATGCAAAAAACCTTCTCCAAGGCATATAATAGTAAAACTGGCAAAAGTCAGCAACAAAGAAAAAAATATTAAGGGCAGCAAGGCAGAAGAAAATAACATACAAAGGAAATCCTATCAGGCTCTCAGCAAATTTCTCAGCAGGAACCTTACAGGCTAGGAGAGAAAGGAATGATATATTCAAAATACTGAAAGGCACGAGTACTCTATCTTGAGGATCTTGAATACTTTATCCAGCCAAAAATACTTTATCCAGCAAAGTTATCCTTCAGATATGATGGAGAAATAAAAACTTTCCCAGATAAAAAACAGCTGAGGGAGTTAATCACCACTACATCTCACTTACATGAAATGTTGAAACAAGGCTTCATACTGGAAACAAAAATAAACGTTTACAAAGCTTTCACCATGGAGACAAATAGACAGACAACATCAGAAAACTGGAGCTCTTTATGAGAAAATGTTAGCAAACATTTAATTATAACATTAAAAATAAAGAGAAGGAAAGCATCAAAAATAACTATAAACGTTTCAATTTAGTCACAAACTCACAACACAAAACAGAATAATTTGTGACAAGACTAACTCAGAAAGGGAAGAGGAAAGGGATGGAAACTGGTTAGGCTAATGGAGATAATAAGCTATCAGAAAACAGACTACCTCATCTATGAGATCTTTTATACAAACCTCATGGTAACCACTAAACAAAAAATTAGAGCAGAGCCACAGTTCATAAAAAAAGACAACTGAGAAAAGTCACAGAAAACAGCAAAGCTGAAATGACAGTCAGAAATGCATGAGAAGAGAAAAAATTGAAACAGAAAACAACTGGAAAACAGGAGACAAAATGGCAGTATTAAGCCCTCAAATATCAATGATTACTCTAAATGTAAACAGATTGACTTCTCCCATCAAAAGACAAAGAGTAGGTGAATAAATTAAAAAACAAGACCCAATAATATCTTACCTTGAGGAACACATCTCAGCTCTATATACAAACATAGGGGATGGGATGGAAGATGATAACCCAAGCAAATGGCAAACAAAAGAAAGCAAGTATTGCCACACTTATATCAGACAAAGCAGACTTCAATATAAAAAAGGTAATGAGAGGGGCCAGCCAGGTGGTGTAGCAGTTAAGTTCATGCACACCACTTTGGTGGCCCGGTGTTCACCAGTTCAGATCCTGGGTGTGGACCTTCACACTGCTTATCAAGCCATGCTGTGGCAGGCATCCCACATATAAAGTGGAAGAAGATGTTCATGGATGTTAGCTCAGGGCCAATCTTCCTCAGCAAAAGGAGAGGAGGATTGGTGGCAGATGTTAGTTCAGGGCTAAGCTTTTGCAAAACAAAAAAAAAGATGAGAGACAGTGATGGCCATTAAAAAAAGTGATAAAAGGGCCTTTCCACCAAAAGGATATAACACTTATGAATATACATGCAACTAACACAGGAGCATTAAAGTATATAAAGCAACTGTTAACAGACCTAAAGGGAGATATTAACAGCAACACAATAATACTAAGGGAGCTGAAACCCCACTTACATCAATGGATGGATCATGCAGACAAAGTCAACAAAGAAATAATGGATTTAAATTAAATACTTGATCAGATGGACTTTGTTTTGGTATCATGGTATTCTTGGCCCCATAGAATGAGTTAGGAAGCATTCTGTCCACTTAAATTTTTTGTAATAGTTTGCGAAATATATGAATTAAACTTTCTTTGAATGTTTGGTAGAATTCTCCAGAGAAGGCATCTGGAAAACAAAAAGAAGGAAAATTACAGGCCAACATCACTGATGAACATTGATGCAAATATACTCAACAAAATATTGGCATACCAAATACAGAAATACATTAAAAGGATCATACACCATGATCAGGTTGGATTTATACCAGTGATGCAGAGGTGGTTCAACATCTGCAAATCAATCAATTTGCTACACCGCATTAACAAAATGAGGAATAAAAATAACACGATCGTCTCAATAGATGCCAAGAAAACATTTGACAAGATCAAATATCCACTTATGATAAAAAAAAAAAACCTCTCAATAAAATGACTATAGAATGAAAGTACCTCAACATAATAAAGGCCATATGTGACAAACCCACAACCAACCTCATACTTAATGGTGAAAAACTGGGAGCCATCTCTCTGAGAACAGAAACAAGACAAGGGGGTGCACTCCTGTCACTCCTAGTCAACGTAGTACTAGAGGTTTTGGCCAAGCAATCAGGCAAGAAAAAGAAATAAAAGATATCCAAATTGGAAAGGAAGAAGTGAAATTCTTGTTTTTGTGGACAACATGATTCTATACATAGAAAACTCTAAAGAATCCACCAGAAAACTATTATAAATAATCGACAACTATTGCAAATTTGCAGGGTACAAAATCAGCTGAAAAAATCAGTTGTGTTTCTATACACTAATAATGAACTTGCAGAAAGAGAACTCAAGAATACAATCCCATTTACAATAGCAACAAAAAAGAATGAAATAGGAATAAATTTAGCCAAGGAGATGAAAGACCTATACACTGAAAACTATAGGCCATTATTGAAAGAAATAGAAGTCAAAGAAATGGAAAGATCTTCCATGCTCACGGATTGTTAGAACAAGCACAGTTAAAATATCCATATTACCTAAAGCAGTCTACAGATTCAATGCAGTCCCAATGACATTCTTTATGGAAATAGAACAAAGAATCCTAAAATTTATATGGAACAACAAAATACCCTAAATAGCCAAAGCAATCTTGAGAAAGAAGAACAAAGCTGGAGGCATCATGCTCCCTGATTTCAAACGATATTACAAAGCTATCATATTCAAAACAGCATAGTATTGGCATAAAAACAGACACATACACTAATAAAATAGAACAAAGAGCCCAGAAATAAACCAACGCATATATGGCAATTAATTTATGACAAAGGAGCCAAGAATAAAGAAAGGGGAAAGAACAGTCTCTTCAAAAAATGGTGTTTGGAAAACTGGACAGCCACATGTAAAAGAATAAAATTGGACCACTATTTTATACCATACACGAAAATTAACTGAAAACGGATCACAGATTTCAATGTAAGCCTTGAAACCATAAAACTCCTAGGAGAAAAACATAGGCAGTAAAGTCCTTGACATCATCTTCTAATGATTTTTTTGGATTTGACCCTAAAAGCAAAGGCAACAACAGGAAGAGTAAACAAGTGTGACTACATGAAACTAAAAAGCTTTTACACAGCAAAGGAAAACATAAAAAACTAAAAAGGCAACCTACAGAATGGGAGAAAACATTTGCAAATCAGATATCTGATAAGGGGTTAATATCCACAATATATAAAGAACTTATACAACTCTTTAGAAAAAATATAATCTGATTAAAATAAGGGCAGAGGATCTGAATAGACATTTTTCCAAAGAAGATATACAGGTGGCCAACAGGCACATGAAAAGATGTTCAACATTGTTAATTATTAGGGAAATGCAAATCAAAAATATATAGAGAGAGACATATATATGTGATATGCACATATATATACAGGTATATGTATATATATAATACAGGTATATATATATATATAATACAGATATAGATACATAGATAGATGGACAGATAGATAGATATATAGATAGAAAGAGAGAAAATACAGATACTTTGAGCATATCAAGTTTCTTATTCCACTTTTTCAGAGTTAATTTTCCGGCTGAAAAAATATCCTAGGCACCAAAACAAAGGATGTAATGGCCACGCTCTTGATTTGGTCTTGGCCCTGGGACTGTGTGTTAATGGCCACATGCTTAATTTGCTGAAAAATGCTTACATTTTCCTACAGGAAAGTTGTAATTTCCGTAGGCTTATATTTTATCCCTGATTCAAACAGGCCAAGTCATTTTTCATCTCAACTCTTTCTTGTAGTGTGGCTAATAATAGACAGTTGCACACTACCACACCTTTCACCTCTAAGCCACCTTGCCCAATACCACAAATTACTAGGTGCATATTCTTCCAGGTTATTGCAGGCAACAGTTTTACCAAATGTTTTGCATAAGATGGGCCATCTTTTTCCAAGACTCCAATAGTAGTTTTGTTGATGATCATTGACTAATCCCCAAGCTAATTTACGTATTTTAGGTTTTTCTATAGCAAGGTATCTCTTCTAGTATCACTTTTTGTGTTATTTCGTTACTGCTGGAATAATGTTATGTAAGAAACTCCAAAATCTCAGTAGCTTTCAATAATAAAGGAGAGAGCTCTACTTCACTATGTGGGCCAGGATCAACTCTAGTCAACATTTTTCAAATTACGGAATCAGCAGTGACCCAAGACATGATTTTCTCATGATGGGAGCACAAAAATGTAAGCCAGGAGCTGTCCCCATGGTGGAGTGGTTAAGTTCGTGTGCTCCACTTAGGTGGCCCAGGGTTTTGCTGGTTCGGATCCTGGGCGCGGACATGGCACCACTTGTCAGGCCACGTTGAGGTGGCATCCCACATGCCACAACTAGAAAGCCGCACAACTAAAAAGAAAATATATACAACTATGTGCTGGGGGAATTTGGGGAGAAAAAGCAGGAAAAAAAAAGATTGGCAACAGTTGTTAGCTCAGGTGCCAATCTTTAACAAAAAAGAAAAGTAAGCCAAACCATACAAGCACATCTGTGTATTTACTAACATTCCATTTGCCAAAGCAAATCATGTGGCCAGCCACCAAATCAATGGTGAGAATGAGTATCTATTAGACCAGGAGCCACATGGCAAAGGGTGTGAACCTATAATCCAATCAAAGAAAGAGGATGAAGCATTGGGAATGATAATTCAATCTAAAACACCAAATATTACAGGCAGAATCTTGTTAGCCTTGCCAACCCCCCAGGACTCATTCATGAAATAAAGCTTAAGTCATTTTTGCAGAAATCCAAATCTTCAAAATTTATCTAGGCTATCATTCCTACAATTCATGTCATGGAAGATGGATTTTACTTAGGAATTTAAATAAATTATCACATTTAATCCTCAGAACAACATTATGAGGTAAGTAGTAGTGGCATTCTTATTTAATATAAGAGGAAATGAAACTACAGAGTGTTTAATTAACTCACCAAAGAATAAACAGATAATACAAAGCAGAGCAAGAATCTGGAGAAGAGTTTTTATTTACTTGTCTTCTTAATATCAATGTATAAATGCATACAGACAAGAGCACATAAGTGTACACCTCAACACCTTTTCACAAACTGAACAAACTCACATAAATCAGCACTAAGTTCAAGAAACAGATACCTGTAGCATGCCAAAAGCTCCTCCCTGTTACTACACCCCAAATATAACCATGTTATTGCCCAAAGGATAGTTTTGTCTGTTCTTGGACTTCATAAAAAACGAAAAGTGCAGCATGTACTTTTTCTGTCTGGCTCAATATAATATCGGATACATTCATCCACATTGTGTGTAACAGCAGATCTTTTTTTCATTGCTGTGTGGCATTCCAATGTATGAATATACTTCGATTCACTTATTCACTCTACTGTTGGTGAATATTTGCATTGCTTTTGGGTTTTGTCTACTGTGAAACATACAGCTATTAACATTTCTGTGCATGCCTTTTGATGAGGATATGTATTCATTCCTATTGAGCTCCTAAGACAGAATATGCTAAGCATATGTTCATGTTTGATTACATACTGAAACAGTTTTCCAGTGACTGAACCTGTTTACATGTTCCCATGCTCCACATCCTCTCCAAGCCTTAAGTTTTCTATCATCTTTTTAAATTTAGCTATTTATGGGTGTGTAGATGTAACTTAGTGTGATTTTTTCCTGTATTTGCCTATTAACTAATGAATTTGAGTACTCATATATTTACTGGTGATTTACATATATTCTTTTGTGAAAACATTTGCTCAAGCTTTTGCCCATTTTTCTTTTGAGTTGTGTTGTCATATAGTTGTTATTACTATTATTGATATGTAGGAATTAATAATAAATGCTGGATATGAGTCCTTAGTCAGCCATGTGAAGCAAATGCCTTCTGACAATATGCATGCTATTTTTCACCATTTTTTCTAGCTTTACTGAGGTATAATTGGCAAATAAAAGTTACATATATCTAGGTGGTACAATGTGATGTTTTGATATATGTATACATTGTAAAATGATACCATAATCAAAGAAATTAACATATCCATTACCTCACATAGTAACCTTTATTTTTGGTAAGAACACTTGCGATCTACTCTCTTACCAAATTTCAAGTGTGTAATACATTATTGTTACCTGTAGTCATCGTGCTGTACATTAGGTCTCCAAAACTTATTCATCTTGTAACTGAAAGTTTATACCCTTTGACAAATATCTCCCTTTTCCCCCCAACCCCTGGTAACCAGCATTATACATTCAACTTTTCTTTTTAGTTACCATATATAAGTGAGATCATGCAGTATATGTCTTTTTATGTCTGATTTACTTCAATTAGCATAATGTCCTCCAAGTTCATCCATGTTGTTTGAAATGGTAGAATTTTATTCTTTTAAGGGTGAATAATATTCTTTTTTTTTTTTTTGAGGAAGATCAGCCCTTAGCTAACTACTACCAGTCCTCCTCTTTTTGCTGAGGAAGCCTGGCCCTGAGCTAACATCCGTGTCCATCTTCTTCTACTTTACATGTGGGTGCCTGCTACAACATGGTGTGCCAAGCAGTGCCAGGTCCGCACCCGGGATCCGAACCAGCAAACCCCAGGCCGCCAAGAAGCGGCACGTGTGAACTTAACGACTGCACCACCAGGCTGGCCCCTGAATAATATTCTTTTTTACATGTATATCGTATTCTCTTTACCCATTCATCTGAAAGACACCTAGGCTTTTTTCATATTTTGACTATTGTGAATAACGCTACAATGAACATGAGAGTGCAGATATCTCCTTGATATACTGATTTATATACCTAGCATATACCTTCAAAAGTATATACCCAGAATTTGCATTTCTGGATCATATGGTAGTTCTATTTTTAATTTTTTGAGGAACCTCCAGACTTTTTTCATAATGGCTGTACCAATTTACACTACCACCAGGAGTGTATAAGGGTTCCCTTTTCTCCACAGCCTCACCAAGACTTGTTTTCTTTTGGCATTTTGAAAATACCCACCCTAACAGGTGTGAGGTGACATCTCATAGGGTTGATTTGCATTTCCCTGATGATTAGTGATGTTGAGCATCTTTTCATATACCTGTCGTCAATTTGTATGTCGTCTTTGAAAAATGGCTATTTAGATTTTTTTTTTGCCCATTTTCCAGTCAGGTTTTTTTGCTATTTAGTCATATGAGTCCCTTAAATATTTTGGATATTAACCTATTATCAGATATATGGTTTGCAAATATTTTCTCCCACACCATATGTTGCCTTTTCATTTTGTTGATTAATTTTTTGCTGTTCAGAAACTTTTTAGTGTGATGTAGTCCCACTTGTTTATTTTTGCTTTCATTGCCTTTTCTTGTGATGTCATATCCAAAAGATCATTGCCAAGACCAATGTCAAGGAGATTTTTCCCTATGTTTTCTTCTAGGAATCTTATGGCTCCAGGTTTTACATTTAAGTCTTTAATCTATTTCAAGGTAATTTTTGAGACTGATATAAGATAAGGGTCCAATTCATTTTTTTGCATGTGGATATCCAGTTTTTCTAACACCATTTATTGAAAAGGCTATCCTTTTCTGCTGTGTATTCTTGGCAACTTTATCAAAGACCACTTGACTGTATAACCATGAGATTTCTTCTTGTCTCTATTCTATTCCATTTTTCTATATGTTTGTTTTTACATCATGACCATACTGTTTTGATTACTATAACTTTGTAGCAAAGTTTGAAATCAATAGGTGTGATGTCTCCAGCTTTGTTCATTTTTGTCAAGATTGCTTTGGCTGTTTGGGGGTCTTTGTGGTCCCATATGAATTTTAGCATTGTTTTTATTTTTCTGTGAAAAATGCCATTGGAATTGTTTTAGGGATTTCATTGAATATGTAGATTGACTTGGGCACTATGGACATTTTAACAGTGTTGAATCTTCCAATCCATGAACACAGGATATCTTTCTGTTTATTTGTGTTTTCTTCATCAATATCTTACAGTTTTCACTATACAGATCTTTCACCTGCTTGGATAAATTTATTCCTATGTATTTTATTCTTTGGATGTTATTTTAAATGAGTTTTCTCAATTTATTTTTCAGAGATTTTGTTGTTGCTGTATAGAAATGTAAATGATTTTTATGTTGATTTTGTCTTCTGAAACGTTACTGAATCCTTTATTAATTTTAACATTTCTTCCAGATCCAGTACTAGAAAAGCAGCCCCATATTTCAGGAATGCTGCCATGAACCAAGGCCTCCAGCCATCCCTAGCACCAGACAATTCTCTGTAGACCTAGCTGCTACTGCACCTCCTACAGACGCATACTCCCAGCCCACACCAAGCTAACATTCACAGCCTCAGGCTCCTGCGGTCCCAGGCTCCTGAAAGTCCTCCTCAGACACATGCTTCCTGTTTTCCCCTGAACAAGACTGAACCCAATGGCCTGAGGCTCCAAGCAGACTCTAAAAGACACAGGTTCCAGGCTAGCCAAGCACTAGGCCAGCCTCTGTGATCTCAGGTTGCAGGTAGACTCCCACAGTTCAGGGCCCCAGGTTGACTCCTACTTACCCTGACTCCTGGTCTGCCTCAGTGCTAAGGCAAACCCTGTGGCCCCAGCCTGAAACAAGCTCCTACAGATCCAGACTCCTGGTCCACCCTGGCAGCAGCCAGCCCCTGTAGTTCCAACCACCAGGTTAGCCCCTAAGGACACAGGATACAGGCTGACTCCCATGGACCAGACTTCATGCTAACTCAAGTATGAGGCAGGTCCCTATAGCCCCATCCTCCAGTCTGCCCCCCTATAAACCCCAGGGTCCCAGACCATCCCAGGGTCAGGCTGGTCCCCATGGACCATGGTAACCCCAGTGGTTCCTGGATTCTAGTTGGCCCCTTTGGACCCAGGCTCCAGACTTGCCCCCATGGTTACATGCATCAGGCTAGTCCCCATGAACCCAAGCCCTGGGCTTTCCCACCTAGTGACCCAGACATGAGATATGCCAGCTCAAAAAATCTATCAGCAAGCCTACTTGTATACACCACCAGATGGCCCACTCAGAATCTCTAGATGGGCTGATGGGTGAAGGGCCTTCACTGCCAAAGCCAGTATCTGAAAAGCAGAAGAGGCACAATCCTCAAATGTGCAGACAGCACAAGGCTACAATAACTGACCCTTAAAAATAATCTATCAACTATCTGACAAAGAATTAAGAATAGTTCTTTTAAAGAAATTCAATGAACTATAGACAAACACAGATACACAACTAAATGAAACTTGGAAAACAATGCATGATCAAATAAGAAGTTCAACAAAGAAATAGAAATCACTAAAAATAAAAATCCTAGTGATGAATAACACAACGAATAAACTGAAGAAATCAATAGAGAGCTTCAACAGCAGACTTGACCAAGCAGAAAAAAGAATTGATGCACTAGAAGAGAGATCATTCTAGTCATTTAGTCAGAGAAGTGAAAAAAAAAGAATGAAAACAGGTGAAGAAAGCTTATGTGAATTATGGGATAGCATTAAATGAAATAGTGTATATCTTATCAGAGTCCAAGAAGGAGAAAAGACAGAAAAAGGGTTAGAAAGATTATTTAAAGACATAATGGCTGAGAATATCTCAAATCCAGGGAGAGATTTGGACATCCAGGCGCATGATGTTCATATATCTCTCCAAAATTACAACCAAAAATTATCTTTTCCAAGACTTATTATAATAATATTGTATAAAATTAAGCACGAAGAGAATTTAAAAGTCACAAGATAAAAAAATTCTCACATACAAGGAAACCCCCATAGAGCTATCAGTGGATTTTTCAGCAATGTTTCAGACTAAAAGAGAGTAGGATGATATGATCAAAGTGCTGAAAGAAAAAGAAAACTGCCAAAGAAGAATAATTCACCTGGCAGGGTTGTCCTGCAAAAAGAAAGGAGAGATAAAGACTTTCCCAGACAAACAAAACCTGTTGGAGTTCATCACAACTAGACCTGCCCTACTAAAATTGCTAACAGAAGTTCTTCAAGTTGAAACAAAAGGAGATCAACAACATGAAAACATCTGAAAGTATATAAAAATTACCAAAAGGTAAGAATATAGTCAAATTCAGAATACTCTGATACTGTATGGTGGTATGTAAATCACTTTTAACTATGATATAAAGGTTAAAAGATCAAAATATTAAAAATAACTGTAGCTGCAATCATTTTCTAGTGAATACACAGCAAATAAAAGATGTAAATTGTTAGACCAATAACATAAATTGTGGAGTGAAGAGAAGTTATTTTTGTAAGCAATTGAAGTTAAGTTGTTATCAGTTTAAATATAATGTTATACCCATAAAATGTTTTATGTAAGCCATATATTAACCACAAATTAAAAACTGTGGTACAAACAACAAAGGAAAACAAAAAGCAATTAAAGCATACCCTAAAAAATCATCAAACTACAAGGAAGACAACAACAGAAGATGAGAGAAACAAAGGAACTGCAAAAATGTCAGAAAAAAATTAACAAAATGACAGTAGTAAATCTTTACCTATCAATAATTACGTTAAATATACATCAATTAAATTCTCCAATCAAAAGACATAGAATGCTTAAATGGATTTTAAAAAACAAGATCCAACAATATGTTGCCTATAAGAAATGTACTTTAGCTTTAAGGACACACATAGTCTCTAATGAAAGCATGGAAAAGTATATTCCACTTGAAAATGTAAGCAAAATACAGCAAGTCTATACTTATATCACAAAATAGACATTGAGTCAAAAGCTACCAAAGTGACAAAGTGAATCAATATATAATGATAAAGGAATAAATTCATCAAGAAGATATAACAATTGCAAATGCTTATGCACCAAACAGTGGCACACTTAAATGTACAAAGCAAATATTAGAGAATTGAAGCAAGAAATAGATAGCAATACAATAACAGTAAGGGACTTCAATACTCCACTTTCAACAATAGACCTATTATCCAGAGAGAAAATCAATAAGGAAAGAGCAGACTTAAACAACAATATATACAAATTGATTCTAGTATACACACACAGAACATTCCATTCAACAGCAGGAAAATATACTTTCTTCTCAAGTGCACATGGATACTTTCTCCAGGATAGATCATGTGTTAGTTCACAAAATAAGACTTAACAAATTTAAGACATTGAAATCAAATCATCTATCTATTTGGGCCACAATGGTATGAAACTAGAAATGAATAATAGGAGGAAAATTGGAAAATATGTAAAATATGTGGAAATTAAACAACATACTTCTGAAGAACCAATGAGTCCATGAAAAAATTGAAGGGATATCAAAAAATATCTAGACGAAATAAACAAGTGGGACTTCATCAGACTAAAGAGCTTCTGGGGGGCCGGCCTGATGGCCAAGTGGTTGTTTGTGCACTCCACTTCAGCAGCCCAGTGTTTCACTGGTTCGGATCCTGGGCACAGACATGGCACCATTCATCAGGTCATGTTGAGGCAGCGTCCCATATAGCACAACCAGAGGCACTCACAACTGGAATATGCAACTATGTACCAGGGGACTTTGGGGAGAAGAAGAACAACAACAAAAAAATATTGTCAACAAGTTTTTGTGCAGGTGCCAATCTTTAAAGAGCTTCTGGAAGGCAAAGGAAACCAAGATCAAAATGAAATAATCCACCAACTGGGAGAAAATATTTGCAAATCGTATATCCAATAAGACGTTAATCTCTATAATATATAAAGAATTCACACAAATGAACCACAAGAAAAAGAAACAACCCAATCAAAAAGTGGGCAGAGGATATGGACAGACATTTTTTCAAAGAAGATATACAGATGGCCAATAGGCACATGAAAAGATGCTCAACATCACTCATCGTCAGGTAAATGCAAATCAAAACTACACTTAGATATTATTTTGCGCCACTTAGAATGGCTATAATCACCAAGACAAAAAACAACAAATGTTGGAGAGATTGTGGAGCAAAGGGAATACTCATACACTGCTGGTGGGAAAGCAAACTGATGCAGCCACTGTGGAAAACAGTATGGAGATTTCTCAAAAAATTAAAAATAGAAATACCATATGACCCAGCCATCCCACTACTGGGTATTTACCCAAAGAACTTGAAATCAACAATTCAAAGAAACTTATGCACCCCTATGTTTATTGTAGCATTATTCAAAATAGCAAAGATACGGAAGCAACCCAAGTGCCCATTGATGGATGATTGGATAAAGAAGAAGATTCCACACAATGGAATACTACTCAGCCATAATAAAAGGCAGAATCATTCCATTTGCAATCACATTGGACGGACCTTGAGAGCATTATGTTAAGCAAAATAAGCCAGACAAAGACAAACATCATATGATTTCACTCATATGTGGCACATAAACAAACTTACAGACAAAGAGAACAAATTAGTGGTTACCAGGGGAAGGGGGGTGGAAGGTGGGCACAAGGGGTGAAGGGGCATACTTATATGGTGTATGACAACTAATAATGTACAGTTGAAATTTCACTATGTTATAAACTATTACAACAACAATAAAAAATATCTAGAGAGAGGGTGGCCTGATGGTTAAGTTTGCACACTCCACTTTGACAGCGTGGGGTTCACAGTTTCAAATCCTGAGTGTGTGGCTACAGGCCGCTCATCAATCCATGCAATGGTGGCATCTCACATACAAAATAGAGGATGATTGGTATAGATGTTAGCCTATGGCTAATCTTCCTCACACACACACACACACACACACACACACACACACACAAACACTAAAGACAAATGAAAATGGAAACACAACATACAAAAACGTATGAGATGCAGCAAAGGCAGTTCAAAGACCAAAGTATATAGTGATAAACACCTACATTAAGGAAAAAGAAAGATCTCAAATAAAGAACTCAACTCCACACCCCAAAGAACTAGAAAAAGAAGAACAAATTAAAGTTAGCAAAAGAAAGGAAATAATAAACATCAGAGAAGTAAATGAAGTAGAGACCAGAAAATAACAAAAGAATCAGTGAAACTAAGAGCTGGTCTTTTGAACAGATAAAAAAATTGGCAAATATTTAGCTAGACTAAGAAAGAAAAATAGAAGATTCAAATAAATATAATCAGAACTGAGAAAAGAGACATTACAAATGATACCACAGAAATATAAAGGAACATAAAATACTACTATGAACATTTATACACCAACAAACTGGATAACCTGCAAGAAAAAGATAAGTTCCTAGAAACATACTTCCTACCAAGACTGAATCATGAAGAAATAGAAAGTCTGAACAGACCAATATTGAGTAAAGGGATTGAATCAACAAATAAAAATCTCCCAATGAAGAAAAGCCCACAATCAGGTGGCTTCACTTATGAATTCTACCAAACATTTAGAGGAGAATGAGTGCCAATCCTTCTCAAATGCTTCTCAAAAAATGGAGAGATCATTCCCAAACTCATTTTATGAAGCCAGCATTATCCTGATACTAAAGCAAAATTAGCACATTAAAGGAAAGGGTACTACAGGCCAGTAAAAGTTCGCAACAAAATACTAGCAAACTGAATTGAATAGCATATTAAAAGGATCATACACCATGAACAAATGGGATTCATCCCACAGATGCAAGGATGGTTCAATTTACACAAATCAATAAATATGATATACCACATTAATAAAAGATAAAATCATATCATCATCTCAACAGGTGTAGAAAAATCATTTGACACATTTCAACTTTCCTTCATGATAAATACTCTCAACGAAGTATAAAAAAATACCTCGGGGCTGGCCACATGGCCTAGTGGTTAAGTTCAGCATACTCTACTTTGGTGGCCCAGATTCAGTTCCTGGGCACAGACCTACACCATTCATCCATGGCCATGCTGTGGCGGTGACCCATATACAAAGTAGAGGATTATTGGCACAGATGTTAGCTCAGTGCGAATCTTCCTTAAGCAAAAGGAGCTAGATTGGCAATGGATGTTAGCTCAGGGCGAATCTTCCTCAGCAAAGAAAAAGAAATACTGCAACATAATAAAGGCCATATGTGAATAAGATGAAAAATTGTCTCCATTTGCAGATGGCATGATTGCATATATAGAAAATTTCAAAGATTCTATAAAAACTATTGAAACAAATAAATGAATTCAGTAAAAATGCAGGATACAAACTAAACATACAAAAATCAGTTACATTTTTATACACTAACAACAAACTGTATTTTAAAAGAAACTTTTAAAAATCCCATTTACAATAGCATCAAAAATACTTAGGAATAATTTAACAAAGGAGAAGAAAGATCTGTACACTGAAAGTTATAAGGCATTTATGAAAGAAACTGAAGTAGACACAAATATATGGAAATATCCTGTGTTCAGGAATTGGAAGAATTAATATTATTAAAATTTCCCACTACCCAAAGCCATCTATAAATATAATGCTGTTCGTATCAAAATTCTAATGGCACTTTTCACATGTAAAGAAAAAACAAACCAAAAATTGATACGGGTCTATGACAGATCCTAAATAGCGAAAGCAACCATGAGAAAGAGGAACAAAGTTGGAGGCATTACACTTCCTGATTTCGAATTTTATTACAAACCTATAGTAATTAAAATAGTATAGTATTAGCATAAAAAATGGACACAGACAAATGGAAAAGAACAGAGTGCAGAAACAAAACCACACATATATGGTCCAATGATATTTGATGGGGGAGCCAAAAATATTCAATGGGGAAAGTATAGTCTTATCAATACATGATGCTAGGAAAACTGGATATACACATGCACAAGAATGAAACTGGTCATCTATCCTAAACCAGTCACAAAAATTAAACTAAAATGAATTAAAGATTTAAATGTAAGACCTGAAACCATAAACCCCCTCCCCTAAAAAGGGAAAAAGTTCTTTAACATTGGTCTTGACAATGATGTTTTGGATATGGCATAAAAAGCACAAGCCACAAAAGCAAAAATAAAGAGTGGGACTGCATCAAAATAAAGAGCTTTTGCACCAAAAAAGTTTCAGCAAAATGAAAAGGCAACCTGCAGAATAGAGGGTAATGTTTGCAAGCCATATATCTAATAAGAAGTTAACATCCAAAATATATAAAGTACTCATTCAAATCAATAGCAAAAATACAAACAACGTGATTAAAAATTGAGCAGAGAAGCTGAATGGACGTTTTTTAAAAAAAATACAAATGGTCAACAGATTTATGAAAAGATGCTTAACATCACTAGTTATCAGGGAAATGCAAATCAAAACCTCAAAATCGCACCTATTAGAATGGTTATTACCAATAAGACAAGAGACAAAATGTGTTGACAAGGCTGTGGAGAAAAAGCAATGCTTTTGCTCTGTTAGTGGGAATGTTATTTGATACAGCCAACATGAACAACAGTATGAAGGTTCCTCAAAAAATTAAAAATACAGGCTGGCCCAGTGGTGTAGTGGTTAAGCTCTTGCAGTCTGCTTCGGCAGCCCCAGGTTTGCAGATTTGGATCCAAGACGCAGACCTAGCACTGCTGGCCAAGCCACACTTTGGCAGCATCTCACGTAAAATAGGGGAAGATTGTCACAGATATTACCTCTGTGAAAATCTTCCTCATACACAGAAAAAAATTACAAATGGACCTACCATCTGATCCAGCAATCCCATTTCTGGGTATATATACAAAAGTATTGAAATCAGGTTGGGAGGAGATAACTACACTCCCATGTTCATTGCAGCATTATTCACTATACCCAAGACATGGAAAGAACCAAGTATCCTTCTTCAGCTCAATGAATAAAAAAGATGGTTTACATGTATATATTAATTATTAATTAATATATAATAGACAATATATTAGCATACATGATTAATGATTATTAATATAATGTTATATAATATATAACATTCCATTGTGTATTATATATAATAATGTAATAGTAATATATGTAATATCTATGTATATATGTGTTATATATGTATCTAATTATGTATATATGTAATATATAATACTAAATATACAGTACATAATATAGATACTAAATATATACATAGATATAATACACAATATATATTATGCATATTATATATTATATACTTATATAAACATTATATTATATAATTCATATTTATGTACAATTTATACATATATTGATTTAAAATTAATTTATAATTTGTATATAATATGGTTTATATGTAATTATATATGTATTATATAATACATAATATAATAATCATATTATAATTATAATAAAGAATATATAATGTGCAATTAACATTATATATTATGTATAATATATATTATAATGTATATAATAATTATATGTAATATAACAGTATGATATGTTATATATATTGTGATATTCTACGTTATACAAAAATAACCCATAGTGTCTTATAGTAATTGTAATATATGTAATATATATAATAATAATGTATGCATTATGTCTAATTTATGTGTATATATAATACATAATAATTATAATAGTAATATATGAGATATATATGTGTATGTGTAATATATACATATGTAATATACATACATATATAATAGTCCCTTGTGTGTGTCTCTCTCTATATATAGAGACTTTTGAGAGAGAGACACACACAATGAAATATTATTCAGTCGTGAGAAAGACGGAAATCTTCCTTTTGTAACAACATGGATGGACCTTGTGGGCACTATGCTAAGTGAATTAAATCAGACACATAAAGATAAATACTGGATATTCTCACTTATATGTGGAACCTAAAAAAGTTGAACTCATGGAAATAGAGAATAAAATGGAGGTTTCCAGAGGGCTGGGGGGTGGAGGAAATGGGAAATATTAGTCAAAGGATACAAACCGTCAGTTATGAAATAAGTAACTTCTGAGGATTTAAGGTACAGCTTGATGAACATAGTTAATAATACCATTTTATATCCTTGAAGGATCTTAAGAGAATAGATCTTAAATGTTATCACCAAAAAAATTGTAATTACATGTGGTGATGGATGTGTTAACTCATCATGGAAATCATTTTGCAATATAAACATATATTGAATTATCATGTTGTACCCTTCAAACTAAGATGATGCTATATGACAGTTATATCTCAATAAAGCTGGAGACAAAAAAAGAATAACTACAAAAAAATGCAAGTCTTTCTTTGATATAGTCATATGTCATCTGGACTTAAAGAGAGATGTGGACAAATTCCACTAATATTCGAGAAAGTAGGCACCATGTGACCGTGTCCACATAAAGAATACGTAGGGATTTTTCTTAAGAAGGCATTGATTGGGAAGTGTGCCTGACGAGTCAAGTAAATTGATCCATATGATGACTTGGACTCATTATTAGGAATATACATGTACTTTAATTATTCTGGATTATAGGATATTTTCAAATGAAGACTTTTTTCACACGTGTACAGTATCTCCAGTTTGCCTAACAAAACATTGCACAAAAAATCTTTGTTGAATCCACTTTAATCTCTAAATATACCCTTTCTCAAAAAACATATTAAATATTTTAATTAAAGCTGTTCTTTTAAAAAAGAGCTTCTTTTGTTACATTCTACAAGTTTTGGTATGTTGTGTTTTCATTTTTATTTGATTCAAGACATTTTTATAACCCTTTTGATCTTTGACCCATTGGTTGTTCAGGGATGTGTTGTTTAATTGCCACCTATTTGTGAATTTTCCAGGCTTCCTCCTTTTATTGATTGCTGTTTTCACATCATTGTGGTCAGGAAAGACACTTGATATGATTTAAATATTCTTAAGTTTGTTACTACTTGTTTTGTGACATAATGTAAGATCTATCCCGGAGAATGTTCCATGTACACTTGAGAAGAAAGAGTATTCTGCTTGTGTTGGATGGAATGTTCTATATATGTCTTTTAGGCCTATTTGGTCTAAAATGTAATTTAAGCTTGATATTTTCTTAGTAATTTTCTTTCTGGATAATCTGTATATTCTTAAAAGTAAGATATCAAAGTTCCCTACATTACTATCTATTTCTGCCTTAAAATCTGCTACTGTTTGCTTAGTACTTTTAGATGCTCTGATATTGGGTACATATATATTTAAAATTGTTATATCCTCTTGATAAGTTGATCCAGTTATCATTATATAATGATCACCTTTGACTCTAGTAGCAGTTTTTCACTTTAAGTATAATTTTTCTGATATGTGTACAGCTACCTCTGCTCACTTTTGGTTTCCATTAGGTGTAATATCTTTTTCTATGCCTGAACTTTCAGCTTATGTGTGTGCTCAAAGCTGAGCTGAATCTCTTGTAGGTAGCATATACTTTAGTCTTGTATTTTTATCTATTGAGCCACTCTGTTTCTTGATTGCAGAATTTAATTTATTTACATTTAAAGTAATTATTGATAGGTAGGGACTTACTATAGCCATCTTGGTACTTGTTTTCTGGATGTTTTGTAGTTCCTTTGTTCCTTTCTTACTCTTTTGCTGCATTTCTTTATGATTTGATGATTTCCGTAATGGTACTCTTTGATGCCTTTCCTTTTCTTTTGTGTATTTACTATAGGCTTTTGTGTTGTTGTTACCTGAGGCTTACACACAACATACTAAAGTTATAACAATCTACTTTAATTTGAATACTTAACTTTGATTATGTATAAAAACTCTACCCTTTTAATCTCCAATGACATTTTAATATTTTGATATTATAATGTACTTCTCTTTATATTGTGTATCCATTAACAAATTATGGTAGTTATAGTTATTTTTAATACTTTTGTCTTTTAAATTTTATGCTACAGTTAAAAGTCATTTATACACACCAATGCAGAATTAGAATATTCTGAATTTGACTATAGACTTACCTATAACAGTGAGTTTTATCATTTCATGTCACCAATTAACAATTTTTCATTTCAGCTGAAGAACTCCTTTTGAAATTTCTTAATATGGAGGACTAATGCTAATGAGTTTCCTCAGCTTTTGTTTGTCTAAGAAATTCCTTCTCTCTCCTTCATTTCTATAGGACTACTTTGCTGGGAAAGTATTCTTGGTTGATAGGTTTTTTGTTTATGCACATTGATAATATCCCACCTTTTCTGGGCCTGCAACAATTCTGCTAAGAAATCTGCTGATAACTTTACTGGGAATTAATTATATGTCATGAAATTCTCTTCTTTTGCTGCTTTCAAAATTCAGCCTTGTCTTTAAAATTGACAATTTTATTATAATTTTTTTCAGTGTAAGTCCCCTCGTTTCAACTTATTTGGTGACCATTTGGTTTCCTGGATGTTGTTGCCTATTTCCTTCCCTAGATTTGAAAAGTCTCCAGCCATTATTCCTTTAAATAAGCCTTTTCCCTTCTCTCTCTCCCTTGTCTTCTTGTGGGATTGCCATAATGCTTCTAGGGTTTCTTTTAACGGTGGTCCATAAATCCCATAGGCTTTCTTCATGATTTTTTATTCATTTTTCTTTTTCTTCCTCTAAGTAGGTAATATCAAATGACCTGTTTTCAAATTCAAAGACTTTTTCCAATGCTTGATCGAGTCTGCTGTTTACGCTGTCTTTTGCGTTTTCATTTCCTTCATTGTGTTATTTAGTTCCAGAATTTTTGTTCAGTTCTTTTTTTATAATTTCTATCTCTTTGTTGAAATTCTCATTTTGTTCCTGTGTTATTGTCCTGATTTCATTGAGTTATCTATCTGGGTTCTCTTATTGCTCATTGAATGTCCTTATAACAATTATTTAGATTTCTTTGTCTGGCAATTTGTAGATCTCCATTTATTTGTCATTGGTTACTGAAAAATTATTGCATTTATTTGTTGATGTCATTTTCCTTGCTTTTTTGTGTCTCAGGGGCCTTCATTGATCTCTGCACATTTGATGGGAAACTCAGCTCTTCCAGTCTTTATGAATTTGTTTCAGTGGCGAAAGCCATTCACATATGAGTGGGGACAAGGGCACCAGCTAGATTTGTGGGATTGAATGAAGGCATACAACCATAATAATTCCTCCAAAGAGGGAACAAGAATTGTGGAATAGGCATATCCATAGAAAAGACCTGAGAATTTCTAAGTATCCCTAGCAAGAATTACCAGTGAAGCTATTTCTTTCCTAAAGAGAGGCAGTAGAAAATGAAGAGGGTAATACTTCTTCAAATGTGAAAGCAGCAATGCAAGATCAAAGAACATGACTAATCAAGGAAAAATGACACTATTAAGGAAAATCAATAATTTTCCAGGAACTGATCCCAAAGAAGTGGAGACATATGAATCGCCTGAACAAAAGTTCAAAATAATTGTTTTAAGAAAACTTGGTGATCTATGAGACAACTCAGACAGACAACAAAGTGAAATCAGGAAAACAATAAATGAACAAAATAAGAAGTTCAAAAGAGAGACAGAATTCATAAAAAGAAGCAGAAATTATAAAGTTGAAGAATACAATAATATGAGGAAAAACTTCCAAACTCATTTCACAAGGCCAGCATGACCCTGGGACCAAAGCCAGACTAGGAAACTACTATAAATGAAAATTGCAAATTAATATCCCTTATGAAAATAGACACAAAAATCCTCCATAGAATACTAGAAAACTACGTTCAATAGTACCTTAAATGGATTGTACACCATGACCAAGAGGCATTTATCCCTAGAATTCAAGGATAGTTCAACATATGCATATCAGTCAATGTGATAAGCCACATTAAAAGAACAAAGGATAAAAATCACATGATCATCTCCATAAATGCCAAAAAAGAACTTGACAAACTTCAATACCCTTTCATAATAAAATCTCTGAATAAATTAGATATGGAAAGAATGTACTTTGACACAAAAAAGTCTATATATAAAAACACATAGCTGAGGAGTTTGGAGGATGGTGGCATAGGAGGATTCTGAGCTCACATTCTCCCGTGGACACAATAAACTTACAATTACCTTTAGGACAATTTCCTCTGAGAGAGATATGAAAAGAACCTCCAAAACAGTGGACAAGATAGAAGAAGTGGAAGAGACAGAAATACAGTCCTGCTCAGGAAAATACTACACTCCAGTTGCAGCACTGCATGGTTGGGAGTGATCTCAAAGTTATGGAGCTTTTCCTGGAGGGGTGGAGGATTTGAGCTCCACATTAGGCACCCTAGTCCTTAGATCCAGCACCAGAAAGATGAGACCCAAAAACACCTGGCTTTGAAAACCAATAGGGAATACACCCAAGAATACTATAAAATTTCAAGGAAATGAAAATATGCTTTTAAACGGCCCATGCACATACTCACTTGACCTGGAAACCAGCACAAAAACACCAGATAGAAAAGTGTGTAGTCAAAGAGACTCACTAACTAAGCTCAGAGTACATCCCAAAGAGGCAGGAGGTGGCTAGGGCCCCACCCCCATGGACTGAGACACTAGTGGCAGCCATTTTATGACCTAGCTCAGCCCTGGTGACAAAGATACTGTCAGGATGTCAGGTGCCACTTGAAATCCTCCCTCTAGCCTGCTAATGCAGGAGCCTGCCCCAGCAATTCAAGCACCTGAGGTAATTAATCACAGCAAGGTAGTGTAGGCAGCCTGCCTCAGGGACCTGCACTGTCCACCAGCACCTCAGGCAGTTGTACACCCCTCAGTCACAAAGCCAGCCCATGCCAGGGGTCTACTCTGCTAACCAGCATGCCCAAGGAAGTTGTGCACTACCTGGTTGCATAGGCATAGGCATCCTGCACCTGAGGTCTACCCTAAACAAGAGTAAACAAGCAACAACCACACTGCCAGACTGTATACCCAGCCACACTGGAGGACAGTCCAGCCTATCTGCACATGTGCAACAATAGCACCCCCGCCACAACAGAAGGGCGCATCTAGTCCACACAGGGGACACTCCTGGATCATCAGGAATGGATGATGACAGGGAAACATACTGCTGGGCCCCATAAGACATCTCTTACATAAGGTCACATTTCTATGTAGCTGATCTACCTAATACATAGAAATAAACATAGAGAAGTGGGTAAAATGAGGAGACAATGGAATATATTACAAACAAAATAAAAGGACAAACATTCAGAAAAATAACTAAATGAAACAGAGATAAACAATGTACCTGATAAAGATTACAAAATAGCAGTCATAAGGATGCTCACTGATCTGGGGAGAAGAATAGATGAACACTGAAAACTTCAACAAGGAATTGGAAAATATAAAAAGAACCAAACAAAACTGAAGAATACAATAATGGAGATGAAAAATTCACTAGAGGGAATCAACAGCAGAGTAGATGACCTTTTCTTGTGACCTTTTCTTTTCCACTTAAAGAAGTAAGTCCCTTTAACATTTCTTGTAAGGCCAGTTTAGTGGTGATAAATTCCTTTAGTTTTTGCTTGTCTGGAAAATTCTTTTTTTAAAATTATTTTATTGAGGTCATATTGGCTTATAACATTGTTTAAAGTTTATGTGTACACTAATATATATCAGTTTCTATATAGATTTTTCAGAAGAAAGGATCAGTTACCTGGATGAAGGAGTAGAAGAAATCACCCAAGCTGAACAGAAGAAAAAAAGAATTAGAAAGAACAAGGACAGTCCAAAGGGTCTCTGGACAACATCAAGCATACTAATTCCCATATTACAGGTGCCCCAAAATGAGAAGAGAGAGAGAAAGAGCAGAGAATATATTTGAAGAAATAGTAGCTGAAAATCTCCCTAACCTGAGAAAGGAAATACACATTCGGGAAAGAATAGAGAGTACCAAACAAGATGAACCCAAAGAGGCTCACACAAACAAACATTGTAATTAAAATATCAAGAATTAAAGATAGGGGTCAGCCTAGTAACATAGCAATTAAGTTCATGTGCTCCACTTCAGCAGCCCAAGGTTCATGGGTTCAGATCCTAGGAATGGAACTACACATCACTCATCAAGCCATACTGTAGGGTGTCCCATATTCAAAATAGAGGAAGATTGTCACAGATGTTAGCTCAGGAACAATCTTCCTCAAGCAAAAAGAGGAAGATTGGCAACCGATGTTAGTGGCCAATTATCCTCACACAAAAAAAAGTAAATGATAAAATCACAGTCCTAAAAGCTGCAAGAGAAAAGCATGAAGTTACATACAAGGAAAACCCTATAAGGCTATCAGCTTACTTTCCAGCAGAAACCTTACAAGCTACAAGGGAGTGGCACTCTATATTAAAAATGCAGAGGGAAAACCTACAACCAAGAATATTTTACCTAGCAAGATTATCATTCAGAATGGAACGAGAGATAAAGAATTTTCCAAACAACCTGATCAAAAACTGGGCAGAGGATATGAATGGATATTTTTTCTAAAGATATACAGATGGCCATCAGGCACACGAAAAGGTGTTCAAAATCACTAATTATTAGGGAAATACAAATCAAAACTACAATGAGATATCACTTTACAATCCATAAGAATGGCTATAATTAACAAGACAAGAAATAACAAGTGTTGGAGAGGATGTGGCCAAGAGGGAACCCTCATACATTGCTGGTGGGAATGCAAACTGGTGCAGCCACTATGGAAAACAGTAGGGAGATTTCTCAAAGAATTAAAATTAGAAATACAATATGATCCATCTATTGAACTACTGGATGTTTATCCAAAGAACATGAAATCACCAATTCAAAGAGATGTATGCACACCTATGTTCACTGAAGCATTATTCACAATAGCCAAGATGTGGAAGCAACTCAAGTGCCCATCAATGGGTGAATGAATAAAGAAGAGATGGTATATATACAGTGGAATACTACTCAGCCACACAAAAGCTATCATGCCATTTGCAACAACATGGGTGGACCTTGAGCATAATATGCTAAGTGAAATAAGCCAGATAAAGAAAGACAAAGACCATACGATTTCACTGAAATGTGGAAGATAAACACATTGATAAGGAGAACAGATTAGTGGTTACCAGAGGGGAAGGGTAAAAGCACTAAAGGGGCACATATGTATGGTGATAGATAAAAATTAGACTATTGATGGTGAACACCATGCAGTCTATATAGAAACTGATATATATTAGTGTACACATAAACTTTAAACAATGTTATAAGCCAATATGACCTCAATAAAATAATTTTAAAAAAAGAATTTTCCAGACAAGCAAAAACTAAAGGAATTTATCACCACTAAACTGGCCTTACAAGAAATGTTAAAGGGACTTACTTCTTTAAGTGGAAAAGAAAAGGTCAAAAATAGAATTAAGAAAATTATCAAAGAAAAAGTATCACTGGTAAAAGCAAATATACAGGGAAAGTAGTGAATCTACCTCCTATAAAGCTAGTATGAAGGACAAAAGACAAAAGTACTAAAATCATCTATACCTTCAATAAAAGTATAAGAGATATACAAAACCAAGAGACAAAATATGATTTCAAAAACATAAAATGTGGAGGGAGAGTAAAAGTGTAGGGCTTTTAATATGAAGTCAAACTTAAAAGACAATCGACAATACAGATTGCAATATACATAGCTTATTATATATGAACATCATGGAATCATAAACCAAAAACCTATAATAAATACAAAAAAAAGAGAAAGGAGGGGCTGGCCCCATGGCCAAGTGGTTAAGTTTGCGCGCTCTGCTGCAGGCGGCCCAGTGTTTCATTGGTTCGAATCCTGGGTGCGGACATGGCACTGCTCATCAAACCACGCTGAGGCAGCGTCCCACATGCCACAACTAGAAGGACCCGCAACGAAGAATATACAACTATGTACTGGGGGGCTTTGGGGAGAAAAAGGAAAAAATAAAATCTTAAAAAAAAAAGAGAAAGGAAATCAAACATAACACTAAAGAATGCCATCAAATCATAAGGAAATAAATCAAGAGAGAAAGAGGGGATAAGAGAAGAACTACTAAAACATTCAGAAAAAAAGTAACAAATGGCAAAAATTACATACATATAGTTACTTTAAATAGAAATGGACTAAATGCTCTATTCCAAAGACATCAGGTAGGGGCCAGCCCAGTGGCACAGTAGTTGGGTTCACGCTCTGCTTCAGCAGCCCGGGTTTCACAGGTTCAGATCCCAGGCATGGACCTACACATCACTCATTAAGTCATGCTGTGGCAGCATCCCACCTACAAAGTAGAGGAGGATTGGAACAGATGTTAGCTCAGGGACAACCTTCCTCACAAAAAAAAAGACATAGGATGACAGATAAAAAACAAGACCTGTATATATACTGCATACAAGAGATACTTCAGATCTAAAGACACTCACAGCTGAAAGTGAAGGGATGGAAAAAGATATTTCATGCAAATGGAAATAAAAAGAAAGCTATAAGTATAAAGACTTACATCAGACAAAATAGACTTTAAAACAACAACTGTAACAAGAGACAAAGAAAGACATTATATAATAATAAAGGGAACAATTCAACAAAAATATGACTTGTAAATATCCATGCACCCAACATAGGAGCATCTAAATACATAAAGCAAATATTAGCAGACATATCAAAAAAGAAATTGACAGTAATGCAATAATGGTATGGGACTTTAACGCCCTACTTACATCAATGGATAGATCATCTAGACAGAAGATAAAGAAACATTGTTCTTATAATGACACATTAGAGAAGATGGATTTAATAGATATATAGAGAACATTCTATCCAAAAAGAGCAGAATACACATTTGTTTTTGAGTGCACATGGAACATTCTCTAGGACACATCACATCTTATGCCTAATACAAGCTGAAATAAATTTAAGAAGATTAAAATAAATTTAAGAAATCATATCAAGAATATTTCTCACCACAATGGTATGAAAATAGAAATCAACCACAAGATAAAAACTAAAAAAGTCACAAATATGTGGAGATTAAACAAAATGATGCTTGAATAATTATTGGGTCAATGAAGAAATCATAGGACAAATGAAAAAATTCATGGAAACAAATGAAAATGAAACTATAACTTACTAGAATTATGGGATACAGTAAGATTGGTACTAAGACGAATGTTTATACTAATACAGATCTACCTACAACATCAAGAAAAATTTCAAACAAACAATCTAACATTATACCTAAAGAACTAGGAAAAGCAAAGCCACAAATCAGTAGAAGGAAAGAAATAATAAAAATCATAGCAGAAATAAATGAAATAGAGCCTAAAAAGACAACAGAAAAGATTAATGAAACTAACGGCTAATTCTTTGAAAAGATAAACAAAATTTACAAACCTTTAGCTACAGTCAGCAAGAAAAAAAGACAGAAGGCTCAAATAAATAAAATCACAAAGAAAAGAGGAGAAATTACAAGAGACCCCACATAAATACAAAGGACTATAAGAGAATTATATAAAAATCTATACATCAACAAATTAGATAATCTAGAAGAAAAGAACAAATTCTTAAAATCATACAACTTCTAAAACTGAATCAAGAAGAAATAGAGAATCTGAAAAGAATGTTCACTAGTAAGGAGATGGAAACAATAATCAAAAACATTCCAGAAAACAAAAAAGTGCATCACCAGATGGCTTCCTTGGTGAATTCTACACAACGTTCAAAGAAAATTCAATACCTAACCTCTCAAACTTTTCCAAAAAATTAATGAAGGGATGTTTTGTAACTCATTTTATGAGGCTGATGTTACCCTGATAGTAAAACCAGACAAACACTACACAAAAAACACTACAGGCCAGTATAGTTGATGAACTAGATGCAAACATCCTCAAAAAAATACTGGAAAATCAAATACAATACATTAAAGGGATCATACATCACAATCAAGTGAGATTTATTCCAAGGGTGTATGGATAGTTAACATCAGCAAATCAATCAACACAATACTCCACATTAACAAAATAAGGAATAAAAATCATATAACTGTCTCAATAGATGCAGAGAAAGCTTTCAACAACATTCAGTATTCATTTACGATAAAAACCTTGAATAAAAAGAGTATAGAAGGAAAGTACCTCAACATAATAAAGGTTATATATGACAAACCCACAGCTATCATACTCAGTGAAAAATTAAGAGATATCCTTCTAAGAACAAAAACAAGACAAAGATGCACAGTTTTGCCACTCCAATTGAACATAGTACTGGAAGTCCTAGCCAGAGAAATTAGACAAGAACAAGAAATGAATAGTATCCAAATTGGAAAGGAAGAAGTAAATATCACTAATTGTATATGAAATGATTTTATATATATAAAACCCTAAAGAATCCACCAAAAAACTATTAGAAATAGTAGCTTGGCCCATGTCATTGTGGTTAAATTTGACATTCTCCACTTAGGCAGCCTGGGTTCATGGATTTTGGATCCCAGGCTTGGATCTACATCACTCATCAGCCATGTTGTGGTGGTGACCCACATGTAAAGTAGAAGAAGATTGGCAAAGATGTTAGCTCAGGGCTAATCTTCCTCAGGAAAAAAAAACTATTTGAAATAATGAATTAACTCTGTAAACTGGCAGGGTACAAAATCAACATACAAAAATCTGTTTTATTTCCATACGCTAACAACAAAATAGCAGAAAGAGAAATCAAGAATACAACCCCATTTACAATCAGTACAAAACAATAAAATACGTAGGAATAAACTTAACCAAGGATTTGAAAGACCCATATACTGAAAATTTTAAAACATTGTTGAAAGAAAACAGAAAGAAATGTAAAGATATTCAGCCCTAATGGATTAGAATAATTAACATAGTTAAAAATGTCCATATTACCTAAAGCAATCGACAGATTTAGTGGAATCCCATTAAAAATCCCAATAACATTTTTCATCAAAATAGAACAAAGAATTCTAAAATTCATATGGAAGAAAAAAGACCTCAAATTGCCAAAGCAACTGTGAAAATAACAAACCTGGAGTCATCACACAACGTGATTTCAAAATATACTACAAAGCTATAGTAATTAAAATAGCATGGCACTAGCAGAAAAACAGACACTCAGATCAATGGAACAGAACTGAGAGCCCAGAAAAACTCCACCCACTTATGGACATTTATTTTTTTTTAATTTTTTATTGAGTTAATGATAGTTTACAATCTTGTGAAATTTCAGTTGTACATTGTTGTTTGTCAGTCCTGTTGTAGGTGCACCCCTTCACCCTTTGTGCCCAACCCCCACCCCACCTTTCCCCTGGTAGCCACTAATCTGGTCTCTTTGTCTACATTTTTAAAGTCCTCATATGAGTGGAGTCATACAAAGATTGTCCTTCTCTATCTGGCTTATTTCACTTAACATAATTCCCTCAAGGTCGATCCATTTTGTTGCAAATGGGATGATTTTGTTCTTTTTTACTGCTGAGTAGTATTACATTGTGTATATATACCACATCTTCTTTATCCATTCATCTGTTGATGAGCACTTAGGTTGCTTCCATGTCTTGGCTATTGTAAATAATGCTGCAATAAACATTGGGGTGCATAGGACTTTTGGAATTGCTGATTTCAGGTTCTTTGGATAGATACCCAGTAGTGGGATAGCTGGATCATATGGTAGTTCTATTTTTAATTTTTTGAGGAATCTCCATACTGTTTTCCATAGTGGCTGTATCAGTTTGCATTCCCACCAGCAGTGTATGAGGGTTCCTTTTTCTCCACAACCTCTCAAACATTTGTTACTATTAGTTTTAGATATTTTTGTCATTCTAATGAGTGTAAGGTGATATCTTAGTTTAGTTTTGATTTGCATTTCCCTGATGATCAGCAATGATGAACATCTTTTCATGTGCCTATTGGCCATCCATATATCTTCTTTGGAGAAACATCTGTTCATGTCTCCTGCCCATTTGTTGATTGGGTTGTTTGATTATTTGTTGTTGAGTTGTGTGAGTTCTTTATATATTATGGATATTAAGCCTTTGTCAGATGTATGACTTGCAAATATTTTTTCCCAGTTAGTGGGTTGTTTTTTTGTTTCAATCCTGTTTTCATTTGCCTTGAAGAAGCTCTTTTGTCTGACGAAGTCCCATTTGTTTATTCTTTCTATTGTTTCCCTTCTCTGGGAAGACATGGTGTCTGAAAAGATTCTTTTGAAACTGATGTCAAAGAGTGACTGCCTACATTTTCTTCTAGAAGCCTTATGGGTTCACGTCTCACCTTTACGTCTTTCCTCCATTTTCAGCTTATTTTGGTGAATGGTGAAAAAGAATGGTCAATTTTCATTTTTTTACATGTGGCTGTCCAGTTTTCCCAGTACCATTTGTTGAAAAGACTTTCTTTTCTCCATTGTAGGCCCTCAGCTCCTTTGTTCAAGATAAGTTGTCCATAGATGTGTGGTTTTATTTCTGGGCTTTCAATTCTGTTCCATTGATCTGTGGACCTGTTTTTGTACCAGTACCATGCTGTTTTGATTACTTTAGCTTTGTAGTATGTTTTGAAGTCAGGGATTGTGATGCCTCCAGTTTTGTTCTTTTTTATCAGAATTGCTTTAGAAATTTGGGGTCTTTTTTTGCCCCATATGAATTTTAGGATTCTCTGTTCTAATTCTGTAAAGAATGTTCTTGGGATTCTGATTGGGATAGTATTGAATCTGTAGATTGCTTTAGGTAGAATGGATATCTTAACTATGTTTATTCTCCCAATCCATGTACATGGGATGTCTTTCCATCTCTTTATGTCATCATCTATTTCTTTCAGAAAAGCCTTGCAATTTTCATTGTATAGGTCTTTCACTTCCTTAGTTAAATTCCCCCCAAGGTATTTTATTCTTTTTCTTGCAATTGTGAATGGTATTGTGTTCTTGAGTTCTTTTTCTGTTTGTTCATTATTAGAGTATAGAAATGCTACTGATTTATGAAAATTGATTTTATACCCTGAAACTTTGCTGTAGTTGTTGATTACTTCTAAAAGTTTTCCAATGGATTTTTTGGGATTTTCTATATATAAGATCATGTCATCTGCAAACAGCGAGTTTCACTTCTTCCCTCCCTGTTTGGATTCCTTTTATTCCTTTTTCTTGCCTAATTTCTCCGGGAAGGACCTACAGTACTACGGTAAATAAGAGTGGTGATAGAGGGCATCCTCATCTCATTCTTGTTTTCAGGGAGATGGTGCTCAGTTTTTGCCCATTGAGTATGATGTTGGCTATGGGTTTGTCATATATGGCCTTTATTATGTTGAAGTAGTTCCCTTCTATCCTCATTTGGTTCAGAGTTTTTATCATAAATGGCTGTTGGATCTTGTCAAATGCTTTCTCTGCATCTATTGAGATGATCATGTGGTTTTTATTCCTCAATTTGTTGATGTGGTGTATCACGTTGATTGATTTGCAGATGTTGAACCATCCCTGTGTCCCTGGTATGAATCCCACTTGATCATGATGTATGATCCTTTTGATGAATTGCTGAATTTGGGTGGCCAAAGTTTTGTTGAGAATTTTTGCATCTATGTTCACCAGTGATATTGGCTTGTAATTCTCTTTTTTTGTGCTGTCCCTATCAGGCTTTGGTATCAGCGTGATGTTGGCCTCGTAGAATGTGTTAGGAAGTGTTCCATCCTCCCTAATTTTTTGGAGTAGCTTGAAAAGGATAGGTACTAAATCCTCTCTTGAAAGTTTGGTAGAATTCCCCAGGAAAGCCATCTGGTCCTGGCGTTTTATTCTTTGGGATGCTTTTGATTGCTGTTTCAATCTCTTTCCTTGTGATTGGTCTGTTCAAATTGTCTGCTTCTTCTTGAGTGAGCTTTGGGAGATTGTAGGAGTCCAAGAATTTGTCCATTTCCTCTAGGTTACCCATTTTGTTGGCATAGAGTTTTTCAAAGTATTCTCTTATAATCCGTTGTATTTCTGTGGAGTCTGTTGTTATTTCTCCTCTTTCATTTCCGATTTTGTTTATTTGAGCTTTCTCCCTTTTTTTCTTTGTAAGTCTGGCTAAGGGTTTGTCACTTTTATTTATCTTCTCAAAGAAGCAGCTCTTTGTTTCATTTATCCTTTCTACTGCCTTTTTCATTTCAATAGCATTTATTTCTCCCTAATTTTTATTATTTCTCTCCTTCTACTGACTTTGGGCTTTGTTCTTCTGTCTCTAATTCAGTTAGGTATAGTTTGAGGTTGCTTATTTGGGATTTTTCTTGTTTGTTAAGATGTGCCTGTATTGCGATGTATTTACCTCTTAATACAGCTTTTGCTGTATCCAATATGAGTTGATATGGCATGTTATCATTTTCAGTTGTCTCCAGGTATTTTTTGATTTTGTCTTTAATTTCTTCAACGATCCATTGCTTGTTCAATAGCGTATTGTTTAGTCTCCACATCCTTGTGTCTTTCTCAGCTTTTTTCTTGTAATTAATTTCTAGCTTTATAGCATTATGATTGGAGAAGATGCTTGTTATTATTTCTATTTTTTTAAATTAGTAGAGGCTTGCCTTGTTTCCCAACATATGGTCTATCCTTGAGAATGTTTCATGTGCACTTGAGAAGAATGTGTTTTCTGCTGTTTTTGGGTGAAGTGTTCTATATATGTCTATTAAGTCCAATTGTTTTAGCTTTTCATTTAGCTCCACTGTTTCCTTGTTAATTTTCTGTCTAGATGATCTGTCCATTGATGTGAGTGGGGTGTTGAGGTCCCCTACTATCCTTGTGTTATTTTTAATATCTTCTTTTAGGTTTGTTAATATTTGCTTTATGAACTTTGGTGCTCCTGTGTTGGGTGCATAGATATTTATAAGTGTTATTTCTTCTTGAGGAAGTGTCCCTTTGATCATTATATAATGTCCCTCTGTGTCTCTCTTTACCTGCCTTATTTTGAAATCTGTGTTGTCTAATATAAGTATTGCGACACCTGCGTTCTTTTGTTTGCTATTAGCTTGCAGTATTGTCTTCCACCCCTTCACTCTGATCCTGTGTTTGTCCTTGGAGCTGAGGTATGTTTCCTGGAGGCAACAAATTGTTGGATCTTGTTCTTTAATCCATTTTGCCACTCTGTGTCTTTTTATTGGAAAGTTCAATCCATTTGCATTGAGGGTGATTATTGATACATGAGGGCTAAATGCTGTCATTCTGTCGCTCATTATCTGGTTTTCCTGTGTTACCTTTGTTTCTCGTCCTGTGTGTTTTAGCCTACCCATTGACTTCTGGAATTTCTTATGATGCGTTTCTTAGATTTTTCCTTATTTATGTTTTGTGTCTCTGTTCTGTTTTTTAATTTAGTGGCTACCCTGAAGTTTGTATTCAGAATCTCATGTATAATGTAGTCCATTTTCTAGTGGTCTCTTATTTACTTGGCCTAGACTGATTTAGTCCCTTTCCTCTTCCCCTCTTAAATTATTATTTTCATCTCTTATTTCAACTCGTGTTGTGAGTTTGTGGTGGAGTGATAAGATCATCTTTGCTTTGGTGGTTTCCTTCCCTTTATCCTAATGCTATAGTTGAACATTTGCTATCCTATTTTGATTCTATCTGTCTCCCTACTCCGTGATTTGTGACCCCTTTCTCCCTTTTTTTCTTTTTTCAGGTATGAGAGCCTTCTTGAGGATTTTGTGTAGTGAAGGTCTTTTGGATACAAAGTCCCTTAGCTTTTGTTTGTCTGGAAAAGATTTAATTTCTCCCTCATATCTGAAGGATATTTTTGCTGGATAGAGTATTCTTGGCTGTAGATTTTATCCTCTAAAGTTTTGAATATGTCATTCCATTCTCTTCTAGCTTGTAAGGTTTCTGTAGAGAAATCCACTGAAAGTCTGACAGGAGTTCCTTTGTAGGTTATTTTATTCTGCCTTGCTGCCCTGAGTATTCTTTCTTTGTCATTCATTTTTGCCATTTTTGCTACTATATGCCTTGCAGTAGGTCTTTTTACATTGACAAATCTAGGAGATCTGAAAGCTTCCTCCACACACATTTCTCTCTCAATCCCTAGATTTGGGTAATTTTCTTCAATTATTTCTTTGAGCACTCCTTCTGTTCCATTTTCCTTTTCCACACCCTCAGGGGTTCCAATAATTCTTAAATTGGATTTCCTCATTGAATCTGCTATTTCTCTCAGATTTTCCTCATTCTTTTTAATTCTTAGTTCTCTTTCTTCCTCTGTCTGGAGTCATTCAGTCTGTCTATCATCAATTATGCTAATTTTCTCTTCTATGTTATCTACGCGTGCATTCAGGGAATCTGTATTCGGTTTTATCTGATCCATTGTATTTTTCATCTCTAGTATTTCTGATTGATTCTTCTTTATAGTTTCAATCTCTTTTGTGAAGTAACTCCAGAACTCATTGACTTGTTTCTCTATATTTCCCTTTACCTCATTGAGTTTTTTGAAGATAGCTACTCTGAACTCATTTTCACTTAGTTTACCTATTTCCAAGTCCTCTGGACTTAATTCTGTGTTTTTATTATTTTCCTTCTAGTCTGGAGGTTTTATAAATTGCTGGATGGTAGAGGAGCAGTTTTTGCACATGCTATTATTCAGTTGCAGTTACAGCCTGTCGCCACTAGATGGGGGTCAAGAGCTGCACGTTCTGAGCCCTCTGCTTTCAGCCACGATGGTGTCATGCAGTGCGGGTTGGGGGAGGAGGGGCACTTTCTCTTGCGCCAACCTGGATTCTGATCAGCTCTTGCTCTAAGAGGTTTTCCTGGGCCCTTGTTTGATGGGGTCCCTGCATGTGAAAGCTTTCCTCCATTAGTGGGTTTCTGCTGCACAGGCGGTGGGAGTCCTGGGCAATCCCCGGACGCATGGCCCCTCCCCTGCTCCTTCCCTCACCCACAGCAGTGATCTCAGTCTCTTGGGGAAGGAGCAAAGTTCTCTCTTACCCCATTCTGCCTTCTCCGAAGGCAGCTCCAGCCTCTGCTCTCCATGATTTAGCTGCTGTGGGTTTTTGACAATCTCTGTATTTTTAAAATTATTGATTGAAATTCAGTTGTTCGTTTTTCGGTTGTAGTTTGGAGGGGAGAGAGTCCCGGGTGAGCTCACTCTGCCATGTTGCTGACATCACCTCTGGACATTTAATTTTTGACAAAGGAATCAAGAACATGCCAATGAATTAAGAAAAGGGTCTTCAATAAATGGTCTTTTCAAAAGAAAAGTCTCCTCGAAAAATTAAAAATGGAAAATTGGACAGCCACATCAAAAGAGAGAAAGTAGACCACTCTCCTTAACCATACACAAAAATTAACTCAAAATGAATTGAATTGAATGTAAGACCTGAAACCTAAAAATCCTATGATAAAACATTGGCAATATGCTTTTTGACAATGGTCTTAGCTGTATCGTTTTGAATATATCACCTCAGAGAAGGGAACCAAATAAAAAATAAATAAATGGGACTACATCAAACTAAAAAGCTTTGGCATGGCAAAGGAAACCATCAACAAAACAAAAATACAACCCATCAATTGGGAGAAGATATTTGCAAATCATGTATCAGATAAGGGGTTTATATCCAAAATATAAAGAACTCATATAACTCAACAACAAAAGAGAAAAAACTCTGCCAATTAAAAAATGGGCAGAGAATCCAAACATATATTTTTCCAAAGAGGATATATAGATGACCAACAGGCATGTGAAAATATGTTCTACATCACTCATTATTAGGGAAATGTAAATCACAGCCAAAACGAGCTATGACCTCTTGCTTGTGAGAATGGCTATTATTTAAAAAAACAAGAAATAAGAAATAAGTGTTGGAAAGGAGGTGGAGAAAAGGGAACCCTCCTACACGGCTGGTGAGAACACAAACTGGTGCAGCCACTACAGAAAACGGTAAGGAGATTTCTCAAAAAATTAAAAATACCATATAATCCAGCTATTCTACTTCTGCATATTATTCAGAGAACACAAAAGCACTAATTTGAAAAGATATATGCACCCCTATGTTCACTCCAGCATGATTCACAACAGCCAAGACATACAAACAACCTAAGTGCCCATTGACAGATAAATGGATAGAGAAGGTGTGGTATATATACATACACAGTGGAATACTACTCAACCATAAAAAAGATGAAATATTGCTATTTGTGACAACATAGATGGATCTTGAGGGTATTATGCTAAGTAATATAAGTCAGATGGAGAAAGTGAAATAGGGGAAGATAAAAAACAACAACAACAACAAACACATAGAAATAGAGAATAGATTGGTGGTTACCACAGGCAAAGGTGGTAGGGTAGGATGAAAGGGATACATTTGTATGATGATGGATGGCAACCACACTTTTGGTGGTGAACACAATGTAGTCTATACAGAAGTCGAAATATTATGTAGACCTGAAATCAATGTTATCTCAATAAAAAATAATAAATAAATTTTAAAAACACAGCTATCATACTCAATGGTGAAAAGCTGAAAGGTTTTCCAGTTTGATCAAAAATAAGACCAAGTTACCCACTCTCAACACTCCTATTAAACATAGACTGGAAGTCCTAGACAGGATAATTAGGCAATAAATAGAAATTAACACATTGAAATCAGAACAGAGAGATAAAATTGTCCCTGATTGCAGATGACTTGTTCTTAAATATATAAAACCTTAAAAATTTCACCAAAAACTTGTTAAAACTAATAAAAGAATTCAGTAAGTTTGCAGGATACAAAGTAAACATAAAAAATTAGTTGGGTTTCTATATAGTAACAATTTTACAATAGCATCAAAAAGAAAACTTAGCAATAAATTTAACCAAGGAGGTGAAAGATCTATACACTGAAAACTATAAAATATTGATGAAAGAAAATGAGGATGACTCAAGTGGAAAGTTATCTCATGTTCGTGGGTTGGAATAATTAATATTGTTTTTCTCCAGTTTTGTTCCAGTTTTATTGAGATATAATGGACATATAATATTGTGTTAGTACAACATAACGATTTGATATATGTATATATTGTGAAGTGATTACCACAATAAAATTAGTTAACATCCATCACCTCATACAGCTACAATTCTTTTCTACTGTCTTAGCAACTTTCAAATATACAATACAGTATTGTTAACTGTAGTCATCATGTTGTATATCACATCCTCAGAACGTATTTATTTTATAACTGGAAGTTTGTACCTTTTGACCACTTTCATCTAATTTCCCACCTGCAACCCTTAACTCTGGAAACCACAAATCTGATCTCTGTTTCTATGAGGTGGGTTTTTTCAGATTCCACATGTAAGTGTAATCATACAGTACTTATCTTTCTTTGTCTGACTTATTTCACTTGGCATAATGACCTCAAGGTCCATTAATGTTGTCACAAATGGCAGGATTTTCTTGTTTTATGGCTGAATAGTATTCACATATGTATAAATATTTATATGTAAAATATATATATGCCAAAATTTCTTTATTCATTCATCAGTCAATGAACACTTAGGTTGTTTCCATGTTTTCCATGTTCTATTTTTAATTTTTTTGAGGGACCTCCATACTGTTTTCCATAGCGGCTGTACCAATTTATATTCTTATCAGTAGTACATAAGGGTTCCCTTTTCTCCACATCCTCTCCAATACTTGTTATTTCTTGTCTTTTTGATGATAGTCATTCTAAAAGTTGTGAGGTGATATCTTATTGTGGTTTGGACTTGCATTTCCCTAATAATTAATTATATTGAGCAACTGTATATGTACCTGTTTGCCATTTAAATATCTTCTTTGGAAAAAGGTCTATTCAGGTCCTCTGCCTATTTTTTAATTGGATTATTTGGTGGTTGTTTTGCTATTCAGATATATCAGTATCTTATATATTTTGTATATTAACCTCTATCAGATACGTGGTTTGCAAATATTTTGTCCCATTCCATAGGTTGTCTTTTCACTTTATTGATATTTCTTTTGCTATGCAGAAGCTTTTTAATTTGATATAGTCTCACTTGTTTACTTTTTTATTTATTTTTTTTGAGGAAGACTAGCCCTGAGCTAAGTACTGCCACTCCTCTTTTTTTGCCGAGGAAGCCTGGCCCTGAGCTAAGATCCATGCCCATCTTCCTCTACTTTATATGTGGGATGCCTACCACAGCATGGCATGCCAAGTGGCGCTATGTCTGCACCCAGGATCCGAACCAGCAAACCCTGGGCTGCTGAGAAGCAGAACTTGTGAACTTAACCACTGCACCACTGCACCGGCCTCTCACTTGTTTGTTTTTTATTTTCTTTCTTGTGCTTTAGGTGTTATATCCAAAAATAATTACTGCCAAGGCCTGTGTCAAGAAGCCTTTTCCCAGTGTTTTCTTCTAGAATATTTATGGTTTCAGGTCTTTAAGTTTTTAATCCATTTTGAGGTAATTTTTTGAGTGATGTAAGGTAAGTTTCTAATTTCATTCTTTTCTTATGAATACCCAATTTTCCCAGCACCATTTATTGAAGAGACTGCTTTTCTCCACTGGGTATTCTTTACTCCCTTGTCAAATATTAGTTGATTGTATATACATGGGTTTATTTCTGGGATCTCAATTCTCTTCCATTGGTTTATTTATGTGTCTGTTTCTATGTCAGTGCCTACTGTTTTGATTACTTTAGCTTTGTAATAAAGCTTGAAATCAGGAAGTTTGATGCCTGTAGATTTGTTCTTCATTCTCAGGATTGCTTTGGCTATTTGGGGTCTTTTGTGATTTCACATGAATTTTAGAATTGTTTTGCTATTTCTGTAAAAAAATGCCATTGGAATCTTGATAAAGATTGCATTGAATCTATAGATGGCTTTGGGTAGTATGAACATTTTAACAATATTAATTCTTCCAATCTGTGAACATGATATATATTTCCATTTATTCATGTTTTCTTCAATTTCTTTCATCTGTCTCTTTTAGGTTTCAATATGTAGATCTTTCACCCCCTTGGTTAAATTTATTTCTAAGTGTTTTATTGTTCCCAATGCTATGGTGAATGGGGTTGTTTTCTTTATTTATTTTTCAAAAACTTTATTGTTAGTGGATAGAAACACTACTGATTTTTGTATGTTGATTTGGTATCCTGTAAGTTTGTTAAATTTGTTGATGAGCTCTAACAATTTTTTGGTGGAGTCTTTAGGATTTTCTATGTGTAAAATCATGTCATCTGCAAATACAGACTATTTTACTTCTTCCACTCTAATTCCGTTGTCCATCCTTTCTTTTTCTTGAAAATTGGTTTGGCTAGGACTTCCAGTACTGTGTTGAATAGGAGTGGTGAGAGTAGGCATCCTTGTCGTGTTCCTGATCTTATAGGAGAAACTTTCAACTTTCCACAATTATGATGTCGGTTGCAGGTTTGTCACTGTAGCCTTTATTGTGTTTAATGATTTTCCTTCTATACACAATTTATTGAGAATTTTTACAGTGCAAGGTTGTAGTATTTATCAAATGCTTTTTCTGCATCTATTGAGATGATCATATGATTTTTATCTTTCATTCTATTAATGTAGTGTACCACATTTTTTTGATTTACACATGTTCAACCATCCATGCAGTGCAGAGATAAATCCCACTTGATCATGGTGACTGATCCTTTTAATGTGCTGTTGAATTCAATTTGTTGAGAATTTTTGCACTTATATTCATCAAGGACATTGGCCTATAGTTTTCTTTTCTTCTAGTGTCCTTATTTGGCTTTAGGATAAGGGTAATGATGGCATTGTAAACTACTGTGGAAGTTTTTCCTTCTCTTCAATTTTTTGGAAGAGTTTGAAAAAGGTTGGTATTTAATCTGCTTTATGTATTTGGTAGAATTCAACAGTAAAGCCAACTCGTTCTGGGATTTACTGTGTTTAGAGGCTTTTTATTACTGATTCATTATTCTTACTCGTTATTCGGTGTTCATATTTTCTGTTTCTTCCTGATTCAGTCTTCATAGGTTGTATGCTTCTAGAAATCTGTCCATTTCTTATAGTTTGTCCAGTTTGTTGGACTATAATTGTTTAAAGTAGTCTCTTAGGATCTTTTGTATTTCTGTAGTGTCAATTGTGATGTCTCCTCTTTCATTTATAATTTTACTGACTTGGGTCCTCTCTCTTTTCTCTTGGTTAGTCTAGCTAATGATTTGTCAATTTTGTTTATCTTTTCCAAGGACCAACTCTTAGTTTTGCTAATCTTTTTTTACTGTTTTTCTGTTCTTTATTTTATTTATTTCTACACTAACCTTTATTATTTCCTTCCTTCTGCTAACTTTGGGTTGAGTTTGTTCTTCTTTTGTTAGTTTTTTGAAGTGTAAAGTGAGGTTGTTTATTTGAGATCTTTCTATTTTTTTGATTTATTCATTTAGAGCTATAAACTTAATTTGTAGACTAACATATGATCTATCTCCGAAAATGTTCCATGTGCTATGGAGAAATATGTGCATTCTGATGTTGTTGGATAGAATGTTCTGTTTATGTCTGTTATATCCATTTGGTCTATAATGTTCTTCAAATTTGCTGTGTTCTTATTGATTCTGTGTCTGTGTGATCTATCCATTGTTGCAATCAGGGTTTATAGTCTGCAACTATTATTGTATTGATGTTTATTTATCCTTTTAGTTCTGTTAGTGTTTGCTTTATATATTTTGGTGCTCCTGTTGTGTGTATAAATATTTACAATTGTTACATTTTCTAGATGGACTAGTCCTTTTATCATTATATAATGACTTTCTTTGTCTCTTTTGAACAGTTTCAGCTTAGTCTATTTTGTCTGATTTCTCTTGATCCTTGATTCCTTACATTGGTATCTGTGTATTTTCATAAGTGATATCCTCTTTCAGACTTCACAAATCAGCTAATCTTGGGGTCTGGTAGGGTCAGCTTGTAAAGTCCTTGGGCAGGTGGGGTTTGCTATCAGGGTCTATTTTTGGGTGAGGCTACTGCCTGAATGCTGAGGTATTGTGGGTGTTGCTGTCCGGGAACAGTTGGATTGAATTTCTGGCTTGATTCACTTCACATTCACAGCTGTAGGGTGGGCTCTGGAGGTGCCTCAATTCTCTTGTCAGACTTCTTTGTCAGGCAGGACTGGGTACTATAGTCAGTAGTAGGCAAGGCCATGAATTAGCTTTACTGCTTGAGCGCGGCAGCAGAAGAGATCCTAAGGCTGGCATGGATCATTGTTTGGGGATTTGAATATGGAAAAATTGTGCACTGAGTTCTCTGGACAGCTAGGCCATCGGCCTTGTTTTGCAGGAAGGCAGAGCTTCTGGCTGAGCTTTATGCTCACATGCTACCGTAAACAGCACTATAGGATGGGCTACACAGCTTCCCAGGTGCTCTGGTTAGGCCTCCTGGTCAGGGAAGCTATAGGCTATATTCAGCAGTGGGTGGAGCTGTGTGTTAGCTTCCTTGCATGGATGGGGCTGAAGATAGTCTCCAAAGCAGGCACGACTCCTTGTTTGGGGACAAAATAAGGCAATACTGCACACCAAGTTCCCTGGGCAGTCAGGGTTGCTGGCATGGCTCTATAGAACAGCAGAGCCTTTGGCCAGGTTATCTGTTCAAGTGCTACTGGGCTACATATCTTCCCAGGCTTCCTGATCAGGCAGGGCTGGTGAATACCCTCAGCAGTAGTCAGGGCTATGAATTAACTTCCCTATCTGGGCATAGTGACAGAACAGGCTGCAAGGCTGGCAAGAATTATTGTTTGGGATCTCAAAATCAGCTACAACTTCAAACCGAGTTCTCTAGACAAATGGGGTCATCACCTTGGTTCTGCACACAGACAGAGCTACTGGCTAGGCTCTCTGTTCAAATTCTACTGGGCTACACAGGTTTCCTGGTTTCATGGCACTATGGGTGGCACTTAGCAGTAGGCAGGGCCATGAATTAGCTTTGATGCCTGGCAAGGTAGCAGGACAGACTCCAAGGCCAGTAAGGGTCATTGTTTGGGGTCCTGAATCAGTAGAAATTTGCCCTAAGCTCCCTCATCATATAGGGCCACTGGCTTGACTCTGCAGAAGGGCAGAGTTACCAGCCAGGCTGTCTGCTCAAGTGTTGCTGGGCTACATAGTTTCACATATGCTCTGGCCAGGCTTCGTGTTGGGCAGGTTGGGGGGATATACTCAGCAGCAAGCAGGGCTATGAATTAGTGTCCCTGGCCAGAAGAGTATTATCATAATTGGCTCCAAGGCCAGAAAGGTTCTCTGTTTGGGATCCCAGATCAAGCAGAACTACATACCAAGTTTCCTGGTCAGACAGGACCAACATGTTGGCCCTGTAGATGGGCAAAGCTACTGGTTGGGATTTCTACTTAGTTGCTGCTGTGAGTAGGAATTCAGTATGCCAAGATCCAAGCACTGGTTCCTGTAAACCCTGTTCACCTTCTCCATCACAATCTGATCTCAAGTAGTCAAGCCCCCCAGATTCTCCCTGCAATCTTTGTGAGGCGAAAACTAAGTAGGCTTCCCAGGAAGCAACCTACAATGCTGGGGTAGCGGGATGTCCATCTTGAGCACTCTTTTTCCCAGTAGGGAAACTGTAGGCCCAGGGAGGTTCTCTCTGTGTGGCTCTGGGCCAGCTTGGAGGAGGTCTGATGTGGTCAGAGCATAGCTACTCCACTTACTCTTCTAATGCAGTCTTCTTTTGTCTCTGTGGCCCAGGAAAGTGTTTAAACTTCACAGCTATGTTCTAGGATTTTCACAATGATGTCTTGTTTATGAATAGTTGCTAGTTGATCTTCTTGTGAGGGGAACTGAAGTCATGAATGACCTATGTCACAATCTTGATGATATAGCTTCTTAATAACTAATATTGTTAAAATGTCCATACTATCCAAAGCCATCTATAGATTAAATGCAGTCCCCATCAAGATTCCAATGTCATTTTTCACAAAAATAGAAAAAATAATACTAAAATTTCTATGGAACCACCAAAGACTCCAAATAGCCAAAACTGTCTTGAGAAAGAAGAATAAAACTGGTGGCATCACATTTCTTGATTTCCAAATTTACTGCAAAGCTATAGTATCAAAAAAGTGTAGTATGGGCATAAAAACAGAGACAACACATAAACAAGTGGAACAGAATGGAGAGCCCAGAAATAAACTCACACATATGCAGCCAAATGATCTTTAACAAAGGCACTAAGAATGTGCAATGGGGAAAAGCTTGTCTCTTGAATAAATTGGAAAAACTGGACATTCACATACAAAAGAATGAAACTGGACCCCTATCTTATCCCACCCACAAAATTAATTTGAAAAGGATTAAAGACTTAAGTGTAACACAGAAAACATAAAATTTCCAGAAGACAAAAAAGGGAAAAAAGACTTTGACATTGGTCTTGGTAACAAATTCTTGGATATGACACCAAAAGCACAGTCAATAAAATCAAAAATAAACAAATGGGACTATATCAAACTAGAAAGCTTCTGCAAAAAAAAAAAATCAACAAAATGAAACGGCAACCTATGGAATGAGAAATAATATTTGCTAACCATATATCTAATATGAGGTTAATATCCAAAATATATAAGAAACTCATACAAATCAACAGCAAAAATCTCCAAATAATCCAGTTAAAAAATTGGCAGAGGGGACTGGCCTGGTGGCATAGTGGGTTAAGTTCACACGCTCCACTTCAGTGGACTGGTTTGCTGGTTCAGACCTTGGGTGTGGACTTACGCACTGCTTATCCAGCTATGCTGTGGCAGGAATCTCACATATAAAATAGAGGAAGAATGGCACAGATGTTAGCTCAGGGCCAATATTCCTCAGCAAAAAGAGGAGGTTTGGTGGCAGATGTTAGCTCAGGGCTAATCTTCCTCAAAAAAAAAAAAAAGGGCAGAGGACCTGAATAGATATTTTTCTAAGGAGGACATACAAATGGCCAATAGGTACATGAAAGATGCTTAACATTACTAATCATCTGGGAAATACAAATCAAAACCACACTGAGATATCACCTCACACATATTAAGATGGCTATTATTAAAATGTCAATTGATAACAAGTATTGGTGGGGATGTGGAAAAAAAGGAACATTTGTACACCATTACCGTGAATGTAAATGGGTGCAATCATTGTGGAAAACAGTATGGAGATACCTCAGAAAAATTAAAAATAGAACTACCGTATGACTCAGCAATCCCTCTTATCAGTATATATTCAAAGGAAATGCAATCACTATCTTGAAGTGATATCTGCACTCTGTTCATTGCAGTATTATCCATAATACTCAGGATATCAAAAAAATCTTAGCGTCTATTTACATATGAATGAATAAAGAAAATATGGTCTGTGTGTGTGTGTATATATGTACATATATATATATATATAATGTAATATCAGTCAGACACCAAAAGAAGGAAATTCTGCCAATTGCAACAACATGAATAACCTGGAAGAGCTCATACTAAATGAAATAAGCTCAATAGAGAAAGACAAATTCCGTATGATCTCACTTATATGTGGAATATAAAAAAAAGTTGAACTCAGAAACAGTGACTAGAATGGTGGTGTCTTGGGACTGGGTGATTGGGAAATGGGTAGTTGGTCAAAGTGTATGTGTTTTCATGTATAAGATTAATGAGTTATGAGAAGCTAATATATATTGCAGTGGTTATAGTTAATACTGTATTGTCTACTTGAAATTTGCTAAGATAGTAGATCTTAAGCATCCTTACCACACACATCAAAAGGTAACTATGTGAGGTGATGGTTGTGTTAATTATTTTAATTGTGGCCATCATTTCACAACATACATATATATATAATATCATTACATTGTACAATTTAAATATCTACAATTTTATTTGTCAATTATAACTTAATAAATCTGGGGAGAAAACATGGAAAAACAGTGAAAGACAAACTACCATACAGGAGAACATAAGGGACTTATATCCAGAATAGATAAAGAACACTTGTGACTCAATACTAAAAAGACCAAAAGCCAATCAAAAAATGAGCAAAGGATTTGAATAGACATTTCTCAAAAAAAGATATACAGGGATCAGCCTGGTTGCATAGCAGTTAAGTTCATGCACTCCACTTCAGCAGCCCAGTGTTCACCCATTCAGATCCCAGGCATAGACCTATGCACTGTTCATCAGGCCACGTTGTGTCATGCATCTCACATATAAAGTGGAGGAAGATGGGCACAGATGTTAGCTCAGTGCCAATCCTTCTCAGCAAAAGGAGGAGAATTGGCAGTGGATGTTGGCTCATGGCTAATCTTCCTCAAAAAGAAGACATACAAAGGGCCAATAAGCAAAGAAAAAGATGCTTAACATCACTATAGTCATTAGGGAAATGAAAATGAAAACCACAGTTAGGTGCCACTTCACAACATTTGAATGCCTATGATAAAAATGACAGAAAATAGCAAGTGTTGGTGAGCATGTGGAGAAATCAGAACCCTCATAGCCATTGCTGGCAATGTAAAATAGTACAGTTGCTTTCTAAAACATTCTAGCAACTCCTCAAATGATAATACATAGAGTTGAACACATGACCCAGAAATCCCATTTCTAGATATATACCCAAGAGAAATTAAAATACATTACAACACAAAAGCTGTATATGATGTACATAACAGCATTATTTATAATAGCCAAAACTGGAAACAACCCAAATACCTGTCAAATTATGAATGCAGAAATAAGTGTGTTACATCCATATGATGGAATATTATTAAGCCACAGAAAAGAATGAAGTACTGATTCATGCCACTACATGGGTAAACATCGAAAACATTATACTAAGTAAATGTAGCCAGACACTTAAAGCCTCATGTTGTACGATTCCATTCATATGAAAGTCCAGAATAGGCAGATACATAGAAGTATAAAGTAGATCAGTGGTTAAGGAGATGAGGCAGGAAGGCTTAGGGGTTACTGCTAACAAGTAAAGATTTTTTTAGAGGGAGATGAAAATGTTCTGGGATTAGATTAGTGGTGATGTTTGTAAAACTTTTAAAAGCCACTAAATTGTACACTTTTAAATGCTGGTTTGTATAGCATATGAATTTTGTTTCAATTAAGAAATAAATGGGGACAGCCCTTTCATAATTCTACTGAGGTGATCTCCTGAGGGAGGGCTCCCAGAATGAGCATGTTGGTCCATCATGTGTACCTGTATGTCTAATAGTGTGGGCCAAAGTGGTAACTAAATCTACTCTCTACTAACTTATCTAATTCCTCAGAATGAATCCTGAATACTCCTAGATTTTTTTTTTGAGGAAGATTAGCCCTGAGCTAACATCTGCTGCCAATCCTCCTCTTTTTGCTGAGGAAGACTGGCCCTGAGCTAACATCCGTGCCCATCTTCCTCTACGTTATATGTGGGATGCCTACCACCGCATGGCTTGACAAGCGGTACCATGTCCGCATCCAGGATCTGAACTGGTGAACCCTGGGCCACCAAAGCGGAACGTGCAAACTTCACTGCTGAGCCACCAGGCTGGCCCTGAATACTCCTAGATTTTGATGGTTGAAGTCACAAGATTTCTTGCTTCTACTGGAAGTCAGTCTTTATCTAACTTCAGATCTGGACTTTCAGTGATAAGAAATTCACATAAAAAGTGGCTACTCCTGCAACATTGTTCTCTCATCCATCCATCTATCTGTAAAATATTTATAGAGTACTTACTATTTACTGAGGATACAATGAAGAAAATAAAAATAGTCTCAGTGCTTTTGGAGTTTATAGCCACAAATGTTAAATATAATCATTCTATGCCATTTTCTGAGTCATCATCTTGGAATTAGCTTTTCAGCAGACTAGCACCTATTTCTGGTAAAATAAAAGGATTGCTGTAATTAGTGCACCCTATTCACTTAGGTGTGTCTATTTAACAGGTTTCAAAAGGTATTCATAAACCATGCAGTGAAATTAGAAATTAGTGGATTCAAAATATTGTTTAAATGATAGAATTGAAAAACTTAATGATTGAAAGAATGTGGTGATTAAGGAGAAGGAGAAGTCAAGTATGATACTGAGATTTTGTTTGATCAACAGCATGGATTGTTGTTGCCACTCCTTTGTTGAGCTTAACTCAATGATGTCTCAAATATCCATTCCATCCTCCTCATTTTTACCATTTCAACCCTAGTACAGGTCTGCAGGTTCTCTTTCATGGGCTTTTGTGATATTTTTCTGCCTCCAGTCTTTGTCCCATCCAATTCATACTCTATACTACTGCCAAAGCAATCTTTATATAACATAAACCAAGCCACATTACTCTTTTGATCAGAAACTCTCAAATGCCTGTTGATAGTGGTAACAGGGAAATATATTAGCCTGTCTAGGGCTACTGAGTTTCTTGAAAAGAGATGCCTACAATTTCCTCAAATGGACAAGAAAATATTGTCACTTTCTCAGGCCACGTGGCAAATGGAAAACTGGTTGTCTTTAAGGAATTGCAGCTACAATTACATAACCATTTTTAAATGTACCTCTAACCCACTCATGAATAGTGAGGAATATTAAGGCAAGGTGAACTTCTAAACAATCAGTGATGGATTCCATGACTTCTGCTAATTGGGGAGATATGCACACCTCCATTTGGAGGTTTATGCTATCCTTTCTCCTCTGCTTCCAAGGTGGGCTCCAAGAACAATGGTTCACCAAAGTATCTAACTCCCTCTTTCATAGAGTGCTATGGCTGGCACAACCAAGGTACTAACCAAGTGAGAGGACAAATACTAATATTCTAAGATAGCTCACTGTATTGGGACCCCACTTATCAAAAGATCCAGAGTGAAAAGAGCAAGAGGGATGAAGCAAGCCCATATAATTTAGGGAAAATAGAGTCAAACACTGAGGAAACAAACTGCAAAGCACAGGTCCAAAATTTCAAACATAGGATTAGTCCTGGGATGTGGACTTGAATGTTTAAAAAGCTAAGAATATGTATTTTTGTATCTTTTCCTCATATTACACTCTCCAGCTCAAATTAGGATCTAAATAAATTATTTTTCATTTCAAATGTAAAACTGAAAGTTGTGAAATTATATACTGCATATACGCACATATATACTAATATATACACATAATAGTGTGTGTAATTTTAATTTTGTAAAGAACAAAAAAATCTACACATACGGTTTTATGGTTTTATTGCTTATGATATATGCCAAATGATTAATAGAGAATATTTCTGAGGTATGGAATTTGAGGAGAAGAGATTTGCATTTTTTCCTTTATACATTGTCTTGTTTTATTTTTTACCATAAGTATGCATTGTTTTTCATTATGTAAACATTATAATAAAGAAAAATGGTGTTACTTCTAAAATAAAATAAATTATTGTTCAATGAAGGGTGGATTCTCAAATACCAGATGATTAATGGGAAACTTTATCTATGGCATTGTATGTCTCTTCTGGAAATAGGAGAAGCTCATAAATTTGTTAAATGACCTCATTGTTACCGGCATATTGTGTGAAAAGTTGTATTAGCTGCTGTCATTCCAACTTGGAACTACACGTTAACTCACTTTGGATCATTAATCACACTAAACAGCATCAGTGAATCACTAGTTGAGCTTATATATTACCCAAAAGGCCTGGATCCTAAAATAAACAGATTTAATCATGTGTAGTAGGGAATAGTTAAGGAAAATAAAATGAGTCTTTCCCTCAAGGAAGAACTGAAACTTGACTTACAGTTTTAATCAGAACTGTGAGTTGTTTCAGAAATTCTCTTAGTTTAAACAGATTCCCAAGCTCTGGACCTTCCTGATTTAATGAGGAAGTGACTAAGAAACAACTTGAGCAACCAATTACAAAACATTATTTTATCCAATTTAACTGTAGAGGGCAATGCAACAGTGGAACTACACTGCAATGTATTAGGGAATGCTACCATCTTATGGCCAAGAGTGAGAAGTTCAACAAAAAGAAAAGCCTCAAGAACAGACAAGATGGGAAGAAGGATAATTCAATGAAAAACAAAGGGATACAAGGTGTAAAAGTCAATTTGTTCAAACTCCGGTCTACCAATTTGGCAAGTTTCAAGGACAAGAAAGTGGATACAAATGTTTTTTTAAACAGAATAGTTACATTCAAACTGAGAATGTGTCCCAGGTACTGAGTGACCTGTTAAATAGGCAACAAGTGTTCATTCATAACCTCATGCCTCAGCACCTGCTCATAGTGGATGTTCACTAGATGGCAACTGACTAACCTGTGCTCCCTTAGAGAAAACACAGTGCCTTCTTGCATTGATTCCCACTCTTCATACTCCTCCTCTGACATTGTAACTGCTGCCTCCTGCACGGATCTCCCCAGACTCCATTAGATTTGAAATAAAAAGAAATAAACATTTTTTTAAGCACCTACTTTTGGAGAGGCCCTTGGCTGGGAGATCTGAGGTATAAAATATGACTTGTGCCCTCTAGGACACCTTATTCAATGGTTTAAAAATTTTGTAGGCTAGAGTAGAATTCACCTTGTGAAGTAAAATGTTACACACAATCTTATTATAAAAATTAGAAAAAATGGAATTGTTTTCATGGTAAGTATGGAATGGAGCGAAGTCCCAACTCTTTGGGGTTTGCCCCCCTGCTGGGATATTTTGAGTTGCAAGAAACAGGCTACTCAGGTTTCCTCAACTAACAGGGGTTATAATAAGTATTGAAAGTCATTTTACTGAGAAGTTAACTTGAGCCTTGTTTTCATACTGCAGGAGATTCAGGAGGAAAGAAGTCTTTGTGTTTTGTTGTCTGTGTTTTTTTTTCTTTCCCCAGTTTGAAAATTACTATTCTAGGACATTTCCTATCAAAACAAACTAGCTGGGTTGCTTGGATTAGTTAAAGTTTTTAAAAACTTGATAAACAAAATAAACAGTTAACTCAGTAATGTGATAAACTTGATGAAGCCTTTCTTACATGAGAGGTTTTTCTCAATAGTAGTATCAATATGTGCTTATAGACATACACAGGATGAGAGGGGAAGGGAGAGGCATCTAGTCATTAACCCCTCTAGATTTCCTGACAGTTTCTCCTGTTCTTCACAGCAATGTGATTTAGAGTCTTCACAGAAATAAGAGGGATGAATAAAATGAACTGTTTAGTCTTTCTTTTTTAAATTTTATCGGGGTCATGTTGGCTTACAACATCGTGTAAATCTAAGGTAAACATCACTATATTTCAGTTTTTGTATAGACAGTCTTTATAGAAGAAAATGGGGGAAATGCCAGGTTGACGTAAATATTAGCTACTAATGCAGAAAAACACGCAACAGAATGCCAAAATGACCATTCTTTTTTTGCTCCCTTTTATTAAAAACTTTATTTAAAATTTAGTGTACATTCCTTCATGTATCATTCAAAATTAGATCACCAAGGACCTAGTAATTATCCATTGTGCCTTTGACACCTAAGTCAAATCAACTCACCCAGGTGCCACATAGCATATGGCTTATAAAAACAAGTTACAAATACCAGGTAGTTCAAGTGTTTATTCAACCCCATTCCTATCCCTAAAAAAGAGCCCTACCATCTGGTTCTGCGGGTAAAGAGCTTGGAACTTGCCAGCCCATTGTAACAACAAGTAAAAAGCTGAGCAGATTGGAAAATCAAAACTGTTCTAGGATCTGTAATATTGGTGAGGACACAGGGCAAACTGCTGGTCCCAAGACTGGAGAGACATACAGACAAATACAGGGAATAACAACTTGCCAGAGCAGAGACTCATGAGCAGAAACCACCACAGGAACGAGTGCCAGGGTAAAAAAAAAATACAGACCTGAGGTTGGCAAATTGTTGGAGGCTCAGCGTAGAGCACTCTGGGATTTAAAAACTCCATGGCGGCCTACAAGTCAAAGAAAGGCTCTTACAACTTTGTGAGATTTAACTTCAGGAGCTGGACCAATTCACAAGGTAAATATTGGAGAAAAATCCCCTCCTGCTTCCAGCAGGGATAGAGGGAAAGGAACCATTTTGAAACATGCCAGAGCATTCTGTTCTTCTTAATAAGGCCTGCCCTCAGGAGAAACTGGTTAACCAGGGCCTAACTTGCTAGGGAATTATCAGGACCTAACTTAATGGTTAAGGCAAGAGAAATACCCAACTCTAGTAATTCTAGCCTTCCATATGGGAGGAGAGAAATGTTCAATTCCAACCAACTCTAACCATCCTCTCCCACATAAAGTGGGACAAAAAATTTAAAAACACTTGCAAAGTTCACAATCAAGAGGCATAGCCCCACTAAAGACTAAGGCTTAATGACAGGACTATAGAACACGTCCCCTTTCCCCACACTTCATCTAAAGGCCTATTTATAGCAGTTCCTTTTACCTGGTACATAATGTCTGGCTACCAAGAAAAAATTACAAGGCACGCTAGAAGACAAGAAACACAATTTGGAGAGACAGAGTTAGCATCAGAACAGCACATGGCAGGGATGTTGGAATTATCAGACTGTGAATTTAAAACAAGTACGATTACTATGCTAAGGGAGAGTTTCATGCCAGTCTCACCCTATCTATAATCAAAGTTGTGGTTAGACCCAACCCTTCTGGTTCTTATTATTGCAAGATGCCCTCAGCAATAACCACTACGAAACTTTGAAAGAGACAAGGTTTACTACAAGTCCTGGACATTACATGGCACACCTGGGGCCACTCAGCAATGTTTGGGGGGCGAGTAGCACGCAGGCCTGGGGTTCTGCTTTTATTTGGGTCAAACATGGGGGTCTAAGGTTTTGTGAACTCACTCTTTATTGATGAATTTAAAATATAACAGTGAGAGGAGGGACAAAGATGGCAGCATGGGAAGACTGAACTTACCTCTTCCTGTGGACAGACTGAATCTACACCTATATATAGAGCAATTCCTCCTGAAGAAGAGATGAGGGCTGATTGAACAGCTACTTCACAACAAAAAATAGAGAAGCTACATAAAAACAGGTGGGAGACACAAAAACAAGGTATCAACAGGAATCCACTGCCAATGTGGCAACCTGCAGCAGAGAGGGATATCAATGAATGGCCTACATACAGGCTTGCCTTCCCTGGGGCTCAGTGAAAACACAGCAATATAAAGGGCATGCAAACTATCCAGGAAAGAAATACAATTATTAACTCTTGAGTGTCTGCCAAATAAGCAGAGAAATGCCAGAACTCTCTATGGGGTCAGAAGTGCTGGTAAGCACCAGTTTTTGAGTTGCCCCCTCTTCCTTGATAATGCAGATGGAAGCATGGTCCAGAGGCTCCAGCCCAACTTCTAAGGCTGCCGCACGACACTGGCCAACACCAGTTCTATCTGTCCTACCAAGGTGGGCCTGCCATGGCATTCTCCAAAATGACATTGGCCTGCACCCACTCTAGACATTCCCCCAAGGCAGCCCCAGCACACTGTGCCCAGGGAAATCCCTTAGCCGATGCCCACTCCATCTCCAGTCATCTCACCAAGGCAGCCCCAGCATGGCAAGCTCAGGCCCCCCCTTGCCTGTACTCACTTCAGCTCCAGCTGGCCTACCAAAGCTGCCCAGCACAAGTAGTCTACACAGGTTGTACTCCTACAAAAGGCCACTCTTTCAAGATCAGGAGAGGTAGCTATTTCACCTAATTCATTAAAACAAACAGAAAGTCATACAAAATGAGGAGACAGAGGAATATGTTCCAAATAAGAGAACAAGATAAAAACCCAGAAAAAGCTCCTAATGAAATGAAGATAAGTAATTTATCTGATAAAGAGTTCAAAGTGACAGCAATAAAGTTTTTCACCAAACTTGGGAGAAGAATGGAGGAACACAGGGAAAACGTCAACGAAGAATTAAAATATATAAGAAAGAATCAATCAGAGCTAAAGAATATAATAACTAAAATGAAAAATACACTATAAGGACTCAATAGCAGATTCAATGATACAGAAGAATGGATCAGTGATCTGAAAGACAAAATAGTAGAAAATGCTCAATCAGAATAATAAAAAGAAAATAAAAATTTAAAAAATGAGGCTAGTTTGAAGAACTTTCTGGGACAAAATCAAGCCTAGTAACATTTGCATTATAGATATCCCAGAAGGAGAAGAGAGAGAGAAAGAGGCAGAAAGCTTATTTCAAGAAATCATGCCTAAAAACTTTCTTAACCTGGGGGAAGAAACAAACATTCAAGTTTGGGATGCAAAGAGAGTCCCAAACAAGATGAACACAAAGAGATCCACACCAAGACATATTATAATTAAAATGGCATAAATTTGAAATAAAGAGATAATCTTAAAGGCAGCATAAGTAAAACATGACATATAAAAGACTCCCCATAAGACTATTAGCTGATTTTTCAGCAGAAAATTTGCAAGTTAGAAGGGAGCGGCATGATATATTTAAAGTGCTAAAAGGAAAAAAAATTACAACCAAGAATAGTCTACCCATCCAGGTTATCATTCAGAATTTAATGAGATAAAGAGTTTCCCAGAAAACCAAAAACTAAAGGAGTTGATAACCACTAATCCAGCCTTACAAGAAATGTTAAAGGGTCCTTTTCAAGTGAAAAGAAAAGGCCATAACTAGAAATAAGAAAATATCTGAAAGAAAAAATCTCATTGGTAAATGCAAATATTTAGTAAACTTAATGGATCAGCCACTTAAAAAGCTAGTCTGAAGCTTAAAAAACAAAAGTAGTGGAGTGACATCAGCAACATGGTGGAGTGAGCTGTTCCTTTCATCTCTCTCCCTTTGAAATACAATTAAATGGACATTGATTGACTAATGCAGGATACCCACACAGCACAACACAATGCCTGAGAGACAAATGCACCCATACATCTGAAGTTGCATGGACTTGGCTCCTGGGGAAGTAGTGGAGATGGTTGAGCACTCCCCTACCCTTTGCTTGCAGCCCTGTGAGTGGGGGTGAACACTTTCACAGCTGGTGGGAAAACCCACTGTGCCTCTGCTCTCCCAGTGAGTGGCCTAGGCTCAGTCTCCATGAATAAGACATGACCACTAAGCACAGCAGTTGGTGTGACTGCAAGAAAGGGCAGTGGCAGATGTACATGCACATGAATAATTTCTCAGTTGGCAGGAGTGCCCATAGTATCTCCACAACTTCCAGAAGATCATATGGGATCAGAAACACAGCTCCTGCTTCCCCACAGCTATATCAGGTGGAATTAGAAACCTGATACTACCACAAATATGACAGCAAAGGATTAGTTCATCAAAAACCATGAGAAACTACAGCAACAACTCAGAGCAAAAGGAAAATAATGTCTCAAAAAAAACCCAAAGTCACAGAAATTCACAATCTAAATTACAGAGAATTCAAAATACCTGTCAGAAAGAAACTCAATGAGTTACAAGAAAACTCAGAAATACAGTTCAATGAGCTCAGGAATAAAATTTATGAAAAGAAGGAATACTTCAACAAAGAGATTGAAACTATAAAAAGAAAAGCAGAAAATCTAGACATGAAGAACACAATTAATTAATGAGATAAAAATAATCTAGAATCCTTAAAAAATAGAGCTGACATGATGGAGGACATAGTGATTCAGAGGCTAGAAATATAGAAATGGTTCAGGTGGAGGAAGAGAGAGAACTAAGATTTTTAAAAATTAAGGAATTTTTTGAGAAATATCCAACTCAATTAGGAGAATCAACATAAAGATTATAGGTATTCAAGAGGGAGAAGAGCAGGATAAAGAAGCATAGGGCCTCTTCAGAGAAATAATAGCTGAGAACTTCCCAAATCTGGGGATGGAACTGACTTAAAAATACATGAAGCCAATAAAACTCCTAATTACATCAATGCTAAAAGACATACTCCAAGGCATATGATAGTAAAACTGGCAAAAGTCAATAACAAAGAAAAAACATTAAGGGCAGCTAAGCAGAAGAAAGTAACCTACAAAGGAAACCTTATCAAGCTTTCAGTGGTTTTCTCAGCAGAAACATTACAGGCTAGGAAAGAGAGGAATGACATATTCAAAATACTGAAAGAAAAAACTTTCAGCCAATAATACTTTATCCAGTGAAATATCCTTCAGATATAATGGAGAAACAAAAGCTTTCCCAGATAAACTAAAACTGAGGAAGTTCATCGCCACTAGACCTCCCCTACAAGAAATGATCAAGGATGCCCTCCTACCTGAAACAAAAACAAACAAATGACTACAAAGCTTTGAGCATGGAGATAAACAGAGAAACAAAATAAGAAAATGGTGTCTCTCTTTCAGAACAGAGTAGCAAACACTTAATTATAACTTAAAAGACAAAAGGAAGGAAAGCACCAAAAGTAACTATAAACAATTCAACTTACTCACAACACAAAACATAATAATTGTACAACAATACCTCAGAAGGGGAAGAGGCAAGAGATTGAACATGCTTAGGCTAATAGAGATAAGAGGCTATCAGAAAATGGATGATCTCATACGAGATCTTTTATAGAAACCTCAAAGTAATAACTAAGCAAAAAATCAAACCAGAGCCACAATTCATAAAAAAAGGAAAAACTGAGAAAACCACCAAAATGAAATGGCAGTCTGAAATAAAAAGGAAGAAAAACATGGAAATATAGAACAGCTAGAAAACAAGTGATAAAATGGCAGTATTAAGCCCTCACATATCAATAATAACTCTAAATGTAAATGGATTGAATTCTCCAATCAAATGTCACAGAGTAGCTGGATGGATTAACAAACAATATGCTGCCTCTGAGAAATGCATCTCAGATCTTAAGACAAACATAGAGTGAAGGGATGGAAGACAATACTCCAAGCAAGTGGAAAACAAAAGAAAGCAGGTGTTGCCATACTTATTCAAGATAAAAAAGACAATGAGAAACAAGGAGTGGCAGCATATATTGATAAAAGGGACTTTCCACCAAGAAGACATAACACTTTTGAATATATATATATACACTTAAAACAGGAGCACCCAGGTGTCTAAAGCAACTATTAATAGACCTAAGGGGAGAAATTAACATCAAGGAAATAATGGTAGGGGAACTCAACACAGCATTTACATCAATGGATAGATCATCCAGACAGAAAGTCAACAAGGTAATAGTGGATTTAAATGAAACACTTGATCAGATGGACTAAATGGATATATGTAGAGCATTCCATCCAAAAACAGCAGAATACGCATTCTTCTCAAGTACACATGGAACACTCTCAAGGACAGACCATATGTTGGGAAGCAAGGCAAGCCTCAATAATTTTAAGAAGATTGACATGCCATCATGTGTCTTTTCTGATCACAATGCTCTATAACTAGGAATCAACTACCAGAAAAAATATGGGAAAGCCACAAATATGTGAGGCTAAACAAAATGCTACTGACCAACCAATGGATCAATGAAGAAATCAAAGAAGAAAGTAAAAAGTTCCTGGAGACAAGTGAAATTGAAAATATAACATATCAGCACTTAAATAATGCAGCAAACCTAGTTCTAAGAGGGAAATTCATATCAATATTGGTCCATCTCAACAAACAAGAAAAGTCTGAAACAAGTAATCTTAAATTAAACTTAACAGAACTATAAAAATAAGAACACTCATAGCCTAAAATCGGTAGAAGGGGGTAACTAATAAATATTAGAGCAGAAATAAATGAAACTGAAACCAAAAACACCAGTAGAAAGGATCAATGAAACTAAGAGCTGGTTCTTTGTGAAGATACACAAAATCACAAACCCTTTTACAGTCTCACTAAGAAAAAAAGAGGGAAGGCTCAAATAAATAAAATTAGAAATGAAAGAGGAGAAATTACAACAGATACCGCAGAAATACAAAGGATTATAAGAGAATACTATGAAAAACTATATGCCCATAAATTAGATAATCTAGAAGAAATGGATAAATTCTTAGACTCCTACAACCTCCAAAAACTGAATCAAAAAGAAATGGAGAGTCTTAATAGACCAAACACAAGTAAATACATTGAAACAGTAATCAAAAACCTCCAAAAAACAAAAGTCCAGGACCAGACGGCTTCTCTGTAGAATTCTACCAAACATTCAAATAAGGCAAAATACTTATCCTTCTCAAACTATTACAAAAAAGTGAAGAAGATGGAACACTACCTAACTAATTCTATGAGGCCAACATTACCCTGATAGCAAAAGCAAGTTAGGACAACACAAAGAAGGACAATTATAGGCTAATATGATTGACGAACATAAATGCAAAAATCTTCAACAAAATATTTAGCAGACCAAATACAGCAATACATTAAATGGATCATATACCATAATCAAGTGGGATTTATACTAGGGTCACAAGGATGGTTCAGCATGTGTAAATCAATCAATGTGATACACCACATCAACAAAATGAGGGATAAAAATCACATGCTTATGTCAATATATGCAGAGAAAGTATTTGAGAAGATCCAACATCCATTTATGATAAAAAAAACTCTCAATAAGGGGCTGGCCCCGTGGCCGAGTGGTTAAGTCTGTGCGCTCCGCTGCAGGCGGCCCAGTGTTTCGTTGGTTCGAATCCTGGGCGCGGACATGGCACTGCTCATCAAACCACGCTGAGGCAGCGTCCCACATGCTACAACTAGAAGGACCCACAACGAAGAATATACAACTATGTACTGGGGGGCTTTGGGGAGAAAAAGGAAAAAAATAAAATCTTAAAAAAAAACTCTCAATAAAATGAGCATAGAAGGAAAGTACGTCAACATAATAAAGGTCAAATATGACAAACCCACAGTCATCATCATACGTAATGGTGAAAAACTAAAAGGCATATCTCTGAGAACAGGAACAAGACAAGGGTGCCCACTCTCACCACTCCTATTCAACATAGTACTGGAGGTTTTTGCAAGAGCAATTAGGCAAGAAAAAGAAATAAAAGGAATACAAATTGGAAAGCAAGAATTGAAACTCTCACTGTTGGCAGGTGATGTGATTCTATATATAGGAAACTCTAGAGAATCCATCAGAAAACTATTAGAAGTAATCAATAACTACCATAAAGTTGTGGAGTACAAAATCAACATACAAAAATCAGTGCATTTCTACACACTAATAATGAACTGTCAGAAAGAGAAGTCAAGAATACAATCCTATTTACAATCACAACAAAAAGAATAAAATATCTGGGAATAAATTTAACCAATGATGTGAAAGACCTATACACTGAAAACTATAAGACATTAATGAAAGAAATTGAAGAATATAGAAAGAAATGGAAAGCTATTCCATGCTCATGGATTGTTAGAACATAGGTAAAATGTCCATATCACCAAAGCAGTCTACAGATTCAATACCATACCAATCAGAATCCCAGTGACATTCTTCAAGGAAATAGAAGAAAGAATCCTATAATCTATATGGATCAACAAAAGACCTTGAATAGTTAAAACAATACTGAGAAAAAAGAACAAATCTGAGGCATCACAATCCCTGACTTCAAAGTATACCTCAAAGCTATAGCAATCAAAACAGCCTGGTACTGGCACAAAAACAGACACACAGATGAATGGAACAGAAGTGAAAACTCAGAAACAAAACCACACATCTATGGATAGTTTATCTTTGACAAAGGAGCCAAGAACATACAATGGGGAGGGAAAGTCTCTGCAATAAAGGGTGTGGGAAAACAACAGCCACTTGCAAAGGAATGAAGGTACACCTTTATCTAGCACCAAACACAAAAATTAACTCAAAATGGATTAAAGACTTGGGCTGGCCCAGTGGTGCAGTGGTTAAGTGTGCACATTCCACTTCAGCAGCCCTGGGCTCACTGGTTAGGATCCTGCGTGTGGACATGGCACCACTTGGGAAGCCATGCTGTGATAGGCATCCCACATATATAGTAGAGGAAGATTGGCATGTATGTGACTCAGGGCCAGTCTTCCTCAGCAAAAAGAGGAGGATTGGCAGCAGATGTTAGCTCTGGGCTAATCTTCTCAAAAAAAAAAAAAGAAAAGACTTGAAGGTATGATGTGAAACCATAAATCTCCTAGAAGAAAATATTGGCAATATAGTCTTTGACATGAGTCTTAGCAGCATCTTTTCAAATACCATGTCCACTCAGGCAAGGGAAACAGAATTAAAAATAAACAAATGGGACTGCATCAGACGAAAAAGCTTCTGTGAGGCAAAGGAAGCCATGAACAAAATGAAAGCCAACTCAACAACTTGGAGAAAATATTTGCAAATCATATATTTGACAAGGGGTTAGTCTCCAAAATATATAAAGAAATCATACAATTAGCAACAAAAAACAAGCAACTCAATCAAAAAATGGGCATAGGATATGAACAGATATTTTTCAGAAGAAGACATACAGATGGGCAACAGGCACATGAAAAGATGCTCAGCATCACTAATTATTAGGGAAATGCAAATCAAAACTACAATAAGATATCACCTCACACCTATCTGAATGGTTATACTTACCAAGACAAAAAATAAAAAATGTCAGAGAGGATTTGGAGAAAAGGGAACTCTCATACACTGCTGGTGGGAATGCAAGCTGCTGCAGCCACTATGTAAAACAGCATGGAGATTTCTCAAAAAATTAAAAATATAAATGCCATATGATTCAGCTATCCCACTACTGAGTATTTATCCAAAGAACATGAAATCAACAATTCAAAGTGATTTATGCATCCCTATATTCATTGGAGCTTTATTCACAATACCCAGACATTGAAGCAGCCCAAGTGCCCATCAACTGATGAATGGATAAACAGTATGTTGTATATATATATATACAATGGAATACTACTCAGCCATAAGAAAAGATAAAATCATCCCACTTGCAACAACATGGATGGACTTTGAGAGTATGATGATAAGTGAAATAAGCCAGACAGAGTAAGACAAACACCACATGATATCACTCATATGTGGAAGATAAACAAACACATGGATAAAGAGAACAGATTAGTGGTTACCAGAGGGGAAGGGGGCTGGGGGTGAGAGAAAGGGGTAGAGGGGCACATATGTATGGTAATGGATACAAATTAGACTACTCGTGGTGATTATGATGCAGTCTATACAGAAATTGCTAAATAATGATGTACACCTGAAATTACACCATGTTATAAACCATTATGTTCTCAAAAAAAAAACCCAAAAAAGAGGAAAACCAACTACAATGTACGTAATGCAAAATGTAGTTAATGGATAAACAAAAGAAAAAGATGTAAAATATGATGTCAAAAAAAATAAAACAGGGGGGAATGTAGTCATTTTTGAATATCTTCAAGCTTAAAGTTGAATCAAGGTGACTATCACCTTCAAATAGACTGTTATATATATAGTTCAATATATATGAACCTCATGGTAAGCCCAAACCAAAAAGCCCACAGTAGATACTCAAAAAATAAAGAGAAAGAAGTAAACATAACATTAAAGAAAACCATAAAACCACAAGGGAAGAGATCTAGAAAAGTAGAAAGAACAGAGAAGAACTATGAAAACACCTGTAAAACACGTAACAAAATGGAAACAAGTACATACCTATCAATAATTACTTTAAATGTAAATGGACTAAATTCTCCGATAAAAATACATAGCATGGCTGAACGGATGGAGAAACCAGACCCATATACATGCTGTCTACAAGAGACTCATTTCAGATCCAAAGAAACACACAAAATGGAAATGAAGGGATAGAAAAAGATATTCTATTTAAGTGAAAATGAAAAGAAAACTGGAGTAGCAATACACATATCAAACAAAATAGACTTTAAAACAGAGTGTAACAAAAGACAAAGAAGGGTTTTACTTAGTGATAAAGGGGTCAATCCTTGAAGAGGATATAGCACTCATAAATATTTATGCACCTTCCATAGGAGCATCTAAATGCATAAAGCAAATATTAACAGACATAAAGGGAGAAATTGACAGTAAAACAATAAAGTAGTGAATTTTAATACCCCACTTACATCAGTGGATAGACCATCCAAACAGAAAATCAGTAAGGAAACATTGGCCTTAAATGATGCATTAGACCAGATGGAGTTAATAGATATATACCGAACATTCCATCTCAAAACTGTAGAATACATGTTTTTTTGAAGTGCCAATGGGACATGTTCCGGGATAGATCACATGTTAGGCCACAACATGAGTCTTAATAAATTTAAGAAGATTGAAATTATATCAAGCATCTTTTCTAACCATAACACTATAAAACTACAAATCAATTACAAGAAAAAAACTAGAAAACACCACAAACATCTGGAGACAAACAACCTGCTATTAAACAACTAATGGGTCAATGAAGTAATCAAACAGGAAGTTGAAAAATACCTTGAGACAAATGGATATGGAAACATAGCTTTATAAAATCTATGGCACTCAGCAAAAGGAGTTCTAAAAGGAAAGTTCATAGTGACGCAGGCCTAGCTCAAGAAACAAGAAAAATCTCAAATAATCTAACTTTAACCTAAAGGGACTAGAATAAGAAGAGCAAACAACGTCCAAAGTTAGTAGAATAAAGGAAAAAAAGATCAAAGCAAAAGTAAATGAAATACAGATAGAAAAACAATAGAAATGATCAATGAAACTAAAAGCTGGTTCCTTGAAAAGATAAACCAAATTAATAAACCTTTAGTGAGACATGTCAAGAATAAAAGAGAGAGGGTCCAAATAAACCAAATTAGAAATGAAAGATTTACAAGTGACATGACAGAAATACAAAAGATCATAGGAGACTACTACAAACAATCATATGTCAACAAATTGGAAAACCTAGAACAAACGTATAAATTTCTAGAAACATGTAACCTCTCAAGACTGAATCATGAAGAAATAGAAAATGTGAATAGACTGACTGAAAGCAATGAAATTGAATCAGTAATTTAAAAACTATCAAAAAATAAAAGTCTAGGATCAGATGTCTTCACATGTGAATTCTACCAAGCACTTAAAGAAAAGTTAATACCTCTCCTTCTCCAGTTATTCCAAAAGATTGAAAGTGAAGGAATTTTTCCAAATTCACTTTACAAGACCAGAATTATCTTGATACCAAAACCAGGCAAAAAACACTGAAAGAAAAAATAGAAAATTAGGGCCAATCACCATGGCCTAGTGGTTAAATTCAGTGTGCTCTGGTTCAGCAGCCTGGGTTTGGCTCTTCATTAGTGGCCATGCTGTGGTGGCAGCTCACATAAAAAGAAAAAAAAGGTGAAGATTGGCAATGGATATTAGCTCAGGGAAAATCTTCCTTGGCAAAAAAAAAAAAAGAGAGAAAATTACAGGCAAATATCTTTGATGAGCATAGATGCAAAAATCGTCAACAGACTATTACCAAACCAAAAAGATCGTACACCACAATAAAGTGGGATTTATCCCAAGGATGAAACAATGGTTCAACATCTGCAAATCAATCAACATGATAGACTACATCAACAAAATGAAAGATAAAAATCATACGATCATCTCAGTAGATGCATAACATCATTTGAGAATACTCAACATTCATTCGTGATAACTCTCAACAAAGTGATTATAGAAGGAACATATCTCAATATCAAAGCCCATGTATGACAAACCCACAGCTAACATCATGCTCAACAGTGAAAAGCTAAAAGCTTTTCTTTAAGATCAGGAACAAGACAGGGCTGCCCTCCCTTGCCACTTTTATTCAACATAGTATTGGAAGTCCTAGCCACAGCAATTAGGCAAGAAAAATAAATGAAAGGTACCCAAATTGCAATATTTGGATAGATATATTTCTATATAGATATAAAGAAAACTGTAAAGACTCCATCGAAAAACTATTAGAACTAATAAATAAATTCAGCAAAGTTCAAGAATGCAAAATTAATACACAGAAATCAGTCGCATTTCTATACAATAATAATGAGCTATAAGAAAGAGAAATTAATAAAACAGCCCCATTTACAATTGCATCAAAAGGAATAAAATACCTAGGAACAAATTTACCCAAGAAGGTGAAAAACCTGTACTCAAAAACTATAAGACATTGATGAAAGAAACTGAAGGCAACACTAATAAATGGAAAGATATACCATTCTCATGAATTAGAAGAATAAATATTGTTAAAAGTTCAAACCACCCAAAGCAATCTATAGATTCAATGAAATCCTCATCATAATATCAATGGCATTTTTCATAGAATTAGAACAAATAGTTCTAAAATTTTTGTGGAATGACAAAAGACCCCAAAAGCCGAAGCAATTGAGAAAGAACTAAGCTGGAGGAATCATGCTCTCTGATTTCAAACTATTCTACAGACCCATAGTAATTAAAACAGTATGGTACTGGCACAAAAACAGACACATAGATCAATAAAATAGAATAGAGAGCCCTGAAATAAACCCATGCTTACATAGTCAATTAATCTATAGAAAAAAGTCAGGAATATACAATGGGAAAAGACAGTCTCCTTAATAAAGGATGCTTGGAAAACTCGACAGCTCCATGCAAAAGATGAACCTTGACCACTATATTACACCATATGCAAAAATAAATTCAAAATGGGTTAAAGACTTGAATGTATGACCTGAAACCATAAAATTCCTAGAAGAAAACATAAGCAGTCAGCTCTTTGACATTGGTCTTAGAAATATTTTTTTAAATTATTTTATTGAGGTCATGTTGGCTTAACAACATTGTGTAAATTTCAGGTGTACATCAATATATTTCAGTTTCTGTACAGACAGCATTGTGTTCAACACCAACAGTCAAGTTTCTATCCATCACCATACATATGTGCCCCTTTACCCCTTTTGCCTTCCCTCCACTCTCTTCTCCTATGATAATGACTAATCTATTCTCCTAATCTATGTGTTTGTCTTTCACCTATGAGTGAAATCATATGGTATTTGTCTTTCTCTCTCTGACTTATTTCACTCAACATGATACTCTCAAGGCGCATCTGTGTTGTCACAAATGGCACAATTTTGTCTTTTTTTATGGCTGAGTAGCATTCTGTTGTTTATGTATACCACCTCTTCTTTATCCTTTCATCCATTGATGGCCACTTGAGTTGCTTCCATATCTTAGCTATTGTGAATAATGCTGCAATGAACATATGAGTGCATAAATCTTTTTGAATTATTGATTCCATGTTCTTTGGATAAATACCTAGTAGTGGAATAGCTGGGTCATACGATATTTCTATTTTTAATTTTTAAAGAAATCTCTGTACTGTTTTCTTTAGTGGTTGTACCAGTTTGCACTCCCAAGAGCAGTGTGAGTGTTCCATTTTCTCCACATCCTCTCCAACACTTGTTATTTCTTGTCTTGTTAATTATAGACATTCTGATGAGTATGAGGTGATATCTTATTGTAGTTTTGATCTACATTTCCCTAATAATTAGTGATGCTGAACATCTTTTCATGTGATTGTTGGCCATCTGAATATCTTCTTTGGAAAAATATCTATTCATATCCTCTGACTATTTTTTGATCAGGTTGTTCAGTTTTTTGTTGTTGAGTTGTATGAAATTTTTATATATTTTGGAAATTAACCCATTATCAGATATATAATTTGCAAATATTTTCTCCCAGTTGGTGGGTTGTCTTTTCATTTTGCTGATAGTTTCCTTTGTTTCCCAGAAGCTTTCTAGAAATCAAGAATATAATTCCATTTAAAATTGCAACAAAAAGAATAGAATGCCTAGGATTAAATTTAACCAAGGAGGTCAAAGACCCAGACACTGAAAACTATAAGACATAATTGAAAGAAATCAAAGAATACATAAAGAAATGGAAAGAGGGGCTGGCCCCGTGGCCAAGTGGTTAAGTTCACACGCTCCACTTCAGCAGCCCGGGGTTTTGCTGATTCGGATCCTGGGTGTGGACGTGGCACCACTTATCAGGCCACACTGAGGCGGCAGCCCACGTAACACAACCAGAGGCACTCACAACTAGAATATACAACTATGTACTGGGGGGATTTGGGGAGAAAAAGCAGGAAAAAAAATAAAATGGAAAGATATTCCATGGTCATGGATTGGAAGAATAGATATCGTTAAAATGTCCATATTGCCTAAAGCAATCTACAAATTCAATACAATCCTAATCAGAATCCCAATGACATTCTTCACAGAAATAGAGCAAAGAATCCTAAAATTTTTGTGGAACAACAAAAGACCCCAAATAGCTAAAGTAATCCTGACAAAAAAGAACAAAGCTGGAGGTATCACACCTCCCGACTTCAAAATATACTATGAAGCTATAGTAAACAAAACAGCATGGTAGTAGCAGAAAAATAGGTTCACAGATCAATGGGACAGAATTGAAAACCCAGAAATAAAACCAGACATCTATTGGCAGCTAATCTTTGACAAAGAAGCTTAGAAATATTTTTTTTGGTCCAGTCTCCTCAGGTGAAGGCAACAGAAGCAAAAATAAACAAACAGGATTACATCAAACTAAAAGATTTTGCACAGTGAAGGAAACCATCAATAAAATGAAAAGCAACCTACTGAATGGGAGAAGATGTTTACAAATCACACACCTGATAAAAGATTAATATCTAAAATATATAAAGAGCTTATACAATTTAATACCAAAAAACCAACAACTCAATTAAAAAGTAAGCAAAGAAGTTGAATAGACATTTTTCCAAAGAATATATACAGGTTGACAACAGCCACATGGAAAGATGCTAAACATCACTAATCATCAGGAAAATGCAAATCAAAATCATAATGAGATACCATCTCACACTCCATAGAATGGCTATTAGAAAGGCAAAAAATAAGACTTGCTGGTAAGGATGTAGAGAAAAGAGAACACTATTGGTGGGAGTGTAAATTGGTGCAGCCACTATGGAAAATTATGTTGAGGTTCATCAAAAAATTAAAAATAGGACTACCACACTATCCAGCAATTCCACTTCTGAGTATTTATCCCAAAAAACCAAAAACACTAATTTGAAGAGATATACGCATTCCTATGTTCATTGCAGTATTATTTACAATAGCCAAGATATGGAAGCAACCTAAGTGTCCATTGATACATGAATGGATAAAGAAGATGTAGCATATATACAATGGATTATTACCCAGCCGTAAAAAAAGAAGAAAACCTTGCCATTTGAAACAACATGGATGGATCTAGAGGGTATTATGGTAAGTGATATACGTCAGTCAGAGAAAGACAAATATCAAGATTTCATTTTTATATGATATCTAAAAAGCAAAGAACAAACTGAAAACAAAAAGAGACTCATAGATACAGGAAACAAACTAGTGGTTACTAGAGGGGAGGCGATGTTGAGAGGCAGGCAAAGTAGGTGAAGAAGATTAAGAAGTACAAACTTCTAGTAATAAAATAAGTCATGGGGATGTTATGTACAGCATGGCGAATATAGTCAATAATAGTGTAATAACTTCTTATGGTGACAGATAAAAACTAGACATCATGGTGATCATTTTGTAATGTGTATAAATACCAAATCACTATGATGTAGATCTGAAACTTATAGGATATTGTGAGCCAATTATATTTCAAATTTAAAAAGCTTATATAAAAATAAAAGATGCAATCATTATCCAAAAAAAGAATAAATAAAATAAAATATAGGAGCAGGAATTTAAAGCGTAGGAAAAGAAATAAAAAGCAAGCAGCCCAAAAGGTCAATTACTGTAATCAACCAAGATCTCTAAAACAAAGGTGCCTGGGGGGTGGCCTGACTTTTTATCTAGTTGTGTAGCTGGTGATATGTTTATTCAGATATCCACCTTTGAAGTGGATGCCTCAGCAATCAAAGCTTAAGTGAGGTGCTTGCACTACAAAAAAGAATAACCAACTGTCATGACTTACACTACAATCCATCCTGTGATGCCAGGACATCAGACTTAATGATAAGACTTTTAATGGCCTCGGTAGCAGATATGCTAAAAGTCAGGGATAGAACACACTGTAACCAAGAAAGTACACTTTTAAATAGGACTATAGTAGCAAATTCTATAATAATTGTACAGGCAATAGTTTGAAGTCCAGTCCGTAGCCATTGTCCTAAAGTTGAATTTTCCAGCTATGAAAATAGGTCAATGATCTCAGGGACTTTAGGAATCTGTTCAAAGATTTGGGTAAGATTGTGGAATATTTTACCATTTTGGGCCATCTTGTGTAAGTAGATTTGAACCTGTCCTGAGTTGGTGGATTGCTCCATATCTCACTGAACCAGTCTCTTATTCCTGAGACTAGGTCAGGTCAGTTCAAAGGTTGCATCTCATATCGGGATGCAGTGATGCAGGAGGGCTCCCAAAGTTAGGCCTATATGGTACTTCTATCAGATATTTAATAAGAAACATTTCTATGGAAACAAAAGGAAGATAGCGACTAATGGTTGGAGCAGACTATAAATCCAGTCTGAGTCCTGAGGGTGGCCAGTCAAGATTTCTAGATGTCAGGCTCAAAGCGTATTCAGATGGAGTGAGGGCAGGCAGTGGCAATCTGACAGATCTTCCTGGTTTACAGTTGGAATATCTCTGGTATTTTTTCTGAGCGGTACACAGTAACAGGCCTGAAGATTGTCAATACAAGAGCCGTTATAGAGATATCTCTGAAGTGTAATATCAAGTTGCCCAAATTTAGCATGTATGGCTTAGGGAAAAGGATAGTTTTATTTCTCAATGATTCCAAGTCAGAAGGGTGGGAGAAAAATTGGAAACACTAGTTTGGAGACTTGTAGCTAGATATTGGAGGAAACTAGAGTTCAGGCCAGTCCAGTTTACAGGCAGGAAACAAAACCTTAAAGACAATTAAGAGGACTAGAATCTGATATCCACAAGGTTGTACTGTAGTTTTCCATTGTAACAAATTTTCTCTCTACAATCACCCCAATTTATATCAGAGATAATCAAAGTAAGACTAATTTGTTCACAAAATAAGTCCAGTCTCATTAAACTTGGCTTGATTATTTATGTAAGTGCAGCAAGAATAGTAATTGACCACATAGGCATTTTTAAATCTGCTTTGCTGGAACTTTTCACAGGAAATCTCAGATTGGATTCTTAAAAGCCTCTCAAGGCTAGGAAGCCAAGCCATGACTCACCATTAGACTTTGCCTGCAATACCAATGAACTTGGGTAAATTCCTTTTTTCTCAAGGTCCCTAAAAAATCCTGAGGTTCTTGGGCCTACTAGGAATTTATCTTTCTCACTCACCTAGTAAGGCTGCCAGAAACCCTATAAGCAATGTACCAGGCTGATTTTTCCAAGGGGTTTTATTGGCTCCATAAAGTCAACCTTACTTCATAAAGTTGTCTAGTCATATCGAGTCTGCACATCTCTCTCAAATATGACATTCCAGTCCTAGCCTTGGTAATAAAATCAATGTTTCCAGTGGTGTCTTGTTACAAGGAGAACAGATTCTTTTTTTTTTAAAGATTGGCACCTGAGCTAACATCTGTTGCCAATCTTTTTTTTCTTCTTCTCCCCAAAGCCCCATGGTACACAGTTGTATATTCTAGTTAATTGCCTCTGGTTGTGCTATGTTGGACACCACCTCAGCATGGCCTGATGAGCAGTGTCATGTCCATGTCCAGGATGCAAACTGACAAAACCCTGGGCCACCAAAGCAGAGCATGCAAGTGTAACCACTTGGCCATGGGGCTGGCCCTGAAAACAGGTTCTTATTGAACTTATGCAAATAACTATATTGACATGAAAATAAGAATACTCACTGAGAGTCCCCAAATTCTGGAGTGATCAGTAGGTAGAAAAAGTAATTGTTTCATCTTTGTTTGCAAAGATATACTTTACCAAAATGCTGTAAGTCATAAATGGCTTAAGAGAAGAGGCTTCCTTAAATCTGGATAAAACAAAACATTAAAGAACCAATAATGTTTCAAACAAAAAGCCGTAAAAATTATAATCATCCTCATCAGTTCATTCAATTCCATGTAATTAATTCTTGTTGATCTTGATCTTGTGTTAGCAGTTTTATGAAGACATCATTTTCTCCAATAGTGTCCTATAAACTCTTACCCAGTTCAGTGGTATGATCTGAAAGTTATCATAAACATGTACTTATTAGAGTCCTTTCTATGAATCTTCTTGAAGATAAGCACTTTTGCAAAAGCATCAGAGTAAAATAATAACTGTCTGTGAATGACAAAAGACTTAAAAATGTCCATGGGTAGGGGCCGGCCTGGTGGCACAGCGGTTAAGTGCGCACGTTCTGCTTCGGCAGCCCGGGGTTCACCAGTTCAGATCCTGGGTGCGGACATGGCACCACTTAGCAAGCCATGCTGTGGTAGGCGTCCCACATATAAAGTAGAGGAAAATGGACACAGATGTTAGCTCAGTGCCAGTCTTCCTCAGCAAAAAATGGAGGATCGGCAGCAGATGTTAGCTCAGGGCTAATGTTGCTCAAAAAAAAAAAAAGTCCATTGTTAAAGATCTGATGAGAATTTATTATAATGCAATTGAAAAGGAAATTTAGTTATTTTTGTGACACACATTTTAAGATGGTAAGTGGAATTATGACTGATTACATTACATATCAGAATTTTAGGATTTTTATACAACTTCTGGAACACATATATTAATAACACATACTCATACAAATGCAACCTAAATAAGGTTTATCATCACTTCTTATTTAATAATGCTTCCCAGGTAATTAAACATATCATATAAGTCTAATTAGTTTATCATCTCTCTTTTTTTAAGGAGATAGAATAAATCTTTTGAGATGTTCCAGGGGCCTTATGAAAAATCTCAAAGTTAGTTAGAGGTTAAAAAGACTTCATTTAGAATTTGATTTGGGGGAAGTTTATCAAAAATAAAAAGTTTAAAACATATGATTAAATAGGATCTTAGATCACTGTAAAACAATACTTAGTTATCCATTTAACCAAAATGACAATTGATTTCACAGGCAAATACAGGACATTACATAGTTGTAAAAGAATAACTTTAGCTTTTTTAATAAAGAAGATTCAGTTTTCATAAGTAATCAAAGACATGGTAAAGACAACATGAAGCACAGGAAATTATTTTAATAAAACACAAAATTTTTGTTTTCTAGGCAGATTACTTAAAAGGTATAGAAAAACCTTTCACAATCTTATGAAGAGCAGACAAACAGTCTAAGAAAACTTTGTCATTTGAGTAGGTGGAAGAAAATTAAATTTTAGTTTTACGTAAGTATGCTATTGATATTAAAGCTTATTTTTAAAACATAAATTCATTCAATTTTAGGTAGTTTGACTACACAAGGTAAAATTTTTCTCTACATATCTCTCTCTCTTCTTCAACAATCATTTAGTTTGTCCTTTATTCTCCTCTTTCTCATGTTGAAATAACCAGCTTTAGTTTAAGACAAAATTATTTTCATTTCCCTTAACAAAAACATCTCCATATCTCATACCTTTGCTATCCAAAAATACATCCTAATTTCTTTGCATACGAAGTTGTTTCCCTTATTATTTCCAGTAGTTTTAATTACATATGTTAGAATTCCTAACTCTTAGAAACCTTGATATCTAGCAAAAAATAAGAAGCAACTGTGAACTGTCTGTTACAATAACGTTCTGAAGATTGTGAAATTTGTGAATATATTTCATAATTTCTAGAGCATATGTCTTTTTTTAGTACAATTCTTAATGTGGCACTG